>NW_027142360.1:17481428-18817199 GCF_026170545.1 Melanerpes formicivorus
CTCTCTCTTCAGGGTGCTGAGTTAATTTTCTTTTATTTTAGATACCTAAAAAAAGGTCTGTCACATCTTGAGGCTCCTGCATACCATCAGACATGGAACCACAAAGCATGAGTTGAAAATTATCAGCCCCCAAATCAGATGTGATAGGCCACATGTCTCTTTTCCTCAGCAAAAGCCAGAGTAAGTGAGGAGCTTTTTTTTCTGGTCATTGAGGCTGCAGCTCATATGTGTAGGACCAGCTGTGAAAACCACCGCAAAGGTGTATTGTACTGAGCTTGCTATTGATTCTTCCCTTCCTCCCCTTTCAGTTTTCAACAACCCTGAGGCGAAATGTGCACCATCCACCTTTACAGTGGTGGAAAAGTGAGACTTCCCTCACTGCTCTCCTTCCTGCACTGCAGCACTTTTGGAACAGATGGGAGCTTGCTTTTAGTCTCAATGTAATTCCCAAATGTCATAAAAGGGGTGAAAACTGAGAAGACTATGTCTATGACACTGGTACCTTTTTAGTAAGACATGAGTCAAATCTGACACTGCAGAGTCATGTAAATAGAAGCCTGAGTCACGACAGACCTCAGCAGGAGTTGAAGTACCAATCAACACACTGAAGACTGATAGGGTATTTATTCCAAGAGAAAAAGAACAACGAAAAAGGACTTCATTATGTAATGAGGAAGATAGTTACCACTTGCTATAAACACTGTCTCACCCTAAGCTAAATCTGTGCCATGAATTAGGGGAATTTCTAAAAGCATTAAAATGCTTTCCATGGGGGGCATTTTTGAAAGTTCTATCTCCTTGTCCCTGCTTTGGACCTAGGACAATGCATGTAGATTTCCACTTCAGGAGCATCAGTGAGCAGAGACAGCACTTGGGGATGAAACTCCTTGGAAGCCTCAGATGTGGACGCCAAGGTGATATCAACATCTGACTTCTTCCTGTAAGTGCTATGATGGCCAAGCTTTACTCCTCTGCTTCTCCTGCTCCTACAGTTCCTGACAACTTTGAGCTAGTCATAAACCAGATCTGGGCATCTATTACAAACTTTGATTTAGGACTGAGACAAACCAGTGACAGTATTTTTCAAAGATTTTTCTGAGATATCCAAGTGAACAGCACAAAATTTGAAGAGATGAAGAATGGTCCCACTGCAAAATATCCAAACATTGTCCTGTTCTCCCCAGAGCTGACTTAGCTCAAGGTGTTCCCAAGGTGCAGTCTCAATGAACCAGTACTTTATGATAATAGAATAGAATAGAAAGAATAGACCAGGTTGGAAGAGAACATTGAGATCATCATGTCCAACCTATCATTCAACACCATCTAATTAACTAAACCATGGCACCAAGCACCCCATCAAGTCTCTTCCTAAATACCTCCAGTGATGGCAATTCCACCACCTCCCTGGGCAGCCCATCCCAATGGCCAATCACTCTTTCTGTGAAGAATTTTTTCCTAACATCCAGCCTAAACCTCCCCTGGTGCCTCTTGAGACTATGTCCTCTTGTTCTGGTGCCAACCTGGCTGCAACCTGAAGGTAGCTGTAGAGAGCAATAAGGTCTCCCCTGAGCCTCCTCTTCTCCAGGCTAAGCAACCCCAGCTCCCTCTGCCTCTTCTCACAGGGCTGTGCTCCAAACCCCTCCCCAGCTTTGTTGCCCTTCTCTGGACACATTCCAGCAAGTCAACATTTTTCCTAAACTGAGGGGCCCAGAACTGGACACAGTACTTGAGGTGTGGCCTAACCAGTGCAGTGTACAGGGGCAGAATGACCTCCCTGCTCCTGCTGGCCACACTGTTCCTGATGCAGGCCAGGATGCCATTGGCCTTCTTGGCTGCCTGGGCACACTGCTGGCTTATGTTCAGCCGACCATCAACCAGCACCCCCAGGTCCCTCTCTGCCTGGCTGCTCTCCAACCACTCTGACCCCAGCCTGCAGCACTGCATGGGGTTGTTGTGGCCAAAATCTTGTATTTCCTTCTGTGGCCATAATCCTGTATTTCCTTCTGAAACTGCTGAAAAATGTCACAATTTCCATTTTCCTTCTGCCTCTTTCCAAAGTCTTTGTCATTCTGTGTTCCCTTTTTTCCCTCGTAAACCTAGGTGTTAAAGAAATCATCTCTCTACCTTTCTTCCCTTTCTTCTTTTCAGCCAATCTCCTCACAACAAAGCAGCACCAAGAAAAAGTAGAAAGAGAAAAGAGGAGAAAACAAGTGCAGGTTGCACTTCCCAAGAAATGGATAATCATAGTCTTATCCTGGGTTACCTGGCCATCACAAACATACATCTATATAAAACATGCTAGAAATAGTGTAGTTCAGACACCCTCTAAAAGAGTTTCTTTTAAGGTAGTGTTGCTGTGGTTTAGTCAAAAAAGAGATGTCCTCCTATTGATCTGCTGTTATAAATTTATTGCTATTCATCTACTCTGCCTTCCAAGAACCCTGTGTGTTATTGTACTGTTGGCTCTTTGTGACACATTAGAGTCTGGAGCAGGTGAAACCTCTTCCTCAGGGTGAGGAAATAACACCATCATACTACTACAGGCTACCAAACAAGCACTTCTGATGGTTCCCCCCAGCCAGAATTCCCAGCTGGATTCCTAAGCTCGTTTAGATGGTGATTTTTAACTGAAAGAGACAAATTGCTATGAAACAGACTGAAAGCTGAGTTTGATGCTTTGCTGGTACCACACATCTGTTTGGCAGTGCTGGTATGCAGTAGAGCTATATCATCACTTACCACCCAGGGCTTGCTGCAGAAGTTATAGATGGAGTAAAGGGAATTGACGGTGTGGATGCCACCATACTGCAGGCCGATGATGAGGCTGCGGAAGTCCTCTCCCAGTGCCATGCTGTAAGCATGCTGCCGGATCAGGGCAAAATCTGGCTTGAAGGACCTGGAAGAGATGGAGGGAGTGACGTGTTACTTTCAAATGCTCAGCATCACTTCTAGCCTCCCTCTGTTTCTTCTCCATCCTCCCCCTTTTCATTAACATCTATTGCTCTTCTTTATTCCTCTCATCATGAGTTGCTTGCGTTAGAAGGCAATAAACCAAACAAAAACCTCCAGTCATTATAAAAGGGGAAAATCCAACATAGCTGCAAGTGTGAGAGTGTAGAAACAGGCCAAAGAGATTTGCTGCAGTTTCCATGTCACTCAAGCATGCACAGGAAGAAGCCACAGGCAGAGCCAAGGGTCATAAATTCACTGGTGGGGGGATTCTCTTTTCCTTGTGAAATTTTGGCCATATTTGGCAAGCTCGTTGCAATGTGCAATGCAGATGAGGGAGCAAGTTTGTTTCCTGATGATTGAATTCAGTATTGAAGCAATGCCCAGTGGGTGGGAAGATCATGAGGGATTTCAAAAAGCTCTCGTACACATCCGTACATTGACATACATTCCCCTCTTTAATCAGTTTACTACATATGCAGCACATCCCAGGCTCCTAGGGCTATGAGTCAACAAGTAAAGGGCAGGCACGGTAATGTAATTAATCAAATGAGCAGAGCCCCTCATCCAGTGCTGTGACTCATGACACGGACTTCCAGAATACTATTTAGCAAGACTGGAGCTGGGACTCCTAGGGTTCAACAGCAGCAGCTCTCAGCAAATGCACAGAGAAGTGAGGCCCTTTCTAGGTAAGCCAACAGGCAAGGGATTATCTTTCAAACAGACAGATTTTGTTCCTTGCTAATGCTGTGTTTTTGGAGCCATTCAGGAATCTCTGGAAACAGCAGCTGGAAAGAAACTATTCCCAAAATGGAGCTCAGCAGTTCATTCTTGAAGGCATGGAAGGGGCTTTTCCACCGAAACAGGGCATTATTCTATACTTTAACAGAGGTTGGATCAAGGACATTGGAAAAATTTCCAGGCTGTATTAAAGATTTTCAGAGAAATGAGCTCTGTAACCAGGTCCCATTACCTCACTACCCTCGAACATTTTCCTTGCTAAGAGACTATAATTTTTATCCTTTGGATATATGAGCTGGAAATACTTTGGGTTTACAGCCCCTATTTATATTTCCATCATTCTGGCAAGGAAATTTGAGATGGTGACTCTGGACCAGACTGTGGCAAAAAGCACTGTATACAAACCCCAATGCAGCCTTGTTGTTTTAAAGCTGTTCATTTTGCTTGGTGGCCTTGGACTTTTGTTATCGCCTGAGACATGGTGAGGAGCGTGCTCTGCTTTTGTGATGCAAGAAATCAAGCTTTGGAAAGGTTGTGATTCCCTCCCATGGAGTGTTTTTAAACCCAGGCATGTTCCCTAATGTACTTGGCACCAAAGGTGGCACTTTTTTCCAGCAGCGAGGTGCATAATGAGCATTGGAAGGGCTGCGCTATCACTGTGCAGCTGATTTATGGACCTCCTGGGTGTCAATGGGGGTGAGGCAAGCAGTGACCCCCCCTGCTGAGAAACAGCAAGTGAATACAAATCTTGGAAAGCTTGAACCACTCCATTTTGCTGGATTTGCTGTGTTGAAAGTAGCCCAGAGACAGACAAAGGTCCCCAGGAAGGATTACTTAGCTTCCTAGGACCAGGACCTGGTATCTGTGCTACGTTACTAAACAGTTGTGGTGCCTGGAAGGACAAGAACTTCAGGTGTGTCCTTCAGCTTTCTGGGGGTATAAAGGAAAAAAAAAAGTCCCTATTATGCCTTAAGTCTTTGCCAAGGATTGACTTTGGGAATAGCACTTACTGGAGCTGCACAGCAATGGTTCAGACCACAGTTTCAGTCTCCCCAGGGTTAATGGCAGTATTTGCCCTTCAACACCTCTCCCAGCACCCTGGGCAGGGAGGTGGTGCTGTGGTGGGGAGGAAGCATGCAAATGAGCATGGCCAGCTCTGGAGGAGGGGAAAGGACACACAGTGGCTGGGAAACTGCCTTCAGTGGCTTTACTTCTGCCAGCCAAAAGTTGAGAAAAAAAAGCTCATGTCTTTTCAGGTCCTGGCAAAGGAAGAGCTTCTTAATTTAGAAGATGGACACAAGAATACAGATTTAATGTAGAAAAGCCTGTTTTCAAACTCTGCGTGGTATGGGAGGGCAGAGCACTCTCTCATGCAGTAGATGAGGAGTGGATCTCTAAAGTGAAGGTGGACACTGAATCCCTGTTTCGAGTTGCAGGACAAAGAAGATGTTCCCATGGATACTGAGAACAAGGCAGAGGAGTGCAGGGCCTGGGACTAGCTGCGAATAAACATCAGCTGGAGTGCCTTGGAGAAACAGAGACAAGTGGCAAAACGTGAGGCAAGGGGCTGGGAAGGATAGCAGGCAGTAAAAGCAAAATGAATAGTCATGGTAGGAGTGGTGACATGAAAACTGCATAACTGGAGGTACCAGTGATTGGGGAGACAAAAGTTTAATTGTTTCACATGAGGATTTTTGCATTTTTGGTAGAAGATTACTTTTCCAATCTCATTCTCAGACTGTAAAGCCTAAGCTAACATAGTGAGCCTTGGATTTGGAATAGCTAGTTGGACCCCACTCACTAGCATTGCCCACAGCACAAAGTTGAAACCCTTAGTAGACAGACAAATCAAGCAGAAGTCCCACATTTATAACACTCTGCAGCACCTACTGTGCTGAAGTCCTAAGCATACAAGTCTGTCAGGACTAGGGGAGCCATGGCAGGAGCATGTACCTTGCCTCTCTACTAGACCTGTCCAGGCAGTGACTGTGAGTGGTCTTAAATAAAACTGTACCTAGAGTCATTGCTAGACAGGTCATAGGAATAGGCTTGGTCACAGAAAGAATATAGAAAACCCCATTCAAACATCTGATGAAGAGGGAGGTGGGATAGGTAAATGGAACTAAAAGCAAACCACAGGTTTTAAAAGTTGCTAATAAGCTGTGATCTGTGTTAGTGCAGTGTCCTTCATGGGCTGCATGGCAGACATCAAGCTGAAGCTGTGAACCCTCTTTAGCGTGATAGCCAGATGGATTAAACTTCCTGGAGAAAGCTGGAGCCTGTCTTTGGCCACAACTCTTTTACAGAAGCCCTTTCTCAGACCCCAGGAACTCAGTTCTCATTTAGAGTCTGGCTTCTAGCACTGCCTGGCAAAACAAAGGCTGCTAAAATGTGTGTAACATGCTCCCAGAGTGGCACCCAGATACAGGGATCCTTTGTTTTAAAACCAACAATAATCCAGGAAATTGGAAACATTTCATTTTCAGATTAAAATAGCTGGTCAGATTTCATTTCCCTCAGTCACACACTGCATGAGCCTTTCAGTGCTCCAAGCAGTGCTCAGGTGAACTGGCCACCCCCAGAGTAAAGCAGCTCCCCATATGTGCCCAGAAGCTTTTCTGCCTTAGCAGTAGTTGTCTCCTTGCCCCAGGTGTTAGCCAAGGCCCATGGCAGCTGCTCAGCCTACCTCTCCTCCTGGCAGTTGAGACTGGCCAGTGGTTACCAGAGCCATCCACCACTGAGTGATAAGTGTCTGGCTAGGAAGCTGCTAATGCTGCCAGTCCTGAGCCTGGCCTATGACACAGTGTTTATATTTTACTAACTCTTTTTCAACTTATTCCAATGCATTTTAGCAGCCTCTTTCTTTGTTCGTGGTATATATAGAGAAACCTAAGTATAAAAGATCCAAAATGCCTACTAACAGGAAGAGATCTGACTGCAGGATGTAGTTTCTTAGGTTAGACACATACACTCTTAAATCTGTGACAGCATTCGCTGTCTTGGAAGTAGTTTTGTCTGAAATGAGTGAACATAAAACATTTTAAGAGATTTCTGATGTCAAATATAGAAGTTAAATGTCTCAGGAGCAGCAGAAGCTATACTGGTGACCATGGGTCTAACTCCAATTACAAGGAGAGGATCAGCTCTGAAAAGATCATCAATAACATTTCCCTGCAGAAATCACATCCCTGGCCTGCTCTGGGGAAGAGAAAATGATGGCAGCAAATCCTGATGGGAGGTTTCATGCCTTAAAGTGATTTCTGTTCCTTATTGCTGCATGTAGCCTTAACTCTGACTTGCTTCCTGGTCCTTCATCTTTTCTCACTGAGGCACAAAAAGCTTCAGGAAGCTTCATGAAGAAAGAACACACAAGAACAGATTATGTTGTCAAAATATCTTTGAATGATCTCTTCCACTGTGAATAATCAACTGCAGCCAAAGGCTTGGCTGTGAAAGCAGGTTGGACTCTCCTGCTCTCTTTCTTGAAGGCTGTCAGTCTTACAAGACACCTCAGCCTTCATGTCAATAGAAATAGATCTCCCCTGACATTGAAGATGCAAATCCTTACTTCAGGTTCTGTCTACCCTCCATTGTTCTGGGCAGATTTATGCAGCTTTCTGACAATTCCCAGTGGCCAACACATTTTGACTATGTTATCTCCAAAGCCTTTCCACTCTGCTTGGTAGGATGTGGAGGGGAAGAAAAGTGCATAATTAGGCAATATGATGCAACAAGTGTTGCATTACTAGTAATTAATGTAGCCTTCAGGCAAGCTTCTGACGCACAAATCCAAGGCATAAGTGGCTGCAGCTAACTGCAAAGCATAATGATCCCTCTGACTATGCAGTGCCTCTGGTGTCTGAGAGCTACTAGGAAATGGCATTTAGAAATAGGAGTGACCTCTTTTTGTGCTTTACTCAGGTGTTAATAGTATTGTCAGGTAGTGATAGGACTAGGGGGAATGGAATGAAGCTGGAGGTGGGGAGATTCAGGCTATATGTGAGGAGAAGGTTCTTCACCATGAGAGTGGTGAAACCCTGGAATGGAGGTGGTTGAGGCCCCGTCCCTGGAGGTGTTTAAGACCAGGCTGGATGAGGCTCTGGCCAGCCTGATCTAGTGTGGGGTGTCCCTGCCCATGGCAGTGGGGTTGGAACTAGATGATCCTTGTGGTCCCTTCCAACCCTGAATGATACTATGATACTATGTTATTGAATTATTGAGAAGTAATATGAGATCTATGACATTTTTGCCTCTCATGATGTTAGATTTAATGTTATGTTGAATGTCAAGGTAAGATGGGAAATTTGCTCAACAAAAAAAGGAAGTATCATTTCAGTCAAAAGTTCTTGTCATATTTTTTCACAGAAAGAAGTAAACCCTAATGAAGTTATTCAGAGGCAGAATGAATATGGTTGCTTACATGAATAAGGTAACACACAGCTGGGTTTAGAGCAACAAGAGAGCAACACAAAATAAAGGGTGACTTCTCTTTACCAGGCTGGAGAAGATGAGCAAGGGCTCTTCTGGGACACTGTAACAGAGAATGGCTCAGAGAAAAATATGTGGTGGGAGGGGGATGAGCAGTAGGATCCAGGAATCGTTGTTGCAGTAGGACCAGTACCAGTATATACTGGCACTGTAGATGCTCTGATTTGCTTCTCAGCCACAGAGCAATGGTCACTGAGCCATAAAATTGTATGTCACACACACTTCAAACTGTACTGTGGCAGTCTCCTAAGTCTTTATATTTTACTTGTAGATTGACAAGGAAAACACGTGGCCCCAGGCAATGCCTTGAAGTAGTAGCAACTACACCTTCCAGCGGTAGCTTGCATTCAAAATTCTTCTGACCCAAAGCAATCCAAATGCATTTCAACATCACAGAATAAATTTACACAGTCATTTAGATCAGAGAGAGAAATCATCTGGTCCAACACCCTCTTTGCAAGGGCAACTTTAAAATGACATTAGGTTGATCAGAGTCCTGTCAACACAAAGTTTACGAGTTCCCAAGGACAAAGATCCTGTAGCCTCTCTGGACACTTCATCATGGAGGTGTGGTGTGTGTTTGTTTTTGGTGGTCGTTTGTTAGTTTGGTTTTTTCTTTATTTTTTTCCTTATTATTTTTCCCTCACCTGCTGCAACTATTGTCTATTTTTTCTTCTCCTTTCACTGCACACCTTCAGCAAGAATCTGCCTTACTTTTCTCTACAATCTCTTCTTAGTTGCCTGATGCCTGTAGGTGGATGCTCCTCAGCCTCGCTTTACAGACAGAACAATAACATCTCTCATTCTCTCCTTGGCTGTCTTCAGTCCAGCTCAAGGTGCTTCATGGCCTTACATTCGACTTCTTCCAGTTTGTCGATGCCTTTTTTTTTTTGTACAGAGGAGCTCAGGTCTAGACACAATACACCAGATGTGGACAGTGTCTCATTAGCTACACACTTGTTAATATTGCCCATTCAGGCACAGGGCTTCTTCCCTTCAAGGGCACAGGTCTTTTTGTGCAGAGCTGTTGCCTCCTAGCAGTACTGAGTTTATTCCTCCCTCACCACAAGACTTTGTGATTGTCCTTATAGAAGTCCATGAGGTTCCTGTTGGCAAGTAGTTGAGGTACCTCTGAATGGCAGCTCTGTCCTCTGGCATATCTATTGCTCCCAGCCCTCAACTTGGTGCCAGCCACGAGCTTTCTGAGGCTATATTCTGTCCCAGTATCAGGCAATTAATGAAGATTCACTTTGACCAGTATAGTGCAGGTGCAGCAGGACTTGGCCCACGCTGCCACTCCCTGTAAGAAGGCTTAGTAAAAACCCATGTAGAAAGGAGATGAATTAAGGCAGAAATGGAAAAAAAGATGAAAAAGCCAATCAAGACTGAAACAATCTACAACAGCCTTTAATCATTCTTGTGTTCAGTCCAGGATTAACTAATTAATGAGTGTTCTATGGCCTGGCTTCACATTTTTACTGGAAGGAATTACTGTAAATATGAAAAGGGCCAGGGAGTATTTTAGTCTCTGAGATGCTCCCCACCCTGGTCTGCTCAGAGTGACTTTTGCTTTTTGGCAGCTGCCTGCATGCCAAATGTTTTCCCAATAACTGTCAGCATCCTGCCTGCATGTCGGCTGGGCACCAGCTGCTGAGGAGGTGAAGGGGGACATTATTCATCTGGGAGATCAGTAAACCCTGAAGGGAGAAGCTGGCCTCCAAGCAGCTGTTTAGCAGCAGGAGCTGAGGTGGAAGCAACCAAGAATGAATACGCAAATAAGCACACCCCAACCTCTCTTCTCTTTTTTATCTCCTGCTGAGCCAAAAGAAAAAAAAACAAAAACAAACCCAAAAAGAGGATGGAAACTGGCAGGTGAGAAGCAAGGACACATTAATGAAAGAGGATGGTAAGTTATTCCCCCCGTGAAAATAATCTCTTGGTTTATAAATATTTACTGGAGATGTTTAATTGCCTCATGTGTAACTGCACCTTGCCAGGATCTACCCTGTTTAGAATAGAATAGAATTAACCAGGTTGGAAAAGACCTTTGAGATCATCCAGTCCAACCTATCACCCAACACCATCTAATCAACTAAACCATGACAGTAAGTACCCCATTCAGTCTCTTCCTAAACACTTCCAGTGATGGTGACTCCACCACTGCCCTGGGCAGCCCATTCCAATGGCCAATCACTCTTTCTGTGAAGAACTTCTGGCCATTGTCTCTGCAGGGTATTTTGGTAAGGGAAAAGGTCATTTAGCACCTTGTGTTTTGCTTAAAATGCACTTTCAAAAGGTTTCATGCTGTTACATACACTTCTCTACATTTCCTCTATATCTCCTCTATACTTCTCAGGATATCAGGTAGTGATAGGACTAGGGGGAATGGAATGAAGCTGGAGGTGGGGAGATTCAGGCTGGATGTGAAGAAGAAGTTCTTCACCATGAGAGTGGTGAAGCACTGAAATGGGTTGTCCAGGGAGGTGGTTGAGGCCCCATCCCTGGAGGTGCTTAAAACCAGGCTGGATGAGGCTCTGGCCAGCCTGATCTAGTGTGGGATGTCCCTGCCCATGGCAGGGGGGTTGGAACTAGATGATCCTTGTGGTCCCTTCCAACCCTGACTGATGCTATGACACATTTATAGATTACTGTGCCTTCAATGCAAAAATATTGCCCAAAATACACAGCACATTGTGCTATACCAAGTGGCACATCCTGTGGATTTTGGGAGAACCATGTGCTCAACATATTTTTCTTCCTGGCTTCTAGAAATCTAAACTCTCCAATTAGTTTTGGCATTTCTTTTGCCCTCCCAGCTGCATCTTCATAGAAATTTGTAGAATTTTGCTTTAGAAGCAACAAAAAAGTAGAAAAAGACATTCTAAAGAAGGACTCCAATTACATCAAGAGTAGAACTAAAGATAGGGACTAGACAGAGCCTAAAGTTCCCCTTTGACAAAAGCTTCCTGGAATATGAGAAGCTGGAAAGAGACCTACTGCCTACCAATATGTCCTACATCAATGTCCAGGAGCACTAGCTACTCTCATGACTTCCAGGGATATTATCCCTGTAGAACTGCAAGAAACCACCAACTCTTGTGAATGAATAGTCCTCAAGAGACAATATATCCATCTCCTAGCAACATGCAGCTACTGTGTGATGAGAAAACATGGCCTCTGTAGGTTAGAAAATGAATATGCCTCTTTCAGAGAGCGGATTGTCAATGGCCCTGTGGGGTGAGTGAAGCTACTGGGATGGAAGAAATGGTAGAGGACAGTGTCCTTTATTGGACTTAGAGTCTCACATCATCGTGGAGCAGGTAGATCTTTTTTAGCCACAGTAGATATCTCCTGAGGTCTGCAAGCTCTGAACAGCGGGAAAAACACTTCTGGTCTGGCCAGTTTCTTCCCTGTTCATCCCATGTGAAAGGAGTTGAGTCCTTTCAATCCATGCTGTGATTGTTTTGCAGCTTGCAGTGCAAAAATTATACATTGGGCTAAGAGCACTTTCAGGTCTTGGGATAATGATTCAACAGGCTGTCATACTGTTATCAGAGTGCAAAGCATAGCAGAAGCACTGAATCAGCTGAAACCAGCAAGAAAGTCGATGTTATTCAAAGGAACAAATGGACTTGTATGGAGCAGCCAGAGCATTCACTGACCCCACCACAGCTGAGTGACAAGGACATATTATCCATGACAAGAAGACACATACCTTCTTTTTACAGTCTGGCAAAATTCAGACAAAGCCTGTAGGACTGAACGCCACTCCATGGCCAAGATCCTTCCCCACAACAAGGCTCTGCTCACAGCACTCAGCTCCTCTTTCTCTGCTGTCAGCTTTGTCACTCCTCCCCATTTGCCAGGGCCATTGGTCTAGGAAGGGTCTACCCCATTTTAGGTCTCTATTGGCCATCTCCTGGTCTATGAGCTGTTGCCTGTACTGTGGTATTACAGCGAATCTGCATGTCATACTGTAAGCGGTATGGCTGCCACTGTGGTAGGTCCCATGCAGACAGTAAAAAAAATAAATGCTTTCTCCCCTGAATAATCATCCCCAATGGTAAAGGAGCCAGCTCCACAAGGAGACAGGAGATGAGAGGAGTCTGGTGCATGATTAATTTATATCCTTAAAAGCCTGAAATGCTCCCAAAGACATTAGTATTCCCCATGTAAGAAAGTTGTCCAGATTTTCAACATATCCCTGCCTTATTCCCACATCTACTAGAATTAATAGCCGAAGGCATGTAAAGCCCAAAAGTCAAACACAGAACTGCATTTAATCTAATGCAGAGACTGAGATCATAGTTTGGGAGTCTAAGTGTTGTCTGAAGCAGAGACAGCCCAAATTCTCATTTATACTGAGACACTTCTATAATATTCTTGAAGCATAAATGCACCTCAGAGTGGGTGCAGTGCCAGCACTGACAGCCCCTTTGCACTGTGGAAATACTGTTATAAAGGGCCCTTTGGAGAAATGAAGAGAAGTGAAAATGAAAATCCCATTCCCTATATCTCACCCCAGTAGGGATGACACAGCCCACGAGGTCTCTAAGGCAAATTGGTCTCCAGACAGTTGACTCTCTTTGTACGTGTGTGTAGACCTGAGCAAAAGGAAGTTGTGCACTGAAAGGATGAAGAATCCACCCAAGTCTTTTAAAAGCATCAATCCATGCTTGTTTTTTTCACACTGCTTAGTAATCCAGCCATCACACCCAGAAAGGACTTCATTTCCCTGTTGAAGGAGTTGCTCTGTTTAAATTGGTGAGGAATCCTTTGGGATGAATAGGTGCCACCTCATGCTTCTCATTTAACTTTCCACTGAGTAAGCTCTGGTGTCAATATAACCCAAAGAAGTGCTGGGGTAACAAGGATCAAGGTGTGGGAGATTCCTCCACTGCCAATCCTGACTGAGCCCAGTGCTGCTTCGAGTTCCCAGCTCATCCCCCTGCACTGTCTTCAGTCAGGGCACATGTTACAGGCATGTAAATGGGAAAGTGGTTGCTAGAAACTGCACAAGATACTCTTTTAACTCTGAAGAAAATGTGCTGAACAGGCTGATGGAGTCATTACATACCATGGTGGAACTGGGACACAAACCCCATTTTTTCAGATTTTTAGCTTACTGTCTCTCTAACCAGTAGCATGTTTCACTGAGGCTATCAAATCCTCCCCCTCACACCGACAGATGTAGCTAAAAAATGAGGAGATGGAGACCCAGAGTTTTGTTAATGTAAAATTAGATCCTGAGAGTCACACTTGTTTTAAAAACCAGGAAAGCCAAGTAATGCCTGGCTACAGTTTTGTCATTTGCTAACTTATTTTCAAGATAGACAGGCTGACAATCTTGGAGGTCTGTATACTTGCAATTCCTTGCTCCTTTGAAGGGACAATTATGCTTCTAAACATTGCCTGAGTCAAGTGATAAATGTAGGGCTTCAGGGAGCATTACACCTTCTTATGAATGGATTTATTTTCCAGGTGAAAACCCACAGTTCTTTCTTGGTGCAGTTCATATCAGTTGGTACATGGTCTCAAAGGCTGCCTGAACTCCAAGGTGTCAGAAAGGATCAAGGAATAAGCAAGGAAAGAGCTTTAAAGTACACACACAATAGAATGTCCACTGTTTAAAGAGCTAGGAGACCTACTGCAAAATGACAGAATTTAATAGGCTAATAGGTTGTTAGATAGCTTATCAGTGAACACAATTTCAAACTGGAGAGAGTAGCCCAGTGGTTGCTGTTTTATTATTACTACTATTGCTGTTACTGTTGTTGCTGTTATATATTATACTTGTGACTGTGTAACTTGCTTCATAATTAATAAAAGTCTTATATATGATGGAAAAATGTTGCCATCAGCAGCAAGGTTGGTGAATACATGAGAGTTAGAGGTGTCCTCTGTGGCATCTCCATTTGGCTGGGCAGCCCAAGAAGTGTCAGGACATAGCTACTGGAAGGATTGGGGGGGGTACTTAGAGGTTACACCCATGAGAATGGGCTAAGGAACCTCCACACAGCCCAGTAGCAGTATGCTCCATAATTCCCCTTCTAAAGTGAAGAGTGTTTATTTCTAAAGTATTGAGTGTTTAACTTCTAAAGCATTGGTAGGAGTGGCTGTGGAAGTTGGCTGGCCTGAGTTCTTAAACTCACCGAGCTGGGCAGAACAGCAGCATTTCAGCACAGGCTGTAAACAAACGGCTAGTGCTTGGAAGGACTATAACTAACCATGGATAACACATGCCGTATAATTTGTGTATTCAGATAAGCATGTATCTGCCAAATCCACTTCCCACCACACAAGTGCATGTGTCCTTAAACAAGCACTGAGGAAAAAGAGAAAACTGAACTAATGCCATTCATAAAACTGTGCACTTTTATATGTGAATATCCGTGCAAAAGGGCTAGCTGTGATAGCTCTGTATTTACTGCAAGCAGAAACATGAACACCGTGCCCCAGACACTCTTGTGAAATAAATTTTGTCTTCAGTTTCAGTTTAATAGCTCAAGATCTTTCTGCCAGATGTATGAATGGCTTTGAGAGGAAAAGCACGGGAAGGAAAATGAAGATGTGATCAACCTAGGAAATAGTTCTTGGGAAACCTTCCAGCATCGTCAGCAAGCAAACACCAGAGCACATTAGCAAGGCACACTGTCTGATGGATGCTCCAGTGGCTGGTTCATGGGACATATGCTTTGTTTCACTGAGAAACAGACATTTATGGGATGAGAGAAAGTGAATGGATGTAACAGACTCAATCCTAGAAGTTTTTAGCAGAGGCTCATGAAATTGTACTGAAGAATGAATGGAGACTTGTGGATGGACTAAGAGCTGTCAGGACCTGAAATGAATTGATGGACAACAGTCTTAGCTAACTGACAGTGACAAGTGTTTGGACTGGAAATGACATCTTTAGAAATTAAACCAAGGCCATCACACTCAGAATTGTCATTTGCCAGCTGTCCTATTTTTTTTTCTCTCCTAATATCCTTCATGCTTTATTATCTGTCTCTATTTCTGAACTAGAAGCAAACAGACAACAGCATTGATTAAATGTTTGAATAAAATTGAACTTAGAAACACTATATACTCCAAAAAGCACAGAAGAATTGTACAAAAGAAGTAAGAAGACTAGAAAAGTGGATTTGGAATAGCAATGAGATTTCAACATGAACAGGAAACAAGTTTGCTTGCAATGATTGCAGTTATGAAGTAATACTAGTAAGGACAGAAGTCTCCTTCAAACAGAGATGTGGTATTACTTCTGAGAGATACCATAGGGCAAGACTGGAGCATTGAGAATCTCTGATAAAAAACCAAAAAGGTGATATTTCAGGTGCAAATCAGGCTGTGAGGATCAAGATCATGGAAAGACTATTGTTCTTGCAAGGGTAGGCCACCTGGAACTAGAATTGTTTCATGTGGAGAAAGGGAGGGTGAGGGGAAACCTAAACCAGGTAGGCTAATGAGTGCAAGCCACTGTTTACAATGGAGGCTAGTTGACACAGGAGGAGTGAAAAATTGAGGGAAATTGGCAGGCATAGAGGGTCTAGACTGGAAACAATGACTGTATGGCATAATGTGCAACTGAGACCTGAAACAAAACCACCAAAGTCAGCTCAGTCTTTCCACCACTTCCAGGAAACCCTGAAGTCATCAGAACTGCACTGCTCTAGGTCAGGTAGCAGTCAGACCCTGAGGTCATCCTGCTTGTCCTAACATTGCTCCAGAAAGCTTGATTTTCAAGACAAACCTGTGCTCCTCACCTTACCACCTTAGTGCCATTCCTCATGACTTGCATGTCCACCATGCAGCCTCCCGTGACATAAGCAGCTAGGTTCAGCTCAGAGAACTCAGCCTGGAGTGGAACAAAAGGACAGAGTATTACTTGAGGGTAGCAGAGACACACGTGGACACAGATGCAGAATTGTCTTTGACTGGAATGTACCTTTCTTCCCCCCCCCCCCCAAAAGTGAGGCAATGGGAGATACAATTACAGCTGATTTGCCCTGGAGAGACTGCAGAGATATTTACAGCTCCCACACGTGGGGTCTACAAGTATACAAGATTAGGCTTATTGCAGTAATAAGCACTGAAGGAACTAAGAACAAGCAAGCTGAGAAATGCACAGAGGAAACAACAATAAGGAAAAAAGATGTAAGGCCATTTGATTACAAATTCTAAGTTTCCAGTTGGAAACAGCCATTTGGAGTTATGTCTGAGCTGGCTGTCATCCCACTGGCCAGCTACAAACCTAGTACAGAAGATTTAAACCTAAATAAATAGCTAAAAAGCCTCATTTTGCTGCAGGACGGTGATAAGCAGAGAAACCCTCCTGATGAGGTTTATGTATTTAAATGTTAACAGTTAAAGGGTGAGCAAGGCTGGGTAGGCTATTACCAGTACTGCTCAATTATTAAAACGCTGTATTTTAAATTAAGAGGTGCAATTTACAAGACCCCAAAGTTTAGCAAGGAATGTTTAAGCTATGGGGAGCAAAAGGCAAAGTGCATGGGGTTGATGACAACTGCAGCAGGTGTCTGTGAAAGTCAAGACACAAATCACAGTGACTAGCTGGGCAACAAGTGTTAATAGTCCTCCCATATTGCCCCTGGCTCTGCTGCCTCTCAGACAGAAGTGCCAGTGAGACTTGATGGTCTCAGGCCACTCTCAGTAGGAAGAGGATGGCAGGATTAGTTATCAGTGCTCATCCTTGTGCTCCAAATCCTAACTGTTCTTTATGAGCAAACAACTAGACCTCAAACCAGAATAGCCTGTTACTGTGCCATGTAAGCCCCCCCTTCCCAGCACAATATAAACATACCTGTACAAATTCAGAATCTTGTGTTTAAATTAGTGCCTATACATACACAGTCACATACACGTGCACACACAGACATACACATATAATCAAGTTTCAAGTTTTAAGACATAAAATTTAGCCTTCTCCCTTTGAATGGCTTCACACACACACACACCCACCACCCAATTTTGGGTATTAGGAAACAGTTCTTTACAGAAAGAGAGATCAGGCATTAGAATAGATTGCCCAGGGAGATGGCAGAGTCACTGTCCCTGGAGGTGTTCAAGAAATATGTGGACATGGGACTTCAGCATGTGGTTTAAGGGCCATGATGGTGTTAGGTCAGTGGTTAGACTTGATAATCTTAGATGCATGTTCCAACCAAAACAATTCTAGGATTCAGTGATTTTGTTGCCATCCTTATTCTATTTAGTGTTCTTCAGCTACTTGTACTATTTGGGAACCAAAGATAGTGCTGGGAACAACTTCTATACAGGGAAAAAAAAACCCAAACAAACAGAAAAAACCAAAACAAAACACCAAAAACCAAACCACAAAAGCCAAAATAAAAGAGCATGTGTTTTGTCCTCATGAATATGTGGAGAACTAGTGCACCTGTAAAAGCTAAGAGGCCAGATGACAAAAGAAAGAATCAACGTCAACTTTCTTTTTCAAAAATCCACATCAGTTTTAAAGCAATGACCTTGGACTGGTGACACATTGATGTAATGAGATTTTATGTCCGTGGCCCCGTGTATCTTCTTAAAGCAACACCCTTACGTGATCTTACATCATTGTAACTCCCAGTTACAATGAAAGGAGGGGAGAAATTCCTGTTGCTGAGAAATAAATCCTGCTTCAAGCACATATACACACACGCAGACTGGCTGGGCTTTTGTTGTGAGATTGCAGAGTGTTGTCTTGATCATAATTATGCTTCTTCAGTGATCATACTAGATCAAAGATAATAAAATATGTATACCTAAAGGACACCTGTATTTTATACATTTACCAATTCTCAACAAATACAGTGAGGGGGGAAACCACCTTGCATTTGGCAAGAGCAAATACTGTAGGTACTATTTGTGAGCTCACTGGTGGGACAAAGCAAGCTTGCTAGGTTCCCTGTGTGCTTGAGAGACTCTTATTACCTTGGGAAATAAAAGGATGAGTTTCCCACCTTTGTATGTGTCTATGCCTCAGAGATGTCCCACTCTGAAAGTAGAGTGTTACTGAGCTGGACCTTCACCTTTTGCAGTTGAAGGGATGTGTCATCTGATGTGAACATCATAGCAAGACAGGGGAGTTTTAGGTCTGTGCTCTCATGGCTTTTATTCTCTTCTTCTGTAAGTTTTTCCATAACGGTTTTGTGCTAAAGATTTCACATATTGCTTGCTGGGGGTGAAAATCAGCAATCTCCCTTTGATGGCTAGCACTTACAATCCAACTAAGTTGGTCTGACAGGCATTGCCCCAAGGCAGTCAGACCAAACAAAGCTGTGTTCAGACACCTGACTTCCAAATAGGCCTGGGAATCCCCTGAGTGGCTAAGTACTCCATACCAAACTGCCAGGACCAATTTCAGGCCTGCTAATGTCACTATCCAGAAAAAAAGGAAGAAATTTCCTTTGGCAACCATTGTCTGGGGCACTCTGGCAAGGAGAGAAAGTCTAGGGTAGCTATCTCACACCCAGAACGTCCAGGTATACAATCACAGCTGAGAGACTATCCTAATCTTTTCCTGGCAATTGCTCCTGCTGTAACCGACTAAGTTAAGGACCATTGCTGCTTTGTCCCATCCAACAGGCCACTGCTAGCTGGTGTTTGGAAGAAGGCTGAAAACTTCAGTCAGCAGAAATTGTTTCCTGTTGATTTTCCAGTGCTCCCTGTATTTTTAACTTTGTGGGTTTTATAGCCTGATGACTTCCCTTGGCTGGGATTTCCAAGTCTGAGATCATCTCCAGCCTGAGTTTACCTTGCAGACAAAGAGGTCTTTGAAAGCAGCCCATGCAGATAGAGTGACAGGTAACTATGCATAAGCCAGGAGAGCACAGATCCCCTTGGCCTTGCCGAGTCGTTTGCATCAGGACTCTTCCAACAGAAGGCAGCATTACGTTAGCCTGCTGAGGTTTTGTACTTGCTTTGCAATGGTGCCACTGGCTGCAAAACCACTCCGGCGGGAGCGAACCATGAGTGACAAACACGACACAATCCATCTTGAAGATTAATGCAACACAGACTGTGGGAGTAGAAGTATTTTGTACCTCTGTGAGGCCCAAATCTGGGAGGATACTCACTGACGTTTTGAGGATAGTTCTGTTAGAAATGCCTACTTATTTCAGGTATTCAGACTCAGAAATCTCTCCAGGTCATTTGGAATAAACCTGAGGCTACTCTCAGTTTCTCCCATCAGTGTTCTCTAGGTGCTGGAGATCTTCTAGGTGAGCTATTTTATAGTTTCTCTTTGCTGATAATAAAACAAGGAGGATTTTGTATTTCAAAAAGGTAGAGGCATGGCTACCAAGCCAGGCCAATCTATTCATGGGGAGCACATGTTCAAGGTGGATTTTAAGCACTTTTCCCATAAAATAACAGAAAATTGTATTGGAAGGACTTCAAGACATCACATAGTCTGTCTCTTTTTCCTAGGGCAGGGTCAGTTCCACCTCTGCAATTGTATGCAAATACTACTTAACCTTCTCATATCTTCCATAAAAGAGGAAACTCCTCAAGAAATCTGTGCCCAAAAGCTTTGCCCAACATAAATCACTCCTCTTACTTTTGAAGACTAATCTCTTTTTTTGTTGTTGTTGTCCATTGCTTCCTCCTGCAGAATTTGAAGACTTATTGCTTGAAGACTTAACCTTCCTTCTTCCTGTTTTTCCCTAGACAAAAACAACCTCCTTCTTGTAAAGTTCTAGTGAATGAGAAGCTGGACAAGCCAACAGTGTGCACTTGCAGCCCAGAAGGCTATTCACATCCATGCTGCATCAAAAGAAGCATGGCCAGCAAGTCAAGAGAGGTGATTCTGCCACCCTGCTCTGGCAGGATCTCACCTAGAGTACTGTGTCCAGCTCTGGGGCCCTCAGCACAAGAGAGACCTGGACCTGCTAGAGCAGCTCTGGAGGAGGACCACAAAGAATCAGAGGGCTGGAGCACCTCTCCTATGAAGACAGGCTGAAAGAATTGGAGCTGTTCAGCCTGGAGAAAACTCTAGGGAGACCTTACACCAGCATTTCAATACCTGAAGGGGACCTACAGGAAGGCTGGGGACAGACTGTGTAGAAGGGCTTGTAGTGATAGGACAAGGGGCAACGGTTTTAAGCTGGAACAGGGTAGATGTAGATTGAACTTAAGGAAGAAGCTCTTTACAGTGAGAGTGGTGAAATATTGGAACAGTTGCCCAGGGGTGTGGTTGAAGCCCCATCCCTGGAGACATTCAACGTCAGTCTCAACATGGTCCTGGGCAGCCTGATCTAGTTGGAGGTGTCCCTGCTTACCTCAGACAGGTTGGACAAGATGACCTTTGGAGGGTCTCTTCCAACCCAATGCAATCTGTGAACCTGTGAGTTTGCGAATAACAGGCTAGTCTCTGTCATGGCTTAGGCACTTGGGATGGGGAATTACTGCTGTCTAATCAAATCACATACATTCCTCAGTGGATTTTATGCTTTAAGTTTTGGTAGATGTTCCAGTATGTGCAAGGAAAGGAAGAGCTTGGCAGACTCCAGACTGCATTCCTTAAACAGCACATTTAACTGAAACCATTACAAGCATTTCAGGGGGCAGTATGTCCCTGCAAAGGTGGAAGTGTGTGCGGGGGGAGGACAGATAACATGGATGAGAACAGATAGTTCACAGATAATACAGATGTAGGGCTGGGGCTGTGTGTATTGTGTGTGCACATGCATGCAGAATTATAGATTATATGCCCTGATTCCCTATGTATTTTCCCTTGAGGAGGCACCCTGCTCTCCACCTGCCCCCAACACTGGGATTGCTCTACGGGAGAAAAGGATAGAGAGAGCCCACTGGAAAGGGCATGCTGCTGTGTGGCTCTGAAGGGAGCATCCACAAGCTCTCCTCAGAGCTATTCACAAGTCCTGAAACTAGGATGCATGCTTCTAGGCTACAGCTGGCTCTGATGCTGAAGGTCCACATGCCTTTGCCTGTGTGGGTGCCTTTTGGTGCATCAGTTCTGATGGCATTTGGAATTGTCTCTTCAGTTTCCTTTTCAGAAGTTGTGTGATTGTTTGAGAGTTGGAGCTCTAACAAACACATTTCCAAAACTTCTGATCCTGGGAAACAGATCAAAACCATGAACTCTGTAAATGGGAATTAAGAGGAAAAAAATACAAAAAATTACTATTTATGTAGGAAATTAATGATTTTTTTTAATCATCCTTGCTGTTTCCCCAGGTCCTTTCATTCATGGCTTCTGAGTGCTTGTATGTGGCAAAGCTATGAGAGTTGCTGTTGCTGTTCTTGAACTGCTTTTAGGCTTTCACTTGGAAAAAACACACCCTAAATATGTAATGAATAAAAATCATACTGTTATTTGATGAGAGGCTAATTTCTCTCTCATGACACATGGGCCCATCAGATTCTGCCTTTTGAAAGGGCCACTTTATGCCACACATGAAAATACCTCTTTAGGACGGGAAATACAAAGGAGCTGGAATTCGTGATTTGTATTACAATTATCTTCTGTGAGTGCCAAGCACAACGTTTTTTCCTGACAACGCTGCCAATAGAGTCATAATCTATACCACAAGACTTTTCCAGAAACAAATACATAGAAGTTCACTGAATAATCACTCCATGAAAATAAACCAGGCAGGGGGAACAAGTGAATGAGCTGTGCGAGAAGAATGTGTCTCCGACGGACAGACAGACCCACCTCATCACAGCAGGAAATGGTGGGAAGGAGATGGGTGGACAGACAACAGGAATGAAAATTTAGATGAGCTTCTTGGCCTTGTTACTTCCCCTTTGCCCTTTTCACCCTGCTCTGCCATCAGTTTGCCAATGCCAGGAAAGATGTACCCCAAAGGTCCACTTTTCTAAGAAGCATTACTTGCTATTGCCGGCTGGGTATGGCCCCTTCTGTCTCCCTCCTGGGCTCTCAATGGTCAACACAGGGCACAGGACTGGAAAAGCTCACCAGAGCCATAGCATCTTAACTCCTTGCTACCATAGGCATCATCTCATGAGTTCTTCCCTTAAGCCAGTGTATTTATTAGAAGTGTCTGTGTCATCTTTAGCCTCTGTTTTGTCAAGATAAACTCAACTCTTTCAGCCTCCTCTCATAAGTCAAGTTTCCATGACCATCTGAATGACCCCACTCTGCACACCTCCTGCTTTGTGGCCTTCTCTCTCCTGGACAGGTGGCAAGTGTCCCACTCAGCTGTGCATCACCACTTCCCACAGTGCCATGGTCTGTCTGATGGGTCTGTGGCTGGCCAGGTCTCAGCCCTGGCTTTCCTGCCCTCTTCTGCTTGTTCCTGGGTATGCTGGGAATTCATGGCCATGCGGCATCCCCCTTGTGCAAGGAGCATGTCTAATGCCCAAAGAGATCCCCCACTCAGGGTATGTTATGACCCACATGGGAAACTCCAGAGTCATATGAATTCCTTAGAGCATGTAAGGCTTAGTTTTCTCTGGGACAGAGCAGACAGGGTGGGAAAAGATGTGCTGAATTACTACCAGTATCCTGTAGAGATGGAAAACATTTGGTAGAGCATAAGGGTTATGGTATAATTCCTTCCTCTTCTTGAGTATGCAGTATTTCCTAATGCCTTCTCTCCTCTGGCCAGTGAAAGACTGAGGAGATAAAAGCAAAATTAATTTGGGGAGAATAAAAGCAATGTGGTCAACTCCTTTAAGTTTAAATTGAGCTTAAAGAAAAATCTTAGAGGCATTAATCAAACATGCCTTTGACTTCTAAAGGAATTTATCTAGCATATTTATTTCTAGAGAAGAGAACTGGAGATGTATACACTGTAGTTCTCCAAGCTAGAAATTACAAAGCAAGTCAAAGGAACAATAGGGATCAAAATCCAAGAGCCTTATTTTTAGCATAAAATAGCAATAGTAGACTCACCTGCTCCTTAAAGCTTAGGGGTTTACCCACACTGTGTAATAGACTTAAACCACCAGGGTTTTAGGGGAAATAGATCAAAAAGATTTTCACTTTTTGATCAGTGGTTCATTCAGTCTTATGAATGACTATCATTGCTACAGAAGAACTTGTAGTGGAAAAGTATCCAAATGCAATCCAAACTGCCTCCAAAAGAAAAGGGGTCCTGACTCAGGAGAGCGGCTGCTTTCCACCACCCCAGCTCTCACTCAGCACTGTGCTTCTAACCTCTGCAGCCAGCAAGGAGAAGGTAGTGGTGTTGCATGCCTTGATTTCAGTCAGGGGTGGGCAATAATAAGCTGCACATTAGTAAATGTTTTTGGTATTACACTGAAGATTAGAAGTGAAGAAAAAAAGATGGAAATGAAGTCAGACCTCACATTAATTTTAATGAAAGACAGAAGACAGCAAAGACTAGAGGTGTACCCATCACAGTGTCCCTGACAATTCCCTTTCCTATTCACTGGCACCAGTGGTGTCTTGTCTCTTGCAAATGACAGAAGAACCTCAACCTGGGGGTGGTATTGAGGTCATGCAATAAATTTCTGTGCTAAAGAACCAGAAAATTTTTGAGAGTCCATAAAACCCATTTCCAGACAAGCTGAGACTTAGAAAAGCAGCTCCCTGAGCAGCAGGATGGTGTTTAACAGTCTTTTCCCTGTGGATTATCCAGCACCTGAGTATCTTGAAACTTCTGCCTGTTTCTCCAATTTGGCTGAAATCAGTCAATGCCTTCCATGGTGCTGGGTGTGGGGGATAGGTGGAGTGAGACAGTATTAGTGCATGTGTCTTGCATTCCTTGGATGACAGCCAAGGGGGAGAGGCAGCTCAGAGAGCTGGTAGGGGTGTTTAACCAGATTAGATAACTGACTTCCCGCTGCTGAGAGAGGGAGAGACAGTGCTGCTTTCAGCACTCCTGCTCCATTACAAATAAGTGATGTCATGACTTAAAAATAATAATAGAAAAAATTAAAAAAGTCACCTACTATCCTGTTCTGCTTCCTTCAAAGATTGCAGAAATGGCTTGCTAAGAAAGAAATAGGATGTACTAGGGACAGACATGAAAGTTAAAAAGCAACAAGGCAAGCTCTTTCTTTAGTTTAAACTAACAACAGAACAAGAATGGCAAAAACAACCTAGCAGGGTCAGGAAAAAAACCAACTGGGCAGTTGGTTTTTCCCAATGTGGTTTTTCAAGAGTATTTAACATTTGGATATTTCCTTTCCCTACTTTTGCCATTCAAACTTTTTTTGTTACTTAGTTTTTCAGATCAAAAGTGTTTTCTTCCTATAAAATATAAAAACCCCATTTCCTAAGGTGGAGTGAACTTCTGGCAGAGTCAGTACTGTGGTTATCTTAAGCAGGATAAAATGGAAAACTGAATGAACTTACTGAGCAGACCAGGCAGCTCAAGAGGTGCTTGAGAGTTGAACCTTGATCTGATGCAGAGTTAATTCAGAACCGAAACAGCCAGGTTAGGGCTTGGGTACCATGGTACAGCCTGTGTGCTATTTGGGGACCAGCTACAGTAGCAAAGACTGGTAAGCTGGGAACTAAAAAAAGAGGAGTGTGGGCCAAGCTGGTAGACACAATTATTCCCTCATTCCGTTTTTTCCCTTTACCCCTTCTGTAAGGAGACTGTAGAAGAATATTTGTATTTCAGGTTAAGAGGGGCCATGTTCAGCTTCAGGAGACCACAACAGTTCAGGCTCCTGGATTGTGCTTGAGGAAGAGCATGAAGAAGTGAGGAAGATTCCAGACAATCAGGGTCGGAACAGGGAACGAAAACTCAGTATCAAGAAACACTGAGCAAAGAGGGATGGGCAAAAAAAGGAGAATGGTACAAAAAGCCAGAGTTTGAAGAAAGCAGTGCCCCTCTCTTGGCCTCAACAAGATGCAGAGGGGCCTGAGGTCAGATTCAAGGACTGTCCACAACAATGCAGCTTCTGTATTTCCCTTGGCAGACAGTAATCCAGCTGGGGAAAGTAATCATCCCCTCTGCTTTTGAGGTCTGAGGGAGTTCAAGAGCAGTTCACTGCCCACTACATGGAGGGTTGGTTGCCTGATCTGAGGGGCAGCAGTTGAAATCCTTGTTCATTGTTCCTCAAATCTCCTACCCATTGCAAGGGGTCTGGGAATGGTCCCCACTAGCACAGCCACACTAACCTTATGGTCTTCCCTCGGTGCCTTATCTCAAACATTCAGCCTATGATGTGAAGGATTGCAAAAGGCAGACTGTGAAAGTCTCCCTGAAAGAATCCTTAGGGAATGTGATAAGCTACCCAATGACAATGGGGAATTATAGGTTTAAGCCACCAGGAACAAAAGTCTCCTTCTGCACTTCTCACTACTCACTGACCATTTGAAGATAGTTCCTTTATAAGGATCTGAAATGCAGTAACATTTGAGAAGGACTATGAGGTGGAAAGGCAGAGGCTGGAGGTTTAAGAAAGGAATAACAGGTCATTTTAAAGAGTACCAGATCTAGCTTTGAAGCCTACCCTGCTCTCAGCAGTGGAGTGGCTGGGTTCAGAGGTTTGAAGACTAAAATATTACTCAGTTCCATGCTTTCTGTTGGAGAATTGCAGTTGGGTGCTTTTTTATTTATTTATTTATTTTCATTAGGACATTTACTAAGGCAGCCAGCAATGTAAAGATGTTGATAAGGAAGTGCAATTGAGAATTGTTCTTGCTAATACCACCCAGTTCCGACAACTGTGATACCAATAAAAAGAGGGAAATGAAGTGTTCAGAGTATCACAGCTGCAAAAAAAATGGCTTGCTAGCTTTTCTATTCCAGACACAGCCTTTGATCTAACATGTGTGCTCATGCATAGAGCTAGGCAACTGGGCATCACCTCTTTGAAAAGAGGAGAAACACCTTTCCAAGGGCAATTGGTACTGAGAAATTCTGTGAAGATTTTCACAACCACTCCATTAATCATAGCATTGGGTTGGAAGAGATCCTTGAAGGTCATCTTGTCCAGCTCCCACTGCAGTGAAAGAGAGAGACACCAACTAGATCAGGTTGCTCAGGGCCCTATCAGGTTTAACTCTAAATGTCTCCAGAGATGGGGCCTCCACCATATCTCTGGGCAATCCGTTCAAGTATTTCACTATTCTCATGGTGAGGAACTTCCTACTAATATCTGACCTAAACATACCCTGTCCTAGTTTAAAGCCATTGCCCCTTATCCTACTGCTACATTGTAATCAGAAATATTTCCCCTCCAGCTTTCTTGTAGCCCCCCTGCAAATATTGAATAAGGTCTCCCTAGAGCCTTCTCTTCTCCAGGCTGCACAATCCCATCTCTCTCAGCCTGTCTTCATAGAAGAGGTGCTCTGGCCCTCTGATTATCTTCATGGCCCCACTGTGGACCTGCTCTAGCATGTCCATGTCCTTCTTGTTTTAAAGACTCCAGAGCTGGACATGGTACTCACCAGAGCAGAGTGCCAGAACCACCTCTGCTGACGTGCTGGCCATGCTTCTTTTGATGCAGCCCAGAACACAACTTGCCTTCTGTGCTGCAAGTGCATGTTGCTGCCTCATGTTCAGCTTCTCATCCACCAATACCCCTAAATGCTTTTCTTCTGGGCTGCTCTTGATCTCATTGTCCCCCATCCTGTATAGGTACTGAGGATTGCTCTGACCTGGGAGTAGGACCTTGCACTTCCCCTTATTGAACCTCATGAGGTTCACCTGAGCCCACTTCTCCAGCCTGTCTAGGTCCCCCCGGATGGCATCACATCCCTCAATCCTGTTATCTGCACTATACAGCTTGGTGTCATCCTATGAAGGTGCACTCAATCTCGCTGTATCATTGATGAAGATATTGAACAAGTAGTTTTATATCACTGATGACTATGAAACAAGCCTATGACTCCTTCAGGATAACCATCTCTGCATTTCTTATGCTTGCTTTCAAGTTAGGTGCCATCAGTTGATTATTAATAATCACTTCTGCTTTGACAACAGCATCCAAAGTCTCAGTCCATAGTGGGACTTCATTTTGACAGACACTGCACCCACACAGAGAGAAGGGGAGAGACTCCAATATGCAGACTTTTCAGCTGAAATGAACAGCTGGTGCCAAGGCTAACAGAGAAACAAAGAATTTGTCCAATGCCCTGCAAAGCACATCCAAAACCAGGCTATGAACCTCCTTACTGTTCCTTTCAACAGATGAAAAGATCTTTGGCATGTGTAGTTAATTTGCAAAGGTTTTAGGCTTAAATTAGGGTAAGTTAGAAGACTTATATAGCTTGCATCTGGAACACAACATTACCAACATACACTGTGGCATACTGGCTCTGCATCTCTTTAGGCATATATATGGGCTGTGAGGTAGTCTTTCAATGGAAGAAACTATAATCCTATTGCCAGAGCAGAAAATTTCATTTTATGATGAAATATTGACTGACTCTGCAAAGGTAGTGAGGACAAAGGGGTGGCCCAAGAAGATATTTTCCTTTATAGCTTCTACAATTCTATAGAAGCAGTGAGGTGGAAGAAATGGTCTGTAAATGAGGCACAAAAGGAGAGATTTATCAAATGATGAGAGCAGGCTCAGGGGGCCTCCAGGTAAAAATAGTGTAATTAGCATAATATCATCTGCCTAAACAGCTCCTGCTCCACCTCCACCACCATCACCACCAGTGCACCCATCCCAGAGCCAGAGGCAAGACCCTCACTAGCCGAGATACCACACAGAGGAGCTCAGCCCTAGGAAGCACCCACGGATGATATTGGAGGAACCATCAATTCTCTTCCTACCTGACCGGGGGGCCACCAGGCCCCCCGGCCTTTGTTGTCACCACCACCATCACCCAGTGTGCACCATGGGCACTCACCAGAGATGAGAGGAGGATCCCTCAGCCCAGATGGGCTCAGCTTAGGGCTTCTGCCTTTCCTGGTGGGGATTAAAAAGGGGAGTGGGTGGGGAGGGCCAAGTGGCCACACCTGGGGTGGGAGGAGACTCCAACAGAGCCCAGGTGCTCTGGGATTTGAGGGGAAAAAGGGGGAAAATGGGGCAGGTGAGGGACTTTTAGGGTGTCAGGTAATGACAGGACTAGAGGGGATGGAAAAAACCAAAACGGAAATGTGTAGATTCAGATTGGATGTTAGGAAGAAATTGTTCACCATGAGGGTGGTGAGACACTGGAATGGTTTGCCCAGGGACGTGGTAGAAGCCCCATCCCTGGGAGTTTTTAAGGCCAGGCTGGATGTGTCTCTGGGCAACCTGACCTAGTGTGAGGTGTCCCAGCCCATGGCAGGGCAGTTGGGACTGGATGATCCTTGAGGTCCCCTCCCACCCCAACAATTCAATGATTCTGAAACAATTTTGCGGTTTGGGCTGGTTGTTAGGAAGAAATTCTTCACAGAAAGAGTGATTTGCCATTGGAATGGGCTGCCCAGGGAGGTGGTGGAGTCACCGTCCCTGGAAGTGTTTAAAATAAGACTGGACAAGGCACTTAGTGCCATGGTCTAGTTGATTAGATGGTGTTGGGTGATAGGTTGGACTTGACAATCTTGAAGGTCTTTTCCAACCTGATTAATTCTGTGATTCAGTGCAGCAGCACTTTAAGAAAGATGTCTTCTATCTCCTCAACAGTTCCTTTCATCAAGAGAAGAAATATCCACAGATTATCTGTCATTAAGACACTGGTCCTGTCTACACACATTTCTTAGAGCCAAATTTAGTTGTCACTGACCTGTTCCACTCGGATATCAAATTCTCCGTTCACCTTCTTCCCCTGGAAATATTTGGCCCTGCAGAAGAAACGAGAGAGACAAGCCTGGTTAAAGAAGAGTTTTTGGCGTTCGTTTCACACTGTTTTGCTTCTGCATTTCCCTTTTTGCTGAAGAATTTCTATCCGGTTCACAACATGTTTTCCTAATTCCTATCTTTTTTCAGCTTTCTGTTCTCCTGAAGAAACCTGCCAAGCCAGCTGAAAACCACATTGGAAAGTTCCTTCAAGGCTTGTGACTTTTTCGTTTTATTTTCAAACTGAAAACCAAATGCTCTCCTAATCTTTTCCAGAGCAACACCTCTAATCAACGATGCCTTGATATGTCTTAATACTCAACCTCTATTCTGTAAAAGAAGGAGAGCAGCATAATGCACAGCATTGGAAACTTCCGATGTTGAGCACAGATCTTTATCATCAGTGAAGTATTTGTGAAGCCTCTTCTCTTGCTCTATCACTGCAGAGCTGCTTTTCAATTCTGTTTATCTTTTAGCTACTAATTTAGAGGAACAATATCTGCATCTGCAGTGTCACTAATGAGGCATCTCTTCTCCTGAACTGAGAAACTGTTGTTTCCTTTGGAATTGAACAGTGTCATGAGAAGCATATATACCTTCCACCACCTTTGTTCCTAGCTGCATATGTTATGCAGACAAGGCACTCTCAGAAGAATAGGTTGCTCCTGAGTGGGGAAGGTTGACCTAATTGTGGCCTTCCAGTATCTGAAGGGGGCCTACAGGAAGGCTGGGGAAGGACTTCTCAGGATCTCAGGTAGTGATAGGACTAGGGGGAATGGAATGAAGCTGGAGGTGGGGAGATTCAGGCTAGATGTGAGGAGGAGGTTCTTCACCATGAGAGTGGTGAGACCCTGGAATGGGTTGTCCAGGGAGGTGGTTGAGGCCCCGTCCCTGGAGGTGTTTAAGAGCAGGCTGGATGAGGCTCTGGCCAGCCTGATCTAGTGTGGGGTGTCCCTGCCCATGGCAGGGGGGTTGGAACTAGATGATCCTTGTGGTCCCTTCCAACCCTGAATGATACCATGATACTATGACACAGGAAAAGATCAGGCAGTTGCAGCTTTTTATTAGTATTCGTGCATAACACCACTTACATTGATTAGTCAATTATTAGTCAATTACCAATATATTTTTCCCTGTGAATATTTTTCTCCATACCAAATAAGCTTGACAGAAGGAAAAATGAATTTATTTTCTCAGACCTCCCCTCTAAAACTTCAGGAAGACCATCTAGGTCCCAGAAAGGTCTTTTATTTGCAGAGCATTGAAAATGCAGCTGAGCCCTGCTGTTTCCAGAGACAAAGTAACCCTCTGCATTCTGTTTCCAATTGGCAAAGAGAGGACAGAATAAAGAAGTAAAGGAAAATGAGGGAAAGTCAACTTTGCTCCCTATTTTATAGTATTAGCAAAGAAAAAAAAGAAAAAAAAGAAGCTGGCTCACAATTTTACTATGTGTCTATTTGTGCCAGTAAAAAAAAGGACAGACAGTAGGAAGGCAATTTTCCCCATGGCTGAAACACGACTTTTTTTCAGCTGAATGGTCCCTACCCCCAGAAATGTGAAATGTAAATAAAGGAGTTGTTTTGTTTTGTCATTCTGGCTCGAAACCAAGTCAAAAGTTTTTGTTTTATTAGAGAAAGACATTAAAAATGTCAAAAGTTTTCTGCTTCGCTCTAACAAGGGCATCTGAAGGCTGTGTCACGCTTCCCTTCCCAGGCAGCACATCCATCAGCACGGTGCTAATAAGACCTCTGCACAGATGCCAGTGAGGGACAGTGTAGCAGCCAGGTGTGACCATGTCTAAGTGGTTCAAACAACTCATGTGCAGTATAAAAAGCAGAGATCTGGCCATTTTCCCTCCCTTTGGTGAATTTAGGAGTGTTGCAGGAAAAAAATAGAACTGGGCAGACAAGCTGAGACATCATGCCTCTAACAATAAACAGGAATGCTAACTGCACTTAATAATTCCATCATATTTCTGGAGGCACAGCTCTAGAGGGTCTGGCAACATTCCTCACTTCTAAACATTGGGGATATTGCTGGAACCAGCCTCAAAAACTGGAATAAGCTTTAAGTGGGCCCATGGGAACCGGTCTGAAATTTGAGGTGCACTATTCACTGGTACAAGCTTGTTTTTATTCCCAGCACACTCATAATATATACTCCTTACCCACATTTATGAAACACACTTCCTCCCTCTATGGCCTCCTCTCTTTGCTGACCAGCTGGTTGCAAACTCCTTGCTGCTGCTGCTTTGCTTCAGCTTGTAATGAAGTGTGATTAACCAGTCTTCAGCCCTGTGCAGATGGAGCAAAGAGGCTTCCACTGCCTAGTCCAGGAAATTAGCCTTCATGCAGTTAAAAAAAAATATTCTCTCTCCCATCTCTACAGAACTGCCTCTGCTTATGAATAGTCACACAGAGGGCACATCCAGCATGGATTGTCACTGGAATAGAGCAAGAGGCCTCAACTTAGAAACTGCATGGGGCTCTCTTAATCCCTCTTCCTATGTCTCATCCCATGCCTGAGATAACTTTCTTTTAACAGGATAATGTATCACTTTCTTTCAAAGACAGCCCCCCAGGAGAGTTAACCTGCTCCAAGTGTCTCTGAAGACTACAGGTGCTAAGCAATTTGCAGCCAAATATTTGGGTCACCCCATCATTTTGACACAGCCTGGGGAAAGAGTGAAACACTTCTTACTGAAACATCTCTGAAATGGATGGAGTGATGTTTTCAATTCACACCTGGGGTTTTGGAGCCCCTGGGCATTAAAGGCTATCGTGCTGAAATGAAAAATGGCTTTAGACTCTCCTTGGAGCCCCTGAAATGTCAAGCAAGCTGGAATCATTGCGAATTCTGTGGAAACATCATGGTGCCTCTGTTGCAAGAAGGAAACCCTTTTAGTCAGTACTGCACAATGTATGGAACGGCCTCTGCTCCCCACAGTGGACATGAGATGGAGAAAAGAAAGACCATGCTGCTCTGGTGGGGATGCAGGAGAAAGATAGATGGATGTTTCTGGCAGGTGAGGCTATGCAAGACTATGCAAGGCCTCCCTAAAACCCACCTGAGCAAAGCTCTTCCAGACCTCTGCCTAGAAGGCGACACACTGCATGGTTATCTAGGCAGCTTGTAGTACAACAGGGGAGCAGTACCTAGAAAAACAACCCAAAGCCATTCTGGGGAGCCTCAGAAGTGGTCCCATTCATCTCCAGCCAGGCAACCGCCAGTGATCAGAGAAGCAGCTCATTGCTCCAGGAGCAGCATTATCTGGTATTCTCTAGCTCAGGAACACCAGCCAAGGCATTGGCCACACAAATCTACCCCCTGCTCCTGGGCAGCCTGCAGCACTGACCACTGCTTGGCTGATTATCCCTTTTATTTTAAAGCATGTCAGATGTTCAACCCACCAGAACACAGCATTATAATTTGACTAGGCAGATGGGGTGGTGCGGTTCCTGTGATCTCAGTAAATTAGCATGTAAACATGTTTTGACTGAAGAAAACTGCAGGGCCATGTTCAAGAGCAGCTCCTGGGTGGGATTTACAGTGCTAGGCAATGCATTTAAATGTGGCTGCATTGGCTGGGAGGGAGGAAGCACCATGGTTCCCTGGAGAAAGATTGCCTTGAACCCCCCTCTCTTTGTAAAGGAGCCACATGCTCTGCTAAAGAATAGATTTTCTGGGTGCAAGAGCATCAAACAAACAGAACTTCTCCTTTCTGCCTCAGCCCTGACATGATTACAGGGCCACAAGAAATCTGATGCCTCTTCTTATGAAGTAATTTGGAAAGAATAAAACCTTATTTTCCAGAGCTGCCATGTAACAGTCGCAGTCTGCACAGCAGCTGGGGCTGGTGGAAGCATATGCACAATTTTCTGTCAGGTATGGAGTGCATCCTTAATAGCAACAGCGAAAAATTAGTGATCAATTCATCTCCAGTTAGCTACATAAGAGCTAATTCACAGGAAGTCCATGTCCAACATTTGTGTCCTTAGGTGTTTGCATCTGAGTGAGAGATGCCAGCACTGATCCAAGTATGCAAACACAACTGTAAGACACTTGAATACCAGACCTAATTTCTCTGCTGTCACTGACAGACAGGAGAGCTTATAGTGCACCTGTGCAAGTGCTGCCCCAAATGGTCATGCTTCTCTGCACCTTCATACTAATATCCATATTCTACAATCACAAGGCTTCAGTTCTCATGGGGGTCAAAATCTTTGCATGTCACCAGGTCCAGGGCAGGTAGAGCTGGACCAGTAGGCTACAGGTACAGGAGCCAGGGCCAGCCTGCACCACCGTGCTGGGCTTGTCTCATGGGAAAACATGGCACAAGAGAAGCAACTCCCACAAATGGAGTAGAATCTTCTAGGATCAGCAGCAAAGGGCCAAAACTCACAAGTTACTTCTCTTAGGAGAGCACAGACCATCTTGCAATTTCTCTCTGTACGATAAACTGCTGGTTACATCTACCTTGTTCTCTTTCTGTATTAGAACAAAAGGAGGTGCAATGAGTGCTTAACCCATCAGCCTGAGCCCAGGAACTGAGGAGAAGCTATCTGTGCAGATCCTGTACTGTCTTTCCTGGAGTTATTCCTTCTCTCTTCCCTCTGGTGTTGTGTTTTGGTTTTCTTTGCTGGGTTTTTTTTCTCTTTGTGTAAAGAAGCTTATTGAAGTTGCTCCAGAGGACTGCTTCAGTATTTAATTCTGGATCTGTGGGAAACAGAGAGATCAGGCATGCAGCAAGGGACTGCACAACTTTTGCCAGGCTGGAAAATGCTCTGTGCAGGAGAGGAATAGAAAAATATGCCCAGGTGTCAAGCATCAATTAGAGGAATTGCTCAAGGAGCTCTTCCCAAGGTACAGGGCCACTAGAGAGCTGCCCATTTGAATAAATGGATAAATATAGCATAAGGGACCCACAAGTAAATTCTGTGAATTATTTCCCTGGAATTACATTACACATATTTCTCTCAAGACTCTTGGGAAAATGAGACATGTAATTTCTTTCAGGATGAGCTCAGAAAAGGCAAGGCTGAAGCCCCCTGAGTTGGATGTGGGGGAACCTCAGGGAGGGAGAGGGTTAGCCGCTGTATGAAATCCCCATGTCAAAGGGCCTGGGGGCCCAAGTGATGCACAAGGCACTCACTGTATGTCCACATTGTCTCCTTCATAAAAAGGGCTGGGACTGGGAAAAAGGAGACAGTTTCCAGGATACTGGCCAGCAGCCGCTGGAATGCCCAGACCCCCCCCAGTCCCTACATGCTATAAAGGCAGTGGGAAGGGGAGGGGGGAGGAGAGGTGCATTTGTGCCCTTTCTTCTTCAGGGGTGAAAACAAGGAAGGTTTTCCTTTCAGGGACCAGCCCTCAGCCCCTTCATCATCTCTCCCCAGTTTAACAGTTCCCAGCTGCAAGTAAGGACTTTTGAGATGGTCAAGTCCTGACAGCCCAGAGCAGAGTAGTGAAAAATCATCCACAAATGATGAGGTCTGCAACCTACTAGAGCTTTTGTCCACATCTGCTGTGGCCCAGAGACCTTAATGCATTGTTCAGCTGTGGGATGGACTGGTTCGTAGTTAATATCTATTCTATAAGGGCACCCTGGGGCAGGGTTGGAGGGTGTCAGGATGCTAAAGATAGTGGACAAACATGATGGATGTGTGCTTTGACACCTCAAAATATAAGATCTGACTTACAGGTTAAATGGATCAGAGGCAAGTGCAGAAAGAAGGAGACGGTACCTCCACTGTACAGAAAGACAGGGAGGGACCAAGAGATAAATCTAAGTTTTGGGATGGATCAAAAGGTAGCTCTAAATACACTTATACTTTGAAAGGAGCTCCACAAAATTTTCAGCTCTAGCCCATGGGTACAGTATTGCTGGGCTTAGCACATGCCTCACAGGGAGGAGATCATTTTGCACTCAATGCTGTCACCACCTGGCTCACTGGAGACACCAGCTCAAGAGTCAGCCCAATGGTGCTGCAGGTAGGTCCTTGGTGTCTGAGGTTAGGGACAGACTGCTTTTTGTTGCCTTCTGGGAAGAGTCACAAGACCCAGCCCACTTTGGTTACTGTAAAACTGAAACATTACTAGTTAGGGGATCACATCAAGGAAGGAAATGCCTCTCCTAAAGAGGTCCATATTGGGCTGTGATGGTGGCATCCCACTTTGGGTGGGGCTTTTTTTGGATAAAGGAAGTCCTCGTGGTGAGGTCCTTGATGAGGTCTGAGGTCTTACCCTACAGGGCTGGAAGGATTTTCTTGGCTTGAATGCACACAGAAAGGGAAGCTGTGGGGCAGGAAGGGAGAAGGGTTTTTTCAATCTTCTTTTGTGAGTCCTCCCTTTCTTCAGGGAACTGAAGGCCTGTTTTTGAGGGAGACCTGGGTTGGCAAGCCACCAGCACTTAATGATCACAGACACAACCATTCAGGCCACTCTTTCTATTCAAGGAACTATGGAGTTCCACACAATACTGGCCTCCCAGCATCTTCCTGTGCCACCTCCTGCTCGCGAAACAAAGGTAGTCAAAACCAGCATCCCCAAGAGAAGATGTACTAGCTAGGGCAGTGCTATTGCTTTGGAGCTTGGCTTTCTGCATGTTTTTGAGCTGTCAGGGGACAAAGGACACTTTGCTGTAGGTCTGATCCCCAACCCAGGCTACATCACAGTTACATTCCTCCTGGCCACAAAGAGGGGAGGGGGGACCTGGGTGGGGTATGTGGTGGTGGTGGGCAACACCAACAACATGAGGCAGCACATTTGTTTTACTTATTATCAACACAGTCCACTGCTGGAACATTTCCACATTGCTCAATCTAGATGGTATGGCCTGGGGCTGTTTGCAAGGGGGAACATTTTTTGGAGAATTGTGCAATATTTTACTCCAGCTCACTTCTCCCTCCCTGAACTTGAGGAGCAGGGGAACCAGGCTGATTCAAACCAACACTGAGGCAGGGCTTCTGGCTTTCAAGCAGAAGAAATCTGGCTCATAAACCTTGAGAAATACATCTGAGGGATTTTCTTATTTTTATTTTTTAATATGTACAGGACGAGGCAGGACATTCTGAGGTTAAATTCTATGCATTTATAGGAACTCTGGTAAAGCAATTAAGGTCCCAGATTTGACTTGCATTAGCATATTTATAACCGGGTGGGGAATGTTTTCCATATTCCTTGTGTCTATTTTTGTAATGATACTAATCCTTTACATTTCTGTATCACCTTTCATTTAGGGGGACTAGATCCCAAGTTGCTTTACATATGCAGGACAAAAATACAGGCAGACACGATGCTGATATACCTAAAACAGATTGGAAAGGGATGTGATAAATGCAGCTTATTGAATATCTTTGACAGCCTTTCCTCCTTTTCATCCTTTTGCCTATATGACAGGAATACAGAAACTCTTCATGCTGCTTCCAAACCTGTGCACGCACACACATTTCACACAAACTTGCCTCCTCTTTCCCTGAAATTCCATTTTACCCTCAAGTCACACTTGGCATGAATAATATGAACAGAGGAAGAAGTTTTTCACCGTGAGAGTGGTGCAGCCCTGGAATGGGTTGTCTGGGGAGGTGGTTGAGACCCCATCCTGGAGGTGTTTAAGACCAGGCTGGATGAGGCTCTGGCCAGCTTGATCTAGTGTGGTGTGTCCCTGCCAATGGCAGGGGGGTTGGAACTAGATGATCCTTGTGGTCCCTTCCAACCCTGACTGATACTATGATTCTGAATATTCAGTCCTGGGTAGAGATGGTCAGATAATGAAAGTGTGAGTTTTTTAGCCAGATTTGTGAAAACAAATTTTACTTTAAAGCTTTTTCATATTATAGCCACACAGTTGCACACAACTTGTGAAACCATAAAAGATCACTTCTGTGCAATAAAACCTAATTTGTAATCATTTATTGCCAGTTACCACCATGTTAGGTGATTCTGAGCTTCTTCTTATAAAATCATAGAATCAATAAGGTTGGAAAAGACCTCAAAGATCATCAAGTCCAACCTGTTCTTATCAGGACATAGACAAAACTTTGCAATTTAACCTGCAAGTTCCTGAATAATGATAATAAATGAGAATGAAGTCCCAATGTAAAAGTTACTCTAGAACTTACCATTATATTTAACTAAGTACAGACATATTCTTCAGAATAGAATAGAATAGAATAGAATAGAATAGAATAGAATAGAATAGAATAGAATAGAATAGAATAAACCAGGTTGGAAGAGACCTTCAAGATCATCGCGTCCAACCTATCACCCAACATCACCTAACCAACTAACCCATGCAACCAAGCACCCTGTCAAGTCTCCTCCTGAACACCTCCAGTGACGGCGACTCCACCACCTCCCCGGGCAGTCCATTCCAATGGGCAATCACTCTCTCTGTGTAAAACTTCCTCCTGACCTCCAGCCTGAACTTCCCCTGGTGCAGCCTGAGACTGTGTCCTCTTGTTCTGGTGCTGAATGGAAGCCTTAGTACTTAATCTTCAGCCTAGCCTGAAGACTGAAGCATGAAATGACTCATGACACACATTGAACATCTTTGCAAGGCAATTCCTTGCAAAAAAAGGATTTAGGAAGTCCCATAATACCAAGATTCAGTATTAGAGTGTTATTATTGGTGTTATTGGTGTTGGGTGATAGGTTGGACTCGGTGACCTCAAAGGTCTTTTCCAACCTGGTTAATTCTATTCTATTCGATTATTTGACCAGTTGTATTTTTGGATGAACAACTTCTTTAAGGCCCACTATTGGCATCTACTCTTAGAAGTAAAAGCAATTTCATTTTAAATAAAAAAAAGGTTTGATAATTTCCTCTGAACAGTATCAAATAGTAAGCCTCTCAGGTCAGCCCATAATTAGACCTGAATCATCACGTTATTGTTATACAAAGAACCATTTCACCAGAGGATTTGATTCAGAATTAATCACAGTTTTTCTCTTCCCTCATCTTTAAATTTTTGAAAACACTATGTCCAGACAGATTTGACTGTAAAGTAGATGGGAAGAAAGCAAAGCAATTTTGTGTCTGCTAAAATGTCTTTTGTGCTTGTTCATGTCTGTGAAACAGGGCACAATACTCATGTGTACAACCGCTGCACACAGGGCACATGTATTTTGTGCAAGACAGTCTATAACGCTGTTAGCACTTTAAGCAGCCTGAAATTTGGTCAAAACACACCAATGGCTTTGAAAAGTGGCATGTGATATTTCCCAAATGCAACCAAGATACCTGACAAATGCAACAAGAACAACTTTGTTATGCTGTCTAGTCAGAAAGAAATGTTTTTAGCATATGTTGTTAACAGGAGCCGTAGCTATGCTTGATCACTTCTCAAATAAGCTGTTTAAACATGAAGCATTAGGTTAGAAAGCTGAGTACATTTGCAGAGGATGGGGGTTAACAATTCACAGGACTAAATCCTGTTTGATCTGCTGAGAAATCCAATCCAGCAAAAGCATGATTTTACTTAACAGCACGCCAGGGTAGGGAGCTGCCAGAGGTGGGACATTTTCCTCCTGGTTGAGGTTGTGCTGCTGGAGCTGGCACATCTGCCATTACATGGAGTCCTGCCATCCCCCTTCCTCATGGTCCCACTCCCTTCTGCTGTGTTTTCATGTGTGCTTATGTACATGTATTCATGTCTGGGCTACTTTTTTTTGTTTCCTGGTAGATGCTGTAGGTGAGTTGTGGATGCATTTTTGGAAGCCTCCCGAGGCACAGATACTAATTGCCCAAGCAATGAGGCACAAAACAGTGCTTCATTCTCCAAGTGGAAGCTAAGTGACTGATACGTATGGCCATGGTGGTGTTAGGTTGACAGTTGGACTTTGTGACTTAAAAGCCTTTTCCAACTGAAACAATTCTATGATTCTATGAGTAATGACAGAAGAAAAGTAGAGCTTTTCTCTAGAGTGCCAACACAGCTACATTCACTGCTATAGGTGCCTCTGAGGGCTGCCTGTCAAAGTCAGGAGCACAAGGGAGTCATACAAGTAGTGCTTTTCTCTCGTGCACATCCTATATGTGGCAGATTCACTGTATGCTTCCTTGCAATGTGCTAGGAGCCAGGTTTTGGAGAAGGATGGAAAATTTGTCAAAACACTGCCATTTTAACAGAAAGCTGGGTGAGTTCCCTTGCTTTTAATAGAATGTACCTTTCCTTTGCTGCTGCTAATGCAGAAAGCAGCTGATCATATTCTGTGGGCCCTACATTATTTTTGTAGTACTTTGTTGTTGGAATAAACTGGGGAATTTTAATGCATGTTAAGACTGATAGGGATTTTATGGAGGAAGACAGGCCATGGATTCCCGTGGATATTCTTCACTTCCTCCAGACCTCTGAGAAAAGTTAAGTGCTATACTGTGCCATCAGAAGCATAGCAGCTCCTTAAAAATAGAAAGGACTGCCATTTGTCACTTGAAAGCGCCTTCAACATGCACTTGCCTATTTGCATTGTTGGAGCATTTCGTCATGCTCTTGTGCAACACCTCATCCTAATCCACAACTGCAGCTCTTTCCCTCTACTGTAATACAAACAGTGATGATAAATTAATGTCTGGTTTGGCAATATTGCTACAATGTGCAATTATGAGAAAGTTGTTTTCATTTAGAGAAGAGAAATCAAATGGCAGATTCCACTGTCTCTTACCCTTCCTGTCTGTGGACAAGCTAGTCCTTGTTGCAAACCCCATGTAACCTGCTGCAGGGGAGGAAGCATTGTGGAAGTCCCTCAACCTTAAAATAAAGGTAGCTCTTCAGTAGTTATTTCTTGGGGATCTTTTCTAGTGGAGTTAATTATTTCAAAAGGAGAAGGAAAGGCTTCTTGAAAACCAGGTAGAAAGCTTTCACAAGTGGCAAGAACCAGAGCAGGCAGAAATGAAAGGCACTGCAAACATGGGTTCTTCCAAACCCCAAAACACCAGCATAAAAGTTATAACAGGTTTTTGTTCGCCCTCTATAAGTCTGGGACTGTTTCCATTCATGATACAGAGTGGACAGCCAGAATCCCTGGATAACCAGCTTCTTCAGCTGTGCTTTCGCAAGGCAAACACTGCTGCCTTGGGCTGGTCAGCTTGAGCTCATGTAACACCCTGGCTGAGACCAAGAAGATGACTGGCATTGCTCAGAAATACCTCACCAAGAATAAACATGCACAGAGCCACAGAGACACTGCTCTCCAGTGTTGCTCTCAAGGGCTTACTGAGTGTCCTGGAGATGTGAAAATCAACTGCCAAGTAGCACTTATGGCCTACTAGAGTGGTTGCCTTGGTACAGACTCTCAGAAAGAGCCACATGCTGCTTTTAGACTGAGGAAGTTTCTAGGCATGTGTTTCTGTCCATGCTATAAAGAACCGTGGAAGTCTGTGTTGGGCAGAGCCAGTATGTTGTTTTCTTAATTTTCATGTCATACATATGTCACAAGACGTTCATAAATGCCTATTCCAATTTTGTTCAGTGCCCTCAAAACCTTAGAGAGAGTGAAGACAAGGGAGCCTTTGCAAGCAGCATTACTTGGTGTCTGCAAGCTCGTAGATAGAAGCAGAGAGCTGGGAAAAAACAGAGTTCTCCCATTGTGCGTAGAAACTGCTAAGTTATAGGCAGCAGAGGAACAGCCAAGACAGCAGGATGCACGGAGTGCTTACATGAATGGAGAAGTGAAGACAGCATGGGTAGCCATATTTCCTCTTTATATCTCCCAGCTGCTGCTCCCTGGGCAAGTTCAGTTCACAGACCATGAAGTCCTGCATGACAGAACAGCAGCTGGGAGACATAAAGGCACAAATTTGAATGCAGTGTGTATTTTAAAACATGAAAACACTGCAGCAGAGTCCAGCCCCTCCTCATCCTTTCTGCTGCCCAAACTACCTTTAGAACCATTAATCTCAAGGAAAAACAAGATTGGCCTTTAAGCTAAGGTTTCTCTCTTTATTTACAGTGTTTGAACTAAGCAGCGCTGGCTAAGCTTCTGATGGCGGAGCTGTGCATCGGAGATACTTGCATCCCCAGCTGGAGGATGCTATGTTAAGGGACTGCCACCTGGCAGCATCTTCAAGGAACTGCAAAAACACTCAGCAAATACGGAGGTTAGAGAGCATCAGCCTGGGCAATTGAAGGGCATCTAGGAAGGAGAAGTCAGAGTTGAGCCAGACTAGTGTTGCCAACTGAACATTCTGGCACTAAGAGGTTGATACTGTGATAAAAACCACTGGGCCAGCAAATCATAAGGTTATCAGGGATTTTCACACTTAGTTAAAAGTTGTTTCTCCTTTTAGAAAAATCTCAGTGTTTTTTCTCTCTTAATTTGAGTTGGCTAAAGAAGCTTGACTTAGTTGTGCTCAGCCATTACCCCTTTCTAGCTCAGAGCTAAGCTCATCCTTTGTGAAGATACCCCCAGGGAGGCATGTCCCACCTTGTCCCCACTCTCCTGGGAATGACAAGAAGTCTAAGAGTGGCAGTAAATGAAGAGTGGTGTGGCATGAAAAGAACAACAAAATGATCTCCCTTGGCCAGGACCTGGTAACCTAATTTCTTTTGTATGAAATTCTTCAATACGGTTCCCTTGCCTGTGCTACTCTCCCCTCTTTTTCTGTGCTGTGATGAGCTGGCAGTCAAAACAAGAGCATCTCCTCAACAGATGCTCTAGAGTTTCCCTCATATAAGTCTCTTGGTCAGCTTGCCTTAAGTTTCCTGAAGCAGCTGACTTTGAAAGGGAGCACAAAGCAAGCAGTAAGTTATTTCTCTGACATTTCAGAGGATTTCAGTTGTCCTACCCTTTGGAAAGTGACCTCTGTTGACCAATATCACAGGAAACAAACTTCCAAACTTTTGTTTGTAAATGGAGACCTGCATGAGCAAGACAAATTTAGGGCTGAACTGAGCCTGAGAGCCCTTTGTCAATAGTTGTAATGCTTAGCAAGGAATTCACTTGACTAGTGAATGAACTCCAGTCATTACTGCTGGTATTAGTAAGCTTGGGTTATCTTTTTGTAATTTATATATAGGTTTGCTCACAGACAAAAGCTCAGGAGAGACTGAGGTCTGGAGAGATCAAGTCCCTTTTCAATTTAGAGTCAGTACAAAGAGCGCACTAAGGTTCTGAACTACATTACTGACACACCTGCAGCTGCGATCTCTTAGTAGCACTGCTAGATGTGACAGCTCATCTGAGTCTGCTGAACCAGGAATGCCCCACGTGTGCTTATGTATTTAGGCTATGAAGAAGTTTGCCAAAGAGTACCAAATGAACTTTTTTCTTTTCTTTTTTTCTTTTTCTTTTCCCCCAAGAAAGAAATGACACAAGCCCACTCTGCCATTTACAAAACTCACCAGACAGACACTGACCTGGAGACACAGTTGGTGACCTACATGTGAAAGTATCTCTTTACCCTGCTGCAGATGCCCCATTGCTTCCCAGATCCCTCTCATCCCCCAAACTCTATGGAGCTGCCTTCAGCATAGAGGATCATGATGACTCACCAGTCTGTGTGTGCATCATCGATCACCAGAAGGATCTTGGGTTTCTGGGCCACAGGTGTGGGGCTGGTTGAGTGATCAATGAGTCCTGCAGCTGCTTGTGTGGTTTGCTTCATGGCACTAGAGATGGAGCTGAAGATGCTAGTGCCGGCAGTGGAAGAGTGCAAGGGCTGTGGTGGCTGTGGATGCTTTCTCTCCATAGCAGGAGAGACTGGGGAGCTGGTGGAGTTGTCAGGGCGCTGCAAGTCCATCATGTAGCCATTGGGCAAATTGGCCACAAAACTACTGTCTGAGAGACGCCGCCGGAGGAAATTCATGGCTGTGGTTGTATGGAAAACTTCTGAGCAAGAGTAAGGCTAAACTACAGTATCAGCAGTCCCAGGGAGCGTTTCTATGTGAGCTTAGAGTACTTCCTTGCAGTCCAGGTAGGCAGGCTTTCCCCCTTGAAATCCTGCTGGAGAAATGTGCCTTAGTTCTTCAGCTGTATTTTCTTTCTATCCTGTGGGATGAGAATCAAAGACATATATGTGAGATACATGCTGTGAGTCCGAGAAAAGAAAAACCCTTTGGACCTTTTGAAGGCATATGTTAATCAACAGTGAGAGGTTAAAGGACTACTGGTTTCTAAGCAGCATGCTACACTGGTAGCACCAAAAAGATAGGGCAAAGCATGTTTCAAAAGCCTCATGATAGAACATTTTCCGGTCATGGCAGACCAGCTTGCACTGTCTGAGGGGCCACCAATTCTCTAACTGTTCACTGTGGGGAAAGAAATGTTATTCTGACTGCAAGTGCTAATTTTCAAAAGAAAGGCAGCTTATTTCTGGTATTTTCTGTGTTAAAAATAACACATAGAATGCTTGTCACAGAATAACCAACAAAAGATCCAACAGGGTAAACAGTTGCATCAGCTTTGGCAGGCTTGCAAGCAAGGCTCTGATTTTAAGGAACAATCAATCCTAAACTGAAAGTTTGTAGGAAATAAATAGTGGAACAGATACCATACACATCTTGATCAAGTTCAGTGGCAGCAGCAAATTGCTTGCCTCTTTTCCTGCTTTTCTTGGCACTCAAAATTAGGCTTGAAGCTAGGTGCATGCTGGTGGTTGCTCAACACAGGACACTACTGATTTTATGTGCTCACTTATAGGATTTTTGCCTTTACTTTTTAATTTCCCCCTCTCCTCTTTTTCTTTCCTTTCCTTTTCTTTTTTTTTGCTTTGAGAAGAAAGTGTCTTACTCTGCTCATCTTTTCCACTATGAAAATGAGCACCATGAAAGGCAATTATCTGGCTCTTCTCCCTTGATTACAGTATGATGGCTTTGTTTTACCCAGAACATTAAATTTTTCAGTAGTTAAATAATTTACTTTAAAAAAAAAGTTCACCTGTAGTCACAGCCCAGAAATGAGATTCCCACACTCATTTCCCAAGACCTTTCCCCTGCTGAGACAGCCTTTGAGTCTTGACCAGAGGCTGATTGGTGAGATTTAGGGGGGAAAAAAAATATAGAAACATATTGCTGGTAGAACATAAATGTTTTTTAGGACAGACATATCTGCAACACAAGTGAGAGTTATGCCATACATCAAGTGTGTTGAGTCACAGGAATCCCTGGTATCATCATTAAATCATGCCCCACACCCTTCAAAGTCTTTTTCAATGAGCTCCATACAAACACTTGCCTTCATCTGACCAGTTTGGCCTCCCTCATGGCTCACATCCTTGTCCCAGTACTTGATTGCCTCCTGATGGCAGGATACTGACTTTTCCCCTTGTTCCAAAAGAGCTTAGTTCTGTGAATCTCCCTCCTGGAACTGTGGCTGAAAGCTCATGGAACAACCAAACAGCTTTCTTAAAATAAGCTGCCATTTATTTTCACCTATAAGGATTTATGAAGCTTTGGAGACAGAAGATTCAAACCTGTCTATATCTATACCTCTCAGCAGCAAAGCCTTAGAAAGCATCAGATGAGCCTGCCTGGAGTAAATTAGCTACAAAGAGCTCCTTGGCACATGTGACCCAACTTGGCACATGTTCCTCCCCCAGATCTTGCCATCCATCACCACTCTGACCCCGTGGGGACTGGACCTGTCCGGAGCAGAACACTCTTCACTGAAGCTGCTGACATTGACTTATTAAAGCATTTTTTTCTTTTGATTCCTGAGCCCTAGCTGGCTCCTGCCTTTGCTGGAGCCTGGAGGTAGTCTTTTCCCAGGGAACAGCTCAGGAACTCTTAATGATTTCCTGCCACATTTACAGTCGATAACGTATCTTGAGGCATTGTGCTGACTTCCCGCCCGGTCCTGGCACGCCCGGTGACTGCACAACATCATGCACTGGTAAGCATCTTGGTAGCATCGACTGTTTATGCAGCAGTTGTTTCAAAAACCTGCTAACATGCTGGATCTGTGAATTATAAGCTGGATGAGGCTCTGGCCAGCCTGATCTAGCGTGGGGTGTCCCTGCCCATGGCAGGGGGCTTGGAACTAGATGATCCTTGTGGTCCCTTCCAACCCTGACTGATACTATGATAATTCACCCATAGTGCACTCAGCCTACTCATGTCCTACTGCAGTAACCATGAGTGCCAGCAGACAGCCATCCACTGTTACCTGTTTGGGGTGACCAGGGTGCAGAGCCTACAAAGACATAGGATTCATAGACTGCAGGCTGGGTAAAAATGTGTTGCACTGCCCTCTGCTCAGGAATCTGTGCTTTCTACCTTGCATAAAACAAATCAGAAAAATCTCCTTGCTTTAGTGACAGTCCACTCAAGAACAGGTCCAGTCCTGGTAAAGAGAAGCATCAATTTGTCTACTGTCAGAAGGGTTCCAACTGACTAACCTATTAGTGTGTATAGCAATCAGCATGCTCTCTTGGAAGACCTTGGCATTAACTGGTATCCTTGTACACTTTGCACAGCACTGCAGAGAGCTGCTGGTTCCTGCTGTGGCAGCAGTCAGCCACGGGAGGGAACCTGGCCCCAGCTGTGCAGGCTGGACACAGCTCTTCACAATCTTTGGAACAGGATCTACCAGGACTTGCATGCTCTTGAAAGCGTTTCTCCTCCACCACCAGGTGCTTGCATGGCTGCTTCCTTCTCTGTGAGCTTTTCACTCCTCAAAAGAACATGAGCTACTTGCAAAGCATCAGCCACTAAAGCAGTGGGCAAATGTCTGGTCTGCCCTGCACTGTGGAAAAAAGGCATGGATGGCCCACAGCTGGGAAGGAGCAGAGTATCCCATGATGCACCTGGAAAGCATGAGGTTTCCTTTGCAGCAGGACTTTCCGAGCTGTGTCCTTCAAGGTACTGTTTACAGCCAACCATTTATCATACTTATTGCAAGGCCATATCCACTTGCCTCCTGGACACGTTTAGAAAGCAGTATTTACAGGCATCCATCATTTTTTCCACCAGGGGTCTGGTAGTGGAATATATTGCCCGGAGGACACTGGGAGCTGGCAAAACTCTCTTGTTAAGGGAGTTTGGGATGCAGCACTAAAGCTGGCCTTTCCCTCTGCCGGCTGGCACAGCCTCTGTGTGTTGCAAAGGCTGGGCTGTGTGCCGTTGGCTCAGGAAGGAAGGAGAGAAAACCTAAGCAACTGATGTCACGAGGAAATCTCCCTCCAGCAAAGCATGTGGAGGCTAAATTCAAAGAGGATGACACAGCTGCAGCAAAGAGTAATGCCTGGCTCTGCTCTGAGAGGGAAAGAAGCAAACCTACCATGAACTTTGATGCTGGGTCTTTCAAAGTGATAGTGTAGGCTGTCCTTTCATTAGTTACAGCTAAAATAGACTTTCTCTCTCTTTTGTTTTTTTTTTGGTCAAAAAGGAAGTTATTGGTTGCTTTGCCATTAGTGCCACCACAGAGATCTTCTCTGCTATGACAGCAATGTAAAGTGCCAGCAGATTCTGTTGTTTACTGGAAAACCTCATGGCCTACTTCTGCATCATACACACATGCAGTTATTTAAGTTTCAGCAGTAGATGTTTTCATACAGGCACAGGCTGAGTAGGTTAGGAGCTCACTTTCCTACTGCTCAAAACTCCCCATGGACATCCTTGGGGCTCAACAGGTCAGGCCAAATACAGTTCTGTGCAGCTCTCACAGCATGCAGCGAGACATTCACCCAATGTATGTACAGATCCTACCCTAGCAGAGAAGCAGGACTGTAACTTCAACAAAGGCAGGAGCCAACACCTCTTTCAGAATCAAGACAAACCTGCTAAGTGATATTTCATCACTTTAGAGCTACAGGTAGGAGAGCTGCTAGCTCTATGCTATGAAGTTGCACCTTACCTCTGTGCACACCAGTGTCTTTCTATGGCTCACAGAGACAAGTCACTTACTTAATGCTGTGCCAGGCACAAATCTGTCTGTAACTAGACTTGTACCACCCTTCACAGCTGAAATACAGCCCACAGGCTGCTTCCAGGTGAGGCAGAAGCTCCAGCTGTGTTCCTCAAGCTGCAATACAGCAGCTGCAGCACCACCACACAGGGGTAATCTGCCAGTGTGTGAAACAGCTGCTCCTGAAAGCTATCTGGGAAAACACACAGTGACCATCTGGGCTGTAGAGCTGGGCTGTATTTCAGGATGGGGAAATAATAAACAAGGCACAGCGTAATGAGTCCAGAAGAAAGAGAGCAGCCGGCAAGGAGAGAAGGCAGAAGAGGAATGTGAGAGGGTATCAGGAATTGGTTTAACCAATGAACAGTGCTGGGACAGGCGGAATCCCAGCAATAAGAGCACAGGCAGGGAATCAAAAGGAAACAATGTGAGCAGCTAAATGAAGCAAGCACAAGGTCAATGAGAACCGACCTTGAAAACAACAGCAAAGAGTCTGGCACTCTCAGCCCCACACTAACGTGCAGTTAAACTTCCTGGCTGATATTTCTGGAAGGTCAAGGGAGGGTAAGCAATCTGCTCCCTCAGCACGTTGACAGCAGCCAGGCACCTACCTGGGTTTTCTCAAGGATATAATCTGCAGAGATGCAAACTGTCTCAGAAAATCTGTTGATGTGTTAGAAAACAAGACCAAAACATTCACTTAAACTGCTTGATGGATTACTTTCTAACATGAGGTAGCATTCAGAGCAGCCCAAACTAAGTTTCTGATATGTGATAAACAGTGCTTAGATTTCCACTTAGCTTGCTATCTGTGCCATCAGGTAATGAACTGACACTACAATGCCAGGCTGCATTCCTGCTCCTGACAGCCCTGACGGAGCAAGGCTGAAGCTGGCAAGTTGGAAAGTCAACTGGAGCGGCAATAGTAGGTATTATCCTCCCACCTTGCCATAAGAGAGTTGACCACTTCCTTCTGCCCTGTGATGGAGGGAAATACGAGGGGATGCTCCTCACCTAGTGCCCCCTCATATTAATTTTGTAGATACCATTAGCATACATTAGCATTTTACGATATTCCTGTGCTTCTCTTTCTGCCTTTAGGCATAGAATCATAGAATCAATAAGGTTGGAAAAGACCTCAAAAGATCATCAAGTCCAACCTGTCACCCAAGACCTCATGATGACCATGGCACCAGGTGCCACATCCAATCCCCTCTTGAACACCTCCAGGGACAGTGACTCCACCACCTCCCTGGGCAGCACATTCCAATGGCTAACGACTCTCTCTGTGAAGAACTTTCTCCTCACCTTGAGCCTAAACTTCCTCTGGTGCAGTTTGAGACTGTGTCCTCTTTTGGCGCTGATTGCTCGGGAGAAGAGACTAACCCCCAGCTGGCTACAACCTCCCTTCAGGTAGCTGTAGACAGGAATAAGGTCTCCTCTGAGCCTCCTCTTCTCCAGGCTAAACAATCCCAGCTCCCTTAGCCTCATACTGACATACTGTGGGAGCTGATTTTTTTAGAGGGACAGCTATGTTAGGAAGCTCCAAATCCAGCTAGATGGCTTTCTACATGTAATTAAAAAAAAAAATGAGGAAAGCAAGAGATTTTTTTAATTAGTGCCAAGATTTCAGCATTTCACCCTGAATGGCTTAAAAAAAAAATTCACAAGTTTGGCATAGGATAAGAATTGAAAGCAGAACAAAACAGTTGGTTCTGAAATTAATTAGAACTTGTGCTGGGTTTTTAATCTCACCACACTTTTAGATTCAAGAGGCTTACATGTTCAAACATCTCAAGTACTGTGTCCAGTTCTGGGCCCCTCAGTTTAGGAAGGATGTTGACTTGCTGGAATGAGTCCAGAGAAGGGCAACAAAGTTGGTGAGGGGCTTGGAACACAAACCCTATGAGGAGAGGTTGAGGGAGCTGGGGTTGCTCAGCCTGGAGAAGAGGAGGCTCAGGAGAGACCTTATTGCCCTCTACAACTACCTGAAGGGAGGTTGTAGACAGGCAGAGGTTGGTCTCTTCTCCCAGGCAGCCAGTACCAGAACAAGAGGACACAGTCTCAGGCTGCGCCAGGGGAGGTTTAGGCTGGATGTTAGGAAGAAGTTCTATACAGAGAGAGTGATTGCCCATTGGAATGGGCTGCCAGGGGAGATGGTGGAGTCACCATCATTGGAGGTGTTCAGGAGGAGACTTGATAGGGTGCTTAGTGCCATGGTTTAGTTGTTTAGGTGGGTTGGATTGGTTGATGGGTTGGACACGATGATCTTGAAGGTCTCTTCCAACCTATTCTATTCTATTCTATTCTATTCTATTCTATTCTATTCTATTCTATTCTATTCTATTCTATTCTCAGTATTTTTCAGTGCAAGCTGACATTACATAAACCAGGAATTAAAAGGGCAGGGGTGAATAAACAAACAAACAAACAAATAAATAAAAGGCTACCTCAGACCCCCAGATATTTTTTTGTACATGAAGCTAATTCAAAAACTGTAATGGTTGGAAAAACTGAATAGCAGTGGAAAGCAGAGGGTTTCCATGCTGGTGTTCCCTTTGCAGAGAGCTTTTCCAAGCATCAGCAATGCAATACAGCTGTATTGTTGACACGGGTGGAAATTTCCCAAAGCACGTGAAACTACAGCACAAATTCCACCTAAACTCAGAGTGGTTCGTGTATGTCGGTGCCAGAAACACTGCTGGAAATTGTGTTTCTGCTATGACTGACACTGGCAGACCCATGCTGTTTCTTTGAGGTGGTTGCAAGAAGTCAGGATTCTGAAGCTGGATGATGGGGTGGCAGGGCAGGGGTGCAGAGACATCATGCCATTAAGACAATAATGCTACCCAGAGTCTGAGCTCCCTGTTACAGACGGCTGCTTGCCAGAATTTCACTCGCTTCCTAAATTTTTTATTACCTTTCACAGCAGCAGATACTTCCTTTGGAAATGTGCCCTTCAAGGATTTTTGCAAGTCAGTGTCTTGTGCATCCAATATCTCTGTTTAGAGAGATTATCGGATGTGCCAGGAGGTCTCTTTGACAGAAACAAATCATCTTACAATGTTCCACGTGCTTCACTGATACATACAAAGGGGCACAATTCTCTTGTCTCATTGCTGCATTCTTGTAGACCTTAAAAAGTCCTCTCTAATTTCTTGGGTGGCTGTTTAACTGAAGGGTCTAGGCTTCTCAGATATTATTACTATTATTTTTATTCATTTTGCAAAGCTGTCAGTATTTTCTGTATAGCAGTTTCACCACAGGAGGTTTGCCTTATCTGGTCCTGAAGATAATGGGTTTGCACATACCAAACTGAGTGCAAATAGTACAATTTCTCAAGAGCTACACCCAGCATAGAAAATAAGTCAGTCTGTTTCCTCTTGCCTATTACTTCACAATGGCAGGCAAGGGAAAGAAGAAGTGGGATAAACAAAAGAGTCTGAAATGACAAAACATTATTGTAAGATCATCAGGCTTTCAAGTGGATTGCAAAGGAAGATGACTAAAGCTGTGAACAATAATGATTTTTTTTTAACTGAAAAATAAATCTATTATGCTAATACTGTATGGCTTTAATACCCCCAGGAACCAATTATGATGTGCTACTTCTTGGAAACAATACATTATCTCCTCATTTTATTCTCACTGTGGAAATCTTGTTGGCATCTAATGGCCACAGGGTTGGCCCACTGGTAAAATCCCCTTGTCAATGAGTTTAGGGATGCCTTTCGTGGCTCATCCCTGTTCTGTATCAATGCTGGCTTATCAGCAAAGCCAGGCCCAGCTCAACTAGAGCAGACAGTATGGGGCAAAAAGAAATAATCCTGCACTAATCCTTGACTATTGTAGAGCCATCTTCATCTGAAAATCAGTTGAGTTAGCACACTGTCTGAGTTTCTTATTTCCCTAGAGTGGTGTGGTCACCCCACCCTGAGCAACAGCGACACTAATGTTTCCATTAATGCTAATACATGCCAAAGTGGCTCCTCATGATTATACTCAAGAAAAGCAGGAGACAGCAGTACAAGCTGTAGAATTTGTAGAGAGAAACGCTCTGCATATTACAGAGATGAAATTTCAAGAAGGGCTCTCAAGCCCCCGTCCTCCTCCTTCCTGCTCTTGGATCTGATGCAGTTTGTGTTGTGTATTTGTGAGACATGCTCTATGTTTCTTTCAGGAACTGTACAAGTCCTGATTTCATGGTGATAAGAATGAAAGCGGCCCCAGACATGCCATTAATAGATCAGGGATTTCCTTCAGCTGAGAGATGCATTGCTTTGAAGAGTGCTGATCTGAATAAAATCAAGAAGCTGGATGTATTTAATATGTAGGGCCTGCCAATATGCATTAGAGCTCATCCAGATAAAAGATGCCTAAGGGACTGACAACTCACAGGTTCTCAGTGGAAGCTGCAGCAGCCTGCCCAGTGCTAATGGGGCTTCTTTCTTGATTATGATCACTTACTCTTCCTCACCCCTATGCCATTTTCTTTCTACTGTAGTTCAATTCTGCCACAGTAGAGTGGTCATTCAAAATGCAGGTAAACAGAATACTTTGTTACTACAGAGTTAACTAGATATGTTGGGGTACAGGTCATGAAAGGGAAGAAACAATTCAGTAAGAGGCCATAATATACACCCAAATAATTATGAATGAACTGATGACTATAAGAAAGATTTTCTGCTTGGAGCACAAATTGTGTTACTTTCATACATTCATAGAACAAAAAATGGATGGCATATTTCCAAGTAGTGGATCTTCAAACACAACTCTTGCACCAACTCTTCTCATTCTAACTTTCCCAAATTTTCTGTGCTAGCCAGAGCTGATAAGTTTTACTTCAAATATCTGGAGCATCTGTAGTGCTACTATATTCCATCTAAGTTTTGCTGCTGCCTGCAGCCACTCTTTCTCCCCCCCTGCATCATTCCAGGCACCACCATATTGCAGTTTCCCTGATTTTTCCCTTAGGGTGAGGAACCCCTTATAACATTTGAGGTTTACTTAACCTGATGGTGTGAACTACAGACATCTGGAAGAATAAAGCCTGTAATTTGCTTTCTAACCATACACACTCATCTCATGTAGCTGCTCTTGGTACAAAGAGAATAAGTAAGATGGGAATTTGAGCAATGTCACTGATTTATTTTGAAGATGGAAGAGAAAGACAATGTTGCACTGCACTCTGGGGGAGATTTCTGACACAACTGTAAAATAGCTTGATTCTTCCACATGATGCAGAAGTGGTAGGAAATTGACTAGCCAGACTATACCCTGCAAAACAGGCAGAGAAAATGAGGATGGGTAGATTTCCATCTGGAGCCTTGCAGGGGTTTCAGCTGGCTGTGTGTGTCCCAGGGTCTGTTATGACCAGCCTAAACTGGGCTGAGCACTTCTAGGATGTTTTTCTTCACTTTTTCTTTTTTTGCATGATTACTGTTGGACACATGGGGACACCAGAAGAGCTGTGAGAGTTTGTGTAATATATCCCTTTGGAGTGTAGCATATACCCACATACTTCTCACCCCAGCAAGGGCAATAATCCTTTCTCTCAGAGTGGGACTAAGAACCCCAGCTCAGAGCCTGAGCCCCCAGGTGCCTAAAGGCCAGTAGGTATAAAGGCTTGTGTGTTGAAACTGGCCACCTCATAACAACTGCTTGGCTTTATCATCCTCATGATGTCACAGAACCGGTTCTAAAAACACAACCAACCAACCAACCAAATCTTGGATACAACTTCTTAGCTTCAAGATTTCAGAGGCTGACATGCAGGGCACAGTGTTAACTAGGGCAGACTGAGGAAGCATGTTTAGTCCCTGCAACTTTGCACAAGGCTGCATGCTCATAGAGCCTGGTGTCCCACTGTTAAGGCAACCAGACAAATTCTGCTTGTGCCTGCACTTGGATATTCAGTGTTTTCCACAGGCTTGAGCTAAAGTGCAGAGCTGATCTTCCTGCATGTTGCAGAGTGGCAGTCAGTGCATGGAAAACCAGAAAATATTATTCTCTGTTTCAAGACTGCAAAAGGTAACCAGTCTTACCAATCTTACCAATCTTTTTCTTATGGTCTTTTTACTTTGATCAAGTCCCTTAATTGCTTTGTGCCTTAGTGTGCTTGATGGTATAATGGCATTTCTGTTAAAAAAAAAGAGTATGTAAAGGCTAAATTGGGTCAAGTTTGAGATAGACTGAGAGTGATATAAATACAGACTGCAGAGGTGTTCTGTAAGATACAAAATATGGTAGTGGTTTCAAATGAAATCTACCTGAATACTCTATTACTTTTTAACATGGAAGAATATACAGAGTTCTCAGCTCAAAAGAGAATTGCTAAGGTCATCAGAGTCCAGTTCAGGGCAGATCACTGCAAAAAATTGTTGTGGATACCCAGAAGATGTAACTATGTAAGAAAGGAGTGCATTGGTGATCTTTTATAAATAAGCCAGGACAAGCAAAAGGATCTCTGTCCCCTGTCCTATCTACTCCAATGCAACCATGTATCCAAACATGACTCAGCCAGTGGTGGAGCTATGAAAATCTATTATCATCACTCAACTCCACCAAAGTAGTGGATCACCTTCACATGTTGGTGGTGAACCCTGCACATCCACATGCATTTTCCTAAGAGCTGCAGGAAGAACCCTCTTTAAATCACTTCACATGGAATTCCACATGTAAAGCCAGGGAAAGAGAAGATCATATTGTGAGCACTAATGATCATGTACACTGCATGATAACAAATAGATAGAAGTCCTTCACTATTATCAACTTAATCACTTGCTGTCTTCTTGCTTCATTTCCCCATCGTAAGTATCTCATTCCTGAAAGAGGATAACTGCTTCGGATCTCTTCAATTACTACTAAAGCACTGCAAAGTGCTTATGGAAAAAAAAAAAATCAACTAGATTTGAAGACTAGGATCATTGAGCTTAGCCTCCCACATAGTGAAGCTTGGGGAATTTCTCCCAGCAGCTCCTGCTATGAGTTTATAATTTCCGATTGGGGGAAAAAAAATAATCCAAGGCTAGTTTTTAAATATGGATTGGTGTGGTCCAAACCAGCCCTGCATCTGACCAGCAACAGGAAAGTGGCAGCTCCCCTGAGAGTCAGACTGGTGAAAACAGTGTTTAGTGCAGCTGTGATGATCCCTTAACTTCATCAAAAACTGCATGACCATATGATACCCCAATGCAAAGACACAGATGTTCACAATGTAAAGCAACAGCTGTCTCCTGGGCAGCTAGATCATGAGCAGCAGCTCCTGACAGTGCAACTTCTGCAGGGATAGTCAGTGTCTGGCAGCAATTCCTACCTGAGCTGATTTGGATATCACAAGTTAATAGCTTGTTACTGTTATTATTTATTCCAGACAATGAAAGCTGGCCACAGAATTTTGCTGTCCAAAAGAAGAAATGCCACAGCCATGAAGATGCTCATATCTTACGTTTTCTTCTGACTGCTGCACTACTTTCACTGAAACATTGACCAGACTCCAATATTGTGTGCAAGTTAGCAGGACAGAACATACAAAGAAACCTCATGATGCTACTTAATTTCACTGGCAAGTTTCTCAGAAAGGGGAGTCTGTTCCTTCCTTTCCAGCTTAAGCAACATTATCATCAATTTCAATTGGATTCCCACTGAAAATAAGTTTGAGTTTTGGATCTGATCCCTCTCTCTTTCTGACTGCAGTGAAGAGCAGAAGATCTTGCATGACTGGCATGACTTTTGTCAGAAGTGCCAGCCAGCGGCTTCAGAAGATCTGCAACTGCCCTGGGTAACTACAGGCAGCATCCTGCTCTTTCTGTAGGTTACTCCTAGGGAGGGGACAATAGCTATGCAGTCTAACTGTGGGGCTCAGCAAAAGAGGTGGCACTTCAAGACAGAAGCATGACAGGTAAAGCCAGAGGACTGTGACTGAGTAGGAGACATCAAAGAATCTTCCTGGGAAAAGCCTTCCTGAACACTAATAGGGATTGTCAGCTCTAGCTCTAAACAGGCACCATCCTCTCTTATGCCTCTTGTTTCATAGGAGCTGGCACATTGAATGGTCTGAAGAAACTCTCACACATGAATCTGCCCCTGTGGGGAACAGCAGGGGAAGCCCTGACTGAAAGGCTCTGTTGAATTATTAAGGTTGCCCAGAGTAAACCAAGGTAACCTTCATGTTAATTCCTGTCAGCCTCTTTGAGTTGTATTATAAAAGAGCATCCCACACTCCTAATTCGCCTACTCCTCTCTCTCCTGTTAAAAGAAGCTTCACAAGGCTGCTGAAGCAGGAAAGCCTGCCCACAAGATTAACTAAATACACACAGGCCTATTTTAGATAGATGCATCAAGCTAAATGCAGCAGCCTTCAGCTGCTGGAGGGAGTGCAGCATTTCACTCAAACCCTCTTACCAAAGCACACGAATGCTTTAGCAACCAGAAGGGACCACCAGCACTGAGTTTTGTGTAGCAAACCTGAAAACTTTGGGGCTAAAAAAAAAAAAAGGCTAATTACTTCCTAACTTGTCACATTATTTGCTCAATCCTACTTCAGAGAACAGCTGGGTGCTGAGCATGTTTCCCTGCCCACATGTTGTGTCCACAGTCCCTGGCAGCTGCCAGCGATGGGCACAGTGTGTCAGAGATGCATGCAGTGACTCAGGGAGTGAAGCATCCAATCCATCACCTCTGGGACCATTTGATGAATTGATCATTCTTTATACTAAATGGGTTGGTTTTTTGTTTGTTTGTTTTGTTGGTTTGGGGTTTTTTTTTGGTCCACTGCACTACAGCAGTGGCTATAAACAACTGTGCTGTGAAATTGAAAGAGCAAACTCCTGATAGTCTCAATCTCTTTCTCCAAGGGGGATCTTTATTTTCTAGCATCTTCCCCTCGAGTTCATCACCTTGTTCTGCAAAGTCAAGTAAAAGTGTTTCTGCAGCCCAAAATCTTTGAGATATTCCTGGGCTGCAATCTACTATAGGGCTATTCAGCCTTACTCTAAGCCCAGCAAGTTACAGATTAAAGTGGAGGAGGAAGATGACAGCATAACAGATACATTAATTCTATTACACAAAAGAAGGCAACCACACAGGGTCAAGATACTCCTATATTAAAAATAATACATTTTATCTAAAAAAAGGAGTGTTACTATATTTTCAGGAGCAGATATTAAAGGTCTGAATCATCTTGGAGCTGAATGTTTTGCTGCTATCGGTTTTGCTTTCCTAATGGTCCTATCCAAATATGCTTGTGTTTGCTTATGAAGCTAATTTAGTGCTGGTGAAAGTCCTTCTAGATTAAAAATATTTTGCCTTAGTTGCATGAGAGGTATGGAATAAGCTTTTTTCCCCCTCTTTTTTAACACCATACTTAGAAGTCCTGCATCCCAGATGAGTGGGACTTTATTCACTTGGATTGGAAAGACGCATCAGTTAGCCTCTTATTCTTCTCCAAGTAATGTGAATGGTTAACTACCACTTCTACCAGCAAGTTAAAAAGAAAGAAACACAACTATTTCCTTCTGTGTTTGTGCCACTGCCAACTACATGTAAAATTAAATTATAAATTAATGCAGTGCTTGAGGTAACACACTTTTTACACTCAAGAATAGAACAGAATAGAAATAGAATAGACCAGACCAGGTTGGAAGAGACCTTTGAGATCATCATGTCCAACCCATTGTCCAACATCATCTAATCAACTAAACCACAGCACTAAGTGGCCCATCAAGTCTCTTCCTAAACACCTCCAGTTGACAGTGACTCCACCACCTTCCTGGGCAGCCCATTCCAATGGCAAATCACTCTTTCTGTGAAGAACTTCTTCCTAACATCCAGCCTAAACCTCCCCTGCTGCAGCTTGAGACTGTGTCCTGGTTGCCTGGGAGAAGAGACCAGCCCCTGCCTGTCTACAACCTCCCTTCAAGTAGCTGTAGACAGCAATAAGGTCTCCCCTGAGCCTCCTCTTCTCCAGGCTAAGCAACCCCAGCTCCCTCAGCCTCTCCTCATAGGGCTTGTGCTCCAAACCCCTCACCAGCTTTGTTATTTCACACCATGAAGATATGTCTGAAGACACTGGTTACCACCTTTTAAAAGGAGTTGGTATGTGTATGATTGTGCCTGTGTACAAGGAGAAACAAGGAAGCTAATGCTTCTCCAGGCTTTCTAGTTGAAGTCTACAAGAAAGAAGTGCTGGCTCTGGTTTGTGCTGAGAGCAGGAAAAAATTCAGCCAAACCCCACAATGTCTGGCAAAAATGACATTTCTTTCTTCCCCAAAAGGCATGCTTTGTTCCTATACCCCACTTCTAAAAGCTCTTCAACTGTCTCTTCAGTCCTTCCATTTTCCTCCCTTCAATATGAATTCTGACTTCTTTTTCCAACCCATAGAAAGATAATGCTGCTGATGTTTTCCGGGCTAGCATATTGTACAGCACTGCAGCTGTCTTGTTCACATCTGAGCATGGTAGCTCACAACAAAATGTAATATGCCTTTATAAAACACCTGCAGTTACTCTCTCAGAAGTGATTTGAAGGCAATACTCCCAGTTTCAGATAGCCTGGAAACAGAATCTTTCCTACTTCATCCAGCTGACTTTGTTTCTCCCCCAGAGACAGCTCACCACCAGCCATCCTGAGAAGCAGGTGATCATTTCCTCCCCTTTGTGCCACTATGGTGGCAATGCAGAATTCAGCAAGAGTGCTGTCACTGGGACAAAAGATTGTTTCCACCCCAAAGGCCACACTGCAGACTCTCTCTTATAGTTTTACAAGGCTATCTCATTATTCCTTCCCCTTATAGGCAGGGCCTAAATTAACAACACGTGCCCTGGGCCACCTTTTCTGTGGCCATTTCTGCTAATGACAGCAAAATCATACTGTACCCTTGCTTTAGTGTTTGATCTGCCCAGGCACAGCAGGATGATTTCTCATTAAATAGATAATAGATGAGTGTCTGGAACCTGACAGTCATTAATACAGACATCGTTAGTTCCGCATAATCACTTAATTATCCTCAATAACCATATTATATATATATATATATATTTATAAGACTACACTACTGAATTGGTAGCAGAACTGCTACGATCTCTGTTTGGCAGCATTCAAGAAAAATTCTTTGGCATTTTCTGTTCTCTGCCTGAGGTAGAAAAGTGAAGAAACAAGAAACCAGGAAAGATGGGAAGAAGTGAAAAATGATCCAGAATGGAGAGATAGCATGGCTTCCTCAGTGCTTAAGGAGAAAGGACACCGTTTGATCCACAAACAGCAGGCATATCTAAACACTAGAAAGCTTCTATTTGGTCTTACCAACTCTGTTTGACAACTTATGATCCAGAGCTTTTGTACACCTCTGGAGACTCGCCAGCCAAAAACACAGAGGCCTGAGGGGAGAAGAGAGACACTGGAGTGAGTGAGGGGGAGGGATATATGAGGCAGAACAGTGACATTGTTTGAAAGAAAATGCCCTGGGTGTTTTGTTTGACATTTCAAATTAGCAGTGTCACCTATCAATAGATTATCAGATCAAGTTGCTTCACCATTATCAACTATTAATTGTCTCCAGGCCAGGGCAGCAATTTATTATGCCCATTTGGGAATTCTGGGCTTGTTTGCTTAGCTATTAAAGCAGTGGGAAAAGGATTTCTAGCCTGAAATCTTCAAAAAAAAGACTAAATATCCTAGATTGTTTAGTGCAAAACTCAACATCTGGAGAATTTCCAGACTGACTAAAGAAAAAAAATGATCCTGCACCCCTACAAACTGAACAGCATCCTCTCAAGGGGATGTCCACAATACAATACACTGGTCACTGCACAATAAGAACTCTTCTCTTCTCTTCTCTTCTCTTCTCTTCTCTTCTCTTCTCTTCTCTTCTCTTCTCTTCTCTTCTCTTCTCTTCTCTTCTCTTCTCTTCTCTTCTCTTCTCTTCTCTTCTCTTCTCTTCTCTTCTCTTCTCTTCTCTTCTCTTCTCCTTGTTTTGTGGGGTTGTTGGTGGTGGTTGTGTTGTTGGTGGGTTGGAGTGGGAGGGGTTTTTTTGGTGTTGTTTGTTACTTTGGTTTTTTCCTTGCTGGAATGTGCTATGTAATTGACTCAAACAGAAGGAATTTTGGGAAGGTGGAATGAGATTTATAAGGTGGGAAAAGTGTGATTTAAATATTAAAACTGAAGCAACAATCCTTATTAGAGAGGAGCTGTCAAAGTTAAGGGCACTATGTTTCAGTGTTCTAGGGTAAAATCTGCCATACTACAAATCCCATAAGAGTACTCGCTCACACATCACACTTCCCCCAGATCCCAGGAAAATAAAATAAGGGGAAGAAGGGAGAGTCAGAGAAAACTGGCTGAAAAATGCTTGTGAGAAGCATGATGTGGAGGACACAGCAGCTAGTTTGTAGTAATTAGCGTTAACATCAATAATGAGCACAAGTTTTGCATCCCATCATGCCTCTCATTATTAGTGTACATAACCTCCTAACCTCCATCCAGGAAAATGATATCATTGTATGAATTAATCATCTGGGCAATTAATGACAAAAGTAACCTCAGGTTTCCAGCACAGTCTCTGGCACCAGTGAATTAGCAATGACGTAAGCTTCCCTGGGAATACGCTGGCGCTTTGCCCATTTCTGAGCCTCACTGCTGACTCTGGGGGCAGAAGCAAACAATGTAGTCACCCAACCAGAGATAAAGGCTGCAAGTGAAGGCCAGGCTATCACCACGGCAGCATCAGAGAGATGCTGCTTCTGCCAAATCTCCTGTGTGCCTCTCCAAAGGAAGATCTGTATCCTGAAACAGGTAACTGCTAATGGCTGCCTCTGATGCACAGAGAGATGGACTTTCCAGGTGCTCCAAGTATCTGCCCCCTTTTCAGTAAAGAGAGGCTTCTGCTCTGCCCCTGGAAGCTATGTAGCCTTTTGCAGTATATGAATAAGCAAGTTACTTAATTACTCTTCTGTTGCTGAGGCAGAGCTAAGGGGAGAGAAGGTTTGGTACTGAGGAGTTTATTTTCAGACTGCCAGGCTTGTTTTGCTTCATTTCTTAGCTCGCTCTGTTTCTGTGAGTGCTTTGAAAGTTGGAGTCAAACTCAGCTGTGACCATTTATTTTTATTTTTTTTTTAAACTCAAGAAGAACTGAGAAAGGTTTGAGAAATCAAGAGACAAACCCCCAATAGTTTAAGGTATATGCCCTGTCTTAGAGTTGTTTTTCAGCAAGCTATTCCAGGTCAGATGAGGAGAGCGTGGCTCTATCCTATGGGAAAGTTCCCTTTGGGTTTTCCAGCACCAAATACAAATAGTCTCTGTAAGGTGGGGCCTTCTTGTATCTCTGCCAAGTGTCTCTTCAGTCTGGCCTTAGATATGTGGACAAGCTATGAGACAAAGTGGGTCAGACAAAGCCCACTACCCCCAGCAGCACATCCCTGAGACTTGAGGAGAGCTCATGGGCAGAAGGACATGAGCATGGAGGTGTCTTCTCGTGGGACTATCATTCATCTTTGTATTTTCCCATCTTGAGGTCCCATGAGATAACAACAGAGAAGAAGGGAGTTTGGGTAGGAGAATGTTGGCCCCTGATGTAAGAAATTTAGTGTTAGTGAGGATGGAGAACTTATTTAGACAAACAGGTTTGGTTAATCCAAAGAAAAGCCATTTTGTTGCTTCTCCCTGAGGGGCTTTCTGCCTTGTTGCTCTTGTTAGAGGGAGCCTCTGGCTATTGCTTTCTGAGCAATGGGGAAAAGGATTCCACCCTCCACAGTCATCATAAGAGTTTCCAACTGAGATGAGATATCCACAGGTGGGCAACATCATTGTCTCAATACCAGTTTCCTCTGGATCCTGGCTTAAAAAGAATGAGGTGGTGAAAACATATGAGAAGCAGCTAATGCCTTAGGGCAAGCTGGGATCCTCACTCTGGTTAGTGATGAAGTTAAGGTTACCCAGCTCAGGACAGCCTTGTCTTAAAGGCTTGTGATGATGTAAACTGCAGAAATATGATCATCACTGCAAACAATGTTCCCTGTCTACATGGCTTAATGCCACTTGTCATGTTTGTAACTCAGCATCCCCCACCTGTCCTGCCTGTTTAGTAGTCACTTGTTATCAGAGCAAAGGCAGTGAAAGAAAAAGAAGGGCAGAAGTTAATTTGCTTGATGTGCTCCTGCTCTTACAGATAACGTTCATTTGTGGGCTTTAACCCAATCCTCAGAGATGCTCACCCTTTCTTCTCATCATCAAAAGGGAGATAGCAAATCTGTGGAAGCAGCTCGGTAGGTAATCATCCTAGCAGCAGGCAAACAGGACAGTTTGCTCATCAGTTCTTCTAAGCAGCCAGAAAACCTGTCCTGATCCCCCCATGCTTGCTTTCCAGGTGTAGCTAGATCAGCAGATAGGATTAATCCACTTTCCTACTCACTTGCACTCTCCATGTTAGAGAATCCGATTACACAGATTGCTTGCAATTTATCTCCACTTGGCATGACTAATTCTCCAGTCTGACCTCCTCTTTCCCATTTTCACATCTCACTGCAGACCCGACACGTACACTGATGCACACATGCTTACTCTTTTTTTTTTTGGTGTTGTTTGCAAACAGCTCTCTGAGAGCCTCAGCACTTCCATTTTCAATCGAATCAGACAGCATTACTGCTTTCTTCCACACTGCCCATGAGGTAATTTCTCCCTTTTGCCTCCTCTCATTAAATTTACAATGCCTCATAGACTGCTGCTCTAGCCACACAAAACCCAGGCGTCTCCATGCAGACATGCACAATGAACATGCAATGTTATAAACCTCTGCAGCGTACAGAAAGACAAAGGCACACGCTACATGTGCTGAGCAAGTGCCACCACACGCATTCCTGTTCCCTCCAAACCCTGCAGGAAAACATCGCCTGCAGAGTGCTTTCCTGTTAGCAAAAAAACCTCCTTGCAGCATAGGGTCAGCATACAATTCCAGCAAAACCTGCTTCCCGCTCATTCCCTTACCTCTCCCGAGTCTGCTAATCCAGGGGCCCTGGACCGATTTGCTTTCCCTCCTGCACACAAACTGCCAGTCCCTCCTGCTTCACATTCACAGCACACCAGCAGGATTCACCGTCATCCCATTCTGCCGGATCCTTATCGCCCTATTGGCCAAAGCCAGACAGTAAATTCAATTAGGCTCCTCCTTATAACTATATTATCACAGGAACAAGATGAATAATTTAGTAAAACAACAAGGGTGTGCAGGCTCTGGTGTCACAGACTTCACCCCCACTGGCACGCTTTTATCAAAGACAGGCGGGTAAAGGAACCAGAATCTGTCACTCTCCTAAAAACGAGACCTTAGATTACCCACTTATATTTCCCATTCCATCCCTTTTGCTCTCCTCCCACTAAAGCCATGGCATTCCCTTTTTTATTGTTGCACATCCATCCCAAGCCCCCAACACAGTATTTCACTACGTCAGTGGATGAAAAGATTCCTGTCCAGGCAAAGTGATGCTGCAGCACATCAAACACACTGCCTCCTTCCTGAACGCAAGTCAGGAGAAAAGAATAAAACAGTTCTGCAGAAGGGAGCGAGAAGACAAGCAGATCATAAGGAAATGGAAGAGTCTGCCTTATATCATGGTATCTTCTGTTCAGCAACTGCACTGTCATCCCACCAGTTCAAACTCTCAAAGGATGCAAGTACGTGGTTCCGGAAAGAGAAAGGCTCTGCCTGGGGACTGTGATTTCACATGCCTGCTGTGGGAGTTTGAATCCCCACATCAAAACAACACATCAAAGTGGCAGTTTTCTCCTAAACCGAATGACTAAGCTGTTCTGATCTGCTTTCTGCCTTTTTATAGTTTGGGGGGTTTTGTTGAATTTTTTTTTTTAATCTCCTGACCAGAAATTTGCAGTGGCAACTAACTACAGCCACCTCCACCGAGAAGTAGTTTCCTCAAAATGAACGCTGCTCTTTGTCCTCAGGTAATGCTTTGTTTAGAATAGAACAAAATAGAATTAACCAGGTTGGAAAAGACCTTTGAGATTATCCAGTCCAACCTATCACCCAACACCATCTAATCAACTAAACCATGGCACTAAGTACCCCATCCAGTCTCTTCCTAAACATTTGCAGTGATGGTGACTCCACCACCTCCAATTCCAATGGCCAATCACTCTTTCTGTGAAGAACTTCTTCCTAACATCCAGCTTAAACCTCCCCTGGTGCAGCTTGAGACTGTGTCCTCTTGTTCTGTCACAGGTTGCCTGGGAGAAGAGACCAACCCCCAGCTGGCTACAACCTCCTTTCAGGCAGTTGGAGACAGCAATAAGGTCTCCCCTGAGCCTCCTCTTCTCCAGGCTAAGCAATTACAGAGCACTGCAGCTTCCCTTAATAGGGTTGCCAGTATCCAAGTCAAGCCTCAGACTACCTCCTTGGCTTGAAGAGTTTTTTTGTTATAGGACTAGTGCTGGAAGTGGAGGAGCTGAGTGGGACAAACCCTCCCATCCCCAGATCAGGCTCAGCAGCCAGCAGGGCTTTTAGTGATCATTCACAGCAATACTGAAAGCTATTGTTAATCCAAATTCACATGCACAGTATTTACCAACAGCCACATCATTCCACCGTAACCAAAAAGTAAACAGGCAGGATGAAGAAGCCATTCTTCTCTTAGAGAGCTTGTGTGTCTTTGAGTCCAAGAAAACCCTCTGCACTCTGCTTCCCCTGTGCCAATATTTACTCAGCAGAGTCTATATACCTACTATCATAAGTGAGGTTCAAATTTGCACTGGAGCCCAAACTCCTTCGAGCAACTCCTACACCAGCTCTCAGTTTGGCTCATCTCCCAGGATTGGCTGGCTGGGTAGCCCTTAGACCTGCCTCTAGAGGCAGTAAGGACCAGAGGTTGAAGCCAAGACCAAGCCCTAGCATAGCTACAAAGGCAGAACACCAGTGAGAGATCAGCAGTGTTCCTAAACAGTATTTTTAGGCACTACCTTCAGAGCAAAGGATTGACAGGATGCTGGGCCAATGCACGACTATTGCCACCTTCCAAATTGCTAGACTATCACAGTCCCAGTGCAGGATAGAGTGATTCTGCCTTACCCAGAAGAACAGAGCACAGGAATGATGGATGCTTTTGCTTTTCTCACCAAATTCATGGCGATCTAAGGTAAGAAAAAAGTAAATCTCAATCACATTTTCCTCTTTGTTGCAGATTTTTCTGCCACAAAAAGAGATAAAACTGCGCTCCTGCTCCTGATGATGTTTTGCTTTCGAAGAATGGCAGCTGCTGTTTTCCTGCTCATCCTCTTCCTCTTGCAGCCATCTAAACTTTTAAGAGCTTTTGTGTAAAAGGAAACCTTGAATTATGCACTTGGTGATGGCTTCAGAGCAATTAAATTAAGCCATGTGGCAAGTTGCCCAATGTCACTATCAACACTCAGGATGTTTTAGCATCATTTATTGAAGAGTTTTTACATGGTGCTTTCCTAAATCACAAAAAGAGAGCAAATTAGGCTGTTGCCATGACAACTATAGGATCTGCTTGAAATTCAGTAGATGCTGAGGAAGGGGGAGAGCTCTTCAATGGAGACCTCAGCATCATGAATATGGTCCTTCCTTATCAAATCCTTTGCAAGCTAATTCCTAACATCAAAGCCTTCCTAACAAAGAGTTTAATAATCAGGAGCAAAGCTTTGACTTCAAAGGGCACAAACTAACTGTCCCAGCACTAATGGAAATTTGCTTCTGGTGAGAGGTGCTCAGCTGAGAGATCCACAGAGTAATCACAGAAATGGCAGCAGTAGCACACGAACACACACAAGGCAGGGTGGGAGAAGTGACAGGAGGCTTCAGCATAGACAAGCACTGAACAGACAGGCAAATTGTGATGCCAGGGTCCAGTTCAGGTGAATGACAACTTTTGCAGAATAGATGGGGAGGAAGCAAGTGAAAGCTGTAATAACTTGAGCAAAGTCTTTTGCCAACCCCAAGAAATGAGTTGAACAAATAAGAGAACAAAATGGTAAAACAAAATGCAAGGTGAACGCTGTCAGAAGCAGCTGACAAGCTGAGCAAATGGAAGACAGGCTACAGCCAAAGTTCTTTTGCAGCAATGAAATCCTCTCAGGATTGCTGAATATTTTCCATAAAAGCTGAATCTTTGTGCAATTGTTTTTTTTCCAGCTAAGCACATTTTCCTGTTGCAAGCCTTCACTATTTCAGTAGAAACATTGCAGTGAGGTGTTTTGTTTCTCAGTTGCAATAGCTGAAGTATTTCTGGATGAAAACAAAGAACATTTCTTTGGACAAATTTCAGAAAGCTTTGTAGTTTCTGTGGAAGGTCCCTTCTTCCTCAGAATTATTTTTGTTCAGACAACTTATTGTCATAGTAAGCTTTGGTTTTGTCTTTAGAAATGATGCCTCACTGGGCATAAGCCAGGAAGGGAACAATAAGTGGGAGCATATTCAAAGAGAAAATTAGACACACAGGCAAATGGAGTAAACTGTGAAAGTTTCTCTCTTTCCCTCTTCATCCTTAGATGAAAGGAAATGTGTTTAGTGGAAAAAAAAAACAACCAACCAACAAAGCCAACGAGATACAACTGAGAAATTTAGGGATATATGATTGCATTGTTTTGAGTGTTAAACTCCAAGTAGGATACTTGCCAGGGCAAAACCATACATACTACTGAAGTCCAGAAGCTCAAGAAATCAAGAGAAAACAACACTAATAACAAGTGTATCTCATCAAGGTGTAAGTACCCCCTTATCTAATGTCCTGTTCACCCTCTGAGTCCCAAAACTGATTGTCAGTCTGCCTTACTTGGGATATTGTGGCAATGTTACAGCACCTTAGGCTGGAGGTATTGATTTTCTGATGCAGACTTCTTTCACCTAGGTAGTACTTTCATAGGTTGATAAGAAGATCCATCCTCTGGTTGGGACTGAATATAAACCAAGTCTTTAATTGGTTGTCTATTTGCAAATCAGTGTGGCTTTTCTTTTCCTGCCCCCTCCCTTGCTGTTTTGCCAGAGTCTTGTGAAAAGCATTTATTAATGACGTCATAGCAACAGTAGTAGGTTGGGCCACACATAAGCCATGTAGGCTTGGTTTTGGCCCACAATACATGGCAAAGATGAGAAGCTGATGTGACCATTTCTTCATGCTGAATGTATTGCAACATTCTCTTTGACAGCTGTCAGTTCAGCACATATGCTTTAGGCATGGCATAATGGCAGCAGAGGCATTCAAGTGGCAGGTTCCACAGAAGTAAATTTGAAGGGTAGAGGACAGAGTGAGAGAGAGGAGAAGGAAAGGGCAATGCACAGCAGAACAGGTATAGGTTCCTTAGCAATGTCTGGGATTCTATTTCCTGAAGGGAGATGCTTTTGGGATGAGCTTCATTTTACCTAGTCAGAATGAGACTTTCTCCTGGGGCTTCAATGCTCCTGCATATGTGTATGGTGATCTCAGTAGGAAGCATGTTATCACCTCACTGAAAACATGTGCCAGTGTCCCAAACATACTCCTAATTAAAAGATTTTTTTTCATTCATTGGGGGTTGGACTAGATGACCTTTAAAGGTCCCTTCCAACCCAGTGCTTTCTATGATTCTTTAGCAATAGTGATTTGTTATTTTAATGAAGTTGTCAAGACCTTTTAGGCATGTCTTAATCTAGGAGAAAAACACTACCAACCTAAAAACCAAACAAAAAAAAAGGCCTACAAGGAAAAAACAAGAACAGTTTTTCTACTGGCATTCTTTACTTCAGTAACATTCCTCTATAATTAGTTTATTGGTTGCAGTGACTTCTTGCCATCTCAAACATCAGAGCAATATGAGGCCTTAAGAAGCCGTGTGTCATCCTACTGTGCTATTCTAACTCAAGAAAACACAAATATCATCTTTTCCCATGAGGATCTTTGAGTAAGACTATCTAATAGCAATCAAATCAAGTTTAAAAACACAAGTACACCACTTCTTTGCCAGACAATCTGCTGTATTTTGCAATACATTTTTTCTAAGCTATGATGGAAGCTTCCAAGGTGAAAAGAATATTCTTGGGTATTGATGAGACAGGTTTCTCCCTCCTAAAGGTTAGACAAGAGAGATGTGCCCTAATTCCAGGTCAGCATAGGCATTATCACAAAAGTTCTGGCACTTGTTTAGGATGCAGAGGACAGAAGGCCCAAACATGAAAAAAAAACCCAAACCCAAACTGAAGACTCATTTCTGAGTCCTCCCCAGGGCAGAAAGTAATGGCACAAAGAGTTTATCAGCTATTCAGAAGGAACAATCCCATTATACTTCCTGTATAAATTATTCTACTATATAGAGATCCCAGTAACACTGGGACTGAATGGATGACTGATGACCAAGACACTCACCAGAAAGGGAGATTCACATCAGTAGCTTGCAACTCAGAGTGCAGCTTTGACTTCTTTCTCTCACATTCCTGTTGCCTCTAAGATTATTTTCATCCAAACTACAAATCCTCCTCTGGACATGTTTAACCAGAGATGGAAACTTCTGCTTTGTGCTTTGTTGTTGTTTGCTTTCTTCAATCAGAACAAAATCAACTTAATCTTGCAGAGTTTTTTGCTCTTTTGACAAGCGAGGAGAACATCTGGTACAAAACCTGTGGTTAAACATCATGTTCACAAGAGACAGCTGAGTGGAATTCTTTGGTTTCCATTGAGCCCAGGGGCACTGCTCGATAACCCTATGTAGCTAAGCCACCACAAGTAAGCTCTGTGCATTGACCAAGTCTTGTTTCTTACCTCACCTATGCCCATTCAAGAACAACAGTTCTGGTAATGCCAAAAGGTTCACAATGGGGTGAAACTCAGTTAAAATTAAAGCAGGATCATCATCCTTACCTTTAGCAGACAATCACCTAAAAAGGGCCAGAGAAGGTAACCTATTGCAATGGAGCAGCTCAAGACAATCAAGAGCTGATTTGGCCAGTTTGCAAGAGATAATCTGCTTCTTCATGTACCTTCATGTTCTCACATCCTCCTCCTCTTCCCTCCTCCTCCATTCCCTGGTTGCCAGGCAACTACAAAAAGGATTGGAGAGTGTGCTGGAGGAAATCACCCTGTAGGGCACTGTGTGTGGGTTTGGGTTTTCTCTCCTAGAAAATACTCAAGGGCAGAGTGGTTGTGCCTTCAGAGGCAAAGTCTCACTGTGAGTCATTTCTTTGCATGAGCACTGGTTGTAGGATAAGTAATGTATATCCATAAATAACCAAAATACTTGCTTTCACAGACTCCAGGCTTGCTTCTGAGCTTTTTTTGAAGTTCAGCTGTTCTCCATCAGTTTTGCAGATCAACAATTTAAGGTGCTCAGGCATAGAAACACCAGCCTGTACAGCAGATTTCACAATACCAGATATCCCACATAGGTGTTGCGACGTCTCTGAGGATCACTGCTGTAGCTGGCCACAGCCATGTGTTTACAGCACTGACTTAACAGCAGGTCCCATAGGGCAAAGGCAGAAGACACACATTTTTTTATTAGAAATCTGTTTGCTTATAAAACCTCAGGCACCTTTGGATGAGGAGTATGTGAGATCAGCCACTAGGAATTGAAATGGAACCCCCCTGGACTGGACTCCACAAAGTCTTCTGGCCAGGACTCATACAGCGTGGGAAAAGCCATCTCATTCTCCTGGGACTATCCAGCTGTTTTCTCTCAGGCTTTATAACTGAGGGGTAAGCCTCAAGAGTATGACTAAAACCCCCTGGGATCTGATGTTTGGAGCTGCAAAAAAAGAATGCCTACCCTCTGAAGTGACATCATTGATATTTCAACACACAATGAGGTTCAAAAAAATGGCAGCGTCAACTAAACACAGGTACAAAGGCAGGTAAAAAAAACACCTGAAAGTTAGATACAGATCTATAACTTTACTTTCAAAACAAACTTAAACCTGCAAGGTCTTATCCTGTGTAGAACTAAATCTAAAAAATAAAGAAAAGAAACTTTCTATTTCAGCACCTTCAAAATTGCTTTTGTTTCCTGTAATCCCACTGAACTGTCAGTGCTTTTCAGTATTTCAGGCATATTTCTGAGACCTATTACTGCACAACAAAATCTGATTTTAACCCCCACCTCCATATATCATGCCAGAAAGGCCATCTTTTCTAAGCAGAGGTTTCCATTTTCATTATCTAGCGTTCTGACTAAAATGATAAAGGCTGTACCCTGAGGCCATTCAACCTAATAGCATTCACTACAGATGCTGAAGTCATGGTTTAGGACTGTATCCTCTTAAACAGATATCCAAAATATCCTGGAAATTTCCAGACTTTCCCTAAGAACTCTCCTTCCCTCTCTGCCCCTCTGAGTAGCCACTTGCTACTTCTTTATAGCCAACAGACAATTGATCACTACTGATCTAAATGGCCCAGCCATAACCAGACCTACATGGTGCTTTCAATTGAAAGAAGTACTTCTGTTTCACCCCCATTTGCCTCAGCCAAGGCTGAGTTTTAGTGGCAATGTGATCATTTCATGCCTACAAAGCTCCTACTGTTCTTGATTGAGCCTTTCTTAAACAACTACACCAAGCCTTCAAGTGTAGAGCTTACAGCAGCCATAAGAAGCTGTGACTGTTTGAGGAAGCAGACTTCTCCTTTGGCTCTCTAGCAGTGCAATAGAGGTAGCTGATTTTTGACGCTGATTTATTTATCTTTTAAGAATCTTTATACCCTGTCACATCCAACTAAGGTCAGTTTGGCTTGAGGTTTGAAGTTCAAAGCAGTACTGTGTTACAAAACATCAGCAGTACCTTTTGCAGTAGAAAAACTGAAGTTTTGAGTCATTATGAAAAAGAAACTAGGATTTAGGAATATTTTTTTTTGCTGAGTTGTCTCTTTCCTCCTTTTTTAAACACCACTTAAAATTAGCTTCTAAAGGTAGCAAACAAAACAGATACTCTGATTGAATGCTGATTTCAGTTTTCTAACATCAAAGTACTCCTGCTTTTATGGGGAAGGTATGGATGGGATTAGGAATTCTGGTGACTAATCCTCACTGTTTTTTTTTTTTTAATGGTCTATCCCTTTACTGGCTCTAGGGGGAAAAGTCTTTAGGATAAGGAAATAAGGTCTGAGAGGATTTCCCTCAAAGAAATGGGTAGGCAGGATGGCTGGACACATTTTTCTGCATGATACAAAGATCTCAACTATGCACATTTGTGATGCAGCATCAGCCATGGCAGCCCAGCTGGCCTCTGGAGAGAGGCTTACTTGACGTTATCACAGAACCCAGGACATGTCAACAGTCAGGATGAGATGAAAGCAAGGGAACAAGGACAGGGCATTGCAAGGGTATAGAGGGGACATTTTACAGGGAGAGTTGCAGTGAAGCAGCAGGGTGGAAGGCAGGTGATGTGGAAGTACTCTGGTGCAGCCATGCAGGCTCCTCTTATTTGAGGTGATCAAAGCCTTGCACTGCGTGGAAGAAAAGCGAAGGAATAAATTCTTTTGCAAGTGCACACACCACAGGGGAGTATGTCAAACAGCAGTCTGCAGTGGACAAGAAACCACTGTATTTAAGTACAGCTCACTTCCCAGGGTTATGAGAATCAAGTCAGAAGCTTCTCATAAGGCTGTAAAATGAAGCTACACAAAACATCAACAAAAGCATCACGTTTTAATTTAGAATTAAACCCTGATTCAGAAAAGAGCCAAAATATGAACATGTTCCCTAACACTGATAGCAAAATGCCTTTCTCCAGACATGTTAAAGGAGAAGGAGATAGCAGCAACAGGCTGGAATGAATTAGAGAGAAAGCTGAGCAATGATGCTGCATCAGGGAGAACTGCAAGGACCAAATGACTTATCAGGACAGCATAGATATTGGCCACTATTCCCCCCCATTACCTTTGGTATCTCCTCTGGTGTATCATAAATAACATGGCTCAGGGTAATTTTGGAAACAGCCTGTTCTTCTTTGAAGACCATTTTCTGGGAAGGAACATCAGTCACCACTACCATTTTGTAGGGTATGTCTATGGAGCACCTAGCACCATGTGAGGGTGTTCAGACCTGTATCCTATGCCAGCTGTGTTACTGTGTGGGGGACAGGGTCAGTCCACTTAGGTAGAAAAGCATGCTAGTGCAGCTCAGGTCTTCCTAGTCCTGGAGCTACTGCTGCAGTCCCAGCTCCACCGTGCCCACAGCACAGTGTGCTGTGCCATCCAAGTACACATTCCACATTCTTATGAGGCAACAGCTCTGGCTTTAGGGACTGTGGTACAGATTTAGACTGTTTACAGTCTTAGTAGTGAAAAATGTGCCATATGGTATGTCTATAAAGCATGCAAGTGGTGGGCAATGACATCGCATCATCTTCACCAGTTTTCTTCAGCAGTGTCCTGCAAATACATTTGAGCAAAACCACAAGAGAGCTCTTTCAGCTCAGACTGGCTGCAGAGGTCTCTACCATGATATCTGCCCTATTTCTTAATTGTTTCTGCTTTTGATGCTGCCTAAGTGACCTCCTGCCTAAATGACACAATGACATATAGATGGATGCGTTTCCCATTTTAAAAGGCTTAAAATTTATATGTCTTTGGTAGGCTTCTTCTCCAGTTCCTTGTGTTTTCTGGATTGAGTGCATCTGGACAGATTCAAGACTTCTATACTTTCCAGACCCAGGACTCTTTCCCCAGATACCCTTAAACATTTCAGCCAAATGCTGTTTTCCACATAAGCTTATTTTCTCTTGTCTGGTTCAGCAGCTTCTAAGAGACCCCACTGAGAAGGAAAGGCAACACTAAGAGCCCCAAATGCTGTGGCAATAGCACCTGGTCTCTCCTTGTAAGCACTGCTGGGCAGTCTCTGCCTATTCCATTATCCAATATTTGACTCAGAGCAGAAGTTCAAAACCACCTTGCAATACACCCCCAGTACAACTGCACACTAAGCACTATATTTTATTTATATTTTCTGAAAAAGAGCTGCAACAATCTATTTGTGCTGGGACTTCTCCTCCATACATATTTATGGGGTCTGTTTACTCAAATAAAGCAATGTGTGAAATTCAACAGACAGAACCTCACAGAGAAGTCTTCTGTCTGCTTTAATTAAAGGGAGGAGGAAAACACCCAAGATTCTTCAATGCAGTGAAAGTTAAAAGGATCAACAGGAACCACTGTGGGTGGATGAAGCTTCTACATTTTAATGACTTCTGACATGTCTAAATCCTCCAGGCTTTCAAACCATTAAGAGACAAGGAAGTTCACTGTGGTCACTAGACAGATAGATACTGTCGCAGATTATGTACTGCCAGTTGTTAGGGAGGAGAGAAAAAAACAATGAATCAAAACACCTTTTGCTTCAAGGAAGGAGACAAAAATAGCACACTTGTAAAATTTGATTTGATAGAAGCATATGATTCCCAGGATGGCAGGGCAGCCCTTACTCTCAGTTAAAGCTCTCTGGTTCTAATATCACAAATAAGGAAGAAAGAAAAACCCCAAATCTCGGAAATGCTGGTCCCAGAAAAAGAGCCTACCTGTGCAAGAGAGATGGATTCATATGCAAGTAGAACCACCATCTACATTCCCTTCCACTTTGGGTTGAGGATTGGTTTGTTTACAGTATTTAGACCTTCTTTTAAAGGAGTTGTGTGAAATCTGGCAGACACAAACTCTTTGAACAACAAAGAGTTTTCTGCATTGATGAAGGGTGAAAGCAAGCCAAGAATTAATTTATTACAACAGATTAATTACTGCATGAAAGAAAAGTTCAAATAATCATCAGGAACCACAAGGGTGAGGTAAAGGTGAGAGGAGAGAAAATATGTACAATCTGCTTTGGTTATTGCAGAAGAAAGGAATCACAGTGAGACTTCTGAAAGTCTTCCCTTTTGCCAAACTGCTTCAACCTTGCACAGAGGTAGTAAACAAAAGTACTGCAAGAACTGGTTTCCTGGAACCAGAGCTCTGCTCCCTCCCCTCACAGCTTTCCTACTTCAAGCACTGCTAGTTGTTTTCTGAACAGCCTCATTCACTGCATGCTGCACATCCCTAAGAGTGGAAATCCATCTCCCCCCATCTCCCCCTTCCCAGCCTGTCACTAGTTTTGATGGGATATTTTTCTCCCTCCATTAGCCTGCTTTCTGCATCTCTCTCTTCCTGAGCTGGGTCTGTTTCCTCCTCCTAATTGTTCATGCAGGAGAGCAGATGGCAGAGGGAGTGGATTTCTCACTCACTAGGAGTGTGCTAGCTTGCACAAGCATTAGCTTTTGCTACACAAAGGTGGAATAACACCAACTACAGAAGAGAAGATATTCTAGAGCCTGGGTTTTAGCATCCCTTGTTCTCTGTTCCATTCAACCACGGTATTTTTTGGCCAACACCACTCTGTTCTCACTATGTGTTTCTACCAGTTACACCACAGTGTGATGTTTCCTTCTCATTTTACATTTTAATTAGGCTGAGGAAAAAATTAATAGCATATAATTTATAGGACCAAATGCAGGTGTTTCACCTGAAGAAATAGTTTCAGTTCAATAGAGTCACAAACATTTGGGAGCACTATTTTCAAGTCTGCAGTGGAAGCATCAGCACTCCTCTGCAAACCTTCCATATTCAAGAACAGTGAACATAGTTCCATGGGGAACACAAGAACATAAGATAGGGGGTAGTGGAGGTCAATTGTGATAGGTGGGACATGGGCAGGACCCTTGACTGGAGAACATTTTTATGTGCTCCTTGCTTGCAAACTGCACTTAGGATACTTACAAATAACCCCTATGCCTGGTTCAGTGACAAGGACATTGCTGGGACTGCTCCCAATAGACACCCTGTGTGAGCCATGCTGTTTTGTAGTGGCTCTGGACTGGGCTGGGATAGAGTTAATTTTCTTCCTGGTAGCCAACATAGTGCTGTGCTTTAGATTTAGTATGAGAATGAAGTTGATAACATGCTGATGCTTTTAGTTGTTGCTAAGTAGTGCTTGCCCCATGTCTATCAAGCAAGAAGGCTGAAGGAGCACAAGAAGCTGGGAGGGGACACAATCAAGACAGCTGAACCAATCTGACTGAAGGAAAATTCCATACCATATGATGTCACACCCAACCAGGGAGAAGGCTGCCTAAAGGCCCTTGCTGAGAAACTGGCTGAGATATTGGTTGATGAGTGGTCAGCAACTGCACTGTACATCACTTGTTTGTACATTCTAATAATTTTCAAATTATTATTGTGATTTTATTATCATTATTATTGTTTTCTTCATTTTCTGTCCTATTAAACTATCTTTATCTCAAGGCATGAGCTTCAGTTTTTCGCGATTCTCTTTCCTGTCACCCTTCATGGGGGAAGTGAGGGTACGTAGCTTTCAGCTGGTTTTAAACCATGACACGGTGCTACAAGTACTCCCAGGCAACCTGTGACAGAACAAGAGGATGCAGTCTTAAAGTGCACCAGAGGAGGTTTAGGCTGGATGTTAGGAAGAAATTCTTCACAGAAAGAGTGATTGGCCATTAGAATGGGCTGTCCAGGGAGGTGATGGAGTCACTCTTTAAAAAGAGACTGGATGAGGCACTTAGTGTCATGGTTTAGTTGATTAGATGGTGTTGGGTGATGGGTTGGACTTGATGACCTTGAAGGTATTTTCCCAACCTGGTTAATTCTGTATTCTGTATACAGGCATCTCAGCCTTGCTGTCCCAAGGGATCTTGTCATCAGCATGCCAAAGTTTTGGCATTGGAACGCAGCTGCAATTATCATTGATGAAGATTGTCGCAGTTACTACCATCATCAAATAAAATGCAAACACTATACTTGCCTAGCTCTTGCAGTCAGACCAGATGTGACTGACAAACCATGATGAGGGTCATGGGAAAAATGACAGACTCCTTAATGTTGTGTCCTTCTGCCTGTGCTGCTGCTGTGGCCATTCCCCTGAGCAGTGCTGGGTTTATTGACTGCTGGAAACAAGGATTGCCATCAGCTATGTTCCCTCCATCTTCCTTCCTAATGAAGGCAAAGAAAAGGATCTGTAATGTTTCATTGTTCTGAATAAGAAATACCCCAGGCTTTTCATTGCCTCTGCTCTGTTCTACTTTACTTTCCCCACCAGTCATTACCCATTTGGTTGGTATAATCTTTAAAATATCTTTTTCTGTTTGGTTGTGTTGGTTTGGTTGTTTTTTCAGTACTTAGAGCAGCTTACAAGAAAGTTGAGGACAGGCTTTTTAATAGAGCCTATTGGTACAAGACAAGGGATGATGGTTTGAAACTGAAAGAGACGGCATATAGAGGAAGAATTTCATTATTCAGGTTGCCCAGGGAGGTGGTGGATGTCCTATCCCTGGAACCATTCCAGATCAGGTTGAATTGGGCTCTGAGCAAGATGATCTACTTCAAGATGCCTCTGCTGAATACAGTGGGGTTGGGCTAGATGACCTTTAAAGGTCCCTTCCAACCTAAAGCAGTCTGTGATCAGCAAAGCTACTGTTGTAGACTCGTTAATTGAGAAGAGCAATACTTTACAGGATCAGTCAAAATCTTGCCTGGTAGGTTTTGTAGCAATAACAAAGTACAGTTGCCTTTTGCTTCAGAGTGACATTCATTAGGTACCCCTAGAACAGCACAGAGAAATAAGCAATCGCATAAAGGCCACTGGGGTCTGTGCTGTTTTAATTGAAGCAACAATGCTGTCTTTGACTGCTACACAAGTACTGCCAGACTTCCAGAGTCTTTACTGTTTTTCAGAAAGCCTGAACTGAAATGACCTTCCAGAAAACTATATGCAACTGAAAACAGCTATTCAGAAAGAATGAAAGAGTCAACCAAGTACAGATTTTAATCTGCAGTTTCAAAAGCTTCTCTCATGCTGTAAATTAAGGTAACTGAGTTGTAAATCAGTGCTGTTGCAGTGGGAGAAAGCTAGTGAGAGAGGAACTGCCTGATGCTTAGCTCACAAAATCGAAATAGAGCTTTTCCTTTAGTAACAGAATGAGCAGCAGGAGCCAATGGGCTTCCAAGCAGCCATTTACCACTTTATCAAGTCAAATCTTGCAGAGAATAAATCAGTAAATGGAGAGGAGGGGAAAGAAACCTAACACATGACAAAATAATTTTAGGTACTGTCTTCAGACATCAGAACCCATTTAATTAAATTTCTCATGCAAATACCACTTTGCTTCCATTTGTCATCAGTGATGCTAGACTGTCAAAGTAGCACAAAGGGAACTTAAGAGATGTATTTGTATTACATGTTTCACAGATGAAAGCTTCAGCAGTAGAAGCATAAAAAGGAAGAATGAAATCATTCCCTGGCTCTAACATATGTAACATGCAGAGCACATACCACCCTTCTAGTATGTCCTTTTCATCACCAGCAAACGTAGACTATTGTGGCTGTAATGCCCCTACTTATTTTTAATTGAGTCCCTACTGCATGCATTTGATACGTAGATTTTTGCCATGAAGCCAGTTAGCTCTTCACATTACAGCAGAAAAAGTGCACTCAAAGAAGGTAGCTGTAAGAACAGCAAGCTTCAAGACTGAGCAGAGAAGCATGAACGCAGGTTAGTCATCTTTTGGTCTATCAGTCATACAATGATCAATCAAATCAATAAGGAGTTCGATCTTCTGAGCCTGAAGCTGCATGTCAGGATTCATAAATGCCTTGCACTCATACCCTTCCAGCCCAGCTGAAGTTGAGATGTGGCTGAACACAGAGTGTAACCATGTTTTGTTGAATTGTGAACCTAGCCATGGAATCATGAAAAGACTTCTTTTTGGGGGGTGGTGGTGCAGTACTCAATGATCTCAAAGGTCTCTTCCAACCTGGTTAATTCTATTCTATTCTATTCTACTCTATTCTACTACTGATAACACTACACCTAGCAACATGTAAGGCTTTTTTTCTGCAACTGAGACAACCAGAGTCAATTAGAAGGCTCCTCTTAGTAGTTTAAGTTGTGTTTACAGAGCAAGGCCTTAGGAAACCATTCTGACTCAGCTGCTATAGGGTTGTTCCAAACATTCAAGCACAGTCACATTAGTACCCAAAGCATGTAGAGACAACCTTCTGAGCAACCCCATATCACCCTGTTGCTATATTTTGAAACTTGGATTTCCTCCTCCTCCACTCCCAACTGTTGCTGACTCACTGGCAGGATTTTTCTTCTTCCAATTTGCTGTAATTGCTTTATGCTGAGGTTTTATTGATCTGTCAAAGATGTGTGAGTGGGGGAATTTCTTGCCAACACTGAGGCCACAGAGCTCTGCCTGCTGGCAAGTGAGCATGGGGAAGTCAGATTGGAAAAACTGTTGGCCAAATCTCAGTTCCTTTTCACTGAACACCATCTTTCCTGTGCCAGCACCACCACCACTCTCTACACAGCCTGGAAGAAGCATTTTAAATGGCCACATGAATTTGTGGTAGTTTCTGCCTCTCTCAGACCCTAAGACAGAAAAACAAAGAGCAAAGCAGAACCTAAGAGAAGAAGAGCCAGGCTGAGCATGTTACATACAGTGACATAGATGTTTGATCCTGTGAGCTACTGAACAGTCTTGCAGCCCAGTCTGTTGCTTTGTCTCCTTTACTGTGTAATTTCCTAAGTATCATAATTCCCTTCTCACTAACTGAAATGGTGTTCCACTCATCACTCACAATGGATAAAGCATTTTCTGTTCCTTAGGTGTTGTGCATCCCTTCTTCAGGCAGCAGAGCCTGCTTGGAGCCACACAGCATCACAGTATAACTTAGGTTGGAAAGGACCTCGAGGATCATCAAACCCAACCTATCAACACAGACCCCATGACTAGACCATGGCACCAAGTGCCATGTCCAATCTCCTCTTGAACGCCTCCACGGACGGCGACTCAACCACCTCCCTGGGCAGCCTGTTCCAATGACGAACGACTCGCTTGGTGAAGAACTTCCTCCTCACCTCAAGTCTAAACCTCCCCTGGCGCAGCTTGAGACTGTGTCCCCTTGTTCTGGTGCTGGTTGCCTGGGAGAAGAGACCAACCCCCTCCTGGCTACAACCACCTTTCAGGTAGTCGTAGAGGGCAATGAGGTCACCCCTGAGCCTCCTCTTCTCCAGGCTAAACGATCCCAGCTCCCTCACCCTCTCCTCATAGGGCTTGTGTTCAAGGCCTCTCACCAGCCTTGTTGCCCTTCTCTGGACACGTTCAAGTGTCTTGATGTCACACACTTCTGAGTATAGCCCCATGAGTTTCCATTCAGTGTTTCCTCAAATGTTAATAGTTTCAAGGTTACCAAATCTTTATCCTGTGTCACAGCAATGACTAGGGACACTTTAGAAGTCTCATTACTGGTTAATTAAACAGGTATCCTACTTGTCACAAACTAACATCATTCGCTCAACCAGCCTCCTGTCCCATTTTAAACACCAAGGCTTCCCTAACCAAACTTCCAGGCAGAAAGGTGCCAACACTTCAAAGCACACTACTCCTTAAATCTTTGGCTTATCTTTGTTGTGTGGCTGGAATCAAACCTGGGCCGAGCAGAACACACAAAGTTCTTGCTGCTCTTTCTATTGTGCAAAGCTCTTTCACCAATAGTTCCTCTAATGCAATGTTATTTTGCCATGCAGCATGGGAATTGTTTGTGAAAACAGATTAGTCCTTTTATTTGGAGCGCTCCCAGCATGCAAGGGAAGGGATTTGAAAAAACTGAAGGTCCACTGTGGTTCAGAAAGCAATTTTTATGCACACCTAAGCTTTTGCAAGGCATGCTTTCTCTGCCCCTGCAAGCTGCATTGCAGCCAATATTAGAAAAAAGGAAAAAATATGTGTGGGTGTAACAAGGCAATTGCAAACAGGGTGTGCAAAAACAGAAGATGCCCTTACATCCTTGTTTGGAAGATTTTTGTAAGCAGAAATAATGAGGCCCTACTGAACTCATGTAAAAGAAGCCTGTTTGAGTCGATTACAGAGATAGTCCTGTTAGAGAGCAATGTTGACACTGATCAGTATACATCACAAAGGGATTTTTTTTCTCCCCTCTTGCCTTCAAAACTTGTCCTATAACCTGTCTTTATTGAATTTTTATCTTTCTTATTGTGATTTAGAGGCTGAATACTTTGTGCTGATCTGTCAGCACATGAATTTTCTGGACTTGTCCCAGTGTGAGATTATTTTAGGTTGGTCCAGCAACAAGAAAAACATTGCTTAAATTTGTTTTATTCTCGTGTTAGAGAGGACTGTTGTGTTGTTTGCACCTTTCTTTACCCCTGTGCTATCAGTTATCATACAACCATTAATGCTGGAAAAGACCTTTAAGATCATTGGGTCCAAATGAAACCAAACTACCATGACCATTAAACTATAGCCTGAAGCACCACTTCTATATGCTTCTTGAGCACCTTCAGGGATGGTGATTCTACCACCTCCCTGGGCAGCCTGTTCCAATGCTTAAACCCTCATTCAGTAAAGAAATTTTTCTTAATATCCAATCTAAACTTGCTCTGGCAGCCATAATCCTTCATACACACAAGGATTCCCATGCAGGGTTTGTCACCTGAATAAGAGACACTGCATGATGCTACTTGACCTCCAGCATGCAACATAATTAGACTTGGAGATGAATATGGAGGAAAACTTGTGCAGGGTTATGGCAGGGACCTGAACTGGAGGAAAAGTAGCATTTTAAGAAAAAAAGGGATGCAACCCCCCTTGCACAGCAGGGAACTCACATGGAAGGAAAAGCACAACGGGGGTAGATGGACATGGCAGGGTGGGGAGGTGGAGGGTTGGGATTTAGTGTGGGAAACAGAGTGGGGGATGTGTAAACACAAATTGTGATGGACATTGCATGTGCAAGCTCCCATTGTTCAGGTAAGAAGAGTTTTAGAAGCAGAACAGAATAGAAAACCTGTATAACTGGGAATCAAAAGACAGTATGCAAGTAGATGACTGAAGTGTAAAAATAACCCCAAAAGGAGCCTAAAACTGAGGAAGAAATAATTCTTGACACCATGCTCCTACCAACAAAAAGAGAGGAATAAAAACCCACCATAAACAACAGCGTAGCCCTCCTGCCAAAAGCCTCAAGACTCTGGCAGCTCATCAGATCCTTCCCCTCTCTCACATATGCACACAATTTTCTATATAACATCTTAAAAGTGGGTTAATGAGGTCTTTCTGTATTAGTTTGGGTTATGAATGTATAACATTGTAGCAAAGCTAACAGGTAAGGTCAGGCAACTCTTAAAACAACCAGCCATTATTAGTCTTGCCTGCAGCTTTTCTGGTGTGGGGACTGAATTTTAGTAGTGAGGTTTTGTCGTATGATACGGAGATGCTGAGCTGCAGCACACTGACCAGCTCAGGCTCTTGAGGCCACAATTAGGTCACCTCGGAACCTTCTTTTCTCCAGACTGAGCAGGCCCAACTCTTTCAGTCTGTCCTCATAGGAGAGGTGCTCCAGCCCTCTGATCATCCTCATGGCCCTTCTATGGACACATTCCAGCATGTCCATATCCCTCTTGTAATAGGGGCTCCAGAGCTGGACACAGCACTCCAGGTGGGGTCTCACCAGAGGAGAGGGGTAGAGTAGAGGGGTAGAATCACCTCCCTTGACCTGCTGGCCACACTTCTCTTGATGCAGCCCAGGATCTGATTGGCTTTCTGGGCTGCAAGTGCACATGGAGAGCTCATGTTGAGCTTCTCGTCCACCAGCACCCCCAAGTCTCTCTCCTCAGGGCTGCTTTCCAGCCAGTCACTGCCCAGACCTGTATTTGTGCCACGAAAGTCAGATGATCATCAGTTTGGTACTGGTATTCTAGCTATGAACTTCAGAAATGACCTTTCAGCTCTGAAAAGGAGGATGTTAACCTCTAGAATTATCAAGCAACTTTTCCTGACCTGACATTAGCATTTATGGTAAATGAATGACAATTCTAGAGAAATAAGGGTAGAAACAACACTGTGCAAACAGTTAACACAGAGCTTAATCTCCACTGAATCTGTAGTTGGCTCACTATAATCATTATCACAGCACATACTAAAAAAAATAATCTCCCTGTACTGACAGTTCTCAAAGCATAAACCACCAAACATGACTACAAAAGCTCTTCTGCTTCTCCCTGATAGCACTCTTAAACTTGATCCTAAATTGTGTCTCAATTTTCACATGTGACTTGGCAAAACATTATGAATTTGAAGATTTTTTTAGCAACAGGAATTTAGGGTCAAGCCTGGATAGAAGCAACAGTCTTGCATTAAAACTATAACAGATTTCCCCAAAGAGTTTGAAAGTACAGGGGTTTTGTTCTTGTATTTGGGAATATTTGAAGCATCAGCTCCTTCATTTCCCTTTGACAGAATGAAAGATGTAATCTCTGATCAAAAGAGTTCAGCATCTCCGATTCAAAGACTTTCAGAAAGTGTTTTCTTTCAGTATGTTTCTGTCTCTGTGGACCAAAGGAGAAGCTCGTTTTGAAATACTTAAGCTTTCCAGGAATGAAAGCTCTATTTTCAGACCAGTTCCTTTGAATACGTTGTGTGCCATTTGGTCTTCGTGCCAGGAAAGAGCTTTGGAACCGTCTTTCAGACACATAATGAAGTCAGTCCAACTCTGCTCTTTGGTTGTAGAGTTCAGCATCACATGGGGCTGACAACAAACCGAGAAGGTTTACATCAGAAATGACAGATGGCAAGGTGGTTGCTGCCACTATCAACTCTGTCCTGCCACCAGTTCTTGAGTCTGAACCTGCTTGACATCAGAACAGCTCCGGTTTATAGCGGTTAAGGCTGAAAGGATGTATTTTTCATGTCAGCAGAGCGGAACAGTTGGTAATTTTTCCAGAGCAGAGATTACAGCAGGCTGCCAGGCAGCCATCAATTCTGACAGGCCATTTGGAGAGTCCCTGGTGCTGCATACCAAATGTCTAACCCACAGCATAGGAAAGAACTGGAAGGTGGGCTATCAGCTAATATGCATGTACTGAGATGATGATTTTTCTAACAGTCCTTTAAAGATTATATTATATGGCTAACATTTTGCTGAAAATGATGAGATTTAGCCAAGATTTAGTCTTACATACAGACTGAGAGGATAAGCATTCAGATAAATACACTGAAAACCAAGTTCTCCTTTCCCCCCTTGGCAGGTGGAGAATCTGTGAAGGTTTCTCATTAAAGGGTACAGCCAGCCAGAGAAGTCTGTAGGTCTGTCTAAGGACAACTGTATCATCTCTGAAGCAAAGGCATATTTCAGACCTCTCAGTTAAGTGCTAGAGTAGCAGGTTGTGGCTTGAAAGGAATGCAGCCTGCCTAAACAGCAACCAACCCTCTCCTGATCATCCTGTTCTCTTATGAAGGCAGCGTTGTCATCAATAGCTCACTAGCTCTACTTTCCCATGGAGAGAAAACATCCCTCAGGAAACAATGTCTTGGTTGTTTGTTGTTCAGGCATGCGTGCAGATAACTTAACTCTCCTGTTCCTAGCCTCAGAAAGTCTCCATAAGGCTGGTTCCTACTGTTCTGGGCCATCTGGATACATCAATTCTAAAATACTGTAACAGAAAATCAGTCCATAATGTACTAGAAGACAACAGACAGTATTAGCTGGGCAGCAGAGATAAGGTAAATTAAGCATTCCCCAACAGTTTTCATGAGCTATTTGCAGTGTACATGTAGCATGTGTGAGTATTTAACAGACACCACTCTCACTTGAAATGAGACCTCATTTGACCAGATGGGCACAATTATTTTACAGTTAACTAAAAAAACAGGCCAAGCACTTTCCATCTAAATCCTGATTAACCCACATGTCTCTCTACTGTGAGAAAAACATCAAGTTGAATAGGCCACTTGTTAGGCCTTAAAAGTCTTCAAGTGCACCAGCAAAACAACTCGACTCTACAGGGCTCCAGTGGCCTTGGTTCAAGCCCAACTGCTGATCAGACAGCCTAAGAACATTATCAAAGATGAAATTGTGGCAGCTATTATTTTTCATTCTTTGCTTAAGGAAATGATCCAACACCTAGAATTAGGCTAACACACCTTCCTGGAAGTATAGTGTATGAAACACTATGCAAATTGCATGTCTGTCTTTGAGGTATTTAGGTCTAGTAGCCAAGAGAGAAGTGATGTGCAGTTACTGCAAGAAGTTAACTCTTACTATTTATGTACCTCAGGCAATTCCCCATCTCTCTTACAGAGAGTGAACATGTCCCAGGCCAATATTCTGTGTGATGTAATTCCAGCCAACAAAATAGAATTGGAAGATTATTCTGATGCAAATGTATCAGTAGGAAAAATTGTCATCTGCTGTCTCCCCTAGCATTTTCCTCAAAGCATTTCTGTCACCCTGATTTGCTGCTCTTCTGTCTACAGCAGCAAAGGGCAATCCTGTTGTGCAACCACCTCCTTTCCTAGTAATTACTTTGTTGCTCGAAGGAACAAAACTAAATTCCTTTTAATTTAATTTTGAAGCACTTCTTTGCAAACCCTTTTGCCAAAACCAGAAAGGAGCTTATTTTTTTTTCCTGAATCATGTCATTCTTTCTTAGCATTGTGTGCTTGGGAAATTATATTAGCACAGCATGAAGTTGGCACAAGATATGTGATGCAGCCTCAACTGTGAAATCAAAACTATTTGTCTGGAAGAATGGAGGCTATTGCCCCCTCTCTATCCATGATATTCAGGGGAGAGGAAAAGTACAGTTTGGCTGCGTTGCCTGTTTTGTCATTAAAACATATAGGTATATTCTTTTGGCTGCTGATAAATGCTTGAATCATTCTGTAGGCTGAGATCAGAATTGATGAATTTACAAAATTTGCATGAAGTCACTTTCAACACGAAGTCAGTCTTAACATGACAGATGCTGTACTTTCATCTTAGACCACAATCAGCTCACAGACGTTACTTTGCTCAACCTCTGCAAAGAGTCCTTTCAGCTGCATAGACTGGATGGTCAATAAAGAAATCCAAGATAATTGATTCAGGATCCAGTCCTGATCTATTTCCTGTCAAAAGGGACAACTTCAGCACTTCCTCAGGGCAGGACCACTTTAGTATGTCTCACTGGATAGATTTGACCAAAGCACTCAATCCACTGAACGGAACAGAATTAACCACATAGGAAAAGACCTTTGAGATCATTGACTCCAACCTATCATCCAACACCATCTAATATATATGTTCTCAAGAAACACCTTTTATTTTTTGTTCCCTCCTACTCCCTTAAGGCACTTCTGGATTTCATACAAATTCAGATGCCCTGAAGAAAAGTATTTGCATTAAAATAGTAAAAATTTTCTTTTGTACCAATCTGAAGTTGAATAACCATTTCTCCTGTCCAACTTTTCAATGGACAAGGGTTCTGGCTACAATGAAATGCCAAGTGAAAAGCATTAAAGGGGCTCTTGTAATTTTTATTGATGTTCTTTCTGAAAATCTCTCTCCATTTTTATAACCACCTTTTAAAATTACATACTGAATATTTCACATGGCAGGGCTTCACGCTGAAGACCATAAAAAATGCAGTTATTTTAAAGGGACTCTCCACCTTATCTTGCTCACTCTATCAGTGAGCAAACCCTTCAGAAGCAGGTTTAGAAAGCTCAGATTCAGCTGGTTTAGCCCTGAGGGAAGCTCACATTACACTTGCAGTTTTCCCAAGACTCTTTATATCATTCTTTCAACCTTAAATATCCATGCAGGATGTTAAGACCAGATAGAGATGAGGATTCCTAAACCCGAGGGAAGCAGAACGAGGATTTGGCTCCATTTCAGGTAACAATCCTCAAAGCAGCTCCTGGCTCAGCACCTTGGACAGGGCAGCAAAGGTGAGCCGATGGTCCTTGGAGTGCAGCTGCCCTCCCAATTACGAACAGGCACATGAACAAAGAGCTGCTTCTTTTCAAGACAGAGCAACCCATGAGGCTTTCTTGGTCAGACAGACTCCAAGAACTCCTAGACTTTTGATGCAAACAATAAGGATGTTAGGGAATAAGTATGGAGAGAGAGAGAGGATGAAATATGAAGACAATCTCTAAATTACCTGCATTACTGACAAGTTTAGTAAGACTATGTTGTAGCTGGAACATAGAGGCAGTGAGTTGAAGAAGACTTTTTAACTACCACAGCTGTATGCTGTTCCAAGCCTTTCAAGCCCACCCAAGGGTAAGCAATATGAAAAAAACAGAAGTAGGAAAACAAACCAACCAACCAACCCACCCACCCCCAAACCAAACCCAAAACAAACAGAAAAGAAAATTAAAGTATGTGTGGCCACAGAATTACTACCTCTTGTGACTTGTGATAGTAGAGTATAAATAGTGCAGCTATAAAAAAATAAAGCAAGCAATTAATATGGTAAACTCAGTGGATGGGAGATATCCGAGTCATAAGAAGGCTTAAGAGGCAATGAATTCTCAGAATAAAAGGTAAATAGTACACTGGAATGCTGTAGAATGTCCTAGGTGTCTCAATCTCTTTCTTTTTGATAGTATGATTCAAGACCAGAGCCCCAGCTGTTTTGTCAGCCTGGCCCCTAGTTATAAATATCAGCTTATTCACTAGAGAGGAGCAATGAACCTTCCAGCACAAGCACCAATTCATACACTTGAAAAATGGCATAGAAGGAGTGAAATTCAGTCTGAAATAAGATCACAAAAACGTTTTAAGTGCTTGAACAGTCTAATGAAGATAACTGTTAGGACAGAAAGACATAGTCTTTGAGGGTGCCTGCTGATCATAGCAGTCTAGCCACAAAAATAGCCTCCTCATTACATATTGCAACACATCACAACAGGCTGGAGTCCACTGAAGTACAGCAATCCAAAATAGTTCTGAAAGATGGAAATTTTCTGAAGAACTGCTTTAAGACTGTATATGTGTGTATATGTAAATAAATATATATATATATCATACATATACATTTTAACTTGTAAAGCAATGCATTCTAATGGCAGAAGTGAGAAAATGGGATCAGATATCTGGGAAATGCCTTCACTCCCATGGCAGTTTACTGTAACTTACTGGATAAGAAATACTGACAGCTTGGTTTAGAAGGCAGGTTTGAGTTTCATCAGCACAACTGCTCTGGGCATTCTCCAACAGGACTTCACCACACTTGAGACTAGCTATATTTACTGCAGAGACCCCCACCAGTGAAGACATCTAAATTGTTCAGGAAGTCAGTTCATGCAGCTGATGTTTTTAAGGCGGCGCAGACTGGAGTGTGATGTGTGGGTTTGTTTGGTTTGGGGGTTGTTTGATTTGATTTCTATCGTTGTTTTGAGTTTTGTGGCTTTTGGGTCTTTTTGTCTGTTTGTTTGAGGATGTGTGTTGTGTTTCTGTGGGGGTTTTCTTTATCAGATGGTGTTTTCTTCCCCTCCCCATTTGTTTGTTTGTTTTTCACCCTTGCCCTAGTCTCAGAGCAGCACTTGGCATCAGCATTATGCCACAATCAGGGGGAGTTTGCAAAAACAAAATTCTTTTGCAAGGCTTTCACAGGAGATTAGTGATGGATTACATACAAAATCTTGAGGAATTCTTTTGTCTTAAGAAGATCTAATAAAGCACACATTGAATTTTGAATTCAGACAAATGCATTCTTACCTTCCCTGAGAGGGGAAACAAAGATGCTATCACAGCAGAGTGGATTAGTGTTCCTTGTCAGAGCTATACATAGAGACACTAATATTATCTTTGCAGAAATATCAATAGTAAGGTGCCCAGAAGACAGAACAATCGAGCTCATGTGGGGTGCACACACACATATATATTTATAAATTTAAATTGCAGAGAGCCTGAAGGAAGTTGGCTACATTTCAATTCAAAGCAGAAAAATCAATCCCACAGACTACACAATTAATTCCCACAGGGTGAAAGTTGGAATATTTTCTGTATTTTCACTCAATGTTTCCTAAACTTCTGTTATTATTCTGAAAGATGATACAGGGCAGAAATATTTCAGCATGTGTTTGATATTGCTATTAATGAGGGAGGGAAAAAAATGAAGGAAATACTGCATTAGTGCATTCTGAGGGACTCCACGCATATGGATAGGTTACAAGCTTCCCTGGAAGGCTGAGCCCTGGCTTCGTTCAATTACTACAAGGAATTTAATTACTTTCTCTTGTTAGAAGGCTTTTACAAGAGTGTCCATCAACCTCAGCTCTCAACTCCCATAGCTAGGTTTGGGAATAATACCAAAAAGCACATTATCTCAGAAATTATATAATAACCAAAACTTTATCCAGAGCAAGGATTAAGAAATACTGGACCAAAGGAAACTTCAAATGAGTGACTGAAGCTCTAGATCAATCATCTACATCATCCAGGTGAGCTTAACTTGGTTTCAGACACAGAAACAAGACGTGAAGTATACCCAGAGTATTTAATGTGAGTACAAAATCTGCTGTAATGAAACAAAGCAGAAAGTTTTTGAGGGCAGTAGAAGGTTTTAAGACTGTGGTTAACTTTTTTCCCCACTACTGCTATTTTTACAATCCAGAATAATATGCTATACCTTTTTCTGAAACTGAAGTTCCACCAGAAAGTGTTGATTACAAGCTTTTCAGAGAAAGCTACAGACCATACCAGTGCCAGGTGCCTCCTCTGCTTTGAGCTTTACTTATTTATTATAAAGCTGCTGATCAAGATCTTTGAAAGAGACATGAACAGCAAATATATAGAACAGGTCAAAATCAAAACTGGAATGGATTTCTCATGTGTTCAAAAATGAACTTCAATCATTCTCAAAGTGTCAAATACTAAGTTACATTTCCATGGATCTCAGATTAGACAGAGAGGCTAAAATAATAAACTTCAACTTGACTTTAGTTATGCTAATTTTCTACTGATGTTGCTAAGTCACTGTGTGCTTCTGGGCTCTGAAAATGGGTCAGATTCTCAATGTTCTCTCTCTTTTTTCCCCTTCATCAATTTCCACACTGAGTTCTTGAAGGAGAAATCAAACACCAGTCTGCTCACTTGAAGTGTACACCTTCACAGAATCACACAGAATCACCAAGGTTGGAAGACACCTCGAAGATCACCAAGTCCAACCTGTCACCTCTGACCCCATAACTAAACCATGGCACCAAGTGTCACGTTCAATCTCCTCTTGAACACCTCCAGGGATGGTGACTCCACCACCTCCCTGGGCAGCACATTCCAATGGCGAATGACTCTCTCAGTGAAGAACTTCCTCCTCACCATGAGCCTAAACCTCCCCTGACGCAAGCAGCAAGAACCTCTCTCAACAGGACACAGCTGCTTTACTGAGGAGTGACTTTGTTTTTTGCAGCACTCTACAAAAGTAAGAGACTTTGAGACAACTTCAGCTTTTGGCAAGTGGCTTCTAAAGCCATCCAAGTTTCACCCGGGGGGCCAGAAGCACATCAGCTTCTCTCTTCAGCTTAATCTATCCTGCCATATTGACTACATGTTTACATTTCTGGGTGGTAAATTAGTACTACAGGAATGCAAATATTAACTACTGATGACATCACATGTCATGCAATGTCATATTTTTAGACACTATTTGCAGGTTGAATGCATTTTGCCTACCTTTGGTAGGACAGGACAGCAAATATGCCAGGATAGCAGAATTTGTGTAGAGCTGCTGCCGCCTTCATGTGTACCAGAGTCAAGCTAGCCAGGGAGGAGTGGGGTGTGGGGAGCACTAAGTCTTCCTGGGAAGGGAAAGAAAAAAGTACACCTACCTCCAGGGATGCTACTGGATCAGATAGTGGAAGAGATCAGCACTCAGGCAAAACAGTTACAAGTGGACAACCTACATACTTTCACCAAAGCAACTAGTTAAATAGCAGTATCAAGAGGAATTCTGAAAGGGTAGCAGAGTGGAAGATAGATTCTAATCTTTCTCTCACTGGGTTTGCAATGGAGAGCACAACTACTGACAAACATGTTGCCAAACAGGCAATATATGTTTACTCATTTTGGTTCATTTTTCTCCATGGAACACATCAGAAAATTAATTTCATGGCTGGAAGTAAGCTGTTGTCAGACCCAAACTTATTCCAGCTTGCCTGCAGGGAATTCGTCACCTTTCACTATGATTGAAAGCCTCTATAGCCCTACTGAGCTGCACCTCATTAAGTTAGCACTGAGCAGACTTCACAGAGCTTCTTCCTTCCTACTGACATCATGATAGTCAGAGCTCGCAGCTGCCATGAGGATGGAGCTGCTGCATGTCACAAAACCACAGACATTTGCTGTAGCTAGAGATAGTAGTAATTAGCAGCCACACAAGTCAGTAATTTCAGTACCAAATTACTCTGCTTCCCTTCCATATAAATGAGAAAGAGAACATGCTATATTTTTTGTTTCAGCAGCCAGGTTTGCTTCTGCTGTTTCTAGATGACTTCCATCCACTCTGATCAAAATGGGGTGCATGGCAACCTCTGACTCAGACTTGGGTTAATGTGAACAATTTTGTTAGCAAAACCTGTCTGCCATGGAGTGCTCATGCACTTTGCACTAAAGCCTGTATTTAAATACACCCACAGACTTTGTTCCACTAATTCACAGGTAGTGGTAGGACAGGGGGAAAATGAAACATTGGTGGTACGGCCTATGAGACAAATCGCCTCATGGAACAGGTGCTTAGAGTAATGATAAGGTAAAGCTGGCAATGTTGACCCCAAATCCAAGGGTAAAAATTACTGTTCATGGAGCTGAATAGTTCAATGTAGATGATAAAAACTGGTTTCAATAGTTACCAAGATCTTTCAGTGGGTAATCTGATCTTAGAATATTAAAGCTGGAAAGCCTGTAAGGGAGAAGATTTCAGTGATGCAAGGATTCTGGCTGGCATTAGGAGTTTAAGGTAAAATCTTCACCAACTCTTCCTGTAAAAATGTCCACACTAAGTGCTGATCCAAGCAGCATTGGGGTGGAGGGGCTGATCATCATCATCCACTCCTGAAATTGAGTCTGCCATGGGAGAGTGGCATCAGATCAATATGTGGGAGCTCTGCAGTTGAAACCAAGCAGTCCACTGCAACTCTTAATGCAGCAGATCTGAGGTGCCCTATTATTCATTTGGTGATCCCTTCCAAGTTATACCACAGAGAACTTTAAAAGGCACCTTTGGAGATAGAAAGTCTGGTCATACCATAGCCCAGTTTGGTTTCTACATTGCCTCTTAAAGCCCATCCCATGTAGCCAAGAAGCCTGTGAGGTTACATGCTCTGTTATTGGTTTCATGAGCTTTGATAGGACTTTCTTTTGAAGGAATTAACTCAGTTGCAAACAGATGATTTCACTTGGCTAATAAGCACAGCATTAACAAGTTTCACTGCACACTGTCACCTCTCTGCTGGAGCACAGCTCATTCTAGAGGGATGCAAAGGAAAAAGACCAACAAAGGCTTGAGGTAGGAAATAAAGTCTTGCTGTTAAATGGTGTTCTCATCCAATCAGAGATTTTAGAGAGGACTTGAACACCTTCAGAATATCACTAGAGATTTATACTCTCACATTGTAACACCTTCTTCTAGAAATTGCAGCTACCACACCTTAGGACTCATCACATCTTTGGATCTGCTGTATGGCCAAGGACATGCAACCAATTTGTAAGCCACATGCAGGCTGTGCAAAATGAACAGGCCATTTTTACTACTACTTTAGAAGACCACATTCAAAAGACAAGAATTTCTCTTGCTGAAAAGCCCAACTGTTACCTCTGATCCTTTTATCAAATCAGGCATTTTGAGACTTTACTATTTATTAGAAAAGAGAACCAAACTGTGAAGGGTAGCCAACATCACCCAACCTGCAGCAACAGCAATGCCTTCAGATGGCTTCCCCCCATTTGGATTGAATTTACTCTGTTCAACACAAACCAAAGCTGAGGAATAGAAACATACATGATGCATCATAAAAGCATAACCTCATACTAAAGAGAGAGCAAAGAAACAGCTATGGAAAGAACTTTCCCCATGTCCTGCCTTGTAGCAGTTACTGAATCTCTTGTGCTTTGGGAGTCCACTTTTTTTTTTATACTGTGTGAGATGATTTCTGCTAGTTTATTCACTTCTCCCCAACCTACTGACTAGAAAATAACAACTTGAGAACTTCCTGAAGGCCATCAAAACCCCATTTCTGCTTACTACCACTTAAAAAGAAGAAAAGAGAAGGTCCTTTCAACAAGAGTTGGAAAGACATCTCAGCCTGTGTGGGCTGCAAATTACTTTTGGACCTGCAGCATGCCCAGCTGAATTACACTTATCTCTCTGCTTCACTGGCACAGCTACTGAAGAGGCAGATTGCATTGGTCTCCCTGGGGTTGTTTACTCTTCAGACTGAATAGGACCAAAGAGCTCATGTTTACATTTTATTTCTCTCACTAACTTCTTAAGTGCCTTTTGCTGTGCTAGTTTACTGCTTTCAGTTAATGAGCTGCTTGAAACTATCTGAAGTTTCTGAGTCAAGATAAGGTTAAGGCATCTGCACAGAAAAGGCTTTGGACAGATGACTTGTTTTAAAAAAAGCTTTAAATCAGTATGCTTAACCAATGCTTCAATCAGATTCCAAGGTTTTTGTGATGCTTCCCCACTGGAAGGAAAAAAGCAAATAATAAAATCTTCCTGTGGCAAGAGGGCTGGGAAAGTGAGCATTTCCCAGATTCCTCTCAAAAGTGTTGCTGGTAGGAGGCACAGTCCTTTGGAGCCTCCTGGGAAGGAAGACACAAGCTTGGCCATTCTCAACAATATAAAGTGAGCACAACATACAGGGTGTTTCCTGAATGGTTGTAGCCAGCCTCAGAAAAGACGAGGTAACTCAGCAGTACCACCATACACCATGACTGGGCCACCAGCAAGACTCAGGTCATCAAATGTGGAAGGCTCAGTCCCCAGATATTTTGGTGCAGTAACAGTGACTGGATCTCAGATCATCCCAGGTGCCTTGTGCTACTTCCTAGTTCTTAACCTGAAGCATATGTGTTCAAAATTATTTTCTTTAAAAGTAGAAGTCTCATGCCATGCCACAGGGTCAAAGCCGTGATATCACTAAAACACATCCAGTCTGGAAGCTGGAGGCAAGAGCTAACTTCATAGCTGAAGGGAAAGGAAGCTTTAGCGAAAGACTGCCCTTCTAAGGATTACTATAAGACACAATGGATGTGGCAGTTTGAGGCTGTGAGTCATTACAGCTTTCCTTCAGTTGCACAGCCAGTTGCACAGAACTGTTTTTCTGTTTCCTATAACACAGTGCAGTCTACCCCCTGCCATGATATAAGCAGCAGTTCCACAGAATCCAAACAATTTCATCTTGGTTTATAAAATACCAAATATTTTATTCCTAGAAGTGTATTTCTGGAAGGATGAAGACCCTCCCACATCCAGCACCCATTGTTCCCTTCAACAAAACTATTTTCAGAGACAGATGAAATACCTGTAATAGAAACTTGCCTATCATAGAATGGTTTAGGTTGTCGTGGTTTGGATGGGACCTTAAAGATCATCTAGTTCCAACCTCCCTGCTATTCCATGAGACCAGGTTTCACAGTGCTCCATCCAGCCTGGCCTTGAATACTTACAGGACTGGGGCATTCACAGCTCCTCTGGGAAATCTGTTTCACCCTCACAGTAAAGAATATTTAATCTAAATCTACTCTTTTGGTTTAAAACTGTTAACCCTTGTCATGTCACTCCACTCCCCAAGAAAGGGTCCCTCTCTATATTTCATTTAGGTCCCCTTTATGTACTGACAGGCTGCAACAAGGTCTTGCTGGAGCCTTCTCTTCTCCAGGCTGAACCAAACTCTCTCACTGTTTGTTTATAGGAGAGATGCTCCATCCCTTTAATCATTTTTGTGGCCGTTCTCTGGACCTGGCAATTCCATCAAGACCCATGAATTCATCTCATTAGGTCCTATGGACTTGTGCTACTTCATGCTCCTTAGAGAGCTGCAAACTTCATCTTCTCCTGCAGTGGGGAGTTCTTCATTGTCCCAGTCCTTGCCTTTGCTTTCTGTGAATTGGATGGCATGGCTGAACCCAAACTCCACCATTTTAAGTATGTGAAAACCAGAATGTAATTCAGTCAGGATGTGTGCAGAACCGTTCCATCACTAAGATTAACTTTTACTACTCAAATCATATTTGTTTTATAAATTCACACACCCCTTCACTAATAATATTGCATATTTCATCCTGAGCAAAGCCTCTAGCAAGGAGAGAAATGTGTTGGAAGTAGAAAACATCAGTCCTAGCTGGTTAAAAGAATAAAGAGGAAATTTTCCTCACATACTTCAAAAACAGCAGTATAGAGGGACTTACTAACCAAGAAGGAGCAAGATTTCTAAGGAAAATGCTAGGAAATAGGGACACATTTTAAGGTATGATCATTGTAATGTAAAATACATTCCCAAGGTTACAGACATTCATAATATATAATGCTTGCAAGTATAGAGATGAAATAACTATATCAAAAGCTATATAATGGGGCAGTTATAAGTTAAAACCATTTGGAAAGAGGGAGGTTTTATGATGGGTACTCTAAATGCTCTTGCAGCATTCTCAGAATGAATGTTTTACAGGTCCTTTTCATGGTTTCCTAACATTATCAGGCTTCAGAAGAAAATCCCTCCTCCCTTCGGGTTTCCCCATCATGAGTCTCACATCTAATAAGAATGTCTGCTAAATGTACTCCCCCTGTATAAGCAATTTCATTTTAGAATAGAATAAACCAGGTTGGAAGAGACTTTCAAGATCATCGTGTCCAACCTATCATCCAACACCACCTAATCAACTAACCCATGTAACCAAGCACCCTGTCAAGTCTCCTGAACACCTCCAGTCATGGTGACTCCACCACCTCCTCGGGCAGCCCATTCCAATGGGCAATCACTCTCTCTGTGTAGAACTTCTTCCTAACATCCAGCCTAAACCTCCCCTGGCACAGCCTGAGACTGTGTCCTCTTGTTCTGGTACTGGTTGCCTGGGAGAAGAGACCAACCTCTGCCTGTCTACAACCTCCCTTCAGGTAGTTGTAGAGAGCAATAAGGTCTCCCCTGAGTCTCCTCTTCTCCAGGCTAAGCAAGCCCAGCTCCCTCAGTCTCTCCTCATAGGGTTTGTGTTCCAAACCCCTCACCAACTTTGTTGCCCTTCTCTGGACTCGTTCCAGCAAGTCAACCTCCTTCCTAAACTGAGGGGCCCAGAACTGGACACAGTACTCGAGGTGCAGCCTAACCAGTGCAGTGTACAGGGGCAGAATGACCTCCCTGCTCCTGCTGGCCACACTGTTCCTGATATAGGCCAGGATGCCATTGGCCCTCTTGGCTGCCTGGGCACACTGCAGGCTCATGTTCATCCTACCATCAACCAGCACCCCCAGGTCCCTCTCTGCCTGGCCGCTCTCCAGCCACTCTGACCCCAGCCTGTAGCACTGCACGGGGCTGTTGTGGCCAATTTTGGAATAGATAACTAGACGCACTGAATTTACCAATGATCAGCCAAGTTCAGTTTTGCAGACCAGCTGCCATGATTTGAAAATGACATGTTCCATTTGGAAAAACCAAACCAAACAAACAAACCAACCCCAACACACACAAAAAAACCCCACCCCAAAACCCCACAAATACACAGGAAATTGAAATCACAGATTTCCTTCCCTCATCTAATGGAACTAATGATGCCCAAGCTCCACGGGGAAGTCAGTTATAGCTTTGAAGGCTTAACTGACAGGCTATTAATTCCATAGTTTCCACATCAACTGCTTAAATATTTAATCTCTTGACACATCTTAATGATATTCCTCACTGCTAAAGGTTTAGCTTTGTGAAGGCACTTACAAGCTGCCCAGCACCCTGCTGCTGAAGTCCCAGTACAGTCCTGCAGGGAGCCAGCAAGCAACAAGTTAAAGCTGGAGACAAATGGTGCACACACAATTAATTGTAACTAGTCCTTGTTTAGGACTAATTATTATTTGTGACACAACCTTAAGCAAATGAAGAGCCAAGATGGATTTGATGCATTCCTATATAGCGTGGCTAAGCACAGGGGCTTTAGCAAGTTTAAGGAGAAACATGAGGAGGCAAATGGGGTTAAACAGCTTAGATGGCAGCTGTTCTTGTCCCTGTAAAGAAAATGTGTTCTATTATTCATGTTCAGCTTAAACTGCCAATGAAGCCAGATTCAACAGAGCGATTCTTTTGCATTATTCATACTATGGAGCAAGCAGAGTCCCTGCAATGAGATGTTATTGCAGATGGATGAAGCCTACAAATGGCTCAGGAGCTGGGCCTATTCATAAACTCAAGGAGGAGAGAGAGAGTGTGTATGTGAGAGATGTAAATATGAAAATCCATTGAGTATTTCTGTGAGTGAGCAGATACAACTTACAGCACTGAGGTAATTTTTTCAAGCATCAGCAGGAGGATGCAGTGAAGTTTCCATCTCAGGTGTCTAGCCATTTTATATCATCCTGCAGAACACAGCAGTACTAAGAAAATCCATTTAATAGCGTGGTTTCTTCATCACAGCAGGCCTTTTGTGCTCACTTCTGCTTAACTGAAGGGCCTGGGAATCTCAGCTTCTCCAAAGACCCGGGCTAGTTTTTAGAACTTCAGGAGACAGCTCCATCTCTTTGCTTTATCTCTAAGAACACTAACAGCTGTGCTCCCCTGGCCACCAATAGCTGGAGGAGTTGCTCAAGCCTCTAAAAAAAAATCACAGAGGGCAATCAAGATAGTACACCTGCAAATTAAATCTCTCAGAAGCTATTTTTTCACTATTTAAAAATTTGAGTACAAATGATATATGTGTGGAATTATGCTTTGGCATCATGTCTTCTGCTTATGACCAGAGTATAGAATCATAGAATCAATAAGGTTGGAAAAGACCTCAAAGATCATCAAGACCAACCTGTCACCCAAGACCTCATGACTAGACCCTGGCACCAAGTGCCATGTCAAATCCCCTCTTGAACACCTCCAGGGATTGTGACTCCACCACCTCCCTGGGCAGCACATTCCAATGGTTAACAACTCTCCCTGTGAAGAGCTTTCTCCTCACCTTGAGCTTAAACTTTCCCTGGTGCAGCTTGAGACTGTGTCTTATTGTTCTGGTGCTGGTTGCCTGGGAGAAGAGACCAACCCCCTCCTGGCTACAACCACCCTTCAGGTAGTTATAAACAGCAATAAGGTCTCCCCTGAGCCTGCTCTTCTCCAGGTTAAACAATCCCAGCTCCCTCAGCCTCTCCTCATAGGGCTTATGCTGAAGGCCTCTCACCAGCCTCATTCTCCTTCTCTGGACATGTTCAAGTAGAGCCCTCTTGCAAGAATTAGAGCCCCACTTGATAGAAGCACCATGAGATCACAAGATAATTGAAAGCAGGACCTGCAAAGTCATTCCTTCCGTTCTTCTCTGAAACTGGTGTTCTTCAGCATGACATCCTACATGGGCACATTCATAAACCCCAAGTCTCTGTACAAAAGTCATCTGTTTTAAACACAGAGTAACAGAGACTGAGAGCCACAGTAAATCTCTGAGCAAGCCAAACCTAGTCCTGTTCTGTAGGCAGAGGTGCACTGAAGTGCTCTTAGCACAGCTGAGAACTCCAGGACACCTCAGAAGATGTCCCTCAAAGTGGCATAATCTGAGATGCTCCTTTTTACTCCAGCTGATTTTTCCAGGCACCATAATTCTGCATGAGAAACACTGCCTCCATTTCTAGTCTGAGGGAAGCAGACTACAATAAAGCCTTATCAATAAATCTCATCATCTTTGTAAGGCACTATGGCCTTCCTGGGCTGTGCCACTACATTTATTTATTTTGATAGGTGTGCAAACTCAGCTACAAACATGCATCTGAGGCAATCAAAGGGCTCTGGAATTGACAAAAGAAAGAAATATGGAAGAAAACAGACCACTGAGCACAGCCATATAGGACTGAGCATCAACACATCACCCTCTTGAACGTGTCCAGCAAAGGGCAATGAGGCTGGTGAGAAGCCTTGAGCACAAGCCCTATGAGGAGAGGCTGAGGGAGCTGGGATTGTTTAGCCTGGAGAAGAGCAGGATCAGGGGAGACCTTATTGCTGTCTACAACTACCTGAAGGGAGGTTGTAGCTAGGAGGGGCTTGGTCTCTTCTCCCAGGCAATCAGCACCAGAACATGAGGACACAGTCTCAAGCTGCACCAGGGGAAGTTTAAGCTCAAGGTGGGTAGAAAGCTCTTCACAGAGAGAGTTGTTAACCATTGGAGCGTGCTGCCCAGGGAGGTGGTGGAGTCACCGTTTCTGGAGGTGTTCAAGAGGAGACTGGATGTGGCATTTGGTGCCATGGTTTAGCAGTCATGAGGTCTTGGGTGACAGGTTGGACTTGATGATCTTTGAGGTCTTTTCCAACCTTAATGATTCCATGGAGAAAGGTTAGTGTCCTATCTTTAGGTAGGTCTCCAAACTAGCAAGCTCGCAAGGTAATATTTGCCATTGCAATGGAGAGAGAATAATAGTAAGTAAAGACCACAGGTGCCAGCAGCTTCTCTTAGTACTTGATGTTTCATAAAAGACCAGAGCCAGAGATAGCACAACCCTGTAATCCACTTTGGGAATCTTAGGCTGACATCTCCCAGCAAGCATATCCTAGTGTAAAACCAACAAGGTGCAACAGAAGTTCTGTGCTGACTCCTTTGCATTATTCAGCTCCAATTAACACCCATGTACACATGCTTTGTAGTGAGTGGTGTTACTCTGCAAAACTCATTCATCTGATCTCAGACCCACTTGGGCTACATAACAAATATCTTTTTCTTACTAAGTGGCCTACACAACCATACCTCCTACCAACTTAGAAGTTGTTCTTCTGTAATTGCATCACTTCAGATGTTGAAGTTTGCCCTTCACAGAGCAAACCTACAACTTCTGTTGAAATTTCTGCATCAAGCCCACGGCTCATCTAGTTGAAGGACAAGAGCCAGGTTTTTAATCAGGTTTTAAGTCACAGGGTCCTGCAATTAGTCATCCTATTAACCAATTATCCTCACTGTTGGGAATTGGAATGCAATTTTCAGCCAGACTTTGTCTCACTTCAGGTGCCAACTGCTGTGTATCAGCACTTTCTCTTAGGTTAGAGAGCCATCTAGCAGTAGCCTTGGTGCTTTGTAGACTCCTACAGCACACTGAACATCTTACATATAAGCAAACTAAGCATGAATTTTACTAAGTGTATTTTCCTGAATAAATGTTTTCTAAACCTCTCCAGAACTCCTCCACCACCAAATAACCTTTTGAAATGTAGGCACCATAGACTGATGAAATAAAAGTACTCAGGTACTTAATAAAGGGTGACAGCTCATTATTTTACAGGTTATCATTTTACTGACTTGTTGATTGCAGGGTTGCCTCTTACTACCCAAACCAATTTATTTTCAGAGTTTTATGTATTTTTACATATGTTCCCAATGTGCCACAGAACAACTTGATTTCTCACTGTGTTTTCCATTGACATCATAGTATTCTGTACAGGACTTTTAAAGATCCACCTGGAGTTTATGGAATATATTTTATGGAAAATGTTTTACTGCCAAGAGGAACCCAAGCTAAACATAGCAACATCCTGTCTTTGCATGTGTACTGCAGGAAAGTGCACACCCTTTCCTCAAGGGCTTCTAGACCTGGCTTCTCCTCCCCACCAGCCTTGGCATAAACCACAGCACTGTAACACGGTGGCAGAGAATGATGCATGTTGAAACCAAGGCTTTCATACCCTAGCACAAAGCACATTTATTTTAGCAGTATGATTACAGTAGCAGAAGAGTAAGCAGTGGAATGAGAAGACAAGGAGAAGGAAAAAAATAAGTCAAGATCAAGAGCAGAGCTGGCACAGTGAAATAAATACATATATCATTATTTATGAAGATGATATATCTGTTTTGCAGAGGCACTTGTCATTCAGAGAAGTTACAGACAGAAAGTCTGACTTTGTTCATGATGATGTAGGTAACCCCAGACCTACACAAGTCAGAATCTGGTCCTGAGCATTTCAGAAGTGTCTCTTAGAAGAGGATTTCTCACAATACATTTGCAGCTCTTCCCCTTTCGTACCCTCACTCATCTCATGGTTCCTTCACTACTGAAAACAATGCGAGCTGGTAATGCTGCCACAGAGGATCAGGGGGTGGTAGCAGTAGAAAAGTGAATTCACCGTGGCTGCGTTTACCAGGCATTTAAGCCACAATTTGGAGACTCTAATCTCAAATTTATTACTTATTTTAGCAAAGTATGATTTCAGGACTTTAATGTGACAGAAGCAAAGGCTATAGGTGCATGAAATAAAAATATTATTTCCAAATCAGAAAATATGCACGATGATATTTAAGATGCTCAGAAGTTGTTGGATTGCTTTTTTTGTTGCTGTTATTGGTTTTGTTTGTTTTCTGAGGGAGAGGATACTCCTAATTTTTTTTTGCTTGCTTTGTTTTAACTAACACTGCTACTTCAAATATACTTGAACCCATTCCCTTCAGATATTTTTTCTCCACACTTGTTTTATAGCAACATAAACCCTTCAGATGACTAACAGGCCACAACATTCAGGGATCATTTTTGCACTTGCAATTCACCTAATTGCATGGACTTCTTGCAAGTATGAGCTACAGAATTTCCTTCTGTGCTGAAAGGAAAGAAACCACAATTTACACAGAATCAAGTTCTCTCTTCCCTCTACAGCATCTTTTCTTAGTGAGTGGAGTGCACATACGTGCACTTGCAGCCCAGAAGACAAATCACATCGTGGGCTGCACCAAAAGAAGTGTGGCCAGCAGGCTGAGAGCAGTGATTCTGCCACTCAGTGCTCCAGGTGAGGCTTCAACTGAGCAGTGGCCAGCTCTGGGACCTTCAGCTCAGGAAGGACATGAACCAGCTGGAGAGGGTCCAGAGGAGGGCCACAAAGATGATCAGAGGGCTGAAGCATCTTTCCTATGAAGACAGGCTGGAGGAATTTGGATTGTTCAGCCTGGAGAAGAGAAGGGTCTCCAGGGAGATCTTAATGCAGCATTTCAGTACCTGAAGAGTAGAGTGAGGCAGGATGTAAGGAGGAAGTTCTTTACAACGAGGGTACTGAAATACCAGAACAGGTTGCCCAGAGAAGGGGGGGGGGGGAGGGCTATCGCTGGAAACAGGCAAGATCAAACTTCATGACTTGATCTAGTTGAAGATGGCCCGTGCACTGCAGGGGGATTGGACAAGACGACCTTCGAGGGTCCCTTCCAACCTGATGTGTTCTATGACAGTTTAGTGTATTTTAAAGAAGCAAACAAACCAACCTTGCATTTCCGAGGGGCAGCGCTGCCCGTGTGCACATCCCGCTCCTGCCCATGCATCCCTAGCAAGGGGCTGACGCCAGCGCCCAGCTGCGCAGCCCACCTTCGCGCGCTACCTGCGCGCCTGCCTTCTCCCAGCGGCCGCGAGCCGGGGGCGCCATCTAGTGGTGGCTAGAAAACCCGCGCCTTCAGTTACGTACAGTTAAGTTTCCCAGGCTGATGAAGTCGTTTGCCTTCATTATTCCTTTATAGACGGAAAGGGAAACGTAACATAGATTAGGCAGGACAGTCCTTCAGAAACAGGTATCGCAAGCAATTGGTTATCGGTCACATCAGGTCAGGGTGGACAGGGTTCTGAGCAACCTGATCTAGCTTGAAGATGTCACTGCTCACTACAGGAGGGTTGGCTTAGATGACCTTTAAAAGGTCTCTGCCAACCCAAACCATTTTATGATCTAAAAAATTCTGACAGTGCATGACAACCACTGAGGGGAGCAGAGCCTAGGGGTGTTACATCTGGCCTGGGCCCCACAACATTCAGCTTTCCAGTGCCAGAATTGGTGCTCCCAGACCCAAGGTTTCCTTTGTCAAGACAAGGCAAAATGGAGCTTGCATATTGGCTACACTGAGCTGGTAGATCCTGGAAAAGGCTGGATTGTGGTAATCAACTTGGTAAGAAGCAGTGATTAGAAGTCACTCAGCCACCTTTGTGGCTGTGGATGTCCTTCAGTGCGGTAGAGGAAGCCATGGCATCTGCAGAGAGGTTAATGCAGGGGCTTGTTTTTGCCTCCAAGGACCTGTGTCATATCACTGTTAGATGGAATGAGACTCCTAAACCTGGCTGAAGCTTCCCCCTTGTGCTGGAAATCTGAAGCAAAATTGTGTCATCAGCAGAATCCTACTACTGTAAAACTAAGAAGACAGGAATATTAGCTCTGCAAGTAGATGGCTACCACACACTTAATTCTGGGTACCCCCAGGTGAACGAGTCTCTCTGTGCCCAGTACTGGGGGTTGGGTAATCCAAAATCGCTTTGAAGGTACATATTAACATCACAGTATCACAGTATAACTTAGGTTGGAAAGGACCTCGAGGATCATCGAGTCCAACCTATCAACACAGACCCCATGACTAGACCATGGCACCAAGTGCCACGTCCAATCTCCCCTTGAACGCCTCCAGGGACGATGACTCAGCCACCTCCCTGGGCAACCCGTTCCAATGACAAATGACTTGCTCTTCCTCCTCACCTCGAGTCTAAACCTCCCCTGGCACAGCTTGAGACTGTGTCCCCTTGTTCTGGTGCTGGTTGCCTGGGAGAAGAGACCAACCCCTTCCCGGCTACAACCACCCCTCAGGTAGTTGTAGAGGGCAATGAGGTCACCCCTGAGCCTCCTCTTCTCCAGGCTAAAGAAAAAAAAACGATAATACAGCCTGTGCCAGAAAAAAAAAACAAAGGTGGGAAAACAAAAAATCAAAGACAACAAAGGATTTTTAACTTCTCCTTTATTACAAGGAACCTCAGCTGAAATTTTATCCTGCCAGAAATCTGCATTTGTGATGAAATGGTGAAACCAGTTTACCTTTTTTTTTTCCTGTATGCACCAAAGAGCACTATCTGTACTTTGAACCTCTGCAATGCAGCTCTAAGGTCTATAGCCAGATTAAAAAAATCCCAGTGCTCCAAAACAAACTGAAATACAACCATTGCTTCCTCAGAGATAAAAACATGGCGCCCAAACAGACCTTTTACATCAGAAATTGCCTGTGCCTCAGTTCCCCGTGGGCAAGCCAGAATGATGCCACCCTTTCACCTCACAGGATGTGCTGGGTACCAGATGCTGCTGGCTGAAGTCTAAGGCACTTCATAGTTTCATAGTATCAGTCAGGGTTGGAAGGGACCACAAGGATCATCTAGTTCCAACCCCCCTGCCATGGGCAGGGACACCCCACACTAGATCAGGCTGGCCAGAGCCTCATCCAGCCTGGGCTTAAATACCCCCAGGGACGGAGCCTCGACCACCTCCCTGGACAACCCATTCCAGGGTTTCACCACTCTCATGGTGAAGAACTTCCTCCTCACATCTAGCCTGAATCTCCCCACCTCCAGCTTCATTCCATTCCCCCTAGTCCTATCACTACCTGAGATCCTGAGAAGTCCTTCCCCAGCCTTCCTGTAGGCCCCCTTCAGATACTGGAAGGCCACAATTAGGTCACCTCGGAGCCTTCTCTTCTGCAGACTGAACAGCCCCAACTCCTTCAGTCTGTCCTCATAGGAGAGGTGCTCCAGCCCTCTGATCATCCTCGTGGCCCTTCTCTGGACACACTCCAGCACGTCCATATCCCTCTTGTAATAGGGGCTCCAGAACTGGACACAGTACTCCAGGTGGGGTCTCACCAGGGCTGAGTAGAGGGGGAGGATCACCTCCCTCGACCTGCTAGCCACACTTCTCCTGATGCAGCCCAGGATCTGATTGGCTTTGCGGGCTGCAAGTGCACATTGAGAGCTCATGTTGAGCTTTTTGTCCACCAGCACCCCCAAGTCTCTCTCCTCAGGGCTACTTTCCAGCCAGTCACTGCCCAGCCTGGATTTGTGCCTGGGATTGCCTCCACCCAGATACAGGACCCTGCACTTGCTCTTATTGAACTTCATGAGGTTGGCTTGTGCCCACCTCTCCAGCCTGTCAAGGTCCCTCTGGATGGCCTCCCTTCCCTCCAGCGTGTCTGCTGCACCACACAGCTTGGTGTCATCAGCAAACTTGCTGAGGGTGCACTCAATGCCACTGTCCATGTCACCCACAAAGATGTTGAATAAGACAGGTCCCAGGACTGATCCCTGAGGGACTCCGCTTGTCACTGGCCTCCACTGGGACATGGACCCATAGGCTGATTTAAACTCAAGGGGATACTGAGAAGCTCATGTTTTTCTTCCCAAAGCTACCCAAGAGCCCTGCAGAGAGGGGAAAACTAGGAATTGTCTGGAGGTAAGATGCTGCTCAATCACTTTTTGTTTGTTTGTTTTGGAGGCTCTGGTTTTCATAAGCTAAAAACTATCTTCATCAGACTGCTGCCCATCCAATATAGAGTGGACTTTATCCTAAACGTTACCAGGAAAAAAACCCATCTGCTTTAAAAATTGCAGTTATTTCCCTCTCTAACACTTTTTTTTCCCTGCCATCCAGAGCACACCACATAACAGTCTTATTAGTTTCCACTGCATTTGCCTTTGGACCTGTGGATTTTTTTATACTTGTCTTCTTAAGCAGAACATAACACATTGTTCTAGCATTATGTAGCCCTGCACAACACTGGAAACAGTAACATTGTCACAACTATTTCTTTACTTATGGTGTTTTCATATCATCCAAGGACAATAATGTCCAACTTCTTTCAGTAATGCTTGAGCTTGACAAAAGGTAAAGAGTTTGCTGCAGGCATTTGCCTCACTGCCACCCAGGGCTGACCTGGTTTTGTATATGTCTCTGTTCTGTCACTTTTCCCCTATCAGTGGCTTACCCTTTTGCAGCACTGATATTTTGCATAGTTGGCTACCAGGACAGTTACTCTGGCCCTTACCCCACACACAAAGAAGAATGCAGCTCCTTTTTGTTTCTCCAAAGATAGTTTTCATCCTGTACACACATTTATTTAAGCAATAGGAAAATAATTGGAATGTCCTCACCTGTAACTGTGAACATTTTCTTATCAGCACCCTCTGCAGATACTGTGCTAGATGCATTCTCTCAGGTTAATCAGGTTTTTCTCAAGAAACCTTTCCAAAAAAATCAATGAACCATAAGCTAATACTGAAGTTACAATTTGGCATGCTTTAAGTCAGCCTGGCTCCCATACTGGAGCCTTTAAGGAACACTACACTGAAATCTGTTTCGGTCAGCAAGTGCAGGATTACAGTGCAGTCAGAGCAGGAGGACAGAGATACCAGGTGGTGCCAGTGTGAGAGTGGAGCCCAGCATCTGGGTCCAAACTGCAGACAAGAGGAAGCCAGACAATAGAGTGGAAGCCTGTGGCTGTGTCATAGAACTATAGAATATAATCACAGAATCAGTAAGGTTGGAAAAGATCTCAGAGATCATCAAGTCCAACCTGTCACCCAACACCTCATGACTAACTAAACCATGGCTTCTAGTGCCATGTCCAATACCCTCTTGAACACCTCCAGGGACTGTGACTTCACCACCTCCCTGGGCAGCACATTCCAATGCCAACAACTCTTTCTGTGAAGAACTTTCTCCTCACCTCAAGCCTAAACTTCCCCTGGTGCAGCTTGAGACCGTGTCTTCCAAGAACTGTGTCCTTGGTGTCTTGACAGGCACTAACATGGGTCTCACCTTTGCACTAACAGGGATTGTATGTATGGACCATGGTTATTCTGGGAGCTCTTTTACAGTGTAAACTTTGGTTAGAAGCAGGATTATTTAAGTAACTGGACTGTCAACAATAATATCAAGCTTTATAGGGATGTATCTTTAAACACAGATTGAAAAAAGAGCAAGCAACAAACACACACAAAACCAAAACTAATAACAACACAAAACAAAACCACCCCCAACCAAAACCAACAAAAACCCCAACCCACACACAACAAGAACAAACACCACACACAAAAAAGCAAGAAACCAACCAACCAACGGCAGCTGCACCTGTTTCTTCAGTAAAGTTCCAGGATTGCCTCCCCTACTTGTTTCCTACAAAGCAGTGGAAGTAGTTGAGCTAATTGTGTCTGGCATACATTCAGCCAGAAACAGACACCCACCATGGAAAAGAGCAGCTTAAACAACCTCTTGATGTTGAAAGCAACAGAAGACATGCAGATAAGTCAAGGAACCTTAACTATAGCTGTCTCTTCCTGCATGGAATTATTCCTATAATTAGGTTCCAAGGTAGCTCCTTATACATACTTGAGATACAAGCCAGAATAACTTATGCTTGTTTTTCTGTCTCTGCATTCCAACCTGTGCTCTTTGTGTTGTCACCAGCTTTCTGATGTAAAACAATATACCTGTGGCTGATACTTGCTAGGAACTGTTGTGAAAAGTGTTTGCTACAAAACAAAATGCTATTAATTTTTTCCTCTCTGAATAAGTGTTGAGTGTTGAGAGAGCTGGCAGATGAGCTGGCCAAGCCACTCTCCATAATTTTCCAGCAGTCCTGGCTCACTGGCGAGGTCCCAGAGGACTGGAAGCTGGCCAATGTGGTGCCCATCCATAAGAAGGGCCGGTTGGATGAGCCAGGGAATTACAGGCCTGTCAGCCTGACCTCAGTGCCAGGCAAGATCATGGAACAGGTCATCCTGAGTTCAATAACACAACACTTACAGGATGGCCAAGGGATCAGGCCTAGCCAGCATGGATTTAGGAAGGGCAGGTCCTGCCTGACCAACCTGATCTCCTTCTATGATCAGGTGACCCGCCTGGTGGATGTGGGGAGGCCTGTTGATGTAGTCTACCTGGACCTCAGCAAGGCCTTTGACACCGTCCCCCATAGCAAACTGCTGGCCAAGCTGTCAGCCCATGGCTTGGATGGGAGCACACTGCGATGGGTTAGGAACTGGCTGGAGGGCCGAGCCCAGAGAGTGGTGGTGAATGGTGCCACATCCAGCTGGCAACCAGTCACTAGTGGTGTGCCCCAAGGATCAGTGCTGGGCCCTGTGCTCTTTAACATCTTTATTGATGATCTGGATGAGGGCATTGAGTCCATCATCAGTAAATTTGCTGACGACACCAAGCTGGGGGCAAGAGTTGATCTGCTGGAGGGTAGAGAGGCTCTGCAGAGAGACCTGGACAGGCTGGGCAGATGGGCAGAATCCAACGGCATGAGATTTAACACATCCAAATGCCGGGTTCTGCACATTGGCCACAACAACCCCATGCAGTGCTACAGGCTGGGGTCAGAGTGGCTAGAGAGCAGCCAGGCAGAGAGGGATCTGGGGGTGCTGGTTGATGGTAGGATGAACATGAGCCTGCAGTGTGCCCAGGCAGCCAAGAGGGCCAATGGCATCCTGGCCTGCATCAAGAACAGTGTGGCCAGCAGGAGCGGGGAGGTCATTCTGCCCCTGTACACTGCACTGGTTAGGCCACACCTCGAGTACTGTGTCCAGTTCTGGGCCCCTCAGTTTAGGAAGGATGTTGACTTGCTGGAACGAGTCCAGAGAAGAGCAACAAAGTTGGTGAGGGGTTTGGAACACAAGCCCTATGAGGAGAGGCTGAGGGAGCTGGGGCTGCTTAGCCTGGAGAAGAGGAGACTTAGGGGTGACCTTATCACTCTCTACAACTACCTGAAGGGAGGTTGTAGACAGGCTGATGATGGTCTCTTCTCCCAGGCACCCAGTACCAGAACAAGAGGACACAGTCTCAAGCTGCGCCAGGGGAGGTTCAGGTTGGATGTTAGGAAGAAGTTCTATACAGAAAGAGTGATTGCGCTATGGAACGGGTTGCCCGGGGAGGTGGTGGAGTCGCCGTCATTGAAGGTGTTCAGAAGGAGACTTGACAGGGTGCTTGGTGCCATGGGTTAGCTGTTTGGGTGGGTTGGATTGGTTGATGGGTTGGACACGATGATCTTGAAGGTCTCTTCCAACCTGGTTTGGTTTATTCTAATAAAGGTTTATTCTATTCTAAAAGTGCTGAGAACAGTAAGGTTTAATTTCCTGCCTCTCCACTTTCCTGACTTCTCTTGTTAACCTCAATTTATTTTTTCACCTCAGCCTGTAAGAGAGCTTTACAAACCACAGTGTCATTTCCACATTTATTTTTCATTCTGATGCCTGGTTTGGGAAAATATGGTTCAATGTTCTGCTATTTTTTTCTTAAGACCCTTTTAAAAATGCTAAGAACACTGAGAAGCTTGACTTTCAGTACCCTTTTTTTTCCTAATACCATGGCCCTAGCAAAGTGCTCCTCAGATTTTGATGTCTGAGTGATGATCTTAGCCTTTTTTTTAAGTCAAAAACCAGACAATATTTCTGAGTATATTTGCAGACCTGCTCTTTAAACCATCCAGAGGGAAGACACAGAATGTGTGTGTTGCAAAGATGACACCTGTGCATACCCCACATTGCCCTTGGCATGGCATTTACAGATGGGGGCAAAGGGAGAATCTGGCTGAAATATGCTTGTATCTACCTATCCTCAGCTGGGATGCTGGTCTGAAAGTGCCTTGATAGAAATGATGTATTACCAAAGCAGCAAGAGGAAAAGGGCATCCAGACTCACAGAGCATCACTCAGGAAAGCAGAGGTAGTCCTGTGGTGTCCAGGTGGGCTTGGACATGCTTTAGTCTTTACTCTGTGTCCACATCAGCTTGGCCAGGTCCGCTCCTAGGAGTTATTTAATGCAGTCTGAGGCACAGGGTCTTGGAAACATTCCCAAAAGAAACCTTTTGCCCAGCTCCAGGGTTAAGTTGAATTTTATTGCCACTACTAAGAACACTTGAATTGCAGTGCCTCCTGCTACGCCTGGCAACAGGGCAATAAGTTACCCTCCTTGAATCCTCTTGTGTGTGGCAAAGCGCTGGTTTTACACTATAAAACAAATCAGGGATGGACTTAATCTGTCATTCAAGACTTCATTAAAAGATGAGTTTGTTAACTCCAGGTACTCTTAAGAGAAAACAGCTGAGAGACAAAGACTTGAACTATCTTTCACCTCACTGTTAGCTTTCCCAGTAAAAATTGGGTTGATTGCCTAGATGACTTAAAGTTTCTACAGACACTAACCCAAACCCTTCTGGTAACTATCACCCACCACATACATCTAACAAATTAGTGATTAGGACTCTATAGGTGATGTTAATTTTTTAACTACTGGACAAAGCTAAAATTACTGAGGAATTTTATGCAAATACTCACAAAGTATCACATAATAGAAATATATAGGTATGCATACTCTTTTGAAAGAAAAGAAAACAAACCCCAACTTTTTAGTTTTACTACAAGTTTTAGTTGAATGAGGAATGAAGGAGTTAGAAAGGCCGACAACATTGGCCTGATATTTCCTACTGTCTCATTTTGATGAGCTTTCTGGACGTGAATTAAGTCTTTTTATTCTCCTCACATAAAATCCTTAATGTATTCAAAACTGTGCTGTCTCTAACCATTTCTTTATTATATCAGTTTCTCTTTTCCAGTAGTAGTTTGGGTGAAGGATGGGAAACATTGTTAATTACCAGCTTTTAGTGCTAGAGATTGTAGTCAGCCTTTTCTTGGGAACATTTCCCGTCAAAGGCTAACATCTTGCATGCATTAATGCTGAGAAGAGGTTATAGATGTCTAAATAAAGAACTGCATTGTCCTCTTTGGTCACTGCTGAGGGCTATCCCTGTGCAAATGCCTGAGGCACCTCCACCAGGCACAGGATGACTCTAGCTCCTCACTTGCCCCTGCAGCACTCCTACAAGGATCCTCTAGATGGTGATGGGCAGGACTTCTACCACCTTAAGAGCTCTACTGTAAACTGTGTACAAGGATCAGAGACTTGTATCTTCTTTCTATATGACATTGGCAGTGGGGATGTCTACTTGCATCCTTTGCTCCCTGTCTTTCATTGCCAACCAAAAGATCCTTCCTCCTTCAGGCAATTTTCCCTTTTTATTGCCATTTTCCCACTCTGAAGATATCTGACTGCTCCCTCTATTGCCATGACAACAAGCAGCAATTTAGTCATGCTTAGGTTACCTTCCTCCAATTGAGCAGGGAAAAAACCCCAAACACTTGGTATTATTATGGGCACTCTGTTATCTTCTATAACGGCAGAGAAGATCATTGCTAATAACCTTCCTCCACACCACTACCATCACTTGAAAAACTCCTTGCCAAATAAGCCTTCTAAGGACATATGCACATTCCTTATCTGTATGGTAATGGGAAGGGAAAATTGCCCATAAGGCTTTGTGCTAGGAGGAACAGGGTCCTCTGCAAAATTTACTGTAATAACATTCTTTGCCACCCCTCTGCTGGGTAAGGCAGTACTCTGCCCATACATCCTTGCTGCTGAGAAGATCCTTTGTGCTTGTGCCCTGGCGGGAACCACTGATGTCTCTTTAGTAGCTTCTGCCCCTATAGATCCCGGATACAGTGAGCCTTTGAGTGGCTTGCCTGCCTCATCTTCCTCTTTGGGGCTGCAGGAACCAGCAGTGATGACTCTGCAATGCAAGTGTGAGACAGGGCTGAACCTGACAGGAACTGAGGAGGTGGTGACCAGGTTGAAAGGAAAGGCCCCACCAACCCCAGTATAGAATCATAGAATTATTTAGGCTGGAAAAGACCTGTAAGATTGAGTCCAACTATTAACCTAACATTGCCAAGTTTGCTGTTAAACTACATCCCTAGGTGCCACATCTACCTATCTTTTAATTAACTCCAGGGATGATCATTTAAGCACTTTCACGGTCAGGCTGTTCCAGCACTTGCCAACCCTTTCAGCGAAGAAGTTTTTCCTAAGGTCCAACCTAAACTTCCCCTGGAACAACTTAAGCATGTTTCCTCGTCCTGTCACTTGCTACTTGGAAGAACAGACCAAAATCTGTCTTGCTACAACCTCCTTTCAGCTAGTTGTAGAGAGCAGCAAGGTCTCCCCTCAGCCTCTTTCTCCAGCTAAACATCCCCAGCTCCCTCAGCTGCTCCTCACAGGACCTGTTCTCTAGACCCTTTGCCAGCTTTGTTGCCCTTCTCTGGACACGCTCCAGCACCTCAGTGTCTTTCTCGCAGTGAGGAGCCCAAAACTGAGCACAGTATTCAGTGTGTGATCTCATCAGTGCAGAGCACAGGGGCAGGGCATCAGGCTCTTCTAAAGCCTTTGGTCTTTTAACAATTCATGATGGGTAGCATTGGCTTGGTAAAGTGCATTTAACCAAGTGATCAAGTAGTACCAGTTGGCTGAAGGCCAAGGTAAGACAGGATGATACACTCCTCTGGTAATGTGAGCACTTCTTTATCAGTGTCTGAGTCACAAAACCATTTCATCTCTGTGTCAGGTCTCTCAGAGAGTTGCTACAGGGGAAAACTGCTAAAAAGCAGCTGAAAAAGTCACTGTACCCAGGAAAGTTGTTTTGGGGTAATAGCAGAGAGAACAGCGGGAACGGAACCACTGTAACATTCAGTTCACATGCAGAAGGTCTTACTGAGCATTTGTCCTCTTTATGTGACTTGGTGTCAGGTATAAAGCTCAGAGAAGCATGCCATACCACCAAGATGGGTATTTCCCAAGGGTGGCTGCAAAGGAAGAGGCGTGCTGTGAAGCACGAGAACACTGGGCAATGGCAGGGCGTGGGCTGATGTGGATGCTGTGATGAAGCAGTCAGAGAGTTGCCCATAGAGGCCACTGGGTACAACCAGAATAAGCTCTGATGACACCTTCTGGTATGCTGTATCTGTTACACAGCACCATTGCCAGGCCCATGGCATGATTATTTTGATGAAATAGATTCATATATCACCTCCCTGCTGGAATTCAATTGACATAAGGGACTAGGACAGAACATAGAAGAAATCTGCACTATGGGGTGACCCAAAGATATATGGGGCCTACTTACAAGCTCAGGTGAAAAACGGGAGAATAATGGTACCTGTTTTGCAAGGTGTTTGATGCATGGGCCTATAACTCTTAAATTTTGGCAAATGTGCTCTAGAATGAATTGGAAATATGAGAAATTTACTGCACACTAAGCATTCTTCTAATGAAAGCAAGAGGGCTTCCCATGCTTCCTTTTCCTCCCCTCCTGTAATTCATCACCAAGTGGAGAAAAGTCAGAGGCTCCAAAACACACAGGTAGAAATATGATCCTGACACCAGGTTTTACACCTCAATCTACCTCTTATTTCAGCAAAGGCTGCTTTACAGTATCAGCCTATCCATCAGTCCAATTCTCATGATGGAGGAGGCAAAGAGGAGGGAAGAGATGGAATGTCAAGAAAAGTCTGTTTCAGAAGAAGTATCAGGGAAGAGTGATTTTCATTAAGTGGTTTGTAACTGTGGAGCAAGGCCACTGCTGGATGGGGGCTGAGGTGACACACACTCCTATTATTCACACTACACAAAACCACAGGACATGCAGTCCTGCTCCTTTTGCTGCTGTTACCACCAGCTCTGCAGAGTGGCTTCAAACACTGTCCTGTGTTCCAGGGATGCTACTTAACCAAGCTGGCTGCCTCCAGAGAGAAGAAAGATATGTTGTGGGATACAGCCTAGGAATTTTGTCTGGAAAAGGCATTTAGAGATTAAAACACCAATGATACCTCTTAGGAAGTGGGAATCAATACAAAGATGTGAAGCCATAGGGAAGAGGAACAGAGTGAAAAGGTGAGAGAGTGCAAGCAGAGGGAAGATTTGTTTGCTGTGAATTCATGACATATTCTGCCTGTACAGAGCCAAAGGACTATATAGTTTCACTCTGCACTTGCTTTTAATGTATTATTTCTTGCCTTGGAAGAAGAGGCCTTAATAGTCTGACGGAAGAAATAAAGCAGTCTATCAGAAAACAAGTGAGGCGTGAATGGCTGTAAGAACAAGGGGAGATCTGTTTACCAGGCAGGATGAAAACATAACTAATTATCTTACCAGCAGACAGAGACTGCTCTATCAGAAGGCAACATGATGCACAAAAGACCTTTACTGATGGACACATAAGAAACTATTTCAAGGAGGTTGAATTTAAACTCAGCTAACAAGAATTTAATGATGCTCTTGTCATTAGTAATTCAGATAGCTCTTACAGAAGCTCTCACCTGCATTATCCAAACTTTTCCAGTCTGTTTTATTATTCATGAAGTATTTATATGGCCCTTTGCAGTGAACCACAGGCTGACTGGAGATGCTACCGGTTAATGAGCAACCCCGTTCAGACACACTGTGGATGAAAGTTGGCCTTTGGCACAGTCGCAAGTGCAGGCCTGTGATCTTAAAAAGGACACTTTTAGCTGAAAAAGAAGCGTGGATGAAGGTCAAAACACAGGTCAGGATGTAGGAATTAAGAGACTATCACTTCTGATCCACCAACATCCTGTGTGGTTCTCAGTAAAGCATGATCTCTGCATGTATTCTTTTCAAAAGCTGAAATAATGGTTACAGTTATTTACTTGAAAAGGTTGCTGCATGACTAATAGCCAAAATGTTTATAGAACATGATCAAATTCTCAGGCAGAATACATCAGAGAAATGCAAAATATTGTTGTTTTATTTTCCCTCTGCAATTATAAACAATCTGATAAGCCCAAGGAGGTTGCAAGCTCAAACATCTGAAAGATAGGAAATACCAAAATTAAGGTCATCAGTGAAAACTTAGTTTGGCTTCTTGGTTTGCATGTATTCCAAGGGACATTGCAATTAGGGCTTGTCATTTCAGGGGAGGCTACAGCAGCTACAGTGCAAAAGCTCTTCCTCTATCAATATATACAGTGAAGGCTGAATATACATACAAAGGTGACAGTCTCCCTTTTGACAATGTGAGTTTGCCAAAACCCTAAACAGCCTTGTGCCCAAAAGTTTTCTATTGACAAAAATTAGGTGTTTAAAGACCTGTGATAAAACATGATGCTGGAAGTATCCATCCTGCTGTACACATTACACCAATGAAAAACACAACATACAGCAGTGTGACTGACACTGACTGGTGGCACTTTGGCACTAAAGTTTTGCTAGTATTTGGTTTTAGTTAACTCATTCTAGTGTTGTTTTTCTTTCTGTTTGATCACTTTCTGTCATGTCTGTGGCATCCCATATTGCTGCTTTTTAATTGTTATATCTCCTTCTCTACCTTCTTGCCTTCTGATTGTCCTTCCTCCTTTTTCTTTAGTTATTCCTTAAACACACTTCCAGTTCTTCCTCAAAACCCAGTCTTTCTCCCCCTTTTTCCTTATTTGCATTTAACCTTACAGTAATCTCTGACAAAGCCCCATTTACACCCTTTCACCTCCACAGCCCAGTGCCTTCAGATAAAAAACAATTTCCCTGTCAAGAACTGTGGCAAGACATTAACGTCACTTTGATTACAGAATGGACTGTGGAACTGAGAAGAGACCCAAAATAAGAGAGAAAGCCCAAGAGACAGCAGAGGCCAGGAGGGTTTGTGAATATCATAGAACTCAGTAAGGTATTCCTCTGCAACCCTCCCAGTAATGCAGCCTGAATGCAAAATGGAAGAAGGCTACCCAAAGCTCTGCCTCTTCTTCCTCCTTTCTGTATGGAATCCCCCAGGAGAAAGCTAGGCTCTTTGAGGAGAAACACAATTCAGAATGGAGTGTTTGTTGAGCAAACTTGCTGAGAAATATTGCAAGGGAAATAAAATTTCTACGAGAGAAATTGGTTAATAACAAACCTCTGACACCTGGGCAAATTTTTCATGTCAGTTAAGCTTGGGATAAGGCATCTCTGAAATTACAGCACCGAACATGACATCAGAATTGTCCTACAATACTTTAAATACTATCCCCCTCTTCCCTGCCTCACTGTCCCTACAGCATGACAGTGTCTATCTAAAGGACAGAAGGCACATTTGCACAACCCAGATAACAGGACTGAAAGTGTGCTAATGATCCAAGCTGTGGCATTTGGCATTTTGAAAGGGCAGCGCTAGGATCTGAGATTATAGGCACAAAGACAGACTTAAATAAATCAGATTCTCAAAAATATTCCCATCTAGCCCACTAACTTGAATTACAGTGTTTCAAGAGGTGACATTTAGCTAACTATAGCACTTAGAGCAAAAGAACATGGCTTCCCAAGACAACTCTTCCTTTGGCTTCCTGAAATGATGTGTATTCCCAGGACAGAGGGATAAAGCCTCTCTGATAAACGTAATAACTGAAGTGGAAGCCTCATTTGAAAACATGAGGTTGTTTCACATGGGGTTAAACATTCCACATTCCTTTTGTTTTCCTGGGTCTCATTGAAGACTACTGGGTTTTGTTGTTTTGTTTTTTTTTTTCAGGCTGAGAAGTCAGACTGACTGGGTCTGAGATGAAATATTGATGACATTGGGCCACCCACAGAATTACCCAGGAATGACAACTGCAATTTATGTTCACAGCCTGTCTTACCTCAATTTACTCAAGGCATGCAAGTCACTAGAGAGCATCACAAAGCTTATTTACACTTCCAGGCTTATATTGTCCTTCAGCTAAACCCACTACAGAACTCTTCCAATATGAGTAAAACCTCTGTCAGTTGTACCAGGTAACCCACCTGTGCTATAATAGAGTTTTCTTTTGGCTGGCTGTACTGACAGGAATCAGCTCATTTGGCTTATTGAGAATCCTGACCGACTCCGAGTCTTCTAGAGCATTACAACAATAACCTGTACAAAATACACGTAATCACTGCTTGAAGTTCCTGCACCTTTATGGTGTCTATAGAAAATCCAATCACCCTAGATGTAAATGACACAAAGAGCTTGAGACACCCTGATCTGAAGAGGTGTGCTGTTTGTGTGCAAGCATGTATGTAGGAGACTGACAGGCAGAGGGACTGAGCCTGATTCCCTTGTCCTTTTCATAAGGAGGAAATCAAGACAAGGAATAGCAGAGACTTCTCTGGAACTTGCACAATCCATGAATACTAACCTTGCATCTTGAAACATGCCAACACGTCCTGAATTCTGCTCCTCTTAAGTACTCCCTTATTCCCACAAAAAAAGGCTAGCTGTTCTCAAAGGACCTTGCTGACAAAATTTGGTCTTCTCTCTTTGCTTGCACCACAAGCAACAGCAGCAGTACCTTGTCCCAGAAACATCTTCCTCATCCTATGAAGACAGGCTGGGAGAATTGAGGTTGTTCAGCCTGGAGAAGAGAAGGCTCCAAGAAGACCTGGAGGGGACCTACATGAAGGCTGGGGAGAGACTGTTTAGAAGGGCATGTAGTGACAGGGCAAAGGGCAAGGATACACTTAGGCTGGATATTAGAAGGAAGTTCTTCACAATGTGGATAGTGAAATACTGGAACAGGTTGCCCAGAAATGCGGTGGAGGCCCCATGCCTGAAGTAATTCAAGGTTAAGCTTGAAGGGGCTCTGAGCAACCTGCTCCTGGATAAGATGACTTTTGAGTGTCCCTTCCAATCCAACAGATTCTGTTCTGGTGTAGAACTCTCCAAAGGTGACGGATACAGGGCTGCCATGCCCTAGTGGGGAGCACCCTCAGAAAGGGGCTAATGTCAGAAGAATTTTTATCCTCTGGCCTGAGAATAAGGGAAATGGATGAACCATGATGTTTTATGCACTGTGGGGAATAAGCATACAAGTTTTGAAGTTCATTTTGCCATCTCCATCCTCCAGACTGGGCTTCCCAAGTTATCAGCCACATGAGAGAAAGCAGCCCTATGCTCCCAGAGGAGCAGCTGTTCAGTCCTTGGGTCCTTCATCTCTTGGTTAACCTTCTCTGCAAGCTTAATGTCAGTCTGACACATTACTTACCCTGCTTCAAGTGTTTCCAATGTGTCCTCAGAGATTTCTCTCTTCCTGATACACACTTTCACCTTCTTTGGGCTGTTAAACCATTGAAGTGCTACGAGCTACTCAGGAATGTGCCTGATATTTTCCAGGAGTCTCCAGTGGCAGAACACTGGCTATAACTAACCATTAACTTGTTTTTTCTCCTTCCCCTTTCTCTCATTCACAGAGTGCAGTAAAGAATGTACATTATAAGTGGGTGGCCCTCCAGATGAAACTGTTGTCTTTGCCAAAACAAACAAACAAACCAACCCAGCCCAAGATGCAGAAGGAAAGAGACAGATAATGTTTCAGATAAACACAAAAAAATCATTATACTCGTCATTTCTCCAACAGAACGATTTTCTGCTCCCCAAGGAACAGCTGTTTTCAGACTAGATTAGCATTACTCTGCTGCTGACCCTTCAGAGTAAAGTTTCAGGGCAGCAGCTTCTCAAGTTCCACATGATTTACTATCTGTATTTTCCTTGTTGTTGCCAATTATCTTGAGTGCAAAACAACACTGAACAAAAATAAGACTGAACAAACCACTGATTCCTGTTCAGCATCAGTCATGAGAAGGATCTTCCACCTGATTCCTCAGGCATCCATGCCACACAGACAACCATTGAACACAGAAGCTGAGCTGAGAGCACAGCATCTTAAGTTGGTGAATGCAAGACCATAGGCCGTGTTCTTTTTTTGCTCTTCTGTCTCCAAGGACCATCAGCTTCCATCCAGCAGAAGATAATGTCCTAAATAACCAGGAAAGATGATCAACTGATCCTATCTCTTCTGCTTATCTGGCAGAAGCAGGATCCAAGTCACTGACAAGTAACACTGTATGAAATAAAGCCCCCGTGCAGGCTCTACTCCATGACACTAGTTTGGAAGTTTGCTCCACCACAGGAGCACCATTAGTCACAACAAGAACATTAACCCTGCAACAGGCAACTTATTATCAGACTCTAAAGCAATTGCAAAAGTGTCTTGACTGAGGGATGTAGGAGATTATCTGAGGCTACTGCAGTGCTAGATGTGGGAGATATGGTTTCATGCCCATGTTAAGGTTTTCTGCCGCCCTTTGCAGGATTTTCCTTACAACTAGAGAATGCAGGGGGCACCTCCTCCCTGCTCATTCAAGGTGACAGACTTATATCACACTTCAAAGCTCCACGATAATACTCTGAGCAAGAGGTACTTAAAGGACTTTGCCCCCTTATCTGTCCAACTTCATCATTCTGGACTGTGCTGATACAGCTCTCCTGTTAATGGGCTTTATCTGGATTAGATCTCAGTCTTCGGCTGCAGAAAGCAAAGACTTATGGTGGATCTTTCCCTGTTGAGCATTCTTCAGAATATTTTGCCAGTAGTATCCTGAGATCTTTTCCAGCTTGTTGTACCCTGCTCTTCCAGGTTTTTGCTTCTTGGCCTGGTTTTGCAATTGCCACTGCCAAATGTGCCTTGTGTGTGTGCTTATTTTGCACCAGCCCCACTAGGAGCTGAGCACTGTTAAGTATCAACAAGATCTCTTGTATGCATTTGATGAGTGATAGCCACTGTTTTCATAGCTGCTCTTGCCTTCTCCCACTGTTTGGTTCCTCTACCACCCTGGGGTGTTCACAATGGACTGGAGAGACTGGAAGGCAGATTGAAAAGGAACGCTGCAGCTAACACTTAGCTGTCTCTAAGTGTGAGTTGCTAGTATGGCAGGAAATCCTACCAGCCTTTCCTCTGTGCCCTTTAACTTCATTAGCTCATCAAAAAAGATTGTGGGAGCCATTGAACCTCAGCCTATTACAAGCAACTGTTCTAAAATACACTAAACCACCTCTCCCACATCATAGGACTCTGTGTTCATGGAGAACAGGGGACAATAAGTATTACAGCCTTTGGCGTAGGGCTTCAGTATCTACTTCTCTTCTTGATCCCATTTCCTGAACTCCATAGCTGGGATAGGTACAGGAATGAAAGTACCTAGAAAGGCCCCACAGAACTGCCATCCTGGTAGCTAGCAGACCAAACATTTCTCATTTGCCCTCAATCAAAAAGAACCAGAAAATTTGACATAGCAGCTTTGCCCCAGATGGAGGGACCCAGTCACACGTTTCTTACCTCATCCCATGCACATACACAGCCCTGCACCTTTCTCTTCCAGTCAAAGTAAAGCAGACACGTGGCAAAGGCTGAAATATTTTCCTTTTCAATAATCAAAAGCTCTGTCTCCTGTGCACATAGCTTTGCAACAGCATGTAAAACAAGCTGCACTGAGAGCTGGAACCGGCACTAAAATCCCCTCTGATTTTTTTTTTCCACAGGAACAGCTGGGTTAAAAATCTTTGACTAACAAGTTTTCACTGCCATACTAATCACTTTCCTTAATCAAATCAATGAACCATCCATTTTAAATCTGCTTCTTATGAAACAAACATTTCACAACATTCAGGTGTGATAAATAAGCACCAAACTCAAGCCACTGAGCTGAAAGGGGCTCCCACCTTACGGCTTCTGCCTTTCCTGACAGCCAGAAAGATGAAGGGAGCAGTCACCCAGCTCTGGGTGAGGGCTGTGAGTACTCACTGCATTGAAAAGTGCAGATAAGCTGCCAAGCCTCTCACAGGTTTTGTTGTAGTGAGGGGAGTAGTTCTTGCACTGCGGCAGAAGGACTTTTACAGGTTCCAGCTGAAAATTCAACATCCCATTGTTATTTTAAGGAACATTTAAATTTAAGGTTCTTTGCCTCATGCTTAAGTGGAATGAGCAGAGTTGGTGGATTGCTTCTGTTGCTCAGAATAAATTATCCTCTCTGTAGGGGCAACACAGTAAAATTAAGCCAGATCATCCATAGACAGGCATTCCTGTAGTTCCTTCTCTTGTCAGAGAAGAAAGCTCTGATCCATGAACCTATTCAAGTACAACACCAAACAGTTCTGCTATGCTGGAAAGCAAAAGCATGATCACACTGTGTTAATGTGTTCACTTCATGGGGACACAGTGACACAGATCTGTGCCTCTGCTTCCTCCTATCTGAGTAACCCTAAGGAAACCACTGAGCTTCACTGAAATAATCTAACACTTCCCACACTCTCTGCCAGCCTGCGGCACCTTGGAGGAACACGGTGCCAAAATGATCTCTGTGAGGGCAGTAGGACATAGAGACTAGGGAGGAAATTGCCACAACAGCTCTTTTCCACATGCTTGAAGTGTCCTGTGGTTTGTAGGCTTTCAGCCTACATATGAAAGCACACAGCCACACCATCTGAAGAGCCACTGTGAAATCGAAAAATACAGAGACGCAAAGAGGCTGAAGACAATGTCACTAAAACAAGAGCTGAGCTCCAAGGTGGAATGTTACTTAAGGCTTGAGAATGGGCAGTGTTGAGTTTTCTAACAAAAAATCTCAAGAGATAAACAAAAAAGGAAACAAATTAATGCTGTCCTTAGGAAGTGACATTTCTGGTCCCTGAAAGCTGTCTCTGCTGCTTGATGGAGCAGTGTGGCAATCTTCTGAGCTGTGATGCTTACTCCCCTGTTAAAGTAATTTTCGGAACAAAATTGATACATCTTAGTGAAGCATCTCACATTTGCCATCCTTCATCTGAGCCTCTGAGGATTGAGTTTCCTTGCATCCTTCGGATGCCTCTGAAGACATCCATATAGGACCATCCGGGTGATTCCCAAAGAGACACAAAGAAGGAAATTTCTTGAGCCACATAGGATTTCTCATCAAGAGATTGCTGGCAGAGTGAAACAAAGGTTCTCCCCAGCCTCTAGTCACAGGAAAACACACACATAAATGCTGGGTCATCTTATGACCCAGCCCACACACCACTTGTTGCCACTATGGCCCATGCTCCTTTAAAGGATAGCACTGCACATGTCCCATCCCTACCCTGAGACCCAGCCACACTGAGTTAGCATGTTGCTAAAAGTCCCTAGCTGGCACAACTTCTAAAGACTTTGCAACTAATGTGTCATGCATGCCAGGAGTCAAGTACCCTATTTAGGGAAATATGCCATTAATCAGAGAATCAGTTACAGGATATTAAACTTGCTGAGGTGCTGTTATCAAATATGTAAGGCAAACAACATTCTGGGTAATTAACAGACATCTAAGATGAGACTGCAATCTGAGTAAGAGGTTTGCCTATGAGTCTCTGGATGTTGCTTTATTCCTTAAATGTTCCTAATGGTTTGACCAGGTAACCATGATGGCCAAACTTGACTTTACAAAATTCCCAAGTGACCAAACAACACATCAGTAAGATGCAGCAGTAGTACAGATCTCCTGATTCCTTTACCACAAACCTAAGTAAATGTTTCTCACTCGCTTCAAACATTGCTCAGGCTCAGCAGGTAATAAGCAGGCATGTGAGTGTACATCTGTGCTCCTTCAGCACTAAGAAAGTCTGATCAGCTGAAGAAGGGACTAGGACTTGGGTCTCTCCAGGAGCTTTGCTGAAACTGACAGGGTGGCAACAAGTAGGCTGCTCCCTGCAATTGAGATGAAAGAGCTACTCTCAGCAAGAAATACATTGGAGTCCTCAAGTGAAAGAATAATCCAAGGGCATGATAAAGGAAAGGCAACTACTGTATATGGATGTCTCACACTTGCCTGTGTAGTTCAGGAAAGAGGAACAACTGCTTCTAAGAACTGGAGTTATGCCCTGAAGCAGAGGATGAATTGAACCCATTAGAGTTGTTCATCCTGTTCCCTGGTGGATACTTCAAAACACTTGCCTTTTATTTTATTTTATTTTTTTTAAAGAAAAGGTGTACAGCACTTGTAATTGCAGAATTAACCTTGAAAATCAGAACTCAACATACAGGAAGAAGCTTTATCAGCAAAAGCCTGGAGTGAGAGCTCTAAGAGGGTGTTGCCATTTACTGCCTGAAATTGCTAGCTCCGGAGCCAAACCGAGGGTGAATGTCAGCAATGTGCTGTTTCTCCCCTGGTACCCAAAGGCTATTTAGTGACCAGCTGATGCTACAGGTTGCACCACAAGCAGTTGATACAACTGCCACACCCTTTTTGGCTTTGCTATGAATATAACTATGTTTTTATTTATGTCCAAATGAAAAAATTACCAAGACTGAATTTTCAGGCTCTCCCAGCACCTGGGCTGTGAAATCCAAATGTTGACATATGAATTTGAGGTTGATCTTTCTTTTGCCCATGAACAGTAGGTACCTTACAGCTACATACAGAGCTATAAGGTGATGATACAGAGCATGTGATTCATACTATCATCAGGCAATAGTTATTCTTGAGATATAATTGGTGGAACATCTCCAGGGACGGTGGAGTCACCATCCCTGGAGGTGTTCAAAAAGGCATTGGATGTGGCACTTGAAGCCATGGTTTAGTAGTCATGAGGTGTTGGGTGACAGGTTGGACTTGATGATCTTTGAGGTCTTTTCCAACCTTATTGATTCTATGATAATTGGGGCAGAGGGAGAAAGGAGGGAAAAAGTAGACTATGCTTTTTGTGTTAGGAAAGTAAAGAAATGATAGCCAGATTTCATCTGTGGAAACCTGAAGCAGAAACTCAAGCAGCAAACTAGGGAGACTGTTAGCTCTCTTTTATGCCATTTTAATGGCTAAGTCTGTGGCAGAACTCTTATCAGCATCCCCAGCTAACACCTTGCTCCTGAGCTGCATAACATTCCCAAGGCAGCAAATACACACACCCCACACATCTGTCTGTATGACCTGGTCACTACTTAACTCTTTTTATAAGGCAGCTTGAAGGTGAATGTGGTTACCCAAAGACCACTGGGAATCCTGCAAAGAGCCTGGAGAAACTTGGTACAGAAATGGGTAATGTCCTATATCACTCTGTCAGTCATGGGAATTCAACCTGCCCCTTTTTGGTGACACAGCTTCTGACCGCAGGGTAAACACACTGTAATCTGCCCTACTGCATCTGTCCTGCAGCATTAACATTTGACATAAATCCTAAAGGAATTCTCTTCTTTATTACTGATTTGTCAGAGGTGGATGGATAGGAAGGGTTGTGGGTAATATGGAAATGACATAGGCAGAGGATCCCTTCTGGGAGCCTGGTTATTGAAAACCAGCTGCTATTTACACAGTTAATGCCATTCACTTCTTGCACCTGCTCAATCATTCATTTCCCAGTGCAAGCCAGCTCTGCCTTGCTGCAGAGTCAGGAAATTCAAGGGAGTTACACCTGCAGGTTTTCTTTTTCTCCCCAGTGATTGCAGAGTTCAGCTTATCAAACTCCCACTTGCACATTTCCAGCTCTTCATCTTCCTTTTCTGTGAATTCTTCTTCTACCTATTTATATGTATATATCCTTCTCCCAAGTATTTATGTTTCTGATAATGAATCCAAAGCTCTAACTCCTGTTAGACTCCCAGCCTGTTCCTGTATCACACAAAATCCATTTGATTCTGTAATTGTTTGAAAACAAAGAAACTCAGCTAACTTCCCAACTTACACTATTTTTTGTTGTTCATATTCTAATCAGTCTGTGACAGAGGCTTCATACCCTGTGTTCAGGGACATCCTTTTCTTTATGAGGTCCCTACAAATGTAAATGCTGTGCTGGTATCTGCAGCAAACACATTTTTTACAGTAGACTCTGCTTTGAATTTTGGCTTAGAAAAAAATATAATAAATAAATCAAACCACAAAACAGACCATAAAGAATTATGCAGCTGACCTGTCTTTGCATCTTGCTCCCATGTCCCATCTCAACAATGAAGTTCTGCAGAGAAGCTTTAGGCCACCAAGTAGAAAGGAAGGAGTAAGGAAGAGAGCGGTACTCCTATGGTTCTACTTATTAGCATTAAAGGGTATACCAGCTGTGAGATTATGGGAGGAGCTTTGAGCACCTGAAAAACCTATCAGCAAGGGTTCATTAACAGAAGAGTGAAGACCTGGTTTTTTGTGTAGTTGTTTTCTGTTATTAAGAAAAGAACTCCTATATAATGGAAAATCCACACTTCCACCTAGCAGATAAAGCATTTGCAATACTAACCTGTTAGCTGGATTTGCTTCCATGGGGGTAGTAAGTGTCATTCATTGTAGAGTATTCATGTACTTACTGTCATATTTAAATAGGAACTGAATGAAACCCACCCCCCACCATCTGTCAAAGTCTTGTCTTTGGCTACAGAAAGACAACAGCAGGAAGAAGGTCAAGGTCAAGAAAAGCAGATAAACATGTAACTGACTCTGAGCAGATAATGACTCACCTGTCTTTAGTGGGAAGAGCCTTGTGTCTCATTGAACTAGAGCTGGAGGAATAAACCAGATTTAAGGGAGTGGCAATGAACAATTAAAAAGTAATAAAAAGCTTTCAGGTGAAAACAAATCAGTCCACAACCTCTCTTGTTTCCATCTGAAGAAACAACAGCCAGTATGCTCCTGAAACCAGCACATGTCAAGTCAGACACTGGAAAGGAACAGAGAGGATTATTCCACAATTTTATTGCACAACTGAAAATTAACCTGGTTTGTTTTGTTTTGGTTTGAAATATTTACAAGCCATTTATTTTGCACACACAAAATCTAAACAGTATTTCCCCCAATAAAGTTGTTACCTAAAAAACTTACACACGGGACTGATGCATACATGTATATTAAGTGGTTTGTATCAAATGCCAGTTGCCTCAGTCTGACTCTGGAAGGGGAAGGTGCTTTGGAGATGGGGCAGCAAAAGGAAAGACCCATTTGTCTTTGTTCTTTCCTGAAACATTACTTAAGGATCTTTCCCCAACCTGGGGAGAGAAACAGAAGAGTTCAGTATAAGTTCAAGCAGAAGGCCAGTCAGTCAGGTAACATGATGACAGGGTGGTGAGTTGGAGATTCAAAACCCTTCAGTGCCACAAGTCCTGCAAGAAAATTACAAGGCTTGTTTCATGCATGGTTCACTCTAAAGGTCACAACATCCCATTTTTCCCCTGGAGAAAGTAAAATCACCGGGATCATGACAGAAAATAAATGAGGTTTGAATCTTCAGAAGAAACACAAGTTAAAGGCTTTTGCTGGTGGGTTGGTTCTTTTTGTTTGTTTTGTTGATGTTGCTTGGTTGGGGATTGTTTTGGTTTGTTTTTAATTCTTTCTGATGGATTTTTTTTTTACTTGTATTTTGCCAACAGTGCTGGATGACACAGTGAAAATACTGCCTTTGCTCTTGACAGAGCAGCACAGCGGTAATGCAGTGCAAGGACCGTTGCACAACTTGACCAGCAATGAATGCTGAGGGTGATATTTTAACCATCATTATGAAGCACACAGCTTTGTGCTTTCCTGGCTGTTAGCACAAGCTGTCTGTCACAACGTGTATCAGTCTCTGGAGTCTGCAAATCACTCCTCTCCCATGGCTGATCTGCCCACACATTTTCCATCAGATAGATTGCTGTTTTCAAGTTTGTCAGCTAATATTGAGTAAGCTGCCTTGTAGCTCTTACTGCTCAGTTTCCAGGGGATTTTGACACCTGCAATGTCACATGAGAAGGTGGTAGCTCTAAAACTGATCCTCAGTGGCCCAGATTTTTCCCATGTTACTTTTGGCAGGTGTACACCTGAGGCACTTGTGTGGGGATCATCAGCCCTGTAACTTTTTCAATTAGTCAGAGAGCAAGAGGTGACATAGGGCTGTGGTGAACTAAAATACCCTCTGCACTCCATTGACTGTCAATGGAAAATAAGGAGACCCACAACACCGTGGGTCTCAATCAGCTGCCAAGTTGCATGGGCTGAATCTGGGCCTGAATGATTACATCTGGGCACCTAAAAACCTAGGAATTCTGGCATTGCAAAGTACATTTGGTATTTGTACATTTGGTATTTATAATGCCTGGTGATACTTTTCTTCAGGTTTTGGATCCTCTGCTGTAGGGTGGAGAAACAGACTAAGTGATGGCAACATGATCCATAGTAAGTTTGGAAGGAAAAGGAACTTTTGTAGACTTGTTATGCTTGTTACTGCTTGCCTGTTGGGGATTAGGCTACTGGGAGACAGCTTTGTGAAAGGCAATTCAAATGCTCTGTGTCAAATATTCTAAAGTCTTTGTTTCCTCCAGAGTCACACATAATCACCACTGTCATCTTACGCATGGTTACCAAGCTGTAAGTAAGGTGTCGTGTCCTAATCTATGTGCCTTGCTTTGGCAGTAGTGGTATTAGAAGCCTAAGTCTCTCAATCTCCTCTTCCTCATCAGCCCAAGTATTTGTTTTGACCTTTTTTTTCCATTTAAAAACAGTTCTTGCTGGTTTTCAGGGAGCCAGCCTGTTCCTAGCAGTAGAGAGGGCTGAGACTACAGAGGTGTCTTTTTCTATACTTCAGCACTGGGGAAACTGTCTATGGCGTCTTTAAATCACCTGCCAACACCTACCCAAGGCTGACAGCAGCATGGATTTAGGGGTGCAGCACATTTTGAATGTGGAGAAAAAGTGGAAAACCCCAAAATGGGCTAAAACAGATCCTGAAATAGAGCCCTACACATATAGTAACCAATTTGTAAATTGTACAACCTTGTGCTAAGATTTATGGCTTGAGCAGGTTACTTATCTTGATAAATGCTTCTGATTTCACCCCCCTGCATTACTTGCAATGACTCTCCTTCCTGTTTGTCTGGGAGGTATATAGGTGTGGGGGTCAGAAAAGTTTGAACAATATGAATATGTTGAAAACAAAACAAAGAATAATAATTCCATTCCTGCAGCTTCAAATGGTTGAATTTTGTCTCAGGTGTAGGCTTGAAGATTAAAACTGGAAAAACCTCTGCAGAATAAATTCGTGCAGAGGCCCAGGTGCCGTGCCAGAAACATTGTTTTAGTAATGAACTCACACAGTGGTCTAGCACAAGCCAGTATTCTTTCATACTTACTGGAAGAGACACTGCTAAGACAGAAATAAAACCTGCGATAGCACAAAGGAAAGAAAAATCCCCCCAGGCTACAAGAAAGTCTCTCTCTGCACAAAAGTGGTGCTGAGGACATCTCAATGACCTCTCAGTTTGGTTCTTCACCCCAGACAACGCAAGTCTGACTGATAAAGAAGAAAGGTCTACCAGCTTAAGAAAATTAAAAAGTTTTGCAGACTGTTATTTTCTCGTATGAAAATGGGAGTGAAAGCAACAAAAATTGTAACATATTTGTGTCTTGAGTGATCTGATTCAGAGTTCTGCTTATTCCATGCACTTGTTTTGCTCTCTGAAATCTAACCGGAAAGAAGATGATGGTGCTCTGTGTTCGTGACAAAAGCTGGCAGGTTAACTTCGTGGATATTTCACATTGATGAATCTCTGTGAATGTTAATCTTTGTGAGCCTTTACAGAGCTCATTATGATTTTTTGGACTGCCTTTGCTGTGAAAAGTAGAAGATGGAACCTCTCCATGAGCCATTTGAACCTGTATAACAATAGTCATTGAAGCTATGGACAGAAAACATCATTTTGTTATCTGTCTATTCTCATATACACATAGGCAGCAGAAGTTTACTGCCCAAGCTGAACACCCTCAGCATAGCTGGATCAATTGCTGCTAATGTAATTAGTAAACAGTGTGCAAGGTGTTGAGGGAAAAATACACACATCTCTTGTTCTCATTCTGAAACAGTAAACTGCTGAGTCCCATCTCTTCCTAACACCAAGGGGCCTCTGGCACTCACAGCCAGCGTACATCTGAAATGCAGAAAGGCTCAGCAAAGTCTATCAGCAGAGTAATGGATTTCATACTGAACTCACTATTGTCATCTAAAAAACCTCAAAGCAGACAGTGGTGTGGCTTCTTTCCTGCTGCTGGTGGTTAGTTCCAAGCGGATGAAGAGTTCATGGATCAATCAGCATTGGATGGCTTTTCCTTTCCTTATAGCATCACTGAAGAGCACTGCTGGAACAACAGATCCACAGGCAAATCAAAAGAAGAAATTCTATGAACCTCACTAACTTCAGCTTTGCCCCAACCATTGACCTCAGTGCTGACAATGTAAGAAAGGCTGGGTAGTCAGACTCCTACTGTTGTCAAGCTGCTATTAGATTCCCCCCCCCCCCCCTTCTTTTTCTTTCTCTCTCTCTCTCCTCTCTCTCCTCTCCTTTTTTTTTTTTTTTTTTAATGATCACCAAAGGAGCAATGTGGGAATCCAAAGAACTGGAACAAATTAAACACCTTTGAGCTGAGGATGGTTTAATCTCAGGGCTGACTTTCATGAATTTTATAACCCATAGAATTTACTACAGTAAGCCGTGTTGGTCAGTGTTGGCTATGAAACGCTGCGTGGACCAACCCATAGACACTACAAACAGTTTTTCTGAGGATGCCTCTTCTCCATGCCTCTAGAAATTTGCCTGCTTGAGACAAATCCCTCATGACCACCCTCCTCCCAATTATTTATTCTGTCATTTTGCTGCTTACTGACGGACTGACAATAGCCTTTACAGTGCTCCTAGAGATGGAGCAGACAAGCTTGCACAGAGCTGGGATTCATCACTGTTGCATGTGCAGCTTTTAGTATTCACAGGCTGGGGGTGAGTCCTACAAGGCTTCTGAATGCGCAATTTCCATCAGCTTTATAGGATCCCTCCACATAAGAAAAGCCTGTAGAACAGAGCCCCAGGAATTCTACTCAGGAAGCCTGAGAGCACAGGGGGCAATTGATTTTCCTAAATCACAGTTTAAACCTATCCTTTGGGGAAAAAAAAGGCAAAAAATAATCTGACTTTGCTCTGAATCAAGGCAGCTATCATATTATGAATAGCTCGATGAGAGCAAAAGTAAAAAGAAGTTATCACCCAGCTGCTTCATTCTCTGAGTACCATCCATGCTGTGCATAGAATGAAAGAGGAGTCCTCTAAAAATACCCTGCAAATGATGGTGTAGAGACCATGTGCTATTACACATGTGCCAGGGACAGAGAAGTTGGATGAGCAAACCACCAGCTCCACCAGCAACTTGACATTTCAGATCCTCTAACTGACTTTGTGGCCTTAGCAGGAGTCTTGTGATATGATGGTTAATGTTGAAAATTTCCACATCAATTGTCTAAGAATTATTTTGCTATAATACTGAGGAATAGGCTTTGCCTGGCTTGAATTACTTGGCCTTGTGTTTGAGGACTTCTTCTTGAATATATTTGGCGAGAGTAATGTCTACAAGCCTGAACAGGGAATTACCTTTAGGTCAGATCTATTTCTTCAGGATTGAAATTTTGTATCTCATGGCAATGGACCATGGAGCTCAAATACAGCCTTTGTCACCTGCACAGTGACTTCCCATGGAGGTTTAGGACATTTTAACCCTACAGAAACAGTAATTAGCTAGGAGTCAGGAAGCTGTTCTCATCCTATGAGAGGGAACTATAGCCCAGAACGACTGAAAAGTCTGTGTTTCAGATCTTTTGCATCCTGACACCCTCAACAAGCCAACACTTCCACTGCAGTAGCCATTAAAATGTCTGGACAAATATATTCATATCATCCATCACACAAATAAATATTTGGCTGGCTTTATAATTTCCAGATTATATTTTCAGCTAATCAGAACAATTCTACTTTGCAGGGCAAACAAATCCCATATCCCAAGTAGCTGCAAGAGGCACATGACCCAGACAACCGACATGTATGGAGCTCCTTTTGAAAGCCTCAAGGTCTTTGTGTCTTGTTTTGGGAATGTAGAACTACTGATGAAAACAAATTCCTTTCAAGAAAGGTGATTCTGAATCCAGGCTTGTATGCATTTCTTCAGCAATAACTTGCTGTGCACAGCCAAAAGCCTTCCCAAACTTAATATTGTGAACTAAAGTAACAATATTCAAACAACCCCCAATTCACTGAAATACACATAATGAATTGCTACTGTAAAAAATTGCTTCATTTAGCCATCAATACTTCATTTTTAATGCTGCAGTGGAAATACTAGGTTATTTGCAGTCACTGTCTGCTAGTGACTTTGTTCCAGGCTCACTTACTGGAGTTGCAAAAACTTAGCTGCTCTCTTTTCCTAAAATTGAAACATTTTTTTGGAGCTAACAAAGATACATTCTTTTTTTCAGCACTTCCACCATCTTACATATTAGATCTTGTTGAAGTTCATAATCAATGACGCTCCCTCCACTTGCTGAGCTGGCTGTATTCTCCTGCTGCTGCACTGAAACCTGAAGAACGCCCATACAGTACCTGGCAGAGGAGGAAGGAATGTCCTGTGCAATGCCTAAGAGTAATGCATCTGCTGATTTACCAGGATTCCCAGTGCTGCTGCTCATTAATCTTTCTCAGCCAAAACCAGATGGGGCTATTAGGCAGGCTGGAGTAATGGGGGAAACTGGCAAGACACAGAAGGAAATGCATTATCTTCTGGATAGAATTGCATGTTAAAATGAGAACATTAAAAATGTATTTTTCATATTTAATTGGACGATGGATGATTATACCCACCAGAAAATCATGTGCAATGTGTTTTGCACAGGGCATTTATAAAACTGCTCAGCTGTGCTAGGGCTTGATTTTCCCCCGCAGAGAGAAAACGGCAGCTACAATCCTGACAAGGTTTTTGTGCTTTTTCCTCCAACACAGAGCTTACTCCACTGCAACAGCTACTGCAAATAACACTACAAAGGGCCTCTCCTTGTTGCAGTGAAAGGAAAATGGAGTTTGTGGTTTACATACAAGCCACAGGAAGCCTGCCAGCTTAAAAATCAGTGCTTTAGGAATAACGCGAGCATATGTGATACTCAGTCTAACATAAGCAGTGGATCTGCAGGTACAGCTGCTAATTCCTTTGTGGCATGGAGTCCAAGATGATTACAAATAGAAAAAAAAAGCCTGTAAATTATGAAGTGTAACCAGATTGATCACATAGGAAACTAGCATGGTCAGAAGGAATTACTACAGTAGGACTTGAAAAAACATCTGATAGATATGGAAGACTAATTGGGATAAGTGAAGACAGGCCAAGTTCTGCCAGGTAGCCAAATAGTAGATAACCCTTAGCCAGAAATGATAGGATGGGAACTACAGCTAGACATCTGAAGGTATAAACTGTGACAACACAGAGAAATCATGGAAACATATGAGAGGGTTTCAATAAGGCATTAAGTAAAAGCAAGTGCTTTGCCCAAACCTTAAACTTGCAAAGCCTGTCACTCAAAGGGAAGAAAACAGGAGGACTGGGTGCTAGCCAGTGGATTATTATTGGAAATAATAATGATGTCTGAAATGTGGTAGGATGTCAGAAGGTGCTGGGGAATACAGAGTTCAGGCTCTGGGAATGAAAAGTTTGCAGTGACTCCTGTGTGTCAGCGTCTTGGAGCACAGGGTGAAAATGGAGACAGAAGAACGTGTGCCAAGGTAAGAGGCCAAATTAGAAGAACAAAACAATTGTGTGCCATTTTATTTCTGATCCCTTGACTGGGAAAAGGTTAGCATTTCAGAAGGTTCAAGAGGAAAATGCAAACCCTCAAAAACTAGTACCATGATATTCAATGTAAAAATTTGAAACTAAAATCCCCTCTTTCATTTCAAAGAAAGAATCAGTGGCCCTGCACGAAAAGAAAAGAACAACTTAAATCCTCAGTTTGAAAATGGAAAGGGCATATAAATAGCCATACTGCATGGTATCCATTTAGATAAATGGAAGATATGGACAAGCAAATGCTGATGTGACTAAACTGGAAAACTTAGACGTTATTCAGGCCAAATAGGAAACCTTCAGAGAATGAAAATCAAAACTTTGTAAAGCTGAAAGGAAGGTATAATGGTTAAGATGGAGTTTGAGCAAGCTAAGAAGGAATTTGAAGAGCAAACAGTAGGAAGTTAAAAGTTAAAATACACATTTGCTCAGCACACCAAAAGCAGAAAACCTGAGAAAACTAGTTTGCCCCCCCAACCAACAAGTACAAGTAACAAAGACAATAAGGACATTGCCAAGAATCTAAATGATTTATTTGCATCAGTCTTCACCAGAGAGGGTGCTGGAGTGATATCTAAATGAGACTCACACTTTCCAAATATCAAAGATAAGGAGAAGTCATAGACTGAAGACTCAAGAGAGAAGTTGGTGGAACAAATCAATAAATCAAAGGCATTTAAGTCACCAGGTTCATCTGATATTTCTCGAAGATTTCAGGAGAAAACTGAGAATTAAGTAACAAAGCTCCTAGCAAATACCTACTACAGCAGAAGACTGGAAGACAGTCAGTGTTAAACTGAGTTGGGGGTTTTCATTATTGTTGGTGGTAGGTTTTTTTCATGGTGTTGGAGGAGCCCTGGCAGTTACAGCCAGATAGGTAATTCCAATTTGCTATCATGGAAATTGGTTAAAAACCCCAAGAGTCACAACTCCCAAATTATGAAGGACACAGACAAACATGATGTAACAGATACAAGTCAGTACAGTGTTCTATAAGGGAAAGAAAGGGGCTCTTTAACCCTCCTACCAACCCTTGAGCTGATTATACCAACCAGCACACCTAGGCCTATCCAGGAGATCCCATGACTCACTGTAGAGATAGGCAAGTAGCAAACAATTACCTCCCTGTTCCCCTATCCATATTGCATGACCACCAAGGAAAGAATAATGTTCATGTTGACAATGGCACATTCAGACAAGGTAGATGTCCATGCTACAGGTTACGCTGCTGCAGGGAAGTCCACTCCATCCTTCGGCAATGTCGTTATGACGGAGAGAAATGTACATCTGGAAATGAAAGGTTTTAATATCTATACAACATAATGGTGGCCACACTGAAACACTGACTGGAGATTGCACGTAGGTTCAACCAGTGTTAACCTCTCTTAGGATCAGCTTTTGATCCCTTTCTACATGTTAGCCAATCAACAGGACTCTGTGCTGCAGGGTTCTTCTCCCACTCAATATGCAGTGACCTCAGCCCTTAATGGTGAGCAATAGAGGACTTGGGGAGTTAAGATTTGGGGTTTTTTTCAAAGAATATATATATATATTAAGCCAGGACCAAGCACTTATTTCATTGTTTCCCAGCTCTTCCCAGCTTTTAATGTAAATCTTTACAGAGAGCCATTAAGAACAGAAGAAAAGCACTTTGGAAAATGTAGCAGTGATGTATTCTTATGCAGTTAACACTCCCAGGGGGTAAAAAAAAAGGTGATAGCCTCCCGCCCCTTTCTTATTTCTTGTCACAGATGTTGCCTTTTTTGGCTTTTCTTACACATAGCCTTTTTTATTTCTAGTCACAGACGTTGCCTTTTTTGGCTTTTCTTCTATGTGCACAGCATGATGAACTGATATTTGTGGTTTAAATGTCTGGTTTAACGGCATGGTTTCCACCATAACAGATAGCTCCCATGAAATGTCAGGTTAGAAATAAAACCAAGCGCTAGAGGGATGAGGTGGGGAGGCAGCTAGAAGGTCCAGTGGCTGAAAAACAAAATGGAAAAGAAGTGAGCAGAATGCCATGTGGATCCATCTCCTAACTCAGGTAGTGGTATTGGTACACGTGGTTGCATGGGGATCTGGGGGCAGGGAGACAGATGCATTTCTCACTGAATTGTTTCTGCTTTCTCTATTAACACTGCAACAGAAATTACAAATAGCCCTGCAAGGGGATAGTGCATTAAACCTCACCTCTTCATCCCATGTAAACACAACATTAATACTGAAGAATAAAGAAAATGGTAAAAAGTCCAGTGTCTCGTATTCTGCATTTTGCTTGTTAGGTTTCCTGTTCGCCCTCCAGCATACTCCTGTGTGTACCGAAGTTGTGAATGTGAGCAGCCCACATTCAAGCAAACACTCACACTCAGATTCCCAACACATTCTTTTCTCCCCCTCGAATGGGGAGTTTATTCCTGACAGTTTTGCTCCTTTTAATTATAAACTCCTTTAACGAAGTAGTTCTGAGACCTTGCAGCAGGCAGCAGGAGAGCACCAAGGCTACTAGTTGATGAGTTTATATTCCCTGTTCAGCAAAGAAGTCCTCATAAAGCCCAAGGCCCAATGCCTCCATGAATGGGCATGGACTAAGAAAAGAGCCTACAAATTGATATCCCCCACACAGTGCCTTACAGGCAAAATCCAACTCTTGCCTAAAAAAGACAGAGTTACAGCCAGGCCCTTTATTGTATGAGACACACACACAAACAAGTTGCTCTGGTGAAAACAGACCTTACACTGACAAGTTTTGTTCACTTTCTGGCAGAGCTACTGATCTTCTTTACTGGACCACCAGAACTGAAGATGGGAAAGAAACACAAGGGAGACATTTCCTTAGCAAGGAAAGGAGCAGCATTTAGAACTGGGGAAAAGGCAGGGTGGGGTATAGGGGATTTTCCTGATAAAACAACTAATTTGAGAATAAAAGACCAACCAATATCATGTATACACCTAAACCAGTGAAACAACTTCTCTGAAGTGTAGTATTGGATAAGCGTCCCCTTCATTTTCAAGGCTGATTCAGACCTTTGGCTCATCCTGCATTAACAAGGTCATCCATGTTAACAGGGCCCCTGTGAGAGTTCACAGGGCAAAGTTCCCTTTTAGAGTAGTGCAGATTTGAAATTCACAGGACAGCGACCCGAAGATCTTCCTTTACAGATAAAAAGCATGTCAAATTATTAAATAGCAACATGAAATCCTACACTGCGAAGGTCTGTCTTTGCTCTGCATTTAAGACAGCAGAGTGCATTTCCAGCCCCTGCCCAGTTCCCACCTCTGGTGGCGCGCTGGGCGCATGGCCAGCCCCTCTCGCTGACACCTCGTAAACGCTAAAGCTGAAAGGCCTGGAGTAGTTGGGGAAGGGTCAAATGAGCACAATCTGAAGATATGTCACTTCGAATTTCTACTGTTAGAACTGCTGAGTGTGATATAAAAACAGAAAGTATTTCTCAGTTCGAAGTTAGAAGACGTGGCCCCAAACACTGAGCGACTCTTCCCTCCGGCGTCCCTGTTACCCACACAGAGGCTCTGCTGTGCTAGCTGTTGTTCTCTGCCGTGAGATATTTGAGGGCTGCAAAGCCATAGTGGCGTGACATATCCTGCTGGAACTCCTCCTTCAGGGTCTTGAGACAGATGCGGTATTGCTTGTTGGAGCGGAACTTGGTGATGTCGAAGCTGGGGGCGTGCGGCATGTGGATCATGTAGGCGTTGGGCAGCACCGTGAACTCGTATTCCTGGGGGAGAAAAACACTGTCATTGTGAGGCTGTTCCCTAGCCCTCTTGCAGCACATCTCTCTCTTACTTCCACAGTCAAATGTGCTGCACAGTGGAACAGCACAGTATGGGGCTGGAAGACAACAAACACCCCTGGAGAAGCCAAATAAGCCTGCCTTTTTTTTTTTTAAGGTTGCTTTTTCTGGGCTTTATGAAAGGTCAACTTTTAGTTTTTAAACCTTTTATTCCATGTTAGCCAAATGATGGGGCAACAGTACAAAAGGCATGCCTGAAGTCATGTCTGCAGCAGAAATTTGGCAGTAGTGTCCTTACAACCAACACAGCTGTGAATGCACTCAGCGTGAGTCTCAAGTGTCCAGGTAAAAGCATGTTCTCGTCCCTACAGTTTACTTTGCTTGGGATGCTGGAATAAGTGATATTTACACTACACTGAGATACCTACAGTGACAAAACTGTCCAAAACTATTTATAAACCTGAGAGAGAATATGACATCTTTTGTAGGCAAAGTGTGAAAACGGACCTGCTAATTCCATATGCTTTGAGAAGGTTTTATGCAAATGAAGTTCTCCTTCACACAGTACAAGATACTGTGCTAATTCACCCTCTCCTCTAAAACCACTTCACTAATTCTCTTCATTTACATCTGGCCAAGTTCTTCAACAATTTTTTGTTGTTAAGAAAAGGTACTTCACTTAGGCCTCAATTATTCCTGTTAGGTTTGACTCATTTTTGTAACTAAATATATGATCATTAAAGCAAAGCTAGACAACAACTGATTTTTAGGCAAACTGGAAGGTCACTAACGTAGGATGTCAAGAAGCAGGTACCTGCTCCTGCAAGAAACTAGACAGAAAAGGGATGTGAACCTCAGTATTCCATAGCTAAAGGAAGCATCCTAAAAACTAGGACACTACCTCTTTTTTACAACAACTTTTTTGAAAGTATGTCTTGTATGGGATGCAAAAAATTGGGGACAAAAAAAATGTTGAAGATTCCATGGGCAAAGCTCTTGTTGTCCTCTTCAGTTTCTATTTACAGCTGTTGCTTCTCTGCAGAAGACACTGGACTGGGAAGGAATAGACACAGAGCGTGCTGGCTTTAAAAGAAATGGTGCACAACTTCCCCTGGTTTGCAAAGCCCAGTCACTTGGAGATGTAAGAGTTTGTGCAGAGACACAGAGTCTCTGCAGCACAGTAGCAGAGTACTCCAAAACCATTTTGTTAGGGAAAGAGGTTTATGGGAGAGAACACACTTGTGCTAATAATCACATATAAATCTTTCCTCTCCTAACAAGATATGATCAGCCTGGAAAAGACAAAGAACTGCTGGGTTATGATCCTACCAGAAACCAAGTGTTTAAGCAATACAGCCCAAACAAATGGAAATAAGCGAGTAGGACACAATGTGGATCCATTTTCTAACTCAGACAGTGGTATTGGTCAGCCCAAAGTGTAGCTAAGGCTTCAGTCATATCCCAGAAACAGTAGCATGTATTGGACAGCCAGGTGCAGATGCAACTGTGTGGCTGCTCCTTTCTCATTATGTTCCTTGCCAGACAGTGCTAAAGTGGTAAATTTTTGTGCCAAATTACAACGCCATGTATGGGAATGAGGAATGGGCCCCCATGAGCTACTGTTTGGGGTGAAAAATGTACAGCAAGAGCAAAATAATCTGATGCTCATTTAGCTGGAAGAGACTTAGAACTAATGGGGAACCAAATAAAAGAAAAAGGCTGGCATGGTGGAGTGAGGAGAGCTGATAAAGTACATACTACAAAGCATGTCCCTTATGGGACCTTAAAGCTAAAGGCTGAAGCTGCAGTGATGATACATCCCTCTTATACAATCTTTTCTTTGTTCTCTATCTGTATCTCAAGTCTGTAATTTGTGTATCTCAAGTCTGTAATTCAGGGACCATCTATGCTCTGCAGTGTAAATTATTCAGCACAGTGGTGCTCCTGTCCTTCCAAAAAGCCTTCAGGCACATAAAGCCTTCCAAGACCTTAGTAGTCCACTGCTAATAAGCCCCTTCGAAAGATGCTGGGCTGAGGTCTTGGTAAAAGGATTGCTCACAGTCTAGTTCTACAGTCACTGGAAGAGCAGGGGCAAGTTTTCCTACTGGCCCATCTCTACCATAAGGAAAGCAATGTACTTGCAGGAACCTCTGTCCCTGTCTCACTGGTTATAAATTCTTTAGACAGAGACTGTCGTTATCTATGTATTTGTACATTATCCAGCTCAGTGGACATCTGCATGCCCCCCAAATAATGATGATGATCTCCACACTGCGTGCAGCTTTGAAGGATGGTAGTGGCACAGGCCCTTAGTAGGGAGTCTGGAACAGTTCTCTTGACAGACGCTGCAGTTGTGAGAAGCAGTGACATAATTCAATTGAGAAGCTGCTCTGCCTGCTGGTAATGAAGCCAGCCAAGCAGCTGGCAGCAACCTGATCTGTGGACACCCCAAAGCAGAAGAATACCATAGGGGGAGGTAGCTGTGTGATCCCACACCCCCTCCCAATACTCTTATTTCTGCAGATGAAACTGAAACTTCTTTCCAACGTGAGAATATCTTTAAGGCTGGAAGAGTGGAAAAACAATTCCCCAGAGTTAGTTAGAATCCAATAGCCATTAAAAATATCTGTACTATGATCAGCTTTGAAAAATGTTCCAATTTCCCATGTGTGAATCTGTATGCTGGCCAATCATCTCTGAACAGAGGAGTTAAATCTTGAGTGCTAGATGAGAGCTGCCAGTGGGAACATAAGCCTTGTTACCCAGATTAACAAATAATAAATCATTACACTGGCACTCTCCACAACTGATAGTTAATTGATTAGTGTTTGGAAAGTGCACTGGAAAATTAAAGTGCTATAAAGTATTCTTTTTAATGATAATGTAAGGGACTATTTCTTTTTTCTGGTCTGTAATAAATTTTTCTTGACATAAGTAGTCATGAATTTGTTGGGAATGCCCTTCTGAAAGCGGAGGGTATTTGTGGATTTGTCAGCAGAAACAGAAATTATCCCTCCCACATACGTGCCTGCATGCAAATAAACTGTAGCCTACATCCCAGAGACAAAAATCTCCTGGTAATACGCTGCATGTCCCGTGCTTCCCTTCTGCACATAAACTGGTAAGAGTTGAGCAGAGAAGGATCAGCTGAAGTAAAAGCTAGCACAGCAAGATACAGATGACCAAAAATATTTGGCTTAGGTTAGCATGAAATGCATCCAGTCCAAAAACTGGGACTGAGCAAACTGAAAAAAAAACCCAAATGAACCAAACTAAAAAGAAATGGCATGACCCAGACCCTGCTGATTAGCACTGCAGTTAGCTTCGCATCCAAGAACAGGGAGATGCAGACTCTGCCATTTCAGTGAGTAGTAGCACCAGACTCCAGAGTCACAGTCACTGTCAGCCTCTAAGATCTAGGTTGTGGGAGGGGCTTTGGCAGCTCTGAGAGCTCCAGTGCCAGTCTGGGACACTCCAGCTTTCTCTCCATCCTTGTTCTTACATATTATGCCCAGCAGCCTCATCTCCAATCACAGATGTAAGAGGCAGGAAGCCCATGGATCAAGTACCTGGATCCTCTAGAATCTGTTCCACATTCAGAGACTATGGAAATGTAAAGTCCTTGGCTTTGCAGAGATACACTGCAAATCCAGACCAGAAATTGAAGATGCTTGTCTTGGATTCAGTTTAAGATTGCTTCTTGAATTTGAAATTAGCTTTTGGGAATCAACAACCTCTGTTTAACTGAAAAACTTCCAGCTCAATCCACATAGCCCCTGGCAGGTGATGAGACTCAGAATAAGTGCTGTGATGCTCAGGCATGCTGTTGGGCAGAAGGTAGGCACTGCAGGGATTGTGCCACTGCAAAATAACAACTCTCTCAGCACTGACAAATAAACTAAATCAGATTCAGTTCTCCTTTTAATGCCTGATAAGGACTAAATTATGTGTTCCCAACTCAAGAAGCACTCATCTAAGGAGTTTAGTAAGGCCACATGAGCACTTTGGTGATGCAAAGCCCGAAGCCTTTCTACAGAACACAGATTTCATTTCAATAACCCTGCGGCCCAGCCCTGGGTGAGATATGCAGGTGTAGTTTCCTCACCTGTGCATCCAGTTCCATGATGTGAGCTACTTTGTTCCAGCCAAATCCAACAAACCGCCTGTCATACTCCGGGCAGTCCTTCCTCACAACAACGTATGGCTCAAAGTCTGCTTCCCACTCAACGCGGTAGGGAGTGGTGGCTGTGCGCCACTTGGCAAAGTTTGTTGGCGCGTGCCCTTTCGTCCAGACGTGGTACCTTAAACAGACATAAATGGCATGGACGTGGGGAGGCAATTAGATAGAGTGCATCTTGGCGAGGAAACCAAATGTTACTTGTTAGAGGAAACGCTGAAAACTACGGACATTAGTTTACAGTTCACATCGTCGTTTTCGGAACGCATCGGAGGTAATTTCTAGGACTGTTTCCAGCACGTTTCCCAGAGCCTCCATGTGCTCAGTGTTTAAACACATCTAGCTGGTGAAGGGGAGCATGAAAACACCACCTAATGCTAATATGTGGAACGAAGTACACAGACAGTTCGTCTGCGCTATGAAGCGCTGTGCCTCATTCCTAGCAACCAAACGTCTGTACCAGTGCTCTAAAACTGTTGTGAAATTCTGTAGCTCGGGAGAGGACCCTAAAATTAGCTCTTTCTACATTAGTGTGACAGTCATGATCTGTTTTATAGGCAGTTTTATAATTCGTATGAGAGACACCTGCAGCTCTGGAGAGATGTTCCATTTTATTCACTGCTGTTATTACTATGGCAGGAGCCAATGTAGCTAATTAAATTAATAAGTAAAATATTACATAAAGGCTTTTTTTCCTGTAGTTTCTACACATTGTGGGGAGTATTCATGTGATCCTCAGTCAGGTAATCAACTTGATTTACAGAAAAAATCAGTTTGTACTTTGGTAATCTTGTTTAGGTCGCAGCAGGTCTCTTCCCAGCACAGCTTGAATCCAGCCCATTAGTGCCAGGGTCAATGAGTCTCCTGCCCACTTATTCTTCTTACACCTTTCCAAAAAACAACGAGACAGACTCTTTCTGCAGGCTCATAGATTAAATAATGAAACAAAAGCATAGCAGGCCAGCTGTATTACAAAGCCCTGAGATGTATAAGAGAAGGGGCAAAACAAACATCCTGCCAGTTTGTAATGTAAGGTACATGGAATTCACAGGAGGGGACTCGTGCTCAAAGGGAGGTGATCTCAGCATTAAATATTTTGGAATTAGGACCTGAGTTAATGTTTGAAGCTCAGAAACTCTCATAACATTATGAGACATCACAAAAACCAGGTACACTGTCCTGATTTCACTGGGACAGCATCATAGAGTCAGTTTTCTATTCACCAAAGCTCTATTTGTGAGAAGAAAGTTGGTAAGACATTTCATTTTAGCTTGTGTCCGGCCATCATCTGCAGGTCTCCATAATGATCAAGATCTTTAGCAGTTTCAAGCGGGCCAGGTGCTACAGCTATGAGAAGTGAAAGCCCAAGGCAGCTGATCCAAGCTGGCCAACAGAAGTATTTCATAGCATAAACGTCACACCTACCCTGTATATACTTCTCATATGTAACAACTGCCAGGACAAAAAAGAAATGGCCTCAGGTTGTGCCAAGGCAGGTTCAGGTTGGATATTAAGGGGAAAAAAATTCACAGATGGGATTATCAAGCATTGGAACAGGCTGCCCAGGAAGGTGGTGTAAGTATTTAAAAGATGTGTGGAAGTGGTGCTTAGGGACATGGTTTAGTGGTAGTGTTTTAGCAGTAGCTGTAGGATTGTGAGCTCTAGGTGAGTAGTTGGACATGATCTCAAAGGCCTCTTCCAACTTCAACAATTCTATGATTCTCTGATTCTGTAAATCAGAAAGCCTACTCTCCTGTTTGCTGTGACCATTGTCTTTTAACTGGAGTTCTGGTTCTTGCAGTGCTTGACAACTGTCATTCACTGTTGGGAGTGCACAGCTCATGGCTGCTATGAAGGCTGAGAATAGCTTTGTGTACTTTCCATTAGTATTAGTTGTTAAAATCATTATTTTATTTCATTATAGCTATTTCTATTTCAAACCCTGGATTTCTATTCCTGTTCCTGATTCCCCTGCTTAGGGAGATGTTCCAGTCTGTTCTATTATCCAGTCTGTCAATGGATAATAGAACAACTGGCAAAATAAAGACAGATGCAAAATGACAACCTAGGAATTTTCACTTGGACTGTGTATTTATATAGCTTGTAACAGGAAAACCATAGAGGAGTTGAGCTTTGCTGACTCTCCTTGTTCAGGGGCAGTGCAGGAGGACAGAATTACAAGGACAGCGCTTGGGTCCAAAGTAGTGCATGGTCCTTTGAAGGCTGCATTTCTAAACTATAAAGAGATTGCACCACTTTCAGATATATGGCTTGGGGATCTGGAAAAACAGAGCCCTTCTGTATTAAAAAAAATGACAGTAGCAGATTCATAAAGATGCTTATAATCCTTAATGTCTTTTGGAATCGTCTTCAAAGAGACTATTGCTTTTCTTGGTCTCTTTAGGAAATGAGTGGGTAATCTACCCAGATGCTAATGGGCACCTATTTATGCTGAAAAAAACCACAATCACAATGTAGGATTTAAAACAATATGGGAGTGTTGAGGATGCTGTACCTTCTGAAATCCTACCTCTGGCATTTCGAAACTAATTGTGGTGATAATGACGACTACTAACCACTTACAGAGTGATTTGTATCTTCAAAGCCCCATAAAAACTTCAGTTGATTGAGAGATTCCTGCAGAGAAGCAGTCAAACGCTGCTGTAGTTCTAGTAACACCCTCCCACTGATTTAAACAGGGAGGATACAGGACACTAACCATAAAAAAAACATTCAACTTCTTTGCACCCTTTTTGGTGATATCAGTGTAAGCAGCTGAAGTATAACCTCTGCGAGTTGAGGGAGCTGACTATCAGAAAAAAAAAAGGTAAATGGGAAAAGACAATGAAGAGAAAATATGGATGTGAGATTGGAAAGACAAAGGAGAAAGGAGGGAACAAACTTGACTGTACTAAAGAAAACAATCCCAGAGATGATCTGCTGGCCTTTTGAGAGTGATTGAAAGAGGGAAAGAGGGTAACAAAATGGAGGCTGAGATCAGGACAAAGAGGAAAATGAGTACAGGATACAAAAATCAGATGTGCACACACTAATTACAGAAGAATAACTAAATTGGAAACAAGAACTGTGAGAGTTAGGATTACATACATATCATATGGGTCTACATCTATATGTTCGCACACATATAATCTTGACTGACGGCTGATCAGCACACACTATGTACTGCAAGGTAGGATGTGCAGGCACCATTACATGGATGTGCAGCAGAGGAAGCTACCATGAAAGAGTGAGTCATGTCCAAGAGATTTTGCTCTTGGTGATGCAGTTGTCAGAAGTGGCTCACTGTCTGTATTGGTCTTCCATCTCACAGGGTAAATAAATAAATCTAATTTTCCTGCTCAGTTCCTTGTCACTCAAGACTTAAATACACATTGGATTTTAGGGCCACACTTGATCTCACTGAGTCCCAGGAGAACTTTGTGGAGATTGTGAACAGCATATTTTTCACTATGCTGGCAATTTTGATAAATCCAAACCAAATCATTAGATCTCCATAAAATGATTAGTTTCTTTCCCACAGTTCATGGAAAACAACTGGGAAAAAAACCCACCTTCCCACCTCCCTCCCCCCTGCATGCTTTCCTTGTGTTATTGATCCCCTTTATTTAAAATAAAAGTTCAAAAGTATAGTAAACTTTGGTAAAATTAGCAAAGTGAAATAATTATTCCTCTCAAGAGTGTTCTTCCTCCCTGCATTGTCCCTCAAAGCTTCCCATTTCAGTGAGAAACATGTTTTGGTGAAAGAATGACCTTCCCGGTTCAGTTCTCAGATGCTGAAACATTTTGCTGGATTGTGGCTGCAACCAGGTAATCAGTTCTTGCTGGTTATGTTTTCTCAATACGATGCGTCTTCCAGCAGCTGTGGTTTCCCTTGTGCCCAAAAGCTGTGTTGGCAGTACATTTGTGGTTCATCAGTGATTACCCAAGCACTGAGCAGGCACAGTCACAGCCAGCACCTGCAAGCAAAGCCAGCAAGCTGCTACCAAGCAGCCCACTGCTGCGGAAGGTTGCCACACAACACACCTTGCCAGCTGCAGATGCTCACATGTTTTCCCTTCAGTTCTGGTGGTGACTGGGGAATGTAATTGAGAGCTGGTTTGTACTTCTTAGCTGCCCAGAGTTAGAAAAGGTCACCATTTGGAAAAGAGGTGACAAAAGCAATTTCAGTGAGGGAAAGATTGTAATCTACCATGTGGTGTGAGGGACTGGGATGCTGCAGGCACTCTCAGCAATCACTGTCACAGCAGTCCTCCCTAGCTCACTCCCACCTGCTCAGCCTTGAATTGCAGCATTATTAAAGCACCTTGAAGGCGGAGGTGGAAATTCTCAGCACAAATCACAGCTGCTTTGTGGCTGTTGATAGATCTGAGCAATGAAATGAGCCAAAACAAACTGGGGAAGCATTTGTAAAATGTGTCTTACATTAATAAGTATAACAGCTACAGACTGTGTGTCCTTCAATTCTTATTTAACCTTGCTCTGGCAAAACTCCCACTGATGTTAAAGACATTTTTTTCCTGGGTGGGACTTGAGAAAGGATCTGCAAATCTGGCTGTGTACATTACATGCTAACATGCTGTACAGCTTGAAGATGAAAACTATAGTAGAAGGCCACTGCTGTTCAAGCTGAAAGTTTGGCTGTTGGTAGAATATAACATCTGAAAATCCTGAGGGTGTCATTTTCCACTGGAAGATTGTTTTTCTTCCAGCTATAGGAGAAACAATTCTTTTCTAGCAACAAATATCTGTTCATTTGTATTTGACTGCTAAAGAATGATGGGAGAGTAAAAGGCACTTGCTCTATCAGTATCCTTAAGTAATTTTCCAGAGTGAGGCATGCCTCTCTCAATCACCCTAAGTTTCTATTTCAAGGCAGTTACTGGTAGAGGTAGTGTCAGAACTAGGTTTTCCAGGCTCTTATGGGCTGTCTGTGAAGACATAAGCATGCAATCACATGAGGGAAAGGTGGTTACTGCAAATAGAGAGGTGTGTAAGACAGAGAATGGAAGAAGTGTGAGGAAAGCTCTAAAGTAAGGGAAGGATGGAAGAGGTGAAGAAGAGCTCCACTGGTTACAGATATTACCTATCTTTTTATCTCTAGATCTCAAAACACTGTAAAAAGTAAGAGGTGAACATTGTTACCTGCACTTCAGAGATGGAGAACAGAGGTGCAAGAAAGTGAACTGATTCGTGTACCACCTCCCAGCAGGGCAGTAGTGGAGCTGAGAAGAGAATGCAGGTCTCCTAAGCCCCCTCTCTGTGCATGTAAGGCCCTATTATACTCTTCCCATTACTGTGATACTTTACAAATGTCTGCTAATCAGACCTTTACACACACACCCAAGAGACACTTAACCCCTGGCAGTTGATTTTAAAACTGAGAACTCTGGCAGACAATAGAAGAGACTTGTTCATAGCCACAAAAGGAGTCTTAGAGAAGAGCTCCAAATTTAGGCGATCTTCTCAACTTCTAGTCAGAGCATACTTCTACCTCTGCATTGAGAAACTCCAGCTATTGAAGCAGCTGTTTCACACTTTGAGTACACAACAAGCTTGCATTTGTTTTTCCAGTAAGTCAGTAAGGAAGTCAACCAATGAGCAGAGAGAAATTATTTTTGGTCAGATGAGGGACATAGCTATCTGCATAGTATTTGGCTGCCAGAAAGCAAATTACACGCACATGAGTGTAATGGTCATGCTTGATTTTGTAGCACAATAAAAAATGATGAAAATAAAACAAATTCAATTTAACAACTGAAGTCCTCCAGTAGAGGACTATAATAGTAGATAAAATGCTGAGCTCACAGATGGCATATATCCACACATGATTCCCTTCACTGCCTCCCCATGAAAAAGGGGGGGGAAAAATTGCCAATCGGCTTCTTAATGGAGCTAGCCAGCTGACAGCGAGAGAGAAAAATCAAATATTCCCAAGAACATAAAAAAAATAATCCTTAGAGATAATGACTACACTTCATTACTTTTCATTACCTGAATGTGAAGAGGGTTCCCATGTCCAACATAGATAGCAGCTCTGCTTTTGACTTGGGGAAGGAGAGGCGGTAGCGGAGGGTCTCAAAAGCAGGTACGATCAGAGCTTTCTTGGTGTTAGCCAGGTCTAGCTGGATGACTGACTTCCTGGCAAAAAGAAACAACAAATATAAGCTGGAACATTTTAAATGGAGTGAATCACTTGGTTTTTCAAAATAAAGTGCAGAGAATGGGGAGTTTGATACTGTAAATGTAACTATAACCCAGATTCTTCCCTAAGAGTGCCTCCTATTTTCCTCTACTTTTGATCTGATGCTCTAAGTGCAGAGAGAGTATCACAGCTCAAAAAGTTTTCTTGTTTTACTGACCAGTGCTGCCCTGCATGTCCAGGGGTACACAAAGCTGAACTTGCACTCTGAGCATGGCCAACTGGCCATCTCTTTAGGAGCAACCTAGTTGACTGTTACTACACATATGGGAAGGTGTTGTCCAGTCAATGGCAGTTCAAGAGGAAAAAAGAGATTTATTCAGGACTCAAGTAAGACTGCAAAGTTTGGCTGCACTTCAGCCCAGCTATTCTCTGTACTATGCTGTGCCATCATACTTGCTTTTTAGTTCATTTTTGGAGCTCTGTGTGTCCTGTAAAGTTAGTGTTACCTTAATACCACCATTGACCAGTTATTTGCTTTCAAGAACACTGCTGCCATGGTGGTTGGTCTTTGTTCAAGGTAAGGCATGGATCTACTGCAATGGGACATGGTGCAGATCACCAAACTGTACATCAGCAGTATTTACATGAGTATTGTTAACCACGTGCATGGTAGTACCCAGAGTTTGGAGCTCATTGGTGCTTGGCTCTGTCCATAGGGCAAAGAGACTGTTTCCTGCAGAGATGAGCTCTGCACTGTATGAACTGAGGTGCCTTGCTTTTTTGCCCTCTTTTACTGCCAGCTGTGCAGTGCACAGACTGTTTTGGGGTGTGAGCACGTACTGCATTTGGCACAGTAGGGCCCTTCTCCAGACAGGGGCCTTAGGATGACTGATGCAGAACAATGGTTCAGCAGCCTTACCCTGCCTGCCATTCAGTCTATTCTTTCCTAACAAAGTAAAACCCAAAGAAAAAGAAGTTACTTTTCCATCCCCAAACTGAATCTTACTATGCTTGTCATTAGAAATAACTCTGTCTTGATTTTCCTTTCATTATTTTCATATTTCATAGGAGAACTATGCCTCTCTCTCCCTGTCAAAGTCAGTTCCCCTTAACAGGATTCACTGTCCTGACTTTTATGTTATTGCAACAAGCAATCAAGGACAATGTTGACAAGCAGCAAATTCTCTACAGTCTTACAAGATGAAGAAATTGGGATGACTGTCATAATAACAGAAGGACCAAAACAAATCACTTTTCTAGACCCAGAATACCTAGAATTCATTTATATTGCCATCAGAGAAAAAGAAGAAGAGCAAGGCTATTTAATAAAGTCTGAATTTCAGAGAATTCACACCACCCTATCGGCCTGTTCTATAAAAAGAAATCTGCTCTCAGTGCCTTACTGCAAAGTTTGCATTGTTTAAAGATTAGTTGCCACATTCCAGTGAACTTTTTCACAATTGAAGGACTTTGACAGCATCATATTACAACTTTTTTGTGCTTTCTTCACTAGCTTCTCCTTCACCATCAGTACAGGCCAAGACACATGCGTGCAAATAGGTGGCTCAGTCACAGTCAGCCTCCACAACCTTTCAGAATCATTGAGCAGTGCCAGCACCATCTTTATGATGCTCTTAAATGTTTCTTGCCCATCACAACTTCTTGTAGAGCAGAGGACACTAACATAGTTCCTTTTCCAGTATCTCAGCTTTCTAGACTCTGTGCAATCTATCGCCCTGGAGTGGTAGAGCTTTGGGGATTCAGTTCTAGGAAGGAGCAGGTAACATTTGCAGTGATGCTCAGCCTTTGGGCTCTGCAAGGAAAAAGCAGCTTCCATTTATGGCTGTTACTATCTTTTTGATGGAGAGCTCAAAAAAGCCAGGTAGAAATTAAGGCCTCTCAGTCTGAAGCTGAACAAAGCTGAAGCAGGCATAGGTATCAAATGAGTAACAACAGAGACTGTTAAATAGAGCAAGTTGTGTTGCAACTAGTGCTGAACGTGACTCATTTTGTAAGATATGGGATAGAAGCACAAAAATAATGTGGATATCAATATCCTTTCTGCACACTCCCTACTCCTGTCATCTGCAAATTTAATATAGGTGTCAATGGCAGAACTGATGGGAAGAAGAAATGACAGTACCTTCATGAAGAAAACCAAAAGGCACAGGGAATAAACTGATGGAAGAGGCTGAAATCACTTGCACCATGAAAGGTCAATGTGAAAAGTCAGGTAAGTGGAGAGAAGCAGAGGTCTGAAAACAAGAATACTTGTAGCCAAACAAAGTCAAACTGCTGGAGGTTCTTCAAGAATGAAATAAAATAGCAGGATAATCTCTGCAGAAGAGATTTCAAGAGATTTGTGAGTATCTGAGATAAGGTCATGTTGGTAAGGTCAAAGTGGAGGGTTCACCAAAACCATCTGTAAGTTGAGACATGCTCATTCAAGAAGTCCAGCAGCACTGACCTGCGAGTTGAATAGCCTGGATTAAATGACATAATGGACTAATGTAAGGGGAAGAAGAGATCAGTGCTGACATGCAGGTGACAAAATACAATAGAAGCCATGTAACTTGTGATAATGTCAAGGAGGATTAGGGGGAGAAACACCTTTCATTTCATTCTGATAACTTGGCTGGTGGACTGTTCCTTGGACAAGAAGATTAAAGTCTAACCTGTTCCTACTGGAAGCAAATCTACTTTTCTTTTTCTTTGGGGTGACTTTTTTCCTGTTTTATGTGGAGATGCCATCTGCTGATTGGTTCTGTTACATTTGGAATTGGAAAATTTTCACTGTTGGTATTTCAAGGCCTGTGGAATATAATGCAGGGAACACATCTGGTCACATCTGGTACTCTGCAAACTAGCAGTAACAAAGTGTGTAATTCCTGCACTGTCCTTATGAGGGCTGCTTTTGGGATTCAGTAATATGATCCAGTATCTGTCCTTTCCCCACCAAACCCCAAAGTAAGGATGTAGGATTCTATGAAGAGCTTTCTCTTTCTTTGTGTTCAGACCTGATGCATGCCATTCTGACACAGTGAAGGGTGAAATTCCTAAGCCTACCAATTGACCCTATTTTTGACAGAGCATGGGGGAAATGAATCTTAAATTACAAGTGGTTCCCTGCAGATTGAATGAACTCTAGCATGTTGAAACAAATCTTATCATCTCCATAGTACTTTCCAAAAATTAACACAGAATTCTCATATAGTAGTATCATTCCCATTTCTGGAGGACAGAGCTCAGACCCAGAAAAGTTAGCAACCTAATCCTAAAGCAGTGAACTCAGACAAAAAGAGTCCATTAATTCAAATTAGCTTCTGCCATCAAGAACTCAGGAAGTGGTTAGTTCAAGATCAAATAGAGCAGTCACAGAGTTTGTGGTACAAACTGGAGAGTTGTCAGTCCATTGTTAAATTCATTAGAATGTTCTTCCTCCCTGCAAAAGCAATGAATGCATACCCTGCAAAGGCATTCAACAAATAAAAGCCAAGAGGCACAACATGAAATGTGTCTCTTGCTGAGATGCTGAAGAACAACCAGAAATACTTCACAACTCATATTGCAGGGGCCAGGTATAAAAGTGTGGATAGAGGCTGGATGCCAGGTCCCAATTCATGCTGAATGTGTCCCTGGAAGCAAAGGGCATTTTTTACACAAATGTGTCAGGAAAGAACTTCAATGATAGCTGTGACGGCTGCAGATAAGCAGCCTGCCTAGTTATTTTGTGTTAGAACAACACAGAAGATGATCTGCACACCTTACCTGTAGCAACCAGAAGGAGCCTTTACCTCTGGAGCAATGATACAGTGACCTCAGTAACTAATGAGGGAAGTCAACAAAAGACTTAGACTCAGCACAGACCATGAAAGTGTCTGAATTTCATAAACAGGAAATCTTTAAAGGATACATTTCTTTCCTTTCCTACTTCACAAAAGAGTAAGGCAGGACAAAAAGTGGGGGCTGATGGAGATTTAAAAGCATTGAAATGGTCTTGCTTGGGAGCTGTGAAAAAGCTCAGTTAGCACAAATGTAAGTGCCAGGACCAGATACTTAGAGGGACAGACAAACATCACCTTCACCACCTCCATCTCCTTCAAATCTGGCTGTTTTGAGGGAAAAGCACAGCTTCAAAATACATTGAAAAACATGTTGAGAATCCTTCCAAAAATTCCTTTTTTTCTGAGAAAATATTGTCTGCAGAGAACACAACATACAACATATGTAAATCAGCAGACTCGCAGTGAGAGAGACTTGTTTGGCTCATCCTGTAAAAAGTGATGCCTGAAACACCACATTATTTCTATTTGCTTATGGTTGTTCTATCTGCAGAAAGGAAGGTGAAAAGGTTTGTACATCTCTCAAACAGTTGCTGCCATTCAGATAGATAGGACTAATCAGCTGCTTGCAGAGACAGTAGGGACAGTCAATGCAGAAAGAAACAGGGCATCCATATGTAAAATCATTTCACCACACCTCCCTGCTATTTTGCTCAGAGAAATATATTGAAAAAGCAACAAAAGCAAAAAATCCAATCCCTATGTTGTATGATAGGTTGGACTTGATCTCTAAGGTATCTTCCAACCTGGTCTATTCTATTCTACTCCTATTCTATTCTACTCCTATTCTATTCTATTCTATTCTATTCTATTCTATTCTATTCTATTCTATTCTATTCTATTCTATTCTATTCTATTCTATTCTATTCTATTCTATTCTTATTCTATTCTAAGAGTTGATAGTAGCAGATTAGCAGTTTTGATTCTAGGATGGATATTAGGAAATATTTCTTCAGTGAAAGGGTTATCAAACATTGGAATGGTCAGCCCAGGGCAGTGGTGGAGTCACTGTCCCTGGAGGTGTTCAAGCAGTGTGTGGACCTGGCACTTAGGGACATGGTTTAGTGTAGACCCTTCAATGCTAGGTCATGGGTTGGACTGGATGATCTTTGAGATCCCTTCCAACTGAATGTATTCTGTGATTCTGTGATATTCCCAGGTAACAGGGACCCACAGTCAGAGTTATGGTGGTATGTGCCTCACAAAAGGCTGGTAGATTAACACAAGGTCTTGGATGCAACAGCTTTCAGTGTGAATCTGTTGTTTGTTTTCTGAAACAGCACCAATGGTGGCCTCACTGTGCATTTAGTTCTATAATGCATTGCCACCATATGAGAGTTATTTCAATGGTTGTAACATTTCAAGTATACTGTGTCATATCATTCTGTTGTCTCTCTTTTTCCTTTCAATGCTGGCTCCCATCAGTGCACTGTGAAGCAGCATGGAGAAACAAGTTGCTTTTTCAGTACTACATGCTGGCATCAACAGCTGCTCTCCTTACTGTGTCCAGCATCAATCTGAAGAAATGTAACACTATGCAACCATAATGTCAAAGAACAGAGAAGCTAACAAGAACTGTCCCTATCTTGAGACAGATAATGTGTGTAAGGGACAGAATCATTTTGGGGTTCTTACAGCACAAATTAAAAATAAATATCCCTAAAATACATGGGAAACAAGCTGACACAGTGCAATAAAATGTCAGAATTACTGAAATCTGTAGTCTTAAATCCATACAATTACAGAACAGTTCAGGTTAGAAGGGACCTTTAAAAATCATCTAGTCTAGCCACCCTGCAGTGACCAGAGAGAACTGATCAACAAGATCAGGTTGCTCAGAGCCCCATCCAACCTGATCTTGAATATTTTCAGGGATGAGGCTTCTACCACCTCTTTGGGCAAGATGCTCCAGTGTTTCATCATCCTCATTGTAAAAAATGTCTTCCCTATGCCTAGTCTAAATCTACCCTCTTTTACTTTGAAAAACCCCCATTACCCATCATTACAACAGACCCTGCTAAAAAGACTGTCACCATCTTTCTTAGAGTTCCCACTCTATGTACTGAAAGGATTCAATAAGGTCTCCCCAAAGCTTTTTTTCCAGGCAGAGCAATGCCAGCTCTCTCAGCCTTTCTTCACAGCCCTTTGAACAGTGACTTTGGCCCCCTACATGGAGGCAGAAGTTTTGAAAAGACAATTAATTCTCCACATGAAGGAGAGGTGAGAAGATAATGCTTACTCAGTCAAGCCTGAAACAGAGGAATTCCTCATAAGTACAATACCTGAAGATACATTTCCCTTTACGCCCCAGATCCCTGGACTTATGGACTGAAAGGGATCACCTACAGGCAGACTGTCACTGGAATACTTTGATCAACTTTTACCAAATTAGAACAGAGATGAAAAGCAAGACTGATCAGGACTAAAGAACTGAAATCCTCCTGTCTGGCCACAGGGTGTCCTCCTTGCTCTATGCTTTGCCCTCAGGTGACCAGCCTCTGCAGGGGAAAAAGGTCTTCATTAAAAAAAAAACCACTCAGTTAATGGATCAGAGGTCTGTAGTTTGCTCAGCTCAACCTGCTCACACTCATTACGATACAATACACACTGAGGTTACTCTGCCCAGTTTCCTTATGCTAATTATTTCTCCTTGACAGGTGCTGGCACTGCAGTCATATTTCTGAGCTGATTAGACTATCATCCTCTTTTCAAGATATGGAACTGGATTAAGAGTGTGTCACAGGGAAAACAAATTCAGTAATGCTTTGCATGTTTTTTCTGTCAGTGACATTAAGAACCAGGGATGTTTAGGGAAATCACCCAGCTCACATCTCTGCTAATGCAGGAGGCTCTTGCACATTTAATAATACTTAGTCCAGTTCAATTTCCAAATTGATTCTTCTTCTGTTCTCAGGGAATTATTCTGATGCCTAAAAGGGATCACATTTAGGCCTGTTTTTTTTTTCCTTTCCCAGCTGTATTGGTTTACTTCCAGTTGCAGCTCCTTCTTCTACTCTAAAAACGTTTATGCCTTTCTGAGCATTGTCATACTTCAAACGTCTATAAGCCGCCTCTTTCAGATCTGCTCAGCTGGCCTTGTTTTGGGAACATGTGAGAAGGGTGGGGTTTGGAGGGGCTGAAAACGTGGGTGACAGTGGGACTCCCTCCACTGTCCATTTACCTGAGGTACTCGTAAAGTCCATACATGGGTAAGAAGTCAATGTCGGACAGAAACATGTACGGTGTGCTGATGTGCTTCATGGCCACGTTCCGCAGCAGGTTCACGGGATAGAACTGGCCTTCCTTGTACACGATGTGGTAGCCCACATTGTGGCGGCTCATAAGGACTTCGGAGCCCTGGGCGTAGCGCAGAAATTGCTGGGCTTCCGCATCAGAAAGATAGAGAGCCAAGCTGATTGGACCTTCCCAGTGTTTGCAGATGGCCTCAAGCATCTGGAGCCTGAAAGAGGAAGGGTGAGAATATGAAAGACAGTCTCCCTGTTTGGCATTTTTTGTTTGGGTCCATCTGATAAAATGCAGGTATCTGTCTTTAAAAGAAACAGACTGGGGTCACCTGAGGAGTCTCCCTCTCCAGAGATATTCAAAACCTGCCTGGATGAGTTCCTGTGTGATCTGGTATAGGTGATCCTTCTCTGGCAGTGGGGTTGAACTAGATGATCCTTCAAGGTCCCTTCCAGCCCCTAACAATCTGTGATTCTGTGATTCATGTGGTGGAAGGCAATAAATACTTCTACAGCACAATTCATCTCCTGTAAGTTGATGTTTCCTTCTGGAAATGGACTTCACCCTAGACAGGCTTACTTGTCTCCCCTGAATGCAAACAAGCCTAAGGCAGTTCTAGCTCAGATACATGCATCCACAACTCAGTGAAATCAACACTATCCTTTCTGCCTAAAGTATTGATGGTGCAGGAAACCCCACATGGCTGATGGGACTTCATCTGATGGGAGCTTTGTGCATTTACAGGGATCTGCCTATATGGATTTACTTGCAGGACAGAGGTCTCAATATTAAGCAGTGCCTAGTGCTCAATCCACACTTCAGATCAAGCTATTCTCACACACTAACATAATACAGTGGAGGAGAAAGGTGCACAGACCCAAAAATCATTTTACCTCTTGTTCAGGAAAACTTTCCCCAGATTTTTGCAAGACAGTCAGATCTAAACAGTTGTTGAAAGTTACAGGTCAAGGGAATACTGACTTATATGAACTTCAGCAGTGACTAGAGGAAAAGTCACTGTCAGGGAAAGGACAAAAAGATGACACATTGATTGAAATGGGATTTACTATATGTGGGGAGTATGGAGAGAAGGAAGCAGAGACATGGCATTGCTGTGGAATACAAAAAAAACCATTTTAAGACAAAACCATCATTAAAGCACTAATTTGTGTATGTTTTAGCAGCACTTCAAATTTCATTATATCCTTTTAAAACCAGATTGTATTGAGGCATATTTGAAAAAGTGTCCAGCAGTTACAATACTATTGATGAAAATCACAACAAAAGATCTCATACACAAGCATAAATCAAGCCCAGCCTGATCAATATCATTTAAGCACTTTGGGTAATTTATAGAGGATTGCTTAGGAATTAAGATATGCCACCCAAAAATATAGCAAGGACTGATTACAAAGCCTCTTGAGTTAATACAAAAGGAAATGAACCAATGCAGCCTAGCCAGATATTCTATTAAAAATTATGAAGGATAAACTATGCAACATGATTATCTTCTCTCCCTTCCAAATCCATATTACTAGATATTTCCCATTAATATTTATACAAAACACAAGAAAAGTTTTCTGCATCATCATGATCAGAGAAAATAATTTCCTGCCTCCTCCTATCTCCCTAAGCTTTGCAGCAGAAGGGAATAATATGCCACCAAACATACATTCTGATTCAAAATTAAGAGTTTTTTTTTCTCCTGCATTTCTGAGTGATCATGATGACATCCAAGATGATATAATCATTTTTTTCTTAGATATGAGATATTACCTTTACTAGTCTACATTATTTTATCTGTTATTGAAGCTAAGGTTATTATCAGCCCTGAAACACAGAGCAGAATTAGAAACATGAATCGATGAAAAAGATCTAAATAAAGTATGTGAAGGCTTTAGGCTTTTGATTGCACAAATAAGAAAGAGAGAAAAAGACTTTTTTTTTTCCCTTTCTTTCTTTTTTTTTTCCCAACATTAATCAGAAAACTAAACTCATCAGCACTCAGATTTAGGGCAGCCTTTTAAAAATGGAATACTTGCCTAACATGAAATGCAGCAAAAGGCCTTTCAAGGACTCCACGCAGTGGACAAATGGCATACATAACTTATTTAAATGGCACACCTGGTAATGCCTGCAAAGCTTTTCCTGGTAGTTAAGAGGGAACTGCGTTTTGCTGGTATAAATTTCCACCTGGACAGCTTAGTGTCCTTCAGAATACTCCATTTTCTGTGTTGCTTTCATTGACAAGCTCCACTTCCATGATGTTGATACAGGCCTGCTGGGTGATGCTCCATAATCTGCTCTCTGCAGGTTATTACTATACTCTCCTTTGATCATAAAAGATTCACAAGTTTCTAACCACATGACCAACCTGATTTGGTTTTGTTAGCCATCTTGAGGAATGTGTTCTCTTAAGGACTCTAGAGGAAATAAACAGACAGCTGTTCTGCATAATAAATGAGGTCATAATTTAGTTGGTAAATACTTTAAAAGTCTGTTTTGTTCAGGTGCATTTTGCTGGAATTCAATTGTTTTGTGAGATACTTTGATTCCACTTTTCTCCTTAACAACACTCAACCCATTTACAATTCATTATCATCTAGACTTCTAACAGTGTAATGCTTGTCCACATTCTGATCTCACATTTTTGTCAACTCTCACTCTGGTTTCTGAACCCCACGTACATACCATGCCTTTAAGAAGGCTGCCTAGCCTGAAACACAAGCATGGAAACCACAGTGATGCAATCAAGACGCTATCTAACAAAATGTCCCTTCTATATAAAAGGTGACTATTAACCAATGATGAACAACACTGAACAAAGTCTGTCACAAAGCTTCTGTTTACACACTAATGTTAGCTTCTAAACTTCATCTCTCTCTTTCATTTCCCAGGCCTACAGGACAGGTAAACATAAGCCTGTCATGATAGTCATGTCAGCCTTATCTCTAACAGGACTATAATTGGATACTCTAACAGGGCTATAATTGGAGACACCGGGAGTTGCTTTTTTCCTTTACTCAGATATCATTTGAAAGAATGATGCAGGAAAAGTAGCAAATAGCACACTGCTTATGTACATGTCATCTTACATCTGAGACACTGTTCTTAAATCTCTCTGGCTGTGCTGGAAGAGTTTAATAAAAGTAGTTTAAATATGATCCAAAAAAATAAGGCAGTAACAGAAAGATGGGGAAGAAAACAAAGCAGCTAAACAGCTCTTTGGTATGATATTATTTATTGATTTTAGCTGAAAGAAAGAATTTTCCACTTAAATCAATAATTTATACCAACACACCAATGAAGCAGGGAAGATTTTTTCCTGCACAGTACCAGGAGGGCTGTTCTTCCTGAATAAAAATGTGCGGTTCTGTCTATCAATAAAAACATGTGCCCCAGTGAGGATCCAGAAAGGGAAACAGATGCTCAGACTTTGCATCAGTGCCAGAGAATCAGCACTGAGCCCCAGCGCATTCTTTTCCTTTTTTTTTGGAATGAAATTCTGGGGGGAAAATAAACTATGTGCACACACCAGCTTTACTAATTTACTGTGTAATTTCTTTCTTTATTTTTCTAGTTTCCTCAATTAAAAACCAGACATGGATGTGCATAGCACATGTGCATAACATGATGTGCAGGGTGCACTGCTGAGGCACTGGCAAAACAGAACAGCCCCCATTCGTTCATGTTTATTTTAAACCAGGTTGTAACTGTTCTGCTGATCTGAATTTCTCCAACCCTTCTGAAATACTGCTGACCTCCACTGGTGTAGCAGTGATGGTATTCATGGGTCATGTTGCATTCTGTATGTGCTCTGCTAAATGGAATATTAGATTCTGGCTTATATTCAAGGAGTTGTGACCTGCTTTGTAACCCGCTCTGATAGCAGTAACTGCAAAGTTTGGACTAGGTCCGCGCTGGGAAGCAGAAGCAGAAGGAGACTGACAGTTCCAAATTCCACAAAGCTGTCTGATCCAGACTGCACTTTCAGACCTTCTGAAAAATTACAGCTAATTGCAAGGGTGGGAATCAGAAAGGTGCAGGTGGAACCTGTCATGAAATGAACTATTTTCCCCCCCCAAATGAAATACAAATTAAATTCCACTTTACATCAAAACTAGAAGTCAAAAAGAGCTAGATTAGAAATATTAAATTCTGAATATCGACATTTGTGTAAAAATGCAATGACTCTCCTCAAAAGCAGATGTTTTTAATTCCACAGTAGCACATTAAAAAACACCCTAATTATTTTTAACTACCCAATTTGACACTAAAATGTTTAGTTTTGATTTTCACTCTAAGAAAAAAATCATTAATTGAGATTTTCTGCAAGGAAATGCCAATGAAAGTAAAACTAATGTTGTCTAATGAAGAAATACTGTGTGTAAAAACTTGATCAACGACAATTACTTGCCTAAGTCTATCATAAACATATTTTTTTCTAAGCTGCCATAAAACTCCATAAACTAATAATGCCTGCCAATGTTAACAACTGAATAGAATAGAATAAACCAGGTTGGAAGAGACCTTCAAGATCATCATGTCCAACCTATCATCCAACACCACCCAACCAACTACACCATGCAACCAAGCACCCTATCAAGTCTCCTCCTGAACACCTCCAGTAATGGTGACTCCACCACCTCCTCGGGCAGCCCATTCCAATGGGCAATCACTCTCTCGGTGTAAAACTTCCTCTTAACCTCCAGCCTAAACCTCCTCTGGTGCAGCCTGAGACTGTGTCCTCTTGTCCTGGTACTGGTTGCCTGGGAGAAGAGACCAACCTCTGCCTGTCTACAACCCCCCTTCAGGTAGTTGTAGAGAGTGATAAGGTCACAACCCCTGCAGTTGCAGTAGTCTGCCTAGTATGAACTCTATCCACACTCATAGGTGCAGTGTGGAGCTGAAGTCTGGATGCATGTGTGCTATTTACATGCACTACTCCTAACTCAAGAGAGGTCTTACAGTATGACATCCAAGTTTCTACAAAAGCAGCTTTTTTCTCTCCCCAAAGCACTACATAATTGGGATTTCTCTGTAAGAAAATATTAATTGTCTCATGTTTCCAGATCAACAAAAGATTTTTTTTTCCTACCTGTCCATTGAAAGTTGAGCCACTAGTGTTACATCAGTATTGTCCGAAGCAGGCTCATATTCATAATGTAGGAAATACAAATGAGTGCGATGGACGGTGAAACGTTCTCGACGAAATTCATAGCATAAGTCATCCTCATCCAGCTCAGACAGCTGTTTCTGGAGCTAGGAGGAAAGAGTGAACATGAAGATAAATTCTTTATAGTCATTTGAGCAAGTCAGAGAGAAGGGGGAGGTTAGAAACTTGGAATGTGATTCAGTGAGGAGTGGAAGGGGACATACAGAATAGAGAGGTTTCCAGAAGCCTCACTCCTGCATGGCACTGGACAGGAGAAAGCACTTCTGAGTAAATCATTGTATCACGGCCTATACATTTTATATATGTATTGCATACTTTCAACATCCAGATTAGCAATGAAAAAGTGAGCAATCACAAGTTTCAGCCATGCAAATTGTCATTCCTTATTCCAAGCAGTGTTTCAAACTACTCACAGACATAAAGCTCCAGCAGAGAAGGCTCAGCAACAGATTAAGTTTGTATGTACTGGATCAAGCGATTCCTGTTCTGCTATCTCTGTTGGAGAATAGTAACTGCTACTAGCACCATGGACAGACATCTAGACAAGTTAAAATCTCTAACTGATCATTATTCCATCTTTTGAAATTTATATATCTGCACCAGGTAGATTTTGGAATGAAAATGTTCCATTGGCTGCAGAGGTGCCAGCGTTAGGCCTACACTATTAACAGGTTTCATGTTTCTGACTATTGAGTTTGGGAAATCCAAAGGGTGGCAGAGTAGCAAAGAACAGGTATTTTTTGGGTCACTTGGAAACCAAGCCCTTTCAAAGTCAAAATGAGCATCTCAAAGCAATCAAATCTTGAGTCACTTTGACATGTAGCTTCAAGAGAATAAAAGTTGAGTTCTGGGGGAAAAGAGAAAGGACAAAGAGAAAAAAACCTGACCACATGTCTATGCAGCTGACCAATTCCATCCCTGAACTAGATTCTTTTAAAAGCAAACAACTGGCTAGGTAATTTGAAATATAAAAGGAAATTCTGTAAAATGCTATAAAATGCACCACAAAATGAAAAGATGAGAATTCTATTTGGTCAAATAGAGCTCTCTTTGCACTGCTCAAAAATGTCGGTTATTAATAAAGGCACCGTTTTAGTCTTTTCACAAAAGCATCCTGTAAGAAGAATACAATTTCATATTAAGCAGTAATTAAGACAAATACTAATTTTATAGGAATTGTGGACATTTTTTTACAAATCTCACTGCTTCATGTGACATAGAGATATGGAATTATAGACACTCTGATTCGAAAATCTCTCCTTTTTGTTCTGTTCAGACTCAGTTAAAGTAATAGTTTCACCATCTTCAAGAAGAAAAACAAGGAAAATGTAGGTACTTTTTGTTCTAATACGGTTTTAAGAAGAAGAGCTCTTGTTCCTGGAACTGTAAGCACAATGGTTTCCATGAACAACAATGCTTACAGTGGAATTGTTTTCCTGTGAAGGCTGATGGAATAATTCCTAGTATTTTCCTATACATCACTCTATAATCTTCTTTTGAATAATGGGAATACTTCCTTTGATTTCAGTGAATTTTGGATCAGGCTCTCATTCTCCTTTGCTATTGTTCTGAACAGATCTTATAACATCCCTCAGGAGAGACTGCTTTTACAAAGGCAAGAGTCCGAACCTTGACAAATCTTTACTCAAACAAGACTTCAATTGAAAACCAGATCTCCTTCAGTGGAATAGAAATCAGGAGTTCTTTTATGTGTTATTGGAGTTTCATTCATTCTGCTTTGCAAATCATCATTCAGCTGAATCTGTACTTTATTTTTTGAACAACACTCAAACAATATTTACAACAATGACTAGAAAGAATATTCCTGTATCTTGCTTGAAAAGAGAATTAGTACATCCTAACAGAATTATCAAGGAGATGACAGAAATTTAACTAGCTAAAATAAAAGCAAAGCACATTTCAGGGGTACCTTACTATCCTGCTGTATGTACAAATGACAAGTCTATAATTGCACACCAGCTATTTAACCAGGCAGTCACCGATTGATTATCAGATTACATATGGGTTGTAAGATAAGAGGATATAAATAACTATGAGTTAAACATTAACATTTGGGCCTAAATTATGGCTTTGTGCACTACAGAAATCTGGGGTGGAGGAGACAGAGGAGACACTATTGGCTCATGCCCAGCTTTTCATTCACCAGAACTCCCAAGTCCTTTTCTATGGGGCTGCTTCCTGTCACCTCATTCCCCAGCTGCTATTGATAATGAAGGTTCTTCCATTCTAGGTGCAGGACCCTGTACTTGGTCTTGTTTAACCGCATGAGGTTCACCTAGGCCCACCTCTCCAGCTTATCCAGGTCCTTCTGGATGACATCCCACCCTTCTAGCGTATCAACAGCAACACTCAGCTTGGTGTCATAATACTTCTCCAATGATATAATTTTAACTATGGAATGCATATTGCACAGATCTATTATTGGCAGATAACAAACTTACAGCTTGTTTTAAGGTTTGCTCCCACATAAATGTCTTTTTGAAAGGTTGGGTTTATCATGGGAATGCTAACAGATCTGTGCAACCCACAATAAGGACCTTCATATCAGCTGGATTTGATAAAAAGAGAGCAACCCCACTACAGACCCCTGCGTTGTAACAATACACTGATGATAGTGAAGACTTCTCATCCTCAGAGTGACAAGCGAGTACCTGCTTAGCACAAGATTCACTGCTTCTTACAAGATATTCAATGCTAAGGCTACTTGCCACTCAGTATGTGGGAAATGTCACCTCTAGGAACCACTCTTACAGTTGAAAAATGTGTTCTTTCCAGGCTAAGTAAGGTAGATACTCTCTCAGAAAATGCTGTAATGAGAAACAACAAGTGCTTTCATTAGCATCATGATTTTACTTGTTTCACAAATTGATGAAGGCAGCCATGAGATGCCTGATGCCAAATCAAAGAAACATATACATTAAAAAAAAACAAAAAAAGCTTAGTTACTTCCCTGAGCATCCAGCTGGAGCAAATGATCAGACCTCACCTAAGGAAAAGTATTCTTTGAAGCTGGTCAAAATGTTGCATGATGGGTTGGACATGATGATCTTGAAGGTCTCTTCCAAGCTGGTCTGGTCTGGTCTGGTCTGGTCTGGTCTGGTCTGGTCTGGTCTATTCTATTCTATTCTATTCTATTCTATTCTATTCTATTCTATTCTATTCTATTCTATTCTATTCTATTCTATTTTCTATTCTATTCACACACCAGGCAAGCTAGGGGTTCTCAACTCTACCATAAATTGTCATGATTTACCAAGTCTACATATCTGACTGATACAATTGCATGAGATGAGGTGTTGTTTTCTATCCATATGACATATGGTAGAGCCATATTATGCATGGCACACAACATGTACTTTTCACCTGTGAATTGGTTAGTCTGTTCATAAATTTGCCTTCCTAGTGTAAGCATATTTGTGATTGGGATTATTTTTTTTTTAACTGTGGCACAGGAACAATCAATTTCCTACCAAAATCTACAAGATTTAATCTCAGGTGAGAGTGAACCAAAATCCTGATCAGAAGTATTTTCTATGAAATTAGTAGTGTTTTAAAAAAAACAACAACCACCAACAAAAATTGCTTTGTGCCTGGAGGCTTTGTAGATCCTGAGGAAGGGGATAAAAACCTAATATAGGCATCTTTCTCTCTGCTGGAGATTAAAGTGAGGTGAGATGACACTAGGCTGAAGTCACTCACTCAGTGTCATACTAACACAACAGGTGCATCTTAGATGAAAGCTTTTAACTTTCTGATCATCTTCCCTTCTCCCTGGTGTCTGCAGTTAAGATTCATAACACAAAATCAACTCAGCTTGGCCACTGAGATGAAAACCAGCACCAGCCCAGGATGAAACCATCATCTAGTTACAAACCGCAGCAGTTTTATTTCCTCCAGCATAGCTGTCCCAGTTTCCACCAGTAGGCAATTTGGATTGCAGCATTTAGCACTTTAAAAGTGTGTGAATTAACTCTTGCCTTTAGGATGGCACAAACAATGCAGATGATGATGCAGGGCAGAAAAAGCCTTCACTGAGTCTTCTTTGGGATGACCTACATAACGTACTTCTGGCTTCTCTGATGATGAGCAATAAAAGCCAGGCTAATCCCACATCAATTAAATCTTTCTTCCTCCCGCACTGTAAAATTTTATACATCTGCTGTGGGTCAGATTGAGCCTTCTGTGAAACAGAGCTGTGCTAAGGACAAAGAGGATAGTGCCTGAGCAATCCTACCTAGCAAGGAGAACTTTGCTGCAACATGTAAAAAGTAGCTATTACTCTTACTGAATGGAAGTAATGGCTTATCTGAACAGCAAATACTCACCACAGTAACAAACCAAATATTTAGGCATGCTTAACATCTTAGACAGTTCTGTATACATGAAATACAACTTTCCTTGATCTCAGCTGCAGATGTCAAATCTTAGTAGTCCTCTCCACTTCCTTTCTCCAGTCCCTGCCAAACTTTCTCATCTGAGCTGTTCCCAGACCTCTCTGGCAGTACAGTGCTTTGACAGGTTCATTGTCTTGCTTTTATTTCTTTAGTTTGTCCTTAGCCCTGTTCTTTCTTGTGTGGCAAGTTCTGCTAAGTCAGTCCCAGCCTTGTTTCTAGTCCCATAGTCCCTACTCAAGTAATCTGCCAGCTCCCTACACCTACAGCCTTCTTGCTCCAAACATTCTTTCTCCATAATGTATGTCCAAATTACCTCCTTCCTTTCTGCCTTTCATCTAGCTTTCTTCTTTTTTATAGGTGATTCTGGAATTTTTTTTCCTCTTCCATACTGTTTGGATCTCAGTGAGGGCAACAGATGTCCCTCAGAACAGAGACCAAATAGGTTCCAGGTCTCAGCTCTACTGTCCAGTCAGAACCTGGCACAGAATATTCAGAAGAAGCAGTCACAGAAGATGCCAGCCTTTGTCCAGGTCCCCTGCCTGCAGCATGTTCAACTCTGCCATGTCGCAGGGATATATATAATCTGCTCAGACTTTTCCAAGCATACTCCTAAGAAAAATGTATCTGAAGATCTGAGCCTCTTCGAAGTCAAAGGAAATACTACTTATGATGGTTTTCCAGCGTTATAGTTTGTGTAAGTTTTTTACCAGGTTGGCAAAAGACACGTTCCTGCCCCAAACGCCAGTTCCTTCTCTAAGGTATGGAGTATTTCCATGATGAGGTCATCAGAACTTGTCATGTGGGCAAACCTCCCAAGCTTTTCCCCAGATTTCATTTTAAAACATGAGAGAAAAGAAAAAAAGGAGAAATACCATCATGACAATAAAATCCCAGTCCGCTTGATCCCCCATCTAGCAGTACTGTAAGCACTTGAAAGCGGTGTAATAGCAACTTTCAGGCAACAGGACAGGCTACCAGCTCAGCATTTAATAACAGCAACAGCTACGGTTTTAGAAACAACACAGCTGGGTAAGTCAGGATTTCACCTCAAAATTGCCATGTAGCATTTGCTATTGCCAGAGAAAGACTATGTCATGACAAAATTGTAACTTCAAATCCCAGCCCTACAAAGATGCAGTATTCTGAAATCCCGCACCAGCAAATGCTACTCAAAGTTATCAGCCTGACTTCAGGTTCAGTACCCTGGTACTGTCTTGGAAGCTTTTTTGGTTTTCCATGTTATTTTTAGACATTCAGAAAATTCCTAAATTTGTTAGCAGAGTTTACACTGTGTGGTAACTTGCTAGAATCTCTGGCTATTCTGGTGGGTATTACAAGCTGGCTGGCACAGCCATTCGCTACTATAAAGAAATTCCGGTTTTGCACAAAAACATAAACAGGAAAAAAGCACATCTAGGAAGTCATTAGACAGCTAGGAAGTAATTAGACAGCTAAACAAGTGTTTTCAGGGTGAATTAGATTTTTAAACACTTTCCTTGTGTTGCTGAATTGGAAAATCTGAAAACAAAAATATGCAGAGACTTTCCCCTGTGTTTTCTAAAAGCCTTCTCCAACGGGACCCTACTATCCTTTCCTTAAATTGAGCAAGATCGGCGATAAGCTTCCCGATCTTGTTCTGGGCTTTGGATCAGTACGGAGGACTCACTGATAGGGGACACCCCATTCAACCTTCAAGTTTAGTGCTTTGGCAGAATTACCTGGTTGGAAATTGTCTGCAGGAAAGAAGCTTTATGGGAGGGCTAAAAGGTTGAGTGTGTGTCTCTGTGCTAAAATCAGGCTTACGAAATCAATCTCTCAGCATATCTACAGAGGAAGGCCGGTACGTAATAGACCCTGTTGAAATAGTTTAGGCTTTGCCGCAGGTCCATTAGAATGACACATTGGATATAAGCATTGAAGCCAATGGGAATTGTTCAAACTTGAGGCTGCTAGCTTTGCTTTTGTGGGTTTCTCTAAAATCTTCTGCATTGCATCAGAAATAAAAAGCAGGAGCAAGAAATGTCAATTAGCATAAGAGTAAGTAGGATGGCATGACTAAGGGCATGCTTCAAAGGCACTGACTTGAGTCAATGGCTGTGTTTACAGGAGAATTTGGATCATATTCTACATTTCTCATCCAGAATCTGCACAAAAGGCAAAGAGGTGATTGTAATACCTATCTGTAGAGAAGACTTTTCTCTGTGTAATCTCATTTTAGCACATATTGAATAAAGGGGACTTAACAGTGCCGCTCTATTGCAAGAAGCACATGACAGGCTCCAGTCCACAGCCTGTCCCAGCAACACACAGGGTCTGTCAGTTTGAATATTCAAAGGATGAAACATGCATGTTCATATAGACATACATATGAACATTTTTATATAAACACAAATTACCCCAGTCTGTATTTTTCTACCTCCTGTATTTCAGCTCTGTTCTGCTCATTCCCATTTCTGACATTTTGCAACCTAACAACAGCGCTGTTTGTACAGCTGAAGATCACTGACTGGATCAGGACTATACAGCAGAATATCCAAAGGCTGCCTTTAGACCTCTTAAAATCCAGCCTGTGGTATTATGCTTCCTTAGCAAACCATAAAGCACTAATCCTTCCATGTGCATATAGACACATATTTAAGGATACAGGCAAGTGCACACAGACACGGAGGACAAGTGAAAGAGATAAATGCAAGAACTGATTACCTTTTAAACTAATAACCATTTACATCTCTCTAGACCTGGAAAGAGCCTTTAAAAATGCAAGATAAATAATTCACGTTCATTTTAAGCCCACATCAGCACTGATGAGAAGCATAAAGGGGCCTCAGAGTCAGAACTAGCCCAACAGTACCCACTGTCACACTTCCTTTTCATGTTTTACAGATATCTGCATTACAAATGAGATTCCTTAATTGCAGGTTTAATTCTAAATAAAACATCATTACAAATATTAAACTGTAAAGAAGCAACAGCTGGCATATTGGAACAAGACCTTAAGGGTACATTCTGATAGAGCCAGCCTGTGAGTGACAGACTCAAAACAGCCACTGCTGCTTCTATCACACAGCTCAGTTCAATTAGTGCTTAAGTATTGCACTCTGATTATAAAACCAGCAGAGCTACTTTAACATTTTGTCCACTGGCCCACAGTACACAGAAGCACTGGCAGCTGAAGGAGCACTTTTCATCCATATACAATGCCTAGCATGACAAAACCCAGTTGTGTTTAGGGGCTGATAGTCTCAGTTTAGAGGAGGAAAAATAATAGGTATTAAGATTAACCAAATAGCAATTCCTACTTTACATACACTTGGGTTTGTAGAAATGATGGCCATTTATGTAATATATATGCTTAGCAATCCTAATGCAAATGCATGGCTGCATCTTGTTAGACTAAAGGTCCATCTAGCCCAGTATCCTGTCTCCAGCTGTAAGCTGGAGAGGCCGCCTAGAGATGAGTGTAAAAGCAGAGTGAGAGTAGAGCAAAGCTTCTTCAGAACAATTCCCTAGTCCTGAGCTTGTGGTTCAAGGACTTTCTGCACCAAAGCTTAACAGCTCCTGATTGATTTTCTTTCCATGAAGAGCCACTTTTAAGCATATGTATATTTTTAGCAACATTACCTCCTGCTCAAAGGATCATTACATTGTGGGTGAAATGTCTTTGTTTTGAACCTGCTGCTTGTTTTTTCCCCTTCATGCACCCTAGTTCTTATATTGGGAGGAATGACAAACAGTGGCTCCCTGCTCACCTTACAAGCTGCTTCGTTTCTGAAGATTATCCTGCAATAGATCATGGAAATGTCCTGTATTTTACTAGGACACCTGTGACACCGTAAATGCTACAGCTGTGACACTGTATATGCTACAGCAGACAGAGTGAAACTATGAGTGGTTTTCATGATAATCCTATTTTTAGGGTCTCATAATTTCAAGCCTGAAATTTGTATTCTGCAATCAAAAGGACACAGTTAAATTCAGAGGGGAGATTACATCAAAAGTAACTAATATAAACCACTATCTTCTCCTACGTGACTACTCTTAAGATATCTGAGGTTAGAATTTTTTTTCTGTGTGTAACTGTTCTGATAGCAGGCTGTTAACTTTTTGGTATCTCTTGGCAAGTTAGACTCATGTATTTCTGCATGTCTAGCTCATTCTTTCCCAGTATCTCTCTCTCTCTCTCTTCTTTTTTTTTTAACTTTATAAATGGAAGAATGAGTTACATTTCTTTTTCAGACGCAAGTCATACCATATACCATATTGCGTTCTACTTGTCTTGAATAAGAAACAGGCTTGAACAGTTAGTCATTTTCAGTATCTGTCAACTAGATACAAGCTCAGTAAAATGAGCCATTTTAAACTTTCAGGACTGCCATTTTCTGCAACAAGAACTTACAGTCACTGTGCACTGTTCCCCAGCAACTTGTCGTCTGGAATAAATCTGTTTATTAAGGGTTTACAGAACTCCGGAAAATACAGCAACAAGTCTGTGATTGCAGTCATGCTCTTCAGTATAATTTTAACCTGCATTCTTAAAACATGATGAAAGTGGTTTGATTTCTTGTGGTTTTTTGTTTGTTTGTTTTGTTTTTTAAATACCTCACTCCCCTTTCTCTTCTTATCCTGTTCTCTTAATTTATCTGTTGTATCCTTATGCCTCTGACTGTCAGAATCTTAGTAGTCTTCTATCACATTCAGTTCACTTGATTGTCTAAAAGCCTCTCACTCTTGAGAGGAGTTTTTTCTCCATGTGCTTTTGCTCTCACTGTGTGCTTGCCTTCTCATTCTCTTTCTTTCATCCCTGCTTCAGCCTCTCAGTTAACATTTATCTCCTCTACACATCACTCCCCACTCCTTTCAGAAGGCAGTGGGATGGTCAAATAAGTATCTGGAAAGCCATGCCTTGGGCTAAAATATATCTATCCAGCCTCTGAGTGCTATAGTTAAAACACTAGGAATGGTATCTCCTGTGGTCACTTTATCCACAGACTAAATGGAAACACTCCAAGTCCAATAATGTTATTGATTGCCAATTACCTCGTAACTGCTAATGTGTACACGATACTGGCTTTGCTTTATTGATTTTTATATAGAGGATGCTGTATATTTTAGATTTTTTTCCCTTGAAGATAACATAAAATGTTACAGGTTCCCTTTTATTTTCTTTCAGATTATGTAGCCAAAGTTGGCACTTGGTCTATAAACCTCCAGAGTCCACATTATGCGCAAGGAGTTGATACACATCTGGGCATAAACACTTCAGTTAACAGCTTTTGACATTGGAATTATATGTACTAAGGCACAGACACATACATAAGAACATCTGTATGTAAACATCCTTGATTTCAAACATTTTTAAAGGATTTGCTTCGTCTGAAAGATTCTGATTGCAAATCTTATGCAGATACACAAAAATGCTGCTGTGTTTGGTTAAGGGCAGTGCAGAAAAGCCCTGCAGTCTCACAGCCAATGTGTTACCTTGAAGCATTAACTCACTCTATAGATTGCAGCATGGCAAAAAAAATCAGAGACCTAAATCTAGTAGTCTTGATATTTTAATTTCTTCTTTGTTATTTGTGCCTTAGTATCTACTAACCAACATTGACATTACTATGCTGAACGAACACACAGTAAGAAACAAGGTCTTTCCCTGGAAAGCTTTAGGTCTAAGGGTGTGATTTGCAAAATTGCCTAATGGAATTAAGAGACTAAACCCTCATTTTCAGCCTGTGATGTTACCTCTGCTGGGGATTTTTAAAAGGCAAAGTAGACCAAAAAAACCCCAACCCAACAACAAAGAACAGGGGAAATACAGGACTAATAAGATAATTTTACAGGTGAAGAACTGAGGCACAAATTAAATGATTTCCACAGCATCACTCCTGGAATCTGAGCAGTGACCTCAATTTTCCCAAGTCCCTCTGCACTCCACTGCCGACTCTCCAAGTCTTCATGCTGAACGCACCACCCTTTAAATCAAGTCCTAGGCATCCCACTTACATTTTCACTGTTAACATCTGTCTCACTGGGGCAGCCAAAGAGTTCCCGTCTCAGTAAATTCCCATCATATTCCAGGAACGTCAGGTAGAGGTTGCGGAAAAACTCCACATGCTTGTTTTTCACTCGCAGCTTCTTTGGTGAGTTCCAGTGAATCACCTCAGAGCAAAAAAAGAAAGAGAAAACACATTCTGCAGTTAGAATACAGATACACTTTATCTGCTCTTCTCATGTGTGTTCAGTTCACTGCCCTCCCACAAATGTATAAAACCCCAACCCAACCCCAACACTACAGACTTCTGTCTTTTCATTCAGGTGTCAGGATGGCTTTGCCACATCTTTCACAAGTAAGTACATACTCTGCAGGTGATGTGCTTTGTACGTGATGAACACGTACAGCATGATGTTCTCCTCTATGGAGAACCTGCACATTGGAGCTCTAGTTTGTGATGCAGCACCTCATAAATGCTGTCACAACTCCAATCAAGGCCCTGATAGGTTATGGACTGTGTTGGACAAGATGGCAGGATGATGAATGCAGGGGTGTATGTATTAAACATTAATCTTAGATTGCCACATGACTGTTTAAGATAATGAAATCAATTCACTGTTTCAGGCTGGGTGGACATTTCTGTGGTTAGATATTGAGAAGAAAAAACCATTCAAAAAGGACTGAATGTAATCTGACTTCCTTTTTGCCACTGCTTCATTTGAACAAGCCTGATCGCAGTTGTGTTACACAGTAATGCAGTACAATGCTTCACCCTTTGAATTCCATTTCTACCAGGTATTTAGCCACTGCTAATGGGAAATGAATCTCACACTGGCCTGGATTTAACTCCAATGCTGACGTAAAGGGCCTGATTCTCATTTACATCAAGGCAACTTTACACTGCTGCCAGTGTGAACGAGAATGGGGCCCTAAGGAAAAACAAAGAGGAAGCCAAAAGTGGCTTGCAGGAATGATTTCATTTTATGGAGGCTATATTTCAGGCAGAAGTGAAAAATACCAAATGCTTTGTATCCAGTTTTATTCCTGTGACTTCTAAAGAGATTTAAAAAAAAAAAAAAAAAAAAAAAAAAAAAAAGAGTCTCCCTTGGGAATATTTCCAAGCTATGAGTTCTGGAGGTTCTCTGAATCCATTAAGTTAATTGTGTGAAGGCACCGTGTCACTCGCGCAGAGCCAGAGCTGCACCGCCAGCTGCCGAGCTGGGTGCGTGGTTAAGCTCTGCTCTGAACATTGCGTTGGTGGGAGGGAATGCACAGGGCTGAAATGCAGCACATAGAACAGAAGCAGCCCAGAGTGGATTAAGTAGTTCCCTTCGTGTCAACAGCAACAGGAAGCCCTCGGAAATCACACTCTCTGTCACTGAATGAGCAGATTGAAGGAGGAAAGAGCAGGATACAGCCCTGAGCGCGTCCTGTACTAACTTCAGTGACAACACAGTCTCTCCAGTGAGTATTTACATTAACACAAAAGCTATTGTCACTCTCTTCTACAGACTCAACACTAGTGAAAGTATCTCCTGATAGGGAAAACTTTATCCCTTCCCGGGATTTCACTGCTGAGGCTACTAGGATGTCAGGAAACCATATATGTGGCTACAGAAAAGCAATAATGGGGAAAAAAAGGAGAATTTCACTAACTGGCAAATCCCTTTTTCCAATTATAGGAACACTTTAATTCAAGATTACAATGCATCTACACACTGTATAAATCTGGAAAAATATTTGGACAAAAAATACTTGTTGGAAATGTTTTTCCCAGGTAATGCTACATTCATAGTATCATAGTGTCATTCAGGGTTGGAAGGGACCACAAGGATCATCTAGTTCCAACCCCCCTGCCATGGGCAGGGACACCCCACACTAGATCAGGCTGGCCAGAGCCTCATCCAGCCTGGCCTTAAACACCTCCAGGGACAGGGCCCCAACCACCTCACTGGACAACCCATTCCAGGGCTTCACCACTCTCATGGGGAAGAACTTCCTCCTCACATCCAGCCTGAATCTCCCCACCTCCAGCTTCATTCCATTCTTTGCTGGCTTTAAACTTATCCATATATTCAGAAGTGTAGCCTAACTGAGCGCTAACATGTTGCTGCAACGTGTGCTGAAAACACAGCAGCAAAAGAAGCTTTAAGGTAGGTTAGGACATAAAATTAAGATGACAGATTTCCTCCTTCAGAAAAGGGATCTTCAAATCTCCTTTGAAAAGAACTTGGCATATTTCATCCATTGCGTTTAACTGCAACAAAAGGCATGAAAGGCATACCAAAAAAAATCTCTGTGACTGAATTCTACCTCAGGGAAACAGAAGCATAGGGCTGAAGGAATCTAAAGGGCTAGTAAACAGTTTTACAGGTTACTGGTATGTTTTCCTAAGCAGACACTGAATTAAAATATTGCACTCATTTAAGAGTGGACCAAAGAAAGATCAGAAGCTGGCAAATGGAACAAAAAATACCTGCAAAGAAAAATCTGTGTGCTCTCTGTACTACTGCTACACTTCATGTGAGTTTCCTTTCTGGATGTCTTCATGAGCATCCCACCTCCTTGCTAAGCACTCTGAGCACTCATCCTGGGGATTATAAGCACAGATATTGCTAATGATGACAAACTCAGTAACTGCTATGGGACAGGCTCCCTAGCGCTGTGGGTATTTCCCATCAACATACATGATGTCACATCACAGCCAAGCACTGGTGTTGATGTTGCTACCAGTTGTGTGTGGGATGATGCCAAAGTCAGTTGTCAGTGTACAGGCTCTTTGCTGCTGTGCTTCAAAATCTGCTGTGTATGTAAAAGATGGTAAGTGTCAAAGGCCTAGTTGGTGGTTCAGATCTGATCAGATTTGAAATGTGTCAGGATGCTGCATGTATGCAGATGTCAGGGGAGCCTGGAGTGAGCTGAAGAAAGCTGAAAGGGACTATCCAGAAAAGCTGATTTGTTTTAATCAAGAAAGACAGTACACACCAATGCAGCTAAAGAACAAGAAGGAGCTGTGCAACCATGTGGATGACCTGAGGCAGGAAAAGCACAAAACACATCTACCTAAAAAATAGGCTGATGTTCAAATGTAACATGATTAGATAAAAATTATGTGATATATGAAAGCATAAAAATGAATAGCAGGTTTCAAAAAGCAACAAGACTCCTGATCACTGACATGCAACACACTACATCCAGCTGACCATGAGCCAGCAGTGTGCTCAGGTGGCCAAGAAGGCCAATGGCACCCTGGCCTGTATCAAAACCAGTGTATCTACCAGGAGTAGGAGAGCAATCGTGTCCCTGTACTTGGCTCTAGTGAGGCCACAGCTTAAGTACTGTGTTCAGTTCTGGGTGTAAGAAAAACACTGAGGTCCTGGAGCATGTCCAGAGAAGAGCAACAAGAGTGGTGAAGGGTTTGGAGGGCAGAAAATACAAGCAGTGGCTGAGGGAGCTGGGATTGTTTACTGTGGAGAAATCTATGGGGACAACTTACTGCTCTCTACAACTAGTGAATTGATTGGAGAAAGAAAAAAAATCAGGTGAAAAGAGGCTACAGGGAAATCATAAGGAAAAAAACCAGTCAAACTTAGAATCCACTTAGCTTGCAGACTGAGCAAGTGTCATCTCAACACTAAAAAGAGAAAGTGAATCTAGAAACTAAAAATCTTGTTACTATGACATCCCTTTTCTGAGTCTGAATTGCACCACAATACTGTGTTTATTTCTTCTTCTATTTTCCTTCCTAGTGTTTAAGCTATTAAAAAAGATCTGTAGGCTTACAGAAGAAACTGTACCTACAGCATATAAAAATGTAGTGCCAGTATCTGTGTGGACACTGCAGGAACAGCGCTAGCCTTCAGGCTGTCCCACGGATCCTTCCCACTCATGATCAAGGCCTCCTGAGAACTAAGAAAAACACAACTCCTTAATCTTCATTTAGCAATTTAGGTACTGAAAGATCGGAATTTAAAATTCTACATCTATTTAACACTTGGGTAGCTGTCATTAAGCAACTTGGCACTCCCTACAGTTCTGTTAATACTATCCTAGTTAATCACCAGCTGTTACCACTCACTGATTATGCTCACCCAGCCTCCTGGAAGACTTACGCACTTATGACCTAGTGTATGGGGTGAACTGCACCAACAGAATCACACAGAATCACACCAAGGCTGGAAGAGACCTCAAAGATCATCAAGTCCAACCTGTCACCACAGACCTCATGACTAAACCATGGCACCAAGTGCCACGTCCAATCCCCTCTTGAACACCTCCAGGGATGGTGACTCCACCACCTCCCTGGACAGCCCATTCCTATGGCTAACAACTCTCTCTGTCAAGAACTTTCTCCTCACCTCCAGCCTAAACTTCCCCTGGTGTAGCTTGAGACTGTGTCCTCTTGCTCTGGTGCTGGTTGCCTGGGAGAAGAGACCAATCCCCTCCTGGCTACAGCCACCTTTCTGGTAGTTGTAGACAGCAATAAGGTCTCCCCTGAGCCTCCTCTTCTCCAGGCTAAACAACCCCAGCTCCCTCAGCCTCTCCTTGTAGGGCTTGTGCTCGAGGTCTCTCACCAGCTTCCTTGCCCTTCTCTGGACATGCTCAAGTGTCTCAATGTCCTTCTTAAACTGAGGGGCCCAGAACTGGACTCAGTGCTGAGTACAGGGGCAGAATGACTTCCCTGCTCCTGCTGGCCACACTATTCTTGATGCATGCCAGTTCCTATTTATTCACCAGGTTCTGACCCAAAGCCCTGAAATGATGACACAGTTAGAGCCTTGCAGACTGGCAATGAGATGGAATATAACAGAGGATGTAATACTGCTGGTGGAGTATAGGAGAGTGCTCCAAAGTCAGGTACCCACACGGAAATACAGTGAAACCAAAAAATCCCATCAATCCTCTTTAGGTTACCAGCTGCATTGTCCTCACTGGGGTGATTAAATATTTTGAATCTGATGTTCAAACCACAAAATGATAAGCTTCCTATAGGTACCCTTATTCATTTTTTCTCCCTGAAGCATCTCCTCTCTCCATAAGAAGTCTTTGGCCATATGTTTCCTTAACCACAATCTCTTCCACTTTTAACCCAAAGATGCATCTTGGTAACTTCTCTCTCTGTTTCAGCCCTTATGAAATCAGGGAATGCAGGATATCCTGTACACTTAATACCTACTTTTCTGGCTCAAGAAGAATAAACTAAGCAAATTTAAATTTATGCCTAAAGAAGTTGAATTTTGCAAAGCACTGAACAGATATGCTTAATTAAGCCTGTGAGCACTTCACAATTTAAATAAATAAGTAAAAGTGGTATTTTGTAGATAGGAGGTTTCATGCTTAAAAACTACACTCACTGTTTAGGCAACCATTATGCACTAAAATCAACAGAGTTAAACATTGAGCAAATCCGCATGGTAAAGCCACCTATATTTGCGATTTTAATGCCATCTGAATACACTTTTTTTCAGGCACACGTTACTGAAATGTTTAAATATGGCCCAAGTTCACAGAATCACAAAATCAATAAGGTTGGAAAAGACCTCAAAGACCATCAAGTCCAACCTATCTTTCAAGACCTCACGACCACTAAACCATGGCACCAAGTGCCAGGTCCAATCCCCTCTTGAATACCTCCAGGGATGGTGACTCTACCACCTCCCTGGGCAGCACATGCCTACAGCTAACAGCTCTCTCTGTGAAGAACTTTCTCCTAACCTCAAGCCTAAACCTCCCCTGGTGCAGTTTGAAACTGTGTCCTCTTGTTCTGGTGCTGATTGCCTGGGAGAAAAGACCAACCCCCTCCTGGCTACAACCTCCCTTCAGGTAGTTGTAGACAACAATAAGGTCTCCCCTGAGCCTCCTCTTCTCCAGGCTAAACAATTCCAGCTCCCTCAGCCTCTCCTCGTAGGGCTTGTGCTCAAGACCTCTTACCAGCCTGGCTGCCCTTTGCTGGACAGGTTCAAGAGTTCAAGAGTTACACTGCAAACAAGCACCACATGAGTAATTTATGGCTTGATTAGCGATGCTTGGAATTGGGTTTTATCAGAAATGAATGTTTTATTAAAAGATCCAATTCCCCCAGAAAGGATCAAACATTTAAAAAAAGAAAAATGGTATCAGGGATCTGTCAGAGTTGAAATCAGCTAACAATCCAGAGGTCCAAGCACTGCTTTTTGGATGTAGAATTCAAATCCTTGCCCTGCCTGATTTGGTGCCCATGGTTCCAGGCACTACCTTACGCTCTAGATTACTGCCTGCATTATATGGCGGTAAGGTGACAGACTGTCACTCTCTTGTACTTCTCAAAGTTCTTATCTTTTCCTCAAAAGGGCTACAGCCTGAAAAAATACCCCTAAACCCCCTTCAGCACTCCCTTTTTATCAGAGGAAAAGCACCATACTGATTCCAGTGTTGACTCAAGGGAGGGGTATGTTTTAACCACTTGAAACTATACTCCTCTCATTGTAGCTATTCCCTGATTGGCCTTAAAAGGTGCAAGGTAGCAGAATGCCAGAACTGCTAGTGACCAGTTCAGAGGTGTTTGGCCAGCAAGGGGTGGCTCAGGGACTGGGATGGAAAGTGGTGCAACAGGTTATGTCTGAGGCAGATCCAAAATGATGTCTTTGGGTTATGGACAAGAAGCCATTTAAACTTTTCTAAGCAATCTCACAAAGTCATCCTTGTGTGAAGGACACTCCCAGGCAGGGCACAGTGAATCACATAACACAATTTCAGAATGTGGAATTTATGAGGTTAATTATCTACATGGTAATTTATTATCAGCTGTGTTCAAAACAAGATTGAAAAGTCATTAATAAGTTTTATAGCATTTTTCCTGTTTTGGAGTGAGAGGGTAAGTTCTAATAATTTGATACATTCTCATTGAAGAGCCCAGAATATGATTTCTGTGCTTCTGAAGTACCAGATTCCCTGTGTGTAAATAGCATCTGTATCCTTGACAACCAGACTTCTCTTCATGACTGACTCATTCAGTGAGGTCATGATTCATTGTTGGAGGCATCACAATGCATTACCTTCTTTCACAGGATTTTTCTTGCCATTTGGTTTGTGCCAAATCATGGTAATAGAGATTTCAATACAGACAGGAACAAATTATTAACCAAAAAGAAACAGAAACACAGGGCCCAACCCAGCAAAAACACTGCACAAATGAAGCTCAGTTCCAGGCAGATCCCCATAAGCTTTGGAGCCCAGCATGGCATCGTCCTACAGCACCATGTGGGACATCATAAGAAGAGCTGAGATAAACAAGATGGACACTGGATGCCTGGACAGAATGACCACTAGCCCTTCCACATCTTTTGTCCAGTGTTCAGTAACATCTCAGTGTTTCTCCAAGGTGTAAAAAAATGCCATGCAAAAATAAACACCTCTGACCTTTTCAGAGACTGAAGTTGTCTCACTTGGCAAAAAGAATTAAAGGGCATTTTCTTCCTGTTACTTATTCTTTGTTTTATATTAAAATTGTTCAAGACATTACTGACTGATGCAAAGCATCCTTAACACAGGTGCCCTCAAGGTGGGAAAAGGAAGATTTCTGTAAGTGTAATTTTTTACCCAAGTTTTGATTTCATACACCACGGACAAAGCCCACAGACTTCATTCTAGTGTGGCCTCTATCACTACACAGTATGACACAGAAGGAAAATAAGCATTTAGGTGAATAAAAGGAGCACAGCAGTTTTATTTTGAAGTTTCTTTAGTTGGATATAAAATTAGTGGTCACTAGCAATGCAGAACTTGGTTATAAATATTTCTATTCTTATGCTTTTTTCAAAGATCTTCACATGCAAGTCCTTCCAAGTTTGCAAATGCTGCTCAGCTACAGCTAGGAAGTAGAAATCAATCAAACATCTTCTCTAACATAAAGACAGCACATAAAAAGAAAATTCAATAAAATGGATAGAGATGCAAATTAATGAGTAATATAGAGGAAAAAAAGAACCCTCTTCAGGCAATATGAAATACTGAAGTGCTCCACAGGCCTGCAAAAAGTATGCTGGCCACCCTATGTTTGCTTTAGTGTGAACAGTGCAGTAAAGCAGCATGTATGTGCATACATACACACACCACCCCTGAAAAGCAGCCAGCCCTGAGGCTCTGAGCTTAATTGACACAATGTTCTGTGTAAGAGATGACAAATTATCAAGTCCCATAGACTTTGAGGCCAGTTGGAATTAAATCAGTGCCTTTTCAGTCTGATATGAGGAATGCAGTCTTATTTGACCGAGGAATACTTGACTGGACCAGCCTTACCTTGGAATTTAAATCTCTCCCTGAATTTCCTCCTTTCCTGTGCTATCCTTCTTAATCCTCCAGTACAAACTTCACAATCTATCTTTCTCTCCCTCTTACCCTGGAGGTTTCCTTTACCTCGTTTCTTATTCCAGTCTTACCATAAAATACAGGATGTGCCAAATATGTTGTGTCATACCATTTATATTCAATGCCACGGAAGCGACTTTGGTGATTTTAAGAGTATATTCTCTAACTTGAGCTTAATGACATTTGCTGCTTTTTATAGAGAACAACACAGCAAACAAGCGGGTTTCTTTTAAAAACTAGAACTTTGATGATTTCCATAATGCAAATTCACAACTTTAATTGGTTAATGCCTTTTTTTTTTCTTTAATAGTCTGAAGAATTTTAAACAGTGCTGCCTGAGGGCCAGTTCTTGAACTGCTGAATATGGGAAGAGCTTTATTGAAACCAGGGGGCTTATGTGCACTAGATAAGGCCCTGGCCTCTCTTTCAAAGCAAAGAATTTCAGCCCAAATTCAGTATTGAGGGGATAATTTTAGCAGTATGAGTAAGCCCAGTTCAGCTGAAGAAATTGCTTATGTGTCTGCACCCCTTTTTGAGTTAAATATTTCAGACCAGAAAGCCAGTGCAGGATATTAGGCAGCTTAGACTTCATTGCCTATGCTGGAGTGCAACTGGCAGTGTGAAACAATATACAGGTAATAAACAACGAAAACTAGGTGATACTTGTAAACATGTATTTGTTAATTAACAATGAAGAAAGGATTCAATTTATTTCTAAGGTACTTCTATCAAATGCTTACTTGTAGTTGTTACATATGACCTAAAGGTCCCATACCTGAAGCAGATTAGCCAACAGGCCTGTCAGCCTGACCTCAGTGCCAGGCAAGATCATGGAACAGGTCATCCTGAGTTCAATAACACAACACTTACAGGATGGCCAAGGGATCAGGCCTAGCCAGCATGGATTTAGGAAGGGCAGGTCCTGCCTGACCAACCTGATCTCCTTCTATGATCAGGTGACCCGCCTGGTGGATGTGGGGAGGCCTGTTGATGTAGTCTACCTGGACCTCAGCAAGGCCTTTGACACCGTCCCCCATAGCAAACTGCTGGCCAAGCTGTCAGCCCATGGCTTGGACGGGAGCACACTGCGATGGGTTAGGAACTGGCTGGAGGGCCGAGCCCAGAGAGTGGTGGTGAATGGTGCCACATCCAGCTGGCAACCAGTCACTAGTGGTGTGCCCCAAGGATCAGTGCTGGGCCCTGTGCTCTTTAACATCTTTATTGATGATCTGGATGAGGGCATTGAGTCCATCATCAGTAAATTTGCTGACGACACCAAGCTGGGGGCAAGAGTTGATCTGCTGGAGGGTAGAGAGGCTCTGCAGAGAGACCTGGACAGGCTGGACAGATGGGCAGAATCCAACGGCATGAGATTTAACACATCCAAATGCCGGGTTCTGCACATTGGCCACAACAACCCCATGCAGTGCTACAGGCTGGGGTCAGAGTGGCTAGAGAGCAGCCAGGCAGAGAGGGATCTGGGGGTGCTGGTTGATGGTAGGCTTAACATGAGCCTGCAGTGTGCCCAGGCAGCCAAGAGGGCCAATGGCATCCTGGCCTGCATCAAGAACAGTGTGGCCAGCAGGAGCAGGGAGGTCATTCTGCCCCTGTACACTGCACTGGTTAGGCCACACCTCGAGTACTGTGTCCAGTTCTGGGCCCCTCAGTTTAGGAAGGATGTTGACTTGCTGGAACGAGTCCAGAGAAGAGCAACAAAGTTGGTGAGGGGTTTGGAACACAAGCCCTATGAGGAGAGGCTGAGGGAGCTGGGGCTGCTTAGCCTGGAGAAGAGGAGACTTAGGGGTGACCTTATCACTCTCTACAACTACCTGAAGGGAGGTTGTAGACAGGCTGATGATGGTCTCTTCTCCCAGGCACCCAGTACCAGAACAAGAGGACACAGTCTCAGGCTGCGCCAGGGGAGGTTCAGGTTGGATGTTAGGAAGAAGTTCTATACAGAAAGAGTGATTGCGCTATGGAATGGGTTGCCCGGGGAGGTGGTGGAGTCGCCGTCATTGAAGGTGTTCAGAAGGAGACTTGACGGGGTGCTTGGTGCCATGGGTTAGCTGTTTGGGTGGGTTGGATTGGTTGATGGGTTGGACACGATGATCTTGAAGGTCTCTTCCAACCTGGTTTGGTTTATTCTATTCTAATAAACAGTCATTGCAGCTAAAGATTTACCTGATTAGTTGTCAGATGTCTACTCCAAAGCTTAACTGCTCTCCAAAGCCACTCATGGTGATCTCAATTCAACTGCCTAAATACAGATATACAGCAACACTGAAAGCACCCTACTGTTATCCTGCCTGCCCATCAGCTGCCTTGCCGAAAGGGCATGGTCTCCTGTAGCTCTGTTTTGTGCCTGCCAGTCTCACACAGACATCTGTGTAACTGTGATGAATCAAACTGTGTTTAGAGAATTGAACCAAGCCCTAGATTCTCAATTATTAGCTCCAGTATCTTTATCTTTGTCTCATATAAATGTGTATGTCTTAACCTTGTGATGAATCCAACCTGACTGTCTCAGTGGGTTCACAGACCAACACCGGGATATCTCCTAGGCAGGAGGTCTATTCTAAAAGAAATTACTTTCTTAGAAAACATTTACCCTGCTGCTACTACACCTCTCCTTTTGTTTCAGACCATGCAATTGCTGTCATACATGATTCTCAACATGGGCACAGAACTAAAATGTCCACCAGCACTTTGTTACAAGACATAAAACCATGATGCTTTTAAGCCCATGCATCGATCCTGCCCTACAAACACCTATCATAAAACTTTCAGTGCTCAGAGTACTGACCAGTGTCCTGATCTGACTTTAAAAGCTGTCTTCTCAGGATCACACCTGAATAGTTGGTTGTGAATACTTTGTGTATGAAATTCAAGCCAACTTTGACAGGTCAGTTAACCCAGACCTTCTGTCTTTTGGGAAGTGCAGCTTTTAAAATCAGTGTGTCAAGAATGATTGATTTTCCAGTATCTGGTGTTCAAATTGAATGCTCTTGCTCTTACTCTACAAATGGTTACAAGGGAAATTTGCTTAGATTTAGGAAATATATTGCACTGTGAGGGTGGTCAAACTCTGACAAGGAGGCCAGGGAGGTTGTGGCATCTCAGACTTTGAAGATTTGGTGCTCAGCTGCACAAGGTGCTGATCAACCTGATCTAAGTTGGTCCTGCTTTGAGAGTGGGGTTTGGATGGTCTCCAGAGGTCCCTTGCAACCTCTTCTGTAGTTCTGTTGTTTTCTTTGTTGTTTTTGTTGGGTTTTTGTTGTTTTGGGTTTTTTTAATCCTCATTTACTAAAGTATTCTCAAAACACAAATTAAGTATAGGAACCTTGACTGTATTTTAAAGTTAATCACCAAAACCCACCCAATATTTATTGTGTTCTGATGCCGCTAGTCTGCTTCAATGGCTTATTCCACACCAGGTAGAGGCTCAGTCAGCTTCAATTCGGAACTTTTTGCATGCTACCTTTGAGTCTGGCCTTTCAAAATGAACACAGAACTACTGATGTAAATTTACCCATATATGTTCAAATCCATCCTGCTCCTATATTCTACTTGACAGCAGTGAAAAAAACCATGCTATTAAACTGATACTGTAGCTTTATTGTATTAAATTAATAGGTTTCTACTCAGCTCTTTTTTTTCCACAGAAAAAATCCTGGAACAATGAGTGGCAGTGTGGCTGGGTTTGGTGTAGACAAAGGCTAAATATGAAGTGTGCAAGGTCTTTCAATTTTAGTTAATGTATTGCTAGCTAGAGTCTGCCCAAAGCTCTTTGTGAATTTCACTCTATTAAATGATGTTGACTAAAGAATTTCAAACTTGTCCAGTAAAAAAAAAAATCAGTTTTCTTTGACTAGGAAGAGCTAAGAACTGGGACAACAACAGAAACTCAGCAGTAAGGTGTAGTAGCATAGTGGCAGGTACAGAATGCAAGAAGGTGAAGCACTTCTCTAATACCTTGCCAAACTCCAAAGCAGCATGCATCTTTCCTAGCAGTCAAATTGTGCAAAACCAAAGTCATATTTGCTGCTCCTGCTTGGGTGTCCTCATAAACTGTATGTGTTTGCTTCCCCTCTACTTTAGAGATGCCATCTTTCTGTTACAGCATAGTTCTCCATCTTCTGTCCCAAATGACACCACCCATCCAACCTCCAGTGAAACATACCTTCAGGTCAGACACATCTCTGTAGCACTGCTCCGAACGAGTGTGATCAGACAGCTGTACATTCCAGAAACAGGGGAGCTGGTAGACAAGGAATGGATTTTGTTTGATGACTGCATTGAAGATATCCTAGCAGACAAAACCAGAGAAACAGTTGGGTACATTGCTTCTACAGTGAGGTGATCTCAACCCCTCTTCTGACCTGTGTGTCCTTTCCCCCCCCCCACAGATAGAAATGCAATTGATTATGTGAGCTGAACTCTGCAAACTTTGATTTGTAATCCTGTTTTCAAAGAGGGTAGTATCAATCTAAGGGGTGATGTGTAGATCTGAACAAGAGGAATAGGCTTGCTTGACACACAGAACTAATGGACTCCAGTAAAGTTTTCAAAACGTGTATCTTGTCCTGCTGGGAAGAGATGTGGCTCCTCTTTTAAGTCACCAGGGAGAGTAATATGCAGTAAATGATAAACTGCCTGCTGTTAGCAAGTACTGCATGACTTTTCAATAAAGGAGATGAAAACGGTTCTGGCATTCTGCTTCAAGGTGAATTACTGTGTGGGATTTTAGGTAGCACTTCACAGTTGCAACAAGTATTCCAGGTATTTCATGGGGAGGGCAGAACAGCCTGTATCATGAAGGTCTGAATGTGTTCTGCCTCTATGCAGCCATCCAGTTGGAGAAGTAAGTTACAAGGACAGTCTTGTGGTTAAGGTAGTAGGGCAAGACATAAGCAACCTCGGTCTGTCCTGCAAAATTCTACCTCATGAAGGTATTAAGTCAGCAGCTCGTGACCTGACTGAAAACACAGTGAAGTTGCAAGAATATTTTTAATGAACTTCATCAGCTTTTGTATCAAACCGAAAGAACACTGCACAAATGCACATCAATAGGTACACAGTAAGCAGCGTGTTTTCTTAGTGGTGGCTGGTCATAAGCCAGGTGTAGCTTAGAAGCACTAGAAACATCTAAATATGATGCTGTATTGAGTGAATACATTGAAGTTGTTGAGCAAGACTTATTGGTTCAGGTCCAGTACTACATAAACAGGGTTTCTGGACTAGAAACTGAGAGCTGGAAGGAAGCACAAAGAGAGTAAATATGCATTTCTGTGTAGCGGCACACTGTTTCTACTCTTGGCCTCAGTTTCCCATCTGTGGCAGGGAGATGTAGCACTTTTATCTTCACAGGGGTGTTGTGGCAAGGAGTACATTAAAAGACTGCTGGGATTCATCTGCCAGAAACAGTAAAGAAGTATTGAAGACAAACTGAAGTCTGCTTAGACTATAACTAGTAGGAAAAGACACAGTATTTTTGGACTTCCTGTGTCTGAAGTTTTATGTTAAAGAAAGAAGGACAGAAAATTAAAGCTTGAAGACCCCATTTATCTATCCTATGAGTCATCTGTGCAGAGAAGGTAAAAATGTCAGTGGAGTAAGAAAAACCTCCTGAGCAGATCTCCAATCCTTTCTTCCACATTTCCCCCAGAATAATTAAACAAATGGTGACTACAGGCACATATCTTTTCTCTGCCTTTGCCACATCTCATCCCCAACCCTTTTTCCCCCCCTCAATCCATGAAGTAGTGTTTGTACTACCCATCTGCAACATCCTACTCACCTGGTCAGCCAGTGAAGTGGATAACATGCTCATTAACTCCCTCTCTGCTGTGAGTCTCCACATCTGCTCCCATTTCATCTTCCTCAACTTATCAAGAAGCAGCAAGATGACCCCTGAAGAAGAACACAGGGAAGAGAACAAGAGAAGCCATGATGTCACATGCCAGTCAAAGCCCACCCTGTCTATGTGCTAACACAGCAGTTAAAAAGAGGACATGAGCTGAGATGTATCAGTGGTAACTGCAGTCCTTACCCTCTGTTGACACAGGAGGCTGACTAAAAAAAGCTTCAGATTTCAAAATGCCACTAAGATAAAGTTTTTCTTAACCCCTGAGGCTGCAGAGAAGAAATGGAGAGATGACATACTGATGAATGTTAGGTTATATAAGTTTGCAAGAAGGCTAAGTAGCTGAAAAGAAGTGAAACTGGGAAGAAGCAGGAGAAGCATATTGTTTTTCTAGTTATCAGTCTCCTAAACTGATAAAGCTTGTTTTCACGATGCCATGATTAACATTGGGATTATTCCTTACAAAATGAACCAACACAGGTGATTCATGTGATGGAGTCTAACTCCATCCAAAGATCATTACCATTCCAAAGAGAATTAGACAATATCTTACTAGAACGAAAGAAAGAAGGAACCTGTCAAAACTCAGCAGTAACCCCTCCACTCAAACTGAAAAGTGACAGGCTGCAAGAGTGTCAAGGCACTGTCCACTAGGAAATGGGTGGATACAATCCTGATTTATCTAGCATGACTCCATTTCTGCCATTGCCACACTAAACAGATCTGCTTCTTCCAAAATAATACTGTTTAAATTAATTTATAATCTGGCCTGAAATCAAGATTATGCTGAGACACTCATATAAAATTTTCTACTCAATGTGTGCAGGGTGAAATCTGGCCTTTAATACCTACTGAATAAAATGAAATTGCAGCCCTTACTCCACCTAGTAAGAAGTTAATCACCTGACACAGCTGATTGTAATCCTTGAAAGCTTTCTGAGTTACATCTTACCAATGCTGGTTAGGGTTCAGCCTTTGAGAGTGCCTGCCTTTAAGGCAGCAAGTGCTCATAGATCAGGATCCTCAGATTGGAAAGTTGCACTGGAATTGGGAAAAGAGATAGCTCAGTGTGCATGCATTGTCATGCTTTAGTTGCTTTTTGACCGGACAAAATGGGAAGATAGGGAAAGAGCAGAAGCAATGAAGCTTCAGCAGAACCTTTTCTACAGTGTCTCAGAAAGTTTTACTTGAAAAATTAATTTGGAAAGACTTAGATAAGAGTGCTGTCATGGGGAATGAATGCAAACTGAAGGACCATAAAGAAAGAGTACTGACAAACAGCAGCCTCACAGGTTGACAAGAAGTACCTAGCAAGAGCAGTGATAGGTTCTGTGTTGTTTCACATCTTCATTAATGGAAGGAGGAAGTGAACAGAATAGTAATGACATCTGCAAGTGACATTAAATGAGGTCTTACAAAAATATATCATGGCAACTGTAGAGAAACATAACAGCTACACAGAAGAATACGAAATGCCAAAAAGCAGGCACTGGGAAAAGCTGCCTGAGGGAGTCTGAGATGATAAAACTAAAAGTAATGAGAATAAGAAATGAAATGTAGTCTGAATACTCTAGAAAAACTGGTTTAAAACTATTGTGGTGAAATAACCTAAAAATAGCAGATCAAATGCTTTATTTCATGAGGTTTTTAAAATCAGACTACACAAAAATTAGATGATATACCTGGAAGAATCCTGCACTGCTTGGGAGAGAACAAAGGTGGTTCCAGTTCATTCCTATCTTCAGTCTCTATGACATGGCAAATTCCTCTCTAGTAAAACCTGGTGCTGCCATGAATAAAAGGAAAACCTCTTCTGGCAGTGAATTTTGTGGGCTATTTTAGTTCTGTTTTCTAGTCCATCTGGTTTCCAAGGATGCTGGAACCTATACTGGAGGGATCCCCTTTCATCTTCAGTCAACCTTTCTGCTTCCAGCTGTTGGATTGGAAAGGGACGTATTGTCACAACATGCTACAATGTATTTCTGCCAGTGTTTGTCTTCTCTCCAGCATAAGCAAAGCCCATTTGGAGTCTGCATAGTGTGTACATTAGCTTCTAAGAGAGCCATTGTGCATTGTCTGAAAGTCTAGATCAATGAGAACCAAGTTCCTTGTGCTGCAGCAATAAACTGGGTGAGATGAGCTCCCCTTTGACAGTGGATTTTTTCCAGTTGGCAAGAATTGTCAGCTTTGCTTCAAGAGTGAAATACAACTGCAGAGGTTCTTTATTAAGACAAATAAAGAGTAATTGTACGATTCAGTTAACTGTAATGACAATACAATATGTTTTCTTAATTTCTTTAAGCCTCCAGTCTGAGGAGGAAAAGAGGAAATGTTTTAGTATGTGCAGTATTCACCTTGGTGGGTTTTTTTTGGTCTTCCACTCCTATGTTAGCAGCAGATTATGGCATTGCAGCTAAAGAGATTATGCTGTCCTGAGGGGCTATCACGCTAGCAGCTGAGAGTGAAAGAGGCAGATGGGGTGGAAAAACTGGAATGTATGTGGGAAAGAATGTATTAAATTATGATGCAATCATAGCTATTGAAAACACAAGCTTTTAATGTTCCATCATCAAGACTAATTTTTATGTGATTTCTACTTGAATTCACCTACAGGCTTAGGTTTAACGCTTTTGTACTGCCTCTGTTCAAGCCTTCTTGTGCTGTGGAATTCTAATTTACTGCTGCTGTAAAAATAACTACTGGCAAATATTTATAGCAAGTTTAAATATTTATTTGTTAGCATTACTGAGAAGAAGATATTTCTGCTAAAAGGAGAATTCATCTAATTAGTGTTATTTAGTGCAAAAGCATGTGTGTTGGGAACTTTTAAATAGTTCACGCAGAGGAAAAATTACCTTTTGCACTTCAGTTTCACTTGTGTATTGTTCTGTTACCAAAGGCAAACATAACAAATGAACTAACTCCAATCTCTGCAGTTAGTTTGCAGGCACAGTGTCTGAAACAAGGAAAGGGAAATATTTGCCTCAGGAGCCACTTTCCTCAGAGTCAAATTGACTGAAATCTTAGACTAAATTTAAGATGACATACAGCTGAACAGAAGGGGGAAAGGGACTTATTCTCAGCTGCTGTTGTGGGGGGAGAAAGTGACTGGAGGAAAAAAAAAAAAAAAGAAAGAAATCAAAGGAATATTTTATGAACATCTGGCTCCAGGCAGTGAGACTTCTCATCTTCTGATGAGTGCAGCATTTTTTCTGTCCTGATCTACCTGAGCAAAACAAAGGGAAGGCTTGGGAGCAAATAAACAGAAAGACAAAAGCGTCAACCCAAATGTCTCATGAGTATTAAACAAATTATGATTAGCCACAGAACACCCTATTTTTCCTTATCCTGAGGAAACAAACAGTTCAGGCATAGACAGAGATGCAAATATCTCAAAGAGCTCTTGGAAAAATAATGCTTTATCACTAAACCAGTGGAACATGTCCTAGTCTGGTTTTTGTTTGAATGGCATTTTCTCCCCTTGCTTGATGTGACTTTTCTTGAACTACTGAAATCTGACATTCCGAATTGCTCAAGCAAACAAGCAAGCAAGCAGGCAAACAAAGGAGTTGCTCAAAACATGAAGTTTGAGACACAAAGAAAAACAGCCAGCAAAACAAAAAAGGCAGAAACAAAATTAAAAAGAAAAAAAAAAAAAGAAAGAGGAATTTAGTGAAAAGATTGGAGAAAAATAAGGCAAAAAAAACCCTGGATTAAAATATTTGGTGTGAAAATGTCAGTTGGGAAATAAATGGAAAATAAATGTTTAATTCTGCTTCTAAGCAATTATCACAGTATCACAAAGGTTGGAAGAGACCTCGAGGATCATCGAGTCCAACCTATCACCACAGACCTCATGACTAGACCATGGCACCAAGTGCCACATCCAATCCCCTCTTGAACACCTCCAGGGACGGTGACTCCACCACCTCCCTGGGCAGCACATTCCGATGACGAATGACTCGCTTGGTGAAGAACTTTCTCCTCACCTTGAGTCTAAACCTCCCCTGGTGCAGCTTGAGACTGTGTCCTCTTGTTCTGCTGCTGGTTGCCTGGGAGAAGAGACCAACCCCTTCCTGGCTACAACCACCTTTCAGGTAGTTGTAGAGGGCAATGAGGTCACCCCTAAGCCTTCTCTTCTCCAGGCTAAACAACCCCAGCTCCCTCAGCCTCTCCTCATAGGGCTTGTGCTCAAGGCCTCTCCCCAGCCTTGTTGCCCTTCTCTGGACACGTTCAAGTGTCTCCATGTCCTTCTTAAACTGAGGGGCCCAGAACTGGACACAGTACTCAAGGTGCGGCTTAACCAATGCAGAGTATGGGGGTACAATGCTTCAAGCCATGTCAGCAAAATATTCTAGGCTTTTTTTTGTGGTTGTTAATCTGCTCAAGAACAAAATAGGTAATTTCTATTTTTTTTTTTCTGAATAGTAAATTAAAAGTTTACAGAAACATCAGTAATTTCCCTTGGAATGCTACCCAGCATCCCTAGGTCCTTCTTCACAAACACAGACTATGGCTTTTCCTGAAATTCAGAGAGGAATATATAGTAGAGCTTGAAGGAATAAACAACATTTTAAGATAGAACAGAATCACTTACAGAAGTTGTAGCGAAACTGGACAAGCTTTCAAACTCAATCAATTTATTACAATGCCCTTTTAAGGTGGCTGAAAAAACACTCAGTGCTATGGGGGGAAAAAAAAAAACGTAGCTACTGAGAGATCATTTTCTGTAAGCATTACCTTGCCTTTTTCTTTCAGGTGGAACAGGATGCTTTTGTGAGCAGTTGAAGCAATGCCACATTATGTGAGCAGCATCTCAGAGCCTATCCTTGACAGGTTTTTAAAAATGCTTCTCGAAACTAAGCCCATAACATAACACTGAAGCATCTAGACAGATAGCAAGTAAATACCATTACCATGTCTGAGAAAGACAGGCAAGACACACTTCAAAACACATTACACAGCAATAGTGAGCTTTGAAAAAATTAATTGGGATTTTACAAGACCTAACCAGTATCCCAAAGCCCATACAACAAACCACTGAGTCTTAGCTGCTGTAAAAAGGAATATGAAACAATATGCTACTATGTTTTGTGCAGTAGATTCAGCATCCAAAAGTTGATTCCGGTTTTAGGTGCTATGCTTTTAGCTCTGCTAACCCAGAAGAACTGCCATGGTATTGCTAATTGCTTAGTATTCTAGCAAATGTTTATGCATGCTATTTTAACTCCTATTTATTGTACCTAAAATCAATGGGAGTGGTCACAGTGTGTAATGCTAGGAATGTGATTATGCCATTCACAAATTAGGGCCCAAATGACCAGTTTTCCTAAGGACTGGGTCACACCTTCACAGCACTGACTGTGGCCTCTGCTTTCACACAGTATCACCAAGGTTGGAAGAGACCTCAAAGATCATCGAGTCCAACCTGTCACCACAGACCTCATGACTCGACCATGGCACCAAGTGCCACATCCAATCCCCTCTTGAACACCTCCAGGAATGGTGACTCCACCATCTCCCTGGGCAGCCCATTCCAATGAACTTGAATTCAAGCTAAAATTCCACAAGCCAGTGCAGGAATTTTTAAGCCTTCATTTTCAGCCTTCGTATGGATGAAAATCACTGCATTTATTTCACTTGATTTGCAGGCCAGCTAGCTAACTGCTGCTCATAATCTCACTATCTGTATCATTAGTATAATAAACCCATAGCTCATGTCTATAGCTTTTAACACAGCATGACCAAAGCACTGTCATTCTCACACATTTGGAGAATTCTGATACATTATTTAACTATGCACTTACATGCATTGGACTTGTTATCCAAAAAAAGCATTTCACAATGTAAAAACAAACAGAACAAACAAACTAATATAACTTGCAGGGATGCACAATGTGTTAATTGAGAATAAAAGATGACTCCACATTTGAACTTATCTCTGAGACAACTGAAGAGGGCTGAGGAGCTGTTTTGAAATGGAAAGTGGGTGTCCCTCTGGGCATGGTGACAGAATGCAATAGTCTGTGTTTTCTCTGCACATGTACTGAAAGCGAAGCTGTGGTAGAAAGCATTTTGAAACATAGTGCAGTCACTCTGTTGGGAGCCTGGTTCCTCTTGAAGCATTATAAACATTTTGTTTACATTTCCTGATGACCATTTAATGAAATGCAAGACTTTTATTTCATAGTTTCATAGTTTCATTCAGGGTTGGAAGGGACCACAAGGATCATCTAGTTCCAACCCCCCTGCCATGGGCAGGGACACCCCACACTAGATCAGGCTGGACAGAGCCTCATCCAGCCTGCTCTTAAACACCCCCAGGGACGGGGCCTCGACCACCTCCCTGGACAACCCATTCCAGGGTTTCACCACTCTCATGGTGAAGAACCTCCTCCTCACATCCAGCCTGAATCTCCCCACCTCCAGCTTCATTCCATTCCCCCTAGTCCTATCACTACCTGATATCCTGAGAAGTCCTTCCCCAGCCTTCCTGTAGGCCCCCTTCAGATACTGGAAGGCGACAATTAGGTCTCCTCGGAGCCTTCTCTTCTGCAGACTGTACAGCCCCTTTTTCTCTTTCAAAGTATGCTGTTTCTCCTTAAGCAGAATTAAGATGAAGGATATATTTGAGCATGCTTCTAACTTCTTTGAGAGCTACTGAGTGTAGCTCACAATTTCCCAGTTTTCTAATTGTGTCTTTGTTATGTAGATACTACTCTTCCTGAGTAATATGGAAAAAAAAATACACATGCTTTGTATCCTCTCTTTAATGACCTCCATTTCTGGTTCAATTTTCCAACTTGCTTAAAGTCCCAAAGGCTTCTACAGAAAAATTTCCTGGATTCAGGAGTCTAAAAGGTTTACAGGGGAGGAATCATGAGCCGTAAGACTTCTAGGACATCTATGGAGGAAAAATTCTTCAGCTTACAGACCACCTTGCTAAGTAATCCTCTCTTCTCCTGACTTCCACAGTCAGCAAAACAAAAACATCTCCAGACCCGGAGGAATTGCCTGCTCTCACATAGATTCCAAGCAGTGCAAAGCAATACACGTTCCTGCCCAAACTGCTGCTGAAGTTGTAAATCCTCTAGTGGAAAAAACAACATGGCTGGCAAAAGGACAAATATTAGCAACATCAGAAAGAGAAACCAGAGGTGTCCCCAGTTGTTCTACATGCTTTGAGCATCAAGGAAGACACTATGGATAATAACCTTCATCAAATCTCTGTTTCCTGAACCCTGTGGAAAGAATTGTAGGAGATGAAAACCATGTGTGAAGAAGCATGGGTTTAAAAGAACTCCGTTTTCTTACAGCCCTTTGCAATCTGTGACCCTTGTGAGCAGAGCTTACATTTTAAAGACAGTGGAAAACAAATATTCCAGGGACTTCTCAGCTGGTAAACTAGAACAATAGGTTCCAAGAGAGGAGGAAAAAGCCCACCACAAGAGGGAAACCATTAAATGTTCTTGAAATTCAAAAGATTATGAAAGTTTTTGCTCAGAAATTTTAAACTGCAGATAACATATTCTAACTTCAGGCCAGCAAAGGAGAGGGGAGGAGGTTACAGCTTCTATAAAATGTATCACAATGGCAATTTACAACTACCTGAAGGGAGGTTGTAGCCAGGTGGGGGGTGGTCTCTTCTCCCAGGCAACCAGCACCAGAACTAGGGGACACAGTCTCAAGCTGCACCAGGGGAGGTTTAGGCTGGATGTTAGGAAGAAGTTCTTCATAGAAAGGGTGATTGGCCATTGGAATGGGCTGCCCAGGGAGGTGGTGGAGTCACCATCACTGGAGGTGTTTAGGAAGAGACTGGATGGGGTGCTTGGTGCTGCGGTTTAGTCGATTAGATAGTGTTAGATGATAGGTTGGACTCTATGATCTCAAAGGTCTCTTCCAACCTGGTCTGGTCTGGTCTGGTCTGGTCTATTCTATTCTATTCTATTCTATTCTATTCTATTCTATTCTATTCTATTCTATTCTATTCTATGACCCATCTAAATGGAGCAGAGGACAGTTATCCCAAAGATGTGCCTCACAGCACATCTAGAATTATCATGCACAAGTATCACCCAACTGCTATTCTGTGTGCCTCTCTGTATGTCTGGAAGTCATGGTGGAGGTGCCATAAGTTGATATTCATGAAAAGATGGCCAGGTGCACATCTATAAAGAACTTTGAAATGTGAGACTTAAAAATTAAATGGGGGAAATTAGGTAAATTTCTCCAAAGTTTTACAGAACCTTGTCTCTCTTCAGTGCTAAAAATGCAGTAAGTTCTTGCATGGCAGTTATCTGTCATTTCATTTGCCTGAGTGTCTAGGTAAATTCAGTCAAGAGGAAAACAAAGTTGTGGTTAAATACATGTTTAAGTGATAAAGCCAAAAAGGATAATTTTTAGTTCCTGCATACCAGAAACCATAGAAGTCTTCAAACTCAATTTCAGGTTTAACTAGAAGATAACTTCTGAAAAAAAACCCACCCCGAAACATTGAGTCTTGATTTAAAAATTTACAATAATGGAAAATCTGTCACAAACTTTGCTAAGTTATTCCAATGCATAATTACTCTGATGAAGGATACTTCCCTTATTTCTAATTTGAATGTGTCTTTGAACTTGCAGTCATTTGATCTTGCTGAACCTTTGCTAAATTGGCAAGTCCTCTATTAAGAAATGTTATTTTATCCTGTAGATACTAATAACCTATGATCAAACTATCCTTTGACTCACTTCCAAATAAGCTTCTGGAGCCATTTTCCCCAACTTTCTAGGCAATTTTCCAGTACTTACTTCTAACTTTGTTGAAGTACTCAGCTTTGACCTGTGGAGATGAGACCTGGCCAAGTAGCTATAACTACATTTAAAAACATAGTCACTTCAAGAGGTGATTCCTAGCACCCTGATCAAGATCTACAGAGTGGTTGTACACACACTGTTCAGGGACTAGCTCTGCAGAGCAGGCTGGCCACATTTATACTACGTCATACACGTCTCTGAGGGCCTAGATTGTGTTCCCTCAGTTTTTCAGGTGTAACAATTATTTTGTTTGCATTTCTCAGTGTCCAATATTATGAGAGAGCCATGTGCCAGTTTTCTAGATTAGAGAGCTTTTAGCATGAACCTGATGATCTATGTTATGTGCACTAGAGAATGTCATCAGGGCATGGAAGCATATTATAGAGTGTGAAGTCTTCTGATGCAGCGTTGAAGGACTGGAAAGAGATGCTAAACACAATGCAGTCATATCCATGCTACCTTCCAGAAATACTCCCTGGAGTGAACTATCATCAAGTTACACTCACTTTTTTTTAAATTTATTTTCATTTTCTTGACAAAAGACAGGTTTTCCATGATCCCAGGCAACAAACCTGTTTCATGATCCTCAGTTCCTGTAAATCAACTTAAGTCTATCTGAAAGCAAGAATCTGGCATTTATATCCCATCTGGACCTTTTTCATGATGCTTATCCACGTTTTTTTTCTTTCTCAGAAAGCAGCAAAAAGTGGGTTTTTACCCCAGCAGCACAGGAGAAAATGTTGCTCATGGGCTGAACAGCCTCTCAGCTATTTCTTTATAGTTGGATAACAAATGGGTTTGGGGTTTTGCATTCTGAAACAATCAAACATCTTTCCTCCCCCATGCTTAATGGACAGCTTATTGACTGGATGAGATTCAGGAGGAACAGAACGTTCTAAGAAATGGATTAGGGGAAGGAAAGCAGCAGCGTAGAATGAACAAGACTGAAAATTAACCAGAGCAGTTTTTAATCAACAGGAAACACAATGCACTTTAATGCAATGATTTTGCCCAAAGGTCAGCTACAGGTCGATCTTTTATCCATGACCATTTCCCTTCTCGTAACAGACAGACAGGACTGAGTTCACAACAGAAATACAAGGATGCATTTGTGTAAAGAGAAGACATGCAGAACCTGAGTTTGCTTTCAGTGGGAAGAGGGTAAGATCTCTGGAGATACATTCTGACTTGACAATATAATTCCATGATCCTATCTGGGAAAGCTTCTCTTTTCACCATTTCTTCTAAAGCCTTGAGAATAAATGAGTACAAACTGACTGTATATATATTAGTGAAGTGCTGCTGTCCTCCCTGGCTCAGTGTGATGAAGACAGGTGAAGGAGGGAAGCTTGAGGAGTTACAGCAGGAATGATTACAAGTCAAGATGTAGCTGAACAGTGACAGAACAAAGATAATGGGGAAAGAACCAAGCTGCTGCTTCTGAGGTATCAGTGTCCACTCTATTTTGCAGATTCTTCTGTCTCAAAAGTCTCTTCCTTAGATTTGAAGGCACTTTAGAGATCATCTACTCCAACCTCCCTGCCATGGTCAGAGATGCCTCTCAATTAGACTTGGCTGCTCAAGGCCTCATCCAACCTGCCCCAGGGAGGAGGCATCCACAACCTCCCTGAGCAATCTATTCTGGAGTCTTACCACCCCTGTACTGAAGAATTTCTTCCTAAGATCCAGTCTAATCTTACTCTCCCTCATCTTAAAACTATCCCCCTTGTCCTATTGCTGGACATCCTTATGAAATGTCCCTCTCTCAACCTATCCTCATAGCATTGGTTTTCCAGCCCTTGGATCATCTTTGTGGCCCTCCTTTGGACTCACTCCAACAGCTCTGTGTCCTTCTTATGATGGGGACACCAGAATTGGATGCAATATTCAAGGAGAAGTCCCACAAGAGTGTTAAGGGCAAGAATCACCCCCCTTTACAGGCAAAGGTTTGTTGTGAACCTATTTTGCCCTAACATGAAAATAATTAACATATAGTCATTTCTGTCACAAACAGCACTTGAGAAGGATCTGATTGACAAAATTCAACTGTTTTTCTGTTGTCAGTCTCTTAGAGGTGACAGTTTTGACACAAGTGTATAGAAAGGCATCTTAGTTACTCTGCTGCTTTCTCTGACAGGCACCAGCTACCCATTAGAGTTCGAAGATGGAGTTCAACTGCAATACCTTTCTTTGCTTTGAGACTAAGGCTAAACTCTTTGTTTCCGTATCTACAAAAAGGAGCTGTCTTTACAGTTCTTACAATCACTTTTATGGGCACAATGAGAAGCTGGAAAGTGAACTTGCACTTCAGAAGAAAAAGTACTGGTTTTACTATTGGTACGCATTTGTCTGGGGTTCTCTTGTAATATAATAGAAGTTTTTGTCCAAAGTTTAAGCACCTGGGTATCTCTACTAAGCTTTTATGTGAAAGTCTTTCATCTAAATTTAACCTGCTAATGATGGTTCTTCTTCAATAAGGAGAGGGTACTTCAAGAGTGCTGGACAACATAATTACTCATTGAGCTATGTATGTTCGCCCAAAGAACTGTCTTGATCAAGCTAAAAATACCACATTCCAGAATGATTCTTTACATCATTAGGCTGGAATAGTACACACACACATGCCCTATTTACATATATTACATGGAGAATTTTACATTATGAACTCAGGTCAAATCAGTAAAAAACCCCACAGTAGGGCAATTTAATCAACTGAAAATAAATACTTTTCCTTTACTCCAATACAATGGAAACTAGAATCTGGTATAGACTGTCTGAATGCCATTGGTTGTGAATTGCAGGTTTCTTAGGAGATGAAAAGTTTTCAGTGTTGTTTCAAAGAAAGTAAAGTGCTGTTTTTTTATAAAACCAGTTATTGCAGGGTCTGACAGATTCAATTGCTAAGGGGCAGAGGATGTATCTCAGAGAATGCAATGAACAGTAGACTAATTCGGTCTCAGCAATGCCATTACTCCGTGGACAGGCCCCTCAAACTAGAGGCACCATTTTCAAAATCAAATATATATTGACCCTCATTTCAGAAATGTCAAGCAGGCTGTAAACAAGTTCTCAGTACCTCACATGCTTTAGAAACTGCATGAGAAAGGCTGGAAAGAAAGCCGCTCTTTGATGGTAGTCAGCTTTAAAGATAGCTTATTTTTAAGTGTAAGCTACAGATTACAGCCAACACAGATAGGGATGTGGTCATCCAAAGCAGAAATGTCATTTTAGCTTCCCATCATTGACACAGACAGACTGACACTTCCTGGTGAGTCTAAAAGCAACAATATGCTGGCACTTCCTAAACCACTACCTGTACAATGTGCACAATATCTGTACTCCAAATGCATCTTTGTGCATTATGAAGCACACATGGGTATCAGGATATTTTGAACTGACAACAATGTTCACTGAATGAGTGCAAAAGTGTCTTCAAGAAGGAATCATCTGTTTCAAAAAACTGGTACGGTGTGAATCTGAGTAGGTGAGGAAAATGCCACTTTTTGCCTTGATGTTGGACTTAGTTTTTTGTTTTTTTGTGTGGTTTTTGGTGGGGTTTTTTTTGGTTAACATTAAAGTGTAATTTTCCATCTGTTTGCAAAGGCTCCTGAACTCACAGCCAATCCTAATGATATCAGTTTCTGTACCAAATGTGACTAATGCTTTATGTAATGTGAGATAGAAAGATTGCAATGGCTTTTGGATAGGGCATAGCTAAACTGAGTCAAGCCCTGACAGTGGCTATTTAGAGGTTCTATAAACCACACATTTATAGAACTCTTAATTCATGGAGACAATCTGGGGAAAGTCTACCTCTCTCAAGCAACTACTATACACCTTTTTTACACCATGAAGTAAAGGATTAGTGCTCTGTTCAGATGGTTGTCACAGAGTTCTGATTCTTTCATGGGGAAGATAGCATTTTGGCCAAAGATTTGCCCAGAATGAAGCAACAACAGCCATTTACACCATTAATTGTGAGTATTCCCCCAAAACACCAATGTCTAACAGAATTGAAAGTGCTCAGCACTTCCGAACATCAGATTCATTATCATAATGCTGTGACCACAAGCAAAGCATTTGCTTTCTGCACTGAAGCTCAACAGTATCCTGAAGAAGCACAACAAGTGATCCAGTCTGATTTCAAACAAACAGACTGTCCTACACTTGTCACAATGGTTAAATATTATGCAAAAATGCCATAACATATGTTTCCCACTTACAATTCATCTTCCATAGGTTCTTCTTTTCAAGGAAACAACAAAGGGAAGACATTCACACTAGCAGTCTTCCAGTCATTACAAACATGGGAGTAATAATGCACAGTGCGCAAGGAGCCTGGTAATTGTTAGGTGCTAGCCATTCCCTTCTGTTCCCAATCCACAAATTTGGTAATGTGACATTTCTCAGTGTGGGAGTATGAATCCTCAGCTCAAGCTGTTGAGACACTTCCTTACACTACCTTGTAGTTGTACTGAGACAGTGTGTTTCAGATGAGCCTCAAACTCTCAGATCTTGCTCCTGTAGTTTAGAAGCCTAAAATCCTCTGGGCCAAAGTTTTTAAAAGTGTCCCCCTGGCACCCAAATCACAGGCACAGATCCATCCTAAAGCTCCATTTGAAAGGTGTGGAATCCATTTTCAGGTTGGTCCTGCTGCACTAAAGTCGGAGAAGCCAGGGGTGATTCACATCAGCTAAAGCAGTGGCCTGAAATCATGGCAACAGTCACCAGAAAATGCTTTTAAAAGTTATTCTCCACCATGATGGAAAGTATAAGGCAGACAAAGTGCTAAAAGTTTTTACATTTAGAATGTCTTTGATGAGATATTTTTCTGAGGACTAAGATGACTGTTATTCCAGAAATGAACATCAAACCATACAGTGCAATTCTGCAGCTGTCAGTTTAACATCTGTAAAGAGAAAAATCATATTGCAGCTCAAGCAATACTTTAGAAAGCACACTTTAGTTGGTGAAAGGCCACACAGATTTCATATAGAGAAAAGTATGCTTTACTAATGCATGATGAGTCTGAAAGAGTTAATCTCAACACAGACAAGCAAAATGGAGTGGATGATAAATACAGAAAGTATTTGATTAAGCAGCTTACTGAGTGTAGTCAAATGAGGTGCAGAAAAAAAATGGGTACCTTTGTGGTAAAGAAGGAAATGTGTTTAAAATGGCTTGAGGAAGGGAGTGTTATCTCAAACAAAGAAAAAAACATTTTAAACACTAATTAAATTGCTACTGAAGTGACTTTTGAGTTTATTCTGGTTTTCCTAAGATTGTATTATCATGGACTAAAGCATGACTTGGATTATCTGCCTGTGCAAATGAGGGAGAAGGATGAAAAACAACCAAATAACATATTTCCTTGAAAATCTGTATTGGCTGTCAGGAGATTTGGCTTGGGCACACAGGAGCGGGAAAATGCGCATGCTTACTGGGTTTAAAGAGCTGGTGGAGAAGGAACAAACACACCTTAAGCTTTAATGTATCTACCTTTTGGGACTCCCCCCAACCTACATGTGGTCCAGAGAGGCTCAGACACAGAAAGGTAAGAATTAAATATAAATTGTTTGCTCCAGAAATGGGGAGGAAGCAGTGGAAGAATTTTGACAGTGAGGGGAGCTTTTGCATCAAATCTACCAGCGCTAGGTCTGGTTGGACAGGCTTGCATAAAAATAATTTTACTTAGAATTGTATCCTAGTCTGTTGTAAACAGCCTCCCAAGAGTAACTTTCCCCCGATCCAGCTAGTTCTGTTCATTAAAGTTTCAGGGTTTGGGGGTCCTTTTACTGTTTCTAAATACAACTCTGAACACTTGAATTTCTGAGCCTTTCCTTTCCTGGCCCACTGTCTTTCATGAGTGTTTTGCTTAGAGTTATTGCCTCTCTTTCCTGCCCACCTCCCCCATTTAGCTTTCTGAATCATCATTGTCTGCAGTGTTGTGTGTAGTGTCAATTTATTTTAATTTACTGAGCACACCAAACAAGCTCCAGTTTCACTTAGTCTTTCATGTTCCTTCAGAGATTCATGCCTCCAATCTCTGCTAGATTACTGAGGCAAACAATTAATTCAATTAAGAATATTACAGTAAATTATGCTGATCCTGTCACTATCATTATCTGCTGCTTCTCAGAGGTTGCACTGTTTTGTACAGTGACCTCTTGTTCCACGTACTTGAAATAAACATCGTTCCACTTCTCATGATCACTTGCCAATCCTCGATTCATTATCTACCTTCTGGGTTTCTTTCTAAAGATACATAAATTTTTGTATGTACAGGTGAGTTGCCTGAAGAAGGAAGTGGTGAGTAGGCTGAAATCTTGGGCAGGTAGGTAATCTTGACTTGAAATCTTGACCTGGTAGGTATGTATTAACGTATACCAAGACTTACCACATGCAATGTGTGTGAAGGGCAGCAGAAATGCAATTATTTTTGCTTTCACTGGAAGAATTTTGTGACATACTGGCATTTGATATCTCTATAAAACCTTTGGAACAGTAAGTTAAGACAATATCAATTAAAGCTTTACAGCATTTTTATTGACAAAATTGAATTTTAGATACCAGCCACCACACATTTCTGGGTTATTTTAATGTTATGTGGTTCTGACACATTTCTCTCTGCCAGCACTAAAAAGGTGTGGTGGTAGGGCCAAATGAGCCCAGCAGAAACCCAGCCCAAGTCCTGGCATGTCCAGGCATAATCCCCCTTTCCCCCTCCCTCCTGTAGGGGTCTGGGGAATGTGAGAAAAAGACAAAGAACCCAGATGTCAGAAAATCTGGTAAACAAGGGATATGTCCTCCTTTTGCAGTAAACAGGCACATGCACTGACCATGCTTCACTTAGACTAGGTTCATATCTTGTCTTTATATGGTTATAGCCTGGTGAAATCCCTTTCTAGTGGTTGCCAATTGGCCAAATGGATCCTCAGACAAATGACAAAAGCAAAGCCAAAGTGTAAAGAGTGTGCTTTGCCTCGCCTTGCAGTACCTTGCCTAAGATCTGGGATAAGAAGCCACAAGCTTTGCGACTCAGAATCTTTGCTGTGCCTCAGTTTACCTGGAAAGACACAAGCTCCTCGTGTAAGCTGCACTGAAACCACAGTCAGCCTCTTTGCACCATAAAAGCCTAGGAGCAGACAGATGTGTCTTGATGGGCAGAGCGACAAATCTCAGGTGAGCCAAGACCCCAGAAACCGTCCTCTTGCAGCGATAAGTCACTTCCAGCTGAAGTGCCAGCTTCTCAAACCCAGACCTCGCAGCAAAACACTGAGAGCAGTAGGCTCTTGTCAAGAGCCTGGACCCTTGGGAGGGCCTGCGAACCTTGGGAAGCATCGAGAATCGCTTGCCACCGTGCTGTGGCCAAGCACGGCCACTGGGACTCTGAGACAACCCTGCTGGCAATCAGCGCTCAACAGCACCCCAAAAGCCATTACTGGCTAACGTACAGCAACAGCACCCCCTCCACTTGGGTGGAACTCCTGTTGCTCTTGGATTATATTGCAGCCTCGGAGAGAATTCTGAAGCAATAATATTGTGAGTAATTGGTTATTTTCTATGAAGCCTCCTCGTAAAAGGCTCTAGCTAACTGCTGCCATTTTGGCAAAGAGCCTGTCGAGTCTCCCCCTAGTGGACAGATGCCAGATTGTCTTTCCCACTGTTCCTTTCCTCCATTTGAATAATACCATTTAAATTGTTTCTATCATAGAATCATAGAATCGATAAGGTTGGAAAGCACCTCAAAGATCATCAAGTCCAACCTGTCACCCAAGACCTCATGACTACTAAACCATGGCACCAAGTGCCACATCCAATCCCCTCTTGAACACCTCCAGGGATGGTGATTCTACCACCTCCCTGGGCAGCCCATTCCAATGGCTAACAACTCTCTCTGTGAAGAACTTTCTCCTCATCTTGAGTCTAAACTTCCCCTGGCACAGCTTGAGACTGTGTCCTCTTGTTCTGTCACCTATATACTGTACATATCCATTGCAAATACACTACAGCCGCACACCGAACCTACTAGCAAGCTTTTTTCCCTTGCAAATTTTCATATTGATAAATAATAATTAACATTTTATTAATATCACATTTTCCTTATTAATAAACCAAAAATCCTATTCATAACAAATGGCAGAAAGGAAAGAGCACAAATGTAGCAGAAAGAATGTAACTACGAAAGATGGAGGTCTCTCAGTAGAACAAAAGATACTACTTTATGGTGTAACACTGAAAAGAACTGACATCAACAAGTTGTGTACAGAATAAGCCTTTCAGGGCAAACCCATGAAATTCAGCTCTATTTCATGCTTTAGGGGAGTTGGGGCGGGGAGGGGTAGGGGTAGGCAGCCCAAACCCTTATATATGCAGTTTGCTCTGGTATGTGGAGAACCATATCTATGTCCTATTAATTTACTCTTGTTTTCACAGATATACAAAGGAATACAGAAACAGAGATGACCCAACCACAACTAATGCCATTCTTTTTCTAGTTAGACTATTTAATTCAATCCAATATATTCCTGTGAAGCAAAGCCACTATTATGGTGAATAATTTCCTGATAGAGCAGGGATATTTAAATGGGCTCATCTTTTCTAAATGGAGGCTTCACCATCTGTTCTGCCCTTTCATTACAAATAGAGAGGGAACCTAACTCAGTGCATCAGCATGTAAAGCTTAGCATTGTAATGATTTAGATGTGTGTGTGTGTTCTTCATGCACCTGATATGTTTTCTCACATACCAAAAAGAATTCAGAGGGAAGACCTGTCTCTTGTAACCTAATAAACTCTCTGATCTAGTGCCTTTATTCCTTTCTCATGGCAGCAGAAATTGATGGCCAGTAGTTTGCATTTTATTAGGACAATTATGACTCTGTTGTTGTCCTGTAGGATTTCTATCTTTATTGGGCTGACATTTTGTGATACCATTTACCTCTCTGCAGAAAATGAGCCTGGATTCCTATTTTTTCTCTCTAGCTGGGCCTACATATGCTTCATCACGCACAGAAATCTTGCAGGAGTTGTGATGAGGATGTGTCAGACTGCTGAAAAGCTATGTCCTTCCCCAAAGGATGCCATATGATCTCTCTTAAGACCAGTTAGAGAAAGAACATATTCCCCTCAGAGGACACAAGACCAGATAGTCCAAAATGCATCACACTGCACCATTTTTACTGCTTTAAATGACAAATTTTGCAGTAGGTTAGGAGGGGAGGTACAAGTCACTGCACTTCATACTCTAGCCCAGGAGACCGACTGCATGCTCAATGCAAACATTAATTCAAAGAAAACCCTCAGGGCCTACCTGTGTTGTAGCCCCTCCCAAGTGCTGGCCAAGGACGATGATTCTTCCAAAGGTTGCCCAAATACCAATCACTCTGGTTCTCCACCAAGCCAAGAACCTGCTGCCCTGGAAATGAGCAAATTGCAAAAACATCATGAAACAAAGACAGCCAATTAATGGAAAACAAACATGAAATCTGAAGACAGACAGACAGAAGAAAGAGAAGACAGAAATTCAGGTGCTGCCTTCCTTTCATGCATTTGGAAGATGCCTGCTTATGTAACAGACAGCAAGCCTGGCCCAGCAAACTCAGCATGGCTCATTTCCTTCCTTCTCCCCTGGCTAGTCTGAGTAATTAAACACTGTGGGAACCTTTGTCATGCTGACGGAAATATATCACCCAGACAAATCTGAATGCTGCTTGATTTTGGAATACAATGATGGAGAATCCTCCTAGTGAGAAGTCAGGTTGGTAAAATGATCATCTAAGTCTGATGGAGATAATATAATTGAAGAACAAGGCTCTGTATAACAAATTATTCTGTTCCCATGCACAACCCCTCCTGCCCCCCTTTTGTTTCAGGGATTTTTTTTTTTCTTAGTCATAATGGAAATTCCTTTTGCTCAGGAAAATATTCTAAGAGTTTACATACATAAGAAAGTTGAACTGTTTTAATTTAAGACAGCAATTTAAAAGTCATTTAGGTAAGCCTGTGTGGAATGCTGCACGGAAATGATGATTTCAGTTTTAGATGGGTTTATTTTGGTTTAGCTTACATTGATTAGCAGCTGGCTTCAGCTAGAGTAAAATGTGGTTTAAATCAAATGTGTCTAGAAGGTTTGCACTGCTTAAAAATCAACTGAAAGTGAATGTTTGTATAGATAAGGACTTAATTATCTATCCAGAAATGTGCTGTACAAAATGTAAATAAGAGAAGTGATTGAAATGATGCTCTGGTGACAGAGAATGGAGGGAAGAAGAAAGCTGCATTTGGACCTAGTCAAAGGAATGAAAGAGAATGGTGTTTTGACAGAGGGACCCTCTCAGTGAGGGCACTGAGACTGTGATTGGAAATTATTTTGCAGCCTTTTGATAAAGCAATTAAGCATCATGCTCTGAAGACACATTTTCATATCCCAGCTATACTCATAAAACTGGCTATACGGTCACAGCAAAGCACTGAAAGCATTAAATGATCATTCTATGTTGCTTATATAGAAGCACAGCTGTATTACTAGAATTCCAGTATGGCCCAAGACAAGGCTGGGCTAAGATGCAAGATACAAATCCGTAAGTGATTAATTCAATTTTCTAACCAACTAGAAAGGCATTTGGACAGGTCAGCTGAATGTATCAGTGGAATGTCAGTAGTGCAGTGGAATGCCAGTAACCTTCACATGTGTCTTGTATGCTGTTTCAAAGAGTGTGAGCAGCAGTAAGTGACCAATGCAAAGAGCAAACAAATCAGCACATTATGAAAGCATTCAAGGAGTGAACAGAAATCAGTCTTGAAATAGCCTTGAGAGATTACCAAGCCCACCCCACACTGCTGTTCAGGATCATCCTACTCTATCCCAATCACAACATACTAACATACCTCACCAGATCTAATTTTCTAATGAGGTATCTCAATTTCCATTTATATATATTTAATTTGCTACATAATATGACACAACTAATTTTTAAGAATGTGGAAAACCTAGAGAGCAGAAAGGATCATATACAAACCAGAACACATTTCTTGCCCCACTGGTGCTTCTGAAAACTGGGTGCAATGCACAAGTGAATGGAGGACATGGCAAATTATAGAGGCAGAGGCATCCTAGGGAACTGATGATCTGTTCATATGAATAAACTGTAGCTAATCTTTGAGCCTGTAAGACACCAAGACACTAGGCAGCAAATGGGCAACACAAGCTATATATTGTGAGGAAATATGAAAGGGATCTCAACTGGCTGAAACAAGACAGACAAAGAAGGCAGCTGAAGGGTGCAATTTAAACCAACACTTGTTGATTCCATGCTGGTAGACCACATGTCCTTTATAACCACACCCTTAAGTTAAGGTAGAATAAAGCACAATAAGATAGTATCACGGCTAATAAAGGATGAGGAAAACCAGACCAAAACCAATAAACCAATAAAAAAATGCAGGTGCAGCTGGGCTGGAATGGATTGGCACAGCTGGTGAGAGGAGAGTGACCCTGCCCATATTCTGAGTGCACATCTCACAGCTCAGCAGTCCATAGATCCTTCTCAGGACGATGCTACTAATGTCAAACGAAATGTCAGAATTCCATCTGCAAGAAGCAGGTACTGAACTTCCTTACCATGGAGTCGCAGAGTTTAGCCTTCCAACGGATGAATCATACAACATGACCATATCTTGCTGCTTGTTAATTGCTTTCCTCTCTCACTTACAAATCCAAAAGCTCAGTTCTGATAATAGAAGCCCTGAAATACTTATTTTTCAGTTATTATTTCTCAGGAAATTATGTTCACACATATTTATTGTAGCTGCATCGCTTCCTTAACCCTTTTCTCCTTTATTTTTGGAGAGACAGGAACAAATCCTCCTCTCACATGTATTCCTTCAGGTTTCATATGGATAAAGGCAGAAATTAGGACCATGTAACCTCTAGGGCTCAGATACATTGGTCAGATAACGTGACTCACACGTGTGCATCAACTGAGCTGGAATAACTGCCCCTATGTGTTGGTTTAGCTTGTCACAAATACAAAGTGAAACGTGTTAGTTAACACATTTTGGCTTGCTTTTGCACTGGGCTGGGAATGCACATATTTTCACTTATTGTCCTAGGGTAGAGAAGTCATGCAACTTGTCAGGCAGTTGTAACTCTTGCTGGTTTCTAAAAACCTACTAGGCAGATGTGATGGCTTGTCTCCCAAGCCACCCTGAAGAAAGAGTTATGAAGATATGTTTTGCATCATCTATATTTCTGTTTCTCCAGGCTGGAGTAGTGCTTCTGTCTCTGCCAAACAAGAATATGTTTTTATTTCCTTTTACATTGTCTCAACGATCTTGACATAGGGCAGAAGTGATGAGGAAACCAGAACTTCAGCTGCATTGCAAATATTAATAGTTCCAACAAATGTTTTCACTCTGAATCAGTACAGGAAAAGGAAATTCAGAAATATTCTCTAGAAAACACTCCCCAAATATTTTGAAGACATCTGGAGATTCAGGCTGGATGTGAGGAGGAGGTTCTTCCTCATGAGAGTGGTGAAGCCCTGGAATGGGTTGTCCAGGGAGGTGGTTGAGGCCCCATCCCTGGAGGTGTTTAAGACCAGGCTGGATGAGGCTCTGTCCAGCCTGATCTAGTGTGGGGTGTCCCTGCCCATGGCAGGGGGGTTGGAACTAGATGATCCTTGTGGTCCCTTCCAACCCTGACTGATACTATGATACTATGAAATAACCACATCTAAATGTACAACCTCACTCACTTTAAACAGTGAGACACATAATATATAGACACATTATACATACCATGGATACCACACAATTCTGTGTATCTAAAAGTGCAAACAAACTAAAATCATGAGTTTTGCCCTTCCAATTCTGAATGACAGAAAGTGTTTCACTCAAAGCTTTCATCAGTTATTTTTCTTTGTATTAATGAATCATTGTGAGAATATCTGTCCAATGTATAGGAGCACTACCAGCTATTTCATTTAGTTATTCACCTTTGGGAATACATTATGAAGTTACAGAAATAAGGCACTGGACGAAGCAATGCATGGTGTTGAGCTGGCACAATGAACACTCCCCTTGCCCACAGTTCTCTGACCATTTATCAGCCTCAAGCTGTCCCCTCTCCATGCCTTCCCTGCAAGGTGCATGCTGTTCTGTGGAAACTTTGACCTCTGATTGTACTGCAGTCTCAATTCAGATTTTCTCAGGAGAAAGTTCCTTCTCACCACAGCCTTTTGTAAAAGGCAAGCAGAAGAGACTTATGCCAGTTACTCTTCCAGCAGATGAGAATATGGTGGCTATCATAATGCATTTGAATCATTAAGCATTCTAAGCTGCTTGTTTCATCTTCATGAGAGGTACTATAATAAAATACCATCACTAACAGCAAAAGCTCAGTCACTGTTTTCTGCTCTGGCCCTGTAGTTATGATTAAGTGTGCTCCTTTCACCATGTTACTTCACGCACAAGTTAGCCTATGAAAATGAAGCTGTCTTTTTTACTCATTCATACATCACCATTAACAGCCCGACAACAGAAAACAAGGGGATGATTCTGGCACAACCACGGTGAAAAATTGTTGAGCAGGCAGAATTACAGCTGCATTGCTGGGAACAGGGCTGTGTGCTGCCTGGCTGTGGGATGGGACCCTTCCAGAAGGCAGCTGCACAGCTACAGCATTTTGCACAGTATAGCTCCCTGACAGCTTTTGCATGATGAGAAGAGCCTTTCCTTGCAAAAGCTTAGCTGTCACTGGGAAGAGGTTTCCATGAAAAAATAGATACTTCTGAACCTGAGGACTCAATGCCTTCCATTCTGTTTTTACTTCATAGTTTTTTGGCGGCCAGCAGTGGGTAAAACTTGATCTTCTAACTCAGGCATTTAATTACCTCAACTCTTAGACCTGATACTGATTTCTAGGGTGACACTGGACAAGTCACCTAACAGCTGCTTGCTTGTATGAATAACAATAACTTTTCATCCCTTTCCCACTTTGCCTGGCTCAGATATTGCAAGTATAAGTTCTTTGAGGTACTAAATGTGTGCTAGTTTCTACTGAATGCCTTACAGTAGCTGCATGTGGCCAAGCTGGAGCTCCATCCAGCACAGCGTTGTGTCTCCAGCAGCAGAGAGTAGCAGCTGTGTGATACGGAGCACAACAGTGCAGCTGTATGGTAGCACTTCTTAATAGTAGTCCTCCAGTGCCCAGTGACTTCTGGCATGTGAAACATTTGAAGAAGTACCAGCTTTTATTTATGATGAACCTGGTATCTGCTAGTTTAATTGGTGCTCAGCACAACCCTGGTCCCTGTGAACCACATTTTCCTATTCTGCCTTGATTTTTTCCTAGTTTTAAAGAATTACTTAAGCTTGCTCTTGCCTTAAGATATTTTGCTATTACAAACAATAATGATAGTACAAAATTATTAGATCTACTTTCAACATCTCCTTTAGCAGAAGCCTTTTTTTTTCTGTGTTAGAAGCTCCAGTGGCTTTCACTTGATCTCACTGCAACTACAGAAAGAGCAACAGGTCCATGGTAAATACTTGGTGTGAGTTGCACTTTCTGTGGTGCTCAGGACATCAGGCTGTTTCTGGAATGGGGAAATAAAAAGGCATGTTAGAGGAGTGGGAGTGGTGGTTTGACACCTTTTGAGTGTCCATGGTCAAAGGGTGAGCTGGTATCACAGGAGAGGTATGTTTCAGCACAGCTCTCCTGGTTGTTACACTGCCAAGGTTTAGTTTCATTTGATACATGCCTCCAAGGTGAAAAATGAGTGGAAAGTATTTTTCATCCTTTAAAAACATAAAAAGAAAGCAGTTTCTACAGTATGGAGGTTATTAAAGAACAGAGCAAACCTTTGTCTTACTACTAATTACTTTAACAGCAGTGGTTTACATCATTAGGAATTTAACAGAGACTTGAATGGTGGAGCCACAGCCAAGTATGGCCTGAGCAATGCATGTCTTTAGTGTAAGTGGAAAGAACAGGAGAAGGACTCAGCAAGAATTTAAGATTCAAGCTTGGGCAAAGGTACATATTCTGAATGCTGGAACCTTTTTAAATTGTCCAGTATCAAGTCTGATGACTATAGTCAGGACTGTATTGGGTTATCTTCTGCAAGACTCAGAGCAAGAATCTTTCACTAATGCTCTTTTCCTCCTCTCTCCTCCTGATTTCTTTCGATCTTTTAAAACCCTGCATAGGACACACTTCCTTTCTAAAAAGTGTGAGGCCACATTGTTAGCTGGTGTAAATCTTCATGACTTCAATGAAATCAGTACACTTGTGCTGACTGATACCAGCCTGAAGTGTTGCCCTTCATGTTAAGGCTTGCCTGAGTGACTGACCTTTTATCTATGGCCTTCCAGTTGCTGATTTTGCACTGGTTCCTACGATGTGTGTGGCTTCTAAAATCTTTCACTTCTCCTGCCACATGTCTCATCCCCCTCTCCAGATCGCTGTCATGTTCAAGCTTTTCAGCTTCACTGTTGATGCCCTGTGCAATTCTGGCACTGTCTATATCAATTAATTCTTTCTCTTGTTCCCAAACTCACTTTTCTACTGTCACATCCTCTCTCATCCCTGAAAAAGACCCTGTGTTTGCCTGCAACAGATGTCCCAAGTTACCTCTGAGAATATATTCCAAGCACAAAAGCCTCTCATCACTCTCTATAAAGTTTGTAGAAATATTACCATGAACACAGCATAAGATATGCACACAACCTTCTGGGCAGCCTGTTCCTGTGTTCTGTCACCCTTGCAATGATTTTTTTTTCCTTACATTTACGTGGAACCTCCTATGCACCAGCTTGCACCCATTACCTCTTGTCCTATCACTGGATATCACTGAGCAGAGCCTGGCTCCATCTGCCTGACACTCACCCTTCACATATTTATAAACATTAATGAGGTTACTCCTCAGTCTCTTCCAAGCTAAAAAGCCCCAGGTCCCTCAGCCTTTCTTCCTAAGGGAGATGTTCAACTCCCTTGATTATCTTTGAGGCTCTGCACTAGACTCTTTCAAGCAGTTTCCTGTCCTGTATGTACAGATAGATGTGTCCTGTGTGTATACATAAACATGTGTGTGCATATATGAATACATTGGTGGTGACTTCACCACTTCCCCAGGCACTGGAATGGGCTGCCCCCGGAGGTGGTGGAGTCATCATCCCTGGAGGTATTTATAAAGATGTGTGGATGTGGTGCTTCTGGACACGGAATAGTGGCAGTAGCTTAGCAATAGTGGTGGGATTGTGAGCTCTAGGCAAGTGGTAGGACTTGATCTCAGAGGTCTTTTCCAACCTCAACACTTCTATGATTCTATATGCATATACATACATAAATCATACAGATATTTGTGCATGTGAATAGAGAAGTATAGGAAAAGGCAGTCCCTACTGTGAACTTCTCTTTTACATATGAAGAAGTCAAGTTTCAGAGAAAAAAAGCCTTGCACATACAATTAACTTTTTTAGATAGTATCTTGCTTGCATCACCTATATTGCTGTTTCCCAATGGTCATGAGCCCTTTTGAGTGAACTAATTGCTCATGGAGAGAAACTTCTGGAGAGTTATTAAGGAGAAACTTGGATGAGAAGGAAGCCAGAGAGTAGCTCACTGAAGGTACTGGCAGGACTGTCTTAGGAAAGGAGAGAATGGCTTAATGGGAGCATCATGTCGGACAGCGCACTGGCACCAGTAGAGGAAGGAGACAGGTAGTGAATACTTGGTAAGAAAGGAGGGAAGATATGTGAAGCACAGGTAGATACAGTAGGTCAAGGACAGGGAAAGACAAAATGGGTTAGGCTGACTCAGTGAAGGAGAAAGGAGCTAGTGAAAGCAATAGAGGAAGACACTGCCAATGCTCAAACAAGGACCTAAAGTGATGGTATCAGGTGACTTCTGGATGTACCCAGAGGTGCTGATAGTGACACAGCCAGGGCAAAAGAAGGAGAGAAGTAACTCAGTAAAAGTCTGCACAGAACAAAACTTGACAAATATTTGTAGATAGTAGGAGGGAGGATTCAAAAGGCACAATCACATGCAAAGGTGATCAAGAGTATGAAGCATACAGAACTGGACTGAGGAAGGCTGGGGTAAAGAGCTAAATCTGTGATTCATCTTCATAAGGAAAGATGAAAGAATGAAATCAATAAAAAGAAAAGACTATATTGGGTTTCTGCACATTTCTCCACTCCTCCAAGGAGCTTGTTAGAAAAATGAAGAGGAAGTGAGGAGTCCAGCAAACTACAACAAAGCTAGCAAATCCATCATTAATGTTTGCAGCACTTTCATCTGCAGAATTTCAGGGAAATGGATTCTCAGCAGCTAAGCACAAGAGAGCAAGTGCAGAAAAAAACCTTTCACTTTGGAACAGGACTGTTTGAGGTTATCTGTGACAACAGCAATGCTCTCTGTGTCCATGAGAACAGGGCTCCTGTATTGCCAGCAACTTACTTTAGAAGATTTTGAAGATGTTATGATTTGGACACACACAGGAGTGTGTGTTTGTTTTCTACCTGTCAGGAAAGGATATGCTCAACACATTGCCATGAAAAGTGCTCTAGCATGGAGTCTAGGGAATAATGAACCTGACCAGAAAAATGGTGGTGAAATTGTAAGGTACACCAGAAGAGATGTCCATACCAGCTTCACACACTGCTCACCTCAGTTATTATATTGCGGTTTATGGCAGAAAACTGCTTGACGTTCATGAAGTCAAAGTGCAAGGCCTTGCATCTGGGTTGGGCCAGTCCCAGGCACAAGCACAGGCTGGATGCAGATTGGCTTGAAAATAGCTCTGAAGAAAGAGACTTGGGTGTATTGATGAGAAGCTCACAATGAGCCAGCAGCGCACTCACACAGCTGAGAAAAAAATCATATCCCAGGCTGCATCGAGGCCAGCAAGTCAAGAGAGATGATTCTGCTGCTTTGTTCTTGTGAGAACCTACCTCGAATACTGTGTCCAGTTCTAGTGTTCCCATCGTAAGAGGGACATAGAACTGTTGGATTGAGTCCAAAGGAGGGCCACAATGATGATCCAAGGGCCGGAACACCTCTGCTATGAAGACAGGCTGAGAGGGCTGGGATTGTTCAGCTTGGAGAGAAGATTCCAGAGGAACCTTGCAGCTGCCTTCCAATATAGCTGCCTTTGGGAGGTGGTGGAGTCACCATCATTGGAGGTGTTTAGGAGGAGACTTGATAGGGTGCTTGGTTGCATGGTTTAGTTGATTAGGTGGTTTGGATAATAGGTGGCATGCGATGATCTTGAAGGTCTCTTCCAACTTGTTCTGGTCTATTCTATTCTATTCTATTCTATTCTATTCTATTCTATTCCCTGCAGGGATCCTGCAGGAAGGCTGAAGAGGGACTTTTCATAAGGATGTCTAGTGATAGGACAAGGGGGTATGGTTTTAAGGGAGAGTAGGATTAGTCTGGATCTTAGGAAGAAATTCTTCAGTATGAGGGTGGTTAAGACTCTGGAATAAGTTGCCCAGGCTGCAGATACCTCCTGCCCAGAGATGTTCAAGGCCAGGCTGGATGGATGAGGCCTTGAGCAGCCAAGTCCAGCTGAGATGTGTCCCTGCCCATGGCAGGGAGGTTGGAGTAGATGATCTTTATGGTCTCATCCAACCTAAGCCATCCTGTGATTCTATGTTCCAGCAGCAGAACACGGGACTTGAGCCGAACCCCTTCACACGTGATAGATGTTCTTTCCTAACCAGGCTGCAGGAGGTCAGCAAGATGTACTCATGGCTCTGACTACAACTGCACTTTTTAATTCATGCCTGTGTCAGCCTAAAGATTGTGTTCTCCTATGCTGCTTTGTACTCATTGCTCTTTTTAATTTTTAATTTGCTCAATATAAACTCCCACGCTCTTACAGAATCAAAAATTTCCTTCCCTAAAAGCACCAAAATGCCCTTGTGAACAAAGTAAATTCAAATCCACTACCTCTCATACTCAGGCATTGGTCAGAGAGAAATATTTTTAAATGACTGTGCCCAGTTTCAGGAACATACAAGCTATTAGACCCATGCCTCAAATTTGTGCTGTGCAGGAGTATGTGATCACCAAATAAAAATGCTTCCTTTCGTGCTGCCACAGGTAATGCAATAAAAACTGGTTTGGAGAAGCATGAAAGAGCATGAAGGACTGACTATGCATCAGGACTCTGCCTGCTGTAACTTTAGCAGCCTGTCATAACTGTATCAACTTTACAAAGGGCATGCAATCCCAATATGCATGTTTTCATTGGCACAAACCCCAAGATGAGCAGTAGGATGCAATGTGTGATCAATAATCTAATTCTTACACAATGCCTTTCATTAGTAGACTTTTAAGAGGAAAAGGCCTCCTTACAACAGGAGAAACTGAGGCACAGGGTGATGGAGTGACACTTTCAAGGTCACCTGGGAGGTTGAGTGATGATCTCTGAAGAGGTGCCAGGACTTGTGAGACCCAGAACAGACTGTCCTTTTTTTAGCAGCCAGTGTAGTGTCTAAACTCTCACTGCTGGTAATAATTTAGAAATTCTCCTCAGCTAGTCTTTTGAGCAGCTATTGGATTACTGGATCCACTGATGGCTAAGTTTTTCTCACCACATCCCTGGATGCTATGTTTTGCTCTGACACAGACTTCCTTTGGGTACATCTCTTTGGGATTCTGGGATCTCTTTGGGATTCTGGGTATGTCTCTTCGCTTTCTTCTTGAGGTCCAGGCAGCTGGTCATTTCAGCTGCACTGATGTAAACCTTAAGCTGCCTCCATTAATTGAACGAACTTAGACTCACACCCAGGGTAACAGAAGTTAGCAGCTGGTGGCTGGTTCCTCACTTTCATTCTGTATAATGAGGATAATGCCTCTGCTTCACTACGCTTCATCAGGTCTCTGTAATGGGTGCTTGAGGTTGTTGGAATAGGGAATTGCTGTTTATTAGCAATGAACTAGAGACAGAGAGTAAGAGCTTTCTAATATTCCGGACACTGTTCATGGAAACTACACAGCTGCCTACTTCATATACTTTTGGTCAGTTATTATATGTAAATAGCAAAATAGTAAACTCCTTTCCTTTTTGTCTGAAAGGAATAAATCTTCTAAATTGATGGACACATCAGGATTGTTTGTAAGCAAGAAATTAGCAGGAATGTACCATAAGTACTTTGTCTGAGCATCAGAGATGTCCCAGAATGTAGAGTAAGTGGCAGGAAAAAAACCCAAGATGAACAAAATGAATATGATTGGTTTCCTCCTTCCAAGTTAAAAAACAGACAAAACCCCAAACCAAACAAAAACCACAAAAAAACAGCCTAAAAAACCCGAAACACCCCCATCCCACAAAGCAAAATAGTGCTATATTTAATAGGAAAGGGCTGTAGTCATCCACTTAATGTGAAACAGGTTGCCAGGCTTTTGTATGTGGTGTTGAAAATCTAAATACGTTGATATGTTGCTATGTTTTTCCTTTTGTTGGATTCAGTTCTGTTAAGAAGTGAAGCAGCTCTGCACTTCCCTTTGCCTATGTGGCCTGAGCAGCCTTTGAAAATTGTTCAGGATGAAAATCTAGGATTTGTCTTTTCAGCAGAGACAGATTGCAGTAAGGTTTTGCTACATTCCTAGCACCTCTTGAAAATGTTATTAATGACACTTACTATTACTGACAGTTTATGTAAACAACTCACTTTATGCTTTTAATTAGGGGCCTCAAGACAGAGGCTCACAAACACTACTGTTAGAGCTCACAAACACTACTGTGAAGAATCATTTATGCCTCAGAGTATCAGGTGGAAAGATGACACAGCAAACATTTGTTCACATCTAATGAATAGGCACAACTAGTCCTATACCTGAAAATATGACAGAGCTCTGATACTGATGATGATGATACTGATACCTGCTGGTTTGCCTCTTGAGCCTACAGAGTAAGAGATGTTTCTGCCTGGTACAACAAAACAGTGGCTGTACCAGAAGCCTTATGCTTCAGTGGTGAGCACAAAGAGTCCTGGGATCTGTTCCTCCTTCTAATGTGGACCAGCTATGCAACACAGATGGGTCACCTCCTTTTTGAGCTTCAGCCTAAGTAAGGCATGGTTCTGCAGTCAGGCTAAACAGCGGATGTGCATGTAAGAAGAAAAGAACAACCTGGAGAACAGAATGGAAAATTTTATCCTGACACAGTGGTGCAAGTTACTTTGTCACTAAGAGATGGAGCACTGCAAATACCTAATAAACACACAGAGAATTGCTCTTAAATTTCAACACAACCATTCTTTCTCTATGTTGCTTTCTGTCTTTTAGCCTGCACCCTGGAGACATCCTGATTTACAGGGCAAAATGGATGAGATGTTCTCTCACTGAAAATGCTTCTACCTATAAATGCAACTTAAAATCATATATAGCATTGAATTTAGCCTCGCCAGCGTGTAATAACCCTGTCTGACACTACAGAGTTGAGACTGGCACAAAGATAAAATCATCAAGTCACCACTTGCACAGTACCTCGAGTTTGAAGAGCATGGTATGTCTCAGAGGTTGCTGGTAAGCATTAGTTATCGTTTACTTTCTAAGTTTACAGCTGTTTACTACATGTATGACACACTTTACTATCATGACAATAAGGTCCTTAATATTCCTGATGAAGAATCCAGTAAGGCTTGGAAAAAGAAACTTAAGAAACCCTGTTCTTCATTTCCCTTTTTTCCCTGTTTATTGGTTTAATACCCAGTAATTCCTGTCATTCTGAAGAACCTCAGAGGGAGCAAAGAGGAAGAGGGCTGTCTCAGCTGAGTAAAGGGATAAAAACAAGCATCATGAAAATAAGCTTAAGCTTTAATTGAGAAAGAAAGATGAAAAACGTGAGCTCAGAATTCTATTACACGGCCCTGAGCCAGGGAAACTTTGAAGTGTTGCAAAAGAGTTAAAGCCTAAAAGCAAAGAGGTGAAAGACTAGCAGAAGGTGCCGGTTTCATTAAGTACATATGTTGATGATAACAGGAAGAAAGGGCAAGACTTGCTGTCCACTGAAACACAACAACTCCCATAATGTATTCTGCACATCATATCATTCAAGCCTCTAATATTTCATTCATTGATTTTATTGTCAAATGAAAAGGCGCTTGTTCCAAGTGGCATTTAGTGAGACAGATGCGGAGAGACTCTGACTTCATTACTGGGAGTTTGCTCTCTGGATAACGTTGACATTATATAGGTAAAAGTCAAAAAGACTGCAAAAGAATACCAGTTCTACTGCTTAAAAAAGTCTCTCCAGTGCTCTCCCTGGGAGCTGAAGGGCTTTGCACCCAGTCAGTCTGCAGTCTGCCTCACACGTCATCTGAGAAAAAGCATCACTCAAACTTCTGACATAGGTACATTGAGATAAGTTCTGTTAGCCGAGGATTCATTTTTTTGTGCTGATTGCTGTTCTCTGCTACAGAAAGAGAGAAGATCAGAGGAGAAGTCTATGAACTATAAAACACCCAGTTTCAAAGAAATATTTGGCATTGTGCTTACAAAACAGAGAGGACAAACAGACATGAATCAGTCTGTTATTTTTAGCCTCAGTAGCAAATATCATCAGAGAGATCTTGGAAGTATGTTTACTGTCTCTCAGTAGTTACAAGTGGTTGCACCAGTTGAGAGGCAAAGAAGAGCTCAGAGTTCCTTTTAGCCACAGAAATAAATGTAATGGGAAGTCAACCACCAGAAAGAAGGAAACTAACATCTGTATGGAAGTTCAAAAAGCACCCCAATACAATTTGCCTGTTCCCAAATCCACCTGGTACAGGCTAAGTGAATACTGAAACAACAGTGTTGAGAAAAAACACTGTAAGCCTTGCTCTCTTTGGAAAGAATTAGAGGAGGAAAGTGCCTCACCAAGAAGGTGCCTGCAGCCACATGTTACAGATACCTTTTATAAGCAATAGAAGAAGCTGATCCAAACCCTTACAGGCTAAAAAAGACTCTGCAACCAGGCCCTCCTTTTCCTGTGTGCGTGCTCCTTGTCCTACATTAATATGTAAAGTGTAGCATTAGAACTCCACTAACTCTCCTTACTGCTCTTCCCCTGTAATGAGGTCAACTTACTTGGACCTTCTGAAAGGTTAGGTACAGGAGAGTCAAGATACAAAATGGATTTATGCTGAAAATAGCTGGTAGTTGTCTGACCTGGCCAAAAAGGCAGCATCTGTAGGCAGGCACAGCAGCAGAATTTAAAATGCCTGAGTGTTGTGGTTAAAAGCAAGGTGCCTGTTAGCAGCTTGGAAAAACTTTCATTGCCTGTTAGCAGCTTGGAAAAACTTCCATTAATTTAATGTATAAACTCCACTGGGATTTAAAATTAAACAACAGTGCCCCTTTGCTAATCTGAGCCAAATTGAACTGCTTTTATTTTAGTGATTTTTAGAGCAAAGTTTAGGGTGAAAGCTTCAGTATTAGAGAAGAATGATACTCAAATACTGAGAACATCTAGATAAGATAAACCACAGTTCCGCAATACAATGAGAGAGAGGCATCAAATTCCTAGGAATTCTGATGACATAAAAATGTAGTAAGACAGCTGTGCATCCCCAGCAGGAAGGCATGCAAAGGGCAGGAAGTTAGGGTATCAGTTAATTCCCTTAACCTCTACGAATGCATGAAGTGTAAGCCACATTTCTTTTGTGAAGCAGTAAAATTCTGTCCTGAGTTCTGAATCTATCTTGCACCTCAATGAATTCTGTAATCAAAGACTAAGAACAGCAAGCCAAATATGAGTGAATTTCCCTTTACTTATTTTTGCCTTTACCTGTGTGGAGACCAGTATTGGACATTTCATGGTAACAGAATAGAATAGAATAAACCAGGTTGGAAGAGACCTTCAAGATCATCGTGTCCAACCTATCATCTAACACCACCTAACCAACTAAACCATGCAACCAAGAACCCTATCAAGTCTCCTCCTGAACACCTCCAGGGATGGTGACCCCACCACCTCCTTGGGCAGCCCATTGCAATGGACAATCATTCTCTGTGTAGAACTTCCTCCTAACCTCCAGTCTAAACCTCCCCTGGTGCAGCCTGAGACTGTGTCTTCTTGTTCTGGTGCTGGTTGCCTGGGAGAAGAGACCAACCTCTGCCTGTCTACAACCTCCCTTCAGGTAGTTGTAGAGAGCAATAAGGTCTCCCCTGAGCCTCCGCTTCTCCAGGCTAAGCAAGCCCAGCTCCCTCAGTCTTTCCTCATAGGGCTTGTGTTCCGAGCTTCTCACCAACTTTGTTGCCCTTCTCTGGACTCGTTCCAGCAAGTCAACATCCTTCCTAAACTGAGGGGCCCAGAACTGGACACAGTACTTAAGATGCATCCTAACCAGTGCAGTGTACAGGGAGACAAAATGGTAAACAATACAAAAATTGAAAGCTGCAAAATTAATTTGGCTAACTCATTCCCTCATAACCACAACCATTAGATGAGACATTGTACTTGCTCTTAAAAGGGGAACAAACCTACGAGATAAATAGAATGAAGAAAATTATCCATAACATATCTGCACAATAAGCCTCTGTGGTGTATCAAAAAAAGCAGTTCCAAGAGAAAGGGCTTCACTCTGTATTCCATGGGGGACAAAAAAGTTGAAAACCCCTCACCTATCAGATGATCACAAGACAGACCTTTTATTAGCTCCATATAGTGGAAACTGATGTCACCTTTTTGTTAGTCATGCTGCAGATCTATTAAGCACCGTAATAAATATAAAGTAGAATCGAAACATTTAATACTATAGCAAATTAAAAATAGATTGCCTTTCAAGTGCTGAAAAACAGAAACAAATTAATATGCATTTGCAGATCAGGAAGGCCTTAAGTGAAAAACAAACAAACAAACAAACAAATCATGATGTAGATGATAATTTTGACTGTGTATTGGGAAGATCTTGGCTTCAACTGGATTTAACGCTGTGAGAATTAATTCATACCTCAGTCACATAAATGCTGGAGAAGGAAACACACTAATTTGAGAAGTTATGATCCCAGAACGGGAGTTACTACTGCCTACCTAGTTCATCTCAGTGTATAGCCATCTGGATTAGCTGCAGCCCTTTGCAGTGGCCTTCTGTAATAGCTGTATGGAGAGTGAGAGGGACAATGACTCCCCATAAAATCTGTTAGAGCAGTTCATGGCAAAGTAATGAAGAGACGGTGTCAATAATTTCTTAAATCACTCCTACTGAAATCGTCAGGACATCAGTTTATCCTTCCACAAGCATGCAGTAAATGGGACATTTACAGTTAATCTGTTCTAATCTCTAGAAAAGGTAAATCTTTTTTTAGCACCGAGAACAGATTCTACAACCTGGTACATCTGCGCCAGTCTCTCTTCAGTATTTCAGGTTAGCTTCCACCTCTACCCTTTTAAAATGAAAATGAAACTTTAGGATTCTTTGTTGGAGATGCAGGAATAAAATGCAACTATGTTGTCCCAAACAGACAGACCCACCTTAGATTTACTCTTCATAAAGTAAAAGATAGTGTAGGTGGCTCTGATTATGAAATCTGTGCAGAGATGCTTTTCAAATGAACCCTAATTAACTCTTAGGTTAGTCTCCAGTTCCAGCTTCCTTCTACTGTAGTGACTTAATCATCCCCTGGGGCATTTCTTAACTTGCCACTTCATCACTGCTACTTTTATCTTGGACCTACACTTGTTCCCTAAGGGTTTTCAGGAATTTCTTTTTCACAAGGTTATTTCTCATTTGCATGGTTTTGCTCTCTGTGTTCAATGCTGCAAACTGTGGATTGTCAACAGCGCTTTGCAAGCTGGCGTAAGCAACAGAGGGATCATTTTCAGTGGTACATATACATTCAAAACAAACAGGAGTAAATAACACAAGACCTCTCTACAACATGTGAAACACTAGTTTCTTTCCTTCTAGAATAAGATGTGACCTTCTTACTGAATATAAAGCTCTTATTCTGTCACTTAGGCTCAGCCCATTAACTGCATAAGGAAGCAGAATCCAAGGCATAGATCAAATTCTGGGACAGCCTTCCATTTGTTATAACCACATGAAGAGGAACTCAGCTCCTGCCTTTCCATGAAAGGAAAATAAACAATTTCCCATTTAAGCTCTTAAGATCAATGCTGCAAGAAGAGAAATGTGTGAGTATGCATGCACTGAAGGAAAGGAAGATTTATGCAAGATGCAACTTAAGATACAAAGGCATTAAAAAAGAGATCATCATCTCTTTTGGAGGTAGAGAAAAAGATCTTCTATATATCATTATCAGACTCTAATCAGCTCCAGAAACTCAAAAGAACTAATGTTATTTCATTTCACGACAGGTGGGAAGGTTCACCCCTCAGAAAGACTGAATGAGGGCTGACTCAACAGCAGTCATAAATTATTAACTAATTTGAGGGATTTTTCCCCTCCTCTTTTTCTCCAAGTCCTCTAAGCTAATTTTGTAGCTCATGCAAGGACAGATCTGAGAGAAGAATTATCAAGCAGGTACGACAGGATTAAGTAAATGCTCTATGACAAGACAATGTTGGGCTTCTCTCACTGAACCACTACATAAATTATTTGTGGTCAGGATTAAAGTATTTAATTAAATCATCTTTGTGTAGATGAAACATGAAATTTTTTTTTTAAATTGCTGCAAGAGGGAAAAAAAAAATTAAAATCCCTTCTTCTGCTTCTTACAATATTAAGTCTGCAGTTCAAAACCCCAAATGATCAAAACAGGAGTGACTCACCGGCAGGAGCATTAGGATAAATCAATGTACCTTGAAAGTTATCTCTTTGCATACTCTTCTCCCCCAACCAAGATGATTGCTATGTTATGCAAATGTCCTGGAACAAGGACAGCTTCCAGACCAGAAATGCAGTGTCCCTGCCTGGTACAGACAAAAATTCTCCTTAATATAAAGTTGTTTGCCATTTTATAGCGCTCTTACTAAACACTAGCAGCCTGTTAGAGAACTCAGGGAGAAAAAGGACTACCAGTTTTTTTGTTTACACAAACAATACTGGGGAGTGAAGAAAGGTCTGTTATTTAAGAAAAGATATGTGTGTGTGTGTAGAGCAAAGGGTTTTTCTGACCCCTGAAAACAACAAAAAAGGAAAAAAAGTCAAATTGAAGATGTAGCTCTTCCTTCTGAGATGTATTTTCTACACTACCAGAAGTGTTGCTCAGTTCTGGTCAGCAGGTTCGAAAAATCTTATTGCCTGCAACCATACAACACAGCTACCCTAGGACTGGAGAACCGAGAAAGACATGCCTAGAGTTTTATACACTGTACTAAGTAACATCCAAAATTGTGGCTGAGCTGGGGCAGAAACAAATTTCTTTGCTTCCATGAAAATACTTTTTCCAGTCACATTTAGCAAAACGCTCTGACAAATGAATGCCTGAGCTTGGTTTGCCTCCATTTGGCTGCAGAACTGAATGAAATATTCTAGCTGGTGGATAAAATGCAAGGACTTGGACTCAATTCTCTAGCCACTGTCAACCAGGATGGAAGGACTTCAAGCCCCTTCTTGGTATTTGGACTAGCATTCTGGCTGGAAGAAAAGCCAGTGGGGAATGAGTTGGTTATTAATGCAAATCCTGAAGATCTCCCTTCAGAAGATAAAGGTGTTACCAACAGGATGTCTACTTCTTATTGTGGAGAGCAAATCAATCAGTTTCATTTTTTTTTCCCTTTTAATTTCAAGATGCTGCAAAGTAGACAAAAATAATAATTTGTACAAAATCATTACAGATGTATGAAATAACAAAGTACTGTGAATTGATCTTTCCATCTAAGAAGCCATCTCAGAGTCTCTTTAAATGACAGCTAAGAAGGAACTTCTGCCTGCAGTTAGACTTTATTATTCCCTCTGCTGCATGGAATGTAAAGTAAATAATTGTGTGAAGGGGTGAAAAAAAGCTGCTTTATTATTATTATAATTTATTATTATTACTTCTTTCCAATTCTGTTGTTTGCAGAACAGCATATGTATTCTTTGTTCTCAAGAACAGTGAAACCAGCAAAGAAATGTTCTCTGGAAACAGACATTAAATGGAATGTCTATGCGAATGTATGCGCAATAAAACCCATGACCTAATGTTCAGTAATTTAAGTGAGCTCTGGTTCACAAAACTATACACAAACACAGGCACATATGTAGCAGAAGCTACATGAATACTGCTGAACAATGGAACAAGGCAGATTCTTTTAATGATTCTAATGATTTCTGGACACACTGTATCGGCAAGTTACTGTGTACGAGAAGGAAATGATCACAGAATCACAGAATCACCAAGGTTGGAAGAGACCTCAAAGATCATCAAGTCCAACCTGTCACCACAGACCTCATGACTAAACCATGGCACCAAGTGCCACGTCCAATCCCCTCTTGAACACCTCGAGGGATGGTGGCTCCACCACCTCCCTGGGCAGCTCATTCCAACGGCTAACGACTCTCTTAGTGAAGATCTTTCTCCTCACCTTGAGCCTAAACTTTCCCTGGTGCAGCTTGGGACTGTGTCCTCTTGTTCTGGTGCTGATTGCCATGCCTGCAACTGTATCATGTAACAACACAGGGGGAAATCCAAACAAAAACAAGCATATGGAACTGCTACAGGAATTTAATTGAATTCTCTGTATGGATTACAGGCTGGAGGGCTGAAGTAAGCTATAAGGTATATGATACTGCACATATTGAAATACTTCCACAGTATTTAAATCCAAAAGTGATTTAAACACCTACAGCAGCTTTCATAAGAAGTTTGATGTATTTCTTCTGGACCACTTAACAATCATGAGCTGTTACTTAATTTCCTTTCCCATCATTACTTACTGTCAATAAATGTGTGTGCTAAATTTAATTTTTCTCCTTTGTAATTAGTCTGGGTCTACCTGCCTGACATATTAACTGATCCTACAGTCTCACATTTGTGACATCAAATGATTTCCATGGTGACAGATTGAGATATATTCCTGAATGAGACTGGTAAGTGGGTCATAGTTGACTGGAAAGGAGAGGAAAAAAAAACCCAAACCCTCCTCTCAGCCTTGGTTAGGCTAATCAATAATTAAGGAAAAACAAAGTCTAAGCAAAAAGTCCAAAACGGTACAGCTGAATTTGCTTGGGAACTGATAATCACAGAGCCCTGTGAAATAGATTTTAGAGATTTTCAGAATCAATCAATCAATCACTGTTTTTTTGAGGACTAGTTTGATTTATAACTTCAGACTCAGCCCGGTGCATAACTTAGTTCAACATTCTTTAATTTTATCTGTAGTGGACAGTTTTGTAGAATAGGCCACTTTATAGACATGTTGCAGCAGCTTTGATCATTAGGTCTGGTCTAGACTTGACACTACAAAGCCTCTGGGCCTTGTCCTTTTGCATAAGGAATTTGCACTCTTTTCTGGTTTATTTCCATTTATCAGCTTCAATTTGTACTGTAGACTACACTTGAAACTATACTGCATGTATATGGGTATGGATTAAAATTTGATGTGTTCTGCTGGATGGGCACCTGTGTCCTTGAATGATGTTTGTCAAGCGTGCTCCAGCGAACACCAGTACACCCATGCCTTGGAACCAAAGCACTCTTGGCTTTCAAAGGCAGCTGAATGAAATATACTCAACAAGGCAGTCTTAGACATCAGCAAGAGCAGTTAGTTGCTGTGGTTCCTGATAAAATGTAGTGTGAGACTATGTAACACAGAATTTACACCCATTGACTGGAAGGAGTCTATTACATAGAGGTAGTATAAGCAGGTACGGCTCCTTTAATGTCAAATGGAGCCATCCCAACTTGTAGCAGGTCAGGATTTGGCTCACTACATTTACACTACAGAAAAATGATGCATTTTTTTCTGTATTTTCTCATAAAAACACCGGCTGTTGGCTTTGCTGCTGATTAACAGCCTCCCACTTGCCCATTCTGGGGAAGTTGGTGAGGAAAGCTGTCAGACCAAGTACAGGATTGCTGGCAAGCTATCCTCTGGCCAAGGCATGCTCCATAGAGCATGCGGCTGTGTAGGAGAGGCTTTGCCATTTGGGAAACTGGGCTTCATGAATTCTAATCCCCAGCAGCCCAAGTTTAGTTCCTAAGAAGTGCAAGCTAAATTAAAACTACCAACTTTCCAAAACGCAAAAGGATTCAACCACTATTTTTGAAGTGATACCAGGATGGCACAGCAGGATGTGTAAATTGATGCTTTATCGCTGAGAGACTACATCTAATTTGATCTTTTCATGGGAGGAAACTCTGCAAGAAGAAAGTACCAAAATCCTGTGTGGCAATAAATGTTACAAGTCACAGAAGGCAGTATTTGCCCTCTAAAGTATCTGACAGTTATCACTCAGGAGTACTCACAATAGCATCTGAGCAACCACAATGAAACCAGACAGCTACAACTTCACGTATTCACAGTAAATCTTGCACAGTTATTCCACTGAGACTAAATATGAGATAAAGCAGAGGGAACTGTGAATTCCCAGTGTAAAAAGGGCTCAGCATAGAAAACAATTATTCCTATGGAGACAATTTATTTGTGCTAGGTGCTGTACAAATACACAATTTGCAATGACTAGACAAGACAAACAATGGGAAGGAGAAATTAAACAGCATTTTTGCGTACCACAAACAGGACCCAGAACTGCAGAGGCAGTAAGGTGTGCACAGATGACTGCATCAGAGCTGAGAAGCAGAGCCCAGACTCCGGTTGTTCCACCCAGTGGAACTGCTCTTGTTGTTCCCAACCCTGCTATGGATTTTAGCAACTTACTTCACAAGCAACAGAGTTTGCCGATACACTGACAACGTTAACATGCACAAATCACTAACCTTTTTTCTTGTTTCAACAGAAGGGTCTATATAGTTGCAAATTAGCTCAGCTTTGCTGAAAGGAGCAATTTTTTAGCTCTTTCACAAATCAGAGAATTTGAAAGAAAAACAATAATAATAATAAAAAGATAGATATGTAACATTTTCCCAGAGGGTCTGAATTGACTCCCTCGACAATGCTGCTTTCAACACCAAGTTCTGCTAACCAAATGGCAAAGTGAAAAGCTTTCCATACCAACTTCTTATTGTCAGACATGACCTTGGGAAATGTTTGCTAACATGTCAGACACAAAGAATATATAATACTGCAATTAGCAAGCATGCAGAAAGATTATATTCATGTTTTATACATATAGATGGATAGATAAATAAAACAAGGGCAGCAAACAGGAGCACTGAAACCACAGCAGGCTGGACAGTCAGTTTGATGAGCGTAGTTAAGAAGATTAATGTGTACTCTAAAGTGAACTCCCCCAGTTGGCCAGTGCTCAATAATTTAAAAGACAATGCAAGAGCCTTCATTTCAAGGTGACAGAAAATTCTGATGATGAAAGAGGTTGCTGAAAACTTACTTTTAATTAAAAAGCAAACAAGCTGAAGCTCCAATTGCCTAACAGGAAGTAATACTATTTAGGAAACAGTGGGGAGGGATCATTATTTAGATAGTTCATTTTATTAAATAAAAGAACTCAAGGAGAACCAGTAACAACTTTTCCGCCCTAGTATCCTTAACAATATGATTACTCATCGACTTACTGAGAAAAAGTTTGAGGCTAAAGAGAAAGCAATTAAACTGACAGATTTATTGCTACCAAGAACAGATACCCACAAAATGAAGAGCTGGGACACATTAAATGACCAGAATAATTCATGAACATTCCCAGGAAGATGAATAAATGGATGACAAAGCTCCCATCTTTTACGTGACATAAAGAGGTAGACAGGTGACAAACAAATTGATAGGTGCATGTTCAGATGGACACAGAGGTGTTATTTTCCTAACATTAACCTTAAAAATGATCAGAATTATTATACTAACACTTTAAAACATGTGAGAACTCAAAACAGAGCAAAACGGGCCAGATTAAAGCCCAGTTTCTATGGAAGCTGAAGTTTTCCAGTTAGCTCCACTTTCTTGTTACAAACACTTCTAACTTGCTCAAGTTTTGTTACTAAACTTAGTGCTAAGAATTTCTGAGTTGTGGGCAAGAATTTTTTTTTCCAAGGATCATTGAGCTCTGTAACAGCCTCAGGCATGCATCATCTGCCACAGCACATGCCAGTGGGGAGCAGCAGTTCATCACGGTCACCTGTGACATTTTGCTGACTGCTCCATCTTTTTCTCAGTGCTAAACTCAATGATCTTAAACTTCAGCTTACACTTCAGCATCAAAGGGTTAATAGGAAGTTAGTACATCACATCTTCTCCTCTGCACTTGCAAAGACCATACTGGGCAGATACTGTTCAGTGAGAGGGATAAAAGAAGATGCTGGTGGAGAGCAACACTTGGCCCTGAATCTATTAGTCAAGACAGAGCTGAGACACTATCAGCCCTAACTCAATGCTGTATCTCAGTGCATCATTATTTTCAATCTTGCTGAACTCATTGAGACTACTCATGGGCTTTTACACTTCAGCCTATGATTAAGTACTTCACTAAATAAGGTCATTAAATTTAAATTGTAGATACTTGCTAGGTACTCCTGAAGGTTGTTCTCTCACCTGCAATATATTCCCTTCAGACTCATGGCTGGCAAAACAAGTGGCAAAATAACATCCCAATCTGCATGTCAGCAATCCTCCCACTAAACTTAAGGCATGGGAAATTGATGATTCAGGAGGGAGATGTGTTTGCCCTGCTGCTGATGTAGAGAAGAATAGTAGATTGTTATGGCTCTCAGGGAAGGATAAGATACACAGAACAGGAAAGGTGTATGAACCTGGCATATGCCAGGTCTTACAGAGATATCTCAATTTGTTTGGGTAGCAGGAGCATGTCAATGCAGCCTTTTGCCACTGTGTGTTTTTGCCACTTCTCAGTGGGCCTCATCAGCCTAACATAGTATTTTGCTAGTGCATTTAACTAGCCTGGGTACATGTGCATGTGTTGACCCCTACAGAGACATATCCTAAAGGATTCACACAGCACTTCCAGAAGCTATCAAGCTTCACTTCTCTCTGTGTTCAGTGTGTACACCTCAAAGCACTCCTCTATCCTGCTTCCTACTCCCAAACAGGCTATCGATCACACTGCAGTGTATGCTAAAGCCATAATGCGGATAACAGACCATTAAAAGCTCAAATGAGACTGCTAAACACATTTCATTAATCATAGCACAATCTAGTCTTGAACTAGGAGCTACAGCTTCAGCAAGCTGGTAATGGAAGTCTTCTTTCTACCCATTTCTAGTAACTGGTAAAGGCAGGATGTCTTCCTGAGCTGAGTATCTTTAAACCTTTTGCCCTTTCCTCCTATTCCTCAGATGCATGCAACATGTGAGAGTTACACTGATGCAGAAAGAGAGTGAGCAGAGAATAAAGAATAAAAATAAGAGAGCTGCTGAGAATAAAGAGTGTGAATGCTGTTCACAGAGCCCAAATTCTCAAAGCCAGAACACCCTCAACTCACACTGACTTTAATAACAGTGCTTTTGAAAACTGGCCAAACTGGCTGCTTCTCCCTGGCAAGGGGTCTTTATTTAGGGATTTGACAGGATACCAGAAAATGACTTTTCTTCCTAGAAGCCCAGACCCAGTGCTGATTCTACCAGTATAAAAGTATAGAAGAAAACACTGTGGAAAAGAGATGCCCCCATTGCACCACTTCTTACTGTTACATCTCTGGCTTTTCCCAGTAGCTTCCCAAGCCCCTTCCAGGGAAAGTCAGTAGATTACACATTACCTGCTAGGCAACTGGCAGGTTAAGAAGAGCTACTTGCCAAGTACATCTGGCTGTTCAACCCCACTGATGCCACATGCCTCTTCATACTAGCTTAAAGGCTGAGTATCATTTTTCCCTCAAGGAGCAGGTTAGAGAAGGTGGTTTCAGCTGAGCTAAGTTGTTTCCTTAAAGAGCAGAGAAAGAAAGCACTATCAAAAAACCCTACTTCAATAATTATTTGGAAGAGTGAACAAGCCTGAACTAAAGGAACCTCTCAGGAAAGGTCCAAGTTTAATCCTAGTGAAGGACTTGAATCAGCAAACCTAGGCTCATCTCTAGTGAGCTTGGTTTCATCCCCTTCTCCTGTTGACCCTAATTTAAAGTGCTCTTGATGAGCCCTGCCAGCTCATGGGCAAGAATCCCTTTTTCCATCCATCTGTTGTCAGCAGGCCCAGTGTTGTGTAAACCTCCCCAAGATGAAGGAAACCATAATTCCACTGATGACACCACCCTCTGAGCCATGTGTTAATCAGGTTTGCTTTCTTGTTCCTTTTTCTTCCCTGCCACTGACGGGATTGAGGGAAACACAATCTATACTTTTGATTGTTCAACAAACCACCTCAGTGCCCTGAAGTAACTTTTGATTGCTTTTGGACTTCTCATAGAGGACTTTTTCTTCTGCATGCAGAAGGCTATGATGATACCTTTACTATCCCTGGCACAGCTATATGTATCTTTTCCAATGCCAGGGGTTTGCAACTGAAATAGTATTTCCTTGGTAGCTATCAAAAGCTAATGCACTCAGCCAGGATTCAATCCAGAGAAACTGGTCCCATACTGACAGCTAGCTGACAGAGTTTTTAATACCTGTGTTGTGTATTAACGCAGTGGGCAAATAAATAGCACACATTCTGTCATTCACTCTCTCCCAGTGTGATGAAGGAGGAGAAAAGCAAGAATAAAAGCAAGGAAACCTGAGAGGTCAAGATCAAACAAAGAAATAAACAATTGCTTATTAAGTGAAGGTTAAATGGAAGAGGAAGAAAGGGAAGGAAACAAAACAAGTGGTACCAAGACCTTTCTGGTGAGTAGACTGATGCCCAGCCACTTCCTGAGCAAAAGATGGCTGTCACCTAAAGCCTCTTGTTCTCCCTTTAATTGCTGAATATGACATTATATGGTATGGAACACCTCTTCACTTAGTTGGAGTCATCTTCCCAGACGTGTCTTCTTCCAAGCCTATTGTGCACCCATCAGTCTCTTCACTGTGAGGGCAGAGTGGCCTTGATGCTGTGCAATCATCATTCAGCAAAAGCTAGAACATTAGGGTGCTATCAGTGTTGTTTTGGTCAAAAATCTAAACCCCAGCCTCATAAGAGATTCTATGAATGGAAGTATTCTAAGCAGACCCAGTACAACCTGACATATAAAAACCCCCAACCAACCCCAAGCAAACCAAAATCACTCAACTACTGTGAACAGAACTAAAAGAGAAGCTAACCTGCTTGCTTGCTGGATGTGGTTTCGGTCAGTTGGTTAACTCAACTAATTTTTCTTACCTTCTGCCTAATAAAGGGAAAATATCAAATGCTGCCAAAGGGTAAGACAACTACCTGTAAACACCATTTTTGTTTTCCCCATTAAAAGCACTTGCATGCTGTAAGGACTTCCCTAATTTCCAGCCACCAGTGAGCTGTATCAGTCCAAAATGCTGGACTACATAAAGCTAGCTTGGCATTGTGTGAAACAACTATTTGGTTTCAAGCAAACCCAAGCTGCAGTTCACCTTATTTAAACTACAGACAGGTAACATCAAGTATTGATGACCAGGCTTTTAAGCAACATGAGCAAGCTGAAATACTTACATATGCATATCAGATTAAACGAGGCTGGTATACAAAGAGGTCCAACTCATGATAAACACTTTGGATGGGTGAGTATTCAAGGGGAAAACAGGTGAGAGCAATGGAGCTACCCTCTTTTGGACGTTGTCAGCTTTTGCTGCAGTATGTCCAGTACTACGTGGATGCAATGTCTACCTGCCACTAGCTGCCCATCTTTGGAGCTAGGTCTCTTTCTGCAGATTACACTGCTGCCCCACTCAGCCATCACGACCTACATAACACAGGTCTCTTTTGCTGTGGTCTGCGGCCCTTTCACACCCTCATATAAATGAGACCCAGGCTTTGAGTGAGGGAGTGAAAATGTTAAAGACAGTTGGAAAAATGCAGGAAAAATCTCACCACTGTAAGACTGCCTGAGTCAGGTAAGGTGTATCAACAATTAAACATTAAAAAGAAAGAAGTAGAACAAGTGCGGATTAGAGGTGCCTCCCAAATATGGGCTGGAACTAATGAGGCTTTTCTTTTTACCATCAGAGGAAGTTTATTACACTTACTTCAAAGGCAGTTGACTTAGTGAGCAGTGGAGGTGGGTCAGAGACACATTCTTTCCTGTGATGCTCAGCATAAAAGCAGAAACATTCATAATGGAATGGCTGAACTGGCTGTGAAAATAATAACGCGTGACTTGGGAAAATCTTAAGCAGAGGATTAACCATTAAAATAAAAAGAGAGAGAAGGGAGGAATGGCATGTAAAATAAAGACAGAATCCTGTGCTTATTTCACAGCAACAAAAAGTATGTGTTGATGCTATATATGCTTCTCATTTGGAACCTCTGGCCAGGTCCGTAAATCCTGGTCTGTGATGCACTGGGCTGTTAAAATTCCTCTAGTCACCTGATCACAGGATCCGTCAGGGTTGGAAGGGACCACAAGGATCATCTAGTTCCAACCCCCCTGCCATGGGCAGGGACACCTCACACTAGATCAGGCTGGCCAGAGCCTCATCCAGCCTGGTCTTAAACACCTCCAGGGATGGGGCCTCAACCACCTCCCTGGACAACCCATTCCTGATGCTGTCCAATTGAATGTTAGCAGTACTGAAAGTGGGGTAAAAAGCACCTCTGATTAACAGTGCAGGTGTCATTGAATTGAGGGCTATTGCATACACCACCAGACCAGAAATCTTACAGAAAGACCTAGAAGGACAACAGTGAGGGTAGGGAACAGGCATAGCAGAGCACCTATACAGTACTGGAGATTTAAAACATCCCCACAGAAGTGGTACAGTCAGAGGAATCCAGCTGTTTCTCTTGGTGCTCTGTTGCTAGATCTTGTGGTTCATAATGAATCACATCATCCTGGCAAGTAACTATCAACAGCTGTTGATACTGCAATTGTATTTCAAGAACAGGGTTATGCCACTATAACATTTCCTATAACATATGGAATAAATAAAAGAGACCCTTAAACTAGGGCTGAGGCAAATCCCACACTATTCAGAGCTAAATGGAAGTTATCACATCTTCTCTTTCATGATCACCAAATTTATCTAGATTTCACAGTTTCCAGAAGTTTGGTTCCTTAATACTTCCTTGAATTTTAACAGACTTGTATGGGGTTTATTTTTCAGAAGGAAACCCCGTATCTGGATCAATTGTTTTCCTGGTTTTATGTTGAACATAGATGGTAAGATTACTTCCAGGAGACGACTTCTGCTCACTGAAGTCCGCTGTCTCAGGTTAAAAAACCTCACAGTGCACCTCATGTATGTACTGTTTTCTAATTAAAAGCTGAACTCATCTCATTTTCACCAATATAGATCCAAAGACTATTCAAATGAAAGTAATGGAGTTACTGTGGATACATTCTATGGCAAATGAGACAAGGATTTCGGCCTAATCTTGCAAATGTCTCCCTTAAGACCTCCATTAGCAACACTGTGTTTTTAGTGCACCACCTTCTTGCAAAATCCCCTGGTGGAGAAATTTACTATTTTTTCTGTTACATTACTTCTACACAATTACATTAAAAATTTGGTGAGATCTCAGGGGAAATGGCTACAACCTGCTACCTCAGTATACTTCCTCACCCATAGCACTAGGAACACACAAAGAAACTGAAGAAACACTAGCATTTAATTAAACAGCTAGTTTTGGTTTGTGTGCATTTCAAGTCTGTAAGGGGGAAGCGTGATTCAACCACACCTGTTTTCCCTCAGAAGTATCATTAGTACTAATTACTTACAACTTCACTTGTGGCAATCGCTGGATGGTATTCAATTGCTTTCGATATATTGCTGAGAGATCCTAACACCACGTTGCAAGGCAGGAAATGGGTATCAGTAATTGGTAAAGTTGCTTCAAGCTTTTAGGTTAACAATACAACTGCGATAGTACTTTATCCTGATTCATCTGGAAGAGTTTGCCTCTTCTTTGCCCTTTGACAATGGACCCACTATGAACAAGGTATCAGAATTACAAAGCTGCCAGAAACAAGTTCATGCTTTGCCTGAATGCTAGGTCAGACAGAAGCAGTCTGTGGAGAGCAGAACAAAAAGTGTTAGCTATTTTGGATGTCCTAAGAAGCATCCTCAGTGCATCCTTGCATAGAGGAATATGTAAGCATGGCTTCTTTTCTTTTTCCCTCAGAGCTCTCAGCCTTAAATCACAGTTCTGCTGTCTCTGATTTGAACTCTGGTTGCAACTTCTTTCAGAGTTTACGATTGCTTTCTCAAGCACTGGTCACGAGGGGATGAAATAATGAAAGGTGCTCTCCAGGTCTCCACACACTTCCCAGAGATTTCTAACTCAATCTTTACTTCTAAATTTTGACAACCTGGAGACCTTACATATTGTTAGAGAAATGATTAAACATCCTCCTCTTCTACCAAGGGATAAATTAAGACTAATCATAGCCTGGGATCACTAAAATCAAATTTCTTCTGCTTCAGATTCTGCCTTCCAAGCTTCATCCCAAGAAATTAGCATTCCCATCTGCCTTCAATATGAAAGTTAAAGCTACATAGCAGATATCTTAGAGCAACATATTTCAATGAAGTTAGTCCAAGCCTCACTCCAGTGATGGCTCTGTGTTCATTAGTATACAGGATCTGTTCATGACTGAGTCACCCACCAGAGCAAATCTGATACATAATCAAATGTGGGCACGGAATGACATTTCTATTGCATTAGCCAGAACACATGATTTGGAGTTTATGCTGACTTTAAGCTTACTATGGAAAGACAGATGGTATCTGATCCAGGGTAAGGTTTCTCAGAATAGTTAATCCATTAGTATTTTGGAACAGAAATGAATCAGTGAAATATAGCAGATTGCCACTTTGTGTTAGGTGCCTATGACATTTTGTACCAAGATCTCTATTTCTTTTAAATTTATCACTAAACAACAGCTTTCATCAGCAAGGCTACACACCTCATAATTTGGTGCCTTTTCAGGAAAGGTTAAGCACAGACCTGGATATCAGAGAGAGTACATTCCAGCAGGGAACTGCGGATGGACCTCAGGGATAGGCTGCTAATGTTTTCAATACGGTATACAAAACATATGGTGATGGGAAGACGAGAAAAGGGTTGGAAACCAGAAGAACGATGAAAACCAAGGCAGCTCAAATATTGGTGTCACATCTGCAATGACACAATGTGACAGTTTTAGGCTGTGCCTTTAAAAAGATAGCTGCAATTTTCCAGCAGGAGACTGGAGAAGTACAAACAAATCCACAGTTGGGTGTAAAGAGGAAAACAAGAGACTATTCCAAACGAATTTCATTGGTCAGATGTGTGGGATGTATTTTCTAAGGAATCTCACATTCCTCACTCATTCTGTCTTTTTCTGCTGGCATGTCTGCTTTGCTGCCAAGAGACTCTTACCAGCTAACTTCACAGATAAGCATTACTGACTTTTTAACAACGCTTTTTTGAGCTAACAAACTCTTTCTAACATTTCGCCTTTTCTCTTTCCTTCTAATTAACCAGAGGAAAAAAGGGGTGGGTGAGGTTAGGGAGGAAGTGAGACAGTGACCTCCTGGACAAGGAGGATTTCCATGCTGTTTTCTCTTTGTAAATACCTGTGTAATATTGTAAATACTGTGCATTTGTACATATTCATTGCATTCCATTGTAGAGTGTAGTTGTTGCTTGTAAATACAGCTTTTCATTTACTTCCCTGACTGAGTTTAGCTGAGTTTTTGTTAATGTGGGTAGGTTAAACCATCACACACAACAGCCCTGAAATACATGAAGAACTATGCTCACTGCACACAGGTATTTAAGTGTAGTGTTTGCTGCCTACGCCTAAATAGTACTGACTGTAATGTCTAGGTTGGACTAACCCTGATTATGCATTCTATGTTGTAAATACACCTAGACTCCCAAGGGAATACAGTGGGTTAGGATAGCTTCTCTTTGTTACCTTGCAAGGAACATACTGGCAATTTGCAGCTCTTCCTTACCTCTGCTTCACTTTGAAAGGAATTCTCCACAAATTCTCTCTCTGCACAGGTATGTATTCCAGCTCTAGATCCATACTCCCCAGGACTGCAGTATTGCTTCTTCACCTGATCTTGTGGCATACAACAATCTCAGTCAAGTAAGACAGGGGGAAAAAAAAAGCAGTGATGGAACTGAAGAAGGGACTATTCATTGATAATAGAGGGCTCTGTTAAAAAGGAAGCTCATTAGTACTGGGTAAGATAGCAGCAATTATAAAAAGCTTAGGGTATGTCTATTATTTGGTTTGATATTATTGCTCTTTAACAACGCACACACTCACATGCCCTGCCCAAGAGTCTTCTAATTAGTAAACAAGTGGAAAAGGTGGTGGCTTTGAGCATCTGTCCATACTTGGTTTTTAAGAAAATGAAGATATAAAACTCAGCTGTGAACCACAGAGTTTACAGCAAGACAGGCAAAAAAAAGAGGCTATGGCACCCTGTTCTGAATCAGAGGTGGAAGGACTGTTCAGAGAATGGATTTGTACTGAACACAGCGAGTTAGTAAGATTAATGAGTGGAAATCACATTGCATGGTGGTCAGTCTTCAGTAATTTAATTGAAAGAGGAACTAATTTCAAGGTGATATAAAAGTCCTTTTGATGTCTGGCTACATTTTTTTTTTCATGGAGTAGAAGTCAATATGTTATTGGGATGTAAAGGAAAAGGAGAAGCAAGTATTTACAATATTTAACCTTAAACTTTCACTTACTAATTTGAAATGTCTCGACTGAAGAAAGGACTTGAAGAAGAGCAAAGATCATAAAGAGGATTTCTGATACCGTAAAAATGAAGGATAAGGAGCACCCTAGGATGTCATGTCTCTGAACGTGAGACATTCAGAAAGCAACATGGAAACCCTGTTTCACACTAATCATCACTGCCAGGTAGGGCTGAGCCCAGAGAATTGAGGGTCAAATGAGAGGAAGTAATAGAAGACACACTTAAGCTTGCATAAGGGTCAGTAACCATACAGCACGTCTGAACTACATGGCATTCCCTGCTGTCTGCTTGATTTTGGCAAAGGGAACTCTGGAAGCTTTTATGTTCTTTAAAACATGCATATCAAGAATGAAAAGGGTTTTTTTCATCATTGATGGAGCTGATTACAGGAAACTGGTGACTTGGCCTCCCTATAAAAACACTGATCAATAACACTCTCCAGAGCTGCCTGGCTATGCTTGGGTATCCTCTTTCCACATAAGTTGTGTGGTTCGTCATAAAATTATGAACCTGTAACAGTGTACTCTGTACAACAATGGTTTGCTGGGACAGAGTAAATGATCTGCGACTGGTCCATAAATTTGACTTGAAGTTTGTTAGTAAAGATGCATGGCAATCTCTTAGAAGTTTGGGGAGCTGATAGGCTCCAGTGGTGCAGATGGAGGTGCAGATTTGTGGAAGAACAAGGTCTGTGACAGCATCACAGAAAACATCCAGTTGAAAGAGACCTCAAAGATCATCCAGTCCAACCCTAACAGTCCAACCATGTCCTTACAATGCCAGGTCCACACACTGCTTAAATACCTCTGGGGGTGGTGACTCCACCACTGCCCTGGGCAGACCATTCCAGTGTTTGATAACCCTCTCTGTGAAGAAGTATTTCCTAACATCCAGCCTGAACCTCCCCTGGCACAGCTTGAAACCATTTCCTCTAGTCCTGTTGCTTGATATCAAGAAGAAGAGACTGGCTCCCTCTCCTCCACCACTCTTCATGAACCCAAGAGACTCTGAAGAGCACTGTTGTTAAAGGTATCACATAGGGAGAGGGAAAGTCCTCAGTACAGACAGATCTAAACCAGTTTAGGGCTGGCCAGGTCACAACCCACACCCTGAAGTTTGCAGACTATCATAATGCAGCTGGAACCACCTCTCAGCACAAAATAGTGCTTTGTAAGAGGGCTGCTTCATTTGGCACCTCTCACTTTGACCTCTGAATAGTCTCAAGGAGCAGCCCCATGTAGAGAACATAAAAGTAGTCCTTTCTTACGATAACTACATCTAACATGAGAAGTTGTCTTTATACTAACTCTCTGGTGCATAATTGAAACCCTAACTCCTGCTTTACTGAGGGCTTTTTATTCATTCACTCATGTGGACTGATCAGCCAGGCCTGCTCTAAGCTCAATACTTCTGATCTCCAAGTCGAGCAACAAGAATTTGCTTTTACTCTTTCTTTGTTGTCAGCCAACCGTGACCACAAATTTTCTTCCTGGGTTTAAGTATATGCTTATTTATGGTTATTTATCATGACATTCTGACATTCATGGAATGATGACACTTCACAGTGCTCAGCTGAACCCTGGAGTGCACTGTGATCTACCTGCAAAAAGACCACTGTCAAGACACTACACGGAGAGGAGAGAAAAGGAAATAGAAAAATTCTTACCAAAACTGACACCCACAACAGCACGTTTCTATGGTAATACAGGATTGCTTTGGGTTGTTATGGCAACTAAACTTTAAAAGCAGTAGCATAAAAGCAAAGCCAAAAAAAAAAAAATTCACAAAAATGGAGCTTCATCACTGTTCTTCTCAATGTTACAAATCATTCTTGGCCCTCCTACCCTACATAAAAACTACACTGGGTGTTCCAGTGACTCAAACCTTTTGGGAAGAGGAAGGAAAACCACTGAGCTTCAGAGCATTGAGTGTGCAGAGCCTTCTCAACGCTCTCTTTTAGCGACACAGACTAGAAGTGCTGGATCACAAGCACAGCTCTTGCACCACAGAACAAAACAAATAAAAAAGTGGTAAAAATTACTGTAGGAGTAATTGCTGACGGCAGTCAAGTGGGGATGAGAACTGCCCTGCCCACTTTGCAGGAAGGACAGGCCAAAATTACACTGAATTAAATGCTGGGTTAGCTCCCTGTGTACTTCATTATTTCCTTGGCAAGTCTTTTCTTATAGCCAGATGCTGCAGCCAAGAAAATGCAGACATTTTCCAGATACATTCACTAGCTTCTATACAGCTTCACAGAAGCTTGCTGTGATATATGATGTTCTTAGCTAATCACAGATAGGTTTCAAGATGAATAATTTTGACTAACTCAATATATGTTACCATTTCTCTCTTATCCTGTCCCTTCCTACTCAGTATCCTGTGCATTCATTCCCACTTTCCATCTCCACACTGTTTTCTCCTTTACCTACTGGTTACGTCCACTTATTATTATTATGTTTAACATAATTACATGATCATGAGAATGGAATTGACAGTGTGCAAATATGCTCTTCTAATTCTGCTGAGGTACCTCAAAACTCATACCCCACTGCCCTTCTGATGCACTTCAGCCTTCATGCACATCACACCTGGCTGAGGTGACACAACTCTTTTGACTTGCGACCGATACCATGGGTTTAAAGTTGAAAGGAAAAGTGTGTTCAAAGATTGCCCCTCTTATTTCTAGTTAGCCTATAAAAGAAGCTGTAAGTTCAAAGCAGGAATGTTTACTTAAATCAGGGAATATAGGAGCTAGACTTCTTACTGATGTAAGCCAGTGTCATCCTACTCACTCCAATGCTTTATAAAGCTAGTTTATGCCAGCTCAATCTCATGATTTTAGGACATCAGTGTAACAGTATTCATATCATGATTTCTTAATAGGAAGGGAAAATGCCTGACTCTCCAAACCAAAATCTGCTGCCAATATGGCTCTGAAGCAGGTTGGCAAAAGGACTGTAGGCAGCCCTACAGAATGCCACTTGGTACATGCAATAGTCATCTCCTGAAGCATGCAGGAAGGAAATATTATTACTGTCTGTTAAACATATCATATTCATGGTAATACAATGAATTAATGAAGCTCAGGAGGTCTTGAACCAGTTTCAGAGGTGATGTGCATTTTTGGAAGCTGCTGTGAGCATAAGCTGGCAGACATTTTGTGTTGATGACAGAAGAGTGCTGGTATCATTGACTCAGCCAAGGTATGAGTATGAGAAAAGGTATGATGGCTCACTTCACCACAGGGCTTTGTTCCTGTTCCAAGTCACATGTTTCAGAAGGACAAAAGCAGTAAGCACATGCTCAGTCCTCAGCCCTGGGATGGTTCATGGTCTGGCCTATTTGTCTTGGTGTGTCAGAATAGCACTTATTTGATGGCATCCCCAGACCTCAAGCAGATAAACATGCATCTCTTTTACTGACATGAACTTGCACACCATTTACCATGGCTATGAATGTTGTACTTCAGGTCCAAATTCTTTTCAGAATCAGACCTTGTCCAATGGACAGTGTTATAGATCACCATACTTGACACTTAACCCCAAGCTATGAACTCCATAGTGACTAAATGCAGGAAATAAAATGAAAATACAGATAAAAGCTGTGGACACACTTGGTCCCTGAACTTTATTGTATCTTTATCAACCACCTTTTAGCATATATCTGGAAGGACAAGGACAAATATCTTTTTGTTAGATACTGAGGAAAGAATGAGGAAGCTCCTTCATTTAATGGAAATACTTGGCTCATGCTGAATGCAAGCTACAGATTACTGCAAAGAACATGGAGTACAGCAAGCTTCAAATTTAAGTAAAATAAAGACGCTCGGGAGACACAGAGTAAAGTGGCCCGTTACAGACCTACCTAATTCTTTCAGCTTGAGGATTAAAACATGGGGTTCAAACATTCCTGATTCCCTGCATTGCTAGGAAAAAGGAAACCTCTGAGGTTTCCACTATTTCGTAGTATAGTATCATAGTATCATTCAGGGTTGGAAGGGACCACAAGGATCATCTAGTTCCAACCCCCCTGCCATGGGCAGGGACACCCCACACTAGATCAGGCTGCCCAGAGCCTCATCCAGCCTGGTCTTAAACACCCCCAGGGATGGGGCCTCAACCACCTCCCTGGACAACCCATTCCAGGGTTTCACCACTCTCATGGGGAAGAACCTCCTCCTCACATCTAGCCTGAATCTCCCCACCTCCAGCTTCATTCCATTCCCCCTAGTCCTATCACTACCTGAGATCCTGAGAAGTCCTTCCCCAGCCTTCCTGTAGGCCCCCTTCAGATACTGGAAGGCCACAATTAGGTCACCTCGGAGCCAGCTGGAGTGATTATTCATTTCATTTACACATCTAACTTTTAGTTCATGTAATTGTGGTGTATTTGTGCACCGCCTTAGAGCAGCTATGTAATAAATTAGTTTAATTTTGCGTACTCTTTTCCCTCTTCCCTGGCTGTGCAGAGTGTGTTCATCCTGCCAACGGGACAATCAGACCGTTGACCTCTGGGCAATGCATTCTACCTTGCAGCTTGAGTGTGTGAGAATGAAAGTCCCTACGCCACTTTACCCTATGCAAATCCATGTGCTGCCAAGGACAGTATCACAGACACAATCTGTAGCACAAAACCTAAAAGGTGAGATCTCAGATGAGAGCTTTGCAATTGGAAATGGGGCCTTAGGTCATTAAAACCATATGGATTGTTAATGCACAACAAAGTAGGCTCAAAGAATGTATCTGGTTCAGAGAGGGAGAAAACAAAATACCAAATTATTACAATACATATCACAGAGAAATGTGAAAAGCACATGTGCTTGACAGAATGCATGTGGTTACAATGAGGGCCTTAGGCATGGAAACCTAGCTATTAAATATCATTCTTTCTTTAGTCCTGGTAATTTACCTACCTAACCTTAGAGTAAATTTCATTTGTTAGGTGAATGACCTGTGTGTCTCATCTGCTTGGCTCCTTCACACATGCAGAGGTGCATCATCATTACAAATTATTAATAGGAATGATGGACAGATTGCCACTCCCTCTGTATTCACGATCCCTCATGCGCTTGCTCTGCTTCACTGTTACCTAGGGAATGCAGAGTGACTGGCCAGCAGGATTAGTGCATGGACTTCATTTGCGCGCTCCACCCAGGAAGAATGGCAGGCATTTGGGTTTAAGGGTTTTTAAACAGCCCTGTAAAAATGCATAGAATGAAACAAGTTGGGAGTTGATGGGGCAGAGGTACTGCCTGTATCAGAGGGGAAGCACATCTATAATTACAAAAGAAGGTAAACAGATTGCAGGGGAAAAAATGCCAACCCAAAATGTTTATTGGCGCACAGCAACTCTTGACTGATTTTCCCTTTTTATATGGGATCCAAGGTTATTATTTTCCTCCTCAGTTTGCTCCCACTCTCTATTCTCTTTGCTTTTCACTTCAGCACAGCCTACTGGCATCTCATTTCCAGAAATGCACAGGAACAAATGCGCAAAGCAGGACTGCTCCGTCTCCTAGTGTGGACCCTCTGGGAGATAGATTTTCTAGCTTTGGGAAAATGCCACCATTTGCTAGTCAAGGGAGATGGGGATATGCACTTTGTTCCTCTGATGCTGCACTCTGCACAGATTTCTCTCAATAAATATTTGCAAGGCAATTCAAAAAGCTCTAGGTCCATTCTCCACGGCTGGAGTACTTGAGATTAATAGAATTAAAGTCTCTTTAAATCCTGAAGAAAGAGCTCAGAGGAGACAGAAACTGTGCTTTTGCTTTAACACTGTGTGAGTCATCCAGTGTTTAGTTTGAGTATTTGATACAGCATCTAAGCCAAAGGCAGCTGCAGAATGAGTGGCAGATTAACAAAAACTGGAAACAAACAATGTGGAAAAAGGACTAGATTGATGTTGAGAAGGTAGAAAAAAAAGAAAGGCCTCAAAATTTCAGTCTTGCCGACATGATTTTATTAGAAATCGTGTAGTATGGGGTGGGTTTTCATCCTGAAAACTCCAGTTGTGGAATCTAAAGATGAGAAAAGAATATTTGCTTTCATTTTTAATTAATACATTCCTAACCTCAGTGGGAATAAAACTTGAAAACATCACCTAAGGGTATCCCTTGGAAATCAAGATGGGAAAATAAAGAACCTAAATCTTCTATTTCATTTTACACTCTCTTAGAATTTCCCCCACCGTGAGTTGTACCTAATTTCTGTTCGCTGTTGGCCTTTCACCTCTAAATATTTCTGCCTGGTGCTGGAAACAGACAAAGAGCCATTCAGCTAAAAAAGAACTACAGATGTTTTAGAAACTGCAGCCATTCTATTTTGGCAGCAATTCATAATCAGAATTTTCTGATTATGTTCCTTGTCACATTAAAACCCATAAACTAGAATGTGCACATGCTGATCCATATAATAAACTCTCTCCCCTGGAGCTCATTTACCGAGGTCAGCTTTCTTACATACTGCCTCCTTGATAAAGAAATATCACAGCAAAGCAAACTGCAATTAGAAAAAATAAAAAAGAAGGGAAAAAAAAAAAAGAACTTTCAGCCAGTCAGCTTATCCTACAAGTGTGGAGAGACAAAAGTGTTTTTCCCTAGACTGACAGAATCAGCAAGTCCCATGTCTTTGCTTGATCCCTTCCTCATTAAACCTCCAGTCACAGTTAGAAACTTGTCTTCCTTACTTTCTTTGGCTCCTCACCAAGAGAAATCAATGTTCACTCCTGTAGTGTCACATACAGATAACAACAGCATCATCATGAGATAGAGGAGCACGACACACCCCAACATTTCTGTCAGCTACAGCTAACAAATAGGATTCTTTATCAATGATGCTTCAAAGCTTCTGCGGCAGAAAAGAAGAAAACACCATGATATAACAATCAGGAATAGAGAATCTTGAGCAGATAGAGACTCCACAGGGACCTTTTCAAAGAGAAAATGTATTTCATTTGTGGAATAACCCTAGGATGAGCTATGTGTTGTAGTCTAACCATTAAACACTCACAGAAGTCTTTCAGGAACTAACAGATGTTCCTTTTATGAGCAAAGACAAGTGCCATTCGGCCTTTTTAGACACCTATAAAAATTCAGATAATTTTAAGCTATTTTAACAGCTACCTGACAATTTTATTAATGCACTCTGCTACAATGTGATCCTGTTTCCTTTGCAGAAACACTGAATCATGCCAGGGATTTTTTACACACATTGAGGTGCACGTTGTTAATGCCTTCCTCTTGATAAGAAAAGAAAACCTCCTGCACTGACCAGAAGGAAGGGAAAGATCTCTGCAGGATTTAACACAAACAGCGTGTCAGCCCACAGAGATCTTGTCTCAGAATGATCCTTGGAAACTTCAATGATTTACTTAGTGTAAACTGACAGACTGAACTACAGAACTTTCCCGGAATCAATTCTGTGGCTCAAATCCTGGCTTCAGCCATAGGTGACAATGAATTTTAAATGTTAATCTTGGCAACAACTGAGTATTTTACATCACCACAAGAAAAGCATACCTACTAAGAGTACAATTTTTGCAGAAAAGGAGCCTAAATCTATGACAGGTAGAGTTTATTACAACAGGGCTTCACTGATAGAGCCAAATTCAGGGAAATTAGTACAGCACCTGAGGACTCTGCCTGCCTCTCACCACTGCCATCAGCACCTCCCTTTCTGACACACTGAATTCAGACATAAGTGAAATGTTATGCAGGGATCTGATGTGACAACCTTATGCATTATAGTTCTTGTAGGAACAGCATTACCAAACTACCTACACAATTGTTGAATTTTCTTATGGTTGTGATTTGTTTGTTTGTTTGTGTTTTGTTTTTCCCCTCAGAAGAAGCTGCAAAAGTAGCATGAGCCTAGATTGTTACCCCAGCTGTTCTGCAGAGCAATATGCCAAAGCACCCACGTACTGAGTGTTTGCAAATTTTAAGGTTGGGATTGACTATGTGCCAATCTCTCTTCAGCTGTGGGCACTTGATCCTGCACCAAAATCACTGTTGACCTTTTCTGGTATTTATGATGTCAGTATGGATTTTTATCATTGTTTGAGCTCCTGACACAAACCAAACAGTTTCTATAGCATGTTCTTATTCATGCAGAGTATGAATATGGAAATCTCAGTCTTCCTCTCAAGCTTGCCATTTCTCCTTCTTGCATGCTGGGTTAATGAAGGTAGGTGATTCTGCCTTATTGCCTTTATCAGCTTGCCACAGAATATTTACTTATACAGATGAACCCTAACTAATTTGTATTCTCTGGATGACTTCATCTACGAGTAGTTATTTGAAATACACTAGTTATGCACCATCCAATCTCTATTGTTTAAAAGTACTTAAATCAGCTGAAGCAATCAGCTCTGCTGCAACAGGGTGGGAGACTGAGGCTAATATGGGGTGCTTCCTGAGCCAGGGGAACCCAGGAAACACAAAACCTTGCCAGGAGCCAGCAGCTCTCAGCATAGAGTGGGGCTGACAGGGCCAGTGTTAATAGCAATCATGCCCCACTCCCACAAAGGCAGTCCAAGGGAGCAACAGTGGTGCATCAGTTTGCAGATGAGGGCATGAAGGGATGGCACCTCTGCAAATGAGGGACAGTACACTAGCCAAATGGAAAGACTTAAAGTTCACATAACCCAACAAGCAGGCACCACTCTGTGACCATTTGCACAGGTCAAGTGTACTCATTCTACTGGACCTTCAAAGCAGAATCAAGGGCACTTGTCTGAGAGTAAAGGCTGCAGCTCTGGCTGAAGGGTCTGCACCATCAGTGCACTCAGCAGTGGCTAATGCCTCCACCCAAATGGAGATGCTGGAAGAAGAGTGTTCAATACAGACCTTAGGCTTCAGGAAGTGCCTACATATTTCTCCTGGAACAGAGGCAGGCAAAAGACCTGCCTGCAAAAGGTGTGCAAATGTGGAGGACCTCCTGCAGCAGGTGACTGAACTGCAGGAGCCATTGAGAAGGCTGCATAACATCAGCAAGGCTGAGAAGGAATTAGATTGCAGGTTCCAATCACAGTTTGCAGTAGACTCATGGTTAAACAGCTAAAACCTAACCCCATGCCCAGCACGTATGGAAGGGAGGGAAGTCAATAATGCAGAAGAACAGAAACTTGCAATGGCAAGGACCTGCAGAAGGAAGAGACTTACCCTGAAGCCTGAGGTGCTCTTGGAGAGCCACTTCACTGCTCTGTACACTGAAGAGGAAAGACCCACCACATGAAGAAAGATGCTGGAGCTCAATAAGGCATCTCAGTCTGCTCCCCATGTAACAACCACTGCACCTAAGGAAAGGTTACAGGTGACAGGAGGAGGCAACTCTCTTCTGAGAGGGATGAAGACTCCCCTTTGCCAACTTACTGCACTCTCTAGAGAGGTGTGCTTCTTACCAAGGGTCCCTATCAGGGATGTCACCAAGAGACTATTAAGCCTTGTACAATCCACTGACTATTATCTGCTTTCGTTCTTTCATGTGGGCACCAGTGATACAGCCAGGAGCAGTCTGAGGCATATCAAGGATTACAGAGCCCTGGGACCAATGGTAGGAGGGTTAGGAGCACAAGCAATTTTTTTCATCAATCCTCCTGGTCATAGGGAAAAAGGTTTGAAAGGGCCAATCAAAGATGATGAATGAAAAAATGGTTACAGTACTGGTGCCACGTCAAGAGGTTTGGCTACTGAGACCACAGGACTTGCTTTGTGAAACCTGGTCTGATGGCAGCTGAAGGGGTTCACCTGTCAGAGAAGAGAAAGGGCAGCTTCAGTTATAGGCTTGCCAAGATGGTGAAGAGGGCTTTAAACCAAAGTTGTTGGTGGAGGGCAATCTCAGCCTCCATCTCCTACCAGTTTGATGCCGGTGCCAACAACAGATGTCCAAAGCATGGAGAGGGATTGTTAAGTAAGCAGGCGATGACCTAAGCAGAAGCACAAAGGAATTCCAGCCTCTCCAGCCAGCATTTCAGCTTCAATGAGGGCCCAGACTGGAGACCTTTATGCAAATGCACATCGCATGGGAAATAAACAAGGAGAGTTACAGATGTGTGCACACCTGCAAGGCTATGATCTTATTGGCATCATGGAGACATGGTGGGATGAGTTTTATGATTGGAGTGTTGGAATCTAAGGAAACACAAAATTTGGGAAGAACAGTAAGAAGAAATAAGGAGGGAGTGTTACCCTCTATGTCAAGGAGTGATGGAGCTCTGTCTGAGGATAGGTCAGAATTTGACTGAGAACTTATGGGGTTTGCTACAAGTCACCCAATCAGAAAGACTGAACAGAGGAGGCCCTTTATAGACAGATAGGAGCAGTCTCGCATTCACAAACCCTGGTCCTCATGGGGAACCTTAGTCACCCCAATATTTGTTGGAGGGACAACACAGAAGAACATAAGCAGTCCAGGAGGTTCCTGGAATGCATTAATGATAACGTCTTTCTCCAACTGACAGAGACCAACCAAAAGAGATGCTCTGCTGAACCCAAAAAGGAGATGCTGGTAGACAATGTGATGCTTGGGAGCAGCCTTGGCTGCAGTAACTGTGAAATGTTGGAGTTCAAGATCCTCAGGGCAGCAAGGAGGATACAAAGCAAGCTCACTATCCTGGACTTCAAGAGAGCAGATATTGGCCTCTTCAGGGATGTGCTTGGTGGAGTACCATGGGATAAAGCCATGGAGGGAAAAGGGGCCCAAGAAAGTTGGTTAACATTCAAGAATCACCTCCTTTACCCCAAACCATTCTATGATTCTGTGATATGTACAACACCCAGCACAAAGAGGCTGTGATCCTGACTAGAACTGCAACCTGCAACACAAAAAAGGATGGTGACTTGAAGTCAGTTCCTAAATAAACTCACAATCCCATTTACAATTTACAATCCATATTTAACATAGAATTAAAGTAAAAATCAAGAGTTTGGGGAAAAAAAAAGAAGCCACATTTCACTACCAAGAGTCTGGGTGAGCAAGAACAATAAAACAATTAGGTGATGTGGTCTTGAAAAGAACTGTAAGATTGATGGCAGAGAGCATAGCTTTGGACTGGCTCTTTTCTCAGAAGAATTCACACAATTTCTGCAATAAAAGCATATTGGTTACACTAATCCTTGCTGTCTAAACCACTTTGCAGCACTTCCTCCAAGAATGCGTATGATCTACAGTCTCACTCTTCTGCCCTTAGGCTAGATCCTTTCTCAAGTTTAGAACTGTCAAAATCCAGTGAAAGATGAATAAAAAACATAATCAGTGTCAACTAAGTCACAGAAAACATGCATGACAGGTTATCTTCACCAGACTGGCTGGAGACTCACCACTTTGAAGTCAATGATGTAGGGGTATACATCTGTCCTAGAGAAACAGACTGCTTATCTTTGGGAGAGCAAGAGAAAACGAGGCTAAAGCAGAAATGTTCCAAGTCCCAGCCAAAAAGGTGGATCTGACTCTTTAAATTTGAGTTACTGGTTCCCAAAGACATATTTATGCACAGAGATTGAAGCTTGCATACAAAAGGAATAATAATTATACAATTCCTAGCAACTCCGAAGATAAATGTTTAAATGCTACGTTGCTTCAGACACCGTTTCAGGCTACGGAAGAGAGGTGTGAATTTCTGCCAAAGCCTAAGGTAACCACTTCAAAGAAGAGATTTTCAAATAAGATCAAGTATGTGTAGCCCTAATTTGTGCACTCCATTATGGAAGAGTTGGATCATTTATTGCAAGGATGTATGCACAGAACTTATCACAAAAGGGCAGAAGAGCAACAGGAGAGAATTCTACTCCCTTTTCCCATCTACAGAGAGAATTTAACAGTAGCTTTACCACTTAAACTATTAAGTTACTATGTAAAGGTCTGATCTTTTCAGCAACTCTTAAGACAACTGGAAGAACAACCTTTGCAGAACAAGGATACTGGTTATTGCAGGTCCTATTTAAAACTTACTGCAGGGTTTTCTACACAGCAAGCTGGACATACTTAAATTGCAAGACAAGCCTGAATCTGAGTTTCTGCCAAATGTGGTGTCTTTAAAATAATTTAAAACAAAAGAATCCAAGCTACTTTTCTCTCTTTATCAATATTTTTGTTTGGAAGAAACATCTTCCCAGGCCATGAATGAATCACATACTCTGGGACATTCTGTTTATCTGTGTGGCTGTAATTTGGAAGAAGCTGTACTGGACTCTTATAAATTATGCTGCAGTGACCCACAGAAGGGAGCTCTTGCCTTTCTTGCACTGATATGGAAAACTTTTGTTTGCTCAAACAATGTCCTGTTGCAAGCAGGTTTACTTCCAGCCAACATGTGTTTGATCCTTTCCAGAAGGATGGCCTGTTCCTGTGCCTTAGACTCCTTCTTGAAGGATGTCCACCCTTCCTGGCCTCCCTTGCCCTTCAGAACCACCTCCCAAGGGATTCTGTCAAGTGGCCACACTGCCCTCAAGAAGTCCAAGGCAGAAGTTCTGTTAACCTTTCTCCTTACTTCTTCAGGAACTGAACTCTATCATTTCACGATTGCCATGCCTGAGATGGCCTCCAACCCTCACAAGTCCTCTGCTCTCAAACAACAGGTCCAGCATGGCACCTCCCATACTTGGCTCACTCACCAGGTGTATAAAAAAAATATCTTGCATAGACTCCAGGATGTCCCAGACTGCTACCTCTCTGCTATATTGTATTTCCAGCCACTATCTGTTCAGTTGAAGTTCTCCCCAAGAACAGAGGCTAGCAATTTTAAGGTTGATCCCAGCTGCTTATAGAATATTTTGTCAGCCTCTTCATCTTTGTTGGGTGGTCTATAACAGACTCCCATCACAATATCTGCCTTGTTGGCCTTTGCTCTGATTTTTGCCCATAAACATTCAGCACCATTATCAAGCTCATCTTTGCCTAATGGGACTGCACCCTATGATACAGTCTGAAGAACAAGCTTGTGCCTGGACACTTTCACTTCTCTCTCCAACATTTAGGATCATTATTTTGGACATACACACCTTCCAAAGCCCTCTCCCACCCTGCTCAACTCCTGGGGCTGTGGGATTATTCCATTAATTCTTTCTTTGTACATGACTGTCTGGAAGAAGAGCAGATGTAGGCATTGACACACTTACTGCCAGGATTAAAAATTGTGGAGAAGCAGGTGGTCAGTCATAATTAAAAAGACAGACTGGACAACTTATAAAATCGTACTTTTGGGAGTTGTGACACATACATTATATGAGAGCTGGCAGTTGCACAAGATTTCTGTTTCCATGTGTAAGTTAAAGCTTTTCATAGCTCTAATCAGATGAACAAACTTGTCTAGCTCTATGGAGACTGACTTAGACCCACATTTTAATGTCTAGTAAATATTCTTTTCCATATTTTCTCTCTGTATTGTTTTCAGTCTCAGGCCTGTCCCTGCTCTGCATTCATTGCTTTACAAGCAGCTTTTATGCTTGGTTTCTTTGCCCAGTAAAAAAACAAGAGACTTCATTGAAACTATGGCAAATAAAAACAACAAGGCAATGATTCCCCTCAAATTTTGCTATCTTTGATCATGCAATACTCTATGCCCGAGTTCAGTTGATACACATCTCTTTATCTGCTACATCATACTAATACACCATATGCAGTAAATTATTACTATTAATGGGAGAGTAGCACACAGTGAGACAGTACAGCATTACAGAACCACAGAATTATTGAGGCTGGAATAGACCTCTGAGATCATCTAGTCCATTACTCCCTGTGCATACAATTATGTCAGCTACAGTTGTCAAGGTGTATATTTATATGAAACTCAAGGTTTGGAAAGGCTTGGAGAAAAGATTTGAATAATCCTTGAAGAGGAGGAAAAACTTTCTTTTCCACATTGAAGAAAGTTTGTGAATAGTTCAGTTAAGTGAGGAGGTGATTGCTTCCGACCTGCTGAATGAACATCAGTGTAGTCAGACAAAGAAAAGGAAACAAATGCATAAAGCAAGCACTAGAACCTGGTCTTTGACTAGAGAGCTAGGTACTGGGAAAGGCAAAGAGGCCTTGTGGATTTCATCATGAGCAAAGTACAGTAAATGTGTTTTCCTTCTGTCACCTTTGTAATGCAGCCATATATTTTAGCTTCTGTAAAGAAATACACTTGCTTAGGCTGACTTTGCTTGATGTGATTGGAAGACAGTTGATGATATACATCAAGGTTACATTTTTACAGGGCTGTAAACCTTCAAATCAGCATATTGGGATGCCTCTGTGCTCACCAGCAACACAAGACACATTCTGAGGGCAAGAAAAGAACAATAGGGTGTATCTCTGACTCTGAAAAGCTGGCATCACTGGAACCAGGGAGAATGAAATGGTTTTAGAAGTGTGTTAGCCAGCAAAATGCTCCAGTTTGTGACATGGTAGTGAGGAACATTTTTCTGATTATCTCCAGAGACAGTTACTCTGAAAGTCTCCTTTCTTGGTTAATTTATAAAGGAAATTTTCAAGGAGCTGTGAGAAATGGAGACAGGTAAGGAAAGCTACTTGAGGTGGATACTTCAAATCCAAAACCACTTATCAACTCGTTAAGAGGAGCAGGCAGTTATTTATTTCAATTCATGTGTAATTCTGCCCTCCTCATCCTCCTCCTTGGACCAAGTGCGTTCCTAACTTCACTCATGATCAGTGGCAACATGGAGAAGTTACACTGAAAGTAGTAATTGGGAGTTTATAAATAAAAAGTAATATAAAGCAAATTCTTCCAAATCATGAATGCAAACAAATACACTACAACAGCCTCATAGTTCTTGATCATCTACTGCATCATCAAGCTCTCATCTGCCCCAAATAATTAGGCCAGTAAAACAAATCATACAGATAATCAGTGTTGCAAATCATTCTATATGGAACATCATCGAGGAAAGTGCTCATAAACAGAACAATTATATTCAAACACCAAAACTCCACAAAGCCAAAACATTTAGCAAACCACAGGCAGCCCTTCTGCCCCTGCTGTACTGTTTGTTTTTGCATTTTCCCCTCCCCCTTAAAATAAAGATAGTAAAAAAAATACATTAGAATACCTTTGAACTTGTGAAAGACGGCCCATAGCTCAGCAATGTCAGTGGCAAATGTTATGTCTGTGTCGAGGACAATGACTCGCTCAAGATTGGAAGGTAGCGTCTTAGTCAGAACCAACTTCATCAGCCCATAAATCCCAGAGTAGTGCTTGTTGGGGATCCAAGACACTTCCGACTGACAGGAAATGGGAAGTGGGGAAAAAGGAAGAAAAAAATTATCTTCATTAGAGAGAAGAAACTTATCCTGACACTCGTTTCTTGACACAGTGAAAGATCTCTGTGGTGGAAACAGTCATCTAAAATCCTGCTCTTAAATTAACTTCAGAGGGAAAAAAAAAAGAAATATCTTTGAGGAAACCACTTTACACAATATAATTAGTTGAGCCTTTCCAACCTGGTACAACCCATTCTGAGACATCCATGCATCCTGATAAGACTGAAATCTTACTTTTAATTCCAAACCTCAGGTGTATTTTACATTGCTTTCATTTTCCAGTGAAACACAAACCTTTGTGCTTGCCATTCACAGAATTTTCTGACTCTGAAGTAGAAGTACACAAACACGATTATTTTTGCTTTTATTTCTTAAAGATTTGGAGGTCAGAAGTTCAAAAGGCCAGTCATTTGGAACAGTGGGCCAGAAAATTGCAAAAATATTCACATAATCATAGAATCAATAAGGTGGGAAGAGACCTCAAGGATCATCGAGTCCAACCTATCACCACAGACCTCATGAATATGAAACTATGGCACCAAGTGCCACGTCCAGTCCCCTCGTGAACACCTCCCAGAACAGTGACTCCACCACCTCCCTGGGCAGCCCATTCCAATGACCAATGACTCTCTCGGTGAACTTTCTCCTCATCTCAAGCCTAAACTTCCCCTGGCGCAGCTTGAGACTCTGTCCACTTGTTCTGGTGCTGATTGCCTGGGAGAAGAGACCAACCCCCTCCTGGCTACAACCTCCCTTCAGGTAGTTGTAGATAGCAATAAGGTCTCCCCTGAACCTCCTCTTCTCCAGGCTAAACAACCCCAGCTCCCTCAGCCTCTCCTTGTGGGGCTTGTGCTCAGGCCTCTCCTCAGCCTCATTGCCCTTCTCTGGACATGTTCAAGTGTCTCGATGTCCTTCTCAAACTGAGGGGCCCAGAACTAGACACAGTACTCAAGGTGTGGCCTAAGCAGTGCTGAGTACAGGGGTAGAATGACTTCCCTGTTCCTGATTGCCACACTATTCTTGATGCAGGCCAGGATGCCATTGGCCTTCTTGGCCACCCGGGCACACTGCTGGCTCATGTTCAGATGGCTGTCAATCAGTACCCCCAGGTCCCTTCCTGTTTGGGTGCTCTCCAAACACTCTGACCCAGTCTGTAGCACTGCATGGGGTTGTTGTGGCCAAAGTACAGCACCCAGCACTTGGACTTGTTGAATGCCATCATGTTGGACTCTGCCCATATTGTTTCTTACAAACTCACATTTTCCTTAAGCCTTACATCTTTAACTTAAAGCTGCTGACATTACACAGACATGCTCAATAATTGAGAAAGTAGGGGACATCTTAAGCCACAGTTTTTTGGCTTTATATATTCAAGAGGCAACCCCCAACCTTTATTTTACTTCTTAAGGGCTAAACAAAACATTTCAAGAGCTTCTAAAATAAGTTGGGAGATGAAAGTCAGTATTTCATTGTGCTACTGGCACTAGGATGCTCCATGAGCTGTGTGTAATTTTCTTTCTGTGAGACGCAAGATCTCAGGTATTAAAGGCCACTGCCGAAAGTGGGATATAGAAGTTTTTGAAAAGTTCCTATTGCCCTACCTGAAACTTTTCTTGTTTAGTATTTTAAAGGACATGCAGTACAATTCCTAGATTTTAGGTTTTCCCCTGAGTCATGCTCCCATTAACTTCAATTAGTATTTTGTCTATAGGTGACCTGAGTGAGACAGATTTCAAGATCTGTCCTAGCATGTTACACTTCAGAGAGAGCAGACAGAAACTAAGTGCATTCAGGTGGCTGAGAAGATTTCTTTTGTTGTTTACCTGTCTCATATCTATTCACTGGAATTGTAAAGTTTCTTCTGTGAAACAGCTTTTGCACAGAAGAGCTCATTTTCTCAAAAATCCTTCAAGAAAACCTTCAAGAATAGAGGTTCCTAAAGATGATTTGAAAGCTTGAATAGCACTTGAAGACAGTTTAACAATAGGTGCTTAGAATGCATTTCTTTTTGAACATAAAGTAACAAGGCCTCTGCTGGTGTAAACCAACCTGCTCTTTTCTCTTTAAAATGGCACACAACTTTTTTTGGGTATTCTTAGGTTTCCTGTCCCAGAGCAGAGCTTTATCCCCACTGCTAAGAGATCAGCTCTCCAGTCATGCTGAAATAAAAAGGGTTAAACTGATTTTAAGGACTTGAGCTTGCTTTTATTATTACAACCCCCCACGCTGTTACTTCTGGATGGCATGTCCATCATTTCATTAGTCCAAATGCAATAATGTTCCAGAATAAATCCTGATATGCTTATGCAAACAAGCCCAGTAAGGCAGCAGATCAGATGTTGCATGAATAGCTTGAGTCAAGCAGGGCAGGTAAAAGGTGGCTGGAAAAGTAAATCACTTTCTAGGACTGATTACTTTCTTTGCTCTCAGGACTCCCAATGGCTAACATTATTGCCATGTATCACTGCAGGGAGGAGATCCTTACATGGCAGTTCCTTCCAGTCTGGCACACAGAAGCCAATAGCCTGCCATCCTGAAGCCTTATGTCTGAAAGGCTTCCTTTCAAAAATGAAAGGAGTAGTCCCTGTTCCAAATGGTCCATCACAGCTGGCTAGCACGTGTTTGATTTGAGCGTATGTTGAAGCTTGAACTGCCAATCGTCTCAACGTATCTGAAGCTTTCCTTCCTCTGATGTAGAGCTGAGTAAGACACAAATAGGGGTCCTAATTAGTCCCCAGCACAATTTCTTCACGGCTTTGCTATTCATGAATAATGTAAGTGTTCCAAATTCATGCCAAGGAAAACTCCTTACGCTACACAACAGCACTGCAAAGGCTCACTCTCTGGGTACTATGCATACTCTTTACTAAAGAAGTAAACCCCCACTATGGTTGAATAGGTGCTTAGGAGTTAAGAAATTACAATATGGTGACCTAATCACAAACTCTTGGAAAATTGCAACCTCCAAGCTTTCCACTTTGATATAACTGGTAACACTAAGCCCTTTAATTTATCTAAAATATTGACTAAATAGTTTTATAAGTCTGAACACTTCCCCCCCCCCTATCATAGTTAAAATGGCCTATATATGGAATGTTTGTGAATCATTTGCTTTTTAAGCAAGATCAGAGTTGCCTTCAGAGAGCAAATATTCCTAGAAGATATGTCAGGCATAGGGGAGAAAAAAGAGCTAGTTAAAAAGGAAAATGAAACTAAATAGTGTGACATATTTTGCCATTTGTGTAACTCAGTTCAGCAGAAACAGCACACTTTGGATCTCCAGTTCCCAATGTCTGGCATTTTGTTCACAAGAGAAGAGTCAAAAAAGGCATTTAGTTGGTGCTGACAGTGATTCTCTTAAGTGAGATTAGTGAAATAATACCCTCTCACTAAAGATCTTTCATTAGAACGATCTTTATTCTTTCCATAACTAAAGACTGAAAACACACTAAATTATATAAACTATTTTGGCACTTCTGGCTATGAATACAGGAATTACAGAAATACAGAAATGACATGCCCATCAGTCTGCATACTGTACACAACTGATCACTGGTAAATGCCAGAGAAGCAACAGTCAGGCAACACTTTACCAGCAAGCTCTCTTCCCCAGCTATCTTTTGACCATCCCAGGCAAGAGCTGGTTAAAACACAGTGGCTGCAGAGAGCTAAAAATCAGCTTTCTCACAACTGCTACCACTGTGTAAATGTTCATTACAGGTAAAAGAAATGTCATTTTTCAAGAGAGAAGTTGAGTCTAGACATGATAGAAAGAAGGGAAAACAGAATCACTGAATCACCAAGGTTGGAAGAGACCTCAAAGATCATCAAGTCCAACCTGTCACCACCTCAAGCCTAAACTTCCCCTGGCACAGCTTGAGCTCTCTTCCTGTCTGTCAATGGATTGTAATGTGATTGCATTCCCAAATATTTAGGTATTGTTCATTCTTAAAAATACTTGAGTCTGGTTGCCCACACATTGATATCAAAGAGCATAACTCTTCTAGCAAGTCATCACAAATATATTCAACCAGACTTCAACTTTTATACTGTACTTCTTCAGGCAACTGCAGTTGGTTTTCCTTAAGCGTGCTATGTTTTTCTCCCACAAGTAGGCAAAGGGGAAATTTCCCCAGGCTTTCCTGATGAACACTGATTGCTCTATAGTTGTAAGTGAAAACTGTACATGGGCAGGTATCTTGAGCCTCTTTGAAAGAGATGGAGACTTGGTCTTGTAGACTTGGCAGAGAGACAACTTGGGAAACATGACCAGAATGAAAGCAGAAACACTGACCAACAAGAAAGGACAAACACACTTGTCTTATGTCTGATCAAAAACACACTGATTTCAGTAGCCCACATCTGATAGTGGATGGTGGCAAGTGCCTACTGAGGAATACAAAACCAGGGAAATTCTACAGTGGTACTGCCCTATATATATATATATATATATATATATATATATATATATATATTTCCATCCTCTGGCAATTTGCCCCAAATTTCAGAGCTAGACTGGCATTTTCTGCATCAGCAGCTTTTGATGGATTTTTCATTCATGAATTTGGTTGATTTTTGAAGTCCTGTAAGGTTTCAGCAACTACAAGCTACTGCAGTGAAGAGCACCATGCTTATTTACAAGACCCAGCCTTCTATCAACTTAATTTAGGTCACATTTGTTTTCACAGAACTACCAGAACAGCAAACCATTTTCCCTTGAGCAGTTGTGGCTAATTCAGAACCCATCACTGTACACATAAATTTAGGTTTCTTTTTTCTCGTGTGTCTTACTCTGCATTTATTAGCAGCTGCCACCTGATCCTTACAGGGATAAAAACAAAATAAACAGCTCTTAGATGAAATTGGGAAGCTGGGTGCAGGGATGGGTGCCAGTCTTGAACATAAGTGTGGAAAAGAGCAGAGCAAGTGCTCTGGCTGACTGAGAAGAAAAATGCCTTTAGAAGTTATGTGTCAGGATAAGATACAGTGTCATATTTGCTGAAAGCCCCATTAATTAAATTTGATTATTACTACCTATCTATTTAAACCTTGTGCTCTCAAAGGCCATCAGTCTTACAGGCTAAGATACTTTGCAAATATTATTTTGCTGCACTAATCTTTCTCTTTGCTACATTACTAAAAGTATGACAGAGAGTAAGGTGAAGCACAATAAAAGAGATAATTTATTTGATGTGCTGGTTTATATAGACACAGACTAGAACATAAAAAGAGTAGCAAGCAGAGAAGCAGAGGAAAGTCAAACTAAGACTCTGTAGGACTGTAAATGTTTCTGTCATTGCTTCCCATCGTTCCTGAAGTACTGGAGGTTGACTGAAAACCTAACAACCTGGCTGCTATGTGCTTCTTGGATTGAGAGGGTTTATATAATAGCATCATTAAACAAAGCACTTGAATTTTAGCTCTGAGACTTCATCTCCCCTCTAAATACAGCCTTTCCCCAGTTAACCAGATTAGATTTCCTCCCTATCAGAAGAAAATCTATCCTAACTTTTCCTGATGAATAGGGTGCAGTCCATATAGCATCACAGAATAACAGAATGATTGAGGCTGGAAGGCACCTCTGGAGGTCACCGGGTCCAACCTCTCCCCGCTGAAGCAGGGCCATGTTCAGATGACACTCGAGTATGTCGATGGACGGAGACTCCACAATCTCCCTGGGCAATCTGTGCCAGGGTTCAGTCACCCCCACAGCAACAAGGTGTTTCCTAATGTACAGAGGGAATCTCTTGTGTTTCAGTTAGTGCCATTTACCCCTTGTCCTGTCACCAGGCACTTCTGGAAAGAGCCTGGCTCTGTCTTCTTTGCACCCTCCCTTCAGGCATTTCTATACATTGAAAATATCCTTCTGAGCCTTCTCTTTTCAAGGCTGAACACTGCAATTACTGCCAGCCTTGGCCTCTACGTGAGATGCTGCAGTTCCTTCATCATCTTTGTGGCCCTTGGCAGGATGCTCTCCACTCTGCCTACATCTCTCTTGTACTGATGAGTTCAGAACAGTGTGGCCTCACCAGCACTGAATAGGAACTGAAGCATCACCTCCCTCAGCCTTCTGGCAAAAGTTTTGCAGCCAAGGATGCGTGTTGCCACCTCTGTCACGAAGCTGTCTCACATTCAACCTGGTGTCCACAGGATTCCTAGCTTCTTTTCTGCCAAGCTGCTTCCAGCTAGGTGGCCCTCAGCATGTACTGCTGCATAGGGTAGTTGTCCAGGTGTAAAACTTCTCACTTTTACTTGTTGAACTTCATTAGGTTCCTGTCAGGAACTCTTATCCATTTAATAATACTTTTTTCCATTTTCTGAACAGAAGTCCTTACTGTCCCACAGAATACACAGCCACATAGCACTCTCTGAGCTGCAGAGTGCTTCTTGTTCAGCATGGTAAGATGAGGGAGGTTTGGCTGATGAAGTGTTTTCCCTGACAGCACGTCCTGAAACACTTCACACTGGAAAAATGAAAGCTTTAATACTTTATTGATTTTCTTACTACACTTGTTTAGTGTTTTGCAGCTCCTGTGAATGCTAAAAGTAGCAAGATAACTTTTATTATTGTCGTTGTCATTATTATTATTTCAAATCATGTGACTTTTATTATAATTTTATTACTGAAAGCTAATAGAACTGAGGTTTTCAGGTGCTTTCTAAACTGGGGGAAAATAGTATCACCATTTTAAGGACAATCAATATCAAGAGTTTGTGTTTTGGTTTTTTTCTTCCACACAAAGCATAAAAAGAAGTGGGAAATAAACAATATTGTATTGATTGGCAGAGGACAAACTTTATACACAGGTTTTTTTCATCCTTGTTTCTCAATTTCACCCATTCACTTCATTCTGCTGTGAATTTTTGCCATGCTTTTTCTCACACTGAGCCACAATTCCAACAGCACAAGCACAGATTAGAGTTAGTTTCAGGATAATCTTTCCCCTTTCACATTTACCATACCTCACACAATCTAAACCCAGCAGGATTATCTGTCTGACTCCCTTTCTTGCCCTCTCGCCTCCAGGCAAGCAATATCAACATCTTATGCTGAGACTGGGTCAACTGAATCACTGAGAAGGGAGGGAAACAGTAGGTTAACATTTAAATATGGGTAACATTCATGCCTGTCTTTAGCATGATTTATTTTGTTTTTACAGATAATAGTAAACAAAAGAATCAAAACAGAGAGAGAGGGCAATTTCAAGTGACCAAAGTGCCTGGTAGGGAGAAGGTGACTGTCACCTGTAATAGCTTCCTCAGAAGCATTGCCAAAAGGAATCTCCTTGCATCTCATCTTAGCAAAAATCAATGGCTTTGCTCCATCCTTGCCAAGAATCCAGCAATCATTAACAGAAGAGATTTATTTAAGCAAACCCAGATTTTTCTGTTAATATTTGCTGGATAGCTTGCAACTTCAACCTTGAACTTCATTTTTTCCTGGGTGATTCACAGGTTTCAACTATACTGATATTCTCCCCCAGAACAGGTCCTTACTATTTATACAAATGGTTGTTAAGGAAACCAGGAATCCAGTAAAGTTGGATAACTTTTCTAGATTCAGAACTTCTGGTGCCTAAGTATTTAAAGAACTAATAACAATTTGCACTGAGAAACAATTGCAAAGAGATGGTATTTTAGACATTTTTGCTAAAATCATTTTTCTGTTTCTTCTGGCCTTTGCTGCTGCTCTTACTTATCACAGAAGCACTGGTGACTTTAATAGAATTCTGCCTCATCTCTCGCTTTATGAACAGATGATATCTTCCACACATGCATGCAACAAGTCTGGATACAAATAGCAGTGAGCAAAAAGGTTGAGATCGAAATGGATGATTATCTGAACCTCTGGGTCCTGGATAATGTAGAGCAAATGCAGAAACCATGGAGCAAGCCACAAGTGGAAAGGAAGATTAGATATTAAAAAGGCAGAACAAACAAAACCTCCCAAATCAGCATACAGCAAAGGAAAACAACTACAAATTAATTCTCATCTCTGTAGGAAAGTCTGTTACACAGTCTCCCTGATGATGATGCTTGCTTTTCTTCTTTTTCTTCCTTTTCTTCTTTCCCTTTCCAAATCTCTCACTAATGCACACATAAACACAAAGGGCACACAAATGGGAAAAATCTGATTTAAGAAAGCTTCTTCACAACAACTTCATTAATAACAAAACTAACTGAGGGTGCCAAGAGCTAAGCCATGCTCTGTGTTTGGAACCAATATGCTTTAGACAGGTGAAACTGCAGAGTGTTAAACAGAGTAAAATGGTTGGGTTTGTTTTTGTCTCTGCCATTTTTATAACAAGACATTCAGCCACATAGCTTTTTCAGAAAAGAAATTACCAAAAGGTAATTCACCTCCTGGGATTATCTCCTTCCTCTTTTGCTGGCTTTCCTCCACAAGGATTCCATTCCTCCCTCCTTGCTTAGCCCCACTAAACTCCAACAGCCAGGTTCCACTCACATTTGAGACATTCTTAAATTTCTCCAATGTTCCTTGCTGTCTCCAAAACGCTGAATGAGCTTTTTCTTTTCTCTGTTGACCTGTGCAACTCCAGCTGTTTTCACTAGGGCAGTCAAGAGTGGAAGACCTACAAGAGTCAGAGCATCCTGAATGAAGTCTGCAAGAATAAACCAAGCAGTCTCCCAGTTCTATTCTCCATCAGAGGCAAAAGTGCAAGTCTTCCTTAGAAGACAAGAGAAAGCTTGGTTTTCCCTTTCCTGTCAGTGAATGAGTGAAAAGAGACACACAAGCTGGACTAGATAAAATGGCAGGAAGACAAAGCTTTCTGCTAAAAGCTGACTGACAGGTAGATCTGTCTAGAATTTGGCCAGTGGTCAAAAGCAACTGCTGCCTGCCCTTTTCACTTCACCTGTATGGAAAGATAAGAAAGATCAGTTTCATGTTTTAATTGCTAGTGAACTCAATCAACAAGCTCTTTGTACTAATCCATCAGGGAAGACACAAATCCATGGAAATATTATAATTGTTCTCTTTTTATTGTTAGTAACTATGCAAATACATGCACATTAACTGCAGTCATTACATGTTCTGGCAAATTTCCATGCAGATTTTGGAGTCAAAGTCCAGAGGCATCCAATCTGTATTTTGCACAGTCAGGATATTAAACAGGTGTCATAAGGACAAACTGTCCAGAATAAAAAGCATCACCATCTCCTGCATAAACACCTTATGGTGGATAGACAATAACCTCAGCTCAGTGACAAAAATGTACCTGAAGTGGAATTTTTATTCCTACTGGATTCTGTGCAAGTCCTTTTTAAAGGACGATAAAAGAAAGTGGTAGAACAGTTGGAGTGACTATTATTAACCAAGGAACGTCTAAGCAGGACACTACAGGTCTGAAATACTAGTTATCACCTGCAAAAAAAATCCCCAACCAAAACTCAAAAATGTTGAGGGAAGAACTTCTCATTCTTTTAAGACTGAAAGACTGCATCCTGTTTGTACCCAATACAAACCAGAATGTACTTCGATGCAACAGTTTCAGCTGCAGATGATGATTTGTGGAAAGGATGTGGGAACACAACTTCCACCAGACCTCTGACATTCTAATGTGAAGTCAAAACACAGCAAATGCATAGAAGAAAAAAGGATTAACTTTCCTACTCAGATGGACACCACTAGCCACTCTCTGGCATCTCACCAGTAAAATCACCTCTCTCCAGACCTAAGCTTTTATTGTTTCTACCTTTAGAGCTGGAATGGTGAAACTTCAACAGATGAAAATTCAGCAAGAAAGATGGCATTAGTAGGTGGCACACATATCCAGCTGGTGGAGTAAGTGCTGTATCTCAAAAAGAACTACGTTTTTAGGGTGTCAGGTAATGATAGGACTAGGGGGAATGAAACAAAAACAGAAATGGGTAGATTCAGATTGGATGGTAGGAAGAAGTCCTTCCCCATGGTGAGGCACTGGAACAGCTTGCCCCAGGAGGTGGAGGAAGCCCCATCCATGGAGATTTTTAAGGCCAGGCTGGATGCGGCTCTGAGCAACCTGATCTAGTTGAGGTGTCCCTGCCCATGGCAGGGGGTTGGAACTAGATGAGCTTTGAGGTCCCTTCTAACCCTGACAATTCTATGACTCTATGATTTTCAGAAAATAAAAAACCAAAGAAATTACAGGAAAACAAATCATCTTCCATCCTGCAGGATCAGAGGCCAGATGAGTGAGAACTTGTTATATTGCAACTATTGCTTCAAGAGAAAAAAAGTACATGAAGCAGCATTCCTTTCTCTAATGGTACATATTCTAATAAGATCAAAACTCCTGAGAACTAAAAAGCTCCAGGCATACAGCTGGGATAACCAAGATAATAAAGAATGAAATGTATTACAGTTGTGAACAAATAGTCCTAACAATAAGCTGGTATAAGAAGAATTGAATGCAGCAGGGTAAGGGGAAGCATTTTTCTTTGTTACTAGAAAGAGATAAGTTGTCTCTCAACAATGCAACACTAACAATCTGAAGAAAATAAAAACATTCTTGGGCACCTCTGAAGCAGGAATTACTGAACTTGATATTCATGACACCAGTTTAGCTTCTTGATTTAGCTCTAAATATTGGTCAAACACTTCAGATAACAGTGAATTTTCCTCAAGGGTGTTCAAAGGAAGCATCTGTGTCAAAAGGTATCTCTTACACTTTGCGAAAGCATAAGATTTGACATCATCTTACCCTAAAAAGAAAATGAAACTTTTGCAGCATTAAGACAGTTTGATCTGAACAGTGATATCTCCAGTAACAGAAAAATAAAATGTCACAATTTAGTAGTTCAAATGTTCCCATCTCAAGCTGACTCAAACAGAAGAAGCATCAGTGACATCAAATTAATCATCTTTTTATGTATCTCCCCTTTGAAGCAGGTACTCAAACTCTAAATCAGTGTGAATGCCCTTACTCAGGCTGACGTGGTTTCAGAAGACCTACAAGAGTGACCACTTCACCAAGTGCTCAAGCTACGTCAGATGCACAGCATGGCTTACAACTTCCAGGGCTATGAAGAAGTATGAGACAGAGGGATGTGTTGAGGTAAGATGAACATCATATTTTATCACAAGAATTGCCTTTTCAGCCCTAATTCTTCAGAACACTTTCTGCCTACGCTGCCTTCTGGACTGCTCTGCAGGAAGGAGCTCTCATCTGGACCACCATGAAACACTTCCCTGAATTCCAGTTGTTTCTCAAAACCAAGCCAACACCAAGTATTTAACAAATGATGAATTCTGACAATTCCAACTCCCTAGTGATGAATCAAGGATATTCCTGGAGTCTTTCCAGCCTGCTATCTTTTTTTGCAGCTCGATGTTTTTTTCAGCTTGGAAAAATATATACTTCAGTTCTTACTAAATCTAAAAGCAAGGATCACTAAACATTTTTACAAGATGCTCACATAAATAGCAGCCCTGAATAGGAATGCCTTGAGCAGTCACTTCTATCAATAATTGAATGCCCTATGACAGGGAGGTGTCCTTCTGAGCAAGTGAAAAGCCATTAAGCTCCAAGACCACAGTCATTATATGTCTTCCTATCTTTTTATCTGTTAATGCCAAGAAAAAATGTGCTGGAACACAAGATGACCATTAACTCTCCCTAACAAGTACAGGAGATACACAACCTATACCCCTTCTGCAGATCAAAGTGTTAAATAATTTCTTTATGTCCAGGTCAGGACTGCAAAATGCTTTCATTTCCCACAGCTAGGTGACAAAGCTCTGAGCAAGCAGCTGCTGTAATGGAGATATGCAGCACAGACAATTGTTGCAGCAGGCATTTTGAGGCACTGCATGCTTTTAACATTTTTTTATTTTTTCTCAGGGGCACACTGGACAATTTTTGTCAAACTGAATAAATTTTGGAACATCTCATGTGCAGTTACTAATCTTTTTCTCATTCTCTGCTAAAACAGCCTTCCCCGGAGGTGCAAGCCAGGCTGCTGCAAGGAGTGACGTTTAACAAGCTGAATGCCAAACAGGAATCCTTGCTATTAAAATGTCATAGTCAGCTACTACAATACAAATTTGGATGATGTCAGTGGAACGGAGTTGGCTGCTTGTTCCTCACTGCACATGTTACAAAAGAGCAGCTACCTTCGCTTCCTGGTGGAGATACTGACTGTACTGCTTTCCCCTAGAGCCGAAGAAGAGGTGGAGCTACAGAGAAGCCCACAATAGTTAAAAGACATGTTACAAAACTAACAAAGAACTCCAAGGTCTCCCAAACATCAGCAACAGTAGAAAAGTATAATGGGTTTATAAAGCCAGGTGTAAGGATTTCATTTGCAACAGCCAGTTGCGCAGCTGAATCACTGTACAATAAAACACAGACCGGGACCCTTGAAACAGGCCCAGAAATTGCTGCACTTTCTTGCACCACACCAAATTCTTACAGTTAGAAATCTGAAATTAACTGACAACATTTGTAAGTTCAAGGTGAAATTCCACAAAACCCTAGAAAAAAAAACCAATTCCACCTCTGGCATCTTGCCTGCCTCCACAAAGTCAGATGTGAGGCTGCTCGTGAAAGGTAGGTGTCACTAAGCAGGTGACAACTGCTGGAAGTCAGTAATGGCACCATGACCCTTCCCTGACCAGCCCCATTGATTCCAACAGCACTTCTTTCATCACAGACCATTTTGAATAGACAGAAATTTAAGATGCAGTGTAATTTTATGTAAAATTACTCTTTTTTTTTTCATATTAAAGGCCTGAAGAATAAAGGAAAACACATCTAATAATTATTTGTAATGTTGCATGGCTTTTTGTGTGTGTGTGTGCAGAAGAGGGACAAGGGAAGGCAGAGGAAGTACTGCTTAGGCTACTCAGTCTGCACAGATAGATTCTGACCACTTCACAAAGGTTCCACTGTGCTGGGGAGTTTGAATTGCTATCTGTTTCTTGGTGGATACTCATTTCCTCCCAAGCAGTCTGAAGGAAAATATCTTGGCTTACAAAACCTGGTCTGTTAATGTCCAGCAATCTGTACTGAAAACTATGGACAAAAGAGCCTGATCTTAGCGCGGTAACACTGCCTCACAACCACAAGCATATTTTATCACCTGAGACTTCACGTCTCTAGTATTCGGTATGTTCATTAGCAAACACATACCATCACATTTATAATTTTTAAATTCAAGTCTAAAACTAAGCCACTCAAGCTACAAAAGTCTCTAGCTTGTTTTGGTTATAGACTTTGATTTTCAAAATCTTAAATCTGCATTTATGTTCTTTTGTAAAATGCCATTCTTTAAAAGGGAAGTGGAAAGGGCAGGAAGAAAGAGCAGTCTATGCCTAGTAGTTTGCTGACACATAGAGAGGGACAGTTTACAGAAAGACAAAAGCCTGGTGAAATGCAGAAGCATTTCAAGCCCACCAAACCACATGACAGTATTTGATCCAAACCCCAGTGCTGTAGGAACACTTCAATTAAATAAGTACTGCTGTGGAAATGAACATTGTGTTTCACATCCTTTATTGCATTAATAGCAATTTGGTACTGCAAATGAAGGTGGAAAGAAAGGAAGGAAAGCAATGTACATCTGCTTTATAACTTTGTGTGTCTGCCTCAGAGATATAAAGTGAACTACTTAACAGATAAACCATCAAGCACTGCCCTTGAACAATACATAATGTGCATGCAGAGCAATGCAAACATACTCTAACCAGTATAATTATAGAATCAGTAAGGGTTGGAAAGGACCGCAAGGATCATCTAGTTCCAACCCCCCTGCCATGGGCAGGGACACCCCACACTAGATCAGGCTGGCCAGAGCCTCATCCAGCCTGGTCTTAAACACCTCCAGGGACGGGGCCTCAACCACCTCCCTGGACAACCCATTCCAGGGCTTCACCACTCTCAACAGTAAGGAACTTCTTCCTCACGTCCAGCCTGAATCTCCCCACCTCCAGCTTCATTCCATTCCCCCTAGTCTTATCAATAACTGACATCCTAAGAAGTCCCTCCCCAGCCTTCTTGTAGGCCCCCTTCAGATATTGGAAGGCCACAATAAGGTCACCTCAGAGCCTTCTTTTCTCCAGACTGGACAGCCCCAACTCTTTCAGTCTGTCCTCATAGGACAGGTGCTCCAGCCCTCTGGACACATTCCAGCATGTCCATATCCCTCTTGTAATCCATGACAGTTAGTAGGCACCAACTATTTTCACTAGTTCTGTGAAAATAAATTGTTATGAATGGCTGCCTCTGCAACATCCACTAGAACTGCTTGACCAGAAAAATGGTACAAAGCAGAACAGTGGCCAGTTTTGCTGTTCAAGCCTTTATCAACACTGCTGTCATTGGTGCCCTCTGCAGTTGAAGTGAGAAACACTAAGCTAAGAATCAAGTATCATCTCACATCTTTCCAGCTGTCAATCAGGCCCCTCTTTCCCATGTTTAGTAGGTGGTATTTGCAGTTCTGTTAGAAATTCTGTTCTTCACCATGAGAGTGGTGAAGCCCTGGAATGGGTTGTCCAGGGAGGTGGTCGAGGCCCCGTCCCTGGAGGTGTTTAAGAGCAGGTTGGATGAGGCTCTGGCCAGCCTGATCTAGTGTGGGGTGTCCCTGCCCATGGCAGGGGGGTTGGAACTAGATGATCCTTGTGGTCCCTTCCAACCCTGAATGATACTATGATACTATGAATACGGCTCCAAAGTTGGTATATGGCAGAGCATGATGTATACAGCCCATCAATGTTACCCTTCACTGGTAGCAAGGGGTTTCACAGAATTTGATTTGTTTTTGGTGTCATTTGTCGCACTAACACTTAGAAATATAGCACACTTTAAACCAGCCAACATTATGGAGATATTGTCTTCGGCTAACTCCAGTGAACTGCTGTCACAGCTCAGATGGAAGTGGCTAAGCAATGACTCATCTCATGCCTAAGTAAATGCCTGAAGTCAGATGATATTTATGCCACACTAATATTATCCAAGCTTGGGTTTGTTCTTTGGATCACATCACTGATTCTTGACTGATTGTGCAGACTAGATCAGCATTTCTGACATGATATCACCTAAGGCAGGACAGGTAGTGAGATTTGTGGTTGATTGTTTCTGGGTACAGCTAAAGCTATAATATTGTCCGTACATGCAGCAAAGTATGGAGCTTTTATCATTTCACTTTCAGGTCAAATGGTCATCTACTGCAAATACCTATTCACCACCCCTACCTTCAAGTTCATAGATCAATTGCAGCATGTTCATAGGCTGAACTTTTCAAAGGACATGACTTTTCTGCTTTACCAGTAATGAAAAGACTATGTTTATCTGGGACATCAAGATTTATACACAGCAGAGCAGACAACTGCTCATTCTACCTTCTGCTTCTGAGCAGGCAACTACTCATGCTACCTTCTGTTTCCCTCAGTTCACCTGATGTTGTCAGCAGTCTGTCAGGCAACATCTGGGAAAACAAACCCACCTCATTTGTATTCCACACATCACACATACAGTACTGCTTTATCAGCTGCTCCTTCTGCTTTGGGCCAATGCAGTTCACAATGGGTTCAATGTCTACACTTCTTTGTGAGTGAACTGACACGAGATTCCACATTGAATAACGAAGTGTAGAGGTGAAGTGCTCATGTTGCACATCTTCCATAGTTAGCTCTGCAGTTTCTTCATGTAAGACTGAATTGAACAAAAGCTACAATATCCTCCAGCCTAATATTTGCAAGCCACAGCTCTAATGGATCTTTCAGATTAATGTTTCACAGACATGTGTTTGCCTTTTATTTAATGTTCAAAGCAGACAATTTCCAGTTTCCAGTTCCTTTGGGGAACATGTTGCTGTAATAGCTGCACCTTCTGCACTAGGTCCAAAGACGAATAACATGACTCATGTGAGGATATAAAGTGAATCTGTATCGCCAGCTAAGCTCCCAGTTTGCAGTCACAGCCATATATGACCACATTAATTTGGATCAATTATGTATGGGGTATATTGTGTAGAGCAAGAATGAAGTCTGCAGCTATGGAACAGCTCAGTTACCAACACTGTATTATCAGCTGCCCACACTTCAAGGATGCTTATTGCTAACTGCATGTAGCAAGTTTAGTTAACAGGAGAGAGTTGCACTGGCAGTGCAGCTCACCCCATGAAGTTGAGGGAGAGGTTTTAGGCACAGATCTCCCTTGTGGTTACTGGTGAGGCAGTGAAGAGACAGGCCAGGTTACTCTGGGAGAGATTACAAATGTCTTAGAGCTGGCTGTTAAAATCATCAAACTAGTTGTTTAAAAGAAGTATATCCAGCAAGGTGCCATTTCAGCTGTGTCTTTTCCCAGAAGTGCTGTTATCTTGGCTCAGCTCCACAGGCAAGTCTCCTCTTCCACCCCACCCCTTACCAAGTCCTCAAGCAAAGGTAGACCTCTCCCTGGCCATTCTTTCCTGCTGTTAGTTTAGCAGCACCCACCTCTACAAAGAGACTGAATGTGGTGCAGGGTGAACAGCTGTGTCACCTTGCAAACTGAAAAATAAGTCTTCTCTAAATTTTAAAAGGAACATCTGCCATGCTTAATTGACAGCAGCAAACCAAGCAGGTATGTTGGTTTGCTGGCCCTAAAAGTTTTGGGATAGTAAGTGGTACCTGCAGTGAAGAGCTCAGTTCTCTAAATCCCAAGAGAAAACAACTCTGGCTACAGAGCCTTATTTTCTTCAACCTCCTTCAGGACATTGGCTGCTCTCATTCTAAACAGCAAATATTTTAAGAACTGCAAGATATGTTAAGAAACATTTAATCCTCTAGTGGAAACTGTTGCCTGAATTCTAAATAGCTACTTGAAAATGCACTACAACCACAAAATACCCTAAAGAAACCAAACAGAACAAAACCCAAAAACCAACCAAACATCCATACTATTTATGGAGGATCTCACTTTATGCGCTCCCTTCCACTGTTTGAGTGGGAAGAGGAGCAGAAGCAGAACTTTTTCCAGGACTTAAGCTAACATGCTAGCTCTTGCTGCATTAGCTGTAATAGGCTGGAAGCTCACACACATCTGAAGGGGGAAAAAGTGAAATTAAATGTTTTCTGTAGCAGCTAAAATGTGTTCTAAACCAATGAAACATTGGTGAATGAAAGCTAAGCAGAAAATTCTCAAGCTATTGTTCAGTCTAAAGCCTTTAAAAATGTTAGAAATTGGCATTGATTGCAGGTTTTAAGAGAACTGTGGAGGGTCATTAAAACTGAAACACAGTGTATACAATAACACTGGATTCATAGATCACATCAGAGAAAGGTAGACTTTCTAGTAAACATTCCAGTACCACGTCTGTCTTCCTAACACTGGACAGCATAACCCAGCTCCCAAGAGTACAGGTGAAATACATGAATGCAAAATTATTGAATCCTCTCTACAGGCTATGTAGGAAACAAATGAGATGAGCCTCTACAGCTGTCTGTAAACTCCTCTGTCCTCTTTCCTAAAACTTGCAGAATAATCTGGATATGAGCCAGAATCATATCTGGGTTTAAAAATCTTTATGTTAAACTTACAATCCTTCTGTTATTTGTCAGTGTCTCTCACTTTGACCTATGCTGGGAACTACTTCATACTGTGGTTTTGGGCTACTGAAATCAGGAAAATTTTTGGTATGCAGCATGATGAACTCTCAGCAAGAGTGGCAGACCTGGAAAGATGTATTTATGCAACAATACCTGCATCCATTAAGAAAGTGGTCCCCAACCTAAAGCCTATGGGTTACATTAAAACCAGTCCAATGCTGCTTTAGGTCAACATCCAAATAAAAATTAAAGCTGTGTGAAGAGGGAAGCACAAAACAAGACTTTACTCTCTAGGCTTATATATGCACAGTGTTTTGCCTATACATTAGCAAGTTGGGGATCACTGAAGTAAGCTCCCTTGGTTATTATTTACTTAACTAGATTGGATCATACCCAAATGACCTGAAGGAAAACACTAAGAGGTCTGTCTTGCTTAGCTGAGAGTCTAATTAAGCACTGTAAAATCCTACAGTTTGCAGAAAAGCACATGTAATATAGACACGTACAAGATTTACAAGAACAAACGTCCTCCTTCCTATGAAGCTGTAAAGAACAGAAGGGAGGTCTCTAGCTAATTAGGTTAATAACAGCTTACAGCTTCACACAGAAGGACTAATAAAACAATAAACCTAGCTAGAAACAAAGTATTTTTCTCAAGGATCTTTTTTTTTCCCCTTTTCCATCTCTTTCTACAACTTTTTTGTACTGAAAGATTTTACACCATGGTGTGCTTTGAATTTACCCCATAATTAGCACAGCAATTTGCTACATTTTGTTTTCACCTCGTTTCCAGGTGCTGTTCAGAACAATCTAATAAATTATACAATTATTGCTACCAGCACTAACTGCTAACATCTGAATATTTCACTCTACCTCCCCAGCTAAAACCCATGCAGCTCAAACTCAATGCTGTGCCTGTGTGATCCAATTTGAACTTCATAACTATGAAAAGATAATTAATTAATGCTTTCGGTATGCGGTTTTATTTTTCCCCTTGGACCTCTCCTTTCTCCATATTCATTCATTTTAATAGGATATTCAAATATAAAAGGTAGCTGTTAAAAAAAAAATGTAATATTGATACCTTGTCAGAGTGTGTGTCCTTACAGTGTTACACACCTCTGCTGAGGAATGTAGGGAAGCTGAGTGTTTCCCAGTAACAGACTTGGGTTTATTGAACAAGGTCCTTAAAATTCCACCATTGCTACTAGACAGAAATATCCTTTGATGAACACAATGTGGTGAGATGCAGCTCAGACCTGGGCAGCCAGAATGCTGTTGACAGCAAGTAAAAATGTAAGCTGCTAAATACTATAGTCCGTCAGGGAAGAAACTGCACTGATTTTAGCCATTTGGTATCTTCTAGTTAAGTGTAACTGGGGTTACAACCATGTGGGTAGAATTAGTTTTAGCCAGGGAGAACATTCTAGCCAGGAGTTCTCCCATAAATTACTAAATACATTCATTAAAAAAAGAGATGACATGAAGCCAGAAGTCGGTGAGAAACATTTCTGTTTGTCTGTCTTTACCTTGAGCTCATCCGCGTCATAGAAGTCTATGCGCACAGCAGGGACCATCCAAGTCTGGAACAGAGTCGCCAGGATCTGCTTGGCAATTGAATCTGCGATGAGGTGGAAGTGGAGTGGGTTTCGTCTGGTATCAGAAAGGAGAGAAATACATTAGTACAAATGTTTCTCATTCCTATTTTAAAAGGACAGCATCTGAACTTACAAAGCTTCCTCTATGTCTAAGGTCTCAATACAAAGTGTTCAGAATGTTCCACAGAGTTCTGCTCTGTGAACAAAATGCTGAGACACAGTTTCAGTAACTATGGCAGTAAGAGAAATGCTGGATCAATTTCTGAGTGGTTATAAACAAACACAGCTCCTTTCATTTATGTGTAATGTGATGATTCTAACAGCTAAAGATCTGGTCCTTAAAAGAACACCAAGTTAATCCCCCTTTGGGGACTTGAGCTGTGAAAGTGATTGCTTTCAATTCTTAGGTCAACCTGGTATCTCTGTGGTAAGAACAGTTGTCTGTGGAGATGTGGAGCTAGAAGAGAAGGTTAAAAAATAATCTCAATGAGGTGAAAATTCCAGGACCACTTAGTTTACATTATTTTTTTTCTACCAAGTAAACTTGGGAACTGAAAATTAGATGTTTCGGGCGAAAATGATCAGAGTGATGGAACACCTCTCCTGTGAAGGAAGACTGAGAAAGTTGGAGTTGTTCAGCCTGGAGAAGAGAAGGCTTTGGGGAGACCTTATCTTGGCCCTTCACTACCTAGAGGGAGCCTATAATATAAGAAAGATGAGGGCAAACTTTTTAGCAGAGCTTGTTGCAACAGGACACAGAATAAATGTTTTACATGTAAAAAGATTTAATCTAGATATAAGGAAGAAATTTTTTACAATGAGGGTGCTGAAACATTGGAAGAGCTTTCCCAGAAAGATGGTACAAGCTTCATGTCTGGAAACATTCAAGGCCAAGCTGGATGGGGCTCTGAGCAACCTCATCTATTTGAAGATGTCCCTGGGTTGGATTAGATGACCTTTAAAGGTCCCTTCCAACTCAGTGCATTCTATGATATGAGATAATCACGATGACAGAATAAACTCACAGCTGATCTTCATTGAACCACATCCAAAACACTAAACCACAACACGCTTTCCATAAAGAGAGAAGTCTTTTAATCTCCATGTTGCTCTGGAGTCAGGAGAGGAGGTGGACTGGCACAGGCTGCCAGCCACTGACTGTCCCATTACCAAGCTAAAGGGATCACAGCAATTATATTTGCTTCATCAGCTCAGCAGGAGAGAAGAGGACATCCTGGCTCATGCAGATTTCGCAGTAACCAGGCGCCTTGCCAAGAAAAAAAATCAGGAAAAATCAGTGATCAGGAAACACATTTCATTAACAGAGAAAAGGCCAAGAGAAACAAAGTGCAACACCTGTGGCCCTGGGTATGGGCAAAGCAGTATCTTAAGGCAGATACGTGTTGAATGTCAAGATACACATTGCACATAGGTCCCTCTGCTTAGCAGGGGCTGAATCTGATAACCAGTATGGCTGTTTCCCAGCTGGTGTTCTTTAGGGATTTCTTTTAGGCCAACCCTTGAGCACTGTGTCCAGTTCTGGGCCCCTCAGTTTAGGAAAGATGTTGACTTGCTGGAACGTATCCAGAGAAGGGCAACAAAACTGGGGAGGGGTTTGGAGCACAAGCCCTATGAAGAGAGGCTGAGGGAGCTGGGGTTGCTTAGCCTGGAGAAGAGGAGGCTCAGGGGAGACCTTATTGTTCTCTACAACTACCTGAAGGGAGGTTGTAGATGGGTGGGGGCTGGTCACCAGCACCAGGACAAGAGGACACAGTCTCAAGCTGCACCAGGGGAGGTTTAGGTTGGATATTAGGAAGAAGTTCTTCATAGAAAGAGTGATTGGCCATTGGAATGGGCTGCCCAGGTGGAGTCACCATCACTGGAGGTGTTTAGGAAGAGACTTGATGGGGTGCTTGGTGCCATGGGTTAGTTGATTAGATAGTGTTGGATGATAGGTTGGACTTGATGATCTCAAAAGTCTCTTCCAACCTGGTTTCCAACCTGGTTAATTCTATTCTGTTCTGTTCTTTCCTTTTCATCTTTTTTTTTTTTTTTTTCAGGGCCATTTATCTATATATTGCAAAGTAAAATACAAAGAGTGAAAAATCAGTGAAAACCAAGAAAACTACATCTTCTTTCAAATCATCATTTAATTAAATGGAACCGATATAAAATATTTCAAGATGAAACACACTAGTTGAAAAGAAAAAAAAAATCTGATAGAAAGATACTCAGATGGTCTGTAGCAGTTTATACTTATCTGAATGACCCAGAGTGTATGAAACTTAAATGGGAACAAGTGAGTGACATTTTCTTTAGCTTAGCTCCTACTGGGAAAAAGAAAAATGTAGTAGTTGTACTCCTACACAGAAATCTCTTTCAAGTTGTTAGCCTCATGGTAAAGATTCAGCTGGAAGGAAAGCATGTGTCAGAGGCAAAGCAGGAGATTATCACTTACAAAAATATATCCTCCAAACAGAATAGTGACCTGCTGACATCTACAACTACATGTGCACCACACACAGAAAATTTTACTCCAGATGAGATTTTAGTTATGTGAAATGTGAGGTTTAGCACAGTGCTAGAAGCCAACAGAGCACAGGCTCAAACATGGAAGACCTTCTGAAGGTAACAGCACTAGTACACACGCAGATGACATCTTTTACCTCTTCTGAGGTCCTCAATATGTAGAGCCTAGAAGATACAGATTGCTTCAAAGCATTTATGAAACAAATGCAAAAGCTTAAAGATCAACTAACATCCACTGTAAAAGACACAAAAGAGATGTAAGTTGAGAAACCTTCCTCAAGAGATATGAGAAAGGGTTGTCATCACATGATTGAGTCACTTGCTGTAAGAATGAGGGGTGATAATCAGGATAGGAAACTGAGGGATTTCCCTGAAAGCTATGCTTCATTAGACTGAGATATTTTGCTGTACCATTTGGTGTCAGTGAAAGTTATTCCATTCTTCAGACTGGTCTTCTTTTAGGACATAAATATTCTGGGATGTGAGGTTTAAAAATAAAACTGAAATCAAAACTGCCTCTGTGATAAGTTAAGGGACAGTCACATGGAGAGCCATCCCTCACAAGCATTTAGCAGCCACTGTCTAAAAAGTTTGGGAAGGGCAGGAGATGGCTGAGTGCTCCAGAGGGAGGCTTGAGAGTCCCTCAGTTGGGTAGCAAGGAAGGGTGGCATAGCCTTCACAGAATTTTAAAGAACAGCTAAAGATTCTGAAGTTTGCTAGCAGAAGTTGAGTGGCATGAAACTGGAAAAACATGATGCTCTGACTTCTTTCTGTCTGGAGGTAGATCAAGTTATGAAAGGAATTTCAATGCTGTGGCATCCTGCAATAGAAGGGGAGTTAAGGAGATTACCCAAAAGATTCTTTCTAATTCCTTAAACCTCTGGGCTTCATGCAAGACATCTTTCTTGGGTTGAAGGGAACCTGGAATTGAGCCTCTGAGAAAGTGAAGACCGGTGCACACCTCATATTTTTTTCAATCCAAACATGAGGTAGATAACATAAACCTCCTCTTCTCTCACTCTAAATTCAAGGTGAACTTCCTTTAAATTCTCTACCCAACTCAAAGTACAGCCATGTATTATGTTTCTTTTTAATGCATATCTTATTCAATAGAATTTTTACTGTGCACGTCAAGAGAGCAAAAATATCACACAGTAGAGATTGGTTGTATCTTATACTGCTAGAAAGCACTATGGTGTAAATGGTGACACAGCATGTGAAACTATGGAATAACATAGGTCAATATATGGCAATTTTGATAAACTTGTCTTATGATAAAACAGGTTTGGAAAAATCCCTGGTATTCATGTGAATTTGCATTCTTGGAAGTCAAGGTCTGTATTGTCCTGGGTTTCACAACAAGCAGCCTTTGAACACTGAGCCTCGGGACTTCCAGATTCCTCACTACAGCAGCAGGGATTGAAACAGCCAGAGAATTTCTCCCAAGGTCCAGAAATAATCATCTGAATTTTTAGCAACTACAGCTTTGCAGAGTTTTTGCTACATGGGAAACGCTGACATGCTAATGTCTTAATGTGGAAGAATGCCATTTCAAAATATGGCTATTCCCCATCAAGTGGAAATGTTTTAACCACTATTTAGAAGACTGCAATCTTCAGTTATTAAATTATTTCCACTTATCTTAAGATCAGAGAATTATCTGACAAAGTAAAACATATCTAATGAGCACAGACTTCTTTTCCTAAATTGCTTTACTCAAAAGTGAGTGAAAAGAGATTCTGGCCAAGATCGTCAAGCATGGATGCTTAAATATAAGTTCTTTGGCCTAAATATAGGAGTTGAAATGAATGCTCTCATTTTCAGAATTGCTGAGGTCCTGTAAAGTTAGCAAAATGAGGAGAAGTCAGTAATTTTAAAAGTCAGGCTGTGAATTTAGAAGCCTATTGCAAAGTACCCATTTCTACATTACCGTTATTCTCCCCCTGTACACTGCACTGGTTAGGCCACACCTCGAGTACTGTGTCCAGTTCTGGGCCCCTCAGTTTAGGAAGGATGTTGACTTGCTGGAATGAGTCCAGAGAAGGGCAACAAAGTTGGTGAGGGGTCTGGAACACAAACCCTATGAGGAGAGGCTGAGGGAGCTGGGGTTGCTTACCCTGGAGAAGAGGAGTCTCAGGGAAGACCTTACTGCTCTCTACAACTACCTGAAGGGAGGCTGTAGACAGGTGGATGTTGGTCTCTTCTCCCAGGCAGCCAGCACCAGAACAAGAGGACACAGTCTCAAGTTGCACCGGGGGAAGTTTAGGCTGGGTGTTAGGAAGAAGTTCTACACAGAGAGAGTGATTGCCCATTGGAACGGGCTGCCTGGGGAAGTGGTGGAGTCATTGTCATTGGAGGTGTTCAGGAGGAGACTTGATAGGGTGCTTGGTGACATGGGTTAGTTGACTAGGTGGGTTGGATTGGTTGATGGGTTGGACACTATGACCTTGAAGGTCTCTTCCAACCTGGTTTATTCTATTCTATTTTTTACATTTCAAAATTTCCTATTCTTCATCAGAATTTTGCTCTGTTTGCTCAAACATTTATGGCCCTCCCCCCCCCCCCCCCCAAATAGTCACTGTCACAGAGTTAAATACAAAAATCTACCACTGAAAAAAGGAGCAGTGAACCAAGATTTTCCCTTCCCTCCTATATTATTCCATGTCTCAACTGTTAGCAATTCAAAAAGCAGCTGCTTTGTTGCACAGCTCTCCCTCTGCAACAGAGGAATTTTATTTCCTAAGAATATAAAAAGGTCAGCAGCCCAGGAGGTTTATTTCCAAAACCTATACTTTATTAGGGGAAGCACAACAAGGTAATACCTTTTATACCTGCAACAAACGGTTACAAGAACTTCAAACAGAAATTAGAAAAGGCAGACTGGGAGTCTTTTTTTTTTCCCCCCTCATGCCCACAGGGCAATCCCTCTCTCACATGGGGAGAATTCTCATGTGAAAATTATTACAGGTGTTTCATACCCCCTCACATCCAGTATTGATTAAAACGCTCCCCAAACTATTGGTGAAATCTCAAAGACACACTAGCTGCCTCATTCATGGGTTGTCTTGCTTTGTGTTAACTTACAGAAGCATTTGGGGAAATTATCAGAGATGTCATGGGTAGATTTTTTTATTTTTATTATATTTTGCTTTCTCCCTTATGCCTCCATTGTTAGGACAGATAGGAAACAGAAAAGAGAGTGTGTTTCATTGATGCATCTATATGGATCAGAGAAACCAGCTCATGCTTTATAGTTTTTGCCAGAACCATCTCCCACAAAACAGACTGATGTGTTAGAAAGGTAGGAAACAGTGACAGAGGTTTTAAATTCTCAAATTATCTCCATCAAGCCAAAGTGGTCTCCATGGAATACAGCCATTAGATTACATAAGCTTTAATTACCAGCCAGTGTTGACTTGTGACACTTACTTGGAAATTGCATGTCAGCCTTTTTATTTAATTTAGATTTTCATTTGGTTTGCCTTATTCTACTTGTTCTAAGAAGTACAGCAGGCTGTAGCATGGTTTCATCATATCCTAATATGTCCAGTTCTGGGCCCCTCAGTTTAGGAAGGATGTTGACTTGCTGGAGCGTGTCCAGAGAAGGGCAACAAAGTTGGTGAGGGGTTTGGAATACAAGCCCTATGAGGAGAGGCTGAGGGAGCTGGGGCTGCTTAGCCTGGAGAAGAGGAGACTCAGGGGTGACCTTATTGCTGTCTACAACTACCTGAAGGGGGGTTGTAGACAGACGGAGGTTGGTCTCTTCTCCCAGGCAGCCAGTACCAGAACAAGAGGACACAGTCTCAGGCTGCACCAGGGGAGGTTCAGGCTGGAGGTTAGGAGGAAGTTTTACACAGAGAGAGTGATTGCCCACTGGAATGGGCTGCCTGGGGAGGTGGTGGAGTTGCCATCGCTGGAGGTGTTCAGGAGGAGACTTGACAGGGTGCTTGGTTGCATGGTTTAGTTGGTTGGGTGGTGTTGGATGATAGGTTGGACGTAATGATATTGAAGGTCTCTTCCAACATGGTTTATTCTGTTTTATTCTATTCTATTCTAATGTTAAAAATGCTTAGGTGTATGCTTAACTTTAAGGTCATAGGCAGCCTTCTTAAAGCAAAGAGACTACTATGCATTAGAAAGCATGGTTTTAGTTGACAGTGCTTTGTTTACAACCCCCCCCACCATTACTATGCCACAATTGTTGCAGGGTAGACAGAGCACATGGCTAAAGAAGGAATCATGACTTCTCCAAAGAAGAGGGACTAACATAAAACGGGGGAAAAAAAGGCAGTATTAGTTGGCACAAAAGATTCAAGTTTTCAGATTCTCAGGGTGACCTAAGTGCCAGCAACAGGTTGTTATTGTGTAATTTTGACCTTTCTTTGCTCCCAAATGCAAATGGAGTTTAGCATGTCTTTGGAAAAGATCAGTGTACATTAAAAAGCAGTTTAGATCCTACCCAAGTTGAGTCTTACCTAAGCAAAGACAATATGAAACTATAACGTGTAGCTTGCTTCTGTGACAATTTTCAGAAACAGAAAATGGCCAATTTAATAACTTGAAAGAGTAGCTGCAAAAGTCTCCAGGAGAGTTATTAGTCACAGGATGCTGCTTTATTTAGGAAAAAAAGAAATGCAGAAGCTTTTTGCATACTACCACATGCACTGTTTCCAAAAGAACTTGAATTTTGTTTTGTCCATTTGACCAAATACCTTAATTGGCAATGGTTAGTCTTTGGCTTTTTGAAAACAAAAATAAAGTTTCAATCAGGACACAGCACTATGAGCTATGCTTAGTTAAACTGGCATAGAGATATATTTATTTATCTATTTATTTATCCCTGAAACAGATTTATAGTGCCATCATTAGAACTAGAGGCCCAAGAGAGGAAAGCATGAGAGTTGCAGACTAGGACCAAGTACTCATTCTACAAGCCTCCTTCTGTGCAGCACTACCAATACATATTTATCAGACTCTGCAAGCCTTGTACTATCCCAGCTCTGTGAATCCCCTCCTGAGAACAGACTGTCAGTTATGTCAAACTGGGTGTTAGAAGCTGCTGGGATTTTGTGGCTTGAGCATATGTTTTCTAAAGACAAAACTGGAATGAAGCTCCTTCTCGTTTGGGAAAGAAACACAATTCTGAACTATGGTCTTCCTATGAGGAATCAACCACATCACCCTTTTTCCCTGCCTCTGCCCACTCTCTAGAACCTGAAGACAGAGATAGTTTCTCAAATGGTTTCAGAAACCATTAGCTTGCCTAAGTCTTATGATATATACGGTATGACTATAATCAGAAACTTGCTTTTTCAGACCTGAAGAGAGCTGAAATGTTCACTATGCAGGATTTACTGTACATACATACATTCAAGAGAGATGAGACAGCACACTCCATCTATAGAAACTCCTGCAGTTTTTATTCTAAATGACCCAGTACCCCTGCTGTTTGTGTCTCTTTATCTAGTACCCTAGCTCAAAGTTGAGAGTATAACAAATATGTGAATGTATGGAAGAAAAATTATTAGACAGACATGGTCTCCTTTACTCAGAATTTTGCTATTAGAGAAGTACAGACTGCCTCCAGAAGTAGGGAATGTAAGTACCTCTTTGTATCAAAATGTGCAGCTGAAAAATGGTTTAATTACTAAACAAGATGGAAATGGCACATGGTAACTCCATGAATTCCAGACAGATTCACTGAAATCAGTGCTCTCACAACAAACACCAATCAACTCATTTTTTGAAGGACATACTAAGATAATAAGAGGACATAGTCTCAAGCTGCACCAGGGGAAGTTTAGGCTTGAGGTAAGGAGAAAGTTCTTCACAGAGTTGTTAGCCATTGGAATGTGCTGCCCAAGATCCAAGAAAGAAGAATTTCTCAAGCAGGACCCTCTGCACATGTAGCCACAGCACCAAGAGATGTTTGAGAAGCTTGTGCTCTCCGGGAGATAAGAAAGAACTGCCTGGAAGAAGGTCTATTTCTTTTTTGAGAACATCTTCCCTTCCTAGTGAACAACTTAATGCCTGGTGAGAAGGGCAAGTTTTAGGGAGGAACAGATTCAGATTTGTCTTTAAGTATTATTTAACCAAACAAGGGAGATAGTTACATTCAAGATAACCTACCTGTATTAAAGATTCATTAGCTATACTGGACTTTACCCCAATCACCTCTGCTGAGCTAGACAAATCCTTTTAACTGAGAAGTACTTCCAGTCACACAGACAATGGATTCATGGGAATGGCACAATCCACCATACTCAGAAATGTCAATGGCAATTCCCTTTGTTTTGGCTTCATATTTTTAATTAAATGTATTTCAAAATTATACAGTTCTGACATGATATGGCAGAATTGTTCATAGGTTAATTGCTCAGGTGAGTGGCTTGTGTAAAACAGGGGCATTTCCTTTAAGTAACACAGAAAGAAATAGTTTAAACCTTTGTAAATAACAGGAATCTCAGTTCAAAACAACTGGAAACAGACAGATGAGACTTCTTAGAATGGATGCACATAGTAGGAGAGAAAAATGCAAGCAGCTAACCACTAAGATATGTCACCATAAAAATGCATATCTGCAAGAAATCCCTCAGAAACTACAATCAAAATAGACAAAATGCCCCACATCCTTGCAATACAAAGCCAGCTCACACTGAATAATTCACAAGTCTAATTGGAAATAGACGTAGTTTTAAAAGTTAACAGGATTTTAACATTCAGGAAAATTTGCACAGAGCATGATGCAGGTTTTTACTGCTGATTTGCTTTTGTTACGCTTATTTTAGCATTGCTTTTCTGCTCCTAGCACTCATCTAACATGAACGTGCTACTTCTGGAAAGACTTGCAAAGGCAAGTGTTGTTAGCAGTGAAAGCTGCTCTTAGGTTTTGAAGAATTTCACCTCTCCACCTGCACTCTGGCCAACCTCTTAAGCAGTATTTACTGAGTCCTTCTCTGCATTGCACAAAATGAGTATTTGCATTCTTTTGCAAAGCTTCCCAAAACTAGGGAAAAGTTAAATGGTGTGCTAAAAGCACTGTAAAGGAGTGATTACTAGGACTGTTCCAGCAGAGCGCTGGAGGTGAATATAATGGGCAAGGTGGGGGACTGGAATGCCCCATTCCAGATGGCTCTAAGAAATACTAGCAAGATATGAACAAGAATCATCCTGCTGGTATAAAATTATCACTCAATATAAAGCAATGTATTGAAACTACCTCCTTCATAAACTCTTTATACTCTATGCATGTTTTATTAGTCTATTTATTTTGTTTGAGTCAGTCTGATCACTTCCCTATTTTAATCCACTTTCTGCAACACTGCTGAAAAACGTCTCAGAGAGACATTACTAAATTGGATGAGGGATATAAATATGTGCCCACACATAACTTAATACCATCTCTCTTCTTCTGAAACTGCTGTTTATTAAGGGCATTGGTAATTTTGTCTTTATTGTCTTTATTTTAAGCCTCTCAATTTTGGGATCTAACTGTACTCTATGTGCTAAAAGTAGGTTGCAAAGACTTCTGAGGGGCTGCAAGTAGCCTCTCCAAAACCAGAATAAATATTCTGACTTTAATGAACTAATACTGGCTATAATAACATTTCCTTTAAAAAATAGATGTCTAAATGGGAAGCTGGGATAGTCAAGTAACCAGGGTGTATTTGTGTGTATGGCTTTCAAATTACTATCTATCCATATACCATTAACTGATAACAGAAACAGGCTAAATGAATACAATGCTGTTATTACCACTGTTATTATTTTGCAACATTCACAAGTGTGCAGATGCTTTCCAGTGCAGATAGATACTGCTCCTATTATCATGACACAACAGAGGTAGCAGGTGGATCTCCGATGTCTCTAATTCACTGTGGAAATCTTTACATGGGTTAATCTATTTGTGGTGATCATAAATTTCTTTAATAGAATAGAATAAACCAGGTTGGAAGAGACCTTCAAGATCATCGTGTCCAACCTATCATCCAACACCACCTAATCAACTAAACCATGCAACCAAGCACCCTATCAAGTCTCCTCCTGAACACCTCCAGTGATGATGACTCCACCACCTCCTCGGGCAGCCCATTCCAATGGGCAATCACTCTCTCTGTGTAAAACTTCCTTCCAAAGAAAAGGTAACCAGGGAAGGGAATTTTACTTTCTTTTGAAATAAGAGAGTAAACATAAAAAGAGCTTGTTTAGTCTTAATGAGATGTACAAGAAAAGAAAGCTACCCTTACCTGTGAAATAAGACAGACTTGACAAGTGTGACAACATCCCGACTGGCATTGTACCCTGCACAAACAATGGCAACATGGATGGTCTGTGGGAGAAAAGGAACAAAAAGAATACAAATTAAAGCCTGGTTCTGTGTCTTTGACAGAACTATTATATAGTATAGTGGTCGTCATAGGTTTGAGTGTGTGTTTTGCAGCTGTTTGCAGCTCACTTGAGGCAGTTTGTTAAAAACATCTTAATTGAGTTATAACACCATCATCATTTGAAAGTCATTACTGTCCCTAAATTACATCAGATGTCTGAACAGAATTGCACTTATTAGCTAAGAGCATACATGAGTGTGTGTACACACGCTCATTTAGAAGCACACGAAGATCTAAGTATGCAAACACACAAACACTTTAACCTTCTGAAGTTCAAAATTACGTCTGACAATTAGAAGCAGATATGCTCTTAGAAATTGTGCATTATTTCCATCTTAAGGACAGGTGCTAAGGAGAGGAAGAGCAATCTCTGAAGGATGAACATGAGTGGGAAACATGGTTTGCCAGGGGCTGGGTGCATTCCAGTGATAAAACAGGACATGATCTGCAAGAGCAGGTAGTCATTTTCTAGCCTATGACTACCAGTATGGGCTACACTGGGCAGTGTGCCCTACTGTCACATTCTTCCCACTCCAGCACCGTGGCAAATTATCACTTGTTCTGTGCCTTCTTACCTCCCTTTTGATACGAGGCAGAGATTTATTCATCCACTCAAGAGGGAAGGGAAAATTGGAAAGGCACTACTAGTCATTATTATTAAGGTACTAAGTAGTAATTTGAAAAATGCTGCTAAGTTATTCTTCCCCGATTTTAAAATTAGCCATTGCTATTTCCCAGGGACACCAAGAAAAATTAATAAAAAATCTTGGCAAGCTTTGACTCCAGTTTCCATATTTTTCTATTTCTTAGTGGTTGCAGAAATCAAGGAGCTCTCCACGTTGGCAGCGCAAAGCTGCGACTGGGGACGCAGCTGTGAAACTGCAGGGAAGCCTCATTTGGCTTCCATTTGAAGCTTGGTTAGCTGGTTTCTCACACATACAGCTCTCATTTTCCACAGAAAGCCCACTACACTGAGCACAAATAAAGAATTCTGCCTCTTCACATAGTCATAGTTTCCCAGTCTGGCCTGTAACAGAAGCAGATTTACACAAGAGGTCACATCTGTTGGGCAGATCTAAAGAGTCCATAGCCCCATCCATTAACGTCACCTGGTACGAGACACAGTTTGATCCCTGTAATTGCCAAGAGTCTGTGCCATAGTGCAACCCCTATATGAACATCACAGCTGACTCCAGCCCTAGTGTGCCTCATAATCTGAGGCACACTGAAGATCTGAGGTTTTAAGAGGAACTTGAATTACACGAGGCACTGCCTATCCAGAGAGTTGTAAGAAAGAAGAGATATTGCAACGCATTTTGGCAACAGCACTGTGAGGTAATCAACACTTCAAATTTATGTTATAGTCAATGGGAGTTGAACATGCTCAGCACTCTGCAGAAATTGATTGTTTCTGTCTTGTGATAACAATAGGGGGAAACAGAAGCTGCTTATTAACGACTTTCATTGCACCAGTGGTTTGTACCATACGTGACGGCATAAGTTCCTGTGGGTGCATAGATTCCTGACGCTCTATGCACTGCCTCATTTCTGGTCACCACCTGGTCTCTCTCAGGTTTTTGGAAGACTTAAATCCTTCCCTTCAATGCCAGTTAAAATCAAATGAACTGAGTATAGTTTTATGACTGCTCTAAACACTTCACCTGAAGACACTGGACCAGGTACAAACATTTTATGGGTTTTGCCAGAATGGTACCGTGATATCACTGTCAACATATTTTTATACTACTGCTACTTGCCAGAAAAGCTCTCCTCACAGCCACTCTCTCTAACTTAAAACTCCTCTCAAAATCAGTGCTTACTCTATCAAGGACTGGCCCATATCTGTTCTCCTTTTCCTGAATCAATTTGCTTCAAAATTAAAAGCATGCTTTCCTAATCGTCTTCTAGCAAGTGCTGCTGTTTCGCATGCCATTTCAGTCAGGGTGCAGTGAGAACACAGCACCTGCTGCTCTTCTGAACATCCTTATCCAGTTCAGATGTAGGCATCCATTTACCTTCTGTTCGGCTCCTCTGCAGTGTTTGACACTATGCATCATTTCTATTCTTGCCTGAGATCAGCTATAGGAAAGAGCAATAATCCTCAAAGAGAACAGGAACCTAGTCTTTTTTCTTTTTGCCACAGTTTTTGTCCATAGCATGCTGCAAGACTCAGTCTGCACTTCTCCTTTTCTTGATTAATCTTCCTCTCATTGCTTAACTGTTGAACAAAGTAAGGAGGAAATTAGGTAAGTCAAGATAAGGACATCAACCTGAATTGTCTGCAGATATTTGCATCCTAGCACACAAAAAAAGTTATTCTTCCAGTTTTGTCCATGATTGTTCCAAATACGTCTGGATAGAGTGCAGCTGCCTGTAGCCAAATCCTGGCAAGACAAGGCAATAGGGGCTGGAAGGAGGAAGCATTTCAAAGAACTTGCACTCTCCTTAGTACTCTCCTGTGATCATCAGATGCCAGATTATGAAAGTGGTCAGCAGCATCACAGCTCCCTCAAACTTCTCATTTTTCACCAGAGCAAGGCTAGAAGATTTTATCCCCATCCCACCAGGACTGACCCCTGTGGTACACAATGTCCAAACTCCATGACTGCCATCTAACACCTAGGAGTAAGGCCACATAAGCAAGAAATGCCCCAGCTTCTATGACATGCATCAACTTCTCTGCTGCAAACAGTAATTACCATGGTAATTCTAATTGTCAAGCTCTAACTTGGCTATCCAGAAATCACAGCAGAATTAAACTGAACTCTCTCTGCAACTACCTGAAAGGAGGTTGTGCTAAGGTGGGGCTTGGTCTCTTCTTGCTAGTATCAAGTGACAGAACTGGAGAAAATGGTCTCAAATTGAGCTGGGGCAGGTCTAGATTGGGTTAGGAAGAATGTATTTACTGAAAGCATGGTCAGGCATCGGAACAGTCTGCCCAGGAAGGTGGAGTCACCATCCCTGCAGCTGTTCAAAAATGTGTAAACATAGCACTTTAGGGCATGGTTTAATGGCCATGGTGGTGTTAGGCTGATGGCTGGACTTGATGATCTCAGAGGTCTTTTCCAAACAAAATTGTTCTATGATTCTGTGATTGAAAACATCTGGCCTCCTACAATACTCTTCTTAAAACCTGTGACAGACACGTTCATAGTATCTTTGTATCAGTCAGGGTTGGAAGGGACCACAAGGATCATCTAGTTCCAACCCCTCTGCCATGGGCAGAGACATCCCACACTAGATCAGGCTGGCCAGAGCCTCGTCTAGCCTGGTCTTAAATGTGATGCTCATCACTAGCAGATCATAGAATCACAGAATCAATAAGGCTGGAAAAGAGCACAAAGACCATCAAGTGTGCTGCAAGAACTCTGGACACATGCCACTCACTGGAGATATTTTTAGACAATGGAACTCGTTGAAACAACAGATTAAATGGTGATACATCTTGATTTCCAGAGTCAGTGAATTCTTCCTCTGTTTGTACACACAGACATGAATAGGTAATCAAAACACTGTGAAGGTTAATCACACTGCTCTTCCCACAGGTTGGGGATCAGGGACATGGAGAACTTTTAAAAAAAATATATTGTACAGAGCACTGAGGGCCAGGTGCTTCAGGGCATTTAAAGGAAGCTGAGCTTCTTTAGGAAAGGGAGTCTAAATAATACCAAGGTGCAAGCTAAAATAGTTTAGAAACCATTAATTTAGCCAGTACAGAACAGGGAAAAAAAGTTTCTGAAAGACATACTATGTGTAAGTCCATTCTGGAGGAAAATGAATGGGATGAAAAAGTGCCCAACTACATGAAGAACTGGGCCTTAGATCCCATGCTGATGAGGAATATAAGGTGCCTAGATAAACAGATGTTAATTTTTTTCCTCCTCAGGCTACTTTTTGGAATGGTGAAATAATAAGCTTAACAAACTAATTAGTTCTCCTAGCTAAAAATAATCTTTGGTGAAGCATTTCATACTTCAATAATTTTCCCATAGTACTAGGCAGGCCTTAAATTGCAGTTATGTAATCCCTCATAAGTGATTGTTGAGTGCGGTTAAGAGTTATTAAAAACATGTTACAAAAACATAAATATGCTGCAAATGTTTGCCAAAGGCAGGTAACATCTGCTTCTCCTGTGTCACAGTGTTTAAGTTGGTGAGGGCCTGAGTTTTGTGACTGTGGAGCATGACAGGCTATTGAGCAACGCCACTGAGAACAGCGCCAATAGTAACAACAGAAATGTGCCTGTAAAAATGCTTCAAATGTGAAGCATTCTGCTAGCTTACTAGATGCTACACTGCTAACTAACCATTATCCAATATATATAAATGCATACTTAATTCAAACTGAATGCCCAGTTAATGGAGGCACAGGCTGGGAAGACACTGGCATAAGATCATATACATATATATATATATTACTATCATCTATCATTCTGTTGGCCTCCATCAGCATTATGGTCTCCTTCTGAAGTCTGTTATTTGTGCTCACACCTGTGTAAGGACTAGTATTACTTATATTTCCAAGGTGCTAAAGTTATCTCCTAATGGGAAGGCACGACTGGCATCTGCTCTCTCCAGGGAGAAAGCCCTAGGTCAGGACTCCGATTTCTCCTTGCAATACAATGCTGATCTGTTTTCTTATATCAGAAGAGTTCTTCTGTGATACAGCAGAGCATAAAGCAGTGGCTGGAATGCAGTAAACCCACTAATGCTTGATAGAGATCACAATTATTATCACCCAGATAATGCTTTATCAGAGATTTGATGTTCATTTATTGTAACTGCATTTTAAAATGTTTTAATCCCCACCAAAGACTATCTCAATTTAGATTCTGAAATGTTACCTTCAATAAATCTCAAAGAACTGACTCAATGAAATAAACAACCTCTTCCTAGCTCTCTTTTTCTCCCCAGAGCCCCAGACTTCTTCTCAGGACCTTGATCTTTTTCTACCCAAGATGTTGACTCTTGCTTTGATATATTCCAGGCTTAGAGGTTAAAACTGATTTGGTTTACACCTCCAACACGCTGAAAACAGAGTGTGTATGAAGTCAGGATACCACTCATGTAAACACAGAACCAGAATCTACAGTAATAGGATAAATAATGAGACCCCTGGCAAATCTGATAATACGATAGTTCAATTTTAGCTTCCATAGCTGTTACTGAATTACTGAATGAATTCCTTAAGAAAAAGACAGAAAAGCTATTTCGTTATCAAAATAGCGTGCGGTGAGATAGGGGGACGGCAAATGAAGTGAGGTTTCTTACTTTATATAACTATTGCCTCTAGCACAATGCTAAACCCCACTGAGCAAGTAAATTCATTGGCAAAACACATTATATGCTGAAAGGGCACTTAAACTATTCCTCCTTTAAGCTGCTATTTTTGTGTCACAAATTGGTTGGTACATTGAACAACGACGAACTGAGACTCAGCTCATCACTCCTTGGCATGATAATAAGGTAGAAGTGAGGTTTGTTTATTGATGGCCTGAGCCTTCCCTTATTAAAAGAAATGCCAACATGCACAAAGGGAGGAAAATCAGGCCCTCATTATGAGGAGAAAGGAAAATGAAAAACAGACCCCTCCTTTTCCCTCTCCATAAAATAATATTGGTTCCTTTGTTTTTCACACTGACACATAATGATGTCTAACTGGAAAGCAATAATTCATTTTTAAACTATATTTGATCTTTTCCCATTAAATAGACTTTCTCTGAAGAGATAATTAGGACTTGTTTTTTTTTCTCCCCCACTTATGTTCTTTCACCTTTTGTCTTCCCAGTGGCAGAAAGCAAGACAAAGGTCATATGGTATTACCCTCTTGTAGAACTAAATGGAGGAAGTTATTTTTTATAGCTTCACCAGATGAAATTGCCCCACAGCCTTTAAGCAAGCCCTTCTGGTTTGGATCTATCAGTATTCAGAGCTGTCATCATTCAGCTATCTGACAACTAAATAGCTGGATGACATCCACAAAACTACTAGCATAAAATGGAGAAGACTCAATGAAAATAACCCCCTAAAACCTCCTTGGAAAGATGTTCTGTTCCCTGCAGCTAACCTAACTTCCACACAGCTCAGGCAAAGCAGGTGGTTCCATAGTAGCACCCAGGCAGAATCCAGAATTCGACTCAAAAGCACAGGCTGACTCCATAAGTCACAATTTAATTAACAGTAAACCCTGTTCTAGTACAGATGCACATACAAAGGAGCAAGGCTTTTCGAAGCACCGTGGTGCTTCCATTTAATTTAGAAACACATGGGGGCAGTTTGCCATAGGTCTTATCAGTACAGCTGCATTGAAATCAGCTTGGAACAAAGCTTTGATTCTTACACCAGGTTTGGGGACACACAAATGGAAATGGCAAAAAACTCAGATCAAATAATAACACAAAAGATATTCAGATGATTAAATATTTTAAAGTGTGAAAAGAAAATAAAACCTATCAGAAAAGTGGCTCCCAGTAGTCCTTAAAGAGGCTGGCTAGTGGGCAGAAACTTTCAAGGGGAAGAACACAATGTCCTTAAAGGACCAAATCTATCAAGGCTTGCTTCTGGCAAGTTCCATTTGTTTATTTACCTCACATTTTTCCACTGCTGGTTGCTGCCCACACTCGGAGCTGTTCCCTGCCACAATGCCAGCCCGCAGGCTCTCGCTGTCGCCTGTTCCTTCTTCCATGGAGTAGGTTTTGGAGTGATTGCCGTGGTGGTGCGAGGGGCTGCGACTCTGTGCCAGGCTGAGCTGCTTGCGAAGCACACGGTTCTCCTCCTCCACCTCTCGCATGCGGACTTCCAAGCTCTCACGCTCCCGCTGGCTCGACGCCGTGTACCGAGGACTGTGGGGCTGGGATTCAAGTGGAGACAGCGACACTGGCTTCCCATCTGCAAGAGAAGGAAACAAAACACTTCTGTCAGAATATACTTGAAGTTGTGTTTTTCCTTTAATGTCAGCATGGCGAGGCAGGGATGCATTTCAAATACAGGCAGGTTTTGTGCAGACTTGGCACTTATGGCAATGCTTAAGTGTATGGAAAACTTGGACAAATGCTGAAGTTCCGTGAGCTACAGGTCTTACTAATTTTAAAGCCACACTAAAATATATGCACATGTTTCCTTTGTTCTAAGAAAGGCTGCCTACCAGTCTCTAGTCTGGGAAGATGGTTAAGAACAGAAGAATTTCATTCAAAGGCAATTCATATATAGCTAAATATATTTTAGAAATGGATACAAGACAAAAAAATTCTCCCATTTCCTCCACAGCAGAGCTACAGCATTTTGGTTACCAATTTGTGCCAAACAGTAGCCCCAGCTGATTCACATGTGAGGAGTGGATGGGTTTTATTCACCAACACAGTATATAATGTGCTTGCTGAGAAGGAAGAGGCTCAGAATAACAGAAACATTCAACACACATGGGCCAAATTCTGTATTGTGTCTGAAAAGGACAAAAAGGGAATTTTGAGAAAAGCAAAATGGTTCAAATCCAAACCTTTATCTGAAAATATATATACCAGAAATATGAAACACTTCAATTTTTCCACATTTTCAAAAGCTAACTTCTTCCAAACAGCACTTAAAAAGATACATTAACATGAAAACAAGGACCACAACCAAAGAGAAGAACAGCAACATGTGTTATCACCTCCCGGTACATTATTGCTACCAAACAGGAGCGCAGCTGATGTGCTTTGAGAGACATACTTCTACACAATCTTATTAAAGCTGCACACAGAGTGTACACACAAATGCTTGAAAGGTGGCAAAAACCAGTCAAATTCAACCACTGTTCAAAAATCTTCAATTAAAATCAAACGGAATCAAAGCATAAGGCTTGAAAAGCTATCTAGTGTCATAATCAGCAAGATTTCCTTTACAGTGAAGATACAAGAGTATTTTACAACACAAAATTTCTCTGAAGGAACTTTTGACTTGCATGTATTAAAAATAAATGATTGCTATTTAATATTTTTCCCAATGTAGACAGTACCTTTGTCTCCATCAAACACACACCAGCCTGAGTGGCTTCGAAAATGGAGATCATTCAGTTCTCGTGCAGCTGTTTTTAACAAGTACATTTCTCACCTTCTGATTCAAAATTATCTCCTTGCTACAAAGGCCTGCCCATTATTTGCTTTATTCCATTGTTTCATATTTACATGGTGAGCAGTCTTCTAAATTGAGATGATGAAAAAATAGCTATAGAAATCAAAGCCTCAATTCCAGTTTCCATTGTTGAGCCATAGAGGTACATGTTTCCTGTTAGCTATATAAGTATGGATTGTAGTTTTAAGACACCACTTGGATAGAATATCTTGGACTGAATATCTTGCATTTGTTTGCAACTTTATTCTGCAAAAATGTTCTAATTTCTTATTGTTACCATAGCAAAGTTTAGAGATAAATCTGAGCTCGAAAAATGTCTCAACACGTTTTTCAAGTTTACCCACTGATATTTTGGAACTTGAATGCTCAGGCAAATAGTTGTTAAAAATTAAATGACAGATTTGAAGAGGACAACATTAAGGATAGAGCCATGCTACAATTAGAAGTGCAATAAAATACTGAATTATCTTTCTCCATCCAGCTTGGAAGGAACAGAACTGAAACTGTGTTATTTCTCTGTTGATGATGCCCAAGCTAGGAAGACCTAAATTCATTTGGATGTGACTATATTGCATTCTACTACAGGACTGCAGGAGTGTATTGTAGAGATACTCTCTGATAAAAAGAAAACCAGCACCTCTACTCATCCTCACAACAAGCAACCTCTGTGATCATCAGACACACAATGCAATGGAAATCTAGCCAAAGACTTCCCTGGCAATCACAACTCCCTACTTGGTGAATATCCAGTATGACACAGATGTTACTCATCTCTTCCTATTCTTGTCAATGGATTCTGCTACCTTCTCAGACAATTACTAGAAAAGGTATCAAAACATAGAAGTAAATCTTAGAAAAACACTCATCAACATTTCAAAATATGGAACAAATTTAGACATCTCTTTAGCTATGCTGAGGAGATCAATGGCTCATAAATTTTGCTATGTCAAAATTAAAAAACAACAACAAATACCACTTTGCCCATGTGAAAAAATGGTAGCTATATTCATGAGAACAGTTGAACTGTGTCTACACAATATTTAGAAGAAACAGCATAGCCAAGAAGGCCAATGCTACATCAAGAATAGTGTGGCCAGCAGGAGCAGGGAAGTCATTGTGCCCCTGTACTCAGCACTGCTTAGGCCACACCTTGAGTACTGTGTCTCTCAATTTAAGAAGGACATTGAGACACTCAAATGTGTCCAGAGAAGGGCAACAAGGCTGGGGAGAGGCCTCAAGCACAAGCCCTACAAGGAGAGGCTGAGGGAGCTGGGATTGTTTAGCCTAGAGAAGAGGGGGCTCAAGGGAGATCTTATTGTTGTCTACAACTACCTGAAGGGAGGTTGTAGCCAGGAGTGGGTTGGTCTCTTCCCCCAGGCAATCAGCACTAGAACAAGAAGACACAGTTTCAAGCTGCGTCTGGGGAAGTTTAGGCTCAAGGTGAGGAGAAAGCTCTTCACCGAGTTGTTAGCCGTTGGAATGTGCTGCCCAGGAAGGTGGTGGCGTCACCATCCCTGCAGGGGCTCATGAGGGGATTGGACGTGGCACTTGGTGCCATGGTTTAGTAGTCATGAGGTGTTGGGTGACAAGTTGGACTTGATGATCTTTGAGGTCTTTTCCAACCTTATTGATTCTATGATTCTATTGGGAAATGTGAAAGAAATTAGCATCTCACTGCCTCAGACTAGAAGGTGCACTGACTAATGCGATCAGCTTAGTGTTTATGCTGCCTTAGCTCTAAATGCTAGTAAACTCCACTACTGCCTTCTCAGTAGTAAACATTTCTGCTGTAAAAGGCAATAAGGAAATTATGACAGGAGTTATACAACCAGTTAGATTCATGATCTGAAATATGCAACTAGTTGAAATATATTGATTCACCATAAAAATCATCCCTATGTTGTACAAAGTGCTAAATCCAAGGCATTTTCTGGCATGATTTTCTCAGGGTTTGTACAGCCGGACCAGTTAACTGTTTTGTTACTAACACTGCTGATTATTCTCAGGTGTATCTTGATGTATCTGCTATATTTGTTACAATCCAGCTCCCTGCTGCTAATGTTAATGTGACAATTCCAAGAATCACTTGAAATAAAGTATATAATAAAAAATGAACTGAGTTTAACCTTCAGATTGAGAAATCAAATAACTCTTGTCATAGATGTAGAGATGGTCTACTTCAACATTTTTGCACATCTTCAGCGGGCAAGGTTGGTGGTAAGGTACTATTTGATTTAATCCTCTTACCAGACTGGACACATGAAGATATTTTTATTTCAGTGAACATGGCAAAATGCCTCCTGGGAGCTATTGTCTAGTAGGTGAACACCAACACATGCTACCCTGATCTCCTTCCCTTAGATCAACTTTCAAGGCAATGCATAGACCGTGTGTTTCACCTGCCTTTGAGGAAGGAGCAAATGACTTAATATAAAGGAGCACTAATATTTGATTGACTGTGTGTGCTCCTTGGTAGAAGAGTTAAACTGATTGCACTACAGTTTTATAGTGTTAAGTAACTAGCAGAGAGCTCTGAACTGTCTAGGCATTTTTTACCTGATCTAAATCAACATAAAACACATAGTTTCATAGTTTCATAGTTTCATTCAGGGTTGGAAGGGACCACAAGGATCATCTAGTTCCAACCCCCCTGCCATGGGCAGGGACACCCCACACTAGATCAGGCTGGCCAAAGACTCATCCAACCTGCTCTTAAACACCCCCAGGGACGGGGCCTCGACCACCTCCCTGGACAACACATTCCAGGCTTTCACCACTCTCATGGGGAAGAACCTCCTCCTCACATCCAGCCTGAATCTCCCCACCTCCAGCTTCATTCCATTCCCCCTAGTCCTATCACTACCTGAGATCCTGAGAAGTCCTTCCCCAGCCTTCCTGTAGGCCCCCTTCAGATACTGGAAGGCCACAATGAGGTCACCTCGGAGCCTTCTCTTCTGCAGACTGAACAGCCCCAACTCCTTCAGTCTGTCCTCATAGGAGAGGTGCTCCAACCCTCTGATCATCCTTGTGGCCCTTCTCTGGACACGCTCCAGCACCTCCACATCCCTCTTGTAATAGGGGCTCCAGAACTGGACACAGTACTCCAGGTGGGGTCTCACCAGGGCTGAGTAGAGGGGGAGGATCACCTCCCTTGACCTGCTAGCCACACTTCTCCTGATGCAGCCCAGGATCTGATTGGCTTTGCAAGTGCACATTGAGAGCTCATGTTGAGCTTTTTGTCCACCAGCACCCCCAAGTCTCTCTCCTCAGGGCTACTTTACATAACAAGGTCTGTGTAACATGACAAAAGATCTCCCAGGCAACACTGTAAAGAACATTGCTGTGCTCTGAAGCAAGTAGGACACTTTTAAATGGTGAAGTAAATAATAATAAAGCTTTTTTTTTTAATTCTTCATTTGGGGTCATTGGTCTATTTGGGAGGCTTTTCAGTCTCAGATTTAACTTCCCCCCCTCCCCCCATCTATGCCAAGACTTTTACCTCAGACTTTCTGTGCTAACGCAACTGTAGTAAAGAAATAGTCATGGGGTCTGTGTTGATAGGTTGGACTCGATGATCCTCGAGGTCCTTTCCAACCTAAGTTATGCTGTGATACTGTGAAAATTACTTACAAAATTCACACTGCCCACAAAACAACACAAACCTGAATAATTTTTCCGTGGTTGACAGAAGTCAATGACTTATTATCATGGTAGGTCCAACAACTCAGAAAATTTGACAATATGCAATTTACAAACTCTGTGGATTATGGAATGCTTCTGCATATGTGGAGTCATCTGTATTTAAGGCATAAAAATCCATTAAACCTTGCTTAAGCAGAGTACCTGAACATACTAGAAAAAATAAACCCTATAGAATGCAATTCAGCATAGTTTACTTGAAAGCAGAGAGACTGAGAAGTGGAATTTTCTTACATACAAACCCTAAAGGATTTACACCAAGTTCCTAGTTTTGCAGTCATCAGACTTGAAGAGGTGATAATCCTGAAAAGGACCCAGTGGTTTTGGAAGCTGGGGAGAGGCTCACAGAGAACATAAAGTTTAGCCAAAAGTTAAGTGCAGGGTTGAGTAAAAGAGAAAGAAGCAGAGTGCGGGAAAGAAAAATTTACTGCAGTTCAGAGGAGACAACAAGTGCAGAGGCTGGGATCCTGAGGTTCTCCCATAAACCTGATCTGAACTCAAATGCTCAAAACTTCATTAGGAACTGAGGCAGACAGATTTATGTAGTATGTAGTCAGATTTCTTTCTGTATTTTTTGTACATTTCTTTTGCTTTCTTAAGTGCAAACTACTTGGTTTTTGGCGTCTTTACAAGGTCTGGAGGTTTCTATGTATTTTAGCTATTATTCAGCCCCTGTCTAATAGCATGTAATGCCTTTATAATGAATTAAGTGATGACAGTGAACTCTAGGCTGCCTCTGAGATAAGAGGAAGTTATGCTGCTCGCAGATAATGTTTCAGTCTCTCTGACTACAGAATCAAGAAAACATGACTCCTCCATTGCCCATTTGTTCACATTTGAAAACTCACATTATCAGTGTACCCTTTGAGGACTAGTAGTATAACAATTTTAACCAAAAGGCAACACTGCAGAAAGAACTTGGATAGCAGGAAACCACTCTCATGAAGTTCCCCCTGTTACGGCCACGAACAAAATCATTTGAAGTTCATTCCACAATTATTTTTTTCTCTATAAAGACCATTGTAGAGAACTTCATGCACCCTAAGGGAAAAGAAAAATAAGAAGACTGCAGTCAGAACTATGGAGACATAAAAGCTCTGTGTAAGCAGATAAACTATGCCTTTTCTTCTGGAACTCTAGTTCAGCTTTAATCATCTGCCATTTTAGTACTCCATGCACTTCTGCTCAGCTGGATGCTCTGGTGGGTATTGGCTACATGGGCAGCTATGAATGAAGCCCTTTTTGTTAACAGTTTGGTACTTTAAGATATATGCTTCCACAAGTAGGTGCTAAGGCATCCCAAGGTGCTTGTTCCCACACTCACTTCTCCAACATTTTTTTATGAATCACTGCAGTGTGATCTCAGCTTGAAGTAGAAAATCTTGCCAAATAACTATCTTAATAGTGGAATATAGCCTAAGCAATGTACTCCAGATCTGTGAACAGAGAACTTCTTCATTCTAACGTGACATGAGGCAATTATGAGCTTATGCTCCCAAGATTTAGCGGTAGAAAGCTGCACTGTTGAAAGATTTCACAGTAAGAACACAAAAGGGCGATGTCCACTAGACAGAAACAGCACAAGAAATAACAACCAAGCCCTTCCACGCTGCCCAAACAAGTTTTCTCAGCTCTGACAAAACCACTACTTTCATTGGTATTAAGCACGAACCCTTCCCAGGATTTGACAAAGATAACATTCGTGCTAAATTCCATGTTCATTGGTAAGAAGAGACCGTTTCCACAGAAGGCGCCAATTAATCAACACTCTTGGACTTAGGCAATAGCAATTGCACTTAGGCGGTTCAGCATGTCCTTTAAATGCTAAATCTGTGTTAATTTCCACTGCTGCTAATGGTATTTAGGCACATGCTAACACGTTTTATTGAATTCAGACCTGAACCTTTCAATTTCACTGCAGTCCAGCCTACCTTGCCTGCTGGCTGCTGCTCCCATACAGGGAGATGCTCCCCTACTGTCCTTTTCTTGAACAAAACAGCCCTCTACAATCAGATACAGAAGTTAAACACATCATACCCCAAAACCTCTCACCCACAAAACATCAGGTTTGCAAAATGTATTGAGTTTGTGCAGCAAGATTTTGGTAGTGGAGGAGCTACAGAAGTGGCTTCTGTGAGAAGCTGCCAAAAGTTTCCTCTGTATGCCATAGAAACAATGTCAGTCAGCTTCAAAATAGACCCACTGTTGGCTAAGGCTAAGCCAATCTTGGTGTCAGCTCTGTAATAACATATTTAGGAAGGGGAAAAAACTGCTGCACAACAACAGCCAGGACAGAGGAGTGAGAATCCATGAGAGGAACAACTCTGCAGACACCAAGAGATGAAGAAAGAGGAGAGGAAGATGCTCCAGGCACCAGAGCAGAAATTCCCCTGCAGCTCATGGTAAAGACCATGGTAAGGCAGTTTGTGCTCTTGTAACCTATGAAGGTCTACAGTAGAGCAGATAACCAATTGCAGCCTATTGAGGCCCCCCTGCTGAAACAGGTGCATGCATCCAAAGGGGGATGTGAGCCCATGGAAAGCCCATGCTAGAGCAGGCTCTTGGCACAACCTGTGGAACTGTGCAGAGAAGAGCTCACGATGGAGCAGGTTTGCTGGAAGGACTTGTGAACCCATGGAGGACCCGCAATGGAGCAGTCTGTTCCTGAAGGACTACAACTCATTGAAAGGACTCACACTGGAATAGATTGTGACAGAGCCATGCTGGAGGAGTTTGTGGAGGACTGTCTCCTATGGGAGGAACTCCATGCTGGAGCAAGATTAGAGTGAGAGTAGAAAGGAACAGTTGAAAATATGTGACCATAACTCCATTCACTATTCCACTAAGCCAAGGAAGAAGGAAGGGGCAGGGGAGAAGGTGTTTTAAGATTTGGGTTTCTCTCTCACTACCCTACTCTCATTTTACTGGCAATAAATTAAGTTAATTTGCTTGAGTTGAGTTAGTTTTGTCCATTACAGCAACTCTTGAGTGATCTCCTTGTCCTTATCTTGTCCCACCAGCCTTTAGTTTTATTTTCTCTCCCCTGTACAGCTGAAGAAGTAACATGGTAAGGCAACTAGGTAAGCACCCAGCATCCAGCCAAGGTCAAGCCACCATGGAAGTCAAACACTCATAGGTTTGGAAATGTGAGAGTTATGGTCTCCTGTCCAATCTTTGCTGTCATTCCCTTGTGCCTTCTGACAGGCTCATCAATTGTGTGCTCATTGCTTTATTTCCAAAGAACCTTGGCATCAGTGTGTGCACTGGATGGATGGTGCTCACAGCTGTTCAGTAGCTTATTTCAGCTCATTATTCAGTTTGTGACCACAAATACCCTGTTCCAAAGAAAAGACTTATTTAATTCCCTCATTTGCCTATGATGTTCATAATTATCATACTTGAATGCAGCTCAGGGATCAGTGACTTATTTTTCAAAGTTATTTGAGGGAAAGGTGATACTTTCAGTTCCTTTTTACAGGCAGGGCCAGTTTGGAGTCATTGATGCCAAAAGAAATACCAGTCTGGAATGCAAAACTGAGACAGTTTTGATGTGTTTTTCCAACAAATAAGCAACTTTTCAGCACTTCCTTTTTTCAGAGGACAGGCTTCACCACTTGAATAGTCAACAGTTATATGCCTAACATTTCCTTTAATGCAATGGTCTGCAAGCTGGAAACCCAGAAAATGTGAATAGTTATCAGTCACTTGTAATAGCTCTGTTTTATTAACATCATGTAATGAACTCAGTGGTCGAGACAGAAACAATTTTCCAGGGCAGATCTGACTGTAGAAGCCACAAAGCTGCCCCTTCTCTTTCTATGCTGACTTGCTTTGCTCACAACACACCTTCCAGTCTACTTACTTAAACAGGGTGGCACAAGAATCACTCATTGCATTGCTGCATTTACTCTGCACACAAAGTTAGGACAGGGCTGTGTCTCAGAGAGTTAGCAGTTGTACCATCAATGATGGCACTATGTTGCATAGCTGCAAAGGGCTGTCTATGTGTTTGCTGCGTGAATGCAGTTCTGCTACTTCGAACAAGGATAATAGGGATGGTGAAGAGCAGTAAGACTCTATGTAAAGAAATAGTATGTAGCAAGAAAATGCAAGGAGAAAGAGGGAAAGAAAATCTAAACATATCCTGTATCTTTCCTGAAAGGGGAGGTAGCTGGTTTTGTGTTTTTTTTTCCCTTTTCAAATGAAATATTAGCTTATTAACTCATGTTATGAATGTTAGCTTATTAGTTGATTTCTAGAAAAGAGCCTATAAGTCTTAAAATTATTTGCACATTTCCTTATCAGGAAGACAATGACTTCCCCCCCCCCCCCCCTTCTTCTGTTGTCTCCTCATTCTTCTTTTCCCTGCTTTGCATTACCTTGGCAAAATATATGCTTCTCCAAGAAAAGGACTAAAAATAACATTTTGTCTCTTTCCATTGGGAGTGGAGATGTAAGAAAATAATGTCTTATCAGAGTAAGCACTGACTGAAAATAAGATTTTATCAGGGAATTAGCTTGACAAAGATAACATGTTATCAAGAGGGGAACTTGGCAAAGATAACACGTTATCAATATCAGAAGTAAAGCTTGGGGAAAATAATGTTTTAATACCTATTAGGTTCTAAATAAGCCATCTGTGCTCTTGATGAATTGTTATTTTCTCCAAGCTCCATTTCTGTAAAGATGCTGATTTTTCTGGCAAATCGCTTCTGTAGCGGTTGGGAAAGGGAGGGAGAAAAAGAAACTCTTTTTCCACAAAGCTAGAGGGATATTCTCTTTCTTTTCAAAAGGTTTGCATGCAGGTAAAGACTGCCAGTGTAATAGCACAGAAAACTGAAATGTTCGGACACCAAACAGGTCTCACAGGGAAAACTCCTCCAACAATTCCCTGCAAGTATACTGCAGAGAACCCCATAAAAGGAGGAGAAGGTCAGTACCCCTCTTGTCCTTGACCACCCTATGCAGACTGACAGGTACTCTGGAGGCAATGACCAGGCACTGCTTAGAAATGACTTTTTGTCAAAAACATTCACATCATAATTAACAGTGGGCTCTTAGGGGCACAAATAAATTGCTCCTTTTAGACCAGTTGCAGATGTTATCACCATTCAGTTAGAGGTCACCATTTCCACTGCTTAGCTGACCCAAAGGGTCACCCAACACTTCTTGCCTGCTGCAGTGCAAAGCATCCAACTCAGCTGAAGTGAAGTCAGTTTGAGCTAGCCTGATTGCCTCCGCCCTGAAGAATTCTCTTCTACCACCTCCACTATGGGGGCAGAAACAAACTACTGTCTAGTGGGTGCTTCTGCCCTGAGGCTAAAACCTTCTGCAACTCAAATATAAATCTTCAGAGCTACAATCCAGATGAATTTAAATAAATTGTGGCACCTCCTGCAAAAGGAGAAATCCAATCCTTAGTAGGATGGACTGCTAACTGCCTTAAATGGCAGAATGTGGGTGAATGCCACTGGTTATTCATAGCAATGGGCAAGCAGGGAATAATTAGAAGGGAAATCATGGAGGGACTGTAGGAGTGTGATGTGAATAATAAAGCACACTTAGGAAAAGGCATATGAATGGTATCTGCAGGGTAAGTATTTGTAGCCAGCTGAATTTCCCTGGTGTACACTAGGAGTAGGAGGGAAGACAATGAGATTTGCTAATCTGAAGATTTCCTATGGAGGAGCTGCATCTCTCTTTTTTTTTTTCATGTTTTCCCCTACTAACCATTTGGATATCCTATGCCCAGAGATTTCTCTATATTTAAGTGTGAATTTGGTGCTAAGGTAACTTCTGAGGCTCTGGATATGGCAGAATACATAGTAATGGCAGGCAGCCATTACAGCTCTCCAAGGTAAAACATGTGCCCAAATGCATCCCTGCAGCTGTACCCAGTATTCCTGACTATCATTCATGGCAGTGGGAGGCAAAAAATTGAAACCCTCCTATGTTGGCTCCTGCTCAGTAAAACACTGTGGAAGAGATAGGATAGGGGAAAAGTCTAAAATACACCATTTTATAGTGTGGTGTTTTGGAGGGGTTTTTATAAGAGTACAGAAAGTACAAGAAATAAATATCCATAAGCTTGGAAAAGATTATAAAAATACCTATAGGTTTCTACAATTGCCACAGTAACCACAAGCATGAGACAAGTAGGCTCAATCAAACCCTAGGAGTAGTTAATTCAGATTCTGTGGCTGATGATTAGCCTCAGCTGCTCATCAATAGAGACTCCAGCTGATAATTATTAAGTTAAACTTCTGAGCATTATTTGCATATGTAAAGCACACTTTCCCTGCTGAAGCAACAATGGATGCCCTAATGCATTTCCTGATTGTACAGCACTTGGATCTGGGGAACCTGGGCAAGAGAGTCTGCTTTGCATATCCTTCCTTACCCTCATCATGCCATCCATTCACAAGAAATGTATTTACACACACTGACATCAACAAGCTAAAGCAAAACACAGTCCTAATCCTGCCTAACAGGAACACTGCAACCACTCCTTTCAACTAAAATCTCTCTAATACGAAAGAGACAGAGTTTTGCATGTTGCTCACAGCGTTTACCTAAGCTTCTTTACACCCTGTAAAACGTGTAGCTGCTACTCTGCGACAAGACTGCCTGGTCACTTTAAAAGTCCTGCAGAAACTCCAGTGGATGGATTCATTCTATTAATTCCTTGTGACCTCCAGATGTGATCCCATCCTCCAAAAGAATATAAAGTATCATTGTGTGGTTCTCTGTTTAGCCTCTTCTCATGTCAATATCACCAGATCAGAACTTCATTTCCTGAATGTGATTCTTGGTTATCAGTCACAGCCATGCCCCTCTGGTTAACTGTTTCATTGAGAACACAGATAAACACATACTATATGTAGATCACATTTGTGTGTGCAGTTCTGCATGATTTCATAATTATGTGTCAGGCAAGGCATGCCTACATCTGCTTAATATCAGAGGAGTTCAAAGTCACATTTTCTTTAGGGATAAAGGAATATGGAAAAGAATTGGGAAGATGTTTATGGAATCTGTAACACAACTACCATGCCACTTTGGTTTAAGAGTCCATCATAAGCTTACTATAAACAGATTGTTTTTATCAGACAGCAACAAATGTTAAAGCAAAAGATGACTGAGCTTGGCTTTGGTTAAATGTGGGAGATAAGTTGTGTCTTGGGTTTAGCTATCTGAATCTGTGAATGAGTATTCAATACTATGCTAATGTCATGCCAGCTTCCAAATGAAAAGTGCGGGCCATAGCAAAGTGTCACAGCACTTGAAGTTCAAATTGTCACATGAGAGGGTTCCTGGTTGTATTGATGCTTCTGGTTTCTGGGGTTTGGGGAGATGTTTTTTTACTTTTCTTTTTTTTTTCTGCTGGGCTGGCTCTGAGCTTGAGGGGTCTTTTTGTCACTGGCTTCTGCTGCTGCTTCTGTTTTTGTTGTGTTTTTCTGCAAATTAGGCAAAGGTAATTGTGCAATGTAATAATTTCATTAAAATCCTTATCTCAACCCAGGGCTTTCTGAGTTACTTTCCCTCTCGTCTGTGCGTGTGGGGCTTGCTGGTGATGGACAGGACAGGTTGAAAAAAGGCAGTTTAAGGAAATGCAGGTGGTCAGGCTCCCTGAAAGCCATCCTTTAGACTCTTTTAAGTGATGGTTTAAAATTTAGCTATAGCAAAATTTATGTCGATTGCTAGAAGTCACCTGGTAGCACAGTATCTCTGAAGTTGATTTTCAACACACCTACAGAAATGCTGCAGTATTAGTTCAGGGTGGTTGGTGCTGCTGAAACCTGCTGGAAAGCTTGTTATATCCCTTAATCTCCCTTGGCACGGAGATGCCAGCAAAGAATCATGCACTGGTATTTTGATTGAGGCTGCTAGAAAAGGAGATTGTCTGAATACTGACTGAGCATCAAGGATTGTTCAAGGATAAATAAGTAAGCAAATAAAAAAAAAAAAAAATCCAAATTCTGCACCCCATCATTTCTTCCTTAGCAGGAACCAGACTGTAAGGACCTTCATATCTTACACAGCTCTAGCCAACCAACGCAGATAGATACGAGCACACACATGTAAAGGCAATTAGCAATGAATACATTATCAAAATAATTCTTTTCTTTCTAAATGTATCTGAAGATTATACAAGCAGATAGAAATACTGCAAGTCCATATTTGTAGCTTGATATGATGCTATGAAATAACATCAGCGTTACTTCACTGATGACATAGCAGTGCAGAAGTTATTAATATCTTTTGGTATTGAGTCCTCTATTTTTCCCCACACATTCTCAGCACTTTTCATTTGCTGCACCTGTCACTTCAGCCACTTCAGCCCTGAAGAACAGTGAGGGGAAAATGCAAATGACTGCACATTCAGAACACATGAAGGCTGATCAGTGTTATGACATTTATCTTCACTTATGGAAGAGATAAAATAACTCCATGAGTTAGTTTCCCCATCCTCCTCATGAAGAAAAATGTCATAACAGACCGTCATGTACTATATACAGAAGGATTTCTAACACACTTTGCAGAGGAAAAAAAAAACCACCACAGCAGTGATGCAGATGGTAAGTTGCATGTAATGGCTGTGACATCAGAAATGAAGCACAGCATTTTAAAATAGTAGATATAAACCCTAGTCATAATACATTAAAGGAAAAAAAGAAAAAGCCAACTAGAACAGTTCACAAATTAGCTAAAGGCAACTAGTTAGAATATTTGCAAAAGGTAAAATCACATTAAGCAGCAATAAGTTGTCCACACAGGTCAATGGAATCCTAAAGAGGTTTTTACACTTTTTTATTTTCCAACAGGAAAGCCACAGCTGGCCAATATATTGTGTTGGATAATAACACTTTTCTACTTGAAGGCTCCCAAAGCCATAATACACACAAAAGGGAACAGTGAAATTAAAACAAACAAACAAACTAGGAAATATACTCGTTAATTCTTATGAAATCCCATGTACCTCAGCAGTGCTTTCAGAATCAGATTCAGTGTAGCCAGATAGCCACCTTAGGACTACAGTATGGTTTTGGGGATCAAGCTCCACTGGCATGTAATGTGGAACTTTTTTTTGCACTTACTTAACATTTTCCTGTTAAAACATATTTAGCTGATATATATTAGAGATGTTCCCTCTTCAAAGATATAAGTATGTACAGAACTGATTTTTTACCAGATAGATACATCATATCGAGGAGATAAAAATTTCATTTCCATCAGTGATCTAGGTTTCCTATAAAATATGAGGAAATCACTTTCCTTTATGATATTCTTGTTTAGTTACAAAAGTGAAGACAGCATATCAGAAACATAATCCTGTCTCAGGTGAGTCAAAGGCAAAGCTCAGTGACTTTGATGAAAACAAGCATAGCTCTTGCATTTCATGATGTTCTGTATGCATACAGCATGGTGTTAGCCATTTTTACGTCACACCATAAATGTATACAGTGCTGTGTTGGGGTAGGACAGAACGTGGGCCACATCCCCTGTGACTTGTCACAAACCTGCTAAGCTTCCTGTGCAGCAAGCAAATGAAAGTTCTCATTTTTGAGCAGTCACAAGTTTATCAAAGTTAAATATGATAACAGTAAGATTTATATGTTCTGCCAACTATGAGTTTGTCTTGTAATAGATGAGGTGCATCGTGGAGACTAATTCACATTCCTGCTCCAGTGCACACAAACATCTTCATGTATGTTTAGGATCCTAACTAGGAATCCTAAAGACCGTGTGTAATATGCCATAGAGGTTAACCCCCACTGACATGATTACTCACATTTCTAAAACAGAGTTGCTTTACACAATCAGGGCAGCAGCACTCAGTATTCATTCAGATGAACACTTTCTTTTTTAAAATGAATCTATTATTCTATTATTATATCTATTGAATAATACATACAATAGAGATAATAATATATGTAATTATATATTACATAATTATATCTATTGTTTTCTAAGTTTTCATTGTTTCCAGAAACCTCTCTCAAAAAAGTGAAGCATAGTATGGGAGATCTCCTCATTAATTACAAATGGCATACTACAGTGTGGTGTTTTTAATGATGCTTTTGTTAGGTAGCCTATGATCAGGCCTGATGGCCAGAGGCTTTCTACAGTCATGTATACCATGACCTAACTGGTGGCTATGACAAGTTTTTGTGTTGGGTTAAAAGGAATATGAAGGTGGAGACATTTACAGAAATTCTTGTACTGTTTTTAGGAGTAAATGGACTGTGAGCAGTGCTCAGTGACAATCTTGCAATTGCCTTTTATTTCTGCTGATAGGTTTTCATTAAAATATCTATCCATCTTCCTTTCTTTTAGTGTAATTATAGATTATTTCCATTATTTGAAATCTCTTTTGTTATCTTTAAGTCTAAGTGGAGTAGATGAAGGCTTGACCAAAATAGCTTCATGTTAAAAAAAATCAAAATCAACAAACCTTATGCCTAAGAACAACCAGACACAGGGAAAAAACCAAAATAAACTAGGCCAGCTACATAAAAAATGCTGCAACTGTAAAAGTCCTTTAAAGTTCAAGCTAAAGGAGAAACAAGAGAAAGAAAAAGAAAAGAAGGGGGAAAAAAAGTAGCTTCCTATCTACTCCCATTTTATTCTAGGAAAAGCTAAGGATGCCAACCATTATTTTCAGTTACCTGTTCCTTATTAAGTAGTCTAGACAGAGGAAGCAGCTGCTAAGAACTGACATAGGATAAGGTTTAGGAGTGAATGCTTGCTTCATTCCTGTATTCCCTGAGACCAGGCTGCTGCAATACATACTCTCACAGCAAACAAGAAAATATGGCCCCTTCCCTTCTACACTATGACCATCTGCCTAGGAAAAGGTGGCACACAGTAGAGTAAGAATCCTGTATTGTGGTACTATTAACAAGTTTACTTTTTAAATTATGCCTTCTTCTGGTCTTATCTATCATTGCAACAATACAAATATAGAGTTGTATCAAGCTCTGACTTCACGTGCTCCTCTGAAGAAAATCCTACACTCCTATCAGTATACAGTATGTATTTTGTCGCTTATGGTGAAATTCCAGTTGGCAGGACATCTGCCTGTGATTTCTGATGTTTTGAGAGAAAGTCTTTGCTCTTTTGAGTAACTGTAACTTTACCAGATATGTATATAACATTCATATGAGCACCTCCTATGGAAACAATTTAGTTCCTTTTTCTTAGACAGTCACAAATATTTATTGTAAATTTTGTCAAGACAATACCCTTCTTTCTTTTCCTGGATAATCTGATGGAATCCAAACAACAGAGAAAGTAAAATTTCAGACTTGCTTAAGCACCACATAGGCCTGTTCTACTCTACTATTGTGACAATTATTACATCTTCTTCTAACCCATACACATAAGATGCAACAATGAGCCAAGATTTTAGAATAGAATAGAATTAACCAGGTTGGAAGAGACCTTTGAGATCATCGAGTCCAACCTGTCATCCAACACTATCTAATCAACTAAACCATGGCACCAAGCACCCCATCCAGTCTCTTCCTAAACACCTCCAGTGATGGTGACTCCACCACCTCCCTGGGCAGCCCATTCCAATGGGCAATCACTCTTTCTATGAAGAACTTCTTCCTAACATCCAGCCTAAACCTCCCCTGGCACAGCTTGAGACCGTGTCCTCTTGTTCTGGTGCTGGTTGCCTGGGAGAAGAGACCAACATCCACCTGTCTACAACCTCCCTTCAGGTAGTTGTAGAGAGCAATAAGGTCACCCCTGAGTCTCCTCTTCTCCAGGCTAAGCAACCCCAGCTTCCTCAGTTTCTCCTCATGAGGCTGTGCTCCAAACCCCTCCCCAGTTTTGTTGCCCTTCTCTGGACACATTCCAGCAAGTCAACATCTTTTCTAAACTGAGGGGCCCAGAACTGGATACAGTACTCAAGGCTTATTGCTGAGGGAGTGAGTACTCAAGTACTCACTGCTGCCTGTGCTCAGTATTTCCAGTTCTTAACACTGTATGTAAAGCCTTGCAATATTTTAAATGTACTGGAAAGTGGAATCTTGGAGTTACATGAGAAAATATCAGTGGGCTTTGCTTGTCTGTTCCCTTTGCAGGAAGATCTCATTTTCATCTCTGCAGGAGAAAGATGAAAAAAACAACATGACCTGTCATGATGAAGAAAAAACATAAAAATCAGGACACAGAGCTCTTAAAAACTAATCATTTTAGGTATACTGAATTATGACTTTTGAACACTGTGAACTAGCAATCCCAGTTCTATATTACAACCATTCAAAAGACTTGTGCTTTACTATGAGGGGGACATTCTGGAAGAGCACACGTGCCAGATAGGGTGGGTAAAAGGAAAGGCTGTGAGAAGCTTGTGATAGCTTTGGTACTGCCATCAATTCAGCCTTAAGAATGCTCCCTAAGGCTCCTTTAAATGAAAACATTTAAAAGAAGACTAGACAGCCTGTGGTCATCTTCAGCAGAGCTTTCAAGACAAACAGTATTGTAGACAAAATTAACATGGATTTATCATCAATCATTGCAATTATTGGTGTTTTATTTTTTGTTGGAATTCTCCTTGAAAGGGCTCTGCAGGCAAAGTTTGGTACTGAAAAAACACATCATTTTCACTGATCTCAACCCAGCACACACAACAGGGTTTTCTCCTCCATACTGAGCACTCACATGATGTCCAGACTACAGGAAAAAGTGTTCAGATAAAAGTAAAGTGCTATTAGTTCCTCTCTGTCACAATATAGCACTTAGAAAGCAGAAGTTTAACTCTGCCAAGAATATAAACCTCCAAATCTTTTAGATATCAATTACTATGTATTTAATTTCCAATCTGTGCCTTTTCTGATTTTTTTTTTTTCTCCTGTTTTATGCTTCTCTTGTTCAAGCATTTTGGATCCAGTTCTTAATCAGGTCCTGATGATCCTTAATTTCAGAGTCCAGCATTCCCCAATTCCCTCCTTCATTTTGAAATTTCTGCAAATTCTATGTTCACCCTCTGTGTGGCTGTGCAGACTGTAATCCTTCATAATAGGCTGATGCTGATCCTGCTCTATGGATTAACCAGTGTAAAATGCTTATGTAATGAATTTTCATCAATTCATGCCTCCCAAACTCAGCCCCGAGCAGACCAGGTATATCTAATCTAACTGACTGGCTTTTATCAGCTGCACACAAGAGATGTGGAAATAAGCCTCATTTCAAGCCTCAATTCCATAGCTACAAGCATGTTATTATTTATTTCATTTAACAGAATGAGTATATGTGAGGAATTCTAAGGTGCACTCCAGAGTTGTACATCACTGGATTTGCTATAGTGCTTGATTCTTTGAAAATTGTGAAATGACAGTATTTTTCTGCCTATTTGTGATTATTGCTCTCAAAAAGAGAGAGGGGAAAAAAAAATATGGCTGAACTTCAAGTGTAATTCTGCTGCTTTCTTGTGAAATCTATATTGCCATGCCAGATGGTGTCTGCGTTATCAAAGTTATTACCCTAAACTCAATTAGGCAAGAATGAAAGTAATTAAGTAGGGGATGAAGTGACAGAAGTATTCAAGATATAAAGCATCTAATATAGGTGATGATTCTCTATATTAGATAGAAATTCATCTATAAATTCAGCCTAAAGCACATCAGCTAGTCTCTTCACTTTCACAGATTCTAAGACATTGTGCAAAATTCAGTACTTGCTCAACTGGGCACAATTCCCAGTGAAAGAGTGGCCAATGGAAGGTGCAAGTTGTTTTGTATTCTGGAAGGCCAATTACTAGGAATCAGCAGTCACTGAGACAGTTACTGATTCAGATGTTCCTGTATCTATTGTGCAATTGTTTGTTCAGGCTGTTGCGTGACCTCAGGAATGCTGTTTCCTTTCTTAATCCTGGCTGTTTCACCAACAGCAAAAAGCAATTACAGTAAGTATTTTTTACCATAAAATCTACAAAGTAGACACCACAGATGTGCTGTTAACACTCAGAGAAATAAAAAGAAATGTAAAATAAACTATCTGCTTTTCCTTTGTATGAACTAAGTATGAACCTCCTAAGCCAGCTGGACCAGACCCTCAGGGAAATCCACCTTCAGCTACATCCTGTTAACAACCTTTCCTGAGCAGGGCTGCTCTCAGAGACTTTACCAGGACCAAAAGCAGGTATAATCCAAAGATTCAAATTCCTGCAACTCATAAAAGAGAAAGAATGGTTGGAGTATGGCCATACTAGAGCCACCACTCAGAAATCTTAGAAAATACCATCCAAGTGTAGATGCAAAGCTAATTTAAGCCACTAGGAACCACAGTCATTGCTGACAATAGTTAGGTTTTAAACTGCATCCTCAAACACAAGGTCTGAATTGTATTTTGAAGGACAAGGGGTTTGAGTTGTTACTGAAGAACTTTTAGGGTAGAGGAAAAGAAGATATTGAGAGGAGTTGCTGATAAAAGAAGAACAAAAAAGAACTCACACAGAAACTGGTGGACAGGTAAGCTCAATGAACAGATGGTGGCAAAGGTGACCAAGCTCTGCTTGCCCAGGTAATGTAATTTCCCACTCATTATTGCTCATACTGAGCACTGTTGTCTCACCTGACCATGGGAAGATCTGCTCAGGGGACTAAAATTCCAGAGCCTCTGGGGGGTTATATAGTCAGTGATCTCAATAAAAAACAGATCATGGGAGAGGAGAATCAGGAAAAATCAGCTACTGGAGACTTCCCAACCTCTGGGGAACTGATCCTCTATGGTCATATATAGGATATTAGGGTACATTTGGGACTGTCAAATGCAGATTTAATGCCCATTGACAGCTGTTTTTGAGAAAAACAACTCACATCTGGAATTACTATCAGTTCAGCTGCAACACTAGTGAAAAGGCAGCAAGGATCGACAAGATTTTGATGATGGTTGCACATCAGGATAAACAACGCAATGGCACTTTCAAATATGAACACTTTCATTCCATGCCACATGGGCAGCATAAAGGGCAGTCTGCAAATTGCTCCCTTTTTGACCAGTCCAAATGTATCAATTAATGCACCAATAAATCTGAACAGATGTATCTTGCTGACTGAATTTCAATGAACGGAGAATTTTGAACCTAGGGCATGGTACAACGATGGGCTTATGTATGTCTTCAGGAAAAAGAGCTTAAACTATTAGGGCAATGGAGTATGCAAAGAGCAGTGAAGTACTGCTCTGAGAAACATGGAAATCAGTAACTTGAGGTCACTTTTCATATATTGCTTTGTAAAATGAAAATAGCAATAGAGAGAGAGGTACAAAGCCCATTCGGAATTGAGAACACATGAACTAGAAAAAAAAGCATAATGAAACTCAGAAATGGAGCTGTTAAGGTGTCAAAAATATCTATTGAGTTTAAGACAAGCATAGCAGAGGGTGACCTGAATTTAAATTTTACTAAGGAAAAATTTATCTGGTAGATTTTTGGATAATTTGTTGAACAGAGAGATCACACACCCTTAAGACTCCTCAGTTCTAGGGAAATCTAGAGTACTCTTCATAAATCCACCTATTATTCTAGTTTCAGGGGACAACGAAATCCCAGAGAACTAGTAAACTAGTTCCTAGTACCTAAAGGTTTTGTAATGTTGACTTGGAGGTATAAGAAATAAATCTATATTATGTAAGAGCAATTTCCTGCAAGCAGTGACATATCCACCACCCCTTCCCTCGAAAGAAAAAAGCAGCAGTGGTGATTCCCTTTATAATTCAGATGAGGGTGACTCCTACCACTCATCTAGCAAGATAAAATTAAGGCAGTTGATTGAGAACTCTTTCCCAGAACAGCATGCTCTAACAAAACTATTTTTTTTTTATCTTTGAAATTAATTTATTCCCCAGCTGTCAAGAAAAGTCTAGCAATCAAAAGCTTCTTAATTTTCATTTTTCTCTGGTTTTTCATTCCTCTAACCAGTGTAGACTGGGGGATGGGAAAAAATAATGAGATATAAAAGGACCCATAATCATAAAAGGTGACTTATTTTTTTTTTACACCACCTTATTGATACTTTCCAATTGAATTCTACTCTCTGGATTTTTTTTAATGTGTCTTTCTACCATTTTAAACCAACATGAGATCTTTCAGATCACTTTAGCTGATTTAGAAGCACATTCCATTAAAAGAAATAGTCATGGAGAAGCAGAATCTTGAAGGAAAGCAGGTGCCTGGAAAGCAGGTGCCTAGGATGCAGGTAAGTGCACCTTTAGGCATCTTTCCTTACCCAAATTGCTTAAATGACTTTAAAAAGAAAATCCTAACTAACTTGGCTCTTGAACATGAGATAGGGTAGTCTTTTGAAAACACTATCCCAAGACTAACTATAAATCAGTTCTGACAGTCGGGTACCTGCCAATGCTCTGTGAGCCTTAGGAAGTGCAAGGAGGAGAAGAAACCCCACAAGCCTAGGACATGCTCTGTATGTCAACAGCTGCAGCTAAAGGGATTAACCATGTCCAGTTCTAATTTCTATGCTGTGCAAAGTGGATTTGAAGAAGTTGTTACTGTCTGCTTTACATTTATTATATTCATAACAAAAATGCTGCCAAAATTGAAATTTGAACTCTCTTTCCTATTCTAATAAATTAGAGAGACTTGTCCTACATAGTGATGACTGGCTTTGTCTAAGCAACAGAACAAAGCATTTCAAGTCAGCTCTTCAGCATGAGTTTTGATAAATGTAGCCTAGTTTTAGGCTTCAAAGCTCATTGCAGTGACTCTGGGGCTGCCCCTGCTCAGAAATTTCAGAATGAGAACAGAACTTCTGGTGCTATTAACAGCCACCATGAGGCAGTTAGGCCAAATTTGAGAGAATACCAGGCAGATTCACAAAATTGTACACATCAAACATCTTTATGTGGATGTGCAATGTGGATATGGAATATGGTACAGTTTTTGGAAGACCAGCTCATTCATTAATTTCTTCTTAAGCAGGACCATATTCATTAAAATGAAAGTATTCCCCATTTGCTTCATCAACTCCAGATACACTAGGGGGCCTAAAAGCATCTAAGAGATCAGGAAATAATAAAGTAAATCAACAACCTCTGATTTTATGTTATTGCAGTGAAAGCCCTGTTTACTTTGGTAGCAAACTAACAAATGATCGTTCAGGGGGTTTTCAGGCTTTCAGGCAGTACATTTAAGCTTTCAAGGAGACTTCTTGAGCCATGAAATGGTGTATGAAGATGTTTAATCCCTGACTGAACAGTTATCCTTGTGGAAGCACTGTGAGTACATGCAATTACACCAGGAAAGAGTTTAACTCATGTTCACTAGCAGTACATTTCATTGTTAGGAAGCAGCTTACATCAATCCTGTGAGTATTTTACTGGTACAGTTGCCTCCACGCTAGAAATACCTTACCAGTATAATATACAAAGGATTGAATAATGGTGAAGGGCATTTAGAGAACACACTGGTTAGACAACTATTTTGCAATTCCTTTACTATTTTCCTTCCTTCACAACTCTATAACTGGCTGCTTCTGGGCCCCTCAGTTTAAGAAGGACACTGAAACACTTGAACGTGTCCAGAGAAGGGCAACAAGGCTGGGGAGAGGCCTTGAACAAACCCTATGAGGAGAGGCTGAGGGAGCTGGGATTGTTTAGCCTGGAGAAGAGGAGGCTCAGGGGTGACCTCATTGCCCTCTACAACTACCTGAAAGGTGGTTGTAGCCAGGAAGGGGTTGGCCTCTTCTCCCAGGCAACCAGCACCAGAACAAGGGGACACAGTCTCAAGCTGTGCCAGGGGAGGTTTAGACTCGAGGTGAGGAGGAAGTTCTTCACCGAGCGAGTCATTCGTCATTGGAACGGGTTGCCCAGGGAGGTGGTTGAGTCATCGACCCTGGAGGCATTCAAGAGGAGATTGGACGTGGCACTTGGTGCCATGGTCTCGTCATGGGGTCTGTGTTGATAGGTTGGACTCGATGATCCTCGAGGCCTAAGTGATACTGTGATACTGTGATACTGTGCTTTTTTGCCCTCCCTCCTTTTCTTTTAATTGCCATCAATGTATTTTGTGAGTTTCTGGAAAAGAAATTCCAAGCTTTCTTTTTGAAATGTGAGGATTGCATCTTTTCACTTCAGCTACAAAGAGACTACCCAATCATCATATTAATCTGTGCAGGATTTTTCTAATACATAACAAGCAAAGATCAGGCAAAAAACAACTATACACTGATAGTTTGCCTGGCTTCAGGCAGTCACATGAATGGTTGGAGGATTGTTCTTGACAGAATAATATCATGACTTTCTGATATTTTGTGCTGTTACCAAACCTACAAACTGCATAGAAATACCAGATTCTGTAAGGCTTGGGTTAGTGTTAAAACAGTACGAATATGACATCTCCTACACTGCTTTAGTTGTTATTGTTCCACAAGAAGTTCCGTGAAGACCAGCAGTTCAAACTCATACAAGAATTCTGGTAGAAGAAATGCTGGAAGAGAGACTACATTAAGCACATGCTGTTTTGCAGCAAAAGTTGTATTCAGAATTATCAGAGATAATCACATTTATTCAGATATTGCTATGTAATATTGTTCTGAGGATGGCATCAGCTGCCAAAAATCAAGATTTGGATGAGAAATTGGACCAAAAAATACCCACATCAAGAAGTGTGGGTCCAAAAATCTCCTCAGTTGCAATTCACTTAAAGAAGTTCTCTTGGTAGCTATAGTAAATACAGAAAATTTTCCTTTGATCTTCCTTTGATCAATGAATAAAAACCAATCAAGCCTGTCTCATTTTTGCATGGTCATGGTGGTGGGCTGTAAAGGGGGGATACATAGCATTTGGATTCTCAGCTGTAATTGTGAAATTTACTACTTATAAAATCAGAGTACAAGGAGTCTCATTTTCCTGTAATGAATTAGCTACAAGTACAATGCTCCATCTTTTTAGTTTAACTGAATTTCATGGCACGATTGGACAAAGCCATCTGCTGCCAATTGTCTTGGCAACTAATAGCATTGCTGCTGGCAGCTGCCAAAGAGCAGCACATTGCCATACAGCTGTTACAGTCGCTATAAAACAGACAGCTAGCTTAATCGCTCCTCGCCATTGCTTCTTCCTCCCAAATCCCTGAAGGCTAGATCATGGCCAAAGCACCACTGGCACGCCAAAAGAGAGTAGAGAAGCCACAGAGAGGCAGGAGATCTCATCCAGGACTCTGGCTACACTGTTGAGCATGCAGCACCTCTCTCCAGAGTGGTCCAGAGGGATGGACAAAACTAGAAGTCAGAGAAAAACCGTGCTAGCAAGCCCAGTAGGCAGCGTCTCCTGATACTTTGTTGATGTGCTAAAAAGGCTACTGCCAGTCAGATGCTATTTCAGGTTGGCAGCCACAGTCTGCTGAATTTAGGTGATGCATCTTCCTCCTTCTAGCAGCTATACAGAACACTGGGGTCAGGCTGCCCAGACAGAAGATTACCTTAGCTGTTCATCTTTAACTTAACTATTGCAATTTAGGCACCTAGACAGATAATGTGAATTTACCTCTTGCTTTTAATGAGAGGTCTGATCAGTACCATGCTGAGAAGACCCTTGAAAGCTTCTTCATGAACCAATTGCTGAAATTTTAATTTACAGTGCAGTTGAGAGTGGGAAGATACATATCTGGTCCATGGGTCAACTACTGTCAATCATTCAGGAGAATGAGGTTATACTGAACTGTTACAACAGGAAACTGTGATGAGGCACCTAGGCATTATAAGCACTGACATGAAACTCACACCACAGGTTTGAAAATGCTTGGTGATGTTCTCCAGTCTCTCACAAGTGCCATAATGGAGTAATATAGGATCTCAGGTTCTAAATGACTGCAATAATACACTTAGCCTTGCTAAAGACATGGAAAGAATGAAAGGTAGTTCCTGTGAAGATTTGCTGAAAGAAGTCCTAACCCACTGATAGCATGGCAAAACTTCCTATTTTCTGATAGTGTCTCTTTTGGTCCTCATTAAATCACACCAAAAAAAAACCCCTGCAACATGCAGACACAGCTGTTTCTTAAATCTCCACATTTACTAAATATAGGCAAAGAGACCAGACTAAGTTCCCTCTATTTTGCCACTCTGGTGTTTTCTTAGAGGTTTGACAACAAAAGAAGAAGAAGGTTACAAAAGACAGAAGGAAATAACTTTTGTTCTCAGAGCATCTATGTTTGAAAAAAAGGAGAAAGAAAAATCCTTACTTTTTAGGGTGACTCCATGAATCAGAAGAAAAAAGTTTATTAAAAAGTATATCTTATAAGCTATAAAAAGTATATTTTATAAACTAGAATGCTAAATATGTCAGATGTGAACACAATAGTATGTAGACCTGATGCTTAACAGAAAATAAGTCAATCAGGTGGACACAGATTATTTTATAATATACAGACTCCTGAGTAACAAAGGAGTGAATGGTGGGTTAAAGAGAGAGTGGAAATCACTAATTATTACAAATTACCATGACTAGAGCCAACACCACCTTTGCACATGTAATAATAAGGACATCAGCACTAGATGATCTACAGGTTATACAGATGCTTAGCATTAAGTGAATTAACTTGATTCTTGGCCAGTTATTAACTACAAGGGAAAACATCCTGTCAGAGAGAATCCTTGATCTCCACTACTGCTCAAGATGGAAAGTTCAGGAAGCTGATTCAAAAACTGAGAAATGAGCAAGAACCCAGCTACCCAGAGAAAGAAAATGTGCTTTGAGAAGTGGGGCAGAGTGAAACAGCCAAGGGTACTGTCCTTCAAGAAAATGTACAGTGCCTTTCAAAGTCACAGGGAAGCAGCAGGTATTTTTCTGCACCTTGCAGCACAACAGAGCTTGCTGGTGACCACAGAGACAGTCTTGAATACCATGGGATCTTCCCTCCTACTCACATGAGCTGACTTGTATGGATGTTTTGCTACAATACAGTGCACCTTCTCTCTCCATACCATGGCCCAATATCTCATGCTTTTTGCCTTGCAGTTTTGCATCTCCCTACCAGAGATATTTAAAACAGCTGTCTTAGGAACACACACTTCTCAAGACACATTCACCTAATCCTAGACAAAATACCAATGCTGCCACGTGCATGTGCACCAGAATTTCAAAAATCTTCAGTGTTAGGCCATTCTGTTTCCAGGATGACAGCAACTAAGCCCAGTATAAGCTTACATGCACATTAACCACATGAGGTTACAGCAGGTAGTGTCATTACTCAGATGTTTCAATTTATGTAAGCACTTAAGTTTATGCAGAATCAGGGCCTTGTATTTTTGAATGAGACATAAATTCATTCTATACTTTGCATATTCAGTGGGAAAACAGCTGTCAGTGAGTGCAGTCTTTAGGTTCTGAATTCGAAGTCCAGAAATTCAAAGTCATACATGGTTCCCACAGCATCAATTACTCTCTCTACTGGCACATATGTCGTGTTCTACATTGCTGTTTATGCTAAGAAATTTATGCCCTGAAGTGTGTGTAAAACATTATGAACTTATGTCTCCCACAGCTGCTGTAACTCTAAAGTTCTTGGCTTCTCTGCATTTAAATTAACATCCATAACAATACACCAAAGCCTTTTCTTGTGCTGAAATTCAATTCCAGATATTATTTTTTTTTTTACAGTATAGAACAAAAACACTCATATTGATCTCCTGCTGGAATAGCTCTCCTTGTCAGTTCATTCTGCAATAACACTGGCAGGTCATTTACTGCTCTTCCTGCACAACATCTGATTTTCATACCCAACATTTTCTCAAATGTGTGTCTTTTTTCTCAATGTCACAGTCACTTGCAAAAGGTTGTATTCACAGCACATGTGAAGTTTTCCAGTTAAGCCTTTTGCAAATCACCCACCCACAGAAAATAACATCAGAATAAGACTGTTATACTGGTTTGTCCCCTATCTCGTGTCCATCTGCACAGCATTTCAGTCAAGTCTTTTGTACCTTCCCCTTCCTTACCATGAAATAAATAAATTTCTAAGCAAAGAAGTACTTGAAACCTCTATTCAGTGGGTAACCTCCTTAAAGATCAAGCAGCAAAAGTAGAACAGAATAAACCAGGTTGGAAGAGACCTTCAAGGTCATCGCGTCCAACCCATCAACCAATCCAACCCACCTAAACAACTAAACCATGGCACCAAGCACCCTATCAAGTCTCCTCCTGAACACCTCCAATGACGGTGACTCCACCACCTCCCTGGGCAGCCCATTCCAATGGGCAATCATTCTCTCTGTATAGAACTTCTCCCTGACATCCAACCTCTTCTGGCACAGCCTGAGACTGTGTCCTCTTGTTCTGGTGCTGGCTGCCTAGGAGAAGAGACCAACATCCGCCTGTCTACAATCTCCCTTCAGGTAGTTGTAGAGAGCAATAAGGTCACTCCTGAGTCTCCTCCTCTCCAGGCTAAGATCGTAACTACTTCCTGTCAAACAGTAATTGGATGATATTTGCAAGGTAAATTATCTTCTCCTGGAAAATAAGCAATTTCCACAAATAATTAGAAATATCTTGCATAGGTTCTGAAAAAAAAAAAATAATTGCAAAATTTCAGCCTAAACTGTCACAATATTTGAAAAGCCATAAGCCTCTGAAAAAGGACATGGAGAATGGAAACATTTTGACAATCTTAACTTTTGACACGTAACTCTTGGCACTTTTGCTGTCTACAACTACCTGAAGGGAGGAGGCTGGTCTCTTCTCCCAGGCAACCAGCACCAGAACAAGAGGACACAGTCTCAAGCTGCAGCAGGGGAGGTTTAGGCTGGATGTTAGGAAGAAGTTCTTCATAGAAAGAGTGATTGGCCATTGGGATGTGCTGCCCAGGGATGTGGTGGAATCACCATCACTGGAGGTGCTCAGGAAGAGACTGGATGGGGTGCTTAGTGCTATGGTTAGTTGATTAGATAGTGTTGGGTGATAGGTCGGATTTGTTGATCTCAAAGGTCTCTTCTATCCCGGTTAATTCTATTCTATTCTAATAATTTCCTATGTGTGTTCATACAATACACAGACAAAGAACGTGGAACATGGCTCTGTTCTGGTGATCCTTATTAAACAAGAAACTTGATAAGAAGGATCAGGTAAAGAACTGTAGAATGGAACAAGTGCTAGAAAACATGTTTCAGAATGAGCTGTTGAAGAACAGAAATCCATTCAGATAAACAGAAGTATTGATAATAGGCAATTTGCTCATATTCTCCTTAAGTGCCTTTGGGGAATCCTAAAAATCCAGGAAGATTCTTCCTATTGTAAAACAATGGTACAATAACCAGTGGCTGATAACTGCATTTGCAAAAATGCAAGACAGAAACAAGATACAAATTTTCAGCAGAGAAAGTAATTAAGCATTGAGAAATAACTAGCAAGAATGACTACCAATTTTCTGTCTGCATATTTTAAAATCAAGAACAAGGTTTTGTAAAAGGTAGTAAAAGAAAATAATAATCCTATGGCTGGTGTCATAAAGAAGATTCCAACTGTGTCTTTTTTTCTTGTTATCCTAGAAATTCCCTTTATATTGCTAATTTTGGTAAAGCACTGAGAGCACCAGAGCCAAAAACTCTGCATCCCACAGCTCAGTGATCTGCACTGCATTTAAGCCCCTGCCTGAAGGATCACACTTCTGAGATTTCAAAGAGGAATTTAGAAGTGTGATAATTCAAAGGTTTACAGTGTGTGAACTAATGCAGTTCTACCACACTTGCATTGGCCAAAGCCAAACTCTGCATTTATCTTCTGCCATAGCTCATGACAACAAAATGGGCAGGTTTTGTTTCAAAAATCCACTGAAATCATACAGACCTTATGCTTTTATATTATTGGCTTCAACCTAAGAAAGAAAAAAAGCAATATAAATGTTAATGAGAAGACGCCTGTCTCACTTTATTTAAAAGCCAGACTAATCCCATAATCCTAACAAACAAAAATATTGGGCTCTCCATGATTACAACAGAACAATATCCAGATGGTGTCTGTCTGTGGGGTACAAGAGGAACAAGGGCTTTAGAAGTTCAATTTCAGTGAAAAAAAACTTAAGAGTCCCAAGAAAAACCAGGACAGACCTACTAGTGGAGGCCCTGAAAATGAGATTTGAGGCCAATAAGTAATACCTATTGCTTATATAATCATTCCATTTCATTTTTTAAGAGGAATTCTCCCAACAAAGCGAATAGAGCAGCCAGGTGTATATACTCCAATGGCATAACAGAGCTTGAAGATTTGTGTAACAAGCTTGTGTAACATAAGCTTGAAGATTTTTGAGCTTTACTTTCTAAATGCGAATGCTTTATTTCTTTTAAAAGCTATACAGTGTATAAATCAGCCATTGAGTTCTCAATGATAGATGCAAGAGTTAAAGGTATGCATTAAGAAAAAAGACGTAGGGAAACCTAGAAAGACAAAGAAGGGAAGATTAGGAAAGAGTTCATGTTTTCTTTCCTTGTGAAGCCTCACCGTGGTGCATACTTTGAAGCTCCACTTTAGTCACATCAAAGTAGAATTATCGTGCAAAGATACCCTCATTCAGTTCTTTGTAATGCAATACTCCTTTGTGTAAACTCAGCTCCAATGCAGTTTTCAAATGGGGCCTTGGCAAAATTTCAAAAGGGGTCCTGAAGCTGGATTACAGAATCACCAAGGTTGGAAGAGACCTCAAAGATCATCAAGTCCAACCTGTCACCACAGACCTCATGACTAGACCATGGCACCAAGTGCCACCTCCAATCCCCACCACCTCCCTGGGCAGCCCATTCCAATGGCTAACCACTCTCTCAGTGAAGAACTTTCTCCTCACCTCAAGCCTAAACTTCCCCTGGCACAGCTTGAGACTGTGTCCCCTTCTTCAGGTGCTGGTTCCTGGGAGAAGAGATCAACTCCCTCCTGGCTACAACCACCCTTCAGGTAGTTGTAGACAGCAACAAGGTCTCCCCTGAGCCTCCTCTTCTCCAGGCTAAACAACCCCAGCTCCCCCAGCCCCTCCTTGTAGGGCTTGTGCTCTCCCCAGCCTCGATGCCCTTCTCTGGACACATTCAAGTGTCTCAATGTCCTTCTTAAACTGAGGGGCCCAGAACTGGACACAGTACTCAAGATAGAAGGCTATTCCCTCTAGCAAAGCTCTTGAAACTCAACCAAAAAAAAAAATAATTAAAAAATGTGGAAGCATATATGCTGATGGGAAAAGAGGAGAAACATGTCTACTCATCACATACTGAGGTCTTGGAAAGCACTGCATCCTTGGAAAAGTAATTGTGCTTGATGTAAATCTGAATGTGACTTTTATCCTTATTTAGAAATTATAGAAAAGTCTGTAAGTGTTTTGCACAATAAGAACTGTGGTTTTATGCAATACAAATAGTGGTATTGCAGACAATTTTAAGCCTTGACTTTTGTTAACCAGAATATCTTCTATCCAGTGGTCCATACTAAATAATCTGGGGAAGACAGTGTGCTTAACAGTAAAGGAGGGAATTTGTCCAGGGAACAGCCAAGAACACTACATAATACCTACCAGAAAAGATAGACTGATTTATTGATTTGAGTACTTATTCTGTGCCAGTACTCAAAAAGGGGAAACAAAATGATCATGACAACTCTTGGGCCTGTTACATTGATGCCAAATGCACTAAGTGCACTTAAAGTAATGAAAAAGTTAATCTGGAAATCAGTAGATAGAAAAATAATTTATAGGAATATAATTTAAGTTACACAGCTGCCTTTTTTTTTCCTCCCCTTTTTTTGCTATTGATCTGCTCTGACTGGACTAAAGACAACTAAAGATTATGCACGGATGTGACATATTAAAGCATCTGCAAGGTGCCTGATCTAGTAACAAACATTTGTGTTGAAAAGGTACAATGCCAGGCCATTCTATTTTATGAACTAAAAACTGGCTACCTAAGCAGATTGCAAGCAATAGGTGTCACCTTCTGAAACAGGAATATCTGCTGGGACCTCAAAGGAATCAGTACTCTGTGGGTTTCTATTTAACATTGCATTGATGTTTTGGAAACAAATAACAAAAACAATAAAAAGAAGGAACTTTACTTATAACACCAAGTTTATGGTGTAAATTATGTTAAAGACAGGGCAATCTTGTCCCACTCAAAATGCAGGTCAGTATGTTCAGCTGGAAAGGTATATGTCTGAGAACGCACAATACAGACCACTCCTACAAAACATAACCATGTATTTTGGAAAACAAGGATCACAGAAGGGCATTAAAAGTCAGCATAGATCAGCAAGCAAACTGGAAACTAGCTTCAAGAATCAAAGCTATAAAAGCCAGAAGGGTATAAGTAATTATGTTTTTGGAAGCATAGTTGCAGGAATAAAGCATAGGGGGAGACAAATACGTGTAGTACCTCTGTAAGTAGTACTGACAAGAATGATACTTCATACTACTGTGACTTCTGTCACGTGCACTTTTGAAAGCATGTTGAAAATCTGGAAAGGGTTCAGAAGAGAGTCAGAAAATGAGCTGAAGACGAGATAATACTTCACAATTGAACGAGATCAATCCTTTTACCTCATGAAAAAGAAAACCGAGAAGTGAGTTGATTAAACTGCATAAGCTCTCTCAGAGGAAGAAAACAGCAGGTACTGAAGAGCTCTTTTATCTAGTGCAGAACGATACAGCAAGAACCAGTGACTGGAAGCCACAGTCAGACAACTTTAAACCAGAAATGGGGTACAAATTTCTGCCATTGAACGTGACTAATCACCGCACAATCTTCCCATGGGGTGTGCTAATTTCCTATGTTTTGAAACATTACTACATTCCTGAAGGATAGGCTTTACCTACATAAAAGTAATACTGCAGCAGAACCTAAGTAGTCTGTCTCACTGCAATAAACTTTGGGGTAAAATACAGTGATGTGATACAAAGACCAGCTCGGACAGCTGGGAGGTCTTCAAAAGCCTTGAACTCAAAGAACAAATTACTTCCATCAGGCTTTATAATTGGTTGTGAAAAGTGCACGCTGACAAATCTCATTGATGCTGTCAGGATCAGGTTCTACACTGCCTACTCCACCACTCCATACAAGGTCTAGCCTAACATACTCCTCAAGTGTCTCTCTCTTGCCACATTTTAATTGGAGAGCAACTTGAAGAAGCAGCTATTTCACAACCACAAGCATCTGTGGCCAAGTTTCATAGAGCCTACCAAGCTGCCAGATGTCAGTGCAACCACTGGAAGCTGCCTATTGCAATGCAAATTGGGGTGGATTACCACAGACTTTTCCAAGAGCTGTCATTCCCTGACCTGTCATCTGAAAACTAATGATCCCTGTGTCTATTTTAGAGTTTGAGAGACAGATGCAGCACTGTCATGCTGTAGGTAGTAAGGACAGTGAACAAAAAAAAAGATATTTAAATCCCAGCTACTACTTGAGATGTCTTTATTCTTCAACAAATCTTCCTTGGGACTACATGACAGATTAAAGAAACCTCAGCAGTCATTCAGATGACAAGCCTGTGTACCTTCCTTATCATCACTGCTTAGATTACATAGTCTCCAGTAATGTGAAGGCTCATGTGGACTGTTACTTGAATAGCCTTGGTTTTCCTTTTCATAAGTGGATTTCTTGTTCCACAGAATGCCAAAGCAAAGCTTCAAATTGTTATTTAAATTTTGACCTAATAATTCGTAACCCAAATGGCAACTAATCAAGACTTTTATTTTTAGAAGAACAGATGCAAATTTGCTTTAGAAACACAACTCAAAATTCAGTGTCGTGATTTTTGTGATCCAGAACTCATGATATTAGGACATTTGGGATTGGCAACATTGTAAATTACACAATTTTTTTTCCCTGACCAAAGACACATCACCAATCAAATGAAATCTTAAAACAAAAAGGACAGAGCTTAAAATATTTGGAAGTTTGAGGAAGTGCCTCCCTTCTTTTATCTTTCTGCCTGGTTTTGTGATTTTACTATCAGATGTTCTTATTTTACAGGCCAAGAGCAAGGTTTTCTGTTCACATAGAAGCAGATATAATCTGCAACTATTTTCCTGATACTGAAAATAGGTATGCAATAAAGGTTTTCTATGGGTGAGTTTGATTCATAGTATCATAGTATCAGTCAGGGTTGGAAGGGACCACAAGGATCATCTAGTTCCAACCCCCCTGCCATGGCCAGGGACACCCCACACTAGATCAGGCTGGACAGAGCCTCATCCAGCCTGCTCTTAAACACCCCCAGGGACGGGGCCTCAACCACCTCCCTGGACAACCCATTCCAGGGTTTCACCACTCTCATAGGGAAGAACCTCCTCCTCACATCTAGCCTGAATCTCCCCACCTCTAGCTTCATTCCATTCCCCCTAGTCCTATCACTACCTGAGATCCTGAGCAGTCCTTCCTCAGCCTTCCTGTAGGTCCCCTTCAGATACTGGAAGGGCACAATTAGGTCACCTCGGAGCCTTCTCCTCTCCAGACTGAACAGCCCCAACTCCTTCAGTCTGTCCTCATAGGAGAGGTGCTCCAGCCCTCTGATCATCCTTGTGGCCCTACTCTGGACACGCTCCAGCACCTCCACATCCCAATATGTATCACCCTGTCTTGTAATTTTTTAAAGATATCCCCATTTTTTAAAAGCTCAGTTAAAAGAAAAAAACTTTAAATTGCCAGAGATAACATTTATCAGCTGCCGGGTAGAATTCACCAAAAAAGCCTGAATCTCATTTAAGTATCCATCTTCTTCCAATTAATCAGTTTTGGGGCTTTTTTTTTTTTTTGAAGAAAGAAAAATATCTACAACATTGAAAGAATGGTTAAGATTTACAGAATAATTACCCTTGAAGGTTAAAGATTTTCACAGAATCACAGTATCACCAAGGTTGGAAGAGACCTCAAAGATTATCAAAGTCCAACCTGTCACCACAGACCTCATGACTAAGCCATGGCACCAAATCCCACATCCAATCCCCTATTGAACACCTCCAGGGATGGTGACTCCACCACCTCCCTGGGCAGCACATTCCAATGGCTAAGAACTCTCTCTGTGAAGAACTTTCTCCTCACCTTGAGCCTAAACTTCCCCAGGCGCAGCTTGAGACTGTGTCCTCTTGTCCTGGTGCTGGTTGCCTGGGAGAAGAGACCAACCCCCTCCTGGCTACAACCTCCCTTCAGGTAGTTGTAGACAGCAATAAGGTCTCCTCTGAGCCTCCTCTTCTCCAGACTAAACAATCCCAGCTCCCTCAGCCTCTCTTTGGAGGGCTTGTGCTCGAGGCCTCTCACCAGCCTTGTTGTGCTTCTCTGGACACATTCAAGTGTCCCAATGTCCTTCTTAAACTAGGTATTTTCAAATAGTTGTTTAAAAAAGTTTCATTCATTTCATTAAGTACTGAATTCACTTTTATTTTTTGATAAATTTCAACAAAATTGAGAGGTTGACTTTATGTGGTGAAATGCATCTTAGTGTCCTCTCTTCCTTGCCTCCAGTTAGCTTATAATTCATTCACTTCCAGAAGTGCCTCAGAAATAAACAACAAAGTTATGTTTTTGCTGATACTGACTTATGGGAAACTTAGTTGCAGATATTCAGATATTGGTCATGCCTCTACAACCTGGTGTCTCGCCATATGTCTATTTTTGGCTTAAACAAAAGAGACCCAGATGAAAGTTGCCAGGTTTCTGTAGGAAGGAGGGGGATCCTACTGTAGAACTTATGTCAGGTTCTACAGTAAAGAGAGCTGTGTTTCATATCCCACTGTGCTGCTGGCAGGGAGAATTCCCACTCTAACCAAAGCAGATCTCAAGCTAGGAGCAGACTACCTTCTTCTGCCATTTCCTATATAGTACATTTACCATTGTTTCCTAATTGCACCTAGCATTTCCCTTTTTGCAGATGTTGCATAATGGGCACAGTTTTGCTTGTCCATTTATCAAGCCCAAATTGCTCACTTTCTCTTCAGATAACGTGCACTTCTGTTCTGGATAGACATTTGTTACACAGGCCTCATCTGCAATTCAAACAGCCCAAGACTCAAAGGAAAGCATGAGAAACAGGGAATAACATTTTTTCCCTTTCAAACCCTGTTCCCAAAGAAAAATGTGCTTCAAACTCTCATGATCTGTTTAAAACTCCATCATTCTAAAAGATAGTAATTTTATTCCTGTAGAAAAAAATGACATATCTGTAGGCACATCATTGATAACTTTTATGTTCTTTAAGTATCTTCTAAAGCAAACTGCCTTTCAGACTTTGGAAGGTCTACTTTGAGTAGAGATATCAAAATAATGGCCCATAATTACTAAAAGGACTCACTGCAATAATTACTAATTAATAATTTGGGACTTCTGTTGAATCTTCTGCCCCAAGGCTTTTCAAATATCTGACAGGAAGAAATAGAAGGTAGGAGATAAATTGCCCCCTCTCTGCTTACCAATAGGATATCCAAACCTCCCTAGAAGAAAGCAGGTGCTGCCTGAGAAACAAAACATAACTGGATGGATCAGTGACTTGGAAAGGACTCTGTTCTCCTCTGTTGTCTTTTTTTAGTCCCTTTACTCTTGGGGTCCCTTCTTGCTCCATACTCCTATCACACTAAGCACTCTATCTCTAACCGCGCTGATGGGTCATGGTAGCTCTGAAGCACAGACACAACAGAAATGCTTTCATTCACTAGTTCAGACACTGGCAACAGAAAGACTGTCTCAGTTTGGGCTGCACATGGAATCTCAGAATATCCATGCTGTCATGGTACTGGATATGCCACAGCAGCACTCCAACTCTGCTTTAAAATGCAATGTAGATATACTTTGAATTTTGGTATCGTATCAGAATGAATGTCTTTGCTTATTCCTTCAAAACATCTAAGCATCTTTACTCCCTCCTAGCATCTCTTTCCCTCCAGCCCTCAGATGTCATCAGAAATCACTGAAAAAGATAGCTTCTACTCTTTGTGAAGGAAGATCATGCCTTGCTTTGTATTTTTCCTACTTTCATTAGTTACAGGCTAAAACAATCTAGCAACTAGCTAACCATGAGCACAAACACCCTCCAACAACACTACCATTAGCCCAGCATGCTAAACTACAAACATTAAGCAGAGAGAATCAGTGAATGGTTTTGTGAAGAAAGTATTTGAAAACCTTGTACCTTTCTAGTACTCTTGGTTGGCCACTTCATTTCGAATCACATTTGCTTCAGTGGAAGCCCTAAATATAAATGCTCCTAACCAGCACTCAAATCTGTGCAAACAAACCTTATGCAACAAGTAACAGAGATTAAGACTATGTCACACAAAAGAATAAAATATAAATAGGAAGCTAAATTGGTTAAGAGTTTACTCATAACAAGGATAACTAATTACCATGTAAGGAGTCTCAATACACCACAGAAACTGCAGTCAGTGGAGTTTGGGTTTTTTATATTAAGTATAACTAAGCAGGTATATTTAGTGGAATATACAGCATAAGAAAGCAAGTGACAGGTGAACTGTGCACAACTGATTTGCATAACTTCTCTATTCTGAAATATCACAGTTGTACAGAAAGAAACATCTGAGCCATATTGAATCCTGTCTGTTATATCTGTGAGGATGAAACACTCTTCTCTTTCAGCTGTTTCCAGCCTCTGGGGGACTTTTGGACAGAACATGTTATAACTTTGCTGACCAGTGTTGCCTGGGTTTGTATCTCCAGTTGTTTTTCTAGTGCAAATATATTTTTAAGAGAGGGAGCAAATGAGATTTCTTCTTTTTTTCTTTCCTTTTCTTTTTTTCTTTAAATAAAAGAGAGACAGGTAGAAAATTAATGATGTACATGTGGAGGGAAACAAAAAGTGGTTAAGATTTTCTGATCACGCCATCATTGGTGCTGAACGAAGAACATAAAGACTATTAGAGAAATACTAGAATAGCAGCCCTTATTCCTGCTAGGCAGCACTGCAAACATACCCCCAGGGCTCCAGTGATAAAATAGGGAGAATTGAACATATGTGACAGAGAGACAGTGTGAAATGAAGCACAGAAAAAGAAGTACAACACAAAAGGTATAGAAGGGCTCAAGGTGTGAAAACACTGAGGAAAGAGGAAGTGTGAGGGATGTGTGAACCACTGTGACTGTAAGAGGAACAGGAACAGGATTTTGAGTGAGTGAAGCTGAAGGTGATAGAGGGTAATCAAGCAGAAATATGAAAGAAAAAACAGAGGTATGTATAAGCATACACTAGAGCATGGCAAAGTGACGGGCTGTGATGCAATACGAGATGGCAAAAGTATGAAAATCAGATACAGAAAAGTTTGAATGGTGAATTTATTTTTAATTGGTTGGTTTTGTGTTGTTATTTTTCCAGTTGCTTCATCATTTCTCAGAGAGGCTGCTACATAAAAGCTGACCAGCAAACAATGTAAGAATGAAACAACAGACATAGCAACTACTAAGAATTCTCAGTAAACAACACATATGGACACTGCCTTTGATTTTGTCCATCAAGCTGTGGTTGTCAGAATGGCCATGCAGCATGCCCTCTGGAAAACAGTGAATTGGAAGAAAGTAGGATGATTTCCAAAGTGCAGTGTCCAAAGTGCACTTAAGTGTTTAAACATTTTCTTGCTTATGTGATGAACTGTTCTTGCCAGAGTCTACTGTGAAGCCAAACATATATATAGAATCACAATAAAAAGTCTTCAGCAAGGAATTAGGGGCAAAGAAATTAGGGACTACAGACACTGGGCACCACTATGTGTAAGGGATGGCTAAATAATCTACTATCAGCAAGAGTTACATAAAAATATGAAGCCAGGAAATATATCCCCATTCATGTCAATGAAACTTGAAATGGAGACAAGTATTCAAATACTCTGGGTAACAACAACCATGGTGCTCAAATTACTCTGCCTATCCTAGCAAAACCTTGATGAATCTCCTGCAGTCTTTCTTTTGTATCTAGACTACAGGGTGTATTTTTCTAATCTGGTACTCCTTCCAAGACAATAGAATAGAATAGACTAAACCAGGTTGGAAGAGACCTTCAAGATCATCATGTCCAACCTATCAACCAATCCAACCCACCTAATCCACTAATCCATGGCACCAAGCACCCAATCTCCACCTATGTAAAATGTCAAGTGGAAGAAAGAGAGAGTTATTTCATTTTGTGTGGTTAATGACAGAGAAACTTCTCTTCTTTTTAGAAGACACTCAAGTTTATTAGAGTGCAAGAGTACTACAGCCAAAAGGCTGTATGGCTTCTCTACAATCATTTAAAGTCTCAAAAATACTGAGTCATGTTTATTTTATAAAAGATTGAGTTTGTCACATTCATGTCATAATCTTGAAAAAGTATAATAAAAGATTCCTAGAGGTTCCTTTATATCTTGAAAGTTATTCAAGGTCTACCCAGTGAATAAACACCTATTTACGCTTAACCAGTCTCACATTTGGATCTCACAGACGAGAACTCATCAACACCTTTCCCAAAAGTTGCATGCAGAAGATACTATAAAGAATAAATAAATAGACAATAAAAGTTTCTCTACCCTTGTTTTAAATGGCAGTGACCCTTTGTTTCCAAAAACAACTATGCAAGCAGGAACACAACTTCCTATCTTACCCGTACACACTTGTATATGCTCTTATAAATGTTTTTGATCTTCAATTACTGTTTCAGCAATTTGGTTTACAAACTAGTTTCAGCAATTAGAAACACCCCTTCCAGTATCTGAAGGGGGTCTACAGGAAGGCTGGGGAAGGACTTCTTAGGATCTCAGGTAGTGACAGGACTAGGGGGAATGGAATGAAGCTGGAGGTGGGGAGATTCAGGCTGGATGTGAGGAGGAGGTTCTTCACCATGAGAGTGGTGAAACCCTGGAATGTGTTGTCCAGGGAGGTGGTCGAGGCCCCGTCCCTGGAGGTGTTTAAGAGTAGGCTGGATGAGACTCTGTCCAGCCTGATCTAGTGTGGGGTGTCCCTGCCCATGGCAGGGGGGTTGGAACTAGATGATCCTTGTGGTCCCTTTCAACCCTGAATGAAACTATGAAAAACTGAACTTCTATCACAGAAGATTTATTTTTTTTCCAGTAACCATAAAAACCAAGTTGCTTAGAGTGCTGGTAGTAATTCTGCTCATTCTCAATTCAGAAGAGTTTCTAACTCATTCTTCTCTACATGGAATGGCTTCGTAGTGCTAAAAACACCACCCAACATTTCATGAGCATTGGAAAAAAATGTGAAAGGGGAGGCAAGTCCAAAAAAAAAGTTGTTTCCATCTAATCATTTCCACATGTAAACACAAAGTTATAATTCAGGGAGACTTTCAGTTACAAAAATCTATAGACTTGGACAACAGAAATTTAGCACCATGAGTGCAAAAGACTTGCAAGATGGGTCTGGGTCTAGGTTTGTTTGGTTATCTGACTTGAATAAGCACCAAAATGCATGGGAACTGCATCAGTGAACCGGTGATCATTATCTTACAAATGCAGGTTGGGACAAACAGGACACTGCAATTCCATCTAACAACAGCTGTACATACTGTATTAGGGACCCAGTTAGCCACAGTGAGTTCAGTCACTATGACTGAACAAGGTTTGGGCATGATAGGAAGAGAGAGCATAGCCACTTAATAACAATATCACTGTATTTTGGGGTGTTTTTTTTTTGGTAGTACTAGGCCAGTATGCCCCTATATTTTGTTCAAATGAGACTATAACAACTATGCTTATCTTTAAGCTTCCACCATGTTAGCATGCTACAATGTTACACCTCATACCTTAATCTTCCTTCTTGTGCAATGTTTCCAAAGGGCTTTTTGTGTTTGATAATGATGAACTCTAACTCCCCACAAATAAAATCTAAGTCATTGGGAGCTACAGCTTCTCAAAATCTCAGGATGAAGTCTGCATTTTGCAGAACGCTTCCGTACCCTTCAGGACAGCAAGTACAGTAGGAGGAAAATCAATGTGCCAGGCAAAGCAATAGCAGGTAGATCAGAGCTTTTTCAATGCACACCGTGTGATTCTTTACAAACTGCATTCCCTGAACCACCCACTTTGAAAGAAATCCACTTTACCACAGTACTGCTCTGTGTAGTTCAGGTTACACAGAGAGACTGTCACTCAAAAGACTTACAAGCAGCATTCCTGAAGCTTAACAGCATTCCTTTTTCTCCATCAACACTTCTTTTACTTTACCTAAAAGGCTGGTGTGACTAATTAGTCCCCAGCACTCCATTATAATAACAGTATTACCTAAGCTATATAGTGTTTTTCATCAGTAGATCAAAAAATACTTCATAATGAAGGCAAGTCATTACCTCATCAAGAAGTACCCACTAAATAATCAGCTCTGCTGCTGCTTTAATCCTTAAAGATGGTGTTTTAAAACCATGAAGAAGCCAAAACATAATCTCCAAATAATACACCTTCTCTAGCAAAGGAGATTATTGCCTGTTCAGTGGAACTCAAGAGGGTTCCATGAAGCAAAAAAGGGAATATATTTGCAAAGATACCACACAGGATTAGGAGGGACCTTTTCAGTTATTGAGCTAAGGCCCAGTTGTCCCATGCTGATATATCATGTAAGCCCTTCCTTAAACAGCTCAAGTTTTACCTTAGAACTAGTGAGAGCTTTTCGCCTTTCATTAATCCTACTGAGAGGCTGTGCCAGGAAGGTACTGATCTGATGAACAGATATTTCCTCCCATTTCCATCCTAAATGTACTGTTGATCTGACAAAAAACATTTGTCTTAGTATTAACAGTATCTATTCATCTGAAAAGCTCTGCCCTGCCTCCTGTTATTAGAAAGCTCTCAATTTGGTAAAGTAATGGGAAAATACAATTCTAACAAGCAGCAAGGTTTATCAAATTTTGCCTATGGCTGCTCCAGTGGCAAATTCAGGTTTTCTAGGAATATTCATCAAAAGTCTAAGATCTAGTTTCAAAGCAGTGACAATCACCTAAAGAGTCCACTATAGAACCATAGAATGCACTGGGTTGGAAGAGAGACTTCTAGAAGTCATCCAGTTCAAATCCCCATCAGTAAGCAGGGACATCCTTAAATAGATCAGGTTGCTCAGAGATCCAGCAAGCCAGACCTTGAATGTAGGGACCTTCAATGCCTCTCTGAATAACCCTGTGCTCCAACACTACCACAGTAAAGAATTTCTTCCTAATGTCCAACTTAAATCTACCCTTCTCTGCATTAAGACCATTGCCCCTTGTTCTGTCACCACATGCCTTCGTAAACAGTCCTTCCTTAGCTTTGTTGTAGGACCCTTCAGGTACCGGAAGGCTACTGTAAGGTCTTGCCAGAGCCTTGTCTTCTCCAGGCTGAACAATCCCAGCTCTCAGCCAGTGTTCACAGGAGAGGTGCTCTAGCCCTTGGATCATTTTTCTGGTCCTTCTCTGGACCCTCTCCATCAGATTCATGTGTTTCTTGTGTTTAGGGCCCCAGAGCTGGACACAGTACTCCAGGGCTCACCAGAGCAGAGTGGCAGAATCACCTCTCTTGAAATGTCGGCCATGCTTCTTTTGATGCAGCCCAAGATGTGATTTCCATTCTGAATTGCACATTGTTGGCTCATGTTTAGCTTTTTGTCCAGCAGTAATCCCAGGTCCTTCCCTGCAGGGCTGCTATCACATCCTCCCCTAGCCTGTATCAAAAATGGGGAAGATTATTCTTTCCCAAGGTGCCTTAATTTACACCTACAAACACTGAACTTATCTTGACATTACATTGTCCTGCCTTAAAAAAAATTCTTGCAGTAGAGATTCCACAACTCCTCTTTGTGATCTGTCAAGACACTTCACATTCCTTCTGTTCAGAGCTGCCTTTTCACCTGTCAAACTCTACCTAAATCTCCCATGGCTGCAATTTAAGGTTGTAACTTGTTATGTTCAGATCAAATCCACTTCTGTATGCAACGAAAAGTCTAGTCAGCTTGCAGCATTGAATACAAATGTGCAGTCCTCATCTTCCTGAGAATTTTGCTATTTATCAACACTTCTCTTTTCAAACAGCCCAAGGAAGAGGTTTGACCTTCCACCATATGCTTCAGGACAGTACTAAGATACACTTTGACTACAACACTTTTAGAAACAATACTTCAAACATCTCATATTACTGCATTTGTGAAGTTCTGATGTTTCTACCCTACTTTTGCTACCTGAAGAAGTAAAGATCTCCTTATGTACTTTTTTTCTGCTGTATCCTTGTCTGTCATCTCCATAAACCTGGTAACAGCATGTCTCCTGTTTTCTTTGGAGACAAATAATTGATACTATTAAGTAGGAATATGTTTTTCCCTTTATCCTGGATATATGTCCTAAGTTTTCACTACACAGTTAGAAACCCACCACACAATTGAAACCCACAAAATACACAATTCCCAAGCTTCACCAGTTATTTCTGTGATACCTACTCTCACTTGGTGGTGCTCAGCTTCAGCCTCTTCAAATTTGAAGAGGTATGTTTTTTAGACAGAAGAAACGCTGACCCAAAACCAGGCATCAGAGCTGGCAAGGCCAGGCATGGTAGCATCCACAATTATGAATTGCTTTGTATTTTACTTAAGTGCTTTCACAGCATGTGCAGTGCAAATTAATCAGCTGCATTACTGTTCAACCAGCAAGCCCACAATCTAATCCAAGATGTCTACTTGACACATACAGAAGACTAACCATTGTGCTTTTGAACTCCCTGTGTTGCTTTGTCTTAGCCTGAGCTGTTCTTCTCTTACAAAACTGTAACCTGCTACTCCTAATGGATCTCCACTTTTAAAATTATTCAGGAGCTGAGAAAACAAATCCCTAAACACATGGGATATGCAAATTGCACATTAACACCTATACAGGCAACACTTCGCTGTCTTACTGTAGTCAACAGGTGACACTTTTGTGGCATCACCTGAGAAAATTATTTTGTTCCATTTAGGGCTTCTCTCTAAGATAAGCTTGTGCCAGTCTCAAATGACATGCCATTTTAATCAGATATTGCTATGTCAACCAGCATAGCACCCCATATGACTGCTTTTATTGATACATATGTCGTTTTGGAAACTGTTTTAACTGAGTTAGCAAAAGCCTTTCCTATGCTGCAGTAATGTCATCTACAACAACACCAGAGACCAATATAACTATATGATAGAAGTTATGAAGTTCTCTATGTGGAGTCATTTTCTTCATCCCTTGACTCGCTGTACCCCACACAGCATTCTACCATGAATTTGACCCAACTTCTGAGGCACGAATAAATAAATAGGTACAAAAAAGGACAGACTGAAGGAGGTCGAGGGAGGTGATCCTCCCCCTCTACTCAGCCCTGGTGAGACCCCACCTGGAGTACTGTGTCCAGTTCTGGAGCCCCTATTACAAGAGGGATGTGGAGGTGCTGGAACGTGTCCAGAGAAGGGCCACAAGGATGATCAGAGGGCTGGAGCACCTCTCCTATGAGGACAGACTGAAGGAGTTGGGGCTGTTCAGTCTGCAGAAGAGAAGGCTCCGAGGTCACCTCATTGTGGCCTTCCAGTATCTGAAGGGGGCCTACAGGAAGGCTGGGGAAGGACTTCTCAGGATCTCAGGTAGTGATAGGACTAGGGGGAATGGAATGAAGCTGGAGGAGGGGAGATTCAGGCTAGATGTGAGGAGGAGGTTCTTCACCATGAGAGTGGTGAAAGCCTGGAATGTGTTGTCAAGGGAGGTGGTCGAGGCCCCGTCCCTGGAGGTGTTTAGGAGCAGGCTGGATGAGACTCTGTCCAGCCTGATCTAGTGTGGGGTGTCCCTGGCCATGGCAGGGGGGTTGGAACTAGATGATCCTTGTGGTCCCTTCCAACCCTGAATGAAACTATGAAACTATGAAACCGGGGACAGGGAGGATGTGACATTTTTGAAGGGAACAAGTAGTGAGGCTGCCCAGGAAGAGACTGGATGCGGTGCTTGGTGCCATGGTTTCATTGATTAGATAGTGCTGGATGATAGGTTGGACTTGATGATCTCAAAGGTCTTTTCCAACCTGGTTAATTCTACTCTATACCAAAACAACACTTCCCATGGTTTTCAGTGTCTTTAACTACCTGAAGGGTGGTTATAGCCAGGAGGGGGCTGGTCTCTTCTCCCAGGCATCCAGCACCAGAACGAGAGGACACAGTCTCAAGACGCACCAGGGGAAGTTTAGGCTTGAGGTGAAGAGAAAGTTCTTCACTGAGAGAGTTGTTAGCCATTGGAATGGGCTGCCCAGGGATGTGGCAGAGTCGCCTTCCCTGGAAGTGTTCAAGAGGGGACTGGACGTGGCATTTGGTGTCATGGTCCACTAGGCATGAGATCTTGGGTGACAGGTTGGACTTGATCTTTGAGGTCTTTTCCAACCTTGTTGATTCTATGAATCTATTTAACCCAACTTCCTCCTGAGTATAATAAAACACACGAGTCGCTGAACTAGCTTTGTTCAAGTAATGATTTTCTTCTCTCCATCTCCTAACAGTGGTCTTCAATTAAAGCCTGCAATGAGGAAACTCACTGAGATAGAGGAAATAAAAGGAAAGAAACCACTGAAATGCATCTTCAGAAGCAGATTATTAAACGTCCCGCAGACATCGGTGCGAGTGACAGCCGCCAGAGCTTAGTGAAAAAAGAGAAGCAGAAAATTAAACTTCTCATTGGGTCTGAGGATGATTAATATCTCTTCTCTGATGAGCTGAAACTGCTTAATCTTTGCTATTAGTATCAAATCACTGAGGTGCAAGTATGGTAGCTGAAGAGAAAGGGGACATAGGAGAATATTTAAATTGGGCAGAGGAAATAAAGGACAAAAATAACGCGAGGTACGTTCTGCTCTTAAATTTCCTAAAGCAAGAAACTCAAAATGCAGTTGAAAGTCACCAGCAGCAGCTCTGAAGTCAGGTTATTACAAGGCAGCTCTTGAGCAAACAAGATTTTACAATTTAAAGGAGACAAATAGTAGATTTCGATGGTTTGGGGTAAAGGCATTTGCATTCTACAGGAAGACTACTTAATTCAGCCTATCTTCATTCAAGTGCACATGAACAGGGAACTAATACCTTCACCCAAATCAAATACATTAGATAATCATTATTTTCAGATTTCCCTACCTCTGTGTATACTGGCAAAGCTTGAAAGAGAGTTAGTTGGAGTTCCCTGGAAACTAGTAATTATGTGTAGCTGGGCAGGTAGATTTTCATACTTGGTTCCTGTAAGGATATTTTATAAAATGTAACTTCTCTGTTGAGATTTCTACCTTAAACCCCTGGGTTTACAATGCACTGAAGCAAGAGGTAAAACAACTTAATCTATTATAGTGAATGCTCACAGAAAACATTCTGAATGTATTACATTTCCAGACCAAAAGAAATCTCTGTTACAGTCAGTGTAGATCAGTCGGGATAGGCATTATAACAGTTTGATTAGTAGAGAATAAAAAGCAGACTTTTATAGTAGCCATTCATCTGAAAATATTATTCCTGCTAAAGTTAACAAGCCAAATCAGAGATTTGGGTTACATTAGATCCAATGACAGGTAGGAAATTTACTGATGGGGAAATATTAAAGCTCTGGTATTAACTGAACCTGAGTCTAGAATACCGAATGCCTTAATGCTACGGAAACCCACAATCTTCTATCTGTTAATGCTGTAAAGGTAACTTGTAAACACTGTAAAGTGATTTTGTGCTTTATTTGGAGAATCACAATTACAAGATCAATAACATATAACATTTATGAGCCTCGATCTCACAGACAACTTGTTGTCAAAGTTGTGCTCAAACAGAACTCGTTTATTAAATTTAGTAATTTGTAACTTGCAGATGAAACTGTTTGATTTGATTTTTTTTTTTCCCCTTGAGGGGTTATTTTTCACAGCTGAAAAGGTACTGTAACCTGGAGCCCAACACAAAGAATCTGCTTGGGCAATTATTATTGGTATGGCAACAGATCATCCTGATTAGTTAGTAACTACCCTATGTATTTATCTCTGTTTTAAAAACAGCTATATGTTTTGGTAACTGCTGCACTGCAGCACCCTCATCTATAGTTCTCAAGGTGATATTTCTTGCAGTGCACTTTGAGTGCAGCCATATCTTTTAGTCATAATTGCTTGTTTTATATGAATCTAAAAATAGTTAAAATGATCCTTTTTTATCTAGGGTTTGTTTTTTTTTTTTAATCATCCACTTCTCATCTTTTACCTCCTACCTTGACACCACAAAAATCAGGACAAAGATTAAAGCACGGACTTTTGAGCAAGATGGACTAATTTATTCAGTTGTGAAATCAAATTCAGAAATGTGACTAGAAGAAAAGCTTCGATGTGATCTAGAAGGTAACAAAGCTGGTGAGGGGTTTGGATCACAAGCCCTGTGAGGAGAGGCTGAGGGAGCTGGGGTTGCTTAGCCTGAAAAAGAGGAGGCTCAGGGCAGACCTTATTGCTGTCCACAACTACCTGAAGGGAGGTTGTAGACAGGTGGAGGTTGGTCTCTTCTCCCAGGCAACCAGCACCAGAACAAGAGGACACAGTCTCAAGCTGCACCAGGGGAGGTTTAGGCTGGATGTTAGGAAGAAGTTCTTCATAGAAAGAGTTATTGGCCATTGGAATGGGCTGCCCAGGGATGTGGTGGAGTCACCATCCCTGGAGGTGTTTAGAAAGAGGCTTGATGGGGTGCTTGGTGCCACAGTTTAGTTGATTAGATAGTGTTGGATGATAGGTTGGACTTGATGATCTCAAAGGTCTCTTCCAACCTGGTTAATGCTATTCTATTCTATATGAAGGTATACAGTCTATAAACTGCCAGCATTATTCTGTCAACTCCAGAATATAATACAGCCTGCACTAAACTAGAGATACTGATTGTCATAAGTCCCTCTGATGGTAAAAATCTGCATATCTTCAGCAGCCAACCATCAGTACCTGTTCTGTGAGATTTTTTTGGAGAATCTATAAATTTGTCCACCAGTTTCATTTTGAAACTGACATTCAAGAAAAGAGTGCTACAACTACTCTAGGGGAGGTGTACTGACATGCAAAGAAGGAATGATGAGTGATAAAATAGGAAAGGGTGAAAATGGTGGGGAGGAATACAACTACTTTTAGATTTATTTATTTTTTTCCTCTATGCAATCACCTAATAAACAGATAGCTCTTTGGTTTTGTTCCATCAATTTCCTGAAGCCTTTTCCAGCGTATAAGAATATTTCTGTCTTGTTAACTATGCTTTCATTTCAGCTCCAGGAATAATCTTCTCTATATTACCCAAATGCTATGAAGCATTCTTTGATATTAAACTACACCATGACAATCTCAATCCTGTGTACAGACAGCCAAATGAAGATGCTAGTGTAGCATGTAGCAACAGTCAACATGCACAGATTGTAATCTATTTAGGAAAAACAAATGGTCACTTTGAAGATGTAGGGGCCTGGGCTTCACTGCCTAGAAAACCGTTTACAAGCTGTTCAGGCTTCTTCTGCTCTAAATAAAGGCTTCTCTCTACACCTAACAGTACCTGTGCTCACTCAGTTACAGCTACTTACACAGGTCTGACTGTGCTACAATCACATGTGCAGTTTACTTTAGAGATATGCATTTGGGGTTTTCCAACTCAGGAGACCTTAATGGGATCCAATGTTGTAAGATACTATTCTATAGAATAGAATAGACCAGACCAGACCAGGTTGGAAGAGACCTGAGATCATCAAATCCAACCAATCATCCAACACTATCTAATCAACTAAACCATCACACCAAGCACCCCATCAAGTCTCCTCCTAAACACCTCCAGTGATGGCGACTCCACCACCTCCCCGGGCAGCCCATTGCAATGGGCAATCACTCTCTCTATGAAGAATTTCTTCCTAATATCCAGTCTAAACCTCCCCTGGCACAGCTTGAGACTGTGTCCTCTTGTTCTGGTGCTGGTTGCCTGGCAGAAGAGACCAGCCCCCACCTGGCTACAACCTCCTTTCAGGCAGTTGTAGACAGCAATAAGGTCTCCCCTGAACCTCCTCTTCTCCAGGCTAAACAATCCCAGCTCCCTCAGCCTCTTCTTGAAGGACTTGTGCTCCAAACCCCTCACCAGCTGTCTTAAAGTATGTGTTGGTGATGGTGATTTCACTGGGCATCTAAAGAAGTTCAGGAATCGGTATGCAGAGAGCAGACCATCAATCTCTTCTTTAGAATAGGTATAAACCTGTTATCACAAGATCACTGGAAAACTCTCCCATTAAGAAACACTTCATTTGGACAGCAAAATGTTTTAAACAGGTCCATAAGGTTTTATCTTTTTATCATTTGTTGTTTGTTTTTTTAATTGAAGTAAATGCACTGAACTCAAACACATTCTGTTATGGACTGTGAAATGTGGATTAGGAAAATGTGATTAACCCAACATTTTTTGTAATTTTAACTTCACTACTTTGAGTTCTCTCCTTGAGTTATGGATCTCTGCAAAGTGGTATTTGCAACTTAAAAGCTGAACAGAATTATAAAGAAGAAAAAGGAGGTTTTAAATCTTGATGTTTACATCCTGGACTTTGACTCGTGTTTCACAGGACTATGGAGAAGGATGGTGGGGTTAGATAAAATGACTACAGGACAACAGCTGAAATCACTTGAACATTTTTGAACTGGAAAGAAATCACAGAATGGTCTGGGTTGGAAGGGACTTCCAAAGATCATCTGGTCCACCTCCCTCTACAGTAAGCAGGGGCATCCACAGCTAGATGAGGCTGCCTAGAGCCCTGTCAAGCCTCAACTTAAATATCTCCAGGGATGGTGCCTTGACTACCTCCCTAGGCAGCCTCTTCCAATGTTCTATGACCCTCATGGTAGATAACTTGTTCCTAATCTCAGGCTAAAAACATGTAATTCTCCCACTCATCAGCTTTTCCTGCTATTGCTGGTATCTACAAAGTTGAGTGAACCAAGATGAATGTTTTTGTGGCTGTCCATCTCATTTGATTGTCCAAGGATATCTAAGTACATATAACAATATCTCATCGATCCAAGTTTCAAAGCAAGAATTGCAGAACTGAAAACAACAAAAGAGAGGTAAAACTTCAAGGGAGGGAAATAACTACTCAACTGAAAAGCCTGATTGCTATCATGACTGTAAAATATTTGAAAAGGGTAAAGATCAAATAAAGAGGTGCGTTGAAGACCGCGATATTCTTAAACTAAGTGTACCTATGACACATCCATCCCATATCAGGATATTAACCTTCACAGTTGCTTTCCCTAAAACATGTCAGAGCATTATCTGTAGAATATCAGAATGAGCACACATGATATATGTAGTACCTCTTCAAGTGTGTTTTTTGTTGGTTTGGTTTGAGTTTACCTTGACTACTTCTCATTCTGCTACTAGGCACATTTAAATAGACATTAAGAATTAAAGTGCTGGAAGACACTGAAGATGAAAGCTGCTGTCCTGCTTTCAAACTTCTGCATGATCCAAAACAGCACCCACAAATCTCAAACACAAAAACCTCCATCAAAATCAATTATTGTAAATTAATTGTTCTAACTGTTGCACTCACCAGAATGAAAATATTAAATTTTCCTTTCAATCTTTTTAAACATTTGTGTTGCATGCTTTTTTTTCATTCTGTCCAGATAAATTTGTTGACCTGCTTGCCTGTTTGCCCCCAAAACTCATTGGTTCACTTCAAAATACTGTGCTAGAGGTAAACAAAGCTTCTGCAATTATTAGGAACAGGGAGAGGGAGAGATGAGAAATGCTGTGTATTCTACCATTGAGAAATACACTGCAGCATGAGCTCAAGATTTATTTAGATAACAAGAGACCCATATGTGAGCTAGGTTTTATAAATGTCCTAATTGTAGGAAAAGCAACTTCAACATCAATCAGCTGCGTGACATCAATCACCGCAGGTCAGGCTACATTAGTTTCAGCACTCAAAAGAAGGTCTGAGTACATCAGAAATTGCACATTTTGTTTCAAAAAGCAAAGCACTGCTTCTTAGGGGTCTGGCTTAGGCTTGAAAACAAGACACATAAGCTCATCTTGCACATTTTGTTTCAAAAAGCAAAGCACTGCTTCTTAGGGTTCTGGCTTAGTTTTGAAAACAAGACACACAGGCCCATCTTGCTTTTCTGTTTTTCTGCAGGAAAACATTTTGACTATAATGTTAGTAAGTACATACCTTTGAAATGGAGCAAGAAATATTCAGGAAGTAGTCTTCCATTTGGCCCTAACAGAATTTAGGCATCCAGAGGTCTCTTATTTTTGGAAGGAATGCAACATTTATAGACTGCATTTGGCCCAAAGGTTTTACTCAAAGAACAAAGTGAAACAAAAACTTTGAGAAATCCTACAGATTATACCGAGAGTAAATTCCTGTTCCAAAGATGCTGGCAACTTATTCTTATAAAAGAATTTCTTTTCACTCTGACCTTTATGTTTCTGCCAGAAACAACAAACTAAGAGCTGACTAGAAAAAGAAAGCCAAGACAAAACCAGTAGACATGTTTAGAAATATAAAAACATTCCATCTAATCAAGAGATGTACAGAAAGGAACAAAGGTAAGCCTACACCTTACCTTGCTTTTATGAATGAATATGCATGAACATTTAAAATGAGTGTCAGAAGAGAATGTGAGTGTCCTGTACTGGAATTCAAAAGAACAATCAGGTCTTACTTTCACTTGACACAACACGCTGACAAAAGAAACAGCTGTTGCAAGATTCACGGCATTTGCTGAGAAATTGGTGTAAGGATGTGAATTCCTAGCAAGCTAAGGAAGAAACAACATTCACAGCAAGATTTAGGTGTTGAGCTATTCAGTGCACCTTACTACTTGATGATAAAATTGCATAGCAGGATGGTAAGTTTTTTATTTAACTCAATTGAAAGAGTGGTTGAGAAAAGAAAATCCAACAACCATCACCCCTCACAAATGCCACAGTTTGACCTACCAAAGCTTCATGTGACCATGTCATATTCGTCTACAAAACATCCTCATTTTGCCACAGAAACTACTCCCGATTTCCAGTCACTGCTCATAAGCAAGACTTTTCCCATACAATGAGAAGTAAACCTCTTTACACATTCAAATTTTAATGTTATTTTCTTAGATGACAGATAAGAGCTCTCACGTCCGTAACACAAAATCCAGTTGTGAGGATTGTACACTAAAGATGATGAGCAGAGAAGTAGGCACAGCTTTCACAGCAGGGACCTTTTGGTCAACAGCGTATTTCAACCAAACTTCCATCAGTGTCCTGTATATCCAAAACATCAGGAGAAGTGCATCAGGAGAAGTGTGGCTAGCAGGTCGAGGGAGGTGATCCTCCCCCTCTACTCAGCTCTGGTGAGACCCCACCTGGAGTACTGTGTCCAGTTCTGGAGCCCCTATTACAAGAGGGATGTGGAGGTGCTGGAACGTGTCCAGAGAAGGGCCACAAGGATGATCAGAGGGCTGGAGCACCTCCTCTCCTATGAGGGCAGACTGAAGGAGTTGGGGCTGTTCAGTCTGAAGAGGAGAAGGCCCCGAGGTGACCTCATTGTGGCCTTCCAGTATCTGAAGGGGACCTACAGGAAGGCTGGGGAAGGACTTCTCAGGATCTCAGGTAGTGATAGGACTAGGGGGAATGGAATGAAGATGGAGGTGGGGAGACTCAGGCTAGATGTGAGGAGGAGGTTCTTCACCATGAGAGTGGTGAAGCCCTGGAATGGGTTGTCCAGGGAGGTGGTCGAGGCCCCGTCCCTGGAGGTGTTTAAGAGCAGGCTGGATGAGGCTCTGGCCAGCCTGATCTAGTGTGGGGTGTCCCTGCCCATGGCAGGGGGGTTGGAACTAGATGATCCTTGTGGTCCCTTCCAACCCTGAATGAAACTATGAAACTATGAAAACAAGGGTGTTGTAGGAAAACAAGCTTTTCAGGATAAAACAGCAGAACTTGGCCTGAGTTCTTTAGTGTAACAATGGATTTTATTTTTGTAGGGTCCCCAAGTATAAACTGCAAACATATTTAAGAAAGCATCTGGATTGCAGTTGAGACAGAGGTGCTTGAGTGGCAATTCATACCATATCTCCTAAAGAAAAAATAATAATAAAAGACTCACCACCATTTACTCCTGAATGGAAATGTACACAGAACCAGCTTTTATGACAGGGCTGCAATGAAGCCCGGCTTAACTAGAACACATCTCCTGTAAACCTGCTGAGGCACACATCACAGGAACATCCTTATTATATATGCAAAGGCACCCTTCACAACCTCTTTTCTCAGAACTTTATTCTAACTGAAGATCAGTGCAGAAGTTTAAACTTCTACTTTAAATGGACACTGGATTAAGTTTTCTTGTTTAATCCCGTTGAGGCACACAGCAGATAAAATTCAGCCAAACTGAGTGAATCGTAATGAAAAAAGCAATTTTAGATTTTGCCCCTTTCTGATTATGTTGACTGTGAAGGGATTATTTTCTGATGTTTGTTTGTCAGTCGCAAGTGTCTTAGACATTTTAGCAATTAATTATTTGCTTGCCTCTTCCTATGAGCAACTCACTGCAAGTATTAAAAATGCAGGCAGTTTTCATCATGCACATGGATCATGTGATAAACTTCTGGCACTTAACCAGATAAAGCTGAACTCCCAGAATCAGTTTTCTGATTCAAGTACTCACAAATATGATTTCAAAATCTGCTTCCCATGAATATTAAAACTGGATATCATTGTTTCTGTAGACAGTCTTCCCAATTAACATATTCACTAGAATATTTATGGAAAGCATACAAAAACAAGAGTGTGAACAGCAAAGTGAATCCATTTAAATACTAAGATGAATATTTGCAGCCTTCCTTCATTTCACTTTATTGTATTTTATGAGGTGTTTGCCCAACTCCAGCTTCAATCACGTCTCTCCAGATTACTTGGACTAAAATATACTGTCAGAGAACGATAGTTGCCCAAAACTGGAGTGAAAAGAGGGCAACTGAGGAAAGCATGTCCTAGGAAAGAAGGCAAGCTCTGGTTTTAAAATGTTATCTTCGCAGTTAAGAAAAAAAACACAGTAGTCTTCCCACTCTCTCACGAATTCCCTACTTGATCTCACGCAGCTTCTCTTAAGTTTTCATCCTAAGGTTACATTGCTGATTGTTTCTTTCCTGTGAAAGAAACACAGGACTGCTTCACAGACACTTCAGGGCTTTCAACCTGAAGTGGATCCACCACAGGAACTTGCAGCTCAGGGGTATTCAACAAGTCCAAGTGCTGGGTGCTCCCATGCAGAGCTACTGGCTATGGTCAGAGTGCCTGAAGAGCAGCAAAACACAAAGGGACCTGGGGGTACTGATTGACAGCTGGCTGAACATGAGCCAGCAGTGTGCCCAGGTGGCCAAGAAGGCTAATGGCATCCTGGCCTGCATCAGGAATAGTGTGGCCAGCAGGAGCAGGGAAATCATTGTGCCCCTGTACTCAGCACTGCTCAGGCCACACCTTGAGTACCGTGTCCAGTTCTGGGCCCTTCAGCTTAAGAAGGACATCAAGACACTTGAACACGTCCAGAGAAGGGCAACGAGGCTGGGGAGAGGCCTCGAGCACAAGCCCTACGAAGAGAGGCTGAGGGAGCTGGGATTGTTTAGCCTGGAGAAGAGGAGGCTCACGGGAGACCTTATTGCTCTCTACAACTACCTGAAGGGAGGTTGTAGCCAGGAGGGCATTGATCTCTTCTCCCAGGCAATCAGCACCAGAACAAGAGGACACAGTCTTAAACTGTACCAGGGGAAATTTAGCCTCGAGATGAGGAGGTGGTTCTTCGCAGAGAGAATTGTTAGCCATTGGAATGGGCTGCCCAGGGAGGTGGTGGAGTCACCATCCCTGGAGGTGTTCCAGAGGGGATTGGATGTGGAACTTGGTGCCATGGTCTAGTAGTCATGAGGTCTTGGGAGACAGGTTGGCCTTGATGATCCTTGAGGCCTCTTCAAACCTTATTGAGTCTATGATTCTATGCTTTTTGTCCTGTCAAAACTGAGGAGACTGAATCTGCCTAAGCCATAAAGACACAGTGGACGTGGTGGGTTGTGCTTTTTTCCATTTGTTTGGTTGGCTTTTAGCAATCAGTAATCTAGAGAGCATGTGTCAAATTACAGTGTCAATTCTCCATTTTACATGACCTTCATGGTAAAAAGAATAGGAAACTGCTCCATATAGCTTGGAAATATGATGCTATTTCTGGAGCAATTGTTGGGTAATGAAATTGCCATTTTCTTTCTAATGAAAATTCATCACATATTATTTGATTATTTCCTCTTCCCTCTTTTAAATGCACTCCACCTTTCCTAATTTATTACCTTGCCTTTAGAATGCAACTGAGGAATGTTGGAACAATTAGCTTTTTCATTCAAAGTAACTGATAACTGAAATTATGCTGTCCTTGTGCATTATTACAAACAACAGTAACCAGGTATGCTCAAAGGCTATACTATACTCAAAATGCTCTTTGATATTCTAGTTCATAACCCTAATAGACATTTATGTAAGATTAATGAATTTTTTAGTAGCTGTTGCTGTCACAACTTGGGTAACGCCACCTCCAACGAATATTCCAAGGGAAGCATCTTACTGGCAGTGTTTGAGTGACAACTGTGAAGTAACAGGCTGCAATGTACTTTCTGACAAGAGAAACAACCCCCAAAATGAAGGAAAATTCTATCCTAGAGAATTGCAAACTATTTATAAAGCAGAACATAGGAACTGACTACATTAGAGCATATTTCATGTTACAGATTCACTAACAAAATGCTTATAAAGGGTTTCTAAATGAGATCTCACTGTCATGCTACAGCAACTGGGTAACTTAAGTTCTTGGATGTAAACACATGGATGAGTAATGTAGTTCTTAATCACATGAAGAAGATGCCATTTTCGGACACAGCTCTGCAAATATCAGTAAGGAAAAGAGAACATAAAAAAAACCAAACTGCAAAAGAAAAACAAAAAACCTACTTTTTTTTTTTCCCCTATTCTTTTTTTTTTCTGTCACAGCCTTTTCAGCTTAGTAGAATAAAAAGAAGACTTAGAGGCGATTTGGCTACTTTATGCAAATACTTTCAAATGGAGAAATACTCAGGTCTGACAAGGGAATAATTAGCACGGATTCACCAAGGGTAAATCATGCTTGACCAGCTTGACTACCTTCTGTAATGAAATTACTTGATCTTTGAATAAGGGAAGACCAGGCAATATGATCTCCCTTGAATTTAGCACAGCCTTCAATGTGCTTTCCCACAGCATCCTTGTATCCAAGCTGCAATTTTATAGTCTATACGGGTAGACTATTAGATAGGTGAAAAACCAGCCAGAATGTCAGGTTTAGTGTGGTGGTTACTCGTTCATGCTCTGTCTGGAAGTCAGTTACATGTGAAATTCCTCAGCATCCATGCTGACACCAGCTTAAAACATAAATAACCTGTGAGAAACATAGTGAACTACAATCCAAGAAGTCATAAAATGACAAAACTACTTTAAGTCTCTGCCCATAATACCTAAAAATTCAGGAACATGCCAGCTACTACTCAGTTAGATATTTAGGTTTTAACCAAAGATTTAACTTATGCCCCATCCAAAAATTGTAAGAAAACAGATACAGAAAAATAACAGAAAGAGTAACTAACTTTACTTAATTTCCAATCCTTTTACAGTGCAAGGCTTCTTAATAGTTAATAGGCTTTGCTCCCTGGTTTGCATTTAATTCACAGCAAGAGCTTTAAGTCACTTCAAATACCACGAAGCAGCAAATTTCAAGATTTGTATTGAGCTCTCTCTAAAAACAAAATATTCTACTCACACAGGGATTTAAAGCAGCATGCCGTTATCAATTGTGGGCATAATTAAAATAGTCATTACAACAAGGCAGTATAATATTCTTTGAAAAGCAAAAAGGTGAGGCCTACATTTGCTCAGCTTTTAAAACTCAAACAAAATCAGTACTATTCTACCTGCCAGATCATTAGTTTTCAAGTGTGCAGCCAGCACCTCTTATATTTCCAATTTAACACAAATCCCATAAGTGTTTTATTCTAGAATAAGCTCATGGAGTTACTGCCCATTAAGGCAGAATTTTAAATAACCAGATAAATTTGCATAAGCAAATATTTGTACCTGGCAGGTAACTAATTCAGAAATGTATGTGATACACACTAAAAATCTTTGCATGCTCTTACTTGTAATTTAACTTGGAATCCAATTTTATTTTGAAACAAAGCACAAATTCATCAGCCAGTGTTACATGAAAGAAGCCTGACTTTTTAAACAATGCCTTTTAAAAATTATCACACTGTAAACTACTGTATGAACAGGTTTTTAAAGGCTGAAACACCTCTTCTCATGCTAAGATAAGTACAAAGGCTGATCAGCCTTTTTTCCACACTAGCCAAAATAACACACCTGCTGCCAAACAAAATATCCTCCATCTCCCCTCCCCATCTCCCCACCCCCACCAAAAAAAGCAACAAAAAAGGGCAAGATATGAAGTAACAAAAAGTAGGAGACCCAGCATCTCTCAGCCCTCTCAACCTCTCCAAAATGCTGATCTCCTTTAAGACCAGAAAAAAGTTCAGGAGAAAGACGAGATTATAAGTGCTAGTTACATTGATGTAACTGAAGGTACCTATAAAACTTGAGGAGCATCATCTGAAGAAAGAAGAGAACAGAAAGATACCCCAGCTACAGCAACCCACCACCACCCAGAGGGATATGGATTCAAACTGAGTTTTATAAAGGTATTTTATATAGGTATTAACTGATTTTTCTGTATTCAGCCTTCTAGCACAATAAGCACAGAGGCATTGATTTCAACTAGCAATATTCACACAAAGGCAATAAAAAAAAACACCTCATGTCTGTAGGTTTTGGCAATATAGGCATTTAAATAACTACATCAGGAGCTCATAAAACATTTCAATTCTTTACTGCTACATCTACACCTCACAGAGCAGCATCCCACCACTGTCTGACATTTCACAAACTACATGCCACTGCATGTTCCTTTGTCCACTGAGCGTCAGCTCTCTGAACAAGAGAAAGCCTGTGGTTAAGTGACCATGACCTAAAAGAGATCACTAGGCAAAGAACCATGCCAGACACATTTTAGTGACTTGTACTGTAGGCCCTCCATGTTTGCCTAACTAGGCACTTCCTGATAGTCTAATTTTTGGGACATAAATTAGTCAAGTGTCACATGTCATCAATATATATCAGGTCTCAGGTACTATAAAAACAAGAATTGTGTATAGAATGTGCAGAATGGATGCCTTTTTAAATACTTCTAGATCACAGCATGGGCAAATCAGAAACAGAAGTTCAAAAATAAGAGGAAACTGAAATAACCAGGGCCAGGAATCACCTCCTACTCAGAAGTGAGAGGTAAGGAAGGCCCTTTCTTGGTACCTTGGGAATTATTTCCTATGCAAGCCAAGCCAAATTTATTTAAACTAAAATTAATGATGACTGATTCACATTTGTCTATTTTGAAACAAATCATTTAACACCCCATCCCTCACCCTCAGGCATTATTCCCCACCTACCTTCAAAGCTCCCAGCAAACAGATAAATCCATGTAACAGCTGGCACAAAAAGAGCAGTCAGAGAGGCAGCCAGGAATTTCCGTCGCCCTCTGCAGATTCCCAGCATTCTCTCAGGAGTGCAGATTCCCAACCCAGTGCTGTTCCTATGTTGGAAGCAAGTAGTCCACAGCCTCCCACATATTACTTCCTGAAAAGGAAAGGAAAAAAAAATAAAACTAACATCTTATCTCTCTACAGAAATTTAGACTATGCCAGCGCTTTTAAAGAGCTAAATGAGCAAGGGTAAAAACAGGGTTACTGTAATTGCAAAGCAGTACCCATTTCAAAATTACCCACAATTACTTAATAAAGCAAGTTTTGGTAGTCACACTAAAACAGTAAGTCAATAAAGCACATCATATCACCTAAACAGACACAAAGCCACTCTTTTACTCTACAGAAACCCTGGGCTCTTGGATGTCTATGGGCGCTGGTGCCCCTGGTCAGATAAGAGAAAACCTTCTCTATTTGTTCACTATCTCCCAAAGAGCAGAAGTCACACCAGTGCAACAGTGAGCTGGTCACAGATGGTCATGAACTCAAAAGAACAAATTGGAAAATGAAAGGCAAAGTCTGGGGGCAGAGGGGTGTTATTAAAATTATCCATTTTTGCTAACCAAAAAGCAATGCTGATGAACTGCTATATAAAAGGGAAAAGAATGAGCAAAAATGGGGATACATGAGGAGCTTTAGTCTATATGTGATGAGAAAAGAATGAGATTCTAAAGAGTATCACTGTTCTTATGAAAAAAAATTTATCTGATCTTAACTTTTTCTTAAAATAATTGTTCTGCACTTCAGAGAGGCTAAGATGCTAAAACAATCTAATGGGTTTTATTCACAGGAAAACGAATATAGCTACACTAATGCAGGCATACAGGTCATAAAAATAATGTTTCACATAATTACATAATTTTTTTTATGGAGAGAAACCTAGTGTTAGACTAGGGAAGTTAGAGAAAGAAAGATACTAAGTCCATGCAAATCTAGTTCAGATTTTGTGTGAAAGAACCTATGCTTTCTATTTTAAAAAGAACTGGTCTACATGAATGACAGGGAAATACAGACTGTGACAGTACAAGGTGTTTAATAACAGTGCCCTTTGGCTTGTGCTTAAACTGGCACTAAGCTGAAATAAGCAATTAAGCCATTTCTAGACTGACATATTAATAATGGCTACTCTGTGTCATGAAAATATATCTGAGCTTTACAACTCCAAGCATCTTGCAATAAAAGTCCATTCTGAAATCAAATTAGAGAAAAATTGTGAATTATAGACCAGGGAAATGGGTTCAAAGAACTATGTTGCTGGAGGTACCTGGCTGCAGTAATCAAACAAACTTATGGATAATTCCTCGAACATTCAATGGAGCCCACTTTACTGTGCTACAGTTTAAAAGCTATGATCGTACTCTGACCTTGGAACTGATAAATCAGACTATAATTTGTCCAGAGTCAGAACAAAAAGCATTCCACTGTGTCAGTTTTTCAACGCAATGAATTCATCACCCCAGAGATTTTACAAGAAAAAATTTTCCTGGCTTCATTGTTGTACACTTGCTACATAGAATCATAGAATGGTTTGGGTTGGAAGGGACCTCCAAAGGTCAGCTAGTCCCACCTCCCACAGTGGGCAGCTTGTCCAGCACCCTGTCAAGCCTGACCTTAAATATCTCCAAGGATAGAATAGAATAGAATAAACCAGGTTGGAAGAGACCTTCAAGATCATCGCATCCAACCTATCATCCAACACCACCTAACCAACTAACCCATGTAACCAAGCACCCTGTCAAGTCTCCTCCTGAACACCTCCAGTGACAGCGACTCCACCACCTCCCCGGGCAGTCCATCCCAATGGGCAATCACTCTCTCTGTGTAAAACTTCCTCCTGACCTCCAGCCTGAACTCCCCCTGGTGCAGCCTGAGACTGTGTCCTCTTGTTCTGGTGCTGGCTGCCTGGGAGAAGAGACCAACCTCTGCCTGTTTACAACCCCCCTTCAGGTAGTTGTAGACAGCAATAAGGTCACCCCTGAGTCTCCTCCTCTCCAGGCTAAGCAGCCCCAGCTCCCTCAGTCTCTCCTCGTAGGGCTTGTGCTCCAAGCCCCTCACCAACTTCATTGCCCTTCTCTGGACTCGTTCCAGCAAGTCAACCTCCTTCCTAAACTGAGGGGCCCAGAACTGGACACAGTACTCGAGGTGTGGACTCGAGATGGGTCCTCAGAAACCTCCCTAGGCAAACTGTTCTAGTGTTCCACTGCCCTCATGCTAAAGAACTCATTCCTAACATCCCATCTAAATCTACGCTTCTCTAGTTTGAAGCCATTGCCCCTCGTCCTACCAGTACAGGCCTTTATAAACAGTCCCTCTCCAGTCTTCTTGTGAGCCCCCTTCAGGTACTGGTAGGCTGCTATTAGGTCTTCCTGGAGTCTTTTCTTCTGGTGAAACCCAGCTCCCTCAGCCAGTCCTCACAGGAGAGGTGTTCCAGCCCCCTGATCATTTTTGTGGCCCTCCTCTGCATACAATTTCTTGTGATAATGACAACCAGGTTCTGAAGGTTGGAGTTATAATCCTGATAGTACATTCATAATCTCTAGAGATGCATATTAAAGAAATAATTATTTTACTTTCCTATATATTCTTTTAAATATTCATACTAGTTAGGTTTTTGAACAAGTTGACATGAAGGATGAAATTCAGCTTTTTCTGTGGTGCCATGAATCTAAAGTAGCCTCACGAATTAAGAAAGTATAAGGAGCAACCCTGGACTCCCAATTCAGCTGCAAAGAAAGACTAGGAGTATGGAAAATTGTCCTCATTCAGACAAAACAGCCATATTGTTCTGCACATTCATGCACATCTTTAACTAACTAAGAAGACATTTAGGAAAATCCCTAGACAGACAAGTCATCTTGTGGTGGATCACCCTAGGAAATCACAGAATCACAGAATAAAGGTTGGAAGAGACCTCAAAGATCATTGAGTCCAACCTGTCACCACAGACCTCATTACTAAACCATGGCATCAAGTGTCACGTCCAATCCCCTCTTGAACACCTCCAGGGATGGTGACTCCACCACCTCCCTGGGCAGTATATTCCAATGGCCAATTAGTCCATGAAGAGCTTCTTCCTAACATTCAGTCTAAACCTCCCGTGGCACAGCTTGAGACTGTGTCCTCTTGTCCTGGTGCTGGTTGCCTGGGAGAAAAGACCAGCCTCCTCCGAGCTACAACCTCCCTTCAGGTAGTTGTAGACAGCAAGAAGGTCTCCCCTGAGCCTCCTCTTCTCCAGGCTAAACAATCCCAGCTCCCTCAGCCTCTCCTTGTAGGGTTTGTGCTCAAGGCCTCTCACCAGCCTCGCTGCCCAATGCTAATTTCTTTTAATGGTGCTTTAAAAGATAAAAGAGCCATAAACTATTTTAAAGGAAGTTTCTACCATCTCCTCACCTCCCTAAAGTTATCAATAGCTTCCCTTGATTTTCAAATAGTCACTTTCACCATATAAAAAATCACCACCTCTGGTGATTTTTTTTTTTTCCTCCCACCTAGACAATGCATTCCATGCAAACCCTACACAAGCAATTGTATAAAAGGTGCATGAATGACAATGAAGATGTTTAGCTTAAAGGCAAAGTTTTGAACTCAATCATATATTCATCATTTGGTTTACCTGTAAAGCCTTTTACCTAACACATCATCCTCAAACTGAAAGAAGATACTGCAGTTCTTTTACTTAGTTTTCCTTTCAAGCTCAACAGATGCCAGACCGATGCCCATCATGAAGAAAATGAAACCACTTGTTGGAGCAAGGGCTGAATATAGAACAGGGTAGCACTGCACGTAAGTCTGCCATATGGACGTGCCATTGCAATTCAGACTTCTACAGCATCTACTGCCCTTCAAGCCATCCTCCTACTGAATCAGAATGTCACCTGTTTAAAAGGTCTTACAAAGCAGTTTCATGGTACAGGCTAAAAATGAAGCTACTTCAGATGAGACATTGCTACCTGTATCTTCTCAGTAATAGCAAGCACTATAAAATGGTTCACTCTATTTACACAAAGCCATGCACAGTGTTTCTCCTGATAGTGTTCAGTCTTAACAGCTGTGCTAACTAAGCATCCATAATCAGAAACAGATAGCATGAAATATGTTAGAAAGAAAAAGGAAAAACAAGGATGAGGAAACAACTGCCCAAATTAAGCACAGGATTCTCTGACCACTGGGCTCCTCTTTATCTGTTGCCCAGTGTTAGTATTTTCAGACTCCTCTAACTGAGCCACAAACATCTGCAACTTCAACCATCTCTAGAGGATTTATCTCAAAGCAAGGGAGATGGAAATTAGCCCCAGAACAAAAGGGAATGAACAGGAAAATCTGAAATATGGTCTCAGCTTCACTCCTCCAGACACAATTAGATTTTCTGCTTGTACTGCAGACACAGAAAAGGTGCATGCACTTCAGAATATTCTCTGGCTTGGCCATCAACTCTAAATGTATTGAATGTGCTTCTGAAGTACCATGTAATTGTACTGCAGAAATATGATTAAATAACCAATATCCACAAAAGTTAGCTGTGTGTGCACCATGCTTGCGTGTCTTCCTGTCAGGAATTCAGATGCTCTATACCTCTGCGATAGATCCAGCTCAAGATCTACAAAACCTACTGCACTTGTACAGATCAACAGACATTAAACCAGCAACCTCAGGCCAGCTCACTGTTGATTACTGCTAATAGTGCTATAAAAGGCCACTATCTGGGACATTGTCTGTGTGTAGGGTTACTGTAGGAATTAAAATATTTGGGTTTCTCATTACAAAGACTTATTCATGACCTTCTCTCTACATGGCAACCATGAACAGAACTATATTTGTTACCTTCACATACAGTCAAATGCTTCCATCAACTGTACTGCCTTAGCAGAGTGGTTGTTTTGTTTTAAACCAAGAATTATCTCCTCAGCTAAGTGTAAAACCACTCTCAACCAGTGAGAGCAGCACATACATTAAAGCATGCAACACTACGCTAATCACATTGGTGTTCCACTCCTATGATTTCTTTTTGTAATTAAGGCATGACAGCTCGACTATGTTGGACATTCAACAGAAGTTCAGTAGAACAATGGAAGTAATTTCATTAGGAAAACAAAAATAATTCCCAGTTAAATAGATTTAACTGCTCTACGATAAAAAGCTTTTCCAACCGCGTCGTACATTTCCCTGCATTTGCTACAGTTAATCTTATCCCAGTAATCTTCCATTTGTTTTGAGAGACACTGAAATGAATATATAGTTAAAGCTGTTTATACTCCAGTCTCATGCCTTGGCTTTGCTGTGGGTTGTTTTTTTGAATTACTGTTACCTAATTCTTTCTGCTTTTCTACGCTCGCAGTCACAGAGTCAATGAGCAATTTCTACTGTAAAGCTTGCTTTTCCCTTGGCTCGGTGTCAATGTAGCATCCATCCCTTACGAGAGACTTCTCACAGTTTTTTGCCAGAATCAAAATATAAATAACCTAAAGAGGAAAAAAAAAGCAGTATCTTAGCCAGTATTTTTGTGTTTTCCTTTAAAATGTTGCTAATGTGGGGTTACAATGAGTCTACTCCTTGACAGACAGTTTTTTAACTTGCAGCTCTGTGGGCTTCCAGTTACAGAAGTTTGGTGTCATGTGACACATGTTTATGAGAGAAAAGTTTGGTATCATGAAGGCAGGGTGTGGAATAAACCCAACATTACAAAATAAAAGATGAAAGAATTGGATAGTAAGTCTTTGTTTAAATAAACATCCCTTTGTTAATACACTCCACTTCCCAAGTTCTTAGAAGGAAAATGCCATCTCTGTCTCATCAACCTCTTCACCTTCTCCCACGTGGAAGAACGTGCCACAGAAATGTGCCCAGAAAGGCTGTGGCATCTCCTTCTCTGGAGACATTCAAAACCTGCCTGGATGCATCCCTGTGTGACCTACTCTAGCTGATCCTGCTCTGGCAAGGTGGTTGGACCAGATGATCTCTTGAGGTCCTTTCCAACCCCTAATATTCTGTGAAACAAAGCTAAGGCTCCCTTTGCTCACAAACACTGAATCTTTTTGGCACTGGAGCTCTTCCTTCCCAAATTAGACTTCTTAATCCTCTGGTATTGTGACTTTAAAGAAGGATTTCAAGTAAACTCAGACTCAGCATTCACCTCAGAAGTCCTGTGAAGTGACTTTAAAGGAAAAGATTACAGTAAGGTTTCCAAATGCTATCAAATCCACTCTTTCTCAACTAGTTACAAGAAAATTGTCCTATCTATAAGAGATAAAATAGCCAGTAAGTTGACAGCACAAATGAATTCTGCCTCGGAACGGTGCTAACTGTTTTGAGGGCAAACAGGATTGACACCTCCTTTTTTTATCTTCACTCACTGTGTGCTGTGGGCTCAAAGAAAATTCTATTAGTGTCCTGTTAATCAAAGTTTTCTTGGAAGTTTCCAGCTGCAAGAAACACCACCACGGGAACAAAGATCTAACATGACAGTAGAGAAGTCACAGAGAGCAGCAAGTAACTAATACACATTCATATTTTCCCTTTGTGATTTCTATGTATTCCTTTGTATGCATGTACATGTATATAGATCTATATACGCATTTTTAATGGCATTTGGTTTTCCTTTGAACTCTAGACTGCTCAAAAGAAGGAAAGCCTACAACTTTAAAAATTATCAAGGAATAAGATCAACAGGATAGAAGTCTTTTGCTATGGCTCAAGTAAAATGTCACTGTTAATGTGAGAGGAAAAAAAAAAACATCTATTGGTTGAGAAGAGATGGCAGCAACAACACAGTCATGACAGAAAGATCAATCTTGACTGTTACTCAGATTTCATTTGCAACTCAAAAGTGATACCTATTTTCAAAGCAGTCACTGACCTGTTTTTTCAATGAGTTCTCTAAACTCTGTTTTACTCTCTACCCCTCACCTACATAAGGATATAGCACCTGTATTTCCTGACTCCCCACATTATCCCAGGACTTGACACAGTTCAAAGTGAAAGTCTGACTTGATTTATGCATGGCAAAGAACTAAAAGTTACTACATTTATATGTACTAAGTATATCTTAGAATTTGGGATCCCAAAGTCATTGAATTATAAACATGCTAGAGACCACAGCCAACCAGCAGTGGTAACTGCGATACAGTTTGAATAGCAAAGCAATTCCGCTCCAGAATTATTTTGCACTCAGACTACAGTGTTCCTACGTATACAAATTTCAGGCTTATAAAAAGGACAAAGCTCCTCCTCATTCCAAATCCAGACCTCTCCAACTGAAACAATGGCAGGAAGAAAACCAAACAGCAACACGACACCTTCTCTTGGCTGGAAGAAAACACAAGTACATTGCTGCATCATTGCTTTCTCTGACTCTATACCAGGGCGTCTTTCTTCTTAAGGGCAACAAAGCTGGGGAGGGGTTTGGAGCACAAGCCCTATGAATAGAGGTTGAGGGAGCTGGGGTTGCTTAGCCTGGAGAAGAGGAGGCTCAGGGCAGACCATATTGCTGTCCACAACTACTTGAATGGAGGTTGCAGCCAGGTGGGGTGTTGGTCTCTTCTCCCAGGCAACCAGCACCAGAACAAGAGGACACAGTCTCAAGCTGTGCCAGGGGAGGTTTAGGCTAGATGTTAGGAAGAAATTCTTCATAGAGAGAGCTACTGGCCATCAGAATGGGCTTCCCATGGAGGTGGTGGAGGCACCATCACTCTAGGTATTTAGGAAGAGACTTGATGGGGTGCTTGGTGCTATGGTTTAGTTGATTAGATAGTGTTGGATGATAGGTTGGACTCCATCTCAAAGGTCTCTTCCAACCTATTTCATTCTTCACAACCAAATACTGAGGTCATTGGTTTGCCCAGTCATTAATACCTTTTCTTAGGTATTGTGTGCATGCAACCACATACAAAACAAAATGGTCTTTAAATCAGAAGTAGGGCACTACATGCAACATGCACAAAACCTCTCAACAATTTTGATGCTAACACTTAGCTTCTCTGCAGTTCTCGGACAGTTATTCAAAAGCAGTGTTTACCTTCATTAGATTCCTCTATGTACAATGTTGCTTTATCAAGGAAATGGATTAAAAATTCATAAGAAAGTTTCACCCAGGAGAAAACTATTGCTTGTAGTGTCCCTCCCTGACAAAAGAACCAATGTCCCTCTATGAAGCACAGTCCTATTATGAAAAAAAAATGCACTAACAAAAGGAGCCCTTTGTTTTACTACACAGATCTTAACCTACAGGTTAGTTTTACATGGGGATTTCTAACACCATTAGAGCAGCTACTAACTGTTAGTCAGTTAGAGGGTAGAAAGGCTCTGCAGAGGGACCTCGACCAACTGGACAGATGGGCAGAGTCCAATGGGATGGCATTCAACAAGTCCAAGTGCCGAGTGCTGCACTTTGGCTACAGCAATCCCATGCAGAGCTACAGGCTGGGGTCGGAGTGGCTGGAGAGCTCCCAAACAGAGAGGGACCTGGGTGTGCTGATCGACAGCCACCTGAATATGAGCCAGCAGTGTGCCCAGGTGGCCAGGAGGGCCAATGGTATCCTGGCCTGCATTAGGAATAGCGTGGCCAACAGGAGCAGGGAAGTCATTGTGCCCTGTACTCTGCATTGGTTAGGCCGCACCTTGAGTAAAGTGTCCAGTTCTGGGCCCCTCAGTTTAAGAAGGACATTGAAACACTTGAGCGTGTCCAGAGAAGGGCAACAAGGCTGGGGAGAGGCCTTGAGCACAAGCCCTATGAGGAGAGGCTGAGGGAGCTGGGATTGTTTAGCCTGGAGAAGAGGAGGCTCAGGGGTGACCTCATTGCCCTCTACAGCTACCTGAAGGGTGGTTGTAGCCAGGAAAGTGTTTGCCTCTTCTCCCAGGCAACCGGCACCAGAACAAGGGGACACAGTCTCAAGCTGTGCCAGGGGAGGTTTAGACTCGAGGTGAGGAGGAAATTCTTCACCGAGCGAGTCATTCGTCATTGGAACGGGTTGCCCAGGGAGGTGGTGGAGTCATCGACCCTGGAGGCATTCAAGAGGGGATTGGACGTGGCACTTGGTGCCATGGTCTAGTCATGGGGTCTGTGTTGATAGGTTGTACTTGATGATCCTCGAGGTCCTTTCCAACCTAAGTTATACTGTGATACTTACTTATCACATACAAACAGAATTTTGCATTGTACTTGCAAACCTCTTTTTATTAAATATCCATGTTAAATTTAAAAAGTAAAAATAACAATGAGCTGAGGTGTCTCTCTGGATGAGTGGTTTTTTTCACAAGTTGATGGGAAAGGAGCTTCCCTCCCATGCTCCTTCTTTTTACCTGGCATAGAAGCAAAGTTCTTGCAGAATAATTTGGTATTGGGCACTTTTTAAGTACAGAGGGCAGCTGTGCATTGAGGTTATTTCACATAGGACTATTCCTGAACACTGGGAGAAGGCTTAATAAACTGGAATTTACAAATACAGATTTCTCATGGCTTCTTATTTGGTACTACACAGATTAACGTGGGTATTAGACAAGAATGACATGTGAGTTTAATGCAAACACAAAAGGAGTGTGAAAGTTGTTATCAAAGCTGAACAAAGCTGTAGAAACTAGCCTCAAGAGAATACACTGGCAACAGCACTTAATAAAGAATCCAAATTCTCCACATGTAGAGTTAGCATTTCAAGAGACTCACAGGACATTTTAGGTTGGAAGGGTTCTCTGGAGGTCATCTAGTCCAACACTCTGCACAAAGCAGGTTGAATACTCTTCTTTCAAGCTAATCTGTAATTTGGATGGCTCTTTTCATTTAAAAACTATCAACTGAGGGAGGGTGGTCTGCCTAAGTAAAAAGGGTAGTGGACTAAGGGTTTCTATGTTACTTCCCTTTCCTGAAATTGTATTGACTTTCATGGAACATTTCATTGTTTCTTTGCATGAGAACTTCAGTCTTTGTAATCTCTTATTGATCTCATTATCATCATCATTGTTCTCTGAAGTTCCTACAATTTTGCAATTAGATGAAGGTGCAGAAATAATAAACATAAAATATTTAGCAAGTCCTTTGTAAAGAAAATGAATATACTGAAAAGAATGACCTTATTCAAATGCAGATAATTAACATTCCCACTTTATATTTGACTACAATTCATGATTTTCAAGGTGGAGGAGAGGTTGCCAGATCTTTTCCTGCAAAAGGCAAGGAGGATAATGATGATGCCAAGGATCATCAAAGAATGTAGAAGGCTGTGCAGTAATGAATGGGCCATATAACACAGGAACATGCTTTACACTGGTTGGTGTTTCACATGAGGGGAAAAAACGAGAGGAAGAATGCCTCTTACTGTCTCTCCTAACTCTTGCTTCTACATTCAAGTATCTTTTAAGACAACTGACTCTTTCCATGTCATGCTGGAAATAATTGATACAAATCTAGAGAAGCAAACCTAACCTCTAGTAACTTCAATAGTGGGTCTGAGATTAGGAAAAAGGCTGACAAAGAGTCTTGGAGAAGAATTAGGGTGAATGAGTTCCTCATGCTGTAGTTTGTTATCAACTAGATGGAAGGACTTCACAGAATTGAGAAAACCAAACAGGAATGGCAAAGTCTTATTATGAATATTCACACCTACAAAGGGAATTCTGAAAGACACCCAAGCTTCTGACAGTGAAGACTTATTTCTGCAGCAATTTTCCCTATTAGATCTCAATAATAGTTTAAAATACTCTTAAATATATCTGTATACAAACACATGTATACATATATAAATATAATTCCAATTGATACCAAAGCAAAACCAATACATCAGAAGTACATTATAAAGGACAGACTGTCTAACCAACGGAGCTGAAGTTAGAATAACCCCATGTCTACCAGTCCTGTTTAATAAATGCTTCCTTGTTTGTTCCAAATCTACTGTCTGCTATGGTTTTCCATATACCTTGTGGCTCTTGGGATTTCCTTTAGGGTGAGTCAGCACTTTCTGACACACAATCAGGGCAAGTTTTGAAGAGACCATTCTCTACAGACAGCATAGATGGGATTGCTCCCTCTGTGCTGTAACAATTCCCCAGCACTGCCTCAGCAGGTTTGCTGCCTTCAGGCACTGCTATCATGCAATGCCTGAAGAAGTACAGCACACACCTTTGTATTATGCCACAACTTGGGCAGTTTTTCTGAATCATAAGAAGAAATAAAAATAGCAATGTCTTGGCATCTAAGCAAATCACGTCACACAACACAGACAGTCTGCTTTACAAAGGCCAAGTGCTGTGAATGATGGCCACTCTCCACCTCATGGCCTGAAGATCAGAACAAGCTCTCTGGAAGCAATGCCTTAGGCAGTATAAATGTCATTGCCTCAACATCTATTTTGTTATCTACAGATGGCCTAACATGTTCTTGTAACATAATCATTATCTTTTATCAGAACCATACAGGGCATAATATTTAGAACCTGTGGGCCATGTAAACTGAAGGTAACAGCAAATGCAACGATCATAAGCTTAAGGAGGTCAATTCAGTTATTCCAGTTCAGAGATGGGGATCATGATACTGACCCCAAGGCCAATGATGTGTTGCAACAGATACAAATAATCATTATAGATGTCTGCACTTTATGAAGAAGAATTTTGTCAGTTGCTCATGAGGAACTGTCAGTAAGACAGCAGGAAAATACGATTGTGAAAACAATTTCAGCATGCTTCTAAAAATAAAATGTTTTAAAACTTTTTTTGTTGCTAGGAGATATAAAAATATAGGACAGAACAATACAGTTATTTGAAGGGCAACAAGAGTAGTTTGTTGGATATATCAGTTATCACCAATATTAAGTACTATCAAAAATTATTACTGTAGTGATTCACACAGATTGGTTGAGCTGATTCTTTGGTGATAAATGTATTTCTGATCTCGTAACAGACCTAAAATACATCCTGTGAAAGCAGAAAATGAATGTGAGAAGGCTTCTTTCAGTAGCATGCATTAGCTCTAAAGCACACACTGTTGTCTGCATTTTGAGGGCACCAAGTAAAATCTCCATTTAATTCAATTTCTCTAAAATGAGGTAAACACATTTACACCCGAAAGGTTTCACCTTGATCAAATGTTACTTGTTTGTATTTGTAATCTTTCTGTACACCTTTAGCATTGTGTGAAGTAAAAATAAATGGAGTAATGATTCACATTTGGAAATTTGTGAATGCATCAGTTTCACAGCATCACAGTAAAGCTAAGGTTGGAAGAGACCGCGAGGATCATTGATTCCAACCTGTCACCACAGACCTCATGATTAGACCATGGTTCCAAGTGCCACGTCCAATCCCCTCTTGAACACCTCCAGGGATGGTGACTCCACCACCTCCCCGGGCAGCACATTCCAATGACTAATGACTCTCTCGGTAGAGAACTTTCTCCTCACCTCGAGCCTACACCTCCCCTGGCGCAGCTTGAGACTGTGTCCCCTTGTTCTGGTGCTGGTTGCCTGGGAGAAGAGACCAACCCCTTCCTGGCTACAACAACCTTTCAGGTAGTTGTAGAGGGCAATGAGGTCACCCCTGAGCCTCCTCTTCTCCAGGCTAAACAATCCCAGCTCCCTCAGCCTCTCCTCATAGGGCTTGTGTTCAAGGCCTCTCCCCAGCCTTGTTGCCCTTCCCTGGACACGTTCAAGTGTCTCGATGTCCTTCTTAAACTGAGGGGCCCAGAACTGGACACAGACAGTAGTTAGAAGAATATTTTACTTTTTAAACAGACTTCAACAGATTAAAGAAATCTGCTAATATTGATTGTTACAGCTGACCTTGAAATTGTATTTCATCTCTACAGGTAAAGACTTTTGCAAACTGGTTTTGAAAGAGAGAGACAGTGAAACACATTGAAAGTGACAATAAGTACCATTTTAAACAAGAAATTGAAGATTTAGATAATTGGACAGTAGAGATGAAGGCTGTAAAAATGCATAGTTGAGAGGAAAAATATGCTAGACAAAATGGGTGTTCTTGTAAAATGCCCCTTAAACTATGGCAATATGTCTTATTTCAGCCTAAGTGGCCATTTTAACAACAAGCATTAGCAGTCTCACAACCGCAGATGTCTCAGAATTGAAAACAAGAGGTCCTACCAGGCAGTGGAGGGGAAGAAAGGGCTGCTCTTCTCATTTGCTCTAAAACACCTCCAGAGTGGAAAGCTTTAGAAGTTCCTATTTCAAATTTTACTTGCAACTATGAAAACTAGGGTTCTCTCCCTCCTTTTTTTTAAAATGAAAGCTGAATTCATACTAGAACTTAAAGAACTAAGCTTGACATAAGATGACACTTCCTCATGTCTCCTAAGCAAATCAAAAGGGTTAGCACTCCAAATGTCTACCTGTTAGAAATGACCACTAAGGGATTTTTATCACAACTTCAGTCTGTTACCATGCAGCTCATGAAACTTCTGAGTTCAAATCAAGAAGATAGAGGTCACCTGGATCTGCTATCTTGTAGTCTTTCAAACACACATTGTGTGACAACCTGTTCATAAACTTTAATAAACAGATGCATGGAGTAGTTTGTATCCAATCAAGGTAGAGGTTCTTCAATAGTTTAACTGTTGACAAGACCTTACCAAGGGCTCACATGGAAATAAGAATATCTGTTAAGGTCTTTTCAGATTAGTATTAGAAACTAGCAGTATGAAGTGAAGTTTATGGGTTGAATCACGTCTTTTTAGTGTCTAAAAAGACTTCAGAAGCAGCAATGTTGACTGTGCAATACATTTAGAGGTGTTTTTTGTCATCTTCAAAGCTGTATTCAATAATATGATCAAAACGCTGCATGTGGCATCCTTCTAATACTTAAAGTGATGTTGGCAAATAATTAGACAAAAGACTTCAGGAGGAAAACTGGCTTTTGGACAGAAAAGCTAGCAGGATTTCATCAGGTTGGAAAAATGGTGAAATGCTGAAATATTTCTTTGGGATAATACAACTTTACTTCTTGTGATGCTGAAATATTTTGTCAGTATAAACAGGAAGTTTTTAAGTATTCTCAGCCTTCTTGTAAAGGTCTCAAGTTTGTGTTGTGGTTTTTTTTTATTTGGTTGGTTGGGGGGGGGTTTAATGGTTTTTAACATTCCTGTAACATAACCTGATATTAATATACCAGGTTCTCTAAATTAAATGTCACTCTATTTGCATGTCTTCAGGAGCCCTCGGGGTTTTGAAGTAAAAAATGTAAGAATTTAAGGAAATTTGAGTTTACTGGTTACACAGCAAGTCAATGATAGAGTTAGAAGTAGCATCCAAAAAGCCTAGCTGCAGTGAAAATTCCTCATCTAAGCAATATCTCAGTCCTCATTAATATTTTACCACAGTAGCTCAATAATATTGTCTAAGTGCCACTAACAAAGATTAATGAATCAGGTTTACACATCTCTTGTACTTTTTTTAATTCATTTTTTTTTCCATAATGACATGCTGGATTTTAGTGCCATCTGCAAGGTTATGGGATTTTAGACAGGAGCATCTAAAATTGTTTCACTGTCTGAATAATATGAAAGACTTGGAAGTATAAAAATTCAAAAGTTTAAGTCCAATCAGCATGTTAGTACCAATTGAAACCCTACAACTACCATGGCATATGCTCCAGACACTCAATCTCTATTCCTTTTGGTGCACCAATGCGAGCTGAAACAGGCAGTTTCAGCTCCAGCTGAGGAAGAAGCCAAGGAGTGAGTTTACATCAGCAGAGGAATACTTCCATCCCTTTTGACACAGTCTGCTCAAACACTCCTGCTTGCTGAGGTACATGATTGAAAAGTCTGAAAGAGCACAAACTGGATATCCAGGAGATGCATCCTAGCATGTATGCTAAAGGATGATGCAGATACTCAGCTGCTGGGACAAGACTGTAACTAGCCAACTGTAAAAACCTTGAATGAATGCAGCCTGTGTATCAGGTCCTCGGCACCAACTATTTCACTGTACAAATCCAATCCTGATGGGCCTCAGTATTCACTAACATAGACAAGGCTGTGCCACATCAAGCTGCAGAAAAAGCCAAAGCCATACAAAATATGATGTGAACTGAAAACACCCAGTTCTATACAGCTGTATTAATGAGGAACAATTCACAGGCTACAGCACTGTCAGGAAAAATCAACGGCTGTGATCAAATGCATGTTTTTTTTCTTCATCTAAAAATCAGGCTATAAAAGAATTCCCTTTTTATCATCCCATTTGTGACCTGTCTTATGTTGACGCATAAGAGCTCAGCTAATTAGGTACTTGATAGAGGTAGGGGTTTTTTGGAGCATTTCCCTGCTTTTGCACTTACAGTTGGCAAAGGAGGTAAAGATAAATTACTTAATGTCAACACTCTTTTCCTCAAATCTACAATTCTAAGCAGTTATTTCCTCAAAGGTAGCAATGAAAGGAATTAGATGTAGTCTAACTTTCAGCACTTCAGAGCACTTTTTTTTTTGCTAAGACAGACTGAAATTACACATCTTCATGCTGTAGTTCTAAATGCTTCCAAGGAAAGAAATTAATTTCAACTAAAAGGATGCTCCATTTGAAAGTCAGCTATGTAATTCCGTATAAAGGGCTTGCATTTTTCAGCAACGCTCGCTGGAGCGCTGCAATGCCACAGTCAGACAGCAGATGTCACATTGTTTAGCAAGCGAAGAACCCTCCCTGATGCCTTAAGGAACAGGGAGAGGCTGTGAATGAGGATGAATTAACCCCTGACAACGGTAGGTAATAGAAAGTAATGACACCAGTTTGCCATTTGCAGAAAAACCATAGATTAACCGGCAGTGGGGGGGGAAAGTCCCACTGAATTCTAGAAGTGGCTGGCTTACCCACACAGTGCAAATAACAGGAATGCTGTTCAAACAAAGACTTGCCTGCAGTCAAAATGGCAAGACTTACACGGTTTCCCTCTTCACAGTGCACAAACTTCTTGCACGATTATGGCTGTGGGCTTTACCATAGATCATGTCTAATAAACGGTGTGCAAACATAATAAGTTTTGACCCCTATAGCCCTCGTGATCTAAAATTCTCCAGAAAGAAAATATTCCAATGTTCCAAAGCTCGGGAGTACCAGGGCAGACTGATATGCTTTGTCTATAATCAGACTAAGTCTGAATGTGAGCTGAAAACTGGATTTCAAAGACCAAATCCACCACCTTAACAAGAAGTTATTCCTCTTAAAAAGCATAGCTACCAAATAACCCTTCACATCAGGATCAGATCTCCCACCCAGTTCAATACCCAAGAGCATCTACAGGCTCTCACTTACAGACATTCTTGAGCAGCACAGATGAACATCATACACAGTGAAAAGCTAATTGAGAAGACAACTTGTCTTAAATCTCATTTTGTGTTTTGTATCTAACTAGAATGTTAAAGAGATGACCAAGCTGTGCCAGGGGAAGTTTAGTCTGAATGTTAGGAAGAGGTTCTTCAGGGAAAGAGTGATTTGCCATTGGAATATGTTGCCAAGGGAGGTGGTGGAGTCACCATCACTGGAGGTGTTTAGGAAGAGACTGGATGGGGTGCTTGGTGCCATAGTTGATTTCATCGTGTTGGGTGATAGGTTGGACTTGATGATCTCAAAAGTCTTTTCCAACCTGGTTTATTCCATTCTAGAATAATTTTGGGGGGGAAGTTTTCAGTGTCACAGTTGGAGTCACTACATTTTACAGTCAAACATTTAAAAATTAGGAAAGTCTAAGGCTTTTTTCAAAAGCCTATTAATGCAGTCCTGTGATCTGGCCTGTGCCCAGTGTTTAGTGCTGAATTACAGCTTTAGGAAATACATGAAACAATTTCCAAAAGAAATGACAAATTTTCACAGTAGTTTTCAGATGCATTAAGAGAGAAATTCCAACTTTCATGAGCTAGCCAAAGTCCACTGCAGACAGGAAACTCCAACATTACCCTATCCTTGCAGTCCAAAAAAACAAGAGAAATCTTAGTCTAGGACAGTGAATACTTGCAAGACAGTGAGCACTTGCCTAACAGCTCTGCATCTGTTATTCAAATAGCAAAAGAAACATTGTTGTGCCATGGGACAGGCAGGATACAGGTAATACAGCCTCTATCCTAAGGATCATGAAGGTCTGACCATTTTTTAGTGTTACTTAAGAAGCCAATACAGATCTAGATTTTACCTGTCTCTTCATACCTTTCCCACTGGCAATGCACACTCCAATAGTTAAAAATTGATAGTACAACAATAATCTTGTTCCTTCCTTCCAGTTTTATGTGGGTTAATTTAAGTTAACGCTGGTAACATTATGCAAATGAATAGGAACACAAGCAGGTGTCTCATGTTTACATGCATGAAGACTTTACAGAACTAATACAAAACCATTTGGGTTTACATTTTCACTTTACAGACACGGAAGCAGATGCTCTAATGAGTTATGGAGCTGACTTTCACAGTCTATGAAAATACACACACAAAAGACTTTAGAAGTCTTGTGTGTTGAGAACACAGCAAGAGAGCTGTGATGTGGGTTTGTGGCCACAGATAAAGCAGTCATACATACAGGAGGTATGTAGAATCTGAAACACTCAAGCTAACATCACTTTTCCCGAGGTAGCAGCTGATTTTGCTCTGCAGAGAATTACAGAAAGGGAGATTACAGCCAGAACAGATATATTGCAAATAAAACACCAGAATAAGGTGAGCACTGTCTTGCATTACCCGAATAGAGTGATGGAAAAAGGAACAAGGACACCAACAAAGCTGACAGGAGTGACCTTACAAGCTGCTGTCAAGTCAAAAAGATCATCTCGGTGATGTCCACACATTGTTAAACATCACTGATTGGCAGCTGCCAGTTACAAGGAAAGCAGACACATATCCTTATGTGATGACTCACACTTAAGTCTGACACTATGATTATTAGTCTAGACCCCCATAATTCTCAGATTTAGGCAGCAGGAAAAACATTATCTGAACCAGTGGGTGCATCATTCACTTTCAAACCCTTCATTGATAGAAAGCAATGCCTGAGAGATACCCTATTGCTTTCTAGGAAAGCAGCAGCAAAGTCCAAATCCAAAATAAAGAAAGAGAAGAAAGATGAAAACCTAGATTCAAATTATCTAAGACAAGCTATTAGTTACTTATTGAAAACAGTCGTCTTGTTAGCTTTTATCAAATCTCTAAAGCACAATACATAAAAAAAAGCCTATTCATTTTGTCATTCTTTAGCTTTGCAAAAACAGGAGGTGGTAATTACAGTTTTGGTGCAATATGAACTCTTTTTTTACAAAGGTGGTAATCTAGAGGCAAATACTGTCTGAAGTCTCAAATTAATGGTGATTTTGTTTTTTAAAACCTCCTTTGTCCTTGTCGGGTGTCTACATATCAATAAACCCACTTCTGTGAAGATTCAACAGACAACTGGATGAAGTGCTAGATAATCTCATCTAGGCTCCCTTTTCCACAAAATAACTGCACCAGACAATCTTTTGAGGTGCCTTCCAATGTGAGCTCACACTCACACCCTGAGTACTGTGTTCAGTTCTGGGCTCCTCAGTTTAGGAAGGACGTTGACTTGCTGGAGTGTGTCCAGAGAAGGGCAACGAAGTTGGTGAGGGGTGTGGAACACAAGCCCCATGAGGAGAGGCTGAGGGAGTTGGGGTTGCTTAGCCTGGAGAAGAAGAGACTCAGGAGTGACCCTATTGCTCTCTACAACTACCTGAAGGGAGGTTGTGGACAGGCAGAGGTTGGTCTCTTCTCCCAGGCAGCCAGCACCAGAACAAGAGGACACAGTCTCAGGCTGCGCCAGGGGAGGTTTAGGCTGGATGTTAGGAAGAAGTTCTATACAGAGAGAGTGATTGCCCATTGGAATGGGCTGCCTGGGGAGGTGGTGGAGTCACCATCATTGGAAGTGTTCAGGAGGAGACTTGATGGGGTGCTTGGTGCCATGGTTTAGTTGATTAGGTGGGTTGGATTGGTTGATAGGTTGGACGCAATGATCTTGAAGGTCTCTTCCAACCTGGTCTGGTCTATTCTATTCTATGATCCTATGAACAATATGCTCATTTTGTATAAAACACCACAAGTTCTAGATTTAGACTTTCATAGAAACAATGTGTACACAATACTTTTGTATAACAAGGTCTTACAATGCCTTTAACTCAGAATTCATATTAATACTGCTAGATATAGCAACTAGCTTCAGATATGTAGGTTCTAAGAAGTTATCACCTAAATGATGATCTTTGAGGTCTTTTCCAACTTTGTTGATTCTATGAAATAATGCAAAATTAGGCCTCAGAAGGGAACAGTCATACCAATGAGGCACCCCTTCCCTTGGTAAAACAAAAACAAAACAAAAAAACCCCAACCCAAACAAAAACCACAGGATTTGTAGAAGCATTAAAAATATCTTTTATCGTTATATTTTATTTTTAGCATTTTTACAGACCACTCTCATTCACCTCTGTTCTCTTTGGCAAATACCAAGAGTTTGGGAAAGAGAATGAAAGACCTTTCCCTTATCTGAGCTCCAATAAAAGGAAGGTTGCTTCATCACTTCTAGCTGCTGTCTTAGCCCTTGAAAAGCAAATACTAATTATAACATACACAATCGTGTAAATAGAAAGAAAAGTAATCTATTGTCACTCCCACTAACAAGAAACATGTCCTCTATAAACAGGAACATAACTATAAATTATTATGGCCCCTCTCACCTCTTTTAAACTGAAGCAGAAATTCAATTTATTTCACCACATCACCACAAACTGTTCAGGAAAACAACCGACCAGCTAACACAAACTGACCAAAGCAACACAACCTCCCACAACCCTGACAAAAAGCCAAAGCCAAAAAAATCACATCACTGTAGATGACTGAGCCAGTTACTCCCAAGAGATTTGCTGCTAATGCAGAACATGTATTAGAACTCACATTTCTAGCACTGATAATGCCTCTTAGGAAAATAAACAAACATCCTTCAACCTCCTGATAAGAAAGTGTTATTTTTTCCACTATCTACTCCACTTATCATGCCTGTAATACACACACACATTCTTCCCCTGTTTTGGGACCATTTAATTACAAAATAAGCTAATGAAGTCACTCTCTTCTGTTTTTTTCTTAGTTCATGATGTTTTTACAAGGTGTATATAGGACACCCCTCACCCACCCACCAACCCCCCCTTTTTTGGGGGGGGCAAAGTTTCCAATTAATAAAGGGCCAGTAAAGATAGAAAGCTCAACACAGTAATCTATTCAGGTGCAGCACTTGTTGTAAGGCAACACGGACTCATCAGTTCGTTGCATGTTCCACACAATTAATGTGGGGGTGGGATGGGATGGGATGGGATGGGATGGGAGAGACCTTTGAGATCAAGTCCAACCAGAGGGAGGACAAGGCAGAAGGAGAACACTGTAGTGACTCCTCAGAGTATATACTTACAGCTTTTATGCTTATATGTCTTCTACTGAAGGACTAGAAAATTCAAAGATATTAAGGAACACACTTGTACTTTCACAAAGGATATTACTACCAATCAATCAAGTGTATAGAGATCTGTAACAGGACTACAAAGCATAGTTTGAATGAAATATGAATGGAAATGTGTGAAAGCACAAAAAGAAACAGTGAAATAAAGGATTAAGGAGTGTCACACATTGACAGGCACTCCCAAACACCCAGTTATCAACTGCACTTCTGCATGCAGTTTCTCAAGAGGTCTGGTTTTATAAACTAAAAGACAAAAATCAAACCATTAAGAGGTGGCAAGAAGATAAAGAACAGCATTAGAGCTATAAACCACCCAGAAAGGTGGCTGAAGGACAGAGAGGAAATCAGTAGCATTGCCTCCCGACTTACTGAGATGGTACAGAATGAAAAGGCTAAGATTGCAATCACTGTCAACTCCTAAAAAGTACAAAAGGTACAGTAAAAAAAAAATACCATGTGATCAACAATCAAGAAAAAAAACCAGCAGATCTGATGAGGACTTAACAGTTGGCATCTTTTACGCTTTCACTGTAAGTAATCCTTACCCCATCACTTGGCATCTTGGTGCTTCTGAATATGCCAGTAAGACAGTGAAATCAGGGAAAGAATGAGTGTGAGAGAGAGAAATACATTTTGTGAAAGCCAAATCACCTTCCCCTTCTATAGGGCTTCTACATTAAATTTCGTTACATGAGTTGCAAAAATGTGGTACCAGGTCAGGGCACTGAAATGACGCAAAGTGCTTACTTAACTCGCAGCAATAAACTCATTACCATCCCTTGCTGCACAAGCCAACTTGCTTGGGGATGCTGAATCATTACATACACAAAAGCATGCTTACTGCACAGTCTTGTGTGAAAACATATACTACATGATCAAACAACTATCCCTCAGTACCTTACATGCTAGGATTTTAATAATTAGGGAAGTCTGTTCACAAAAAGGAAAAGAGAGCTATGTGTGTTACTCAAGTGTAAACACCTTTTCATGTCAGTATTCTCTTCCTGTCTTATAGAAAATGAATCACCAGAAAGGATAAAGCAACTTCATGTTCTAGGGACAATAAAAGCCACCATCTCTACTGTTATTACTGGCACAAATAGCAGTAATTTCTTGCTTTTTCTCAAATATGGTAGTCTCCACTAGTGGAGTTCTATATATCAATACCAAAGCCAGGCAGGGTCCTTCCTTCTTCCAGTGGCAACAGCTTGAGGCTTGTGATGCATGCAGATCCAAGTCCTACCCCTACTGTCACTGTGAAATTCCATCCAGTCACGGTGAACAACACAGTGATAACCATGAAACAGCCACAGATTTGTTACAGTTCAGCTGCTGGTTAATGGCAATCTAATAAACATGTCTGTTCATCCTTCCAGTTCATACTGTCAGCAGAAGGAACCATGCTTACAAACATAACGTCATGCACACGCACAATGCTATTATTTAACTTTCTCCTGCTGTAAGCACCTGCAACATATGGATGAACTCTCCATTGCATTTTTGGAACAGTAACAACTTTTAAGTAGTGACACTGGCCCCAATGAGCTTTAAAGACAAAAGGCAAAACAAAGGGAGTCAATTTTGCATACCTGAAGAGCAGCAGTATGCAAAATTAGAATCACAGAATCAATAAGGTTGGAAAATACCACAAAGATCATCAAGTCCAACCTGCCACCCAAGACCCCATGACTACTAAACCATGGCACCAAGTGCCACATCCAATCCCCTCTTGAACACCTCCAGGGATGGAGACTCCACCACCTCCCTAGGCAGCCCATTCCAATGTCAATGCTTGTGGAAGCATTGATAAATAAAGCATATTATAAGTAGCCTTATACACTGGTACACTGTAAAGACTTGATGCATGGTTAGTACTTTAACAGCATACACATTAAGCATTACTGTTTGAAGTTTTCATTTAATAAATTACAGCTCCACTCTCTTCACAGAAGGTTTTGTCCTTTGAAAACCCTAATGTAGGATAAAGCAACATTTCATTAACATGCAAGCACTGAAAATAATAATAATGAGCCAACACAGTCATGGTTTGCAACCCAGACAGACTTTAATTTTATGTAAAAAAGAAAAAAACAAAAACAAGAAGAAAAGTGTTGGACAGAAAGAAAGAGCCTTAAGAGAAAAGAAGCAGACTATGTTTGCTCTAACAGGAGGTAAAGAAAGAACAAAGGAACTTCTGACCCCAGGCACAGCCAAAAATAAAAGGAGTAATGTGGCTTCTTTTCTCACACAATTGCTGACTCTGTATTCACTTATTCCCATTACATATCATTCAGATATGCAAAGGAGCTGGTAATTTCTTCAGGGGAGATTTTTGCCATGTTATTTATTAGCTAGAAAATATTTCCTGACACATGCTGAATTTTTGACAGACTTGCTCAGTTTCAACTAAGCCTTTTGATAATTACTCAGCAACAGTGCCTGTGAATACTAGTAATTTCAGTTTTGCTTCTTATGCTGTGATTATGCCCAAGTTCTCCTGATAGCACTCACTGCATTATTTCAAATACTATTCATTTTTTAAAACTTCTACCTATTCATACCACTTGGGGGTTTAAAGCCTGTTTGCTTTGTCTTAATCTCAAATAATGTCTTGAAATGGCTGTGTAGTGATTTGTGGTCTTGCCTAAATCCTCTGTAAGCAGGAATTGTATGTGTTTCTTCATACATTATACCTCAACTAGCACACTCCTCTCTTACCTTCAATATTCCTCAGGCATGACTCTATGATTTTATCTCTCTCTAACCTTCAATATCCTCGGCCACTTCATTCTGTAATACAAATATACAGTTCCTAAGGTGACAAGGCTTTGAATCACTGCTTGTGAGCATCTAACTGGAGACATCCTAGCAGGAGGCCCCACTTTCATAAAGTGGAATATTCCATAAAAATCAGGCCCCCTAGCAGCAATGGCTTTGGCTGGGGAAGAACAATGCACACATTGCATGAGAAATGATCATTTCATGAGATGCTTTTGTTAAGGTCTTCAAGAAAGTAGAAAGAAGTATCATGCTCCCTTCCAAGATCAAACTGATGTACTGAATACAAATTACGTGCCTTAACCATTGAGATACGGCCACAAGAATGGCCAAGAGCCTGTCTCCACCAATAATTGCTGCAGCTGGCTCCCTGTCTAAAGAGCAGATCAAAGAGGATACAAGCCATCAGGTATTAGCCTGTAAAAATGTTTACATTGATATTCAGTCTGGCAAGATTAAAAAAAACACAACTTGCTTGACACAGGTTTCTGTAAGGTCAAAACCATGATGTTAGTAAAGCACAACTGCCAAAGAGCAGAAAATAGAAGCCTTCTCTGACTAAAAAACAAACCAAACTTTTTTCACATTTTCTTTTCATGTAAATTATTTTCCCAGTCAATAAGATGGATTTGTATCCATCTTTGCAAGACAGGAAATTGGTTCAGGGCTATGACTTACCATCAAAAATGATTTCCACAAAACCTTCTAAAACTAAACACAAGTATGTATAATGTGTACATGGGAATATATTGACCTGAATTTATTTTTAATACATGTGTTTGTGGCCACAAATAGTTCTTTCTTACAATTCCATGCTAGGACACTCCTAGGCCTTATTTTTGAGGAGGCTGGGGTAGGAGGTGGGAGCATCCTCCTTCAGAAGAATAGCGTCTAGAACAAGGAAGCAAAAAAGACAAGTTTTCCTCATTTAATTCCATGGCTAATAGAAGGAGGAGAGGTGTAAAACAGCCACATTCAGCTCACTCCTGCCCTCCTTCCTTCCCCATCATATCCTAATTAAAGATAACTTTACTTTTTATGTATTCTGCATCCTAGTCAGATTTGGGGCACAAAAATACACACATAATTGACATACAGTGGCTTTAGCCTAAGCAGGAGGTATCTAGTGCTGTAAGTTAGAGCAACACTTCCTGAAAATCCCAGAGCTGCTCTTGTAGCTGCCAGATGAACAGCTGAAAGAGCAGCAGCTGCCCAAGAGTTATTTTGGGGGTTAACAGAGATTGTTTACCATATGTGGAGACTGGATAAATGGCCATCCAACTGCCCTTTCAATCACCCAGTTTCAGACCTGTCAGTTTTACTGTGCTTCCTACAAATAGCTCATTACGGCAATTATCAGTTTCTACCATAACAGCTTGAATATTGGTAAGTCAAAATGCCCTAATAAAGTAAGGTTCAGCAAAGCTAATGCATGCATAAAAAGCATCTGGATTCCTTTGAGATGCTGCTGTATTAGAAAGATGATCTATTAAAAGGCTTAGAGGACTGTCTGTGCAGTAACTTTTTTGCCTCTAAATGTACGTCCAGTCCTCTGCACTTGTGACACTAATATTAAGAGGAAAATGCTGAACACTTAGCTCCCAAACTTTCCTTCCATGTGTTCCAAATAATGGAGTAATAAGTAAAAGGAGTCAAATCCTCTGAAGTCAATAGCATAATTTCCAGTATAGGTGCTGGGAGGATGCAATCCATATTCTTATTACCTGTTTTGGTGGTGGTGGTGGTTTTGGGCAGGGGTTTTTGTTTTGTTTATTTGGTGGTGGTGGTTTGGTTTTGATGTTGTTTTGGTGGGGTTTTGGTTAAAGGCTCAAGTTGGTCGTTTGCATTTATCTGGTTATTACTGAATTATGTTCACCTATGCCTATGAAGTCTTACATTGCTGGGAAATCAAATAATATTTACATCTAATCAAGGTGGAACAATCACTGCCTACTTAAAATTTCACACCAAAAGTACAAACCACTTTGAGAAACAACCAGAAACCTAAAACTAAAAAGAAAAGCAACACCACACTGTTTTACAAGAAAATTGATGTAGATGGTCTAGTGAGAAAACAGCTCTTGGCTGACAATTTCTGAGGCAAAGTAATTTCACCTCCACCGGATTTCCTTATGCATCTAGTCTATCAGTAGATAAAAATTTTAACCAGCTTAGGAGCACAAACTGTGCTAATACTAACAAAACCAAGAACACTTTGCATATACATATATAATTTTTGTATTAATCACCCCTCTCACGTAACCTGAGAGCAGGAGTTTGCCTCTGGCATCAGACTATGTATGGTGTGTATTTTAAAATATTCATTCCCAATGAGTGTCATGATTAAAAAGTCTGTATAAACAACTAGGGCTCTGTGTAATACAAAGGGTTTACAAGCTCAACACACATTGCAGTCCACAAAGACAATAAAAGATGAACTAGCAGAAATGAAGTAGGTTTTAGCTATTTAGAGAAACGGTCCAGAATTTTAAATAAGGATTCTCAGGAGGAAAAAAAACAAAACCAGAACAACTGAGGTGGAGTAAGGTTCAACAAACAGACAGAAAAAAAACTTACCTTCAGAACACAAAACAGAACTAGAAAAGTGTTAGTGTTCTCATCCTTAGAAAAAGCATGCCATGAGCAAAACACACACAGTTAACTTGTTAAAACTGAACTTCACCTGTGTTTTATAATTAGTTTATCCCTGAAACAAAGCTTGTGCAATCACTCTGTTGTCCCTAATAACTTCTGCAGATCTTGGACAACTTCTACTGAGTTTGAAAAGACATCTTAGATTCAGTTTTGTATAATTTAAAATCAAGAACTATCAAGAGGGATGAGCATTTTAACCATGTCCCTATGGGGGCAGAGGGTCAGAGAATAGAATTGAATAGACCAGACGAGACCTTCAAGATCATCATGCCAAACCTATCATCCAACACTACCTAATCAACTAAACCATGCAACCAAGCAGCCTATAAAATCTTCTCCTAAACACCTCCAATGATGGTGACTCCACCAGGCAGCCCATTCCAATGGGCAATCACTCTCTCTGTGTAGAATTTCTTCCTAACATCCAGTGTGAACCTCCCCTGGCACAGCTTGAGACTGTGTCCTCTTGTTCTGACACAGTCTTGCCTGACTGTGCAACTGCCTGTTGAAACAGTCGAGTTAGCCATTGAGGATCATCTACCCTACCATTTAAAGATCATACTAGGAACGATTCTGTGCTGTACCACTGTGGTTTGTACAAGCTTCTCAGGGGGCACAGATTAAAGGGTACTGCCAAGTAAGTAGTGAAGAACACCAAAATGTGTATGTCACTAATACACATTTTGTGAAAGTTCTTGCATACAGTGCACAAAACCCTACAGTGACTTTTCCAGTTTGAGTTGTCTGCAATCATACAAAAATTCATTTGAGGCTTTGTAAACTCAGTCACTGGAGAACTGCTAACCTAAGTGGGATGTGAGAAGTTGACAGCACTGCACTGACAGAGCAAAGGTTATCCTAGTAACCTTCATTATATTTGGCCAGTTTCCCAAAACATATGAAGAGAAGGTTTGTTTGCTTCATCCTTATTCTATCTTTATGTGAAAAATCTTCCATTCTAACCCTAGTGTTTCCTAAGAAAACATATAAATTGAGATGGCCAAAAATGCTTATGACAGTTTTGCTGCAGACTTTGAGGAAAACAGTAATGAATGCTCTTAAGAGTTATTCTGAAAACAGTATTTGATTTTCAAGTCTTAATTTTCAGGTTTAATTTCTCCATTGAACACATGAAGCAAATACATGGTTCAATAACAATTCCTCCAAAGGAATAGTTAAAAAACATCTTTATAAATGATTCTAGGAAGGACAATTAAATGATAAAAAGCTGCCCATTAAACTGAAGAAAAGAAAATGCATGAAAAACATGTAAAATTTTGTCTGCTTCTAAAAAGTAAATGAATTTGTGAAGACTTTTGGCAACAGCTGTTCTATACTCACCTATGACAACAGAACAGATTCCTTCCCCTTGCAACACACATGATGCCTCCAGAATGAAGCTTCAGTTCCTCTGCTTACCCTCAAGCCCACCTAAGTTTAGACTTCTCTGATTGCTGCTCATTTTCAAAGCAGTGTCATCCCCCATACAGAAGAGAAACCTTTGGCAGACATCTTTTAGAATCATTAGTCAATCTATAGTAGAGGTGGGAAAAGAATTTAGGAGGAGCACAAGAATGTATCCTACAAATGGTGTAAACCACACCTATTTTCGTGCCAAAATGGCTGTCATCACTACTAGCAACATCAGCTCCATGAATTCTATAGGCAAACATAGGAAGGCTACCAGGAACTCTACTGCTTGTTCAGCTGCTTCATGTATAGCCCCCACCCAGTCAACAGGATGAGGTCTACATTGTTTATTCACATTCTCTCTCTTTTCCTGATCCTGAGCACAATCAGCATTGGGGGTGAGGGGGAAGGGAATAAAAATTTACTCCAATTGGCCAAAGCAGTACAAATCATTTGGCAATCCCAGTGAAGTCAAGGATTTAGTTGCTGTTACAACTTGTTTATATCAATATGGGAAATATTTCCAAACCTGCACAATCTACCAAAAAATCAAGCAACCAACATTTGTTTTAAATCTTTTCATTTCCAAATGATGCAGAATTTCAAAACTAGGAACCTTTTAAAGAGCATCCCAATAACTGGGAGTGTAGTGCAAGTTAAAATTGCTGTTTGTGTATTGCCACTTCCAACACCATCCATCCCACTTACTGAATCACAGAATTATGCAGAGTTGACACAGTAAAACACACACACTTCATATTCTGTATGTACACAGTTTATATTCAGATTAAATAAAACATACATACCCTGTTGAAGTCTACTGGGTTCATCCTTATGTCAATAAATGGCTTGGCATTTAAAAATACACACGCTATGTGTGACATACTTTTAGGAGCGGGAAATGCAATTCCAGGAGACATTAGGTATTCCACATATCATAAATGCATCTAAGAGGACATCAACAGTTTTGTCCACTTTGGAGGGAAAAAGGAAAGCAAGCCTCCTGAGCCAAATTGCCTCAAAAAAATGTCCTCTTCTATTCAATTTTGTAATTTAATTAACTTAGTGAAAGATGGGTCAGTCAAGATTCTGTCAGGCAGAATGCTAGAACAGTACCAGATTCTTATCTTAGTTTGCACCGAATGTGGAGTAGATCCAGCAGAATCAGTACAATTTGTGTTATACAATAACAGCTTATGTCAGGAAAGATTCAGATCCTGACTGTTTGATTCAGACTTAGGAAAAAAAGTTGGTCCTAAGTTTCCAGCCTTTCTCACGTCTACAAGCCATAGAATCACTATTGTCAGAAAAGAGCTTTAAGGTCATCGAATCCAGCTGTAACCCAGCTACAATGACCACTGAACTACAGCCTGAAGCACCACATCTATATGCTTCTTGAGCACCTCCAGGGATGACAACTCCACCATGTCCCTGGGCAGGCTATTCCATTGCCACACCACTCTTCCAGTAAAGAAATTTTTCTTACTTCCCAATCTAAACTTCCCCTGGCACAACACTCGCTCCCCTCATCCAAATCATTAATAAAGATATTAAGCAGAACTGGCCCCAATACCAAGCTCTAGGACACACAACTTGTGACCCAGTTGGATTTGACTCCATTTACCAGAATTCTTTGGGCCTGGCTGTCCATCCAGTTTTTAATCCAGTAAAAAGTCTACCTGTCTGTGCCATGGGTGGCAAGTTTTGCTGTGGGTCAGGGTGTCCCTAAGTCCTTTACTCCTATTGTCTGCTATAAGAGGCCATCAAGCTGGATAACTGGATGTCTCCAAAGAAATGCTTTGTTGTGTGCAAATACCTAGCACAAACAAAAGGGTAACTCCTCTTTCATGTGGATTGAGATGGAGAGACACATCAGAACTTGCTCCTCCTGCAACATGCAGCTTTCTGCAGCACCTTTTTTCCTCACAAGACTTTTCAGAACTGTAGTTTAAAAAATTATTTATGATAGAAAAAAACACAGAGGCTTTCACCTTTTCTATTAGGCATGATTGTGACCTGAAGAGATTGCAGATTTGTGTTCTTTGAAGGTCTTTAGCATTATGCCTTGTGAAAAGGCTTCTTTATCTCCCTAGATAGTCCCCATCCATAACTTCTGGTTAATTTCATCTAAAGTAGAGTGCCAGCAGTTTCAGTATATGAAATTCTTGCTGGTTTTGTGGAAATCAGCAACTAAGAAAGCATAGGAAGAGAAACAAAGTCAGTGTTCCCTGGGAAGGAAGGGACCTCAATTTCAATCTTTATCTAACCTCAATCTTTATCTAATAAACACTTTAGCATGTGAATGGATTTGCACTAGCCACCCTCTCTGTCTTCAATTCTCCAGCCAAGTAAGTAGGTGATATGAGAGGGATCTGAGAATGTTCTGTAGAGAGTTAAAATAAGATAACAGGATACATTTCAATAGAAAAATCAGCTCTCTTTAGTTCAGCTGTTCATGAAACAACCTGTTTTACATTTAAATTCTATGTTCAGTGTGCTGTTGAGGGTTGTGGTTAGCAGAACAGTGTTTTGACGTTAGAAGAGACTGAAAACTGAACCAGTGAAAAAGAGCATCCTCAGATTCTGCAGTCAGAATTATGACAACTCTTTCCTGACATAAAACCAGAAGATCTGTAAAGAGGTATCAGACAGCAGTCTGAAAAGTAACTAGTTGAGGGATGTCATTATGACAGTGGAGATCTAAGCTTCCTTGCTGTCCCAAATGAATGCCAAATCAGAATGTCAGGAGGAAGAGATTCAAGAACTTTCAGTTTTGTTTACAGTTCAGGGTTTAAAACAGATTCCCTCATACCTCAGAAGATGGCATTTTCCTCTAAAAAAAATTAGCTTAATCACATGAAATTATTAGCCCAGGGCTCCAGATAATGCTCTAAACATCTAGTTTTTTACATCTCTAGCCAAGTAACACTGTAACTTTGTACCTGCAATTTTCCTGTTACCAGGTCAAATAGGAAAAAAAACCCTCTAAAAGAGCAGTACTGCCTGTCCATTCTAGACAAAGTGCAACCTTACCAGCAAGCTCCCTAAGGCAACAGCCTTCATAACAGACCTGGAAAATACAATCTTGAATCTTTTACAGAATAATTTGCTCAGATGAAAGCAAGGATCAAATATTTAAATACCTCATACTCCAAGAAAGTATTTTGGTCACAGCGTTTCAGACCACAAGAATGGCACTGTACTTACTTTCAACACACACAGCTCTTCTCAGTGCTGCTGTGCTTATTCTCTCCACAATACATTCACAGAGCAGCCTCTGCTCTGTTGCAATAACCAAACAAGTCAAAGCAGGTACCTCCCCTTCTGCTTATTTTCCAAATTACATTCACCTTTTCTAAACAGGTTATTTAAAATTCTGGATGTGGAGCACTGCAGGTAAGCATTGCAATACAGAACTATAAGGGTTGGGGTATTTCCCTCTTTTGCCTAAATACCCTTGTCTATCCTTTTTAAGATCACATTTGCTCTCCTTTAGGATTATCTCAGTCACAGTTCATAATCACCTTGCACCTGGCAGTCATACCCTATTCTTTCTGTTCCTCAGTCACTGTCAAGCAACTGCACTTCCAGCATATGAAGGAGAGTGATACAATTGCACATTATAGGTATGATCTTTCACTTCATACTATGAGTCTTATTTTTCTGTCCAGTACTGCAGTCCACTATTCTAGTCCTGCACATCATTAGTAATCTTGAGCTTTCTAATTGTTCCTGACAACTTAACAAGAAAGCACTAAAATATTTTCAAATCTTTTGTTTTATGTACTCCAGTATTATTCTTCCTCCTCTCTAGCATTCTCTTCAACTATACTTATTATACTTGCAGTCATTTCTTTTGCCGACTTTTCACTCCTTATTCAATACTGTGTTTTGTTTTCCCCTTGTAACAGTGCACCAGATGTTTTAGTGAAATCCAGATACATCAGGATTCCCTCCCCTTTCTAAAAAAAAAATTTAGTGTTAGATAACATGTTAGCACAGCACAACCTCTGTTAAATTCATGATGCATTTCATCTCATTTGCTGTTCAGCTCCATGCCTGTAAGAATCCACTCCCTCAAACAATATTGGAACTAATGCACTGAAATCAACCAACAAGCTTGCAGTCAGGCAGATATCTCTGCCCCATTTTTAAAATGAGACACCACAGGTACCCTTTTGCAGCTATACAGAATGACTTCCCATTTGGTGAGTTCTAAAAAATCCTAAACAGTGGATTTGCAACTTCTTGTGCTGATTATTCTAAGGTAGGGATTATCGAGTTCGTTCAGCTTTAATACACTACATTCTTTGTGGTTTTTTTCTACCTCAGAAATAGCAATTTCCATCTCTATACATACTTCCCTTCCCAAGAGCTATCCTACCTTCCCTATGCACCCTACATTATCATCTTCACTGAAAACAACAGCAATGCATTCATTTAGCTTTCTGGTCAGACACAGGTTACCTTTAATCATTACCCAATCATTTCTGTACGGTGTTCTCATTTTCCCCTTCTCATCCTCTCATTACATTTAGTTACACAGCTGTCTACTATGTATTTTGACTTTCTTTACAAAGACATCCCCTCTCCTGCAGTGGTGACAAACTTAAGTGCTGAATGCATATTGAAGGATATTCTATAAATAGGAACAATCTCATTCACCAGTGGGAATTACTGAATTAATCCCCCAAAAAAAGAGAAGAAAGTTTGAGAACTTGTGAAACTGGCACACCCTTCAACCTGAAAACTGGGCTATAAAGAAATACCAGAGGAGGTTCATGCAGCAGCTATAGAGCTTTCAAACCCATGGTGTATTTTCATATATAAAAGTGTATCCAAATCACTGGCTTTTAACAGATTTTGCTCATTTTTTCATGGCAGTGGAGATATGAGGAAAATATTAACATGTGAACTGGAATGATTCAGAAAGCAGCTGTCTTGCTGCAAGGTACAACTAAAAAGGTTAATTCTCAACTCTGACATATGCACAGGCTCCCGTAACTTGTACCAACTGCTCAGAAATAAGCAGTATCTAGGTTTGTATCCTATACTAGAATGCATCAGGTATGAGGTATTTCAGCCCTCAGCTGAAAAAGGAGTAAGCTACTACGCAGATATTCTATTACAGAGACAGTTTAAGTGAGTGGACAAATCAACACAGGCAGCTGGACCATGGTATTGGAATCCTCTAAATCTACAAGAAGGCTATTTCCCATCCTCCCCATCCATTTCAGTAGTCTTCTGCTGGATATATGCAGGTATGGCCTTCTTGTGGTGGAGAGCCCAAAACCAGGCACAGGACTGCACATGTGGTCTCACAAACATCAAATAGAGAGGAACAATCATCTACCTAACCCTGATGGCTACACTCTTTTTAATACAACCTACAATGTCACTGGCCTTCTTTGCTTCAGAAGCAAACTTGGTTAGTGCTCATTTTGATACTCAGCAGACCCTCCACATCTTTTTCTGTAAAGCTACTTTCACCCAGTCTGCTCCCAGCCTGTACTCACTGTATGGCTTAATTCCATCCCAGGCACAAGACTTCGTACTTGCCTTTCATTCCTCCCTTCTTGATTTCTCTCTTGAGTTTGTTCTCATATTTCACTTCACATCCAGGCTGTAAGCCACAGGAATATATGGTAAGAACCCTGAATTTCCAAGAGATTGAGGTGCGACCCTCTCCCCCTTTCTCAGCTTTGTAATGAAAGAATTCTTAGTCATGACATGACTATTCTGTACAAAAATGCATACAGCTTACCACCACCTCTTTCAAACTCTTCAGCCCTGCAGGTATACATTGCCCTGCATACTACTTTTACAAATCTTGCTTTTTTTCTTTCAGAAACTCTTCAAGATCTTGCAATAAAACCTGAAATGTTGTTCAGAAATAAAGAAAAAAAGAAAACTCCTTGTCCATCTCTTACCAGTCTTCTTGGCACTGTGTCTTAGCTACCCTAATTTCTTTATTTTCTATTTATCTCCCAGATGACGACTAATGATTTGCCCTGTTGCTAAGAAGTGGAAATAAATTCAATCCCTTGTCTCAGGATGTAATTCTAGATTGCTACTAGTACTTAAATTTGCTCCTGCTTTTTATTTTAAAATAAAATAGCTACATTACTTTGATTTCATAGCTAATGGGGGTGGGAGGTGTCCTATTTATGAACATGTGCTATTTGCAGAACAGTCTCATGTCAGTGCTAAAACACAGAAGGAGTGAGTCATCTGTATCCTCCACATGAAAAACTAAAATGACTGCTTCAGTACTTGTAAACCCATTGACCAACTCTCCTCTTCTAGGAACACACCAAGAGCAGCACTACTACACAGCACATGAATTTTCACCCTAGCAGGCACACCATATGTAGAGCATTAGCTTAAACTGGGGCAAAGAAGATTTACATAATAGCTTTATACACTAATCGTATAGTCTTTGGACCTCTACAGTTGGCAAGTTAAAAAAAATAATGAAAAAGAATAGAATAGTGTCCTATTTATCAGGATAATTACTCAGGGGATCCTGTAACAGAAGTGAAAACCTATATTAAAAAAAAATCAGTATAACATAGCTGCTTTCCCCCTTCCCAAAAGATCTACCACAATCTAGAAAGTAACATTATGGAAAATTCTTGTGTCTTTCACACTGTCATCCAAACACCCTCTAGCAGTTGCCCCAGGAACATGTGGACTAATTTTAAGCAGTTCAAAGAAGGTAACTCGAACGAATGGATGTACTGTCTACAGGCCCTAGTTTGCTTCTTTAACCTCTCCTCTGAGGACAGACTGAAAGAGTTGGGGCTGTTCAGTCTGGAGAAAAGAAGGCTCCGAAGTGACCTCATTGTGGCAACCCATAGAAGAGAACAAAACTGACTGGAGAAGTTCATGGAAGACTGTCTCCTGGGAGAGGGATACCACATTGCAGCACAGGAGGACTGTGAGGAACTCTCCCCCAGAGCAGGAAGGTGTCAGAAGCAAGATGGAACAAAGACTGACTGCACCCCCCTTTCCTTGCCTTCCTCAAAGCTGTGCCTGGAAAAAAGAGAGGTGAAAGGAAGATGGTTTTATGATCCAGTTGTATCTCTCAGTGTCCTGTTCTGATTCAGTTGTTACGTTGGTGGAGCTTTTGTTGTTTAAATGAAATCAATATTGTTCCCCCAAGTTCAGTATTTTACCCATGACCATAATTTGTGACTGTGCCCACCTTATCCTTTGTCTCAAGCCCTTTTTTGTCTCCTCCTCTCTATCCCACTGGAGGAGAGGGTGAGTGAGCTGGCTATGCAGTACTTTGTTGCCATCTCTGCAGGCTCAAACCACAAGAACATCACAAGTGACTCTTCAGTTTAGACAGCACATCCTCTCAGTGAGACACATCCAACGTAGGAGGCTGTCCAAGTGTCACGGGAACAATCCTCAATGTAAATCTAGATGGTCATTATTTCTTTCCTTCCCGTATCTATGTCACTTGCTTTCAGATTGCATTAGTCCAAGCCACACTTCACAGAATCATAACTTAAATCTGCATGATCCAGTTCTTGTAGCTATACACAGAGATCTCAACTATGAGACTCCAATGCCCCAATTGTGCGCTGTCAGCAAGAAAGCTGCAAGTGTAACACCCAAGATGTGGATAGTGAGAGGCATAACACTGTTTAATTCTCATCACTTTTCATACCCTGTTGCTGTGGTGACAGGTCTTGCCCTAAGCCACTGCCCACATGCAAAAGAGTCATTTGGGTTTTAAGCCCTAAAGAGTCACCGTTGATCTTCTCTGAGGAAGAGGTGGGAGGATGAATAGAAGCATGATACAGGCCAAGTCTGGCCCATGAGCTGCCATTTGGATCAAGCTGTTTTAAATCACATAAAATAGACTCACAGTTGAGACAAATTTTACCACTGAGCATGTTTAGCATATTTCTCCTGCCTCTTTTGCTGTTGGTAGAAAACAGTCCTAACCATCTAAAAACTTGTGCTTTTCTTAAAGAGCTTTGAAGCAGACAGGACCAGTTGCATATGTGGGCTGTTCACCCTCAGGGGATTTTCTTTCTCATCCTTTGGGATTTTCTTTGCTGTATTCCCAGATTTCACTGAACAATGTTTGCTGGAAAGATCACTTTTGTTTTAAAATTTGTGGGTGTACAACAGAGTAGACACTTTGTGAACTAGTTTGAGCAAGAATCATGTTCTTAACGGCTAAATTTGGCTCCTAAATCCAAGATGTTGACAATCTCAAGTTGGAGGAGGCTACTGACTGGATTTGGGTGGCCTGAACTTATGCTTGATGGAACAAAAAAGCAGGGGGAAAAAATATCTTTAACCTCAAGTGGATACTTCTAAAATATTCTGTATTTATTCTTTATTTAGAAATTCATTACATTTCTTGTGGAAACTATCTAGGTGACAAAGTGCTACTTACTAGAAGGCATGGAATAAGTCCTTCAGAGACAGAAGTGAAAGCTTAGTGAAAGCCCACTAAACATGTGAAAATGTATTTTCCTTTTTTACATTATGTTATTATATGCCTTCTTCCCAAATGTGGTTACATGCACAGACCTCAACAAGCACTAACTTCATGTCAATGTCTGCCATCTCTTTGTTACCCACACAAAAAAGACAAAAATATACTGTACTTGGCTTTTTCACTGTGGAAAAATAAGGGTGGCTTTCTTAGGACTCACATAACATTACAGAACCACAGCACAGCCCAAACTTTCACAGAAGGCTAGATGAGGTTATCTAGAGCCCTGTCCAGTTGCCACATGTAATTTAAAACCTCACATAACTGAAAGATTCTAAGATCCATCACCCAAGAACTAATGAACAACACAATGCTTTCCTGAACATACATGAGTAAATGAAAACAGGAGGTGATATTTGAAATGTTCTCCTCCCTCATTATCTTATGCATTACTGATAATGCTGTAATAAAGCCACTATTATTTATAATAGAGTCAATATTATTTACAAACCAAATAATTAGAGACTTTTTGAACTAGTACAGCATAAACTTAAACATCACAACATACTACTAGCTAAAGTGATAGTAGCAAGAAATCTCTGTGACTTAAACAATCAATCTCGATTATAAAAGAGTTTGGGTGATGCACTAAATGTGGATAAAATGTGCTACACTGACTAACCTCATTAAAAACACAAACAGCAACAGCAGTAATTGGTTGGTTTCAAACAAATTAAGAGCATACCAGAAAATCCCCCTGAAAGAAAAGCAGGACTCCTGAATCCAAAATCTGGCAGGCAAAATTCAATCCATAAGAGAAAGTCAAATTGCTTTCTGTTGCTAACTGCAGCAATAACAGAATTTGTGATAAATACACAAGCTCTGTTTTGTAAATCATCGAATGCAAGGTAAAGCACTCTGGGCATATCCTGCAGTGGTTTACATCCCACTTCCCTGACTATGCTGATTACCATTTTATGAGCACAGACAAGTCCTTTGCTTGTCCAGATTTCCCCCCCTGAATAATTCTGCTTCTTACTCCAAGATATAGCTGAGCTCCTAGTCACTCTTCTGCGTAATTGTCTCTTTTAGTAGCTCTGTACCATTTAATTTTGCAGCTATTCAAGCAGCAGGACATTTCTAGAGAGTGCTCTTTCTCCCAGGGTCAAAATAAACTCCATGCCTGCATTAGAAAAAAATAATAGATTCCACCAGAAATCCTGGATGGACCGAATGTGTTACTCCATAATAACCACACATCAAGTTAAGACAAGATGACTTTACACAACTCAGCCAATTATTTTCCCACCTTGCTAGCCAGAATCACGTAGTTTTCCAGAATAAACTTCTATCCTGAAAGAGAACTTTCTGAATGGAAATCATGCAAGCAGAAGAGAAAAATGTAGATTTTGCCCATTTGTCCAGATTTTCCAAAAAGTGACCATTTCTCTATTCATCTCTCTCAGTCTGAACATTGCATCTTCCTTGTGTTTGTAAACAATGAACAAGCTAAACAAGCCTCCTCTTTTCTTTCCCACTGAAAACAAAAATAATGAATAGCTCCCCTGGGAGAATCACATTGCCACCTGACTAACCAAGGGCCCTCTTGAACACAGTCACACAGGAAAAATAATGTGCATTCCTGAGATCATTCCAAAGAAATGGAAATGCTGCTATTTAACTCCTTCAAAGACAAGGCCACTAGAATCACGCATGAAGCTGCCCCTCTACCATACATTCCTGGGCATAACTTGTCAACCAGAAACTTTCCCTTCAGAATGACAGACAAGAAGAGAATGTGAACACCACATAAAATAGGAATGAACAGGTCATGTCAGTGAGCTGCAGAAAATATACAAACTTCCTGACCTACCAGGCAATGTTTTTTCAGCAAGATAACAGGTAATGTGGAAGAAATAGATGTGTAAGCCCTAAAATATCATGATGGATCTGTTTTCTATCAAGGAAGTTGCTTTGGGCTGGGATACAAAAAGTAAAGGATTAACCCACACACCTCCCTAAAAAATTGCATTTCCACAGCTCTGTTACAGCTTTTGCAGTTCAGAGTAGGTTCCTTGCTAGGATCATGAATCATAACGGGTTAAAATATGGCAAATGGAAACACATTCCTAATAAATGCTACTTAGTGCCTGGCCACCTGTTGCAAACACAAGACAGTGGACAAGCACAAAATTAGTATTATTTATAAACACACAGTGATGATGTCAGGCACAGGGGCTGGGTAGAGATCTGGTGGTCTGGGCTGCTATATCACTGGGAAGAAACATACAGTGGGCATAAGCCTACTCTTCCACCGATCACCACAAAATGGCTTAGGTGCTTGTGAAACTGAGGGGCTAACCACAGTCCCTCCCTCCACATCCTGCACAACAGTAGACACAAGGTATAAACATTGCCCCGGATTTTTACCTAAAGTAGGGGACAAGAATTTACAAACAGCAAGGAGATATTGACAGGTTTGGTCTCCTCATGACCTTGGCTACACCCAAGTGCTTCACCAGGAGATTTTATGCGTGTAATCGCAATCATATTTCAGAGCTATAGAGCTACTCTAGACTTTAGTGTATTGATTGCTGGCAGTCTTAAAGAAGCACTCAAGTGCACAAACAGTGCAATTTATTTACATGCAACATCACATTGCCCTGTACAACTACCTGAAAGGTGGTTGTAGCCAGGGAGGGGTTGGTCTCTTCTCCCAGGCAACCAGCACCAGAACAAGGGGACACAGTCTCGAGCTGTGCCAGGGGAGGTTTAGACTCGAGGTGAGGAGAAAGTTCTTCACCGAGCGAGTTGTTCGTCATTGGAATGTGCTGCCCAGGGAGGTGGTGGAGTCACCATCCCTGGAGGTGCTCAAGAGGAGATTGGATGTGGCACTTGGTGCCATGGTCTAGTCATGAGGTCTGTGGAGACAGGTTGGACTCGATGATCCTCAAGGTCTCTTCCAGCCTTAGTGATACTGTGTTATACTCTGTTATACTGGTCTAGCTTGTCACATCTCCACCTGCCCCAAACTTCTGAGAAAGAAATTCCAATTGTAGTCAGACCTCTATAAGAGACATATATTAATATAATGCCACTCAGTATTCAGTTTCCCTGCACTCAAAAGTAAACAGTTCCTGCGAGCCCAATAGTTCTGTCAGCAGCATTTAGCTCTAAGAACTAAATTAGTTCTAATTTAGTTCTAAGAACTAATTTAGTTTGATGACAGGAATCACTGAATTTAGTACTGTCTGATATGGCACCTGCCTCTTCTGGGTGTATCAGCTGGGAAGAACAGAACAGCAGCGCTGCAAAATAAGACTAGGTTGAAAACTTTTGATCAAAGAAACAAGACACATGTATTCATGACTAACACCAAGGGAATCAAACTGATTCCTTTAAAATTCCTTATTTCCTGTTAAGCTTTTCATACATTCACTTGGGCTTTTTAGTCCTACCCTGCTGAGTAAGGTGCATTGTTACTGACTTGCCAACTTGCATTTCCCTCTAGGATTGCTGATAATTCGCTCAGCTTCATAGACAAGATTGCTGACAACTGCTCCATCGTGTTGCTTGGCCTCTTTTCCTAGAAATTCTTATTGCTCTCTGCAGGGGTACTTGGTTTTCCAAGAAGGGAGTTTATTCTTGTAATTCTAGATGGAATACATTTATTTCCATTTTTGCAGATGCAACTTTTTCCCCCCCATTTTCTTTTCCTTTCATAACACCTCTTTTTAAAACAATCAGATTTATAAATCTAATATACACAAAGGATATGTCCCTGTTACAGGAAGGATCTGGATGTGCTGGAGTGTGTCCAGAGAAGGGTCATGAGGAATATTAAAGGGCTACAGCTTCTCTCCTATGAGGACAGACTGAGGGAGTTGGGGTTGTTCAGTCTGGAGAGGAGAAGGCTCTGAGACCAAATTGTGACCCTCCAGTATCTTAAGGGGGCCTACAAGAAAGCTGGTGAGGAACTTCTATGGGTGTCAGGTAGTGATAGGACTAGGGGGAATGGAACAAAAATAGAAATGGGTAGATTCAGATTGAATTTTAGGAAGAAGTTCTTCACCATGAGGGTGGTGAGACACTGGAACAGGTTGCCCAGGGAGGTGATGGAAGCCCCAACCCTGAAGGTTTTTAAGGCCAGGCTGGATGTGGCTCTGAGCAACCTGATCTAGTGTAAGGTGTCCCTGCCCATGGCAAAGAGGTTAGAACTAGATGATCCTTGAGGTCGCTTCCAACCCAATCAATTCTATGATATTCAACAAGCCTAAAGCATGGATCTGAAGCAGATGACTGATTGGCAAACAGGGAGAGATGTCTAAAATGAGTAATTGAAATCATAGCTTTATTGAAAATCTCAAAGCATTTATTATTTTATTCAAAACTCAAGCAGCTGGGTTAATGCACAATCGCTTTTTTTTTTTAAGTACCTATATAGTACAGACCTGAACATACCATGAAAATCTATCTCCTATGCTCCAGAAGGGCTCTGAAATTGAAGAAAAATAAAAGGCAGCCTGCTTTAAAAATAAGCAAAGCAAGCAGATTATAACTCATTAATTGATTGAAGCCACTGGCGTTGGTAGTAAGAGTTGTGCAAATAATTGATCATCAAGTTGAGATCAAAGAAAAACTTGAAAGATCACATTGAATTGCAGGTGTATCAGATGGGAAAAAAAAAAAAAGGAGCACTTTTGTCCAGTAGGGCAGTGCATTGTGCATTCGTTCACCCAGCATGCTGGAGACACTCCCAGCTCACTCCTTCAGTTGAGGCAGTCTCACCCTTTAGCTCCTGTTGCACACACCTGCTTAATACACCCAAGTTCTCATGTCGATGCTGTTTTGCTTTGCACATATTGTTCAACTTCCAAAGTAAGAAATAAAATCTACACATCCCATCTCAGAGAAGAGCAACACAACCATGCAGAAACCCAAAGATAAAAAGGTACTTCTACTCTTCTTGGTACAACAATCTTTGAAGCAATTATCACAGTAATACTGGCTGCAACCTTAAATCTGCTTAAGCCAATCTAAAACTGAACTATTGCCAAGAACTGCAGTGCTGCCTCCCTTCTTGCTTTAAGTTTTCTCCTTCTGCAAAACTTCTGTGAATGGAAACAAGACTGTCTTTTAGGAGTCTGACACAGTATATTTCAAAACAAAGTGACATGACAGAGAGGGATGAACCACTTTGATAAAGCTGTAAACAAAGTTGCTGCTACAAACTGTCACAAACTGAAGAAGCTGAGCCTCAGTCAAATGAGTTCGAAAGCAAATAGGTCAAAACATCTTGCCATACTTGCCCATCATCTACTAGGATACTATGACAAACTTATTTATGACTCATACCTTTACAACTCATGTTTGCTAATCCCTTTGACATTGATTCTTTTAAGTGCTCTAAATCACTCACAACAATTCTATTAGAAATACTTAAAAATCAACAGCATATGCTCATGCCTGAGAAGGGTCAAAACTTAACTTAGTCCTGGTGTTTGACCGGAACAGAAACACCGAGAAGCCAGACAAGTTTTTACTCCCTTCCATCCTCCTCATCATAAGAGAGGTTGAAGTATGGGCCCCAACTCCTTCCTGGTATCAAAGAGCTACATCTGAAACATGGAAGAACCTACACTTCAAAAATCACATTGTTATTTGACATCTCCAGTGCTGTACTCAGAGAAGCATCTGTATTATTCTTAAATGTCCTAGGTGTTGGTGATTTTCAACCCTGACCCAGAGTTTCTACAAACCACACAAACAGGGCACTAAACCACTGAATGAATACCTGTGTCAAGAAGTAACTTCAAGTTTTGACTACAGAAAAAAAAAGGCATCTTCAAAATCGAATCTTAAAAGATAAAGAAAGGAAGGCAAATAAAAAAGGCCCAATACTTATTCCCTTGGGTTTGAATTCTGACTTAGCTATTTGGCAAGAAAGCAGGGCTGTGATTCTGATCTATGATTCTGGAATTGACAGTTACACTGTAAAAACAAAAACTGCCAAAAACCCAAAAGGTAATCATTCTGCTCATCACAACTGCTGCAGCCTTCCAAGAAGAACTACCTCTGCAGATGTAGGTGATGGAGAACATTATTTTGTAGCAAACTGAATATTGCTCAACCCCAGGCAGAGAGAAAAGGATAAACAAGACTCCCCTCCCACAATGTAGAATTGCCCACAGAGAGTTTATGGTAGGGCAGGAGCTTTAGTTCTAACTGATGGCTTGGGGAAGCTGAAAGAACTTCTAATTAATATGAACAAGGAGGAACACAGCGTGAGCTCTGAGATCCCACCCTGGAGGTCTCCTGTATTTTTCACTAGCTTCCAAACTCAAATTTATTTAGAGCTCATTAGGTGAAAAGATAAGGTCATTAAAATCACTTTCACACTCATTTTTTGTATTTGTGCTTTGCAGCATTTATTCCTCACATTTCTTACTGTAGATTCATGCATTCCAAATTGAGACTATGGTTTAACAGTTCTCCTGGATGTCCTAGAAACAACCCAAATATCAGATTTTCCACAACTCCTATGTTACAATAGGTCTTCTATCAGTTCAGAGCACAGTAGTTTAGGTGGGTTGGACTGGTTGATGGATTGGACACGATGACCTTGAAGGTCTCTTCCAACCTGGTCTGTTCTATTCTATATTGTTGATATTTTAAATACCCACAGGCTCATGAAAACAAAGGCTAGATAGCTATAGCTTAGATCCTGGTGACATAATTTCAAACACCTAACCTCTTCTTCAAGAGGAGCCCATTCTGTGGAAGATTACTTGCTTTACCAAAGTGAGTGTGTGGTTTATGTGTTTGCAGAACTACAGCCTAAGTGAAGAGGAACTGCATTCTGAGTATTTTGTTATCTCAGTATTGCAGCTCTTGCAATTACTACAAGTTGCCTGATAGTTTTTCTTTTTCCAAATCACAAGAGCTTTAAGAGCTTGATGAATTGAACCATAGCAGCTCAAAACCCCAGATGTAAATAAGAAGAATCTACTTCAAAATTCCGTGCTTTTTTAGCAACCTTCTGATTTTAAAACTGACATAACAGTGTGCTGCGAGGACGGATCTCACTTCTCAATTTGCATATGGATTCTGATAACATCTGGGCAACTTCTGTGAAATGTGGTATTTTGTATTCTCCCCCAGTCCTCATAAACCTTTTAAGCAAATAGAACACAAATAAAAAAAATAATGATCTGGAATAGACTTTCCTAGGAAAATGAGAAGTTGTGAGTATTTTTACTTCAAATAGAAAATGGAAAAAAGGATACTCTGCTGGAAGAGGTCCAAAACTAAGTCTGTTTTCCAGTAGCATTTTGTTCAAATTCTACCTCTCCTAGTCAAAAGAATGAAAACATTCATTACTCTATATTACACTGTTTTACACTTCTGTAATCAACTGGTTCAGATACAATACTGAACTTGAATTGCTGTTTCTCCCTAAATCAAATACTAGCCCCGCTTCATTACATTCTGACAGTTCATTGGGCATGTGGAAACAGCTGCTCCTGAGACCACATGATACTCAAACAGCTCTTTTAAACTGCAAGAGGTGCAAACCTCCAGAGAAGAAATAAAAATACTGAGATGTCATTGTAAATTATCACATTTGTCAAATTAGGTACTCAATTACAAAATATGAAACATCACACACAATTAATAAAGACTCCTTTTTTTGTCCAGTGTTCTGTGACCAGCCAATTCCAGGAACACTTAGCAAGAGTGTGAACACACTTGAGGCAAACTTTTCTAATGCCTCATACTAATCTTGAACCTAGGAAGACAACCCAAATTAAATGTAATCAGAACTATTCCAAATGTAGCTTTATGTGGGATTTCAGCTGTCAGCTAAGGCTGCAACTACTGAAACATAAAGTAAACGTTGACAGGGGACTACTTCAAAACAGATTTATGAAGAGAGCTGATAGATATTAGCAATGAATGATGATTTCAGAGACTAGTGTTTTTTGCTCACTCTGCTTTCACAATCCCAGTATCACCAGGTGAAATTCCTAGAGATCAAATGCAGAAACAAATGCACACTATATTTTAGGTAGGAACACAAGAATAGACAAAGAAAATGTATTTATTCTCTAGGCACTACTTTTCTATCCACGTTAGCTTTTAAACAAGGTCCTTGGAAGCCAAATATAGGATACAACCAATAGCCAAAAGCCTTCCCACTGCTGTAGATCCCCCTCATGCTCCAGAAATTCATTTAAACTGTGGACAATTTTGTGTCCTTCCCTTTCTCCTTGCACTCTCCCATGTACACAGCCCTGCTAAATCCCCTATATTTGCAATAGGCTTTGAATCTCCTTTGTGAATTCCCCTATGGCAGGAAGAAAATAAAAAGCCATTCTATGAACCTTTAACTGAGTATTGCTATGGCAACAAACATAATTCTGAACTTTTAAAGCATTTTCTAATGGGAATTATTTATACAGACAAGTCACTACATGGCTTTAAAACACTCAGAAATGTGTAATCAATCAGGAGGGATTACTGATAAAAAAGATAAAATTAATTTCAAACATAACATTAATTGGTTTAAAACACTACTGTTTGACCTAGTACTTAGGACAATGATGATCACAGCAATGCCTGCTTGACCAGGTGAATGAACAGGCATGGCTTTGAGCACTGAAGTATAGAAATTTCTGCAGTGATCAAGCCATGAATTCAAATAACATAGGTGTAAAATGACCTTTCCTTCTCTGGTTTGATCTGCCATAGCATTTACAATTACACTTCAGTGCAACCGTCAGTGGCACAGAAACTCCTTGTTGACTTTCCTAACTAACAAATTAAGATTAGAAGCAGTGATGGTTTTCTAGGAAAAGTAATGGGCTGTGTCTGAAGAGATAGGAGTTACATCTCTAACTCAGGGTCAAGACCTACACAATTTGGTCAAATCAAAATTGTTTCAGTTTCCCATCTGTATAATGAGACAATATTAGCTTTCACCTTATTCTTGGTTCAGCTTCTCTTTTTATTAGGTCAGGAACTTTGCCAGGCAAGACCTGGTTTTTCAGCATAGTTACAGAGGGACAAAGCACAGAATTCGGTCAGGATTTCAGACTGTTGTGATCAGCAGGTTTCCAACTCTGTATCGCAGTTAAAAGCCTGGTAGTAAACTAAAGGGTTCACAGTTGCTTTAATGATCAAAAAAGTCTGTGGCTGCATTAACTGCAATAATCTAAGCGTTGTTTGGAAGTGGACTGAGAGGAAAAGGTGTCAACACACATTGTCAAAATTTGTTGTCACCATAACCTTCATCTGTATTACAGGGAGCACAATGACCACCTGTCCACAAACTGTTCATAATAGGGATAGCTGAGAAGCAATCTGTGCTATTACTATCTTTTTTTCTATTCTTCCTCTCCTTCCTTTTCTATTTTCAGAAGAGACGAGTCTAAAAATAAGGTGATCAGCACATAGCACAGCACTACTTAAATGGGATTTTATTTAGAAAGCCTCTGCCTTGACAAAAAGGTTCACAGAAACTCCCTATTACAGCTGACTTCACAGACCTGAGATCACTATGGTTTTATACTATATATTGCACATATTACTATATATATATATTCTGTTCCCATTCAACTGTGTAATTATTTTTAGAAGACAAAAGTCAGCCTATTCCATTATTCTTGCAACACTAATACTAACCCTCCAAAGGATATTTCAAATGCTTCAATACAGCCAGATATCAACATCTACATGTGACCAAATGAATTCAATGCCCCTTCTCTAACCTAACAAGGTAGTTCCAATACTACTACACTATCACTAGGATGAAGGGAATGTAGCCCTTTGAAGATTGCAAAGTACAGAAACTCTAAGTTCAGTTAGCAGTATATTCATCAATTCATCCCATCTTCTTGCTGTAGCACCCTCTAGTAGACTAGTCTAGAATTCAGACCAAGAAATGTCTCAAAGAACAGTGGTCTGCTACAGCAAACCACTGTACAACCAGAAAGTATCTCCTTCAACTACCAAAATAATTACATTTCTATCACTCATCTAACCAAGATGAAAACAAAAACACACCCAGTGCTTTAACTGCAGCAAGTCTGTAACTCATCCTGCCCTGAATTTACAACGCTAGGCACTTGCTCAGATGCACTGATCTGACAACACTGCTCGGTGGTCCTTGCGAAAGTTTTCCCTTCCCTCTCATACAGTAAGCACTGGTTAAAACAGCACCGCTTCCAAAGGGCATAAATACTAGCTAAAAAAGTTTCAGTGGAGAAAATTTTACAGACTCCAGAAATCTGCTTTTAAAATAAAATAAAAGTCTTTTAGTCTTTTCTGTTATAACAGATGCTGAGAAATGGATTTTGATTTTTTTTGAAGACTGTTAACACAGGACACACGCAAATACATTTTTTTTCCCCATTTCCTCTGCAGCTGCAGCTAAGAAACTATTCCCAGATCTTTGCTGAGATAGTTGGTGATTATCACGTGCAAATAAAAGAAACAAAACAAACACACTGTAAGTTCTATTCCTGACAGCCAAATGAATGAAGAAAAGACACAATCTGAATTGGGGAGGGGGGGGGGGGAGGGGATAAAAGTGGGAGAATTTATTTCACACTGTTGAAAAGAGCATTACAAATGAAGCCCAGAAGGGACAGTGCCAATTACATGTTACTGCCACCATTGATGGTTCTCTTGTCAATTCTACATGATCAACATTCTTTGCTGCAGAGTTTGGGCTTTCAGCATCTCATCACTTCTTTTTAGGAAAACTTAGACCAAATATAAAACATTTTATAGTTTTATGCAAATCTGATTCTAACTTTCTATTTTTGACCTCCCTGTATGAAGAGAAAAAATATTCTCTGTTTTGTGGGTTTGGGGTTTTTTTTGTTGTTGTTGTTTAAAACCAAAACCAACCACCAGTTTAAGAACACAGCTCCACAGAAGCATTGATGAAGCAGTGTTCTGTGCTTGAAAAGAATCAACAGAAGTTTAAAAACACTAACAAAAAGTCCAAACTTCCTCCTCATCCTGAAAAGCACAGCCTCCCAAGGGTTAATCTGACAAACTTCAGTGCATGAGATGCAAATACTCCATAGTGTGAATTTTTTTCATAACTGGCCTTTTTAGAAGATATTTACAGAGTCACAGAATAGTAAGGGTTGGAAAGACCTCTGGGAATCATCCAGTCCACTCCTCCTGCTAATGCAGGGCGGTTGGAACTAGACGTTCCTTGTGGTCCCTTCCAGCCCTGACTGATACTATGTAGGTTTGTCTAGAACAGGTTGCACAGGAATGCATCCTGGAGGATTCTGCAAGTCTCCAGAGAAGGAAACTCCACAACTTCTCTGGGCAGCCTCTTTCAGTGCTCTGTCACCCTCAAAGCAAGTTTACCAATACAACAACTTTATAAAATCCTCTCTTCCCTCCTGCTCACGTAACGTCCTCGATATCACCATGAAAAATCTAGTTCAGAATACTGCAAAATAAAAAGCCCATACTGGGAAGAAAAAAATAAAAGAAAAAGAGACAAGAAAAAAAGAGAAAGAAAAAAAGGCATAACTTCACCTAAACCACAAATGTAGCATTTGCAAAAAACCGTCTGTGCTGTTCTTCCCCCCTACTTCCATATGGGAGGCCTTAGGTCCCAGAGCAATCAGGTACCATGTGGGCTGCAAATCAGACTTCTGTAAATACATCAAACATGGGTTTGGTTCTCTTTGTGCTTCAACAAATCTCTCATGCTGGTTATTTTTAAAACTATATGCCTGTACTTATATAAAGTACATTAAGACAACAGTTACACTGACTTTCAAGTAATTAGTACTTTGCATCTTCCATCCAGCTTTTCATTTCTATCCTGGTAAGGTGATGAGGAAAGGTCAATGAGCATGGGAGCAGATTTGGTATTCTCAGCTGAGCATCACATTAAAGATGAAACTGACAGCTGCACAAAGATGCAGGGTAACTCATTTTCACTTGGTTAGCTTCTGTGGACAAGAGCTGGTACAGAGTACGGAAAAAACACCAACTTTCCTCAGTGCTTGTCAGATAGGCATTCAAGAGTCAGTGCAAACAGTAAACAGCTGAGAGTGAGTAAGACTGGTCTGTCTACCTGGGGACATTCAGGAAAACGAATCCCTATTAACCATGCATGTGAAATCCATGGAATGCCTTGGGTTGGAAGGGACTACTAAAGGTCATCTAGTCCAACCCTCCTGTTGTAAGCAGGAACATCCCCAACTAGATCAGACTGCTCAAAGACCCAGCAAGCCTGACCTTAAATGTCTACAGGGATAGGGACTCCAGTTCCTGAGCAACCTGTTCCAGCACTCCACCATACTCATAGTAAAGAGCTTCTTCCTAATGTACAATCTAAATTTACACTCGTCCTAGCCTTCCTGACCTCATCCCTGCACAACTGGACAGCATCCCTATACTCCTCCCAAGATACCTGCCTTGCTTGAACTGCCTGTGCAGTTCCTTCTTGCCTTTTAGTTTGACCAGCATGTCTTGACTCAACCATGCTGGTCTCTTCCCTTCCTTGATTTCCTACACATGGGAATTGAGAGCTCTTGTACTCCAATGAAAGTGTTCTTAAAGAGCTGCCAGCTCTGTTCTGCTCCCTCCCTCCAAACAGATTACCCAGACAACCTTTAAAGGCTGTGTTAAACACTCTTGCTCAGAAACGAGAGCTCTACTTGGTTTCATGTAATTCAGTTGGGAAGATAAAGATTTAATCAAGTTAAACTAACTTCTTTTAAAATGACATGTTTAATAATACAACTCAGATTTTCAGTGTCTTCATGTATGCAATCCTTGACTTCACATATGAAACTTTCATAGAAGCCTTGGCTCAAGGGAATGCTGTTCTGTTAAATTCACATGCCAAAGATTTATAGCCACTTGAATAAAACCCACTAAGTACTCAAATGCTGTCACTCATTGTTTGGAAATTAAACCAAATTGCAGTCTGATATATGGGGCCTCTCAGGTGAATATCTAATTGTAAGAGAGAGTGATCTGATGCTTGTAGGATTGCCATTGCCTTATCTTTACTGCTCACTGCTTTAGGACATGGAATTGGAACTTGTGGAATGGGAGTAAAATTCACATCCAGCACAATGCTTAGCTGAAGAACACCAGCAAGATTTGCAACTGCAGAAGGGAGGGAAAAAACAAAACTGTAGCAAATAAATCTCCATGTAGGATGCAACAGTCCTGATCTGTTCTGCAAACAGATGTAAGACGCTTGAGCAATGTGACTGACGTGCACTGGGTAGATGCGCATTCAGGTTTTAGTGGCCAAATACACAAGAATCAGGATCCCTGGACTAGGCTGAAGCCTGCACTCTGTTAGTACCTACCCTGGCTAAGTTTATATTTTTGGAATAGAGTCAACCAGGTTGTTTATTCACAGAAGCTGCAAGCATGCCTCCTAACTGTAGTTTGTATCTGCAACGGCTTTGCATAACTTCACTTACACTTGCTTCAGACTCTCTAAGGCTCTGCCCAGCAACTTCCATATGCAGCAGGAAGAGCTAAATTAGGTTCTCAGATGTGAAAAAGTGGAAAACATGTACACTCCTAAATTTTATCAATTTGTGTACATATGCATGTTTGCAAGCATAGCTATGTAATAAAAGGCACAGCATCACAGTGGCACCTTCAGCTGTATCTTCTTTTCTCCCAGAGAGATTTCAAGCCTCACAATACAAAGTCCAGGTAATAAACAAACCCTGTATTTCTCTCAAATATAACTATGGCTACAAGCTTCATATATGATGCCAATTATTGGAGGGGAGGGCAAAGAAGCAAGTTGAATCGACTTTGCCTCCCAAAAACTTTGATTTTTCTTCCTCTACGCTAATACAAAGGACAAGGGAATTCTTTCAACTCTGCTTTATTTCCAACTATCAGAATGATTGTTACCTGTTTGACTGATAACTATCATCTTTCATTATTTTAAAGCACTGCCATTTTAGTGATTTGTCCTGGGTTTTAATCAGATTTGGTAGTTTAAAAAACAAAACACCTCACCCATGGAACACTACACTTTTCTTTGAAGCTTGAATTGGGGAAGTTTTCAAATGCAGACATAAATCAGGAATCCAGTTCCTATAGAAAGTCACTGGGAATTAATCTCCTGTCTGGGGCCTGTGGATTTACATAATTCCAGTGAAGATTTTTAAGCAAGAACCTAGAACAACATCAGCCTGAGCACTAGCCTAGTTCAGACAGCATTAGTTAGGCACCACGAGTTCTATTTGGATCACTGACTGCAATTGGTGACTTAGTTGTCACTACTGCCACAGTGTTTTTCTCCAAGAGAGGAGCCTAGAGTTCAGGGACTCACTGTCTAGGGCTATCTGGTCTTGCATTAGGCAATCAATGAAACCACAGCTTCCCAATTTAAACTTATTACATATTACATATTATTATTTAAACATATTTTACCAGGGCAGGCCTGCCACACATGGCAAAGAAAGAACTGATTGAGAAAGTCTTTGTTGCATAAGGAGACACACTTGAATCTGACTTAAGGTATGCACATACTTCTTCCAAAAGAATCCTTTCCACTTAAAACTGGCTTTGGAGCTTCTGTTATGAGACACCTGTTACAACTTTTGTTCATTACATAAAATGTAGGCTGAAAACTCCCCCAAAACCTAAACAGTTCTGGTAACATTCTCCTACCAACATTTCACTAAAAATATGGCATCTACATACATCCTCAAAAGGGCTCACATTATTAAGGGTGTATCCCTAGGTTTCTATGCATAACAGCTGTCCTTCAAAAATTCATTTGTGGCAGAGAAAAGACAGTTAAATTATCTATCACCTTCCTGTTGCACTGAGTGTAGACCTTCTAAGTATTATCAGAATAAAAATTCCCTCCCTTCTCCCCAGCTGCTCCCAACTCTCCTTTTGGGAGCAAGAAGGGAAAAGGCCACAGGGCAACTTGGATTCATTGACAAGTCATAGTAGTATTCAAAAGAAAAGTCTGGAGCAAGCTCCCACGTGGATCCTGCCTTTATAAACAGGATAGTAAATTCAAGTGAACTGTCTGTTACATAAACCCAAAATATCATTTATCTAAACCCTCCTGTTTACAACAGGATAAGAAATAGTAACAGAGCAGAGTCAGCAAAAACATTACATATGAACACTTCTGAAAGCACATGAGTAGTCCAAGGTACAGAAAAACAATTTTCCTAGACATTTCTCCAAATCCTGACAAACAGGTAGAATTACTGACTATATGTTCCTCCTCTAGGAATCAATGATGTAGGTCAAAATGAGGCAATCTACTATTGTTTAGTCGTATGACTAGGCACAGAACCCACCAAGATGCAACGGACCCATCACAGGTCAGAAGAACAAATGTCTCTCCATCTCTGATGCCTACAGCACAGCAAAATTATATACTAATAAAATTCCTAACCATTTCTGGCTGTAGAGGACAGAGTTAAGTTTCATCAGGGAATATACTCAGATGCTCCTCTGCAGTGAGGAACAAACACAGAATCTTCAGGTTAATGAAAATGAATTGCAACTGTTTGCCGACAATCATACTTGATAGGCACATATGAAAAGGCACTTTGTTTTCTGAGGCAATTCCTTGGTGCTACATACTATCTATATAAGTAATTTCCCCTGGAAGAAGTTGTGGAAAACCATTTCTACAGCACAGGCACACTGCAGCTACGTACATATGCTAAGGACGAAGCACAGACAAGGTTGCCTGCTTCAAAAAAGAGAGGGCAGAAATGGAAGCTTACTCACAAGTCATACACACTGGAGGTGTGAGGTAGGAGGAAAGAATAACAGCTCATCCTGAAAACAAGGATCACTGCATATTCCCCAAATTAGTTTGACACTGAATATAAAAATAATAATAATAATTGCAGATATAAATATATAAAGGAAAGAGCCAGAAAGTTGTCCTTAACATGAATCAAAAGGTTGCATCATGTATTGCCAAGACAGGCAAGAAGGAAACAAGATCAAAATTTTCCACAAACCCAAGAAAAATAGTTTCAATGACCAAAAGAGCTGTGCATGACATCATCAGTATAGTGAATACCTAATAACAGCTATGACCCTGCCAGTTCCCAGCCAGGGAAACTGATCTTAGCAAAATCTCCAGTTTAAACTAAGTGCATTTGCATTAAAACTTTTAGTACTGGGAAACATTCTAGAAAGTTTGACTGTAGAATTGCTTTCTTCAGAACAATTGTGTGTTATGGATTTGACAGGCTCTGCCAGTAACAAATACACTCTCCCACTCACCAACTGTGGATAAGAAATTTTGCAAGGCAAATGGACACAAGATTTATTGCCTTCTGCAAATCTTAAATTTTCATTTACATACATATCTGCATACATCACAAGGCTGCAAAGATACTCTAAGCTTTGCTGTAAGACTGTCACTCCCTGAAGCTAGAAAGGCAGCCGGGGAAAACACAAAGACAGATGTGTGAGGGATATGTTTGCTTACTGAAGCAGTTTAGCTTTGTCTTTTCAGATCAGATACAGGCCTACAATTTTCACAGAGCGTCATCTGACCTTTTTATCTCCTGAATTAGAGTATTTAACAGAGTGGCCACCAGTACTTGATGGTTTGCACTTACGAAGGGAACTCAGCTTGGCTGGCTAAAGGACAGAACTTCAGAAGTGGATGAAAGGACCCATCCCACAGTACTCTATCAAAGGTGTTACAGAAATATCTCCCACTACATCGATATTTCAAGTCTCCTGACCTCAGAGAGAGGGAAGGTTGCATAGCATCCCCAACAGTGGAAAAAACACCTTTTGCTTTTGTTGTTAAAACAAACTGAACACTATTTTAAGAATCCATTGTAATATCCAGAAGCCTTCCAGAAGTAGTTTCCCACCCTTTGTCACTGAGACAAATCATACAGGAGCAGTTAAACCTTCCCTTTAGATGTCACATATTGCTGCAAGATTAGCAATTATTTCTGTTCCTGTTTGCTTTATTATAAAGCTCTACAGAGTGCTATGTATACAGGTAATGCTTTTCACTTCAGCTTAGCTGAAGCTCTCTTACTGGCAAACATCACCAAAATGGCACAGATTATGAGCCAAGTTCCTTACCTTTCTTTTTATGCATCTATGGAAGCAGTTTCTTTACTACAAACACTGGCAACTTTGCTCTGTCTAATAATTGAAATACTAAAACATTTTGCTTGTTTTCCTCTGAAGCACAAGCAAGTTTTAGTGCTCATAAAAGAGGCAGAAGTCTGAAGTACACTGTGAAAAAGACATCAGGCCAACTTCCTCACAAGCATTTGAAAACATTATAAGGTAGCTTTCACCTCCCCAAATCAGCCAGAAAATCCACCTTCTTCAACAACTGCCAGGTGTCCTGTAGCTGGCAGCACATCCCCCACCCTCACTGCTAGTTATCTTTTTCAACCTGTAATGCTGCAAGCCTAAATCTTTAAACTCACAGGCTCTTTACACACCCTGCCAGCAAACACTACTGGCTGCAGTTCTCCTGAAGTTTAAAACGTACTTAGCATACTGCAATGCAAAAAGATGTTGCATGAGTTCACTATCTCCTGTTTCATTTCCCACAGCATCACATCCCCCCTCCCCTGCTCATCAATGCTGGCAGAGAAAGGCAGCTATGGTTCCAGCTGCCTGCAACTTAATAAAAGTAATTAGGCAAAACCATGTCTTTCCATCGCTGCAAACACAATAATCCATCACAGAAAACTCAAGAAGGCACTGTTTGAAAGGGGAGAAAATTAAGAAAGAGACGAAGAAAAAGAGGTCCATAAAACACAAGAGAGGAAAAGTAAACTATTTTTTTTAAGATGTGCTTTTATAGTTTACAGGGATTTTGCTGTAAAAATTCTCCCCATGCCTACTGCAGTCTTGACTTAGCAGCTAATTAGGGAAAAGGCTGGTTTTCTGATTGGTTCAATGTAAGTTATATTGTCCTAATGTAAGTTACACCATGAGCAAGAAATGGGACCAGCTGACTTCCTGAGCTTCTTTCCAATCCAAGTTATTCAACCAATTGATCACAAATATTAAGCAAGTCGTAAGATTTGCTACAGGAGATCTGAAGACCTGTAAGTAGAAAACATTTCTACAGCAATTTTAAAATAGCTTTGCAGGGGGAAGGGAAAACTAGGCAGATTTGGGGATGCTCTTCCATGAGTCTCACTAGATTAACAAAGATGCATACAGCTTGGTAGATAAAAGCTGTTTATCTCTAGACATGATGCTTAGGAAAAACAAATAAGCTTGCAGAGAAGTAGTTACTCTAGAAATAGCTTCTGCCTTCTCCTTTCCTTCTACACTTAAAACTGCTGAAGACGACATTGTATACAAGACTGGTCACATAGTTCTGAAGCAAAGCACCAAAGCATAAGAACATAGCTCAAACCAATAGTTAAGAACGAATAATATCAGAGGCACTATAGCCTGAAGCTAAGATTCAAGGGATTTCGAAATTCTACCACATATAAAGACATTGGATTGAACTTTTAAGACTAGAAAGGAAAGAGAGGTACACATGTCCTTCAAGCCATGAAAACCACCATCAGGGAAGACAGTGGGAATGTGGATCATGATTTAAATATAACACAGAACTGTGGTAGATTGTTTCTTTCTCCCTTTAAGAATAGCATTTCAGTGTTGATAGATTTTTTTTTAAAGTGTCTTAAATGTCCATCTCTTGCTCTTTGCTCCTCTACGAAGGTGGACAATGAAACAGTCAAGTTAGATTAACTTTCATATTGTCAGTGCGGCAGTGTTTGGGTTTCAGGCAATAACAATTTTGTTGTCCTCTAAAATAAGTTTAACATCATCCCAAATTTTTTACAATTCTGTGGGCTTTTGTACTACTTATTTTAAGGAAAAGAGCTTCTTTTACAGCACTTGCATAGAGGCTCATTTTAAAGCTTACATACTCTCTTGGCTTACTTCAAGGATAAATGAAGTTGGCAGCTGTCCATTGAGAGAGTTAGGGGCAGTAAAAAAAAAAAGATCCACAACTAAAAGTGTTTATTATTCACTAAACACAATTATCACCCACCAGAAAATGGGCAAATTGGCAGGAATGATGACACTAATTCTTTAATAGTCTGCTGGAGATGTAAGAAGCATTCCTGCCTACTCCAGGAAGTAAGCTAAAACCTTTTGGTGCATTCTCTCATTACGAGAAACACTGTCAAGAGCTGCACAGAATTCTTGTTAAGACTAAAACTACCATACCTTGGGAAAATAGATGGCATGGTGCCTAGTGATTCTTACACACAGGAAAAAACACAAACCTTGCTAACAGAGCTCCCTTTGCGGTATCAGGTACTCAGCTATTGACATGGCTGATAGAAAACCCTGCTTCCACAGACCTCAAGAACTTGAGAAGTTGTAGATGTATTTGGACTATTTTTTTCCCCATCTGTGCACTCCAGTTTTACAGTCTTGAATTGTAGGCAAAATCTTCAGAAACACATAATGAGCATCATCCCAGAGCTCTTGGAAATAAACAGTCCAGCACATTTTTAACACAGTAAAATGAATTTTCAAGGTAGGACTTAAAAGTATTTACATTCATACTTTTGTACTGCATGAATACAGGGAGCAAATGAATTCAATTTTTACTCTCTTACAGCTTGACATTGGTAATGTTTTTTTTCCCCAATAGCAGTTTCTAGCAGTAGACCACGATTCTGGCTCAGACCATCAGCCACGGTACTGGAATCTCAGAGGTCTGTAAGATGGATCTAAATTATCTCTCATAGCCTGCATGTCCTGTGTGGAAATCAGGAAAGAAGAGAAGTTACTCTGCAAAGCTAAGGAGCACACATTTTTCTCCTGCAACATGGGAGTGTGTTGTTGTCACATAGCATAAAATATGAGGGAACGGAGACCCTGCAGCTGCATTTAGCCCTGTGGCTCAACTGGTGCCCTCTCTTACAACTCACAAAAGAAGAAACAATTGCTATATGTGTATTTTTCCACCATCTGTGTTTCCATTTCTGAAGGAATTAACTATGAAAACTGTGAGAAAGTGCAAGCTGGAACTTGTGGAAAACATTAAAAGATTCAGGGGAAAAAAATAACAAATTAAGATCTAAGCAGTGGGTGCCACGTTCTGAAAGGGTAAAAATGTCTACAGAACATACCAGTCAAACACACAGGCAGCCAGAAACCTTGTATACAATCTCTAGCACAGCAGGAAATGTCAGCCTTTTTTCTTCCAGATGATAACATGGCCATACCACATTGATCCCCACATCAATCACTTCCATGCAAAATTATCATAATTAACTGTAATTAGGTCAGAAAATGGAAGCAATTTCTCCAAAATCTCTGTTCCAACTTGGCAGAATAAACCAGCCTTCCTGCCTTCAAGAGACTTGCCTACTGACAGTTCACAGCCCAGGTGCAAGGGAATGTCTCAGTCGCTCCAACCTGCCTCTGCTGCTGCCTCAAGGTCTCAGCAGGACTGACAGTGGGGCAAACAGTTGCATCAGTGGCCATTTCATCATCTGTGAGCTGTCCATGGTCTAATCCAGGAAAAAGGTGTTTCTTCCAACCAATGAAAGTTTCAAAGACTTAGATAACAACATCCAGGAATAAAACATACCCTCAGTTTGTGGGAGTCAACTGTGCACTAGGCATCCAAAGCAGAGTGCACTGAACTTGCCTTTATTCCACACACTGTTAGGGTCTGTATAATTTATAACACTTCTCAAGGTGCCTGAAAAGGAGCTATACACATTAAACCACGTGCACAAAAGCCACACAAAAAAAAATAATCCCCCTGCATAAACCCTTCCCCCAGCCAAGGAAGAGTCAAGGCACAGAAATTCCAGACAGACTCTTACAGAATTCATTACACAGATATATCACCTGCAAGAATGACTGCATATGACAATGAGTGGCATTACAAAAAGTCTGAAGATTAGATACAAATGTTGAGTGACACACACTAAATTTGCAAGAGAAAGCCATTCAGCACAGCAAGGCCTTTTCTGCCTTATCTTCGGGCTTGCATACTATGGATTGCCAAGAGTTTACAGTCAGATTGATTACAACGATCAAGAGTGAGGAAACAAATTTAACTTTCACTAAAAGAACAGGAAATTACCTAGGTTGGAGTTTTTGTTTCTGATGGTTTTGGGTTTTTGTGGGTTTTTTAAAATTTCTAATGAAGCAGCAAAAGCTTCTAAAGTGTATTTCAAGATACTAATGGTATCCAAAGAAGTAGAATAGAATAAACCAGGTTGGAAGAGACCTTCAAGATCATCGCATCCAACCTATCATCCAACACCACCTAATCAACTAACCCATGTAACCAAGCACCCTGTCAAGTCTCCTCCTGAACACCTCCAGTGACTGTGACTCCACCACCTCCCCGGGCAGTCCATTCCAATGGGCAATCACTCTCTCTGTGTAAAACTTCCTCCTGACCTCCAGCCTGAACCTCCCCTGGCGCAGCCTGAGACTGTGTCCTCTTGTTCTGGTGCTGGCTGCCTGGGAAAAGAGACCAACCTCTGCCTGTTTACAACCCCCCTTCGGGTAGTTGTAGAGAGCAATAAGGTCTCCCCTGAGTCTCCTCTTCTCCAGGCTAAGCAGCCCCAGCTCCCTCAGTCTCTCCTCATAGGGCTTGTGTTCCAAGCCCCTCACCAACTTTGTTGCCCTTCTTTGGACACGCTCCAGCAAGTCAACCTCCTTCCTAAACTGAGGGGCCCACAACTGGACACAGTCTGAAAAATTTGGTCTTATGAAATGTAGCACTCGTTTTAAAACAGAACAAGTTCCCAAGTTTTTCTTCTTCTGGTGGTACAGGATGCCTTCTTGGAAATGATAACGACAACTTTTAGCTAATAAACCAGTATGAAACAACCCCTCCAATGATGGAAATTTTGAGAAATGGTAAGCCATGAAGTCTATATAGTAAAATTACCTTACAGTACAAGAGCTCATGGACAAAGGTGGTGGTATTTACATACTAAGTCTCTAAATAAATTGGATTTACTCACTAGCACTTGTTCTCTCATAGACTTCATTTATTTACATGATCAAGCCTGCATTCTCAAAAGCACCAAGATATATGTGCCCAAGACATCTGCACCAAAGAGGGAAGAAAATAGTAGCTGTCAAGTCCATATCACATGTCTGGGGTTCCTCCACACTGACAAGCCAGACACCACTTGAGCATCAGCAGCAGCAGTTTTGAGGTAGTTTTCAGTCTCAGAGTCTTGTTAAATTAACTTTCCAAAAACCTAAAGTCAGCTGCTGCCCACTGTCTGTTTTCTTCCTCACTTGCAATATATGGCTGTTTTCCTTGTGATCTAACAGGAACAGGAATGGTATATGTGGTATGTCAAAGCCACCTACCTACCTTCCTTGTGCTGGGATGGTCTTCTGATGACAAGCTAGACGTGCATTGTTTTTATCAAAATGTAGATCTTTTCCTCTTGAAAACCACAATCCTCAGCTTTCCTGCTAAGAACACTGTCCTGGGCACGGTGATCTTTGTTATCAATATAGGCCATGAGTTCAACTGGTCTGCTTTGTTCAGCTGTTTCTCCTGGTGCTTACACATATGTGCATCTCCCCTTGCGCTCTTTTACTGAGCTCCACTTCTACACTAGCATGGTCAGGTCTGCCTAAAGGTGCTGTTATCTATCACTGTCTGGAGAGGTACTGATACTTATGAATGGATCTGAGGCTTTAACAACCCTGAAATCATTAAAAGGCACTCTGGTCATGATTTTAAAGTAATCTGAAGTGTAAGGAATCAGTAACTGCCTTGCTTTGTCCTCAGATTGCCACTGGGCATAAACACATGTCCCACGTCTTGAGTAAAATTAGTAAGCAAGAAGACAATGCTTGAGTCATCCAAGCAGGATTATAAAATTTACTCAGTCTACAATTTGACAGCACCAGGTATCAACTTTATGAAATTCTTGTGTGTTTTACAGGAATACTTTAGTTCCCAGTACTCAGAAACAGAAAGAATATTAACATACTTAACATCCAGGCCAGCTGCAACCCCAATAGGCCACCTTCTTCTAAAGTATGGTACATATTCCCTTAGGTCTACCATCTACTTGCATGGGAACTTATAGTACTGAATTATCCCTCACTTCTAATATCAACTTGAAATGGAAACAGAGTCCATGAGATGAAGGCAGTGCTTTAGTCATGAGCCTCTACCAATGCACTAGGGATTAGAACCTTGAACTTGTGGCTAATCACTGATTGGTATGCTCATTCTCTACATAAAAACCACTGCTGCTTCAGTATGCACAACAGCAGCTCTAATTAATAAATGGAAAAACAATTCTTGGCAGAGAAAGCAAAACATGGCCAAACATGCTAATACAGTAGTCTATTCTTGAATTCACAAGTCTGGACGGAGTGAATATTTTTAAGCCTATATCAGGTTAAAAGGAAAAACAAAAAAGGAGAAAAATTAAAAGGAAAACTGTAGGGAAAAGAAAAGGCAGTAATTTACAGCCCATGAGGATCTAAACTTCTTTTAAGATCATAGTATCGGTCAGGGCTGGAAGGGACCACAAGGATCATCTGGTTCCAACCCCCCTCCCATGGGCAGGGACACCTCACACTAGATCAGGCTGCCCAGAGCTTCATCCAGCCTGGGCTTAAACACCTCCAGGGATGGGGCCCCGACCACCTGCCTGGACAACCCATTCCAGGGCTTCACCACTCTCATGGTGAAGAACTTCCTCCTCACATCCAGCCTGAATCTCCCTGCCTCCAGCTTCATTCCATTCCCCCTAGTCCTATCACTACCTGAGATCTTGAGAAGTCCTTCCCCAGCCTTCCTGTAGGCCCCCTTCAGATACTGGAAGGCCACAATTAGGTCACCTCGGAGCCTTCTCTTCTGCAGACTGAACAGCCCCAACTCCTTCAGTCTGTCCTCATAGGAGAGGTGCTCCAGCCCTCTGGTGACTAATCTCCCCCATCACCTCAACTGTGTTTGTAAATTTAATAGAGAAGGTGCAAAGTAATATTTGTTCTGTAGGTTAGTGCACCATCTCTCACAGCAGAGGTAATAACTGGAATGGCTCTAGCACGCTGTATATGAAGATAAAAGATATGCCAAAGAGCATTTTTGCCTTTGTCTAGGGGTCATTCAATTTCTGAAACAAACTTATTCTGTTGGCAGTGTCTGTGTTTAGCCTGTATCCAGGGTTAAACTATAGCAGTTGCTTTATCATCTGATAACCCTTCTCCAGCAAAGTGGGCTTGGGAAAAGGAATGGAGGTCCCCAATCAAACAACCAAACCAATATTAATGCCTGTGTAATGCATACAAAGTTATACGGAGTACAGCAAATGTATGGTGGTCATAAGAAACAAAGTCAGTCTCCAGGAGCAGGAGAAGAGCAGAAATCCAGACAGGAGGCTCCCCTATCCTTAAGAAACTTCCCCTTTTATGATGAGTATGACAGTGTGAGATACACCTGTGAGCCAGCTCAGGTCAGCAGTTCTGGCTGACTCCAAGCTACTAACAGCCACAGCTACCATGGCTGGCTCATGATTCTATCCTACTGTGACAGTTTTAGAATCAAAGAAATCAGTTTGGGAAAAGAAGAACCACCTCCATTAGAAGGTATCACCTGCTGGCATTCTTGGAAAACACACAACTTAGACAAGACTGCCAAGTAGTACCAAAAAATCATGTGTGTGCTGGCAAGACAGACAAGGAAAAGACCTGCATAACAGCCACATAATGAAATAAATCTCAAAGAGGAAATTGTGGGGTTTTAAATCATCTATATTTTGAAGTTTTTAACAGTGAAGTAGTTAAAGGTGTCAGTGGATCCAAAGAGAATTCCACAGACATGTGCTTCTTGCAGTTTTACACTCAAAAGCTATAGTAGCAGGTAACAGATGAGTACTGATCTTCTGATGTTAATGCTGACTGCTTCAGTACTGAGTTTCAGGGATAGCTGAAAGCTGATCACAGCCTCTACAAATGTCAGCTGAGGGTGGCTCTAGACAGATGCCTATCCCAAAAAAACAGAACACTAAGTCTGAGATGCTTTGGGATCTCAACAGTCTTGCAATCTTCCTTCTTTCTCCTCTCCCCCCATTTATCTCCTGCTCCTATAAAGTCATGCAGGCCACCATGTAGATGAAGTGACCAATTATCATAAAATCTTCCTGAAAGCTCATTTGAAATGACAAAGGTTCTTCCCTTGTAACCAGGAGAAGACCTGTCTTGCAGCTTAACGCTGCCAATGCAGGAAAGTAACAGTAGACTCTGCAGTTATCAAGGGAGCAGATTGTCTGAGTTCAGTTATTGATTTTTACTTTGTTCAGAAAAATATCAGGTTATTGCTTGAGTTACAGAAGAAATGGGTTAGTCTAAGAAGGAAAAAGAACTTCCTTATTTCCAGAGATAGGACAGGTTACTTTAAATCTCACTAAAGAGATTTTAAGGACTCTTATTGAAACATCACCTGTGCTTTTCCTCCAATTTTAAGTCATACAGGGGAAGATATTCTTTTACTGGTGATACTAAATCTTGGGCCAGCCAAAAAGCAACAAGGAATTTTAGAAGTGCAGAGCAGTAAAGAATTCCAAGCTGCACATAGTTTTTAATCTGGGTAGGGAGGTTAATTTGAAACTTATCTGGCTCCCATTCTTTGAACATCTCTTATAGTTATCTTTTTTTCTTTCTATTGAGAACTGTGAGGTCTTTTCTTATTCCAGTTGAACTACTGTATTCAGAGAATCACTAATAAAATGTGCTGCCATATTTTCAAGCTTCTTTATAAACCTCTTGTTAGTTTGTGCCATTCAGGATTTGCTATTCCTAAGCCCAGTGTAGGTATAGCTACTCAGCCTTTTGAGCCCTCACAATTTATTGTTTTCCATTCATGCTCTTCAAATATTTTCTCAAGGTCAGCTGGACACTTTGTGAATGACCTGTGTTTTCAGTCTGTACCAATCTATTTGCTTCCTACAGAAATTCCTGGGGAAGAAACCAGGAAACACAAGTGACAATACAAGATCATTCAATTAGTGGGCCACACCATGACATGTGGTACCTTCTTTATAAATCACAATCTCTGAAGTGTCAGTGTTACATACAGTTTAACCATCGTTAATGAACTCTAATTCCTGGAGCCAGGGAGAGCTGCTGAACTTCTACAACCTGATTCCATTGGACTAGCTGATCACATTAACTCCTCTGGCATTAGCAATGCCTTTTAGCATTACAAAAGAACAGAAAAATTATCAGACTAATAAATTAAGAGAAAAGGGTTTTTTTTTCCCCAGAAAGAGTAGGGTGCAGAAAAAGAATACACCAAACACATCCCCTACTATATCACAAAAGGTCATCTATCTGAAAAAATCTTACCTTCCAGATGTTTTCCCCTACTATTTCATTGTCAATCTCTGCAACTACCCCAAGGGAGGAAATGAAGCCCCATTTACACAATATAGTGTCAGGGTATCATTTTGAAGGATGGACATTTCAAAAGGACATGTACTCTAGACCACAGTCAGTGTCAGTATTACGATTGCAAGAGAAAGTAAACCAGAAGTGGATCAATTTCATAGAATGGTTGGGGTTGGAAGAGACATTTGAACAACAGTGAAACAAAAATCATGAATGAAAACAAAAAGCATCTCATGTGGACACAATAGCAAAGAAGCACGTTTACAAACCATAAAAATCACAAGTCAGCAAGGAATTCTACCAACCACTTCCCCTCAAAACAAAGTTTAATAACACTGATGTGGTCAAACTTTTAGCATAAGAGTATGAAGTCAATAAAACCAAATCACTACAGCATTTTTGAGGTTTCCTCATACTAGGAGTCACCTATATACTAAAGAACCTTAAAACCCTGTCTGTGAAGTAAGAGAGAGTAGAATCATAGAATCAATAAGGCTGGAAAAGACCTCAAAGCTCATGTCCAACCTGTCACCCAAGACCTCATGACTACTAAGCCATGGCACCAAGTGCCACGTCCAATCCCCTCTGGAACACCTCCAGGGATGGTGACTCCACCACTTCCCTGGACAGCCCATTTCAATGGCTAACAACTCTCTCTGAAGAACTTTCTCCTCACCTTGAGCCTAAAATTCCCCTGGCACAGCTTGAGACTGTGTCCTCTTTTATTAAGTCACAGAGGTTTGAACAGATTTGTAAATTAAGTCCTTTAAACTTGCAAGTCAAATCCCTTAGCCATGTGCAATTCTCGGGCTTTGTGCAGTGCAGCTATCTACTCTGAACCCTTTTGGTTTCACCAGAGGTTTGTGGCTAGAAGCTCTACTCCCTGTTGCAATTGAAACAGACTGAATGGGGAGTTCTGGTGCAGAGAGAACTTTCCCAAGAATGCAACACAGTTCTCACAATAAACAGATCTATCAGGTAGCTGACAAAGGATCCGTCTTATTGATAGCAGCTCCTTTGTCTGGTTGGTTTTAAGTGTGACTGAATTTACATAGCACCTCTTCCAACTTTAAGGTGCATCACAACATTACAAAGAAACAAAGAGTTGATTTAAAATCTAGAACAACAACATACTTTTGGTATAGAAATAAAGGACACTCATTAAGGAATGAAAAAGACTTTTTTTTCCACACAGCTGTCATTCTCTTATTGTTTAACTATTTTTCATGCTCAAAAAGACCCTTATGAATCCAACTTGCAGAACATACTTATACTCTTGACAAAAGTTTCTGAATCCCCAGTACCATCCCACTTCAGCTTTAGAAACCTTTTTTGCTTATGAGCTGCTGAAAATATGAAAACATGAACAGACACATGCAAAAGAAGTAGACACAGAAGAAACCAGTATAAATTCACAGTGGTTTACCATATGAGCCAGGAACACATTTCACACTGACACAGTCATCCAATGGCCAACTTGGTTACATTCTGGATATTATTCCAGAATTCCCCACTACTGCTGAATGTCTTTTGTTTTTGCCATTTTCTTACCAGACACAGACAGCTACTAGAACCAATTCAAGTGGGTACAATCCTCCAATTGCACAATATTAGCCAAATAATGTAAGGCTTTGTCTATGCTATAAATTGTAGTATTACTTACAAAAGATTTGAGTGTTTTCAGAGTATGCTATTTCATTCTTTTCAGTCACCATTGTTACCTAAAAAATTCCTTACAACAGAGTAAGAAATGAGTGAAAATATGGTAGCAAGTTCACCGAACAAAAGAGAATGTAGAATAGTATCAGTCAGGGTTGGAAGAGACCACGAGGATCATCTAGTTCCAACCCCCCTGCCATGGGCAGGGACACCCCACACTAGATCAGGCTGGCCAGGGCCTCACCCAGCCTGCTCTTAAACACCTCCAGGAATGGGGCCTCAACCACCTCCCTGGACAACCCATTCCAGGGCTTCACCACTCTCATGGTGAAGAACCTCCTCCTCACATCCATCCTGAATCTCCTCACCTCCAGTTTCATTCCACCCCCGCTAGTCCTATCACTACCTGGTTCAAATCCCTCTCATCCTCCCATGCTGGAAGCCCCACATACACACATGCTCACATGTTATTGTGCTTATTTGGAAAGCTACTCTAAGTCACTATCCATTTCTCCATTTCTGTGCACCACGAATCTTTCCTCTAAATATGGAAAACATTTCAGTCCTCATACTTATCTACAAATGTATGAAGTCTGAAATTCTAAAACAATGACATTTGTCAAAACATGATCATAATCTTGAAAGTGTCCTACCTGAAAACAAGGAAAAAAAACCACACCTCTTTTGCACAGCATTCAGATAACAAAAAAAGACTGAATATATATTCCTGAAACCTTGCAAGAAGAAAAGCATCTTCTCATTTCTATGAAGAATATAGGCCAAAATCTCCTGCATTATTTTTAAAGCTGTAAGTAATCATGACAAATTTAGAGATGCTGTATTTCAGTGAAACTAGATAAAATAGGTTCATTTGCTGTGGCAACATTCACTACGTAAGTATTTTTATTTGCCATAGCATCACCCTCTATTGCAGAAGTAGCTAGCTAGTAAGACAGCACTACTTGCACTTCTCACCACTGTTATTTTGTCTCATCGGTTCTCCAGAGATCTCTGTTCATAAAATACACTCACACATAGCACTAGGCACAGAAGAGATGAGAGACAGATGCTTCTGCTTGTTGGTGGGTGGGATGGAAAAGAAGCTGGGGAAGCAGCTTTGCATCCAATCCATTACCATCATTTTCCTTTTAACCATCTAACAGCAACCCAGAAATCCACCCGAAATGCATTAAATCCTCTGAACTTATGAAATGATGCATTACTAAAGTCACAGCAGGGAAGCAAACTCAGTTCAGAACCCATAAAAAGACTTGCTCTAGAAGAATGTTTTCTCATTACAAGGTTATGGACAATCAAAGGCAATGTTTTTAATGTAGTGAGAAGATGCACAGTCACAGAAGAATCAAGGGAAAAGCATTATTTGTATTTCTTTCCAGAGGAATTCCTTTCCAGACAAATTCCTCTATGATGGGTTTTCCACCTCAAAAACAGCAACACAGATCAGCAGGGGCTTAATCTCTTGGTTCCCTGCTCCAGCACTTTACTATTCTTCCATGTATGCTCTCTTCAGCTACTTGAATGCATGGCTCTTCAAATAGCTAAGATAGAGTCCATAAAGGGTGGAAGTGAGTTTCCTATTACTGCAACATTTACTACTGTAAAACTGAGGCTGCAGTGAAGTTTGCAAATTAAAGAAATAAATTCTACTTTTCCATTTTTTTTAATGTGCTTTAGATTGCTTATCTTAATATAGGCCTTTACTGCTTGCAGAATTTGTTGAAAGTACAAAGTTGCAAATTCTAACCACCTATAATCACACCACTACACAAATAGACACTGCAAGTACAGTACGTGTTCTAATGTATCAAAGCATAAAAGGGAAGACATTTCTATGTAGTATCACCACAGCAGAGAGCTAAGTGACAGGAAGTCCTCATCCAGCTCCATCTAAGCTATTAAAGGTGAAATGCATACAGCAAGAATGACTAAACCCATAACTGATCCAAAATTATTTGGTTTTACATGAATACAAGAGACTAAAACTATATTAAACAGGCTATCATCAAATCTCTTAAGTGACAAAGCTTTCTGTCAAAGAGGGCAAGTAAAATCAAGTGTGTAATCACAAGAAGATGTGGCTTAAGGCCATTATCTCAGAGAATGACAGAAGGGTTTTTGCATTCTCCCTCTTTGCTTTTAGCACCCCCATCTTTGTTTTATTACTGCAGCTATTATTACTAGTGCTATTTGAAGACTAGAGTCCCCTGTGGTTATGAATGAAAAACAGAAAAGCAGTAACCTTAGGGTAAGAGTGTCTTTTTAATGAGTCCTGCCAGTCTTGTCCAACTGTCTCACGCTTTAATTATGGGGCACTATGCACAACTGTGGTTACCAGGCTCCACCAAAGGCTCATGGTTTTACTGTGATAACCACAGTGCAAATACCTAGCGAAATAACTATGCCTGCCCCAAGGCACTCACACAGTCCAAAAGTACAATTAAGGAAAACAAGTGTCTACACCTCAAGCATAAAGGCAGCAGGGCAAGGATAGCGATTACGAGTCGCCACGTGCTTTGGGACCTGGCCCTCTATGAAGTAATCACTCAAGTATCACAATCGCTTTCACTGACAATATTCAGAACGTTCATTACAGGCTAGGGTATGCAAATATCTCACAGTCTCAACTCAAAATGAAGACCAGACTTGAGGAAAATTACTCAATTTATACATAGTACTTACTAAGATTGCAATCAAAGACTGAGAGACCTGGGGCTGTTTAATCTTGAGAGAAGGCTGAGAAGGAATCTTATCAATGTCTACAAATATCTGAGGGGTGGGTGTCAAGATGAAGGTGACAGTCTCTTCATGGTGGTGCCCTGTGGTAGGGCAAGAAACAATGTGTACAAGTTACATCACAGGAGGTTCCATCTCAACACAAGGGGACACCTAGATGTGTTCCTGTGTGGCCTGCCTTGCCCCTTTGGCAGAGGCATTGAACTCAATGATCTCTGGAGGTCCTTTTCAACCTCTGACATTCCGTGGTTCAATGACAGCACAACTGAGGGGTTTAACTTATCAATTTCTATGATGCTTTCAGAACACACATTTATGTATCATTAAAAAATAATAATAAATTCACAAGCACCAAGGTCACTAACCACCTTTTTACTTTCCTGTAGTCAGCAGCTGCAAATTTTTGCTCTCAAGGCATCTCCTCTTTCCCAGACACACACATTTGATCCAAACCGTGGATCAAAACTTGGTTAGTTAAATCTGCAGTTACAAACTAAAAGGTACAGTACTCTTCATAAAACCAGAATGCTTGTTTTCCTAACTGCTAAGCCAGTACTCTCTTAATGATGAGGGGAAAAAAAGAAATAGGGTTTAAATCTTCAGTCTTAAATTTCTGCCTCAAAATTATGGTACTTTTCAGCAAGGCAGTTGCTGACTCAAGCAAAAAAAAAACTTAGCAAAGCTGAGCAGTAATTAAGAGATTTCATTTACAACACAATTACACATTTTTACAGGGGGAAATGTGCTTCTTATGACATAAAATTTCCCATTATACTGAAGAGACACACAGAGAAACAATACTATCTAAGTCTTTCATATGTCCTGTGAATTAAGTCATCACTCCTTATGGTAAGTAACTGTACACTTGAATAAAGTCAATACTGAAGGCAAAACCTAAAAAGCAATGAATAACCACTCAGAGCCAAAGAAAACAGTTCTTGGAGCTTTTCAGAATCACACATTCAAATCCTGTTCCAAAATTCAAGTCAACAAGCACCACACCATTACATTCCTTTATAGTCAGTGCAAGCCTCAGTATTTCTTCAATACACCTAATACAGTTTCCTAAGTTGTATTTACAGAAGTTAGACATTATGTCAAATCAGTACTTTCAGTGTGTAAACCCCTGAATATTTTACAGATGCACTTAGAGATGAAAAAAAATAATATAGGAGTCTGTATTTCCTAGTCAATCAAGAACTAAGAGCCTTAAAAATTGTCTACAGATTGTCATTTACCCTAATTTCATAGCAGTTAATGACCTTAAAGATGAGAATTTTGACTATGCAGCATTCCATATTTATCTTCACCTCAAAGGAAGTTGTTTGTTTTTTCAGTAGACCCACAGCATCCACTAATTGTTGGTTTATTATATATAAACACAGGACAGAGACATATTAGGTTCTTTCAGAACTTCTTCCTCACAACTGTAGTTTAATGATGGCAAAAAAATCTGCGCCAACTGTGCCAAGCCTGGGTACAGAACCTTTCCTTTGTTTGAATAGTCAGTGCTTTAAAAAAAAACTAAGTAATTTAGAATCAAAAATTTCATGCTACCTCTTAGCTACAAACATGCAAGGAGAGAAAAGAACAAACCCTGCAAGTACGACAGCACCTTGGACATTCAGAGATGCTTAGAGAGATGACTTGAACGCACTGAGCACATCCTAGTCCATATATACTCACTATCTGTATTTGTGTTCTGCCAGCAAAACAAGTAAACCCCAAACTCTTAAACTTACAGCATCCTCTCTAGCTTTCACAGCAAGTAAGAACCATGACAAGAACATCTTGAATGAAAATTAGTTCTACATGAAAGCAAGAATACTTAGCACCTCTCTGGTGAATTTCATCTCCCAAAAACACTGCAAGATATAAAAGAACTATTGTTTCAGTGAAAGGAGGCAAAAAAAGTGGATGCAGTATTTGGTAACAAAATGGATAGATGGACAGATGGCTGACACTTTGTGTTTGTATACTGTGATTTCATTCCCATCGTAGTGACACCTCAAAACAGGTTCTGCAGCACTAAACCAGCAAAGGTTTAGTGTATACTACTGTATACTGAGTACTACTAGCACACTACTGTACACAGAAATCCTGGCAGACATGGGTTACTTTCAACTATTTTTTCCCCTCATGAAATTCTTCTTGCTTCTCTCAAACCAATACTGTATTTGTTTCTATTCTAGCCCAACATAAGAAAAGCTTTTATATCCTTACTGAGAATAAAGTGTTTTTTCCTTTGCAGTTCCCATTAGTGCATTTCCAAAGGCACAAATCCCCAGCACAGTCAAGAAGCCAGATACAAAGCTGCAATTTAAGTTTGTCCATTACATGCCCTGATGAATTCCCTAATTTTTTTTCAGTGTTCTGTGGATCTTTAAGACACAGCTAACAGGGAAGACATGTAAAAAGATTCATGACAAAGCATTATCTTCTACCTTCATGTTCATTTGGGGTGTCTAAAACTACTAATGTAGATCAGTGCTGGGATCTCTATTGAGTTCCAAAAGCATCACTGCATGCTTGTCAGTATTCCACCACAGCAAACGCTGGTAGTGGATGGATGGAGAGCCAATCTCAAAGAGCAAGGCTCTGACAGATGCTCATCTATGTTGGTTAGTACCTCACTCACTCCACTATTAAGCAGCCCTAATTTCTATGAGACACTTATAGGAAAAGTAAAGCAAGAATGGCCAAGTTGTTCACTTCAGTATTTAATGTTCAGCTCATTAAAAGCCCAGCTTGAAGCCTTGTGTATATCCATGAACCTGGCAGAAACATTGCTACCAGCATTTTGAGTAGGGCCTTGAAAAATCAGAGGCTTGAACTTTATAAAGTAAGAGGAGCCAGTTAAAAACAATGGGAGGATGCAAATCCTGTGCTTCTGCTTGTTCAGTACAGGTTAGCAGGCTTGGTAACTGGAGGGAATTTGAACTGGGTTAAGAGAGTCAGCTCAGGTACAGATTATGGTCAGCAAAAAAAACCACAGAAGTTGTCTGCCAGTTAAACAGTTGACAGCAATATCTAACTGAAAACATTAGAGGGTGTCATCTAATAACCTCCTTGGCTAAAGCAGAGAGGATTCAAAACTGGACCTGAGACAAATTGAGCAATTATTGTGTTTTCTCACCACAAAGAATGAAGTCAGCATTACACAGCTCCTGAAAACGCTACTCCCTCTCACTAATGTTATCTGCACTTTAATGGAATACCAGCACTCCAGCCACTAAAACGTCACCCAGAATTCCTTTGTGCTCAAATTAATCTGAGATATTTAGCCCTAAAAATGCTAGCTGCAGCCAACACAAAATAGACCAAACAGAACAAGTACCTGGTGATCAAAATTGTATTGCAAACCCAGATACGCACGGGGAATGCAGGTAAAGAAAAAGACAGGAGGAAATTTGGCTTCTTGCTATTTGTGATGCATGAGTCAGTTCCTGCCATGTTAGATGCATTTCACCTTCATGAATTACCATCATATGGCAGGTGCAGTGGGATCTGCTAACAGTTTCTGTTTGGACAGCCCCAAAAAAATTGATGTTAAATACCATTTTGCCATTTCATTTTAGCACTTTCAAGTCAAATACAAAATATGCACTTAAAAATAGTGTCAATTAAAAGCGAGTGCAACCTGACAAAGAAAACCAGTTCTGTCCCATGTTGCTGCTTCCAGTGGACACAACAGACACACAGATTTTATTTTTTCCCCAAAGACATTTCAGCAAGGAAAACCATCAATAAATAAACCAGAATTGCTCGAGCAACAAGTGATTTGAGATTAAAAGTAGAAACAAAAGTAATTTTAAAAAGAGACAGCACAAATCACCAGTTTTCAAACACTTCAGCACACTCTTATTTGTGCATTCCTTAAGCTCTTTTGGGCAGGAATGGTTTCTCACTTTGGGAGTTTCTGACACCCCAGTTATGCTGGTTGACGGTGTGAAGAGTGACTGCTGATTGACATAACTTGACTAGCAGAAGCTGCCACAGTAGTCACACTTGCATTGGCAAAAACACTGCTTTTATCTGAGTTGCTTCCATCATTGGTGGGAATTTTTTCCTTGCATGAATAAACATAAAGATAATAAACAGGAGTAAGGGATTGGTGTCCAGTTTCATGGCTATGATCTTGTTTGGATTACAGAGATAAGGTGGGATAGTTCACATGACTGGAGAGGCACAGGCTCTTCAAGAAAAACACGCAGGAAAGACAAATGAAGGAGAATCACCCTTTATGTGAAAGAGATATGGAATGCAGAGAGCCTTGTCTGCACATGGGTAATGAGGTAACTGACACCTTATGGGTAAAGACAAAAGACCAGTATGGGTGACACTACAGTGGGCATCTGCTACTGGCCACGTGACCAGGAAGAACAAGTGGAAGAGGCCCTCTACAGATAGGTAGAAGCAACATCAAATACACAAGCCCTCGTCTTCATGCAGGACTTAAACCACAATGATATCCGCAGGAAGGACAGCACATCCCAGGATAAACAATGCAGGGTGCTCCTGGAGAGCACCCAAGACAAATTCCTGACATAAGTGATAAAGGAGCCAAAGATGAGAGTTGCTGTGCTGGACCTTCTACTTAAGGACACAAAGGTCAAAGACAGCCTTAAGTTGCAGTAACCATGGTGGTGTTCAAGATCTTGAAAGGAGGGAGCAGGGCAAAAAAACAAGATCACAATCCTGGATTTGAACACAGGAGACTTTGGTTTCTTCAAGAATTGGCATGAAAGTCTCAAGGGATAGGGCCCTGGAGGGAAGAAGGGTCCAATAAAGCTGGTTGAATGTCAAGGGCCACCTTCTCCAAGCTCAAAAACTGTTCATCCCAACAAGCAAGAAGTAAAAACAAAACTGCCAGGAGACCTACATGGATGAAGAAAGAGATCCTGCCAAAACTCAAACAGAAAGTATACAAAACATGGACACAGGGGCAGCTAACCTGGAAGACAGAGACACTGCCTGAACCATGCAGAAACGCAGTCAGGAAAGCCAGAATCTCCCTTGAGCTTAAACTGCGGGGGGTCATCAAAAATAAGTCTCTTTAGAGAGTGTAAAGAAAATGGAGCCAGATCCTTCCCAGTGGTGTTCAGGGACAGGAAAATGGTTACTGGGCACAAACTGAAAAACAGGAGGTTCCCTTAAAACATCAGGAAACACTTCTTTATAATGGAGGGTGACTGAGCCCAAGGAGGCAGTAGAGTCTCCCTCTTTGGAGATATTCTCATGCCATGTGGACACAGTCTTGCTGACCCTGCTCAAGCAACAAGGTGGACCAGATGACCTCCAGGCATTCCTTCCACCCACTACCATTCTGAGATTCTCAAAAAGCACTTCAGTGCCAAGAAACTTTCACCCATGCACCAGTGTTCATATCGCTATTTTATACCAGCCCTCCTATTCCATATAGTATCCTTAAAGATACAAACAGAGACTGCGTATTTGTGCATCACCCAGCATGAAGGGAGCCCTCTCTCAAACAAAGCCTCTAGGCATTTTAGTAACTTGAATAAGTAACTGCTTTCTGTACTACATTCTCAATTTCACTATTTCAATGGGGGAAAAAAAAATATCAAGATGTTTTCTCAAATTATATTACCATCATACATAGCAGCTCAAAATATGAAAGAAGAAAAAGAACTAAAAATAAAATATTCAATCTCAGGCTTTTTTCAATATACCAGTGTCTAATTGCAGAACAAATGAAACAGGAACAAAATCCAAACAGAGAAAATAAAATGTGCTGTCAATTCATTATTTCAGAGACTTATTGATACTAACTGCAAAAGACACTTTTTTTTTTTTCCACTTGAGAACAAAAAGGGAAGAAGCTCATCTATGAAAAATTTGAAGAGCTTTAGGACCCCCCCAAAAAACACATCTGAAAAATGCATTTGCTCTGTGTCACACTACACCACTTTCAGACACCTACTGAATATGGATTTACCTCAGTTCTTCCCTCTCTCTTCCACTTCACTCTGTTCCTTCATCCTTAACAAATTTTCCCGGCAGCACAGTGGAACACAGGCCACACAAACACAACAGCAGCCTTCTACTCAGACAGGTGTTGTGCCTACCCTTGATGATCACTGGTCAAAGCTCATATAAACTCATGCCACCAATAGATGAGCCGCATTTTTAACCCAGCTAACATGTGCTAATAATTCAGTGAAGACGCAGGTGTCAGTAATGCTCATTTATGGTAACTTCTGATAAATGGCAGCAGCCTGTGCCTGTTTGCCTCTCCAGTTGTTAGCATCACCTGGCCATAAATTTAAATAGTAACTTGCAACCTTTGAAGACCAGGACATTTATTTACTTCTTCATGCATTCTCCTAATTTGTTCTCCTTTAAATACTATACTGTTTTCTAAATAAAGACTGCTTCCTTTCTTCCTTGCCTGCTTCCTTTCTTCCTTGACTGCTTCCTTTCTTCCTTGCCTGCTTTCTTCCTTCCTTGCTTGCTTTCTTCCTTCCTTGCTTGCTTTCTTCCTTCCTTGCTTGCTTTCTTTCTTCCTTCCTTGCTTTCTTCCTTCCTTGCTTTCTTCCTTCCTTCCTTGCTTGCTTTCTTCCTTTCTTTCTTCAGTCACAGCACCACAAAGAGTATCTGTACATTCTGGATTTATTTTGTCTGGATTTATTTTGTCATTTATCCAGTTTCCAATTAACTTCTTTTGAAGATGCACATATATTCTATATATTTACAGAATAACAATTGTTATATGCCAAGTGTCATAAGCAACTCAGTTTTATCATCTAAAGCCAAACTATATTAAGCAATAGTTCTTGCTAAAGACAATGGTGTTTTCACATGCTTAAAGCACATGACAGTGACTCTTCCAGGGAATCAAGAGTTCTGCTCTTTGCTTTTTCTCTAAATGTTTGAGCAACTTCACCTGCAGCACATCGATTATGTTTATAAATAGTGTCATTTTCCTCACTGTAACCTGCTCTGTGGAGCATTCAAGAACCTAGGGATTTATTTCCTCAACGTGCCTAAGACTCAAAAATCGGCAAAGTTATTCTGTATACTGAAAAATACCATCACTGATTTCAGTTCCTGACATACTATTGGGACATCAGTACTATTTTTGCTCATCTTGATGAAAAAAAAAATTAAAATGTTAGGAACATCTTTTTTCTCAACCCATTCACCAACTGTGCACAGTTATGCACGTTGCAACTGCACCATAAATCAAGATGTAAGCTTACTGAACAGTACTTCAGATGCTTCCAGTATATGGTGCAGCTTGATATACCTCACTTACCTATTATGAGCACTGGCATGAGAGCAGTGGCCAATGGCAGCACAAACAAGTCAAAAATTTACATTCAGCTGCCCCAGCAGGGCATGCAAAAGCAACAGTCAAGGCTCTGGGTACCAACAATAGAGATGCAAATGCCAAGACGTATGACTTTATTGCAAGCAGTACTATGCATGGTTCTCCACTGACCAAACCAGTTGGAAAGTGATCTGATTTTGGCCATAGAGGAATCATTCCCCAAGCAATGCCTTCATACAGAAAGAAGGTGTTCCAATGATACAGGATTTGCATCACTGCCCTGGTTTGAGCTAGAACAGAACTAATTGTGTTCAGTGATATTACTTTTGAGCTAAGTCTCTCCTAAGTAACTGCACCTTCTGAAATTAGCAGCATGTTTTCACAGACAGTGTCTGCTTCTAACCGTGACAGTGCTTCATGTTTAGAATTGCTACCCAGGATTGGTGAATCAAAAGGCTCTCACTTATACTTGTTCCTATAGAAACCAAGGCCACTGCTAAATCTTGTGTGCCATGCTGAGGTGCTGTAAAGTGAAAGGTCACACCTGCAGGGAAGAGCAGACAGGATAGGTGACCCAAAACTGACCAACAAGGTATTCCATTCCAAATATGTCATGTTCAGCATAAAGCTGAGAGATGACCTGGGCAGCCTGATCTAGTTGGAGGTGTCCCTGCTCACTACAGTGGTGTTGACAAGATGACCTTTGATGGTCCTTTCCAACCTGATGCAATCTGTGGATCCGTCAATCTGTGCCTGACAACGGTCAAGCCCTTTTTCTTCAGTATCAGGTTTTGAAGAATCCTCTGCCCATGTGTCTGCCTTCAATCCTAATTCCTGAATTCAGCTCCTGAATCCAGCTCCTGTCTGCCCCGAGTTCAGTCTGGGACTTCCCCAGTTCCTGCCCCACAGAAACGGTGGTGACAGTAACATAACTGCCATCCTTTTCCAGTCTGTAAGTCTCTTGCTTGTATTCCCTTTCTCTTCCCCTCTGGGAAGGGAGAGGGGTTAATAGAGAGCATCTGTCATTCGTCTAGTGCCTGGCCCAGCCCTAATCCCTGACATTTGCAAATCTAAACAAGTCTGAATGACCCCAGAAGTTTGCTGGGAGCCACTATTTTAATCTAGCAGCTTTTACACTATGCTGGCATTATAGTGAGAACAACAGAAAAGGGAGGCAGCCTGCAATGTTTGGAAGGAAGCGCAGTAACAAGCCACTGTTGGTATACTTTCCTGTTCTCATCTGAGGCCTGAGAGCAACTGTGGAAGGACATGAATTTATTATCATAAACATTGCTTCTTTCTTAAATGTTATCCAAACTGCAAGACAATGAGTTGAGGACAGCTGCACCTCAGAAGTTCTCAGCTTGTGAGTTTTATTGTTGCTCTCTAAGGTGACAGTATAACCCAAATATTGGCTTCCTTCCATTCTGGATACTAGCCTGAAAAACTTGGTATATAGAAACAAAAACATCAAGAACAAAAGCCTCCCTTTCCTTTCCTGCTCATCACCAAATGATTTGTTTTAGCCAATAGCGGGTCCTGTCTTTCAGTGGACTCAATATCAGTACTCATTTATTTCCCCTCTTTCTCCATTTGTTGCATCCTGAATTTTGTCAATATAAATCTCAACAAAGAAGCCATTCAAAACTAAAAGCTTCTACCATTTTCTAAACTGATCATTTTTTTCACTTTGTGGAAGTTAATGTCAACATGCAACTTTCCCAGTACTAAGAACCGTTTAAAACATCATCACCTACTGCTTTCGACTACTTGGAAGAGACACTGAAGAGGAAGAGTTCTCATAAATGTAGTTGATATAAGAGAGTGCTGGAAGACCAAGATCAAAGAGCTAATCTATGAAGTATTCCAACAATAACAACAGAAAATGTCCACCTTTGCTGAAAGGTGGTTGTAGCCGGGAAGGGGTTGGTCTTTTCTCTCAGGCAACCAGCACCAGAACAAGGGGACACAGCCTCAAGCTGCGCCAGGGGAGGTTTAGACTCGAGGTGAGGAGAAAGTTCTTCACCGAGCGAGTCGTTCATCATTGGAATGTGCTGCCCAGGGAGGTGGTGGAGTCACCATCCCTGGAGGTGTTCAAGAGGAGATTGGACATGGCACTTGGTGCCATGGTCTAGTCATGGGGTCTGTGTTGATAGGCTGGACTCGATGATCCTCAAGGTCTCTTCCAACCTTAGTTATACTGTGATACTGTGATACTACTGTGACCTCGCTCTTCAATGCCCCAATTCTCTACTTCAGTAAAATAGCATCTAGTTGTACAGTACACTCAACACTGAAGAATCAAAAGATACAGGGAACTCTAACCTTTTAAAGCAGTAGAAACCACCTTTATCTTATTTGAGAATTCTCAAGCACACCAGCCAGTATATTATCTTAGAAGACTTGTCTTACATGAATGACAACCTCCCTATGTTTAAACCTGAGCCACACTCTAGAACCAGTCCTAGGATTGAAAAAAGATGAGACAACAGAAATAAAGAATTTAATTGCTGCTTGCAGGGTCTCAGAGTTAATGTCAGTTCATTTTCTATGAAAAAAAAAGGGAGCCTAGGACTCTTTTCTGCTAGAAAATGAATGCTAATATTCATAGGAACAACATAATCTGAAAAACATATATTTGGAGATTTAATAATGCTAGAACGATTTGGTTTAATTTCTTATTTCTATCCAGTGGCATACACCTTTCCAGTACCTTTGGCCTGAAAGATGTTGAATTAAGCAGATTCATACATTGAATTTTTGAACATACAATTCCATTTGCATCATTGATTAGCAGCAGCACTAACCAAAGACAGAAGGGAAAACAATCACCAAGGGAATTTAGCATTGAGGCAATTGAGGTTTGAGGGCACAGCTGGGCAGTCAGAGAGAAGGGAAAGTAAAACCTATTCAGGAGGAGCTAGGTTAAGAAGCCTGAGTGTCAGCTGGACACTTCATCTCATTTGAACAGTACACATTTCTTCTTGCTCCTCCTATTTCACCATTAAATAACACTTTTCATTCCAGGAAGAAACTATTTTCTCCAAATTGGCAAATTCATTCCCAAGTCCTGAGACAAGTGCAAAAGTCTCTCTGAAAACTGTAAGAGAAAAGTCACACATTTACACAAAAATAAAACATAAATAATCAAATGCCACAACTTCTTTCCTTCACTTCTCTGTCCTTTTCCTTGTCTTCTTCCCCTCAAAAGAAAATACTTCATTCTTCTTCTCTGTAGTTAAATGAAGACTGCTTGATAATACAGCTTTCTACTTATCTCCTGGTCCTAAGTCTTAGCTGCCAAATGCCTACCAAGAGACAAAATGCAAAAGCTAATGAAGTAACTGAAATGATGACATTTTTTCATAGAAGTATTACATTCTGGGATAAACTTTAGAGAAACTGTTGAAAGCTGCAACAGAAAGCAACACCTTCACTCCAAGTTTTAAGTGGCAGAAAGTTTCTGGTGAAGGAAGTGGATTTGGAGGGGGCAGGTGATTTTTTTCCATATTTGTTTTGCTTAAGGTAAGTTTTCTTGTGAAAGTGTATTAGTACCAGAACATGAAAGCAGGTTTAAACTTCTGTGGGTGTTGTCATTCTAAATTCAGAAAGCTGTGGTTCTGATGCCAGCACTGCTACATGCAGTTTTGCCAAACAGCAGCAGGTCAAAAAATGTTACAATTGCTACAATTTTCACAAAGAGCTGAGTAAACACTAAAGCCAGCCACTCTTGAGTGATGTCATCCTTGACTTAGCTGCCCCTCAGGCAGCATGCACAGGGGCTGGGTCAACCCATGTAACTGTTCCCCAAGTATAGAAAATGGGTACAGACATGCAGTATAAGATATGGCTCATCAATACTACAAAATGCATGGCAAAAGATTAACGTGGTGGTGGCGGCAACTGTCTCCTTGTTGCACTGGTCAAGAGATCAGCAGTGTAAAGACAAGGAGCTCTACCCTTAAAAAGTCATCTATTTAATTTTACTGTTTTCAAGTGTACCTATCTTACATGGAGGTTAGTGAGATAAAGATTGCATTCTGTCTGCACCATCTGAGAGTTCCAGCTTCCTCTGTCATCAGGCTGATGTGATTAGATCTGACTTTGCTACAGCACTGGATAGACATTGCTGGGCTTGTTCTTGACAATTTCAAGTGTAGCTTCTACCCAAGTTAATTTCATTGTTGTGGAAACAGTGGTTATATCCCACAAAGAAGTGTGAAGTGGATACCACAGTATTGTTACATCATACCTGGTCTGTCTGCAAAATGAAACAGGAAATGAACTATTTTACACAGTTTGCTTCTAATTCTTACACAGATGGCACTTAAACAACAATTCCAGCCTTCACAGTTTTACTTCAAAGTCAGTGCCAAGGCAAGGATAATCCTTTCTAGACATTTTCTCCTTGGTTTTTGAGACACCAACTTCCATATAAAATAAAATTTAACAGCCACATGTCTTCCCTAGCCATGCATTGAACAAGGTTTTTGACAAGACACAGAATAGACCTTCAAACACTGAGCCAAGTGACACCAAAGAGAGTCACAAATCTCTACAACGTACAAAGCTTGCTTCTTAACCCTTATCTTCAGGGAGGTGTACCACAAGGAAAAGAAAATAGAGATCCAACAAAAAAAGCCCCCCAAAAGTAGGGAAAGTAGAATTACCTTTGTTCAGAGCTGTAAAGTTAGAACTACCATTATGCCAAGTGTGGGATAATGAATAATGACTGGTTTTAAAGCTAGTATTCACTACAAAATGAATGAGCCAAACCCAGACAACTAATAGAGCTAAAACAGTGCATGTGCTCATGTGGGTGTTTCCTTATACAAAACTACTTTTCAAAAAGTTCTTTAGCCACTGAATTAGGTAAATAGTCAATACAGCTAACTCTGGAGAGAATGGTGACAAACTCAAGAAGAATAGCCGACTATCAGCTTGCATTGGCCAGCTGTGCCAGGGGAAGTTTAGGCTCGAGGTGAGGAGAAAGTTCTTCAGAGAGAGGGCTGTTAGCCATTGGAATGAGCTGCCCAGGGAGGTGGTGGAGTCACCATCCCTGGAGGTGTTCAAGAGGGGACTGGATGTGGCACTTGGTGCCATGGCTTAGTAGTCACGAGGTGTTGGGTGACAGGTTGGACTTGATGATCTTTGAGGTCTTTTCCAACCTTTTTGATTCTATGATTCTGTATCCTCTTCTTACGTAAGTCTTTATCTTAATGTCACAGGGACAGAAGTCATAGGAAAAACAGGTACACTAAAAATCTCATATCCTTAAAAGAAATGCCTTTTTCATGTATTCAAATGCAGATGATGAAAAGTTTTCAACCAAAGCCAGGGTCAAAAAAAAAGGAAAGGAAAAAAAAGGAGAAGAGAAAAATAAAAAGAGGAATGGTGGTCTGGATCCCATCAAGACCTCCCAACAGCATCGATAGCAGTTTGCATGTAGATCAAGTTCAGCTTATAGTGCACAGTCTGTGTAGTCAGGTTATGAATTTTACCCTTTATTATCCTTTATAGAAAGTCTATTAAGTATCAGACAAAACGGCTAGGATTTTGTTGGGCTTGTGGATGTTTGGGTTTGTTAAGATTGCTTTTGTGGAGGCACACATCGAAATCTGACAGAGGATGAAAAAGCAGAGTATTCCGGTAAATTTCTCTTGACAGCTCACAGTTTATTCCAGGCAAAAACAAAATACAGAGATTTGAGCAAGAAACAGTTACATAAGTTAATACTTTGGCAGATTGCTCCTTCAAAATCATTGTATTTAAGAACGCTTCACTTCAGCAGTTTAAGTGCACGCGGAAGATGCCTTGCTTTATCCGGTTTCTACAATAATTCATTCAGAGGGAATACTACTTTTGCTAATATTAAATCCTACACACTGAAATTTCAGATGAAGTCTCTGACAGATCTTAATGTTGCCAACAGACATGCAGTCATTCCCCGCTGCTCCGTACTTTGGCTTTCTCAAGACTGCATTTTGGAACTCCTGTGAACTGTACAGCTAGCACAGGGAATTCAGCATATGAGTAATGTTATTTTCGGCGCTCCTTCAAAAGAAACCTCGTGCATATTTCTCTAGACCTGAGAAAACTTCTACTCTTTTTATGTCCTCTAAACAGAGAAGGGGGAAAACAAAAAAAAGAAAAGTCAACATGCATATTTCAGTTATCACAACAAAATAAAAAAATATCTTGCTACACACTGCCACCCAAATGCCTCCAAGCTAGGCTTTCTTTACCAGCTGTTGAGAAAGGAGCAGGTACTTTTGACCAGGAAACAGGCAAAACATAACACAAATCAAAAACTGTGAGAATTAACCATCAGCAGGATGAAGAAAAGGGACCTGCTACCACAGCAGGCAATTAAAAGGGAAAAAAAAAAATCACAAGCAACCTACCAATCCAATTATCCATCAGAGACTCTGCAGTTACTGTGGCTTCTACATGACTTGCAGCCTTGCTGATCAAGGGCCGTCACAGGACACCTAAGCAATAAGAATGTCACATTTCAAACTTGCAATACTTAACAATAATTTGCCATTTTCTTGAAGCCTTAGGGAAACCTGTTCCACCTTGGTCATTTCTTTAAAAGAACTGCACCACAGTGAGGACGTTCAGGAGTATTTTTTTTTTGCTGTGTTAACTTGTTCTGTTCTTGTAAGTAAACTAACCGTTGACAACCTGTCTTCATCTGCAGTGGGGAGCTAAAGGACTTTGATAGAAGATCCCCCCTGCCCAGAACCCATTGCCTTAATTTATATAGATGGTTTCTCCCCTAAGCTTACACTATAATGATGAAGCTCTATAAAGTGAAGGAAAAAAAAAGCCTTCTTCTCATAGCTGTTATTACTATGGTCTGCATTTTCACCACTGAGTGGGGAAAAGAACTGAACCAACAACCCAAGCTAGTCCCCCTAGTGTACCTTTGCAGTAGAAGCATAAAGAGTATGTGATAAATCTCACTACCGTCTTTTTGCATGAAACTAGCTTTTTTGGGTTTCCTTTTCAGTAGAAGACATAACCAGGTACAAAAACTGTGGGGAAACTAGACAATCTTTCAGTCCATTTATCTAATCTCTCCTTGCTTCTATTTCTCAACAAGTTAAAATGTTGTTCAAAGATCATTCATCTGCATCCAGAAGATTATCTTAAACAAAATGTGCTGACCTGTTGGCAATGGCTAGGTCTAGTTTTAACATGGTTTAGCTTTGTTTAGCCTGATGCCTTCTGTTCCTTCTAGCAAGGAAATTGCATTAAAAAGCTAACAATGTGCATAAGACATTTGATGCATTGTCATTTCCATCCCAGCATTCATACCTTCTAAAATACATAAATGACAATCAATGCTCTGAACATGTTTGAAAATGAAACAACCTTTATAGGTATTTCCACGGGCTAATTTTCAGTTTAAAAAATGCATGTTGGAAAAAATAAAGCATCATTTGCTGCCTAGCAGTACCCCTGTTTCAAGTTGAACAAAGCAGAAAACACTGTACTCAGGTGAGAACACATGAAGAGGGCTTGTCTGATCAGAATGATTCTATGATACTATGCTCTACAAAAAAATCACTTGATTTCGGAGGGGTGTGGGGGGGAAGAAATAAACAAAACACACACACAACAAAACTGAGCACAGTGGAACTGCAAGGAACCTCTCCAAAAACTGTTACGTAAGGCATTGTCAAACTTCATGTCACCTCCACAGAGGCCTCAAGTTGCTATTTTACCCCCCATGGGGAGCAGGGATTAATGATCTAAATGACACAGTTCTCAGATAGGAGGTGATAGCAGAAGCCTGCCCAAAGGGGAGCTTCCTGGGCTGAAGGCTTTCTGGGGAAGCTGAAGGGGGATGAGGAAATCGCTTCAGCGTCCCGGTGAAACTCCAGCTTCGCCCCGAGCCGCCAGGCACGTCCCGTTCCGTCTCCCGGAGCAGGCAAGCCGAGGGACTCACGCCCCACGGCGTGACACTCTTCCACCGACACAGCAGTACCCACCACCCGCCTGGTCTCCCGGACTGTTCCGCGTAGCCAGCGACACTCGGCGGGACAGCAGCCCCGTCCGCGCTGCGCCCCACGGCTGGATGCCCCGCGTAGCAGGAACGCTTCCCGGCCGGGGAAGAGGGGCGTGGGAAGCGCTGTAAACAAGCGGATTCAGAAGAGGCACGGAGTGCGAGCCAGGCGGGGCAACCTCCCGAGGCTAGGGGGATCGGGAGATGTGCCCTTCGTGCTAGAAAAGCGACAAGCGTGCCTCTTCCTAAGCACCTCTTCAAGTCCAGATCTGATGGAGATTAAAACCCGGAACATAAAACCACTATCCCAGCCCTACTGGACTCACACGCCCCCTCCCCCGGACTACTGGAAGGGAGACACTCACCGATTGTTTCTCGCCCTCCCCCGCCCCTCGCCTCTAAAAGCACCAGCGACCCGACGAGGCGCTTACCTTCCCCGGGTGGCTCCCGGGCCGCCGGGACGGGCGCTCAGCGCCCGCCAGTCCGCGCAGGCAAGAGAATGTTCCCCCTCTTTCGCTCCAGGCGGGCAGCTCCAGCGCTGTCCCCGCAGCCCGGCGCTCCGGAGGTGTCAGTCGGCAGGTCCCAGTCGGGGCGGCACGGGCGATTCCACTCTGCGCGGGACGAGGAGCTGCTGATGGCCGGAGGAGGAAAAGGAGGGCGGCGGGGAGGTCCCCACTCTTCCTGGGGTGCGCCGCTGAGGTGGCTGCTTCCCCCTCCGCCCAGCTCTCTCTCCGGGGCCTGCCTGCTCCCTGCTTCGCGCTGTCCTGAGGTGCAACCCGGCTCCGTCCGTCCCGTTCGCTTTCCCCTGTCCCTCTCGCCGGCGGCGAGCTACGCCGCGCACAGGCCCCGCCGGCGGCCAGAAGGACCCGGGGGCGACAGGGGATTCCGGCCCGGCCTCCTGTCCTCTCCCTAGGGCCTGGTGTACACTCTCCGCGGGGAGAGGAGGCCCTGCCCTGCCCCGGCCTGGCGGGCAGTGAGCAGCCCCGGGAAGGTCACCGGCACCGTGGAGCCGAGCCAGGAGAAGCTCCCTCCGGCACTGCTACGGCGGTTGCTACTGCTGCCGGCCCGGCCTCAGCGGCCGCTGGGTGCCGCGCTCCGCCCGGACTCGCTTCGTGCCGATGCCGGGCAGCCGCCTCCGAGTCTGAGTGCCAGGCTGCCCCCTTCCCCTTCCTTCCTTCCTTGCCTCCCGCCCCTTCCCCGATGCCAGCCTTCCCCCGCCAGGTCCCTCCTGCGCCCTGTGCCAGGCTGCCCCCTGCGGGTCTCGGTGCCGCGGCTGTCCGCCGTCGGCGCTGCGCCCGGGGGGCCGAGGCGGAGGCGGGCGTGAGGGTGACGGCCGCTGCTGTTCCGCGGGTGCTGGGAGCGGGGTGCCCACCGCCGCTCTACCCCGGGCTCAGCAGCAGCTGCAGTGACTGTGTGTCTGTGTCATGTCTGTGCATGGGCGGGCGGAGGCGCGGGGCCGAGGCGGAGCCAGCCCGCTGACACGCCGCCCAGCGACAGGCGCCGAGCGCCCAACCAGCAGCAGCCGCCACCGCAGCCCGTCCGCGCCGCGCAGTGCCCGGGGTCGCTACACCTGAGCCCGGGCGGAAAGGGGCGAAGCCGCCGCCCGTGCCCCGCCGCCGCCGTGACAGTGAGTGGGTCCCGCGAGAGGGGGCTGTGGTGGGAGAGCCGGCTCCGAGCGTTGGGGGCGGCCAGCACCACGCACGGACGCTTACCGCGTCCTCCTGCCTAGAGATCCTCCCGGGCGCCGCACCTGAGCGCGCCGTCCCGGCCGGCAGCGAGCCGCCAGAGCGCGCTAGGGTAAGTGAGGGGTGAGCGGGGCGTCCCCGGCCACGGCGGCCCGGCCTGGCCCGGCCCTCGCCTCAGGCTCTGGCGACGGGGTGCCCTCCGGGAGGCGGAGTGGCGCCCAGCCGTGCGCGCTCGGCAGTAGAAGACTCAGCTTTGTGCCACCGTTCGCGTGTCAGAAATTAACGCCACATCTTTCCGCGTACATGCGGCGGAGCGTGTCCCTGTGGTGATCTCCTGCGTGCTGATAACTGCTGGAAGAGAAGTGATAAACGCACCTTTCCCCCCCACCCCTTTTTTTCTTTCCCTGGCGTGGGCACAAAGCAATCACCAGCGCGCTTTTAAAGGCTGTTTTTGTTCGTCATCTTTCACTTCATTAGCAGCGTGAAATGGATTGTTGTAATACATTCGCATACTGAAACCGGGTGAATGGGTGGATAGGGTACCTGAAATTTCAAGAGGAGCGCAAGGAGAGCAGGAATTAGAGGAGAGAAGCAAATGTGCATACAATTCGATTTCAGGAAGGCATTGATCCATTCTTAGAATGGAAGAGGAAGGAAAGTATACACGTGCTTTGAGTAACAATGTAAATAATCAGAACTAGAAATAATAGGCACTCTATTCAGTCGTTACTGCTTTTTTCTCTCGGGAGGGAGTAGTTTAAGAGAAAAAATATTCTGAAGAAGGCACCACAAATGTTATTTTCTCTTGTTACATCCACTGCTTAAATGTTATAAGGTTCTCTGAAGTTGCTTTGGTGTGGTCAGAAATTACATTCTGTATGCTATATCAAAATATTGTAATCTCTGGAACAGGTTATTCATGGCAAGATAATATTTGCCAGGCTTGATTAAGGTCCATCAAGGTTAGTATTCTGTCTCCAGCAGTATCCACTTCCTGATACTTTAGTTAAGAGTGCTACCAGATGAAGTTGGTATAAATGTTCCTAACTGCAAATTTTGACATATTATGACAACTAGGAAAGCATTCAGGGGAATCAAAAAACAAACAAACAAAACCCCTACGACCCTCTGCTTATCTGTAAAAAGAACTTAATCTTGATATGGATCACGTTCTGGAGAGGCTGTGGTAACATACAAATTGGTCTCTTGTAGTACTGATTTTCATGAGCAAATCACAACCTGCAATGAGCTATGCTGAAGTGACTTATTCTGTCTGTTCTTCTAAGTGAAGCTAAAGGATCAGCCCTCATGTAATAACATTTTCTTACACTGTTGAAGGATTGTAATAAATTGCTGGGGATGTATGGAGGAGGAAACAAGCCTGTGTATATGGCTTTATTATTAATAAAAACAGATTGTCTACTGCCTGTCACTGGCATTCTCAGCAGGTTCACGTTTTTTAGTCTCAAGCTATGTCTTAAAAACTAGTAAATTGGCAGTCTAATCCTACAAAATACTGATCAATTTCTACAGGTTCTTAATGTTCTTATCTGCAATTAAAGCAGAGAACTCTCAGCACCCACAAAAATATTTAAATTTTAAGAGCATCATGGATTATTAGGATTATCTAATGTACCACCATACATGACAAGTAATGGAACTTCATACTGAAACAAAAAGTCTTACTTAAAATTGCTGTGCTTATATCAGGTTGGTGACACACTCACAAAACAGACAGTTGCTAAACCCAGAGCAGCATTTGTCAGAGGCTCCAGCCAAGAATGATTACCACTGTAACTAAAACTAACAGAGATAGGAGGAGCAACTGCCTATGAAGACAGAGTTTTTCAGAAATAGTGCATATAAGCAAGTAATCTTTTCATGTTCATCATAAAATTGCTCCATCAGTCTTTGTCCTTGAAAATCCTCAAGTGGCAATTGGTTTGGACACAGAGTAAACAAGCAACACAGAAGGATACTTATGCCAAGGACAGGCAGAAGAAATTAGATGCAAATATTTGCACTTCAGATTCATTCATTCAGCCAGCCAGAAGCTTTTTCCAGAAGATACACAGGTTCTGGAGTAAGATGTCTATTTACATTAAAAAAAAGACCCCAAAACCCAAACAACAACAACAACAACAAAATACCAAACCAACAGCAAATAAAACAAAAACCAAACCAGAAACCTATGGTAATATCAAGTGTATTGCTCTGGGAGATTTAACAGTTGCAGAAGGTTGAAAATCTCAAAGCTTAAACCACCTCTATCATTAAAAAAAATACATGTAAACCAAGCCTTCCTTTTTTAATAGAAACATGTCAATTTGGAGATGGTGTTACATGATCAAGTTACACTGATGTAAAATTGTCACATGAGCATTTGGTCTCCGTTTTTTCTTATTGACACAAAATACACAGGCATGGTAGTACAGACAGTACAGGTTATGGTACTTTCACTGCACCAGAGCAGTAGTAAGTAAAACAGGATTAAGTCTGTTTATGAAATCCTAAACGCTTACAGATTATCTGGGGTTTGGTGAAAAGAATTAAATTCTTTCCACTGTAGCCATTTTACATGGAAGGGAGGTGTAAGGCCCACAAGGATTCAAACTTATCAAAGCCTGTGAAGTTCATCTCCCATTTAGCACCAATGAAGTCCTTTTTGCATTCTTACAGTTGCTTCATTGTTCTATCTGAATTCAACCATTATGAGGTCTTTTGTGGAAAAAGACCGAGCTTTGTTCGGGAGGTGACTGAATAGAGCTTTACTACTCTAACAGTGCCTTAAGTGCCAGCTGCAATAGAAGCTGAACCGTTCCTGAAAACTAGGAAGGTGTTCTGTCCCCATTCCTTCACACGTTTTAAATACCTAGTGAGGCTGATGCTGCTGTGTCGCACTGAAGATATGGGATACACATGGACAAAGCCAAGTTGGTGGTGAATTTGGTACTGTAGGGTTAGTGGCTGGACCTGATGATCTTAAGGGTCTTTTCCAACCTGAATGATTCTATGATTCTCCATGACCTGCTTTTGTGTGAAGTTGAAGAAATAGCTGCTTTTCATAAAATCAACCATTTGGGATGTTCTGGGGACCAGAAATAAAATCTGATTTAACAGGCTGGCTCCATTGTGCTAACTGATCCACTTCCATACAGAAGGTGGAGAATCTTTGTATATAAATTGACGCTCCCAATTTCTAGATGTTAAATTGCACAACTGTTACTAGAGCACGAACACCAAGGCCAAAAGTGTAAAGCAAGTCCTAACTTGTTATCATCTGCCACTGAAATAAATACAGGACTACATCAGAACAGGCTGCCTAACATATTTTGTAGCAGGCAAAGGCAAGAAATAAGCAAAATGTAACTACTTTGGAAAAAGAAGTCCCCAGTTCTGGAGAGTAAAGTGGAAGCTCTGTTACATATGTTGTCCACAATGGACAGTGAATTAAAATTGAGTAGAGATTTTCCTGTGTATGCAATAGAAAAATCAGCAACACCCAAGACTGTCAGAGCAAGGTCCAGTTTCCCTGAGTTTATAGGTACTGGTAAAAAAATAATAGAATGGCAAACTGAATGCCTTTAAATAACTAGAAGACACCATGAAAACCTAAAACTTCCAGAATGCAAATGAAAATAAGTTACTAAACCTGAAATGATTGGTCTTTTATGCCAAAATAGATTTCAGATAGTACACTGATTGTTCTGTGTTGATTTGTGTAGATTTTCATGTGTGTTTCTCCAAGACCTCCATTGGACTTCTAGCTGCAAAAAGTTCCTAGAGTCTTAGGTGGTATTATGCCCTATATCAATGAAAACTTGAAGGAGTATTTTCCTATTTATTTGCTTCATATGTCTTAACAGAACCTTCTTTGGATTTTTTTTATTGCTGCCAATTACTGCTTTCCATTTGTTGTGACTCTTTGATTTAGAGAATAGTTGGGGGTGGGGGTTGGTTGTTCTTGTTTTAGTATCATAGTATCAGTCAGGGTTGGAAGGGACCACAAGGATCATCTAGTTCCAACCCCCCTGCCATGGGCATTAACACCTCACACTAGATCAGGCTGGCCAGAGCCTCATCCAGCCTGCTCTTAAACACCTCCAGGGATGGGGCCTCAACCACCTCCCTGGACAACCCATTCCAGTGCTTCACCACTCTCATGGTGAAGAACCTCCTCCTCACATCCAGCCTGAAGGAATAGTACTTTTAAAACCTTAACAACTAGTTAAAATATGCAGAATAAATATGGTACAACTTTGATGAAGTTAATCTGATTGCAGGTTGATAGTACTTCTTGAAGTTTGGACCTACTATGGCCATGTCAATCCTGTATTTCTGCTTACAGGAATATTTGATGACTTTTTGCCAATATGACTTACATAACTCAGAAAATACTTTGTAGTCCTTAAAGTCAATGCCAGTGTTTTAATTTGCTATGCTGTTTACAGTGAAATTCTGGATAATGTACAGTAGGCATAGCTATTCTGTATTAACATGTATCATTCCCTTTACAGAATCTTCTGGGAAAGAAAAGCAGCATTGGGCAAACTTTTAGATAATTTTAAACTTCTGTTTGTGAAGATGAATCAGACCCAGGTACTCTTAAGCCTACATCAAGGCATACTGAATTTAGAGGAGCGCCTTGCACTGTTTCAGTGGTGTTTATTCTAAGCTATCCTTTCTGTCACAGTCTGTGTACTAGAAAAATGGATACACATATCTACACACACACACTTTTATTAAGTATTTTAATATCTTTTTCTGTTCAACTTCTTCACCTCACTCCCAAGCAAATAGTGGATCCAGTGTCTCTCTTTTACTACTCTTTTCCTTTTGTTGCACTTCTCCATTTATTTCCTCCACTATGAGTGCTAAGTAAGACCATGAAAAAACCTTAAATGAGTTGTAGACCTGTATAATTATCATCTGCTATCCTTTCTAGAAGTAATAAAGCCCAGGATTTATCACTCCTTCACTCTTAGCCTTACACATTTAGATTTTTCATTCATCTAAGGACACCTTTCACTACTGTTGTGAAAAAAGAGGATACTCTACTTGATGAAAATAAGACCTCTTGTTTCCATTAGAAGTAACTCTCTTCTGCATGGAAGGTTTAGCTGTCTTCAGAATAGCTTCATTAACTTTTGAAGGTGGTTTTAGTACAGGCCTCCCCAGAGCCAGGAAGCTAATTAGAAGGAAAACTGGCCTTACAGTAGTTGAAGAATTGTATCTTCTTTAAGAGTGCAGAAAGACTCATGCAGTCATTGACAGAGTGTTTCTGCCAGAAAATAGGAATAACTGCCAGTTACATGAACTCAGAGAATACCTGTGACAAATGAATTATTCCCACAGTCAAACAGCCTCTTCAGACAGCCAACAACAGTAAGCCTAATAATGATTAAGTAAACAATGTTAAGATGTTCAAGTTCTGTGCAGTCCAAGCAATGTCCCTTATGGCCAGCATCATCTGTCAGCCCCAGTGTCTCAAAAACAGTGGGTTAGGCATGTTTGGAGTGGGCCATATGAATGCTTGGTTTACTTCCTTAGGCAGCCAGTGTGAGTGGTAACAGGTCATATTCATCACATTTATGCTAGTCTATTATATGTTTATATTATATAGCTCTTGTAAGTGACCCAAAAAATCTATACAGGATTAGAGTCAGTGTAATTAAAAGAGATGAATGATAAAAACATAAATCCTATTACAACTTAATGCGTGACATCAAGACTTGTTAAAATAATTTTAAACTTTTGCAGCAATGGTCAGAATCTGTATAAAAAAATACATGAATTAAAAATGGACACTGTGAGGAAGGAAATTTCCCCAGATTTACTTGTCAGAATCACTACTTGATGAGTAAAAGAAGAATATATATATATTTTTTTTTGGTGGATGTGGGGAGGCCTGTTGATGTAGTCTACCTGGACCTCAGCAAGGCCTTTGACACCGTCCCCCATAGCAAACTGCTGGCCAAGCTGTCAGCCCATGGCTTGGACGGGAGCACTCTGAGCTGGGTTAGGAACTGGCTGGATGGCCGAGCCCAGAGAGTGGTGGTGAATGGTGCCACATCCAGCTGGCAGCCAGTCACTAGTGGTGTGCCCCAAGGATCAGTGCTGGGCCCTGTGCTCTTTAACATCTTTATTGATGATCTGGATGAGGGCATTGAGTCCATCATCAGTAAATTTGCTGACGACACCAAGCTGGGGGCAAGAGTTGATCTGCTGGAGGGTAGAGAGGCTCTGCAGAGGGACCTTGACAGGCTGGACAGATGGGCAGAATCCAACGGCATGAGATTGAACACATCCAAGTGCCGGGTTCTGCACATTGGCCACAACAACCCCATGCAGTGCTACAGGCTGGGGTCAGAGTGGCTGGAGAGCAGCCAGGCAGAGAGGGACCTGGGGGTACTGGTCGATGGTAGGCTGAACATGAGCCTGCAGTGTGCCCAGGCAGCCAAGAGGGCCAATGGCATCCTGGCCTGCGTCAAGAACAGTGTGGCCAGCAGGAGCAGGGAGGTCATTCTGCCCCTGTACACTGCACTGGTTAGGCCACACCTCGAGTACTGTGTCCAGTTCTGGGCCCCTCAGTTTAGGAAGGATGTTGACTTGCTGGAACGAGTCCAGAGAAGAGCAACAAAGTTGGTGAGGGGTTTGGAACACAAGCCCTATGAGGAGAGGCTGAGGGAGCTGGGGCTGCTCAGCCTGGAGAAGAGGAGACTCAGGGGTGACCTTATTGCTCTCTACAACTACCTGAAGGGAGGTTGTAGACAGGCTGATGATGGTCTCTTCTCCCAGGCACCCAGTACCAGAACAAGAGGACACAGTCTCAGGCTGCACCAGGGGAGGTTCAGGTTGGATGTTAGGAAGAAGTTCTATACAGAAAGAGTGATTGCGCTATGGAATGGGTTGCCTGGGGAGGTGGTGGAGTCGCCGTCATTGAAGGTGTTCAGGAGGAGACTTGAGGGGGTGCTTGGTGCCATGGGTTAGCTGTTTGGGTGGGTTGGATTGGTTGATGGGTTGGACACGATGATCTTGAAGGTCTCTTCCAGCCTGGTTTGGTTTATTCTAATAAAGTCTAATTGGTCAGATCCTAGAACTTTCATATTTTTTCCCAGTCAGGGCTGTTGTTTTAAATATTTTCTAGATAGTTGCTCTAGAAATGCATTATGGCTGCTCCTATCCAGTGAGGGGAGGGTAAAATAATACCCAGATCCTGTCTAATGGCTTAGGTTTGCACAATATGGATCGTTTCTGGTAGTTAAACAAAACTGACAGAAGAAATTCCATTTTCATGCCCTTCTCATAAGAAAAAACACAAGGGAAATGTATGTACATGCTTCCAAATATAAACAGGAAGAATAATCCAAACAGCCAAGCATACAAACATGAAATTTTGTGGCCACAAGTGATTGTGTCTCAGAAGTGTACTGGGAATAAACTGAAACATCCCTTTGCCAGGGCTGAGATGCGACCATAAGCTGCATCCAGCTTCTTAGTCAAGACTGTCGATGTTAAAGAAAGTTTCTATGTTCTTTCTGGCATTTGAGAAGTTGTGAGCTATGATCTGGACTTGCTTTGTTGGTGAAAGAATAGGAAAGGTCACCACATCTCAGCAGTGAAACTGTCAGTAATAAAAGGATAATCCTCAGTCTCAACAGTGGTTATAGGGAAGCTGATGCTAAGATCAAGCAACAAGGCAAGACCAATGCTAGTGCCAATGGACCTGTCAACATAAAATACCTCTTTTCCAGAGTACCTTAACACTTCAGTATTGTGTGATTAAGACTGTATCTGGACACAGTAGGTTTCATTCCATTGATTCTTAGGTGAAACTAAAACTGTCAGACATACTAGAGGCCAAGTAGACAAGGCCAGGCCCAGAAAAGGGACAGTCCTTCAAAGTCTGAAGGTGACATTGAGGGAATCCAGCAACAGATAGGAAAAAGCCCAGCTAATTCAATGGATATTTTACACTCTGTGTGTGTACTTGCATTTCTGAGCTTGGCAGCCACACAGATGCTGGCATTGCTACTTACTCTAAAATTGCAGTCTGCATCAGATTGTGTACTGAGGAAAGGAATAAACTTTTACTGCCATGGATGGCATCAGAATTCATAGTTCCTGCAGCACCTAAAAGAAATGACCAGCAAAGTTTCCAATTAAATCAGTGTGTGTTTAAGTCAGTTAAAAGAAGAATTTTGTCTACCAAGAGGAAAATGGTTTTAAACATCAGCTGTCCAACCAATGCACAAAATCTCAGTGCTGGAATCAGAAATGTTACTGGCATGGTGCCCTTTGCCCATGTTGACAATATTTCCGAATGTGCTACCTGATTGTTTCTATGCCAGCTTGATGTAACAGCAGTTCCAATGAGAGGGAATAACTTGGAAGATTTGTATAGTACCAGAATTGATACCAATGTCTTTTTGAAACTTTTTCCTATCTTCTTCCACACTGCATAACCAAATGCAAAATAGGTGCAGCCAAGACAGCTGATCAGCAGCAGGAAGTAATGTTGTTTCCTTACCTTCTCTTGGACCAAGGTGAAAATGATAGTCTCTTGGGAATGGGCCTCATGCCAAATACAGTGATAGCTTTGCTGTGGCAATTACTAGGTTGTAATACAGGAGAGTTAACTTGTTTTTATCAATCAGCTTCTATGAGTGGAAGGACTAGTTGAAAGCCCTCTCCTGCAGGCTAATCTGTAACAACTTTGAGAGGTAGTGGGATGTATATTACTGGATTGTCAGCATCTGGGACCTCAAAACTAGTGATGGATTAGAAAATCCTCCCAGAATTCTGCTAGGGGACAGTGCCACCAGCGTGTGAGCATTAAAAATAATAATAATACAATTTTACTTTTGTAAGCCTTTAAAAATCTGTGCTAGTGGAGAGTTCATAAAGGGGAAGAGCTGCATCCTTATGGAATATTTACCCATAAAGCAGGCTCAGACCTCTTCTTGCTTGGCCAGTCTTACACACCAGATAAGAAAGCTCACTCTGCTTTCAATCATTACATCAGCTTTGCATCTGCTGGTGCCTGACAGCACATGATTGTTTTCAGAAAATAATTTTCTTCTTTTCTCTCCACCACTGCAGGAGCTAAACTGTTTTTCTAATCTGGTTACCTCTCTCTACTCCAGCCCAGGTAAGATCAGATACTGGAATTAATGGTGATTTATTTTTTTTTTTCTTCCACAGGAGGAGGCACAGAGAACAAAAGAGGTTTGATGGGGAGCTGGGATGCAAGATTAAACCCAGGATTGTCTTGATTGCTAGGAGAGACGAGGATACAAAAGTGCCATGAAGCCTGACTGCACCTGACCTTTTTGTCTGATAGAAACCACGCTGTGATCATGAAATTAGGGATTGTAGCATAACTTGGAAAAAAAGTGGTATCACATTTAGTGTACATCTCTTATACAACTGATGCTTAACCTGCTTCTTCACAGGCACCTGTGTGCATTTAGGCTGTACCCAGAGCTAAACTGTAGGTGTTGTCCTATCACCCAGTGGCCACCTCCCCAGCAGAGAAGGGGGTATTGGGAAAAGAAGAGACCTAGGGGTTGAAATTAAAACAGATTTCATGTAACAGCAAAACTAATATTAGTACTAATGACAGTATAAGGCATACACAGTTATACTCAGCCTAGTGAATGTACAGTGGCTGTATTAAACAATAAAGCAGTCCTCGGGTGCAGAATGGTAGGGAAAAAGACAACCCCAACTTTGAAAAACTTCCCTCTTCATAATGAGGGTAACAAAACCAGGGCAGCATCCTTTGAAGAAAATTTCATTAGACCCAGTCTTCAACCTGTCTGCAGGGTGGTTGTGCAGTTCCACATCAAGTTAGTGACAAAAAGATACTTTCTATCCTAAAAACATAGATTGGATTGATTAACATCCCTTAAAAGACAGGGTTATACAACAAGGTCAGTATTCACTCAACTCACTACTTGCTACACTTTGATACAAACATACTGATAGCTTTCCTTTTTTGGTGTCTTCGCTTACTTTTGTAAACAAAAGTTTGAAACTTGAAAGAGAGTGTTTGCAGACCCTGGGGCATTAGCCTTTCTCTAGAGGCTGAAGGTAGTTATCTCACAACAATGTATCAATTTAGCAAGCTAATTACGAGTCTGAAAGCAGCATGCATGCTTCCATTAGGTATGTGTCATTTCACTAGGGACAGAAAGAACCAGACTTACCTTCTAAAATTGGATAAAATGGAAAGAGTATATGAAGGAGGACAAGTAGTTAATAGAAATTACTAAGAAATACAGCACTAAAAATATCCTGTTCCCCCCAGATTAAATTCACACCTACTCCTCTCAGAGCAGGAAAGAGGAAAAAGAAAATTCCATCTTCAGCTTTTGAGACTTCATCTGTCTCCTGAGTACTGAGCACCAAATCTTCACCTGGCAGATGTCAGCATACAGTGCTGAAACCTTACCATATTTCTGGATGATCCATTCTTCCATCACCAGACTGCTGTGTCAAAATCCCAAATGACTCTCAGCACTACTTGAGGGCAAACAATCACAACAGTTGCCTGGGGGACCTTGCTCAGTGTTGTCAGCCTGACAAAAGTGATCTGGGTAATGGAGCAAACCATTCTGCAGATGGGTAAAGCATACGTTTCATTCCTTTGCCTCTTCCTATAGCTACTATGGCTTTTACCAGCTCTGCCTCCAATACTGCTGCTCAAATCTGTGACTTTCTTGAGACCTGAGACCTAGGCATTAGTTCCTGATGAACCACATCAGCAGTACATTGGCTGTCCAAACAAAATACTGTGGGTCATCATTGTCAAACTAGGCACCATAAACATAACTACAGGGTGGACTTGGAGGGGATGGTGAGGGGATAAAAAAAGGAAAGAACCAATGAGTCACACCATGTGCTTAAAACAGTTAGGTACAGGGAACAGAACAGTATACCAGAGAGGAATGTAACTGCTGGGAATGAAGGCACAAATGTCTTTTTCACTGGTTAAGTCTGTTAATGAGAGAAATTACATCACTTCTAATTGTCATGCATGTTTAAAACTATGTCCCAAACAAATGGACATTAGATAGGATTCTGAACATGCTGTGTAACATGACTCCAAATGAACAGTACTCAGAGGGAGAGGAAATTACAAGTGAATTTTAGCAGTCGCTGCAAATTACCTCATATGGGTGCTTTATGCTTACATGGATTTGTGATGTCAAGCTGCAAGAGTTCAGGAGTTTTCCAGAGCTTGTTGCAAATTCTGTGGCTCCATGAAAGTCTGAAACTGTTATGCAGCAAACCAACCCCAGGTATGGACTAGGTAAGCTTTGGTCTGGCAGGCTGCTTTGCTGTGCCAGGGCTGTCACAGACCAGCTTGGCTGCTGTGACTGCAGCTGTTGCCACCCAGAGAGCAGGCAGGATGTCTGGTGTGGTGTCCACTGCTCAGTTTCAGAGGCCTCTTCAGCAGGGCTATGTCCAGCAACATGCCACCCACCTTCTCTGAATTGCTGAAGGGGAACACTTCTTACATGGTCTGAAGCCTGGCACCTTCCAATTCCTTTTCTGTGGGAACAGTAGCCCCATCTTTAGTCACTCAGCTTTGAGGTAGAGGCATTGCATTTTGCATGTGTTGTGAGAAGTGTTGAGATGGTTCTGCTTTACAGGACTGGGACTCACATGTGTACCAGAAGTCCCCTCTGATTTAAGTGTCAAAAATGCTGTGCCCTATCTAACTCTTTGGCAGGTTTTGTCAAACAAACAAGGCACCTTCTTAAGATGTTTGGGATGGTGGTGGATGACCCAATCTGGAACAGTACAGATGGTGAATGGAAATTGAATGTGCATGAACCATTCATCATTACTAGAGGTTGGAACACTGGATGTGTTTGTACACCTAAGTGTGTTCTTTTTAATTATTATTTTAATTATTTTTTTCACTCTAGGAAAAACTTACCATGTTTTTCTCTGTTAAAAAGTACTACCTAAAGGTATTAGTGGTAGTAGTTCTGAGTGAGGTATAAGTAATTTCATACAGTGCTATTCACATTCCATACAACTAATCTCATTACCTTTCCAAAAGCAAGTCAAAACAACCCTCCTCCCAAGTAGACAGATCCATAAATTCCTTAAAACCTCATCTGATATTCACATACACACAGAATAAGGATCTCACTGTGTTCTGAACTGTGACACTTGGTGAAAGAGTGATGCAGAATCCCCTCCAAGATTTGCAGGGTCTCTGCTGCACCTGAGGTATGTCATCCATCAGACGCTGAATCTCTCCACTGATTTTGGCAGGCATCTGCTCTCTCCCTCTGCTTATCAGTCCCTTTTCTTGGGAAACAAACAAACAACGGTCTAAATTGATTATCACATAAGTAATTGGTTTAGAGATTATAAAAAGATGAAATAGTAAGGAAAAACTAGTTATGTGGAATCTACTCCTGGTGTTACAAAAATATTGCTTTGGGAAAGAAGTTCTTAAATAGTAATCTGTATGTGATACAGAACAAGTTTTTCCTGTGACACGTGTTCTCTTCAGAGGGGAGGAAAGAAATCAACCTGACTTCTGTACTTACAAGAACCTCTTTTCTGAATTTATGACCTATTCACTTCCAGTGTTTCCAGATTTTCTTGATTTGTTAAAGCACTAATTCATTGGTGCAAGTGAAAATATCTGGACAGTGGGAGGGAACAAAAAGTAGCCAGAATAAAGAACAACTGTGTGGAGCACAGACAAGGCATTGAAGAACTTCGTGGCTTATTTATTGGTTTCTTTTAGTTGTCTTTAATTTTTTTTTTCCTCGTTTATAGCTTGTGTTGGTGGGATTTAGAGTCTCAAAGCTTTAATTCATTGTTAACACTCATTCTCATCTGGGAATATATACATTGAAATGCTCATAATATTGCAGGCACTGAAAATTAGCAACCTTTTTTTCACACTATTCTATGAAAAGCATAGGGAATGCCCATAAGAGGATCTTTTTCTTTAGCAAAAGGGCACAACCTGAATAGAACACTATATAATCTTAATACAGTTTTGGTAGCTAACTCAGAACTCAATTCCTAAGATGCTGGCACGCCGGAAAAGAAAATTGCCAACATGATTACTTTTTCTTTTGCTGGGTGTTGCTGGATGAGAAGGAGCACATGGGAGGGAAAGAGGAACGGCTACCAGCAGTAAAGTGTCACTGTCGCTCCTGCCTCTAGAGCTATGACAAGAACCCATCACTCCAGCAATAAGCAAGCACAGATTGTTGGGGGATTAGTAACAGTGACAGATACCTGGTCTCCAGAGAAGTTTGGGATTGTCTGAGCAAGAAGATGGTCTTTGAATGCAAGACCCCAAAAGTGAGTAAAACCCCAAACACTAAGAACTTATTGGGGGGAGGTGCAGGAATTCGTGGCAGTATGGCAGGGAGAAGAAATTGCAGCATGGTGAAAGAAAAGGTGGAGGTGGGCAATAGAGCTAAAGACCTATGCAAAAATGAATGCAAAGGATGAAGGAAAAATAGACTCTACTGTTTCAGAGAACTGAGGGAAGTGAAAACTGTGAGAAAATTATCAAGATCTTCTGAGTTGCAGCCCACAGATTTCCCAGCACACTCAATGGATAACCCAACAAATCTCATCCAATTTGTGGAACATTTAAAATATCTTTAGCTAATTTTGTAGCCTACTCTCTGGAAATGCAGTACACTTTCTATACCACTAAAGATGTGTCTCCCAAGTGGAAGTAGTGATTAATTTGACAAGCAATTAGCTATCGAGCCCAACTGTCTCATCAGTAACTAACCTGAATAGTGAGACCACTGAATGTAATGACAGGCAGTGGAACATTAATGAGTTAAATAATGATAATCCTATAGAGGTTAAATGGGAAAATGGGAATGACATAACAGCTAGGCTGACTCTTGCCTACTCAGAGCTTGTGCATTAAAGAGGTGTGGTTGGACAGTCTCCAAATGTTACATACCAAAGCAAAAGTTAAGATAAAAGGGCTGAGCCTATCCTTACTCTGATCTCTTATGAAAAGGAGAGGGCATTTTATAAATATCCATTCTGAGTACAAGTGAACTTGGAATGGAAGCAAGAACTGATATATTTTATTTATAAATACAATGTAGAGAGCAATTCTGGTTTTGGGGTGGTTGGTTTGTTGTTTTGTTTTTTTAAGAGTTATTTACTCTTTCAAGGATTCCTGCCCCCTTTTAGTATCCAGTATGGATCATGCTGAAAGTAAATTCCTCTATTAAATATCTGCACCTCCAATAAATACATTAGCATCCAAGCAGATTGTGCCAAGAGATTTTTAAATGTTTGGTGCATTTTATATGCAGCAAAGGTCTTTAGAGAGGTCTGTTTATCTTGTTTTCCTGCTAATTTGGCAAGGACTGAAGCACTAAGCTTCATCACAGACCAAGGCTGTGTCAGAGAGGATGAAGTTCTGATGAGCATTGACCACTAAAACTGACAATACAAAATAATGGCAAATGTTTCTCCCACAAGGGCACTCACATTTCCTTACACAACAGATACTGAGAATGTTCACAACTGCTTTTGTCCTTCCCTGTAAACTGATGAAGACCCCAACAAAATGCAAATGAAAAATGCTACCTTCATCATAGCACCAAGGTTTCATCCTTTCTGCTTCCAACTTTATTAACAGAAAGATAGACTGAAAAAAAAAAACCAAAAACAAAAACCAAAAACCAACCACATAAGCAACAAAAACAGCAAAGCAAAGTAACTCAGGGCAGGAATTTAGGTTCAGCCATTGCTGGTATTCCTTCTTTCAGAACTTTAGTGTTAAGACTAGGGGGAATGGAGTGAATCTGGAGGTGGGGAGATTCAGGCTAGATGTGAGGAGGAAGTTCTTCACCATGAGAGTGGTTAAGCCCTGGAATGGGTTGTCCAGGGAGGTGGTTGAGGGCCCATCCCTGAAGGTGTTTAAGAGCAGGCTGGGTGAGGCTCTGGCCAGCCTGATCTAGTGTGAGGTGTCCCTGCCCATGGCAGGGGGGTTGGAACTAGATGATCCTTGTGGTCCCTTCCAACCCTGAATGATACTATGATACTAAATATTCAAAGTCTAACAGTCTATATCTGCCTCCAGCAGGCAGCAGGAGATTCAGGCAGGTTCCAGTCTTTGCTGTGAGTCCAAGGCAGCAAGAGGTTCCTCCCCATTAGTTAAGTCCAATTTGAAGTTCAGCTAAAGATTTTTGTGTTATGAGGGTTTCACAGCACTGTTTTGTGGAGCGCAATGCAGAGAAAACATTTGAATTAGCAAAAGGATATTGCAGACTTTGCAGTGCAAAATAAACCAGATAAAATTGTAGAGGGAGCATTTTTTAAGAGGAACAGAAATAAACATCACATTGGGGTTAGAGTCCTCAGAGAAAGTTAGAAGTGGAACTCAGTGACTTCAAGGGTCTTTGGAAAATGGCAGTTTATTCCTTGGAGAATGCAGCAGTGAACCAGCTGGTAGGGAGGGGTGATGCCAGATGCTGCAATGTCTGCATTGAGGTAGCAGAGGAGCAGATGAAGTAAAGGGAATGTGTTCCAGTATACTAGAAACCAGAGGGATATTACTTAAGGAAATAAAAGGACAATAAGAAAAAAAATGGTGATCCAGCATACTGGAAACTGGAGGATAATGTAGAGGTCTGTTGTATTCCAAAGACAGGGAAAATTTTTGCTTCCTGGAAATATTAGTTGCCCATTTCCATGACACAGGAGGATCACAGCTTTGAGATCTCACAAAGTTACAACCAGACAGCCATTGCACTAGAGGGTGACAGAAGAGAAGGTTTTGTAGTTCTGGTGACAGGTTTTCCATGGAGGACACATAGAGGAAAGGAAAAAAATGCACTGAAGACGCTTTGCACAGTCATTTCGGTTTTAAGCTGGGACTGACGTAAATCTGACCCTGAGAATGAAGGAGGACAGAGTCACGGTGGGACTGGCAGCCAGCAATGGACCACCCCATGAAGAAAGTTTTTCACTTGCATGTTAGCTTCACAATATGCAGTTTTCAGTCCTGTTGATGTTAGTGCATCCTTACGTTTCTAGCAGCTGCCTATACACAGTATGTAGTATTGTGGAGGAATAATGAATCAGAGAATGCTTTCTCATGAGGTTAAGCTAAGCAAGATGCCTGCCTGGTGATAGTCAGCTTCTTTACTAATAAAAAATTCAAACCATTACATCTCCCTTACTGTAGGACTGGCTCCAACTCTCAGTCATCCTCTGCTTTGCAGAAAAGCTGACAGTTAGACCAATTTTAAAGCACATGGATCTCCTAATCTGGACTGCGTATTTCCCAGAAGCAGCAGAATTGATCTTAAAACTACAAACCAGCATACTCTCAAACCACTAGCTTTAAGAGGAACTTGTCAGTAGACGGGTACTCGATAAAGGAGTGTTTTAAACCACTTTTCCCTGGCATCCCTTTCGCCCGTGACTCTTGACCTGAAAATCAGCTCACAGGAGCACTGTAATCACAGAAGCAGCAATATCAAGCTACGACCTCTCTCTCTGGCAAATGCAGCCAGAGGGACAACTGAGAACATGCTTCATTGGGGTAGAAGCAGCAGTACAGAAAGCATTCATTTCCTTAGCAACTAGGGCAACCTATTCTTTAATTAGCACATCATGGTCTGAACTTTGTTAATAAAACCTGCCTACACTGCATGCTAACCATGGGTTAGGTAATCTTGCACTTGCCAACATACGGCAGCCTACCACTCTTCTGCATCCTGACATTCCCCACACTAGCACTCTGTTCTCCGGTCCCACATCTGCAGGCATGCTGTGGGTGGTGGTAATGCATGATACATCCTTACGGTTTCCCACCCTGGACTCGTGATTTTGTATCCCATCGTGCATTTCTACTGGCTGGCAGACACAGGGGTGCTGTGGAACAGCTTCTGTGTGCTTTCTCAGTATTTGGGAAGTTATTGTCTTGCCAAAGGAATTGCTATCTAGGCTTTAGCTTATCAGACACGCTAGAGGAATAAAAGAGACACCTTACTGTGCAAGCAGCCCTCCCTGGCCTGTCCTCACTGATTTATGCTCTGTGACACCATCTTCTGGAGCTTCTTCCTGAGCAGCATCACTGACAACTAATAAACTCGTGTGAGAACTCACCAAGATGCAGTGGAACCAGCAACTGCAGAATATAGTCTTCTAGAAGATATGTCATGTGCGTTTGTACCACAGTTGTTCTGTGTTTCCACCCCAATAGTACAGGGGAATACTTAATAAAAACCTGATCAAGACAAAGTAAATATTTGTGTGACAACAAGCTTTGAGAAAAAAAAATGAAAACAAAAAACCATTGTCACAGCTCAGCCTGTAACTTATGCAGAGGCATTGAAACTTCTATCACCTTGCAACAGGAGTTTTAAGTTTAGAGCAGATAATAAAACTGGTCTGGGATGCTGCATGTTCAAATATTTATTCTGTGCTGAGTCCTGTACCATTGGTATTGGAGAAGTAGAGTGTGAGTATGCCTGTAAAAAAGCCTACCACTCCAGTGAAACAAATTGTGCTTTGAGACAACAGGCCTCACCAAGTGGAAAAGTCCATTCAAAAGAAGGGAACCCCAAATTTGGGTTTTAAAAACTACATTATTTAATAACAAGATTAATTAAGGTGGCAAACTCCTGTTTTAATGAATTAACCCTGGGGGGGTCACTTTCACTATGCTTTTACCTGTAATTTACATAAAAGTATGTGGCAGGAGGTCAACGGGGAGTCTTTCACAATAAAGCAGATCTGGTTTTATGCAGGTATTTGTTCTGGGGTTTGGAGCCTTTAAAATACTGAACAACATGAACTAAAAGAGGAAGCTGCTGCCATCCTGCAAGGAGAGGTAACCTATTAAAGATACCAAATCATTTTTGTAAGTGTGCTCTCTGAAAACCAAAAATTTGCACCTCAGGATCAATATATTCCATGCAGTATCACGCACACATACAACCCCAAGCCTGCATTCCCATGTATGGATAATACTTGAAATAATACTAGCAACAAGGTGCTTTTCTTCTGTGCTTGAAAATGTCAGACTTTTAGCAGATCATTGCCCCAGCAGAATTGGAGATTCAGAGAAGTGAAGTACCGTGATCAAAGACACACACCATGCTTCTGAAGAGGAATTCAGGAAATGCAGCTTCAGCTGGTATAAAGAGCTATCACCTCTTTGCTCTGGTTATGTGCATCCCTAAATTAGCCATTAGATAATTCTGCCACTTCACTGAACTTTTGCACATTCTGCATTGGAGGGGGGGGGGATGCCTTTAGTGGTAGTTATGGAAATAAAAGAGAGAATAAAGCTCCCATGCAAATCTTAGTGTTTTGTTATTTTCTTGTTTGACTATAAAAGTGATATTCCCAAAGGTGTGGAGTCAGGGATATTTTGAAACTGCTGATGAGCATCACCCCATTGCTAGTTTAATTAAATACTAGTGACTTACCCATTACAAAAGAGAGTTTGTTCCACTACAAAATCTTTTGCTACCATATGGAGGCATAAAAAGAGAGTGTGATAACTGCATAAACTATTCTTATCAAAAAGAAATAGTGAAGTTGACTTCTGGTGAAGCATTTTGAGATGGAAATCCAAGTAGGGGCAGGTAATTCCAAGATTACTCTAAAAGCCTGTTGCTCATCTCTGCACTGGCAGAAACTTCTCTCAACCAATTAAGATGTGGGATTAAAAAGATGCTATCAATTTAGAATAGTTTTCCCTTTAGCTGTAATAGTAATAATGCCCTGCAAATCACACAATAAAATCACTTTCCAAATGAACTCTGTCATTCTCGAGCACTAACATTTGTTTTCATGCACTGATCCCTTTACCTGTGGACAGACCTTTCTGACAGTTCCTGCTGCACTTGTGCCCCAGGATACTGTTGATGGCACTAGATAAACATTTCCTTGGAAGCTAGCAAACCTATATTGCCTCTATAAGCATCTCTGGCAAATAGAGATGCCTCTTCTGTTCCTTGCAGTGAAAGCATAGGGGTATATCTCTTATTGCATCTTCTGTTTTGTAACTGAGGACTTAGCCACAAGCACAATGTGCTTCCCCAGGTTCGATTTGAGTCTGTTTCATAGCCTATGCAATGGTTACCTCCAGCTGAACCTCCATGGAAAACCGTCTACCAGCCCATGCCCCAGAGAACTGGCAGATTAGCACACACAGAGAAATTAGGGTACCTGGTACATAACAGGAGTGCTGTCTGCTCTGACAGAGAACTTTGGAGATCTCTTGCAACTTTTTATGGGATTTTAGAGCTGTTACTGACTAAGATGGGAATCTGAGGTATTGTCTACTAAACTCTGGAATTTCCACAGTGTTTTGCCTTCCAGTGATATTTATGCCTCTGGAATGGGAAGGCCTTCTCACATTGGTGATGGCCACTGGAAGGGAGACTAGAAGAAAACCAGCAGATATTTGCTGTAGTTTTTTTTTCTTCCTACTCTTTCTGTTGTGAAGAGATAGCTGGAAGAGGGTTTTCAGATGTCTTTTATTCTCCAAGTTGAGAAAAATCCTAAAGGTGTCAGTAAGGTGTGATACTGTACCCAAGGCCTGAGTAATTTGGGTTTGTTAGCCAGGTTAGGGTGCTTAAGAAGATTAAGGAGAGGATTTGATCCTATTTTTTTGTGAGAGCACACATCTCTGAGGAAAAAAAAAACCCACAAAACAACAAACAAAAGCAAACAAACCCACAAAATAGGTGTTTGGATTAAAAGCACTTTTAAAATTGTAAAGTTAGGCATGAGGGCTCATGGATTCTTTTGAGTGATGGACTAACTTTATAATGGGTAAAAGTCTTGCCAGAAGCCTCTTGTTTGTCTAAGTGGAAGTTGAAGTCCCCAAAATCATGTTGTACATTCCCTCGCAGCGCAGCTTGGGCAGGAGCCCTCTTGTTTCACAGAGGCAGGACACACATATTTGGCCAGTCAAGGTGACTGTCAGGTTCAGCATTCTTAATCACCTCATAATTGGATTTTGTGTCAGGCAGCTTTGTGTGCATTTATCACCAATGCCCAGCTCAAGAGAGGTCAAGCAAAGCTTTCTCAAACTTGCCACTGCCCTTTCACAATTTAAATCATTCCTTCAAACTCTAGAAGACCAATGCTTTTCTTTTATGTCATCTATGGACTAGGGTAACATTTACTTCAGATGAAATGTATTTCCATAAGACTGACACAGGGCCCCTATGGTCTTGCCTGCCTGTGGGAGCAGGGCAAGAGGAAATGCCAAGGGCAAGTCTCTCTCAGACCTGCAGTCTTGTTTCTTTTTGATCCACTGTGTGTTTCTTTCTTATACTTCCCTTAAGCAATGAATTGAGCTCCTGCAGCAAAGGAAGGATAGGAAGGATTGTTGACTTATAGAGTGTATATATATATATATATATATATATATATGAAAGGTTACTTCAATCAGGAGGAAAAAGAGATAAAAAAATAAAGTAGAAAATTCTCCCCACATTGTGTGTGCATCTAGCAAAGGCAGTTCTACTCATAAACAGATGTGGCAAGAGAAAACTCCTTTAAGGCATCTCCAGCAATTCTCCTAGATTACTTTAACAGTAACATGAGTACACTTGAGAACCCCACTCCTAGATTAATCAGAACCCCATTGTTTAGCAACTATATAAACAACCCCACACTGCCCCCTAGTAGGAGATCCTACCTCTCAAGGAGAGTACTCAAAACAGTTATCAGACCAAGAAATTGTTTCTATCTTACAAAGAGGATCACACAATAAATATAGTCTTTGACTGGATTCAGAATAAGAAACTATTGACCCTTCACTAAAAATCTGTGGGCTTTTTTTGTTTGGTTGGTTTTGGGTTTCGAGGGCTTGGTTCTGGTTTTGTTTGTTTATTTGCTTGGCTGTTTTGTTTGGGTTTTCATAGTATCATAGTGTCATTCAGGGTTGGAAGGGACCACAAGGATCATCTAGTTCCAACCCCCCTGCCATGGGCAGGGACACCCCACACTAGATTAGGCTGGACAGAGCCTCATCCAGCCTGGGCTTAAACACCTCCAGGGATGGGGCCTCAACCACCTCCCTGGACAACCCATTCCAGGATTTCACCACTCTCATGGTGAAGAACTTCCTCCTCACATCTAGCCTGAATCTCCCCACCTCCAGCTTCATTCCATTCCCCCTAGTCCTATCACTACCTGAGATCCTGAGAAGTCCTTCCCCAGCCTTTCTGTAGGCCCCCTTCAGATACTGGAAGGCCACAATTAGGTTTTGTTTTTGTTGGTTTTGTTGTTGTTGTGTTTGTTTGTTTTAAATGTTTATTTTATGAAGAAAGTTTCTCCCTGTTATCTCCAAAAATACTTGTGTGGTGGTGCAGTGGGAGGGTGAAGGATTGAACTTAGTTCCTTGGTGTGAGTATGTATTGTCCTGGCTCCGGAGAGAGCCCAAGTGGGAAAAGTCCCTAGGAAAGTACATATTTCTGGTAATTGCTTCAGTGGATGAGAAAGAATGAAATAAAAGCAGGCCATTAATGGACTTCAGTAGTGTTGTGGTCAAAGTGCATAAGCCTTGTATCAGCCCAGGGTTGGGAGGGCTAAAGCAATTTCACCAACTGTGTGATCTCTCTATGACTGGAGCAAGAGGTTTATGGGTGGGGGCTTGGTTCTGAGAGCACTGTCTTCCTTGTAGAGTCTTCACAGTGTACATAAAAGTTTGATTTTCCTCCAAATGCAAGGACAGTGAAAGCCATTAGTGTGAACCCCCTAATTCAAGGACATGTGCCTTAGGACGTGAGAAAGGAACAACCACATCCAAGATTAAATAAGTTTTCTTCAATGCTTCTGAAGGGTGCAGAGGAGTTGTGGGGGTTTAGCTGAAATAGGAAACAATAACATGGAATTTTTTAGATAGTTCTTAAAATAGCTAAGGCTAAAATATTTCATACCAACTTTGATAACTTATGTGCAACTTGCTGTCCTTTGAGACAGCCAGCCACAGCACTAGCTTTTAAATTCTAGGAAGAAATTCAAAGCTGTCCAAGGAGTCCTTAAGCCATAATGAAATACTCATGTGGTCTGGATATAACTTCGTGCTTAAGCCTGTGAGTATAATTAGTACATGCACAATCACCTGCAGTTATTAGTATCTGAATTGTCCAAGACAAATTCAGGGTTTTGATCACAAAATTGTTCCTTTTCAGAGACTGCAAACCCATTGGTTTTCACATAATAAGAGTTTTGTTGTTGGTTGTTGGGTGTTTTTTTCCCCCCTGTTGCATCACTTTCAAAATGTGGCTGTTTCTGGAATGCATTGAGTCAAAAGGTTTAGATATTTGGACAAGAGTAAGTTTACAAAGTTGGATCAAGTAAGAGTACAATTCACTGGCAGTTCCCCAAATAGCTGCATTGTTCAAGTTCCCCAAGTGCTTCCTCTGTAGAGAGCAACACTTTGTCTTCATTTGTTCTTGTATCTTTTAGTTGTACATTGTTTTTTCTAGTGCTTTTTAAGATGCTAAAGGTACATTGGTGTATTTAATCTGTGGTTTTGCACCAGGCTGTGAAGAAGCCCTTTACTCAAAATCAGTCTGTGGCTGCACAGAAGTAAGCAAAGTTTGTAGTCTCTGTACTGAATAGAGCTGTTGCTTGAAATCTCTGTTCACAGATACAGTGAAAACATGGCTGGACAAGGCTTTGAGAAACCTGATGTAAATTTGAAGTCAGTTTAGACTAAGGGGGTTGGACAGATCTCTTCCAGTCTAAACTGTTCTGTGATTTTTTTCCTGTCAGGCATGACAGTGAGCATGATGCAAAGGGGAATTTAAAGAAGAATGTCTTGATTCATTATATTTGGAGCAGAGGTGTCCAGGCCCCCAAAGAATGTTGCCTCAGATCACTCACACAGATGTGTAGGAAGAGGTGGAGTGCTATGGAGTGGGGACACTATCCTCTGAGTGCTGATCTCAGCTCTGGGGCAAACAGCCATCACCCATATTCAGCCAAACAAAAGCATCTGCTTCACGTAGATTTCAAATCTTTCTCAGTTACATTTCAGGTGCTGAAAGCAGTAGTAGTTCCCTGCTCATGATGGACCCTAAGTGTACACAAGAAATGAAGGAAACCTTTTTGATTTGTCCTTGTGAAGGAAATCTTTTGACTTACTTTCATAAGTCTTAGTTTCCAAAATCGCTGTCCAACCAAACTGCCAATATAACTGAGTTTAGGACTGCTGTATGAAAAGCCATCAGCAAGACTCTTTCCCTTTCCTAAGCAGCATAGCTGTGTTAGTAAACTCCAAAGGTGGCTCTCACTCTTGTTGTTTGGAGAACCTTAATGAGGATTCTTTAACTGCAGAAATTAGAGCAGCCCCCAGAAACTCTGCTGCAGTTTCAATAAGAGTCCAGAGGAGTATAGATGATGAGTATGATTCACTTCTCCAGCTTCATCTTGTCTTAGTGTAGGTGTCTAAAATAGGTCAAATGAATCACAGCCTAAAATTCCTGCTTAAAAGGGAATCTACTTGCCTTGCTCAAACACACATGTCTCTGTTGTGAATGGTTCTCAGTAGACATTTCTAATGTAAGAGCCAAGTCATGGTTTAGCCCCAGCCTGCAACTAAGCATCACTCAGCCACTTACTCACTCCTTCCCTCCAGTGGGATGGGAAGGAGAATTGAAAACAAGTAAAACTTGTGGGTTGAGATAAGAACAGTTTAATAATTTAAGTAAAAATATAATAATAACAGTAATAGAAAGGAAAATGACAAATAGAGGGTGAAATAAAACCCAAGAGAGGCAAGTGGTGTGCACCAATGCTCATTCAATCCCCAAACAGTGATCTGGCCCTCCTGATCAACAGCTTCCAGTTTATATAGTGGGCATGGCATCATATGATATGGAATATTCTTTGGTCACTTTGGGTCAGCTGTCCTGGCTGTGACTTCTTCTGAATTCTTGTGCCTCTCCAGCCCACTTGCAGGCATGGCATGAGAAAATGAAAAATCCTTGACTTCGTATAAATGCTACTTAGCGACAACTAAGAACATCAGTATGTTATCAGCATTATTCTCATGTTAAATTCAAAACACACACTATACCAGGAAGAAAATCAACTCTATCTTAAAGAAAACTAGGACAATTCACTCTGGGAATGGTGCATACATGATGCTATATCAATATATCCAGCAATCAATATAATGAGACTAGATATTTCAATATATCAAAATAATCATCAGTTTTTGTGAACATTTCCCAGATGGGAGTTTCATTATCTCTGGGTTCCAGAATGAAGGCAGGTGTCAGGATTGCTCACCATATGGTTTGTGTTTCTCTGGAGAGCTCCAGATATCAGTCACTTACAGGTGACCAAAGTCTTCTCCATCTTCCAGATCCCAAGGGCTCTCTTCTACTTTAGAGTCACCACATGACAGGAGATGCATTTTTTATGTCCAGGAAAAGACAGCTGTAAATATGAGAAGCACTGTCTGGCATTCTTCTAAATCTGGTAAATTCTTTCGCTAATATGGCAACAATCTCTCTTCTCTGAGAAAGTATTCATTTAGTTTCCTCCTGAGAGATAGCAGATAGCTTTTCAGCGTGTTCAAATATCCCATGGTTCATATTTATTTCATTTGTAGGTCTGGCCAAATAAATAGACTCATGCTGCAGCAGTCTCTCATTTAACCTCATTATCCTAGTTTATTTCATAAAGAAATAGTATTTGCTAGCTTTTGCTCCAAAGCCAGGGGATAACAGCCACACACACACACACACAGAGTCCACCTCCCCTGACAGCAAATAACATTGTCACTTACAAGCAAACTTTTACATCTTGCATGAACATAGAGTAGTCTGCAACAATGATGCCTGTATCTTTGATCACAACATACCACTGTGCACACCCGTCACAGCACGAAGTTTTTATGCAATCCTCTAAATACATATCTATACAGGAACTAGAACAATTTGGGAGTTCTACTAAGCAGAGTCTATCAGCACAGAATTCCCTACCAGAAATGCCACTCTGGATGCTTGGTTTAGCCAGCTTTGAAATGATTCAGAGTAAGGTGTGTTAAACATGAATATGCACATATACCTGCAGAATGGATATATGGAAAGACTCAGATGAGAGAAAATGCTACCATAAAATAGGGATACAAATGATTGTGCCTTCATATTTTAGTCATTTCTGTAGTAAAATAATTTCTTAGTGAAGACTAGTGCTCTTGATGATCATCAGTGTTTCAGCCTTTCCAAGCACCCGCCACAAAGGTTCCCTAAGTTTTGAATAATTCACTCTCTGACAAGATCCCTTTAAGGTACTTCAGATTAAAGCAACCAGAAAAACCACAGCATATACTGTATGACTATTCATTCCTTCATTTATTTTTGCCACAAGCTCGTAATTTTCACTATTAAACACCTAGATAAGTACCAAGAAATCACTATTCACTGGCCAAATGTGTCCCCATTAAGCAGAGTTTATGCTAATACTGTTGCAGTTAAGTAACAGTTATTCATTATCCTCAGGCTAAATTGTTTCAGTGGCAGATGTCTCATTAAAACAGCTGTTCTGAGCAACCACAACCATGCAAACCAGGGGATTTTCTATTGTCACTATTGTTGTTGTTATTATTAACAATAAGCATTTACATAAACACTTCAGATGTATGTAACTCAGTTACTCTCTATGTATTCCTTACCCTGGAAGTGTGGTGATTCAGAGACCGTTTGTCACAGTGGAAGCAATTGCTAATTGGTGAGAGCAAAACACAGCATATGTTTTTTGATATGACTGTTATTACTGGAGCAAGTGTTTGACCTTACCTCATGCTATTTTGGAACTTTTCCTCCACAACCTGAAGAAGAGCATAACGAATTTAGAAAAGACAGCAGCGTTTTCAGTAGCTAGAAGAGGGCCAGGGAGGTTCCTCTCCTTTCCCCTTCTCTTTCCTCACTTCCTTCTCTCTGCCTTTCAGACTCCTCTCTCTGTGCCTTTATTCTCCCTAAAGCCTCATAAACTCCTCTCCCACCAGCACACCGTGCCACATTGCTTTTTCTTTCTATTTGCTTCTCCATGCTGGGAAGGCAGGAAAACTAAGCTTCCAATCTTCTGCTTTCCTGCCCGTTTGCCTGGAGCACTGCTCATCCTCTCCTGCTCTGGAGTATGCCCAATCAGGTCTTCCTCAAGGGCAAGAGGTGACCTGGTGTCTACTACCTTCTCAAACATTTAGCAGCCAAGCTTTAACGAGGCTGTAATGAGCACAAATAAAATGCTCAAACTTGCCAAGTAAAAGCAGTTTTCCATAGCAACAGCAGAAGCAGTAAAGGCCAGCTCTACCAAATACTATGTCCATCATACAAAGGACAGGGTCACTACAGTTTCTAAAGTAAAGCTTTACCTACTTGCATCATGGCAAAATAATGCTGTCTCATTTCAGGGAGTTTTCCAGCCATTTTCAGCCATAGTTAAAACTTATAAAACACATATGCTTATTCTGAGATAAAAATCCCTCATGGAAAACATCTGTGCAGTTGAAATGAGTAAAAGTAGAAAATAAAGGCTTAAAAAGGGAAGTTTCAGGGAACTCTGGTAAATGTTTACAATGCTGCTTGCAAAATATCACAAATTGAGAATGAAACAGAAATGTGAGCCTGCACTTCCAGCCTCCCTAGTGGATTAGAGAGTGCTTATGCAGCTCAGATCTGCTGTGACAGGTTAGCAGTCAGGAGTGGAAGAAGTGGGACCACAATGATTTACTCCAGATCAACATTTGTGCAATCATCTAGGCAGCCCCTCGGAGGTACTGTGTGCCCAGGATGATGTGGACCATTGGGGGGGCAGGGGGGCAATTCTGAGTTCCAATGGAAAAATACAAGCTGGATAACCCAACATGGCAGCAGAGGCTGGGTAGAGGAGGAGTAGGATGGCAAGAGACAGTGTGGAAGCTGGAAGTGGAGCAGAGCTGCCCTGCTTTGCATTAACGGATGTTCAGTCTGAAATGTCAGCATATCCTCTTCATCAGTGAAGAGGTAGGTGAGTAAGCAATTGTCTGCTACCTGTGGAGGCTGTGGGGTGTGATTCAGCCATGTGCGACAAAAACATTGCCACCTCACCTCTAATGAACTAACACAGGAACGAACACATCTCCCTTTGTGTAGCACTTGTTTTAGCTGTTGGATTAAGCTTGTTACACAAATCTTAGAGAGACCTTCTCTCCCTCTCCCTCTCCCTCTCCCTCTCCCTCTCCCTCTCCCTCTCCCTCTCCCTCTCCCTTCCCATCCCTTTTCCTTTTCCTTTTCCTTTTCCTTTTCCTTTTCCTTTTCCTTTTCCTTTTCCTTTTCCTTTTCCTTTTCCTTTTCCTTTTCCTTTTCCTTTTCCTTTTCCTTTTCCTTTTCCTTTTCCTTTTCCTTTTCCTTTTCCTTTTCCCTTTCCTTCTCCTTCTCCTTCTCCTTCTCCTTCTCCTTCTCCTTCTCCTTCTCCTTCTCCTTCTCCTTCTCCTTCTCCTTCTCCTTCTCCTTCTCCTTCTCCTTCTCCTTCTCCTTCTCCTTCTCCTTCTCCTTCTCCTTCTCCTTCCTTTTCCTTTCCCTTTTCCTTTCCCTCTCCCTCTCCCTTTCCCTTTGGAGAGGGAAAAAACCCAGACAAACAGAAAAACACTAAACAACCCTCATGACAGCCATTAACAATTTACATAATTAAATAAGACAGGGCACCCTGAAGTTAGATCCCATCTCTCTTGTCAGAGATCGTGAATCTTATCTCTATACATGGTGAGCTGGATGCAGCTGACAAGATCTTAAGGAGCTTTTAAACTAATAATTCCTCACATAGCTTTGCATCTGAGTGAGAGGCAGTGGGAGTTTGGCATGCTGTCTGATAAATTTTGGGAGCAATATAGTGGCTTTTCAAGCTATGATGAACCTTGAATCAGGGTTTCTGTAAGAGATAGGATCTCTATTTTTAACAGATTTCACCTAGAAAGTCAGTGCCCATGGCACAACAGGCATGCAGGAGTTGCTTGTGCTCCATCCCAGTTATTTTCCTTTCTACTGAACTACTTCATTTTTGTTCAGAGGATACTTTGGTTATTTTGCAGAACTATGATTTCCCTGGTGGATAGACTGGAGCAAAGAGCATATGTGCTGTGATGAGCATAGCACAAGGGATGTCCAGCTGTGACTGTCAGGAACAGTAGGTGCCCATCAAGGTGCCCACTGAAGCCTGTTGCAGATATGCCTGCTCAGGTACCTCCCAGACTCCATGACAGATGCCTCTGATGACACAGATTCTGTCAGGGAGGAAGCTAGAGATGGCAAAGACTGGTTTGTGCAGAAATATTTTGCTTAGGACTGGCTTTGGCTCTTGCAGCATGAGCTGCAAACTTACAGTGCTGCATCTGTGCCCGGGCCCTGGAGGCATGGGAACTACGTGGAGAGGCTTTAAAGGAAGGACATCCGATAACACACATCTGCTGTGTGTTTCCTGTTTCTTCCAAAACTCGTCCCACACAGGGTGATATGTGACAGTGCAGGATGAGCCTGCAGGCCTGGTTTACAGCTGGACAGCGACACTGCTGCTTCAGTGCTTCTATGGCCAGAATTTAGAAAATCTGGGGGCAGATTTTCCCACAGGAGCTGAGCATTGAGGTGAGATCCATCCCACTTAACCTCAGAGACACATGGGCATCTCCAGCGATTGGGGAGACAGAAATGTTGTTCTCATCTCTCATCTGATGGACTGAATTTTCATCTGGAGGGAGCCCTCTGCTTCCATCGATGACAGAATGCATAGGAGGATGTGCTTGAATTAGGTGCCTAATTTTTGTGTGCCTGTGACATGAATCCTGCACCACGTTCAAGATCCTTTAAAAATCCTGTTAAACATTTTCTTAAATCTTCTGATGCCTAAAAATATTTGCAAATCCAGTCCCACTATTTCCTTAAAGAAACGAAAGATGACTTTAGCCTTCATGTTTAGGGTACTCCAAAATTAAGACATCGTGACTCATGATGAATCACGAGCATTCCAAGGGATCTCAAAAGTTCCTTTATCATTTTAACTTTCTAAAAAGGAGGAAGTCTTATAGGAAGAAACAGGCTTCAGGAGCTGTTATGTGGCACATATAAACGCATCAGGAGGGCAGGAGGCAATATTCCATGGTTCAGAATTTTTTTGTCCTTGCAAATCAAGAGAGTCCCATCACAGTTGATTTCCTAGGTAAATATTTCGTCTATTTTATTCAGTACTAAGGACTAAAACAGACAAAATGAGAAGTCCTGTCATTGCCAAGGGGTCAGACAGTTCTGGCACAGTCCAGCACAGAAATATATACAAGCTTATTCATTACTTTGGACCAGCTCAGCAAGTAGCCTGATTTGTGGCTACTTCTTGCAATTATTTTCAGGAAAAAAAAAAATCTTCCACAGTCTTACAGTAAATAATTTGTGAGTGTATATATCTAAAACTCTTTGTCCCCTGGCCCCATAATTACTTGCTCTTTAAACAATTCCTGTGGATTGTACAGATGTAGCTGACTGTGTCTCAATCGCCTATGACAACATAATGCAGGTAATTTTCTTAGGCTGCATTACTCTGTCATTACTTTGGCTCTCTGCTTAATATGACACAGTAATGAATGTGTAACAATGCTGGAAACTTTCCCCCTGCTCTTCTACTAGTCACTTTAAGCAAAGGGAGCGGAGCAGAGACTGATGTCTAATTAATAATATGCTCATTTCAGTCTTCCAGTGAGAAAGAAAAAGTAAAATATGTGAAGAGGGCTGTTTCTTACTTAAGCCAATATAGCTTCAGTCCAAGGTTATGGCTGGCAATGTGGCTCTATGTGGCTATTTCATTGTGGGTACATAAAAAGCAGCAAAGAAAATGAAGTGTAAAAAGACCAGACAAGCAGCAGGAGGAAAACATTTCATCTTGTACACAACTAAATGGGAAAAGAGACAAGCAGGCAACAGACGACAGATGAATGGGCCTATGATGGACTGCATTTTTGTGTCAAAACAGAGCCAACTGTCTAACAGCCATTCAGACAGTAGGAGAGGCACCACACAGCATGATTTCCAGTTCAGCTGGCACTTAGGGGTTTAATTATGTACATGGTAAATATTCTGCAAGGACAATATCCTGGCTTGTGATAGGGGTGCCCAAAGCCAAGGGTTCTTTCTAGCTGTGTCTTTCCTACTGTTCTTAGTTTTTGCTTTGATCAAAAACAGTGCAGTGAAATCCCAGAGATGAAGGAAGCTGTCACAAATGCCACACCACCCTTTCCCTTTCCTGCCACAGGGAACATTAATTCCCCTGTTTGTTCCTTGCAGGAGTCCTGTGCGCTGACATGAGTCCTGCTGTCTGACATGAAGTGGTTTGAAAAGACAACTAAGCCTGGCTCAGGTTTAGTTTTCACATTGGCAGGTGGATATAACCTGCACGGTCCACTTGTTTCCTGCTCTTCTCTCTGACCATCCTGTAGCTGGAGCACTGCAGCTCAGCACAGATACTTTCCACAAAGCCACAATAATGTCAAGATTGTCAGATAGAGCCTAATGATGAAACCCAGGAATTTCTCACCAGTCAACTTTCAACCTGGATGGGAAAGCAAGAATGTTTTTGCAAAGTAAGGCAAGAAATAATTGCTTACTTGTGAATCATAGAATCATAGAATCAACCAGGTTGGAAAAGACCTCAGAGATCATCAAGTCCAACCTATTACCTAACACCTCCTGACAACTAAACCATGGCTTCAAGTGCCACATCCAATACAGGGACTCCACCACCTCCCTGGGCAGCACATTCCAAGGGCCAATTACTCTTTCTGTGAAGAACTTTCTCCTCACCTTGAGCCTAAACGTTCCCTGGTGCAGCTTGAGACTGTGTCCTCTTGTTCTGGTGCTGGCTGCCTGGAAGAGTAGACCAATCCCCATCTGTCTACAACCTCCTTCAGGTAGTTGTAGAGAGCAATGAGGTCTCCCCTGAGCCTCCTCCAGGCTACACAACCCCAGAATACTTAGTATCGCAGTATGACTAGCACTACATGAGTAGAAGCCAATGGCTTTGTTAACTATGACAAGGATAAGAGGAATTCTCCTTCAGTAGCACCAAAGAAAGCTTCAGCCAGATGATCATTTGTGCTAATGATCTTGAAAGGTATTCCACAGCTGTCCAGGCTTGTCCTTTTTGTCATCTGCATATGTGATCAGAGAGAACATGAGACAACTGCAGTGCACATGTGCTGGCTGTAAAAGTACCTGTAGTTCTCTTTTCAAAGACAAGTTTTCCAGAAATGAGGATTTGCTTAAAAATTCACCAGGAAAAAAAAATCTTCCCCTTGGCAATATTTTCCTTTGCATTTTCGTACTAATAATTACAAAACTCTTACCCCCAGTCTTTCAATTTTCCTGCAGGTTGACTGACCTATGAAATGTAAAAAGGAAAAAGAAAGGAAAGCAGTCACTTTCTACCCATGCTCTTTGTTTCATTGAAACAAACTGAACCAACCCAAACTGTGATTTTTCCAGAAGCAAAATATTCAAGTGGAAAATTTTAATCTGTCCTGCAAGAGCTGGTGTCTGCATACAGGGCCTGCAGCACATTGGAAGCGATCAGAGGAGCAGAAAGAATGACTGTACAGCACATGGGCTGGTACCACCTCCTTAAACATCTAACTGAATCTGGCCCTGTGCTTATCATAGAATCATAGAATTATTAGGGTTGGAAGGGACCTCAAGGATACTCTTCCTCTTCTGCTCTCATGGATGTTCTGCCAAGCTTTCTTCTCCTTGGGAGAGGGCATGGCCAGCTTCTAGCTCCACTGTCACTGTCAGAGGAAACGGAAGATCTTTTCTGTACTTGTGCAGTTTCCTCCTAGCTTTTAGAAACAATTTGAGAAGTTGTCTGTGATTTACAAAGCCTTTCCAGCTGTGAACTGTGGTTTCCCTTCCTAAGCCTGTTTTTCCTCATTGCAGCAATTGTAAAACAGATTTGGCTTTTTCTGCATATAGTCTCCAAATTTGACATCTAGTTATTCCTGTTCTCATGTTACTTTGCCTTGGTGCTCTTAAACCCTGGAATCTGCTTCTTTGCTAGGCTTGTAGAAGCAAAATATATATTGACTCTCACAGTATGTGGCAATCCCTGAGGATCACAGGTAAATGCACTTTTAATTGCCCTTCTGTTTGTGGCATAGTTGGAGATGCAGGGACAAGAAAGTACTTGCCAAATAAGTGGTTAATTATTTAGCAACAGCAGAGATGAGCAGAACCAGGAGACAATGATCTTGTACATCCTAATTGGAGCTGACTTTTCTAAGGGAAGTGAGGAGCTGCTTGCAACCCCATTTTATGCAGAGGTCTAGAGGTCTTACTAGGGTAAGGCTGATATCTGTGCAAGTCTCAAAGTGGAGAGGGAATAAAGCAGAGAGGCCCAGTTCTGCTGTCATTTACCCTGAGCTTCCTCTTAGGGCTCTTGCCTGCTCTGTATCCAGAAACACCGCTGCCAGTTTCCCCTAAGGCTAGGCAGCTGGGTAGGATTTCATGATATATTCCCTTGGTTACAGATCCTTCTATATGCAGTATGAGATGAAACACAGAAAGGGAGCAAGCAAGAGGCCTGTATAGCTTTAGTGGACTCTGCTTTATTACTGAGCTGAATTATCCAAGCTTCCCAGGTGGAATATGCAATTTCAGTGAGTTCACAACAATTTCTCTTATTTGTCAGTTGTTTTCCTGCCATGTTATACCAAGAAGGTATGAGGGTTGCTGAGGTGTCAGCAGCAAAGGAAATAAATATGCTGATAAAATGACTTATTATACTACAGTAAAAGAAACTGTCTAAATTCCTTGCTAACCAAACCTAGTCATGATAAATTGCATCCCTGCATTTGAAAACACCTCCAGTTCCCTAATAATAACCTCTCCAGATAAATCTTTGCAGCACTGCCTATGTTTCAGTTTACAGGAGACTCGTGCTGTGTCCTTTTGAAGAATTGATGACCCTCTGTAGCCATTTCAAATCCAATTTGTCCCACACACTGTGAGATAAAGATTTTCACTTGTGCTGAGTGTTAACCCAGAGAGTGCTGAACTTCTGTAGTCCTCTTACATAATGAGAGCTGAAGGAAAGAGGTGTAGAGCTGTGTCTGATGGGAGCAGAGTGAAGAGGCAGAAACATGACTGCTGAAAAACTGCTGAATACACATTTTGATACTGGTCTTATGAATCCCATATTGAAAGAAAACCATAAGTGTACATGCTATCCTGTAGGAAATGCTAATGGTTTAGAAGTTCAGGAAATTCTGAGCCAGAACACATTGTTAAGACTAGAGAGAATATTACATGTACAAGGAAGCTCCCGATGTAATATTACTAGAGCTTCCCAAGGGATAAAGGGAACATTCCAGTACATGGACATTTCTTTAGAAGGATTTTAACACCCTCTGTGGTGGATTAAACAGAAGAGCTCAGGTTAAGACATTCGGTTGTGCCTGTGTCTTTTGATTATCACAGAATCACGGAATGGCTGAGGTTACTTGGGTTACAGTTGGACTCAATGATTTTAAAGGTGTTTTTCCAATCTTAATGATTCTATGATTTTATTGGAAGTGAATTCTGGAGGTCATATTATCCAGTGTCCCTATCCAAACAGACCCACAGGTTCCCCAGGACCATGTTCAGAATATCTCCACAGACGGAGACTACACAATCTCCGGGGGCAACCAGTGGCAGCGCTCAGTCACCCTCACAGTAAAAAAGTGGTTTCTGATGTTGTTCAAAGGGAACCTCCTGTGTTTCATAGTGCCAGTTGCCTCTTATCCTATCACTGGATAACACTGAAAAGAGCTTGGCTCCATTTTATTTGCACTCTCCCTTTAGGTATTTAAATACCTAACAACCTGATCTAGTGGAGGGTGTCCCTGCCCATGACAGGAGGGCTGGAACTGGATGGTCCTTGGGGTCCCTTCCAACCCTGACAATCCTGTGATTCTGTAAGATCACCCCTGAGCCTTCTCTTCTCCCTTAATTGTCTCAGTAAACTTCACTGGATGCTTTCCAGTGTGTCCATGTCTCTCTTGTATTGAGGAACCCTGAATTGGACCCAGCACTCTAGGTCACTAATGCTGAGTAGATGACACATTGCTGATTTATATTCAGCTTGCTGTTCACCAGGACCCCCAAGTCCTTTTCTGCCACACTGCTTTCCAGCCAGGCCACCTCCACTGTTTACTAGTGTTTGGGGTCCCTTGTAGAACCTGATGAGGTTCCTGTCAGACTGTTTGTCCAGTCTATAGAATTTGCTTTGTATGGTAACACAACCTTCAGTTTTGGGTCACATACAAACTTGCTGAGGGCACACTGTCCCATCATGAAGATCATTAATGAAGATGTTAAACAGGATCAGACTCGATGTTGACCCCTAGGAGATGCTGCTGGTTACTGGCCTGTAGCTAGATTTTGCACCACTCTCTGGACCCAGCCGTTCATCAGGTTTTCAATTCACCCCATTAACAGTTTTTCTGTGAGGATCTTATGGGAGACAGTGCTGAAAGCCTCACTGAAGTGTAGGTAGACAATACCCACCATCCTTCCCTCTACCAAGCCAGTTGTTTTGTCATAAAAGTTTATCAGGTTGGTCAGGCACCAGGCTGGGTACCTGCTGAACACTGAACTAGAAATAAGTAGAATAGATTTGCAGAGAGCATCTGCTTAAGACTTCCTGCAAGTCAGTCTTTTATAGGTATCTAAGATTGTGCATTTAAACTAAGCAGTTTAAATTTTATCTTCAATGAAGCTGGAAGCAAATAACAATTCAAGACATATGTCTGACTACACCAGACAAAGTCTTTACTTTTATGTTTAGCAATCAGGAGAAGAAAAGAGCTGGTTAAGAAAACCCCCCTCAATTTATGGCTTTCCTTATTAGCACAGTTCTATAATATCTACCCATACCGACTGAAAATTATGCCTCTCCATGTGCTATTAAGTGCTGATTCTTAAGCATTAGAGATCTATTTCACCTCTACATGAGGTCTTATTTAATTATTTAGTACTCCGTAAAATCCTAGTTCTAGCTTCTCCATAGGTCATTGGAAATGTTCCTTTGATCTCAGTGTGTAGGTCCCTACAAGTGCTACTTAGGCTGAGAACTCTGCCTCTGGAAGGAAGAATTACTGCCTGCTGCACATTGATGAAACTCCTGTGAATCACTGCAGCCCCTCTGCAAGGAGTAATTGGTCCAGTAAGGAAAACAAGGAAGACAGACTCACAGAAGAGGAACCTCCTCCATCATTATGGCAAAATTTGAAGCAGTCCTTTAACTGAGTGACACTGTAGATTGCAAGAACCTGGGATTTTGGTGACATCTATCCTTCAGCCATGCTAGCTGCCCTGGTCTCCTGTATCTGTCAAATCCTTTTAACCACCTGTCAGCAGTGTTTGAGAAGGACTGTGAATAACATTCAACCTTTCATTTATATTTCCACATGACTTTCTCCAGGTAAAACCTTTTTCTGCAAGCGGAGTGTTTACTTGTCCCTACTCCATAGAGAGATCAGATCAACACTACCTTTCTCCTGTATTCCAAGCCCTGCTAATGACCCTGAGAGACTGTTGGGACTGAGTGATATCTCATCTAAGAAGAAAGGAGGATAAAACAGTACGGGCTTCAAAGTTTAAAGGGAAACTTAAATCTTCAAAGAGATCTTCAATGCCTGGCTACCGCCTTATCTAGAACTGCAAGCTGAACCAATAGGACACAAATATGAGGGAGGAGACTACAGCAGATGGCAAAGCTCATTTTATTCACACCAAAATAAGCCCAAGTATGAAGAAGACACTAATTATTTTAAACGAGCGTGATTAAGTCTATATGCACACTGTGTTATCACATATTGAATTATCTCTAAGAATGAACTGTGAAGCCATAGTCACAAATTCATGGGGGTTTGAGATGAAAGGCTGAAGTTTTTTTTTAGAACTGGCAGCATGTTGTTTTATGGAGTTTCTGCAAAGTCACTTGGTAATATATGAGATACAGAAAGTTCTGCTGGCTTTGCATGTGTGATTTGGGCAGTGAAATACCATCCCCCCAATCAAAAGTCACTACAATAGCTCTAAAAAGAAAATGAAGCAGCTGCTTAATCTATCTGTTCTGGAAAACACTTAATTGCACACTTGTATTTATGCACATATTTAACTTACATTGACTTCAAAATAGAATTTAAGCACACACCTAAATGCTTCACTGATTTGTGATATGGAGGAACAAAAAGGGCTGCATAGTGGAACAGATTAGAGGACCACCTAATAAGGTATCCAATACCCATCAATGCCCAATAATGCATTTTACTTTTCAGTGCTATACCATGAAGAAATTTCTTCCTGACCTCAGCAGGTAACCATAGCCTGAAGCATGAGGATTGATAGCCCTTGTAATTGTATTTAGCTAGTGTCCTTGCAGATGTTCTTTTTATTTATATAAATGCTGAATCACTTCTTGAACCTGGAGAGCCATCCCTCTCAATCTCTGGAGCAGTGAATATCATGCTTTAATTATACCTGTTGTAAACAGCATTACCTTTCACCCACTCACAATGTGTTGCTTTGTAATCTCATTCAATGGTCGGCAATTTATTTTTTATGACCAAAAAGGCTGACTAGCAGTGCTTTCTCGGCCTTCCTTTTGCCATTTGTCATTCTCCATACCTTTATCATAGCTGCCTTTAGGTCTCAAATTATTATTTTCCCTCTTCTGAAGTGTCCTAAAATGAACTACCTCACTCACAGGGAAAATAAATTTCTCGGAGCTCTCCTAAGCGCCTGAGACTGAGGACTCAGTCACAGTTTTGGCATAAATTCCATCCCAGGAGCAATGCGTGTAGGAGCAGACCAAGAGCCTGGCCATGTCTCAGGGTATGTATATGCTCTCAGCTAAGCTGTCACCTCTGCCCTCTTTCCAGTCCAGCACTGTTGATTACATATATCTGCAGACCTGCATGAAGAGGCTGATAGCATGGTTTGCAGAGGTGTGCTCAGCACTTCAGCATGGGATCATACTTCTTCTTCAGGAGATTTAAGTGTATGAAGTATGATCCAGGCCCAACAACAGCTCTTCTGCTCTTAAACACAGAGTTGATCCTTTGAGCTCATATAAAACCTTAGCTAAAAACTGTTATAGACAGAAAACAAATGGCTCAAAGAGATCACTGTGTTCATGGCCTAATCCTTTGCCTTGCTATACACTCACAACCTCAGAAAGTCACAACTTGGTTGTTAATTCTACCAAGGGAGTAACCAGAGGCAGGCATTTCTTTGCAGTAGGACCTTCTGCAATAGGATCAGAAAACTTGGATATTGTGTGTCCGGAATCAATAAAATCTCTGTCTATACTTCCATCTTCTTTGCATGGGGAGGGAACTGGCAGCCCTTTGTTATCAATTATTCTTCACCAAGTTGCTGTGAGCAGATGGCACAGAGTAATAAAAAGAAATCATTCCTTTGCCATCTCATTTCTTCATAAGTGCAGAGAATGACCACATCTTCTTTGCCTGAAGCTGATTTCTGACATCCTCTCACACCTGTTATTACACATGTTGACTCACTGAAATCAGTGGAGACCTCACTTTGTGAAAACATCTAAAAGTCCCTGTGAGAGATTATATGAATCTTGCCCCACACCCAGCCCCATCTGGCATAAGGGGTCATTATGCAATGAAGGTGCAAAAAGGCAGAATCACAGAAACATTCAGGTTGGATCACCAAGTCCAGCTGACACCCTACTCTATAAAGTTCACCCCTAAACCACATTTCCAAACACCATATCCAAACAACCTTTAAACACATCCAGAGTTGGTGACTCAATCAGCTCCCTGAACAGCACAGAGCCTGACCACGCTCTCTGTGAAAATGTTTTTCCTAACGTCCAATCTAAAGATGGATGGGAAAGGAGAAGATGAGGTGAGCAGATCACAAACCACTCTTGAAATGGTTAAAGGGCAATATGAAATATTTCTAACTCTTTATTCACTTCCTTCAGTTCTTAAAACCATGGACAATTTGCAAAACAAGATTGTCCTGCTTGATACTAGTGGAAAGGCTGGGATACAGAAGTACTGGCAGCCAGAAGAACCTGGTTGGGAAAGGCCACTGTGATGGTGGGAGCTGCTTGCATGTAAAAGGAAGAGAAAGGCTGATGGCACTTGGGAGCGGGGATTGCTAATGAAGTCTGGTCAAGGGCACTGTTTGCAAGGATGGCTTCTTCATACTGGACATACTGGTGATATCCTTGAGGATGAAAGAGGTAAGCAGAAGAGAAGAGGAAAAAGAAAAAAAAAACCACAACAGAAAATGCCAGTGGGGATGCCAGGTTACAGGTCAAGCCAACAGGGAAGAATCTGATTCAGAAAGGAGAAAGGAAAAGCTTTTAAAAGAGGAAATAAGTACCTTCTTTCTGCTATGTCCAATATGACCAAATTAAATAATCACAGGCATTTCTAATCTCCCTTTTGATGGAAACTCTCCAAGGCTTCCCTGGCCTCTGCAGGCAATCACTTTAGGCTCTGAAGCATGAGATATGATTACCATTATAATTATCTTAGCTTGTATAGATACAAATGTTACTAATGGTCATAAAATTATCCAGTGTGGGCTCTTTTCCCCCTTCCTTTTAGCTAGCCTCTGTATTAGTGTCCTTAACTTCCTAGGGCTGCGAATTTCTGAAGGGGAGTACATGCAAGCACAAGTCAATCCATTCCTCGGATTTGTTCTAAATATACAGCCTTTTACAATCTCCAGCCCACAGCTTCCCTTGGGTTTCTAAAGGATTTCAAATAATGAAAAGTGAATTGGGAAATGAACTATTGTTATGGGTGAATTTTATCAGATAGTTTTATGGAAATTGGTGGATTATTTATATATACTGTAATTGTAACACGATTCACTAAATACATTTGAACGCTAAATGTGCTGCTTATTAATTTACATTTTAAGAGTCTCCTTGTTCTTGCATTATGTGACAATATAAAAAGCACAGACTGATTAGTTTGCACTATTTCTCATGTAATTATGAATACCTCAATCAAGTCTTTTCTAGCTCCTTTTATTTTCAGGCAAAATACAATAAGGTCCTTAAAATGCTCAGGTTTTACTTTTGACAACTAGATAAGATTGCCTCATTATCTGAAATATTGCCCTGTACTTCCCTAAATTGTCGCTGGAACTATCAACACGCCATTTAGCTGCACAGCCTTCCTTCACTACCCAAGGCATCCAAATAGGTTTAATGGCCACTTAGCCTGGGGGGGGTAATTACCACACTGCCTCCTCACTCCTCACTTCACTCTGCAAGTCCTTGATTCACATGATATGCAGCCTTGTTCTTGATTCGGGAAATAGCCCTGCTGAAGCCAATCTTCAAGAGATTTTGATCGGTGATAAGCTTAAGCTCTGCATGGGAAGAAGGCCTAAATGACTCCACAAAAATAGCTGGCAATCTTTCGGTGGGCAGTTCTTTGGAGTAGGGGCTGTCTTTTAGCCTGTGCTTCTATGGTTGGTTAGCGCTGCTGGCACCACCACAAATGCCTCTGAGAGCAGCAGGATTAATTAAGACCCATTTCACCTGCATTTATACCCCTGCTTCTATGCCACCCCCATTAATTCCCTGTCTTCCCAATTCCTATACAATGGCATTGCTTGCAGGGCTTTTCATAGCCTTCCCACTCCCTTGACTGTGTCATGGGACTTGCATCCCTCTCCCATGTCCCTAAGTTTTTGGCTAGGCAGAGGGAAAATTGTCCTGTAGCAGACCTTCATGGGCAAGCTGAATAAAGCAGGTAACTGTACAGCTCACTTTAAAATCTTTCCTTCTGTGGTGATACTGATTTGTATCCCTTTCCTCTATCCAGCCCAAATTATTACAAAGACTTCATATCTCTGAAACCTCCTTAGGGGTTGATTGAAATCAGGCAATGACTTAAAACTATTCAGGGAAGGAGGTAGGTAAGCAACAGGTAGAAGGACCATTTCACAAAGCCTGTTTCCTGAGGAAATGAGGGTAATAAATAAATAATCAAGGTTCAGGCTGCAGGTCTCTATGTTAGTATGAGCAAGATTATTTTACTTTTTTTTCCCCATAGTAACATTCGTTGTAAAAGTCTTGCTCTGGGCTTCTTGGATGGCCAAAACTATATCATAAAGTTGTCAATCATAAGAATACAAAGGTAGTTAACCTGGCAACTCTTGAATTGCTCTGCTATTTCCATGCTATTTCCCTTCAAACTCCTGTAGTAAGGAAGTACACTTCTGGGAAGGGGAAATAAGAATATGTGCTGCCCAGCAGGCAGGGGAGACCAATGGTCTTTCACAAGCCTCTGATTCACACTGCAGCCCATGAATTCCCCATGCTGAACCAACAATCCTCCATTCTCAATGAAGTCTTTTCTCTTTGGTTCATGGAGACCCTCTGGGGTAGTTATGAGAAAATATTACTCCTGGCATCATACAGTGGATTACTGCTGAGGGAACTCCACAATCAGGTTAGAGAAAATATGCCAGGTGAGAATGGACCCAACTGGGAAACCAATTGTCGTGTCCTGCAGGGTAGATGGAGACTTCTGCAGCACCTTTTCTGCTTTTGGCTTTATCCTGTTTTCAGCCACTCCTACAAATGCCTGTGAGGACAGAGAAGGCTGGTTTCTGCCATGATCCTCATTAAAGTTGAAACTCCAACTGTAGTAGCTATGCTGTGAAGTTCTTAAGTACAGGCCACCTGGGCTTGACAAGTGCTGCTTTCCTCCCTTCTGCTAACACTTTCAGAAGACAGGCTGTGCCTTTGTGTACAAATGAGATGGACACCTTGATCTGGACTCTTCCCTGCTGCTGACACCACACTTTTACCTCAGCAAGATGCTGCCCTGGCAGGAACTGCCAGCCTTCCAGCAAAGCATCATCCGTCAGGTGGAGCATTAAGCTGCTCAGTATGGAAGCCAAGCCTATTAAAATACAATTCATCTCAGGCACATAATGAGAGATGTATTGACCAGTCTCAACATTAAGAGCAGTAGCTGACTTCCTGCACTCAGCATTTCCACCTCAAAACAAGCTTGCCAAATGATTCCTTTGCACGCTCCTGGCTTAGTGAAACTTTCCTCTTGTTATAAAAGAAGTAAAAGTTTACCAAAGAGATGAATAATTCCCATTAACTACAAATGGCTGGATCCCAGAGGTGTCCCTATTGTGCAATTATCCACTCTCCCTTTGCTGTAACATAAGAGCATCTCTTTATATTTCTGTCAGATGATGATACTGCAGTAATTTAGTGCTCTGCAGGCAAATACCATGGCTCTGCCTCACCCACCTCCATCCAACCTACCCTAGTGGCACTTCTCACAACTGTGGCCAGAGGGCAAAGGATTGTAAGGAATTTCCCCATGACATTTGTCAGACAAACCAGCAGCATCTGCCCTGGATTAACCCAGGAAACCCATCCCTGAAGTTTCTTAGTCTCTTAAAGCCTAGCATATGTACTTACAGAGAGAGTGGCTTGTGTTTTCAGCCATGCTGCTGTGCTGGAGAGATGCTGCTTACAGCTCTCATAGTCAGCAGCTTTGTACTAAGCCAAAGGTTTTATGAACACTAGATAACCCCAGCCCAGATTCCAGTATCCATTCCTCCATCAGACACTGATTGCCTTTTTAGCCACACAAAGGCAGCAGCGCTGGCTCCTCCTTCCTTTCTCATTAGCTGTCAACAAATCTAGTGGAGAAAGACTTTACTGATGTCCCTACTGCAGTAAAAGCTTTGCTTGAGGAACAACTTCTCTCCCTGCACTTTCAGGTTATTTTTTTCCTCTTTATTCTCTTTTCTTTATGTTCTCCTTTTTAAGGATGTATATTTAAATATTCACTGGGAAAAATAACTCTCTGTGTGGCAACCAGGAGCAACTGGAGTTTCAGTTTCTGCTTCATTGACTCTTTAGGCAAACCTCAGGTGAGAAAGACAAAAAGGAAGCACAATATATGCCTGAAAAGCACAAAACCAGCCTATATATAGGAGCAATAAATAACAGCCTCTGTAGGATTCATTAGATCAGTCCAATGCCTTACAGTATAAGCCCATTTTATATGTATATATTTTTATATATAACCACATCATTTCCCCTTCCTCACATCTCTGCTAAACCTCGTTCAGACAGTGGCCAAAACATGGAATTCTCCTTTGGCAAGTACTGTCTTGTCTCACCAGCATCCGCTGGGATCCCCCTCATGCCCACTGGTGCCTGACCCTTGAGCAGGGCCTTTGCACAAAGGTGAGGTTGGTCCTCCTCACTTAGGTTTCACTCACCAGATTTAGTTAGGGTGGATCCCCAAAAGCCACATCAGGGATCTCCACATTCATGGACTTTATAGACAAAGACAGACCTGAACTGGGAAAATGGTGAGAGAAATGAAAAAGGGATGCAGTGCAACCTCAACTATTCCTCTTTGCAGCTGGAAAAGCCTGCCAGAACACAAAGGATGAGTGAAGAGCTGCCCTGATGTCCAGCATAAGATATATATCCCTGGACTGCCCACAGAGATGGCAGTCCTAGTCTTTCTCAGCTCTGTCAGATTTCCTTGTGGTCAGCTACATATATGTGTGCTGTCTTGGCCATTTAAAAGAAAAGGATTCATTTCAGTAAAGATGGTCACAGAGCCAAAATTTAGCATTTAACTTACTTCATTCTCCCAAAAAAAGTGTTTGGAGTTACCTTAGGGCATTAATTAAAAACCCTAATTAAAAGGGTTTATGCAAATTCAAGAGACACAGAGATTCCCTCTCCCCTCCCCCCATTACCCCCCCTCCCCAAGAGCTTATTCCAGCTCTTAATTTGGGGAAATTTTAATCTTTATTTTTCTTGTTCTTTATGCATGTTTAGTACATTTTAGCAAGAATCCTTTTGTCTAATTATTCAGAAAAGTAGGCCATGTTTCTTCTTAAAAATCCCACGGACTCCAAATTAACTCTAGAATTTTGTAGGAGGTTCCATTTAATACCATCCTTCTGACTTACACTGATTGGCAATGCAGCTATTCCTGCTGTACATTTTCCTTCTTTTCAATGTCATTATTTTTTGGTGGGTGGGAGGATCTATCCCTCCTACCTAATACCGAACTAGGACTCCACTGTGGTAAGTGTCGTACAAAACCAAAAGACAACCACAGTTCTTACCCTGAGTGTGCAGGGTTGTGAGACAGCAGTGAAGAGCTCAGGTAGCAACGGCTGGAGCACACGCAGCAGCTGCTGTGCCAGAGTTCAGGATTTTGGGGGTGTCACAGCACTGATGGCCTTAATATGATTTTTGAGGAAAATAATATAATGGCAACTGTGTATTTTGATAGGAAACTCTTAAACAGTTGAAGGTGCCATGCAGGGAAAAGTGCAAAGGTATTTATTAGAAGTGGTAACGTAGGCAGAAAAAATCCAGGGTCACTGAAAGAACAGAGACAGTTTACCATGATGCCCTTCTTGCTTTAACTCTGCTGCTACTGAAGAGAGTTTTGTTCCTCTGATTAGCTCAGGCATGTTGCCATTACTTCAAGACTCACCATGGGGATGCAACAGCAGCACATGATGAATGTGACACATTATCTGAGCCAGTATGGATAAGATAAATCTCAATATCTAGAGGACAAAATCATTGCCAGCAGCAAGAGCTGATTCACATAGAAAGTTTCTCTACACCAAAGTAGTCAGCACAGGCTCAGCAAAATCCCATTTAAGACCTTGGATTATACAGATGAAGTACATCTGGGAAACGGGCCTTAAATTATAGTCCTGGCCTAGGTAACTTTCATGCAAGTGTGTATAATTTTAAAGATATGAGATCTCTGGTTTCCCAGTGCCCCAACATGTACACTGCTTTCTTTGCTGATAAGCTTAAAAGCTACTCCAGTATCGCAGACAGCAGAGAGCATGACTGTATTTATATCCTGCTCAAGTAGTTCTTCAGAGGCTGTAGGAACGCCTGCGAAATGCAGGTCAGCATTTCCCAGTAACAAGTAGATGGGAGCTGCAAATCACTTCCCACCCTCAAGTTAATATGATCTCCCTCCACAAGGGTTAATAATCAGTTCTGTAAAAAAAACCCTGAAAAACCAAACAAACAAACCCCAACAACACTACAAATGCTTTTTCCTTCACAGCTGCGAGCATGAGTATCTGAACAGTCACACTGATAGTTTGCCAGATTCGGAGGGATGCTAAGGTTCAAGGGAGCAGATGGGAACAAATAACTGCTGGGAAGAAGCACCAAGCCTTGAATTGACAGGACACAAAGGAATGAAGAGGAAAATAGATGTGCAATGGGTAAAACCATCATAACCCTTTTAGAATTGAGACTATGGTAATTTAAATCATCATTCATGGAGATTCCACTGGACGCCCTGTGCTGGAAAGTGGACACTGCACAAGCAGACTTATGAGGGCCTTTGCTCTTCTGCTCTTCTGCATCTGTGTTCCTGGTGATGGATATTCTCCGAGATGGAAAAACAATTGACAACACAATGTCCTTGCTAACGTTTAGAGGCCACTCTAAGTTTTAGTGCTTCCAAGCAATCCCAACAGAATGCTCCAAAGCTATAAGAAGACCAGAACATTACAAATAAAAAGATAAATATAGCTGTAACCCTTTACAAGCCCTATGAGGAGAGGCTGAGGGAGCTGGGATTGTTTAGCCTGGAGAAGAGGAGGCTCAGGGGTGACCTCATTGCCCTCTACAACTACCTGAAGGGTGGCTGTAGCCAGGAAGGGGTTGGCCTCTTCTCCCAGGCAACCAGCACCAGAACAAGAGGACACAGTCTCAAGCTGTGCCAGGGGAGGTTTAGACTTGACGTGAGGAGGAAGTTCTTCACCGAGCGAGTCATTCGTCATTGGAACGGGTTGCCCAGGGAGGTGGTTGAGTCATCGACCCTGGAGGCATTCAAGGGGAGATTGGACGTGGCACTTGGTGCCATGGTCTAGTCATGGGGTCTGTGTTGATAGGTTGGACTTGATGATCCCCGAGGTCCTTTCCAACCTAAGTGATACTGTGATACTGTGATATACTCACTGTGTAAGGCAAGGTAAGCTGCTTTGAAAAGAGATGCCAAACTGAGAGGAAACACCCAGGAGCTTCATGTGCTGCCTTCATCCTGGTGAATCAAGCCTGTTCTATTTATTTATTCCCCTGATTTACAGACCATTAACTGCCACAGCAGCAGGGTGTTTATTTACAAGTAGAAGAACATAAATTCTGATGAATTCCATAAAACCTGGAGCACAAACAAAGCTGCAGAGGCAAAAAGAAATCAAAACTCTAGCTAATGCTAAATGTCTTGTATGGTTTTCTGAGTTACTACATGGGTTATTGTGAGCTCCAGGGTTTCTAACAGAGCTGACTGGTAAAAATAAAACACTCTGAGGATTTTTTCGAAGGCATTGAAATAAAGGTCAATGGATATGTTTTCAAAAGTGCATGTGTGCTTCAGAAAAAGTGTCTTTTATTTTTGAAAGACACTGAGGTATAGAATATTATTTGCATTTTGCATCTCATTCCAGTGAGACGGCTACAGATACAATACCTCTCAGAGTATTTGCTGGAATGTGTCCAGAGATGGGCAACAAAGTTGCTGAGGGGTTTGGAACACAAGCCCTGTGAAGAGAGGCTGAGGGAGCTGGGGTTGATTAGCCTGGAGGAAAGGAGGCTCAGGGGATACTGTATTGCTCTCTACAACTACTTGAAGGGAGGCTGTAGACAGGAGCGGGCTGGTCTCTTCTCCCAGGCAACCAGCACCAGAAGAGGACACAGTCTCAAGCTTCACCAGGGGAGGTTTAGGCTGGATGTTAGGAGGAAATTCTTCACAGAAAGAGTGATTGGCCATTGGAATGGGCTGCCTGGGGAGGTGGTGGAGTCACCATTACTGGAGGTGTTCAGGAGGAGACTTGATAGGGTGCTTGGTTGCATGGTTTAGTTGATTAGGTGGTGTTGGATGAAGGGTTGGATGCAATGATCTTGAAGGTCTCTTCCAGCCTGGTCTATTCTATTCTATTCTATTCTATTCTATTCTATTCTATTCTATTCTATTCTATTCTATTCTATTCTATTCTATTCTATTCTATTCTATTCTATTCTATTCATCTTGTACTCTTTCAAAGTCCTTTAGTTTCAAGTCTTTAAATCTAAATTAGTTTTGTAATGAAGCTTTAGGTGAGCCAGTCATTTGGATTGTGTAAAACTGTGTTGGAAAGCCTAAATGCCTTTTACAAATTTGAACTTTAGGAGGTGAAAGTCTCTTGACATTGAATGAGGCTGCAGGCCTGAAAGCCACACTCACTGAGACTGAGCAAGTTAAGTGACTCGGTTCTGCTAAGAACCTCAGGACTGTCTGTCTAAGGAAGAAAAAGCCACAGAGAGCTGCCCTATGTACACTTACATGTAGGACAAACCTGTGAGACCTAATATTTATGTGAACACTGAAGCTGCAGAAGCATGGGCACTTGTACCCACTTTCCTCAGAAGTGACAGGAAATCTTTCTGACCCAAAAGATTGAGTTTCTGATGTCCATGAGTATTATTGCCAGACTTTTTGTGTCAAAAGGGATGGAACTGACTCAAATCAGCTTTCACCATACAAGTCAAATGCAGCAGGTGCTATGTGCAAACCTTCTGAGAAGGTTTTGGTGAGGGTCTCTGCACTGTGAAATCATTGCACTCAGTACATGAAGTTAGGGATGAACAACTGATATTAATAAATGTGTAAATTAATAAATGTAATTGAATTCAACCTTCTGATAACTAGGGAAGTATACTTGAATGCAGTGTCTGAGACGTGCTAGCTTTAAACTTCTGTTCATGAAGAAGAGGAAAACATTCATCATTATTTCAGGAAAGAGTTGAGTAGGAAGAATTAATATATATCTCCAGTTTTAAAGCATCTATAAGCTTTAACCAAGAGAAAATAATATGTTATGTGATTATGGTACTTTTGAATGAAGAACATCATTTGTCAAGTGCCTTGTATTAAACTCTCCTTTTAAATGCATAACACTTATGTAAACTGCTAGAATGCAAAAATACATTTAGCATCACTGGGGAGGCTGTTGGCATTAAGAATATAATGATTTCTACTAAGCTGGCATTCAGTGGAAGTTTTCACATCTAAACAAAGTCTATAGTCCTGAAGATTTTCTAAAGGTGCTATTTGAATTTGCCACCTAAGGTAGCACATGTGACTGCTTCTTGAGGGTGGCTCACTCACAACTCTAAGTGAAGTGGAAGGATTATTTTGGGGCCTTGGCAAACTATCCTTTTGTTTATACAGCTCAGCAAGATGTTTGCTTTCTTCACAACAGTAGGAAACTATAGATTCAGGTTCAGTTTGTGATCGGCTATACCTCCCAGATCCTTTCTTACAGATCTATTGTATTTCTCTGTTCTTTATTCATCCATTCTCCACACATGGCTGTCCACTTCCATGTGGTTCCCTTCCTCATATGCTCTTCTTGTTCATTTAGTGATTTTACTCTAGAATGCGTTTGCATATCAACTGTGTCAACACCCTTTCTATGGTGACCCTCTCTGTCTAGGGCAGATACAAATCTATTGAAAATTATGCCTGGAAGTCTGCACCAGGATGCTGCAAAGCACTCTGTAGCTCTCAGATGTCCTTAGACTGTCTTCCTCCTTCTCCCTAGAAAGAAGACGATCTCATGTGGCAGGGAGTGGAATCTGCAGATAACAGATCTCTTCCTTTATTGTCAGGACTGGTCTACATCTGACCCTGGAAGAAGTCCCCAGAAAAGACTGGGGAGAGAAAGCTTCAGAAAAATTTCTTTGTGTGTGATGTGGGCAAAGAATGAGGTATTGCCCTGGGTTAACACAGCCTGCTCTCACAAGTTTTATCTTGGATCAAGCTGAATGTTATGTTTGGGAGTTAAACTTGCCTCCTTTTTAGAAAGAAGAAAAAAAGTAAGTAGTTTTCCAAACAAAAAATATTTTTTCTTAATAAAAAATAAAACCAAAACATGAGGACACACTGCTTCAACTTCCTACTTCTGCATTCGTTTTCTGAAGTGATTTTTGTGGTACATTCAAATGCAGCTGAATCAGTGGGGAAAAAATAAAAGATGGTGCAAATAAAAAATATATTTGTGCCCTACTCTCAATGCAAGGAGAAATTTTCTACCTACAATCTGCTCACCTCAGCTGCAGACAGCAGCCTCCCTGATAGGCCCAGCATATTCCAGGTGTTTCACTCCCAAGACAGCATTTTGCCTCTTCCCTCCTACTCTCAAACACCTCTTTCTTGTGGCAAAATATTAGAGGAGATACAGTCCTGAGCAATCATAGTTCTTGCTGTTCTTTCTTTCTCCCTGTTCACTGATTTGTCTTCCATCACATCTATTTCCTTCCAATATATATTTTTTTTTTTCCACAGGCTGTAAAAAAATGCTTTCTTTCTCTCTTCCCTTTTTTATCTGATGTCTTTGGTTTTGCTGGCTCTCTTTCATGCTGTCAAGGTATTTCTTTGTGAAGAAGACTCAGTACTGTCTCTTTTAATGGTAGAGTTCTGCTCCCACTTAACTTCTTTCAGCAGCTTACTACTAAACAGCGAAGGTGATGATAAATTGAGTCTCACCACCTTTGCCTACAATGGCAGATGTACTTCTATCTCCATGCTGGGCATACTGCAGCTGATGTATCACAGGACCACATTATTAGGCATGGTTACCTTGTGACTGGTTCATCACATAGGTCTTTGTCATTCTGCATTGTTCCCTAATGATTAAGTTCTGCTTCATAGGAGACATTTCTCAATGATATGTAATTGGGAAATACTGTCAATGTACAGGAAAATAAAGCAATACTACAGGGGGAAGTGGATAGCCTTAAAGACTGAAATAATAGAAACTGGATAACAGTCACTACTTTAAAATAAAACATAATGTGCTTAGGGACTAATAAGAATTTCTGCTACAGGGAGGGAGTTTAAACAATGTATAGAATCAAGCTGAGATAAAAGCTTTTTTTATAAAAAAAGAAAGCATTTTTCTCTGGGAAAGATAATTTATATGAAAAACAGTGCATTGACTTTTGTTTCCTTCTAGGAGAACTTGTTTTAACAGTGATTCTCTAGGTAAGAACTCCAACTGCAGTGAAAATAGCACTTTCCATTAAAACTTTTTCAGTGACAAATCTCTTCTTCTCTATACATGCCAAATACTTAAAGGTCCCTTTTCCCAGCCTGGAAGATGGCACTGCATCATCAAATCCACTATTTGTCTCATTGTATTGGGGAAGAGGCAAAGTATCTTTTTTAACATGGTGAGTAAGTTTCTGGTGACAAATAGCATCATGATGGGCTGTGGCAGGCTCCCACAAATGGTTCTCAAACAGCTTACTCACAACTTCAAGGACAGAGAGCTACTTTACCAAAACTTGTCCTGGGTTCAGACAGCCAATCCCAAGGAGGGTATGGGATGAGCTCCAGGCACTAGCAGTTTCTTCCATTTCTACTCTATAGATACTAATTTTCTTTCTCTTAGGCTCTCAGAATCCTGTAACCTTTCAATCTTTTCTCTTTTTCTCCTGAAATCACACCTACCTCTGTGCAGCTCATCCTTCTCCTTTAAATCCTCTTAATTTTAATTCCTTTTGCCAACTAAAAGAGAATTATGTCCAGGAGAACAGGAAGGGGTAGAGTCTCTGTCCTGGTTTAACACAGCAAGCCCTCCCCTCCAAAGATGCAGAGGGAATGTAACACAAAAAGCCCTGGGTTGAGAGAAAGAGTTTAATGAAATTATTACAACGCACAATTAGCTTTGCCTGTTTCACAGAAAAGCACAGCGAGAGCAGAAGCAGCATCAGAAGGTGGCAACAAATTGATTCCCCTATGCTCCAAGCTAGCAGAGTGGAAAAGACCAACACCCCAAACCTGGAAACTGGAGGCAGCAACCAGAAAGAGGAAGCCTCTCATATTGCAATCTGAGTGTCAAGCCCCATGATACTTTCATTTTGAAGCTGGCATGACACCAGCATGTTTTGAGTATAATCAGCAGATTCAATTGGCTAAACCCATGACAGCCTGAGGGTGTTTTGTGAAGCAGATCACAAGAGATGGGTCAGCTTCATGGATCTTGCAAGTTACACTTCAGAACTTTTTAAAGTCTTTAACATCATTGATGATCTGGATGAGGGGGTGGAGTCAGTCATCAGCAAGTTTGCAGATGACACCAAGTTAGGAGCAGATGTTAGTCAATGAGAGGGTAGAAAGGCTCTGCAGAGGGACCTCGACCGACTGAACAGATGGGCAGAATCCAATGGGATGGCATTCAACAAGTCCAAGTGCTGAGTGTTGCACTTTGGCCACAGCAACCCCATGCAGAGCTACAGGCTGGGGTTGGAGTGGCTGGAGAGCTCCCAAACAGAGAGGGACCTGGGAGTGCTGATCAACAGCCACCTGAATGTGAGCCAGCAGTGTGCCCAGGTGGCCAGGAGGGCCAATAGCATACTGGCCTGCATTAGGAATAGTGTGGCCAGCAGAAGCAGGGAAGTCATTGTGCCCCTGTACTCTGCTTTGGTTAGGCTGCACCTTGAGCACTGTGTCCAGTTCTGGGCCCCTCAGTTTAAGAAGGACATCGAAACACTTGAATGTGTCCAGAGAAGGGCAACAAGGCTGGTGAGAGGCCTTGAACACAAGCCCTATGAGGAGAGGCTGAGGGAGATGGGATTGTTTCGCCTGGAGAAGAGGAGGCTCAGGGGTGACCTCATTGCCCTCTACAACTACCTGAAAGGTGGTTGTAGCCAGGAAGGGGTTGGTCCCTTCTCTCAGGCAACCAGCACCAGAACAAGGGGACACAGTCTCAAGCTGCACCAGGGGAGGTTTAGACTCGAGGTGAGGAGAAAGTTCTTCACCGAGCGAGTAATTCGTCATTGGAATGGGTTTCCCAGGGAGGTGGTTGAGTCACCGTCCCTGGAGGCGTTCAAGAGGAGATTGGACATGGCACTTGGTGCCATGGTCTAGTCATGGGGTCTGTGTTGATAGGTTGGACTCGATGATCCTTGAGGTCATTTCCAACCTTAGTTATACTGTGATACTGTGATACTGTGATATTACAGCTCACAGAGGACTGAGGGGGGTAGAAGGGTGCATCAAAAGCAGCTCACAAGTTCACAGGGCATCTCATCATTTGTGGGTAGTGGATAGATCCTTGGTAGACCAGTGCTACTGGCTTTACTTCTTTATTCTCCTTTCAGACAATCTATAAGCCAGGGGCTCAGAAGTACTTCCTTCTGCCTCTATCTGTTTATCATGTCATTCAGCCCCGGCAAAGATCTGTTTGAACTACTTGTGAACAGCACATCACATGAGATCCACTTATTCACCACACTTGACTGATACTGCCACATCTGACTGACATGGAACCATCTCTGCTTGATATTTGGGTAATTCTGGTTTTGGCTAATTTTTGTATGATGTTACTGATATTCTGACCCTTGAAAATCAACCTGTAGGTCAGGTTAGATCTTAGGAGCGCAGTATCACTATAAACAAAAAGGCTCATCTCCATCTGAAAAAGGGAGTTCCTTTTTTAATAGTGTCAAGACAATTCAGACTGAAAAATTCTAGGGCCAATAGATTTAGTCCCTTCCAATCCATATTTTCTTTTGCCTTCTTTTTCCTAGGAACTACAATCAAATTCTATAAGGTCACCAACACTCTGAGTAGGTACTAAGGCAACCAGCACCAGAACAAGAGGACACAGTCTCAAGCTGCACCAGGGGAAGTTTAGGCTCGACGTGAGGAGAAAGTTCTTCCCAGAGAGAGTTGTTAGTCATTGGAATGGGCTGCCCAGGGAGGTGGTGGAGTCACTGTGCCTGGAGGTGTTCAAGAGGGGATTGGACGTGGCACTTGAAGCCATGGTTTAGCAGTCATGAGGTGACAGGTTGGACTTGATGATCTTTGAGGTCTTTTCCAACCTTATTGATTCTATGATTTTATGCTATCTATAGTTCTGAGTGCAGAGAGCAAGTAGTTATAATGTGAAAGTTACATACCCATAGCACATAGTCAAAAAATGACCATCAGTGCTCCAGCCTATAGAAGAAAATTGGCAGACCGCATGCATGTGTCATTTCTTCACTTTTTGTGTGTTACTTGCCAAACAGGAGAATGAGGCATTGTTCTAGATACTCTTTCAACAGTAAGGTTAGGGAAGGAAATTTTGGAGTGGGAATGTCTTGGTATGGATGATTCCCACTATAGATGAGATATGTGCTGTGAACTATTTGCATACACTTCTGAACTCTTAGTCCATATTGCACTATTGAGTCTTTTCTCCCTCAAGGCTCGCTCAGGTTGGGGCTGTATTCCAAATATCCAATAGCCAAGCCATTCCCATTAATACACTGTCTCTCTCCTTGACTGTGTTTCCTACACATCTCTAGAAATAGATTTCACTGTGTTCTTTAAAGCTGTGAAATTCTGTTACCATAGAGATTAAAAAAAATATATATTTAGCCATGAAAGTATCAATATTAGACTGTAGGCTCTTTGGGGCAGGGATTTCCTTTCTGTCTCTGTACTGTCCTTAGGCAGACCTACTGCAAACATCAGATATTCTACAGGTAGATTTGTTTTACAAGCTTTTCCATGGCTATCAATCTTTTCCATCCTCTCAACTTCCTCTTCTCTAAGACAAAGCAATCCTTTCTGTGTAATGGCTAAACCAATGGGTGAACAGATGGTTAGCTGTGCATCTTGACTGGATCACCAGGCCCTTTTCTTATTAGAAAACTGGCCCTTTGTCTGCATGGAACTTTTCTCTGCTTCTGTGAGAATTAGACCTAGAAGAACACATCTGGTTTTCCACTCAGCACTGGACCAATCTGAATGATGTGAGGATTTGCAGACATTTACCCTTGGTGCTGTGAAAACCACTGCTATCATCTGCCTCTAGTATGGCAAGTCTCAAGGGAACTGGAAGATATCTGCATTACCAAGACTAAATTGAACATTGACTTCAATTATTCTATCTTAATAAACTCAGCACTAATCACAAGGAGAGCCTTTATCAAGCCTGAGTATGTCCTTAATCTGTGGAAGCAAAAGAAATTAAGATGTTCACCCCTTCTTTTACCCTCCTCCCTTTGTGGAGATGCTGGGAAGGGATCTTCATAAGCTTAGAAAATTCAGAAGTCAAATGAATCATTCTATAGGTGTAAAGTTAGAAATCACCCTGTGTTTTAGAAGAAAATGTAATCAACAGGGTTTTAAACAAAGGAGATGTCACCGAAGCAAAGCTTGTCAAACCATGTCAGTGTCTGACTGGTTTCATGCATTGTGACTTAAACTGCTATGAGGCTCAGGCAGTGGATAGGCAAAGGACAAGTGAAAGAGCTCTGCAGCTCCACTAAGATCAGTGATTTGTTGAAATGGGTGGAGCTGATGAAAGGGAAGCATGTGTAATATGAGCAATATTCAAACTTAGTGAAACTGGTGGCATAGATATTTTTTTTCACTGCTAGAAAGTGCTTAAAACACATGGGTCTGACTTCATTCCTCCCAGCCCTGATTACAACACTCCTAGCACAGCAGAATAGGTTGTCATGGCCTTCTCTACTCTAGAGAAGCCTTGAATTGGACTAACTGAGAAGTGTCTTAGTTTGGGATTGACATCTATCAGCAGATCTATCTACTGAAGTTTTGCTTTTCTTCACAAAAAAAGTTCCACAGGGGCAGCAGCAGCATGAGCAGCTTCTCTGTCTTCTGCCAAAAGGCTCTGCAACAGTCCTTGCTCAGAGGATGAGACATTTCTATGAATGTGAGATTAGGGCTCTGAGCATAAATAATCTGAGGGACACCAAGGTTAAGGCTTGTCTGGTAGTAAGGAAAATTGCTTGAGATGTAGGCACATGGCTGAAACTTGGCTTCTTATCACATTGGACTCCTTCCAGTCCATAGCAGGAGATGAATAGTCTGAATTCCCTCCTGGAGGTAACCTCTCACTAACCATTGATTACAGACTGATTTTTAAGGCAATGATATTCCAGCCTTTAGGCAGCACAGCCAGGCATCTAACTACTGGCAGGATGAATCAGAGCCTGAGTGGGAAGCAAACTGTCCAACCTTACCCTTTTTCTGCTTATTTGCCTGTTTTACAAGGAACTGACATTAGTTGTCCTGTATTGTGAAACAATCAAAGGTGATGTACTTATTCTGCTTTTCCTTCACCTTACTCTTTCCCCCCTGCTTTTGTCTCTTCCCATGATGTACTGTACTATTGCTTCCTTACCCTACTCTCTTTGTATTTAATCTGAATTCCCCATGATATAAAATTATTTTAGCATATTTTTCTCAACATTCTACCTCTAGCAACCTGTCTAGGTTTTTGTTTTGCTTTCTTCTGCACTTTCTATTTCCAGATCTCTTTTACTGATCTGTTTATGTGTAATGTTTCTATGTTTATATGTGATCCTTCTGTCTTCAGTGATTTCCTACCTTAAATTTTTTTCTTGCATGGAGAATATTCTTCATTCCCTCCTGTCACTCTTTTATCATCCCTCTTTGCTCTTCTGTTCTCCTTTACATCCTCACCCCCTTTACCCTTTCTCCTGCTAATTCCCTGTCTACATATATATCCAGATCTTGAGGGATCATGAGCTCTTTTCTTTATCTTACTCTTCACCAAAAGGAAAACATTTTCCAGGTGTCAACAAGTCTGAAAACAGTACCCACTCTGGTGATCATGCTGTCCTAGATTATTGTGCCAACAAACAGCAGGACTTATTTCTATTCCCTTTACACAGTAAATTAGCTTTCATCAATGACAAAACTGTGTGTCAAAGAATCCTGTCCCATCAGCATGGTCTTCCAGGGTAGGAAGAGAGGTGGACTTTATCATCTGCATTCAAGGCCAATGCAGGTTCTGTCAAGTCAGACTTAGGGAAAGAACTGTATAATCAGGCATTTTTCTCTGATAACATCCTGCCACCACCTCTACCTTTATGAAAAACTGGGACCAAGTAGCTCAGCTAACACCATCCATCATGGTGTGTCACAGGATGAAAGAAGGTCACTTGAGTATCCAAAACAAAGAAATACAAACATTTGGAAAAAAATATCAGAGACTTGAACTTCAGCTGAAGGTGAAAAGGAAGCCAACAACTATAAAACAGTACCACTCAGATATGCTCATGTACAGAAGAATGGTGTAATGCATGCCTGGTGCCTGAAGTAGTGCAGCAGGCTGCCCAATATGTCCTACATCACCTCACAGTCAAGAAAGTATGTGAAAACAGACTGCCAAGGCAAAGACTGCTTCCAGAGGGGAAGACCACATTTCTTAGCCAGACACAGGGAGGAAGAAAATGCTCCTAGACACCACAGCTAGCTGAATTTTTAGTAATAACCATAAATTCAAAAGTGCTCTCAATCTTTCCCAGAACAGTGCAAAAAATGTGAACAAAGGTGATTGATGTCTATTCCAGATCCCAAAAAATCTTTTCCTCAAGCTACTCTCTGCAACCATATTCCATCTACTGGCATTAGTAAAGTGACCTTTATTCTACTGCTGTCCTGGTTAGACATCTGGGAAATACCATCTCATATCACCTGGATCTGACATGAAATCATATCTCAGTTGTACCCTGATGATTTCTCAGTAAAAGCACCTTAGTAGTCCTTTCCCCAGTTTTACTTGATCCCCAGTTCAGACTTAGATCTCAAGTGAAAAAAAAATCTCTTTTCTCGCTTGGGATGGTAAATATTTACAAATACATGCATAAAGAAGGCAAGGGGCAGTTCCACACAGCTGTGCACAGAGACTGCTGTCACTCACAACTCTGTTTCCAGGCTCTAGAGAAAAGAATGTGATGGACCCTTCCACCATAACTTTTAATTCTTTTCCCCCAAGGCCAGAAAGCACCCAGGGAGATTTGGCAAAGGATGTCAAGATTTCCCGAGAGCTGTGAGTCTATCAGCAGGGACAGATGGCATCTCCCACAATTCGGAGTCACTATTGAGGGAAGGAGAACAACCTTCCCTCCACAGCCCTGCCATTCCAAGGTTATAGTGTAGCTGCAGGGCCCCTGGTTATAGCTAGTCCCTGTGACTGAACTTAAGACATAGCAGCCATATGGACAGGATAGAAGAAAATGCAAGACTTCAGTCCCAGGTGATGTGGATTCTGGGCACCTTCTCCTCCTCGCTCTGGTTTCTTGAGGACAAGTGTACCGCAGGCTCCATCTGGTTCTGTAATAAAGGATAAATTATTAAAATAAATAAAATATTGATGAACTGTTCTATAAAACAGAAGGCCTTTAAAGTATTGATTAAGAATTGAGAAAGTCATAATGAGTTTTATCTGCAGAAATAATTAGGAAATAGTTTTTGTGTTATAACCTGCTTCGTGTGGCAGGTAAAATGCAGCGTTTCATTCCTGGATTTGACTGTTGTCAATATAGTTTGTACATCATTATAACCATAATTTTTACAAGGTCACTGTGTGGTCTACCCAAGAGCCTTGTGGCAGCTCATGAGTAATTATAAGTTTCACAACAGTAGTAAGAAATAGGTAACTATCAGTATCGTCAGGGTAGGATGAATTAGGAAGATCCAGTATCCACATACATAGAATAGAATAGAATGGAATGGAATGGAATAGAATAGAATAGAATAGAATAGAATAGAATAGAATAGAATAGACCAGACCAGACCAGACCAGACCAGACCAGACCAGGCTGGAAGAGACCTTCAAGATCATCATGTCCAACCTATCATCCAACACCACCTAATCAACTAAACCATGCAACCAAGCACCCTATCAAGTCTCCTCCTGAACACCTCCAGTGATGGTGACTCCACCACCTCCCCAGGCAGCCCATTCCAATGGGTAATCACTCTCTCTGTGTAGAATGTCCTCCTAACCTCCAGCCTAAACCTCCCCTGGTGCAGCCTGAGACTGTGTCCTCTTGTTCTGGTACTGGCTGCCTGGGAGAAGAGACCATCATCTGCCTGTCTACAGCCACCATTAAGGTAGTTGTAGAGAACAATAAGGTCACCCCTGAGCCTCCTCTTCTCCAGGCTAAGCAGCCCCAGCTCCCTCAGTCTCTCTTCATAGGGCTTGTGTTCCAAGCCCCTCACCAACTTTGTTGCCTTTCTCTGGACTCGTTCCAGCAAGTCAACATCCTTCCTAAACTGAGGGGCCCAGAACTGGACACAGAACTTGAGGTGTGGCCTAACCAGTGCAGTGTACAGGGGCAGAATGACCTCCCTGCTCCTGCTGGCCACCCTGTTCCTGATACAGGCCAGGATGCCATTGGCCCTCTTGGCTGCCTGGGCACACTGCAGGCTCATGTTCAGCCTACCATCAACCAGCACCCCTAGGTTCTTCTCTGCCTGGCTGCTCTCCAGCCACCCTGACCCCAGCCTGTAACACTGCATGGGGTTGCAGTGTGTGTTTAGACTGATAGCTTTCAAAAAAACCACAGCATCAGGAGAGAAAGATATGTAAAGGGAAAGGAAAAAAAGAACCAAAAGCTGATCTCCTAGACAGTTCAAACCAACCTAACCTTAAATGAAGACCAGATAACTACAATTTATTTACTTTTTTGGCTCACGAAGGTACACAGATGCATTAAGAGGCAGAGGTTTTAATCTGTTTCTTATCCCTGGCAATGTTAAGGTATCAGATAATAGTAGAATTTGTAGTCAGATAATAATAGGATGCTTATAATATCATAGTGTATGAAATAAAATAAATACTTAGAAGTTGTTCTCATAGACATGGGTAAGCTGTGCACTTTTCCCCATTACTTGAATTACTTTAAACCACTGTCAGGAACCATGTCCCAGTCGTGCTAGGTGCCAGGCAAAATCAGAACAAAAAGTCAGTGATGGATATAACAAGTTCTGAATCAAAACTAAAAAAACACAACAGATTGATATAGACAGATGAGAGAGTAGAAGGAAACAATAAGACAGCATGATGAGAAGTGTTGCCAGCACTACCAACCTAACTGCTATCAGGTCTTTCAAAGGCCTTGCAGCAAATGGATTTGCAGGTGGATGTTTATGGAGAGCTCCCAGGCATGAAGGGTAGTATGAAAGAAAGTGTTTGAGGATGCAACAAATGAATGCAACTGGGCATTGGCATTGTTCACTGACTGGTGCTGGGAGCTGACACTAAAATAGAGAGGCTAAAAATATCATGAATTAGCAAGGTATGACCTATTCCATGTTGGTTCTTCAGAGCCAGTCAAAATACGTTTGTTTAGTAATAGCTATAAAAGTATCAAATGTACATGGAGATTTGGCATTCATGTCTTCCTTAAATCTTCTCCTGGTTGGGATTCTCAGCAGGCTGATCTGTTCAGGTACCACAAACTGACATCACATGCTTCCCTTTGTTGGGGGCTATCTTCTCTAGACCTTCCCTTGCCACAGCTTTGTGTGACAGGAAAGCACCACTTTCTCTCTCCCTCAGCACCTGCACACACTCTTTTCCAGAGTCCCATCATACTGCTGACTTTATTTGAGGCCCAGCTCTTTGAGTCAGGTTGCAAGAAAAAGCAATAGTGGCCAGACCCAGTTCTTCCAGTTGGCTTTCAGCCCCTGCTATCCTGTGGGTCCTCTATAGCCTTTGGAGAAAGGCACCGTCAGTGGATGAGTCAGTCTCAGCTAAGATCTAAATCAAAAGCTTCTTTTGAGCTTTGTTAATCCCATAGTTAATCAAAACCTCATCTACAAAGCTTACATTTCTCCTTTCTCAAACCCTACTGACCTGCCTGTGAATCACTTGACTTTTTATATCCCACCACGAATTCCTGGTTCTTTAATTTGACTTCTGAGTTTCTCCAGCTGTCTGCCTCGTCCCCCTGCAGAGCTGTGCAGGAACTAGTTCTCCTAGAAGGTTTCAGTCAAATAATTCTCTTCAGGTATTTCCACTTGAATAAGCTATTACTCCAGTTAATGGCCCACTCTTGCCCCATCTGGCAGATCCATGGCAGGCTCTGTCAATTTCTGATGGCTTACTACATATTGTGGTGATTCACAAAACAGCAGTTCTTCACTGGGATCCACAAAACACACAGAAACTCAACCTGTCACTGATTTGAAATTTAATTTCTATGAACCTGATGCCACTGCATCCATTCATAACTCGTCAGAATTTACTTCACTCTCTTTTCCTGGTAAACCATTAGCTCCTATCAATGGATTGCTGTCTGGTAATCTATCAGAAGAGCTGTTAATAGTGTCATTAAATGTCCTTCATATAACTTCCAATGGGATGTTGCATAGAGCAAGGTCTCAGATTTAGAAGAAAAGAGTGGCAGAGTTAATATGGCATTCCTGAAATACTGGCGTGGAGATGCCAAGATCCATACAGTAGAATCCATATGTATAGTTAGGGGATGCTTTGTTTAGAGCTGCAAAGCCTGGAGCACAGATCCACAAAAGTATTTCCACTGCAATATTGAACACAACATTGCAGTGCTTGGCTTTCAAACCCTTCACTCCTGATTTAATGACACTTTGGAGGGTTGGGTGCTAAGGAACAAGATTCACTAGAGCCAGCGTGCTGAGAGGAGAGCTACTTAAATTAGCCCATAGGAGAAAACAACAGGAGGGATGAGTTTTAAATCACGTCTCTCTTGGGGTTTGAACGCCTTAATCTGACTTCATGGAGATTAGCTTGCAGACTGCATCGTCTGTGAAGGGAGGAAAATGTTTGAAGGCTCTTTAGCAAAGGCATGACAAAACCCAATCGTTAGAAGATGGGGGGGCAAGAGAGGGGGAGGAGGAGAGGAAAATCAAACTGGAAGCAAAGTGCATGTTTTAAAGAAACAGGATAATTAACCACTGAATTAGCTTTTCAAGAAATAGAACACACTTTCCACTGAGGGGCATCTTGCACTCTGAATTCCTTTGTCGATACTCTAAAACAACTCTGTGTGCATAATTCAGGAATTACTGGGTGATAACGTTTACCAGGAGCTCAATGTATATCACCATGATATACCATCTTCTATCTTTTAAACAGATTAATCAACTTTTACTAGGAATAAATTTGGTAACACCACTCTTCACAAGTGCTCAGTGATGATTTCATATAGGATAATGTGAGTATCAGCTTGTCTTCTCTCTGCAGTCATTGCAAGAGTGTCTCTTATTTTCTGTTCATTAGTACTTTGTCCTGGAAAGCTTCATATATATATATGAACTGTTTCTGTTACTTCCTTTGGGATTATTCAACTGTCTACTAGATCTAACTGTTAGGACATGTTTAGTATCTGAATTGTCCTTCAAATCTTCTGCTCATCTACTTGTCATTTCTTTAAGGTCACACAGCCTCTGGATCCAGCTCTCCCTTTCTTTTTGATGGTAATTTTTTGCTTAGAAATATACCAGCCACAGCTCACCAATTTACACCCCATAGACACTTCAGATATGCTTTGCTTTCCGGATCTGGGAGCCTGGTCCACATTTATCCTCTGTCTTGCAATGACACAACAGGATCCCAGGGAAAGCTTGCTGCTACCACCCCCTGTCTGTGGTGCATGCTTAGCGCTTCCAGCCCAATGCTTTGCATGGTACAATCTAGAGTCATCATGATCACCTGAAGCTTTAAGTTAGGCCATGCATAGGATCAGGAAAGGTGGCCTCATGCTTGGTGAATGCTGCTTTCCCCATGGTTTAACCAAACTCCCTATCCTAGGGAACCCATCTGGGTCAAATCTGATCAAAACCAACAACCTGATTCTGGCCAGATTAGATCTTCTAATCTTTTCTGCATGACTGCATAATCTGAGGTGGAAGAAACTTGTAGTCACGTTGGCTTTTCCCCTTGGCACATTGCATTGCAGGCTTGTAAGTCATTTATTAATTCTCACCATCCATCTCTTACAAGTAAGCTATTCAAGTATTCCCTTTTCTCTTAAAAAAAACCCCAAAGTTTAGTTTCAGCTGAGTTTTCCCCTGTGTGCATTTTCCTGTGTTTTATTTTCAAACTCTATTTCTTTCTCATCTTTGACAGATGCAGGGCAAGTACAAGAAGCTACATGGAATTAAATGCAATCTACATCACTTCTCTGTTCTCCTTGCAATACCTCCTGATTTTGTATCACCTGTGAATGCAATTAGCTGACTCTCTATTTTGGATCAGGGATGTAACTGCTCAGGGAAGAAATGGCAACAGTGAAATCTGACTAGATTGAATACCGTAACTGAGAAAGTATTTTAGCAGTAATATTTACTTGAGATTCTGAGGTCTTCTTCCACACCATGCGACAATATTTTCTGGTTGAACTCAGAGTAAATGTCATCTTTTTTTTGTTTTCACTAATTTTGCCTCGAAGTGAGAAGTGCTTAGATATATCAGCCTGATGTGAAACACTATACTCATTATTTCTTGTAACTTCGTTTTTAGAGATGTGCTTCCAGTTATTATTATTATTATTATTATTATTATTATTATTATTATTATTATTATTATTACTACTTTTTAAAGGGGAGGGAGGCCCCAGTGCTAACAATGACGTGAACTGATCGTGCGGACAGTTCCCTGCTACACCAGCTGCTCGCTGTGGCCCAGTCTCACCATCAGACAGCTTCGGCAAGCTCTTGCGGCTGATGTGCTCTCTCGGAGCCACCAGAGGGAGCAAAAAACATTGTGTTCGGGAGCCTCAATAAACGGTGAGCAGCGGGTGCTTTGCTTATTTAGGCCGTTACTCATGGAGTATCATCTATTTAAGTGAATAGTTTTCGTTATTACTCTCAGAGGGATATTTCTCTTGCTCTTATACCACTTGTCTCACTCACAAAGTTCCTGCTCCTTTTGTGGGACTGTTGCAACTCTATAGGTCTTGGCTGCAGAAAATCAGAGCCAGTGCTATATCTCATCTCAGGTCTGTTGTAGCAATACGAAACAGAAGCAGCACTGCTGTGTGAGTGGCAAATCTTAAGTGACAGCTGCTAAGGAGCAAAAGTACACAGAGGTTGGGGAAGAAGACAACTGAGCATATTGCAATGTGCAATACCACATCTTAGTTTCTCCCTGGTGTTCCTCAGGAGCTCCATGTGTATAAACAATAATAAATGAGTTGAACATGTGCTGGGGCATACTGAGACTCCATCTCCGCATACCTACATACTAGATTTTCAGTAACTGGGGTCAGAGGCAGCCTGCCATGCAGCACTGGGCGACACCAGCCAACTAAGTGAATGCCCAGTGCTTATGAAGGTGTTCAAGAGGGAATTGGACATGGCACTTGAAACCACGGTTTAGTTAGTCATGAGGTATTGGGTGATAAGTTGGACTTGATGATCTCTGAAGTCTTTTCCAACCTTATTGATTCGATGAGTCTATGATTCTGTGATTCTATTATAACAGACATGAACACACAGGTCCACCACAGCCTGGATTTGATCTTGTGCTCCCTATTGCATGTTGCAGCCATTTGTTTCACTTCTTAGACAGGTCTTTAAGCCAAGGGTCACCTTGCCACCTTACTGTGTAGTGCTGAAGATAGCAGGGTCCCGATGCCCAACAGGGAAATAATTATCATAATTAAGGAGCATCCAATCACCTGCTTGGTTACCTTCACAGGAGGTCAGCCTCTAAGATTCATGATAGTTTCATAGTTTCATAGTTTCATTCAGGGTTGGAAGGGACCACAAGGATCATCTAGTTCCAACCCCCCTGCCATGGGCAGGGACACCCCACACTAGATCAGGCTGGACAGAGCCTCATCCAGCCTGCTCTTAAACACCCCCAGGGACGGGGCCTCCACCACCTCCCTGGACAACCCATTCCAGGGTTTCACCACTCTCATGGGGAAGAACCTCCTCCTCACATCCAGCCTGAATCTCCCCACCTCCAGCTTCATTCCATTCCCCCTAGTCCTATCACTACCTGAGATCCTGAGTAGTCCTTCCCCAGCCTTCCTGTAGGCCCCCTTCAGATACTGGAAGGCCACAATGAGGTCACCTGGGAGCCTTCTCTTCTGCAGACTGAACAGCCCCAACTCCTTCAGTCTGTCCTCATAGGAGAGGTGCTCCAGCCCTCTGATCATCCTTGTGGCCCTTCTCTGGACACGTTCCAGCACGTCCATATCCCTCTTGTAATAGGGGCTCCAGAACTGGACACAGTACTCCAGGTGGGGTCTCACCAGGGCTGAGTAGAGGGGGAGGATCACCTCCCTCGACCTGCTAGCCACACTTCTCCTGATGCAGCCCAGGATCTGATTGGCTTTGCGGGCTGCAAGTGCACACTGAGAGCTCATGTTGAGCTTTTTGATGGTCTTGCTTTTAGCGAACTGAAATTCTGTGCTCTCCTTGTGGGAACTGGTGACTAAAGACTGTTACCCATTATGTGGCACGAGGCAAACACAAGAACTGTTTCTCTAAACCTTCAAACAAATTCATTAAAAGAGCAGGAAGTCAAGCCTGGTGAAGTCTAGGATACATAGTGCCCTATAAATAACTTCCTTAAAGTTTCTTATTTCCCATTCAGAACTCTGGAAGCAAATGCTGTGTATATACTTCACATCTATTTGCCTTCCTACTATATACCATATATGCTATTGATTGGAGACATAAATATTCTGACCGAACTCAAGCAAAACAGAACAAACACTTGAGATTGCCTCATTAAATCAATTGCAGAATTTTGCTACAGAATTAATAAAAAGCAAAACCTTGGATTAATGTGTTCAGAGGCCATTTTCGTGCCCAGATATACTCATAAAGGGATAACTGGCAGAATTTAGGAAAGCTAAACGAGACAGGCATTAGAAAAGCATCCCGGAGAAAACCTGGTTTTCTAAAAGGAAGGAAAAGTGTTGGCTGCCATAATACTGCAATGCCTTAACAAAGCTGTTGTCTACTTCCTTGGGACAATTTCCACTGTCCAAAAGGATTTCCAAGCCTTCAGTACAGTCAGGCTAGGCCACTCTGTATTTCCTTTCCTTATTTTTGTCACCGCTTTTCTGCTTTTCACAAGATAATCCACTTCTCCTTCGCTGAAGTGGTACATCAGATGGAGTATAAAATGAAGACTGCAAGGCTCTCTGAGAGAAGAGTGATAAATGCCAGTCAAGCACGATGGATAGACACTACTAACATAGGAACAGCACAGGATAACCTAGTATCTGAACAGGGAGACATCAATAGAAAGAGTGAATGCGTCACAAAATCCAAATGTGATAAAGCATTTGGCATTCTTCTTGCATCTGGGCTTTAAAAAATAAAAGCACATACCTCACTTCAGGGAAAAAGTACATAGAATATCTCACAACCTTCAGCTTTTCAGAACACATTCAAAGAGTGGAACAAAATGAAAGAAGTCAAAGTATCAAGTGTTTGGCACAGAAGCAATTAAAGTAGGTTTTTCTTAGTGTTTAGAAATGTGAAATGTGTGAGAAAACAGGCAAATGAACACATTAACCTCCACAGACCATGGGAAATGCACTGTGGAAAAATTGATCTAGGCTAGAACAAAAGTAGAAGAAATCAAATCAATGAGATAAAGATTTGTCCAGCCAACCTGAACTCTGCATTCACAGGAGTTTGGATGGACAAAACGGGAGGATCAGTGCAATCATCTACATAAGTCTAGAAATTTTGGCAGGTTAACTGGGAGAAAAAATGAGAAACACCTATGGCTTTCCATTTTCCAAATAGACCTAAAGCTTGGTTCCTGACTTGATCTTGTCCTAGTTACTGCTTAGAGATAAAAAGCACAGTAGAAATACAATAATTAAATGGAGCTTCTGGATTCAGAAATGACAGAATTCAAAGACAGCAAAACATTGCCCATGGCTGTAAGCATGGAACTGCATGGCCTGACCACAGCCATTAGCTCCTACAGGCCTTCTAGGTTGGTGCCTCTCATCTGGTAAAGTATTTTACTTTAGGCTGGTGATAAAGACACTTAGAACTCTATGTTATGGACCACCACATGGACTTTAGTGGCTGGGATTTCATTCACACTGTCTGTGTGGTGTTCACAAGGATTGACTAGAGTGCTGATTAATGATGCTTGAGCTAGCTTTGAGCTTGGTATGCTGTAAGTGACCTTTCCAAAGACGTGCATGCCTTAGTTGTGTTTCACACAGACACAGCCAAGCAATGAGAATCTCACTGTCTTATTCCCACTGACTCCAATGGGAATTAACTATCTGTGAGAGGGCAGGACTCTCCATTACTACTCTTCTTGAAATGGGTGGAAATGAAGGTGAAAGGCCTCAAAATGATTTCCTGTGCCTTATACTCCAGAACTAGCAAGCGGCTTCCAGAAACTCTGCTCTGTGGTGGAAGAATAGAATAGAACAGAATAGACTACACTAGACTAGCCTAGACTAGACTAGACTAGAATAAACCAGGTTGGAAGAGACCTCTGAGATCATCGTGTCCAACCCATCATTCAACACCATCTAATCAACTAACCATGGCACCATGCACCCCATCCAGTCTCCTCCTAAACATGGCTCTGCCTTGCCAGACAGAGACTGTGAGAAACAAAGAGCTGTAGCACACTGTGAGCCATTTTCATTCTCCAGCATTCAAGCTGCCAAAACCACTTTATATGCACTCCAAGGTACATGTCAGGAAGTGTGCTTGGATATCTGAGACCTGGAAGTTCAAAGACATCCAGTACAGGTAGGAACCAGGCTGCAGTGTATCACAGGGTTATTTTTCCAATGTACAACTAGTCATAGTCCTGGGCTGAAAACTCTGATTTTTTGATCTCATTTCTTCAATATCTTAAATATGTATTCATATCTCAACACTGATTGGGATGTTGACACTGATTTGGCACTCCCATTTGGCCCCTGATTTCCTATCCCCACCTGTGTGTCAGTTTTGTGATTATTTTCCTGTGTAAGCCTATTGTGGTTTAGGCAGCAAGTCTCCCAACGCACCATGCACCTTGTGCTGGATATGTGTCTTGGTTAGTTAAAGGCACTCAAGATTGTTAGTCCCCTGTCTTCTAGCCCTCATTCTGGAGTGTCATAAGAGTCAAAGAACAGATTGTGTGCTGTGCTTTACCACCTGTTTAAAATTCATATGGGGTAAACCTGGTCATAATGAAAGGTCTTGCCTTCAACTACATTAACATCTTTAAAAGCTGCTAAATCGCCCAGGTTTCTGAAATATTTAATTCCAGTGGAGTGAAATGATTTGAGCAGACTGTGCTTTGGGAAGGTAGCCCATAAGCTTTTAAAGAGTTAGAAATCACTACAAAGCAATGGATTCTCACAGGGACGCACACACATGCATGTCAACACATGCATATGCTCAGCCAAGCCTACAGTGTCAAGGGAAAGGAAAATTCCAAAAAGCTTTGAAAAGTTGTTCGTGGAGCTTGTATACCAAGTCATCAAAGGACCTACAAAACAGAAGGCTTCTGGAAGACTTTAAAGTACACTTTAACACCTGCCTCTGATGCCTGCAAGAGGCTCAGCCTATGTCACCATCCACAGCACATATACTTTCACATGAGCTGAAAACCAAGTACTCTGAAACCAGGATGGAGCAGGAGGCTACAAGGGCTTTTTACCTTAACTAGCCTTTCTAATTTCCATAATTTCTGCTGCTTAGAGGACTGACCCCTGACTTCTTTCCTTCACCAGGATTCAGAGTTATTATCTCTGCAATTAAAGTAGTTACAGAGGGACATTTGAAATGTAGGTTCTTTTGAATTATTGCTAATAGAAATATTGAGGAGCTCTGTTAGCTTTGATCTCTTATCACATCATGCACAGAGCTCACTCCTGCCTCTCTCTCCTTCCCTCTCCCTCTGCAAGCCTGGCTGCTTCCAGTGTCTCTGTGTGTAATCAGATGTGTCACACCTCCACAGAGGTAAATTGAGTTTATGTAAAAAGGAAAATTAAATTAAAACTGTTTTGGAATTAATTGTGACTGCCTTGGCTTAATCTATCACATTATCCTATTGTTGACATATCAGGGCAAAATATCAGCTAACCCAATTCTGGAGTGAGAGCGGGAGGGAGCACATTCACATCCACCTAAAGAGGCAGCAGAAACTTCTCAGAGAGACATTATTTATTCTTATTAAGCTATTATTCTTTTGAAATAATGAAATGTGTTGCATCAGCTGATCCTTGTGACAGCAGAATCTGTCATGTTATTTATGGGGAAAAACACCACGTTGCATCTGTGTCAGCAAAAAGACTTTTCACATTGCATGCCTAACAAACTTGTCTGAACTTGCACAAAGTGGTCAATGTGCCTAAGCCAGCAAGTTAACCATCTCCACTAAAAAAACCACCCCAAACAACCAAAACACCAAGGCACAGGTTATAAAAAGCAGAAGAGAAATGGTGTTTCATCACAAGTGTTGTGAAGGGTGAAAACTGGATTTTATTGACAATGCAGATGCTGGAAAAGCAAAACATTTTATCCTGAGAGTGGTGTCTTCTTTCTATGCCACGGCCAGGATCTTTACGACACACATTCTAACGACACATGAAAAGGCGTCACTTCATGAATAAAATGTAGCAGCTCAAAGGAAAGTCAGTTTCACAAATGCATATCAAAAAATTTGGATAATCAATGAGAAAATGAAGTCAGTAAGCCATTGTCAGTGTGGACATCCTTAAAAATTAACGTCAGCCCCACTGCTTTAGTTTGAACTGCATTTGTTTAATGTATCACAGTTTGGAAATCCAGGATCCTGGACAGGAAAAATAGTTTAGTCCCTTGGGTTAAAAAGATTTTCCAGAGTCTGATCTCTTATTTGACCTAGTGTATGTGGCCCTGAGCAAGCCATCTTTCCAGGTATCAACTCCCACACCTGAAAAGCAGATCTGATGTGCTTGCAGTGATACCACAAGCACGAATTCACTGTCGCGTCCCTTGCATGCTGAAGTTATCAGTGCTACATAAACAAAGAACTCTGCCTGAAATATTAACGCTGCTCTGGCACTGGCAACCCAACCTGCTCACTTTAGCTCTTGTATCTATAAACATCTCAGTCAGAACAGGGATTTTAGGGTGATGGTAGCAGCTTGGTACTCAGAATGATCTACTACTGAGCAGTGATTTAAAAGGACTGTCTCAATTACAGCTGAAGCACAATCCCTATCACTTCCAGGTGTCTGAAGTACCAGAGTGTGTTGCATACAGGTGGTAAGTGGTAGAATATCAGCACAGAACTTTTCTGTAATTAGTGAGAGTATAATAGAATAAAGGAGCCTTTATTGATGACAGACAATAGATGGATGCTTCAGTTCTAGGGAGAATTCTTTCTTGTTTTCACACAGGAAAATGACACTTCAGCTGAAGTCTTTAGTCTGAGACAACAGTCTACAGCAATGAGAAATCAGAAAACTGTTCTACAGTGCCTTCAAAATTCTCCTCAGCCCAAGTGAAATGGCAGTATAAAGCTTGGGAAAGAAAGACAGAAAAGGGCTACTGGAAAGAGAGAACACAATTTAATACAATTTAGAACAAATATCAGATGTGAGGTGGTAGGTATTTTACCCTTGTATTCCCAGCTATTGATAGTCAGTTACTCTGAGTGTGGAGGTATCCACACAGCTCTGCATGCATATCTATGGGATTGGAGGTTTTGGACTAGTTGTCAAAGGGTGTTTGGAAATTTCTTAGGGTACAACATCATTATGTAAGAGTTTGGTCTTTTGCTTTCATAGTTCTTTTACATTCACACAAATGCATTTCTATGTGTACAGTTGTCAGAATGAGAGGAAATGGCCTCAGGTTGCATCAGATTTAGATTTCTTTACTGAAAGAGTGGTTAGGCATTGGAACAGGTTGCCCAGGGAGGTGGTGGAGTCACTGTCCCTGGAGGTATTCAAGAAATGTGTGGGACATGGCATTCTGGGATATGGTTTGATGATCATGGTGGTCTTCGGTTAAAGTTGGGACTCAAGGACCTTAGAGATTTCTTTCCAACTGAAGCAATTCTGTGATTCCATTGCCGATATTGTATGGATATTTTACTGACTGGTATCTAACTACCTGGCAACAAATCAACAAAACACTTCAATCCTGAAGTGTTCTAACAATGAGAACTGAGAAACTTCTACCAGTTAAAGCAGGCATCTTGTCCCTGGGGCATTTTTTAAACACAAATAACATGTCTGTGTAGACAACAAAATCAGAGTCAGTCCTTGCAAATGAAGACTTAAAAATATTGTATTGCATTTTAAGAAAGCTAGACAATTCAACCTGAATAAACCAAGCATAAAAAGAATGGAATGGACCTCTTACTAAAATCTGGATCTACAATAAGGTATTCATCCAGTACTGCATATTACAAATATGTATTACAATATTACAAACCTTGCTTTAAACCTGACAGCTAAGCTTGAATGTGGCTGTGATGAGTTAATTTTGGACACAATCCCAGAAAAGAGTCAAATCTGAATTAGGGTCTCATACCTGATAAAAATTGATTTAATGTCATCCTTGGAAAGAAGACAGAAAGAGCTGGCCTCCATGTTTAGTTGAAATAGATGAAGATACTTATCCATCTGTGTGCCTCAGGAAGTTCAAACCAAGCTTTGTGATGTTATCAAAATAGTGCAGACCAATAGAGCCATTGAGTGCTCCCCTTTAAGATACTGACTCTTATATTCTTGGTTCTCTGTCACATCAGGTCATATGTGATGTTGATCTTGACCAAGGGATATAAGTAGAAAGACTGGAATGAAATTAGATTGGGCTAATGACACAAATCATTTTGAGATCAGTTCAGATCAGTTGAAGGCACTGGATCAGCATTTTTTTGACCAGGGGCAATCAGGATATCTGCTAGGAAAAGGTAATTAGACACCCTAGAATCATGAGTTGCCCAGCTGGAAGCTAATGAGTTATGGAGCTGAAATGAAGGAAAAACAGAGCCTAATTAAGCTAAACAGGAATTCCTGCAGGAACAGGGAAATGTCAAGGAGCAGAGAGAAAAACCTCCTCCAAGTCCTTTTTAACTATCTTTTTTATTTTCTTTCTTTTTTTTTTTTTTTTTGGCATAATTATTTCTATTTTTATTGAAAAATTTAAATAATCTCTCTCTCTTTTATCTTCTGTTGTCCAGGTTGGTGCTCTCTTTTTCCTCAGTGTAAAAGGTCCATTATTAGTTTTCAACAACACAATGACCTGTTATGGAGGTTTGCTACACTTAGTGGGGAAGCACAAGGGGAATATCCCTGGCAGTACCAGTGAGGTATGACTTTGAACATGCAAATCTGAACTTTATCACCACTCAGGAGGGTCCCATACTAAACCATGAAAGACACCCCTTTTGGAACAATAACTCTGTCTCCGCACTTTATAATGTTTCAGACTCTTTCCACACCCACTCCCTCACTACTTACTACTTGCCAGGCCTCATGCTCTACTGCCAGTCACACCCTCAGCTGCGTTCTGTTGTTGTATCAGAATGTGAGAAGGTTGAGAGACAATGGCAAGAGAGCAGCAGCTGTGTCAACAGATAATAATTGTATGCAAGGGTGATAAGATTTTCAAAATGTTTACTTAAAGTGAAATGTCTAAATAAGTGCCCTTGATTGCCTTCTTCAGTAACAGATGGTTCCCTTCCATGTGATGTATTTATTTAGTTATATTAATTAGAATGTAGAAGCCAAACTTCAGTCACTGGCTTTTGAGGCTCCTAGATTTTATCTCATAAAAATGTGTTGTGGTAGACTTCATGAGGGCTATCTGGTATTCTGCATGTTACAGCCACTCTCACTGAGACACATGGATAACCGCAGGATCAGGGAGCAACCTAGCCAGAAGGTATTCCTGTATGTCCCTTGGTCCAAAACGTTGCTTAAGGAAGGGCTAATGTTCAAGGTAGAGCAGGGCTAGGTCAAACACAAGGCATGAAAGAATGGCTTCTGCTTCCCACAGTCATATAGGCATTTCATGAATGCACAGTGCACTGCTGTGGTCACTGCTCTGATTTGCAGCCCCACCAGGATGCCCCTGTTTGCAGTCACCACAGGCCACTGTACACCAGGCTGTGTTGATACTTTCATTTCCAGCCTAACCATGGACACCCTTTCTACTCACTTGGTGCAACATGGCATTTTCTCACATAGTGACATTGAAGGTACTCTACAAATCAGTATAGGAAGTTTGATGGATCATTTTGGGGCTCCCTGTCAGGGCTGACTTCTAGTCAGTTTAATGTTACTCATGGATGCATCTGCAAGGGCTCTGCTGAATCTCATGGCAGAAGCAGGTCTAAACAAAAATAAACCATAGAGATTTCTCTGCAATGAAAGTAGATTTTTCTTTGTCACATTCATTCTCCTTGTGGAGAAGTGGGAAACAGCTGGAAATTTTCAGTGAAACTCAGTGAACAGCACAGACAAATGGCAAAATAATGAAGCCTGCATATAAGAGAAGACAAGTCACAATCCTTTTTCATGTTTGACCTTGCTAAAAACAGGCATAAGGCAACTCCCCATGTGAGAAAATGTCCTGGTGCATATTCAGCTCCAGATGAGTCTTTAGATGTTTTGGATGACCAAAAGAAAAAAAGCCCAAAAGATAACTGTAAAAAGAAGCTGCTGAGAAAGTATTCTGAAACCCATGATAGTAGCTCTTGGGGCAAGAAGGAGAAAAGGTTAATAGGAAAGGAAGAGATAACTGAGATCATAATTCTCTGACATGTAAAACCCCACTGCAAGGAATCGTTTGGCCAAGCTCATTCCCTGGCTACCCTTGGAAAGCCATTTTGAAATGTTTGATTTCCATTCCACAGGTGCAGAATTGCAGGAATAGTGATTGCATCTCTTGGACCTCCCCATGTACATGTCCCATCAAATAAAGGAAAAGAACAGGTGTCAGTGTTTTCCATTTTGCAGTGGGAAATGGAAACAAAAAGAGAGTCAACAGCTTTCATGTGATCTTTGGCATACTCGGACACTCAGCCTATCCTCATCAATAGCAGCATGCTGACTTAATTTCAGGGTTACTCATGTTACCCATTTGCTTGGTAGGATAGCAGAGGGCACTTGGAGCACTGGTGAGGACCTTCTGTTTGCTCTTGCAGGGAAGACCTGTATTAGACTAATATAAGAACTGTTCCACTAGGGAAGTTACCAAGTGTTACAAGCTTCCTCATGGAGCCAGGAGTGAGATTTGGTCTGCCCTGTGAATGTGCAAACTCAACAGGCTGTTCCTCCTTATGGGGAGGGTAGTGATAACAGCTTGAAAGACATATGTAATTTCTTCCCTGAGGTGGGGCAGGATAGGAGGGAAGAGCAAGGCTCATATATCTATATATAAACATAAAACGTTCCCTGTCTTTGTTTTGTGGGCTTCTTTTCTCTTCCTGTTCCCTTGCATCATTCCCTTGATCTAATGTCCCTCTTTTGTCATGGGTGTTCATCCTTCTTTGCCTCCCATTCATGCATCTCAGTAAACCTATGTAGGAACTCATTCTCTGGACTTGCCCCACTGCCTCCCCAAAGCTCATGGGCTGAAGCCAAGTCCTGTTTCTTGCTCCTCAGCCTGCCAAATCCACTTGCTCTTTTGCCTTCACATGTCTGTGAGCTGTCATCAGTGCTTCTTGGATGCCCTAGCCCACTCTGTGTACAAACCTGTCAATCACACTGACATGGCTCAGTCATAATGCCTGTTGGGGTTTCCAAACAACAGGGAAGCCAGCCACCAGCAGCAGTGAGAAGAAACGTCAGCCTGACAGTGGGATGTTGGAAACCACACGTGGGAAGGAAAAGAGTCAAAGCAGAGCTCAGGGCTGGATGACACTGTAATCTGAGCTGAAAAACTGTTCCTACACTCATCCAGCAGGCACCAGCTGTCTCCTGTAGGGAGCAATAACACTTCCATGTCTCCTTGGGCTTATAAACTTACATTTGCTCCATCACCAGTCTGCTAAGTGACTATCTGAACACTGCACCCTAACAATCACTGCCTTGTGCTATGGAGAGGTCCTTGGATGTCATTTGCCAGATGGGAACATCATGCAAATTTGGCTTCACCACCCATGGATGAGCCAGCATTGTGACTGACTTGCTAAACATCAGTGGTGCAGATAAATGCCACTCATATTCCACCTTTTAACCTCCTTAATTTAAATGCAAAGATTAACTTCTTTTGCCAAAAGCTAATGCTGATAGGCCAAATGCAGACCTGGATGATTTCTGGGAAGCTTAGCAGATTTGTAGTGCTTTCAGATTTGTTGTGTGTGTGTATATATATACCTGATTTTTCTTCTATCTCATCATCAGTTGCAAGCATGCTCAAATCCACACATTAATTTATCTTCACCAGCTCCTTTATGCTCCTTCATTCTTCCTGGGTATCCCATAGAGGAAAATTAAAATAGAAAAAAAAAAAAGGAAAGAGAAAAAGAGTGGAGATGCTGTAGAAAGAGTTAAAAGGGAAAGAGAGGGAAGCATTGCACAGGTTGTGAAATACTGGACCCTGTTTTCTTAATGATAGGTTGATCTGAACCTATTACTGGCAGGGCGAAATGTAACAGCGAAGGAAACACCACCTACTAAATTTGACATAGGAGTCTGCTGTCAATTGAATGCCAGTGTGCAGTCAAAACAATAACAGTGAGCAAACATGCAAGGAGATCTCTAGGTTCACATTGAAAGTTTTTTAAAAAGCTGGAACTCCACACCTTTCATATGGCACTCTGTCTCCCTCTCATGGAGTGCCTTTCATACTATTTCTAGAGACATTCACAGGCTGGCTGAAGCCCGTTGCTTGCAATGGGGTCTCCCTGGAAGGATCAGAGAGACCTTGGACTATCACCAGCTCAGAATCTTCGGCTAGAAGACCTACATAGTATCCCAGGTTGTGGTAAATCCAGCAGCATGTTAGCCATGTTAGCTGCATATAGGAGCTGCTGCTGGAGGTGCCCTGAGCAGCACCAGGAGCTATTTGGACTGTATGGAGCAGGGCTCTTCTTTTCACTTGAACCCTGCTGAGTGCTAGAATCATATTCCTCCTACCCAGCTACAATCACATCTTGAGTTCCCCTAATCTTTCAAGACAAGGAAAGAATGTGATTTTACACAGTTTTCCTACTCTTTTCAATTAAAGATGGCAAATGTAGTGTTACACTTTCTTTTTCTTCTCTTTTTCCTACCTTCCTTTCCCCCTCTCTGCTTTTCTTTTCTCCTTCTCATCTTTCTCAGACAAAGTCCACTCTTTCATCTTGAGTGTCCCAACATGGATCTGAAGTAAAACCATAGCCAAGGAACTGCTGCTGTGTGGTACACAGGATCTGTAGAACAAAGTCTGACTTTTTCAGGCACCTCATCTATTGCAGGGTTTATATTGAAGTGCTAAATGCGGCCACACAGGTAAGTTAATGAATCTGCTAAGCTGAAGATGTAAGGTTTCTTTCTTACACATTTTATCATGAAGTATACAGACTTCCTACCAGACTTATTATACACTTTCCCTTGAGTGGTCCTTCTCACAGAAACTCAGAAACAGCCTATACATATTTTGGAAAAGGCCCAGAGAATCTTTGAATCTTTATGGTCCTCATGTTAACAGCAATAAAAGTATGAAGGCAAATCGTTTACAGATTTTGAACATCTTTTCTTCCATTTTCTACTGAAAAGGTGAGCCTAAGGTATGCAAAGAGCAGCACCATTTTCCTACTCAAGTAATATAAACATTCAACAGTAAAACATTTCTCTAAACTGGGGGTAAAACATACAAAGACTTGAGACTCCTGAGCAGAGGCAGGCAGAGCATTTCCTCACAACATGCTCTTCCCACCTGTCTCTGGAGAGGTAGCCCCAGACCTGCACCCAAGCTGTGTACTGAACACAGAAATTGTGTCAGCTCTAGAGTTATCCTGGAACTGCACTGAGCATGAAGTTGAAGAAAGGGTTTAGCTGCTGAAATCGACGATGCTGTGTGAAGTCTTTGTACTGCTCATGATCTGCAGTCTGCATTCAGAGAAACAGACTGTTCCCAGCTGTGCTGGACAGCGGCTGAGAAGCGTGGAAACATGCGCCTCAGCATCTCTGCTGTGTCACACACAGTTTGTCTTCCTCTCTTTTAACTCCTGTAGCTACCTCTGTCATTTCTATTTCCTCCTCCTCAATGACTTCGAAAACATGTCCTGTTAGAAGGAGAAGATAAGACTCAAAATAGAAAATGTATCAGAAGTGCTTCAGTGTCTGGAGTATGAAACCTTTCCTGCCAAGGTACAAATAGTTGTTACAAAACAAATCTCAGACCCAGGTTTTATTGCTGTTTGATGACACTGACAGCTAATGGTGATGCCACAGGATTTGATTACTGACTGCACAAGGAGTGAGGCTACTACTAAGGGCCAAACAACTAACACCTCAGTGAGTTTCAGGGATCAAGCAAGCTTTCTGAAGGCATCAGATGAGTATCACAGTATCACAGTATAACTTAGGTTGGAAAGGACCTCGAGGATCATCGAGTCCAACCTATCAACACAGACCCCATGACTAGACCATGGCACCAAGTGCCACGTCCAGTCTAGTGGCACTGATTCCACACTGCATGAAACCTGCATAGTCCTTGATCAGGATTGAAGGAAGAATTGTTAGGTTTGTCATGTTAGGTTTTTAGCCACAAACAGCTGGCTTTGATTTCTCTAGGTTTTATATCAGCTGATCTGGTTCAGTTTTGTCAGCTCATCCTAACCCTGATTGCAGGAACCACTTTTGTTAACTCTGGCATCTGATTTAATTGTGCTGCTCCCTATCTGATATTAAGTTGTTTATGCCATGCCAGTCTTGTGTCTCTCCTGTGCACAGGACACAGTCTCAAGCTGCACCAGGGGAAGTTTAGGCTCGAGGTGAGGAGAAAGTTCTTCACTGAGAAAGTCGTTAGCCATTGGAATGTGCTGCCCAGGGAGATGGTCACTGGTGGAGTCACTGTCCCTGGAGGTGTTCAAGAGGGGATTGGACGTGGCACTTGATGCCATGGTTTAGTCATGAAGTCTGTGGTGAAAGGTTGGACTTGGTGATTTTTGAGGTCTCTTCCAAACTTGGTGATCCTGTGATTGTTTCTGAAACTCCCAATGTTCAAGCCTTAGATATAACTGTAGTCCAGTGACCTCAGCCAGTGTTATAAACGTGCAATAGCTGCACCTTTGCTATTCTAGCACTCTGTCTCTGCCAGGCAAAGCTGCTGATTGCCCAGAACCACTTCGTGGTTTGCTCTAGTGCAGCACAAACAATTTTGGATACTGTAACTGAAAGAAGAAAGGAAGCTACTTTATTAAGGTCGATAACTTGAAACTAACAAAGAAAATGCTCTTTCCAAAACATGCTGCCTCTCATCCCAGATAAAACATACAACAAATAGCCTTTCATTTAAAAAGGAAAATGGGGAAATAAACTTTGTTCCACTTGATGTCAAAGCAGGTTTCAAGATCTAAAAGAAACCAAAAGCTTTTCTGGGGAGAGATGCTGAAGTGAAACATTTCAGCTTTTCCAACCCTTCCCCTCCCATGTTCCTTTTATTCATTTTGGCTAAAGCAATCTGCAAATCCAACCACAATTTGCAAACAGCTTGAGTCATCCTCAATTTGCATTTTTAGTTAGCGGATAACTATCCATTTGAGAAATGCCTGTGGCTCAGGCTTTGTAAAGAAATGCTAAAGAGGAGACACCACATTCATCTTTATTTCTGTCAATATTTTTTCCTTGGGAACCTTGGCTGCTGCAGTCAGTATATTTTTCTGGGCCTTCTTTGCTATTTTTCCTTCACTGGCTACTTCTGGGTGAAAGGAAAACGGAAAGATAAGCCTTTTGGTGAATTGGATGCTCTTGTTGCACTTCTCATAGCACATTCCTTTTAATGTTGAATGCCACACTCTGTACTTAGGGTTCCATGCAGCTTCTGTTTTCACAGCCCATCAGGTTCTTTCATTTATGTTAGCATTAAAAACCAAGAAAAGTGTCTGGTGTCCTTTTTTAAAGGATAAGAAGGAATCAGACTCTCAAGTACCATGGTTAACCAGGGGGGGATAAGACTCTAACATTCAGTTTAAATATTACTTGCACTTAGTTTTTGTCTTGCTTTAACTTCTGACTTTAAGCACAGAGGAACACTTTGTATCTGCAGAATCTCAAAAACTACTTTTGAACTTAAGCATATGATTAAAAAGATCAGAATCTACAAAAGCATGTGGGATTGGGAGCAGAGCGTGAAAGGAGGGGTGGCATCAACCCATGGTGCTGGCGAGGGTGGTGGCTGCAGCTGGGAATTCACCCTGGGAAGGCAAGAGAGAATTAAAACTGTTGTCCATCACATGGGAGCTAGTGATAGCAGTTCCTGTGGGTGCTGTACTGCTGCAGGAAAGCTGTGGTGTCCACAAGCAGAGATTTGGGAGCAATTGCTTCCTTGACAGAATTTAAGTCCAGCTGAAGCAAAGTGTGAAAGAGACACTACATTTAGGCACAGGATTGTGTCTTCTTCTGAATTACCCCAATGAAGTATTTCCTTGAATGTGCCACACTGTACACAAAGATATAGGCAATATTTTGAGTAGATATGTCAAAAATATATGCAGGTCAAGCTTCAACAAGATTTGCCTTGGTCTCTGGACCAGAAAGAGATCCCTACCAGAGCCAACTGTGACAGTTCAAGTACTTCTTTGTAGTAGCAACTAGTAGGTCTTCAAAAGACAGGCTGTGAGAGATTATCACATGAGATTTGACACAATCAAATCCTTCTAATTGAATAGGGGAACTTAGTGAATTAAACACATGGACCTTCTAATTCACTGATTCGCTTCTAATAATGACTTCAGAGAGATGTGTATAGGTCTCCAGAGTGGGCAGAACTTCTTCTTGGTATCAGCCTGCTTCCAAACAACTACAAAAAGATCTAATGCCAGAGAATATGAGGAAGTTTGGACATAGTGAATTTGGAGCTGAGTCGTTCCAGAGTAATAGCCCTGCAGAGCCATTCCCATTTAATGATTATAACCTGAGAAGGAGGGTGAGAATCCAACCACTTGCCATCTAGCATCTAGAATTGTCTCTCTTGTCTTTTCAGTGAGAGGAGAGCACAAAATGAAACATATATAAAACACACTGATTTTAGTCCCTCATCTCTAAAGCCCAGCTTGTGAGGATTTACAAAACAGAAATGCATCCCATCTCGTGAAAGGATTAAATTAAAGCTTTCCAGAATGATTGTCAAACCTTTAAGAGACTGATTAACTGACCAAAAGACAGCAGAAACCTGTAGTAAGCCAAACCAAGTAAAACTGATCTATACTGCTGTGTAAGTGGAGGTTTTAATATTATGGTTGGTCTTCTTTGTAGTAGTAATTTGTTATCTGCTGTTACATGAATCAGAGAGCTTGCATACTGATGTAATCAATATAGTGTATGGATAAGTTTTTATTTTGATTGACAAATTGTTCAATTTACATGTCTAGTCCTGGAAGTAGTGCTTTGGCATAGTTGCCAAACCTAAATCCAGGATAATGGAAGGATACTAAGTACATCTAGTTTAGTATAAACCCCATTAGTGGTAGTATGATAAGCTGCCAGTGTTGGTGCAAAAAGGCTGACACTGAGAAGAGTTTTGCTGCTTAACATTCCCTATCAACAAATGGGAGCTACCTTAGGTCATCTAACCCTCTGTGGTTAAACAGGCGAACGTTCATAATACATTCAAGGAGTGTGCAGTATATAATGCTCAGAACTCTTCCAGGTTTCTGGGAACAATGTTTGTCTTTCTGTTGTGTGGCAGTACAACACACAGCAGCAACAGAATTCCTGGAAGAGGGCTGGGTTGCTGCCCATGTAAATATTAAGTCCTAATAATATATCAGCAACATAAGTCACTGCATGCTTAAAATGCATTTGCTTCAGCCTGTGCCTAAGTGTTTTGCTGAACAGAAGCCATGAGTACTAAATGGCTAATCTGAATGGGAAAATGCCAGAAGAGAGTGGTCTTAAAAGAATGAAACCAAACTGCTCTTGGAAGTGATAAACAAGCATATACAAAATGAACCGCAAAAACACTTGTAATAATGCTGTGAGTGGAGTGCAGATAAAGGACAGGACATTAGCAGCACTAATGCAGCTCTGCTAACTTCAGTGGATATGAATTTATTCTCAGTGGGGATTTGCTTTGATCTGGGCCTTCCACACCACTAGTAAGGATGACTCAGGACTCCCAGGTTATTAGATACTCCATTGATAAGAGCAACAACAGAAGTCCCTAAGTGGCCTTCCAGTACTCAAGGGGGGCCTACAAGAAAGCTGGGAAGTAACTTTTTACAAGGTCTTGTTGGGGTAGGATGAGATGGAATGGATTGAACCTTGAGGAGGGTAAATTTAGACTGGATGTTAAAAATAAATACTTAATGGTGAGGGTGGTGAGACTATGAAATAGGTTGCCCAGGGAAGTTATGGATGCCCCCTCCCTTAAGGTGTTCGAGGCCAGTTTGGATGAGACCTTGAGCAGACTAATCTAGTGGAAGGGCAGGAGTCCCTTGCAACCCAAACCCTTCTATGATTCTATGACAAGCCTATGAGCCTGGCAAATAAATGTTGTAGGGGAGGTAAACCACATTATCACTTTTATTTGCATTATGTCTTCCTCTGCTATAGCGTGGGAGCAGAATGGGAGATGCAGAATTACAATCCAGGATGCAAAGAAAGAGGCAAGTAGAAGACAGCCCAAGGTGAAACAGACAAGCAGCAGTAAAGTCCTGCCTGTGACATCACAGGCAAAGAATTATAAGGAATTGCCAAGGTCAAATCAGTCTTCCAAATTTGTGACTAGAAAGACTAAGTATTGCTAAATTATAGATAGCACTTCATTTCTAATATGCATTTTAAACTAACTGCCCCATCTTTTTGTCTCTTCCATCCTTCTTTCTGCCCTCCCCTTCTCATCAACACTAGAAAGCCAAACAAGAGTTGCTACTTCTGAAAATGAATCAGAATAGTAAGGAGACCTGACAGAATTTAAAAAAGCCTCTTAACCCTTATTTCCTCCTCCAGTCCTAAGTTTAGTCATTGTTCCATCATTGTTCCAGTCTGAACATTAGTTGAAAACTTTAAAAGAAGTAAAGCAGAAAAAGATTGTAAAATCTCTTCAGGAACCAAAGAATGCTAATAAGATTTTGACAGTTGCTGAACATGGAAGAAAATGAAAAAGCTGAAGGACTCTGAATAAGTTGCTAACTACATCCTATTGACATTACTAGTCTCCATCACAGACTCACTAAAGGGGGTGGTAAAAGCCCAGATGATTATGCTTTTAGATTAAATGCATACAAAAATAACAGCTCATCTTAGTGCATCTGTTGGACCAGGACAGGGATGCATAGTGAGAGTAATGAACACCTAAGCAGATGCAAGTAACAGCCAAGGACAGTTCAGGAACTATGTTTAGTTTATTATCCTTGCCTCATAATAAGGTCCAAAGTCTTTCTACACTGCACACTGCAGAATTTCTTGCAGTAAATCACTTGATATCTTAATGGGCAAAGCAAAGGCAAGGGAGGAAACACTGATACTGATAAATGTAAAAGTTATCAAAAGTCCTACAAATACTGCCAAAATCCCAAGACCTACCTGTAAGAGCTGTTGACCTGCAAGCCTGCTTACCTGTTGAACCAGTGCTAGGAGGACAGATTGCAGGCTTGCCTGTATTTGAACCTCATTCTTCTATAGGTATAAAAGAAGCAGAGTGGATGACATCCAGTTTTGGAACTGTATTGTAAAACCATTTGACAGGGAGGAGTGAAAATCCAGTGCCCTGAGGATATTACAGTCCTTGGTATTTTATCTGTATCTATAAAATTTTAGCCCGATCTGTCTGTCTCTTCACCTGCTCTTATGAGAGACACATGTTTATAGGAAAGCACTTTCAGAGCATCCTGCAGTGGTTGTGGGATCTCCTGTAAAAAACAGTCACTATCATTAATGGATGGTAAGGGCCTGTGTCCTCTTGCTGCAATTTCATCTTACATCCCAGGGCATTAGAGGCTATTTTACTCTATATAAAATGGCATTTCACTGTGTCCTTTTAGAACCTGGTGCTTCTTCACAGACCATTCTTTCAGCATAATTGTTATAGGAAAATGGCAGTAATGTATGCTTTATATTCTTTCTATCCCATATATTAATTTAGAGAGCTCTCTCTTACCACATCTCACTTTTCTTCTAATCATATTAATGAACCTGACTTTCATATTTTGTCCCAACTTGCAATATTTCTCTTCACTTACTTTTCTCAACATCTCTTCCAGTTTCTCTCATGGTCTTTTTGAGCTGAGTTGACCAAAAGTAAATGTAATATTCAAAGCAAGGATATGCTGTACAGCAGGTTTTATACAATAGCATTAGATAATTTTGTCCATGCTATTCACCATCTCCTTTCCCATGTAGCCAAACATCTTATTTGCTGCTTCTGCATGCAAAGCAGATGTCTTCACTGAATGGTCTGTAATGATGCCTAGAACTCTTTTCCTAAGAAATAACAGGTAATTCTGAATCCATCACTATGTATGGGTAGCTTAAATTGTTCCTTCCAGTGTTCATTACCTTGTACTTGTCTAAAATGAATCTAATCTGTCCTTCTGTTGCCAATTTTCTAGTTTGATAGATCTCAAAATTTCTCACATCATCTCCACTGAAATATTTTGTTGCACTAGACAGTACAGCAGCTTGCATTGACAATCCTCTTTTCCTGATGTTTAATATTAACACTGTAGAACTGATTCATTGCTCGTGTTCCTTGATAAACTTCTGATATGAAGGCCTGTTTAGAGCTGGTGTGAGAAGTAAAACTGTCTTTCCTGCCACCCCAGAGGCTGATGGAATAGCTGTATCCACCCAAGGGGAGTGCAGTTGTCTCAGAAAGTGCAATTACAGGGCACTGCTCTAATTATTTTCCTCTCTTAATCAAGAATTATCTTTTATGAAGTTCAGAGCAGCACAGCCCTGGAGCAGTTCTTCTCCCCAGGAGAAGACATCCCTCTAGGCTGTGAGTGTGAGGGAGCATGTGCAATACAGCTGTCCTGGTTTTGCTATGTTTTGCAGTTGCCTGATGATGGTGACAATTTAGGGTTTCTGATCTGGTTTTGCAATTTTTCTGTTCAGCAGCAATTGTGGTCTCATTATCTTACTTGAAGATAAGAACAGGCTAACAAACCCATGTAAGAGCTTCAGCCCCAATATATTAAGTATCTCATTCTCTTATATTTAGCATTAATAACAGGAGATGGACAGAAGGTATGAGATTGAGAGACCTGTTGATGGCACAGATGTAGGACAGGACAGGGCCTGGCAGCTAGAGCCAGTCCCACAGCTCCAGTCAGGAAGAGCCACTGGGCATCAGCCAGGGTCAGGAATGGGCAAGAACAGGCATTCAAATGAGACACAGAGTTGTGTTTGGGCATAGATGATAGCACAATTATAGCCTGTAAAGAAAAGAAAAGAAAAGAAAAAGAAAAAAACCCACATTATTTTATACCACAGGAAAAGAAAAGAAAAAGCCCACATTATTTTATACCACAGGAAGTTCCTGCTGCTGGGGTTGCTTACAGCATGGAAGAGTTATGGCAGAGGAAATTTTGATGTCCTGTCACTTGGGACTTTTAAAATTAAGCTGATCAGAACCTCAGCAAATGCACCGTGTGGAAGACTCCAAGGGTAGATAGGTAATGGAGTGAATAACAGGGGGGTTCAATCTCTCATTACTATGAGACTGTAGCTTGGTTTGCACGGCAAGAGAAGGTTGCACGGATTCAAGATATACAATTTAAATCTTTTGCTTTTGTTACATATTCAAGGAACAAACAAACCCCCACAGGATGTCACCACACTGTGCCCGTGCTGTACAGCTATGCCTGTATAAATGGCATGCAGAGTCATGTTCATAATGCATAAGAAATGGAAAACCAACCTGTCACTTTTGCTAACTGGCCTTGCTGCCAGCCTGAATGACATATTCCACTATTACATTAGACATTTTTACTAGTTTATCCATGGGGGTGTGTGTGTGTGTGTGTGTGGAGGGGAAATCTTAATTACAAATGGGTTTAAAGTACTCTTTATCACTGAAAATATAGGGCAAACACTTGAATGCAAAAGTCCTGTTGCCTTCAGAGTGATTTGCATGCACATATTCAAGGGCAATGATTAGGCCATTATTATTTGCTCGAAGAAATGACCCAGGTATTAATGAAGAAGGACACTGTTACTAGTGTCATCTGTAACACTGGAACCTCAAGCCGTGTATATTTTCAGATTTAACCCAAAATCCTGTACAGCATGCAATTAGCCTGACAAAATTCTGCTTCGAGACTCATTCATTAAGAGGTTCCTCAGGGCCTTGATATTTTTGCTTAAAAAAATTATCATGATTTCAGAGAGTACAAAGCAAGTTTTCAGCTGTGAGCAGAGAGATAGGAACTGAGAGAAAATGAGAGATAGGAAAGGAATTTGAAGGGAATTTGGAAGGAAGGAAAGAAGGGATGAAGGAATTTGCAAGGAATTATGGCATTTGGGAGGAAGGGAGGAAGGAAGGAAGGGAGGAAGGAAGGAAGGAAGGAAGGAAGGGAGGAAGGGAGGAAGGGAGGAAGGAAGGAAGGAAGGAAGGAAGGAAGGAAGGAAGGAAGGAAGGAAGGAAGGAAGGAAGGAAGGAAGGAAGGAAGGAAGGAAGGAAGGAAGGAAGGAAGGAAGGAAGGAAGGAGAAGATGGAAGGAAGGAAGGAAGGAAGGAAGGAAGGAAGGAAGGAAGGAAGGAAGGAAGGAAGGAAGGAAGGAAGGAAGGAAGGAAGGAAGGAAGGAAGGAAGGGGGGAAGGAAGGAAGGGAAAATGAGAAATAAGGAAAAGGAGAGTAGTGGAGGAGAGAAGAGACACAATAATTGCATTCACTGAAGTTTGTAGAGTTGAAATGACATCTCTGCTCTCATTTGCATCCATGAGATGCATTCTTGAAGTCACACATGTATTACACAGGGAAACTGGAAGGTTCATGTTTCTAGGATGGCCTCTTGGGTTCATTTTGGGGAAGAAGCATCCCACATCTCCTTGAAGACTTTGTGAACTAAGTAATTTGCAGAGTCGGCCACTTACTAAGGTGTTGAATTATTAATATAAACCAGGCCTTTAACTTTAGTAACAGAAACTTGGGAAATACAAATGCTTTTAAAATAGTCTGTAATCCCTGACTGAACAAGTCTAAATCTTGGAATCTGGGACTGTATTTTCTTCAATAAGAAATGAACGTAAGGCATCCTAAAGCATTTCTAAGGAGCAGCTGAGCACTGGCCATCTGGAACACTGGGCCTTTTGAAACACATTCAGTTGACATACAATATAATTTCTCATGCTCAAAATTTACTCTTTGATTCCTGGTAGACACATGCTTGAGTTTCACACTGCCAAGAGTTTACTATAGCCACTGAGAATACATTAATTCTCAGCAACATTTCTTCTAGTACAGGTGCATATTAGCGCATTTGCCAAAGATCCAGTGTATATTCATAGTAGCATTGATGATGATGATGATGATAATCACAATGATAACAATAATAGCAAATTACCATTTAATTGTTTGGAAGTGGGCTTTGACACCACATTTTACAAATACTTTTTTGTTGTGTTTGTCCAGGTCTGATGAACAAGGATGCTGGGAGGTTCAGGCACCCTTTAGTATCTGGGCCAGAGTCTATTAGAATGAGCTGTAAAACTTCTCTTGAGTTCATGGGATGAGGAAACTCTTTCCATAATGCACCAAAATCTCTCTGACAACAGCAGTAGCAGTCATTCTTTTTATTCATCCACAAGATAAAATGATCTTTTGTAACATACTGGGTAATGGTAATGCAGCTTTTGACCTTCATCGTGGAAATTCTTGCTGTTGAATCTTGATCTTGGGTCCACATCCTCTATTTCTTTTGAGTATGCCTAGGCAGTTATTGAAAGCTATCACTCCCGTGACTCCTTTGAGAGGTAGCTGCACTCCTGCCAAAAGCTCTGCCCTGTGCTCTAACTGCTGCATTTCCTTCACATATATCTGTTCCTACACAGAATTATGATCACTGAGAAATCTGGCCTTGTTTTCTAGGGTAGATTGCATCAGCTTGTTTAGTTTTCATTGTCATCTTTCAGTCTGTATCATATTTTTGCCTGTTATCTCATGTTCATTCAAAAGATTCTAATAGCAGTTGCAAGAAAGCCACAATGGAATATTAACTAATTACTAATTACTTTATATGAAACATGTCTAAATTACTACAAAATATTTCTCCATGGTGCAACCTACTTAGGTTATGGTTCTGTGAGGATTTACATTTGTGCTAATTTATGCCTGGTGGTTTGAAGTTCTGCAGTTAAAAGAAAAATCAAGCCCATATTAAGTATTTCAAGAAGGGCACTGAGAAACAGAGGAACTTCAAGTCATTATTATTAATCTTTTTTGTTTTCTTCTTTAACATTAAAAGATCTGATTCCTGAGGGATCAGTTAAGCAGTTGCTTAACTCCAGCTAAGTTGCTGTCAGACCTGGCTTTTGCATGTGAAGTAAAGAAGCTAGAGAGAGCTGTGGTGTCAACATCCAGTGGCAATACAGAGTAGCACAATAAAAATGAAAATACATCCTATAAACATCAGAATAATACAGTGTTTTTCTAATTACCTCTGGAACTCTGAGACTGACAAGAAAATATATCACACAGGTGTTTGTAGGCAGAAGGTAGAGAAAAGATAGAACTCACATGAAATGAGCTGCAGAAACCTCTTGCAGCATCTTCCTGTTTCTCTGTCCTCAGATATGAGACTGTTATTGTAGATCACCAGGTCATTTTTCATTTGTTAAAAGCTGATGCCAGGCACTGCGTAGTATAAGCCATTCGCAGTACATATAAGTCTTAACGGACCTTTAAACTCTAGGGAAGATGCTAAATCTCCTGGAGTTCACTATACATGCCTTGTGCAAGAACCTGTGATGGCTGGAAAGCCTTAACCCCAGTTTTACCCCAGTTTAGCTCTGAAATCCCCTGGCTTGGCTTGAGATATATTGACTAAGACAGCATCCTTCAAAGGCACTTTTTGCCCCCACTGCCAAACACTTCTGTGATGTAGAGTGAAATGCTCCTGTTCCTTTTTCATGTGTTCTGCCCAGTCCCAAAAGCATAAGTGAGGGTAATCCCCAGAAAAGCAGGATCTGTAGGAGCACACCTATGGACTGGAGGGGAGAAGGCTTCCCTTGCCCACTGTGGATGCTCAGGTACAGCAAGACTTCCTCTCTGCCTTGAGTTCACTGCCTTTTCAAGTGAAATGAGTTTGCATTTCTTCTGGGGACACATTCCCATTTCCAGGCCAATAGAAAGACTCTCAGGGTGAAGAGCTATTGATCTATATTTTCACTTCTAGGTAAATAGGACATTAAAAATGGAGAAGCAAAATCTCTTGTTTAAGTAGCCAAACTATGACCCTTGGCAGAATAACATGGAGTTCACATGCCCATTATTGGCTTCTCAGCAAAATGCTTTCTTATTTTTCTTATCTTTTTGCTTTGAAAAAGTCACTGACTCCTCCATCAGCTTCTGACTTCTCATGTTCTTTTTTTGGTCAGCAAAACCCTCCACCTCTCTTTTTATTAGTTGTTCAAAGCAGGTCTGTCATGTACACGGGTCAAAATGAATGATGAATGTTTGTGTGTAGGCATGATAGAGAAAATCTTCAGTAGGGGTTAGCATTGTGTGACACTTCAAACACTGTGTTATCTCAATAACCTCATCCTGATTTCTGGCTGGAGGCAGTTCTCTGGCAAGAGGGAGGTGAAAGCATGAGCAGAGTAAGGGATTCCAAATTTAAAGAGTACAGTGAATCTTAAAACCCATTAACTGTCTGAAGCTATTTATCTCCCCGTATCAGTTTCTTGTATTTTACAATTACTTGCTTTCTCCCCAGTTTTAGTGAAGTAAGAGGTAATGAAAAGGAAAGTTCTCCCTCAGGCTGGTGCTGCGGTTACAACCTCCCGCCCCTGTTTCCACTGATGTGCTCATGAAGCTTATCCCAAACCATTGCAGTTTATAGTTTATGGTTTGATTTGACATAAATGTCAGGCTTTAGGCTGTGCCTATAAATGACAGGAGAAGATCAGCTGTCTCTTGCAGCAACCGAGAGCAGCTGGTTGCCCACAGAGGTGGTGGAGTCACCATCCCTGGAGGTGTTCAAGAAATGTGTGGAAGGCTGAGGAAGAGGATAAAATCTTATTTTCAGCCTTACTGAGCTGCCTCTGCTGCTTCCAACTCACACTGATGACTAAGACTGTGATTGAGCTAAAATGCTCCATGAAGACATGATTTTGGGTCTATATGCAGCATGAAGGGGTGGGAGCAAGTGCAGGGGAACAGGAAGAAATTCTTCCTAGAAAGAGATTGGCCATTGGAATGGGCTGCCCAGGGAGGTGGTGGAGTCCCCATCCCTCGAGGTGTTTAGGAGGAGCCTGGCTGAGGCACTTGGTGCCATTATTGAGTTGATTAGATGGTGTTGGGTGATAGGTTGGACTTGATGCTCTCCAAAGTCTTTTCCAACCTGGTCTATCCTATCCTATCCTATCCTATCCTATCCTATCCTATCCTATCCTATCCTATCCTATCCTATCCTATCCTATCCTATCCTATCCTATCCTATCCTATCCTACTGGCTCTGTAGCACCCCCCAACAGCTTTCCTGGGGGGACAATGACAACTATGAAGACAGCACTAAGAGAGGTTTGTTTTCCAGTGGCAGCAACATGTTTGGGCTCACTTTCCTGCTGTCCCAGTAGGGTTGCTATAAGCTACTTACACATTTTGTTTCTGATACAGCTGACTCCTGGCATCAATCTGAGCCACCCTTCAGGGCAGGATGAACTGCTGTGCCTCCTTCTCACATGAACACCATCATGTGAGAGTCAGTCAGGGCAACGACTGGCATGGCACAAGCTGTATCTGCAGGAAAAGTTAGCTTCACTTTCAGAAGGAGCTTCCCAGTGATTTGTTCATTTCAAATGTGAGCACTGATGAGTAAATGAAAGCAGTGGGGAGAACAAGGCTAAACATCATTGCACACTGTTGAATATAAGAGAGGGAGCCATGGTGAAAACCTTCAAACCTGGAAGATTGAAACCCTTAGAATGAGGGTAATTTCAGGGAGGAAAATCTACTTTTTTAACCTTCTGTTGAGAGGAGTAAAGTGTAGCTTTCTAGTCAGGCACTAGTAGCCTTTATACACCGTACAGCCTGTGGGATTGGAGAGGAAAAAGTGCTTTCTTTTCCTCAGGTTTAAGAAAGTAAGTTTTAAAAAACAATTAATAAGGTTGGACCTTGACTGACATCAGTCAGATCTGTCCTGAATAGATATGTGCCAGCGGAAAGGTAGCCATCTCAAAAGCAAATGAAGCCACAAAGATATGCAGCTTATATAGATTTTCAGGTGTAATAAATCCTCTCCACAGAATCATTGGATATTAGGAAACAGGTTTGAGATACTTCTTTCTCTTTTTTTGGCAGCTTAATTTTTAAGCTTTAAAAATCTTATGAATATTCCTTAATGACCATAAATGGCTTGTGAAAGCCTTGTATTTTTAAGTAGATGTGACTGAAGTCTGTCACAGGATCACAGGATGGCAGGATGTCCATCTGTCTCTTTGCCTGCCTCGCCCTCTTGAGCAAGCTGGCCGATCCTACCAGCGTCAGCAAAACTGCAAAAGGTCTTGGAATTGCAAAGGTCTGACACGTTTCACAGAATCTGGCAGCTGTGAACAAAAGGAAGCCTTAGATTAATACTGCCACTGAGGCAAAAAACAGCTGTCAGCATGGGCTGAACTAACCACTGTAGTTACAGAGCATAGTTACAGCCCTGAAGGTAGAGGACATGGGAAGGAGCTGGGGGTGTGCAGAGGAGTAGCTGAGATAATTGCAGTAGAGTCAGGCAGAAAAAGGAACAGGTGTATGGTGCAAATAAGTAGAAAACAAGTTATTACTTCTATTGTTACCGTAACAAGTTTCTTTTTAACACAAATTAGCATTCCCAAATGGCCACAAACTTCCAGAAGCTGCAGAATGAAGTGAAACACCAAGTTTCCTGATGCAAAAGATCTGCTAATACTGCAGCACTAGACCTCATTCTTTCTTTACCACAGGGTCACCCAAATGCTGAGCGGTAACACTGATCTCGTTAAAAGCACTTTTCTGAAGCAGTATCTGTGTGTGCTGTAAGGCTCCCATCAAAGAAAACACAGTTTACTAGCATGAGAATTCATTAAAACTCTCTTTGCCAGGAAGTGCAGGCTACCTGCTTGTAATATGTGACCTCAAACACGTTATCTTTCAGAGATGAGGGGAAGGATGAAATAAAATGCCAGTGCTGTGTAATAAGCATCTCAAGTGTACCTAGAATTGATTTCCTCTTATCCAAAATACATAGGGCAAAATGGTTTTGAATAAGAAGTATCTATTTTATTTTCTAACACACCACTTCTGAAGCACTTGTTGCTTTAACTGAAAACGAGTATGTTGACACAAAATCCCCCAAAGTATGATTTGTGGGTTTTTTTTTTTTTGCACCACATACTAATCTCACATCGCTACCAAATAGCTCTGAGCCACGCAGGAAGTAAGCCAGCTGCTTATAAAGCCAAGAGAATCCCTCAGTCATGGTTCCCGTTGAGCAGTCTCAGTAGAAGTGATTTTTCACACACACACACACACAGGAGTAATGTGCTTGGTTCTTATGAAAGAAACCAGCTTTCCAGAATGGTGCTTACGTTGGCTCCATTGCCATGGTGCTGAGCTGCCCTTCTGCTGGACCCTACAGAGGCAATCAAGTTCTGCAGCTGGTGCCCAGTAGCACCCATGCTTCCAAGGCACTAACAACCAATGAAAGAAAAAGTCTGACCTGTTGCACCAAGCCACTTACCCAGCATTTGTTTGCCCAACCTATACTCTAAGACATGGGTTTTGTCCTTGTGGTGCCCTTTCATCATCACAAGTGTCTGTTCCTCATCTTTGTCCCAGCCTTTGACTATCTTCTTTCCATGATCTTTAGCTTGTGTTGTCCCCATCTTCTTCCATCCTGCACCCTGACACACACAGACTTCTGTGCACTTTCTTGATACTGCTGCCTAGGTACTTCTTTATCTTCTCCAGACCAGACATCAACTTGCTTGTACTTTGTTCCAGTATACCATAATCCTAACCTGTTTACACTCATCCTGCTTATGCCTTCCTGGTACCAAGAATCATGACTATGTCTAAAAGGTTGGGATGTTCTCTGAATGTAGGCATGCAGCAGGACAAGCTTCATTGTTTATTTTTCCTACCATTTCTTACTGAACTGACCATCTTCCAGGCACTATTTCTCCCTCAGCTCCCTGAGCTCTGCCAATAGCCCACACCACCTTTAGTAACAGTCCAGGATAACTAGCTGATTTTGTACTACTGAAGCAGACTATAAATGTTCATAAAACCTCATAACTGCTTACAAAAACAGGTGATGGCCCACAATGAATAGCTGGTAGGCAGAAAAATCTTAATCCAGTGCAAGCCACTTCTGATGGAATTGTGTGTCTGTATCATTGCATGCATATTACAGATGGTCACAGAGTCTGCAGCCAGATCTACAAAGTATTTTCAGTGGAAGCAAAGCTCCAATCTGTCTCTTAAATCTCAACCTCTGTGGCTTCCTTAGAGACTCACAGGGAACCTGTGATGGAGTGAAAAATTGAATTCAGCTTCCCAGGAAGCAAGTCTAAATAGCTTTTTTTCTTTTCTTTCCCCAAAGTTGGAAGGCAGGTTAGTAAGACAATTTGCAAGTAAGCACTGAACACCAGTGGAATAGGAAAAGAAAGCTTCTGTGTGCTCCAAAGTATAAAAAATGTGAACTGCAGGTGTTACAGATTAACACTTTAATGGGAGCCACATGCATTGCATCTTTATGTCTGACTCTGACTCAGGTTGAGAGATAAAGTTATTTTGACATCTGGGGAGGACATGGTGTTCCTTCTGAATATAGATCAGGTTGTCTGTGCCATGTAAATTAAACTCATCTAAGTAAGTTTTTTTTTTTTTTTCTTTAAGACATATGATCAAAAAGAAGAAGTAGAAAATTTTCCATGCTCATGTGCTCACTTGGGAATCCAGTTCTGATTACCGGGTCTGTTTGAATGGACAATAGCATTGGAACAGGCTGTCCAAGAGAAGTGGTGGAGTCTCCCTCTCTAGAGGCTTTCATGATCCATCTGGATGCATTCCTGTGTGACCTGCCCTAGGTGTGCCTGCTTTGGCAGGGGGTTGGACTCAATGATCTCTGGAGGTCCCTTCCAACCCCTACCATTCTATCACTGTATGATTCTATGAGTGTTTTCATTCTGTTTCACTGAAGCACTTGAGCATGTGCTTTGCTATGGCTGTGTTCAGCATATAAGTAATCTCTAGACCACAATGCTTTCCCCTGGTGCTGGCTGTAATTGATTCCACTCATTGATTCTGCCAGCCCTGTCTGGTCTAGTTTATGAAAAACGTTTACACATATATTCACAAACCTCTTACCATTAGTGCACACTGGTTTTCCCCTTGTCTGCTTAAATGTGTGCCACAGACTTCCTGTGCTTCTAATGATATATTTCTAAACTGCCTTCAGACTGCTTCTATGAATTTAATTTTTTCTGGTTTTATCCTTTCAGGCCATTCCTAGGAAATTTTCTCATTTACAACAAAATAACTCTGTACTCTGAGGTTTTGTGCTGGAGACAGCTGTTTCAAGCTCTATAAGGACAAGAAGAAGACATGCCAGGCAAATGGACCCAGAATCCTCCTTCTTCCAGCAGAAAGGATACTGCTTCAATAGCACTGTGTGTTCTCAGACTCTACAGATCTCTGCAGTGCTATGCAATGTTCTGTTTCTTTGCACCCTCTTCTCCCTTTTGTGGCATACTGATTTGCTTCTCATATTTAGTTTTTATGTTAACACTTCTCAGCTGCAAGCTCTGTCTCACGCTGCTGAGCAGCCTGAGCCCTCATTGTTATTTGCTCATACCCATGCTTTCTTCCACCCCACTGCAACATTCACTTACTGCACAGAAGCCACAGATTCAGATGGTCACATCTGTACCTGCACAGCATTCTCCCTTTGTCTTCCCATGCAAATGTCTCCACGTTCAACATTTATCTATCATTGCTTGTCTGCACAAATCTAGTATCTGCATACACAGAAGCCACATTAAGTGTCTGCAGTTGCCAAAGAGTTTTCAGACATTCACTATTTCAGTCTCCTAAGAAACAGAGTGCAAGTAGTGGCAACGTGGAAGCTTTGTTCTGAAGAGGTTTTGTACCTTTTACACTCATAGTTTAGTGGCCCCATCCCTGGGAAAGAGTCCTTGATTCAAAATAACATGCATAGAAAGAAGTATCTGTATTTGTGATACTTCATGAAGGAGAGGACGGAGCATAGAACCTGGTGAGACAGAAATGCTTAAGTGGGTGGGGACATTCCAAGGAATCCAGTAAAAGAAATATCTATATCCTGTTCTTCTGAGCCTTGATGTTGTGGTTGTTTTATGAGTAATTGGCTTCTAATTCCTGCAGCATTGTGATTTCTGTGACTTTCTGTTCTTTTCTGTCCCACTTCCAGGGGAGCTACAAAAGCTCCCACAAGACATTCCAGATGTTCTGAAACATAAATACAGATGGCTGTACAACATTCAACATTTAACAGGGATTTGGTTTGCCATCTCTTTTCTGTTTATAAGATCAAACCAAAACCAAAGCTGCCATCCTCTTTAGTCGCTGCTTTCCTCAGGCACATGCTCTACAGGCGGGAAAAATGAAGCCTCCTAGTCTGACTCTGGCTACTTTCTTCCTCTGTGCTAGCCTGCCTCCATCCATATTTAAGGTTTTAGCAGTCTGAGGTGATAAATCAGGTGGAGTGGTCCTGCCAGCAGCTTTACCCTGGAAATCCAGCTTGGGTGGCCAGGACAGAATGAGAGGGGAAGCATCAGTGATCATGCAGATTTCAATAATATTCTTATTCTGTTTGGCAGAAGTGTCTTCGATGCTGAATTGATACAATGTGCCATTGTACATCCCTCAGCCCCTGGTGGCACATGAAAGCCATGTCGCCGTGCTTGAGCAAGGTGTAAAGTGCCTTCCATTCAAAGCATCCAAGGAACCTGGCAACTGGAGAGATAATGATTTACTACCTGCTCTCTTTGTTCTCTTGGTAGCCTGGAAAGTCCATAACTGTGTTCATGGCACTCGGAGAAGTCTGACCCACTCGTGCTGAAAAATGCAGCAGAGAAGAGGCTACAACCTCACTCTGCCCATGAAAGGGAGAGCTCCACTCATGTTTGCAACAACCTCATAATATGAAATATAAGCCTAAAATAAGGAATATTTCTCACCATGCCTAGACAGAGATGGATGTTTAATTACCACTGGCAGGTTTAAACCTTTCTCTGGGCTTTCAAATAACCTCTCAGAATGAAAACAGAGGGTATGCATCGGTTTGTGTCCTATGCTCTCCTCCTGCGCAGAAAGGGGCATGGACTATCTAAAGTACATACTTGCCATTTGCTTAACATTCTGCTGCTGTTGTCCAAATCCTCTTCTTCCATTTTCTGCCTATGCAAACAGTCAAGTTTGAGAGATGCACATCACTTTATAGCAGACCAAGGATAACTTCTGTGAATCTGTTGCTCACTTACAGGAGACAGACTCCATGAACAAACCTCTGGGGAAGGCCAGAAGATGTAAACAATTCTATATGCTCTTTGAACATCTTGCAGCTGCATTTTGGGGCCAAAATAAGCTGAGGCTTCCTTTCATTTGGTTTTCTGGCATTTAGATTTCTTATGTATCAGATTTTTTGCTTCTCTTGTTTGAAAGCTATCTAAGATGACAAGAAACCAGAATGTGAGATTTCTATAACATCTTGACACAGAGCATTGCAATATTCAGCCTTAATTTCACTCTTTTAGCTGGGGACAAGGCAGCTTTTATATTAATAAAAACAAAGTGAATCAAAACAAAAGCCAAACAGATACCAAGAGAATTGTGTCTGATAGGAGAATTGGAAGCAAGAAGCTTCAGGATAGCCATCATCTCTGAAAAATTTAGTTCCTGATCCAGCTTACCTCAAACAAAATCAATGTGAGGATTTGTCCTAATTCCAATTAGCCTGCATCATAGATCAGCACATCTGACAAGTCCTGAAAAGATCTGAGGAGATATTTCAGGAGGCTGAGCAGCCCCTATTTCTGTTCAGCTAAATGTCAGCTGAGCATACCTGGCACTTTGTAAAAATTAGTTCCCTGGGAAAGATGAAGGCTGACTCTGATAGAGGGTGAGATTGGAGAGACACAACAGCTGAATTTCTTAAATGTTCCTGAGCATGTTAAAAATCAGAGTGCCTAAGGAATGCAAATGTAAAAGACACTCAGGTCAAAACTTCAAGTGTGATTTTGCAGAGGTAAAAGATAGTTTCGTGGTGCAGCATCTCTCTCTGCATTATTTGGATGTAGTCTTAGGCAGAAGAATTTTTCAAATACTTAGAGCATTTCAAAGGCACTTTTGCATCCATTCATTTGGATGGTTTAGTTTTGCACTGAGGGGATGAGGGCAGAATAATTCCTGCTTGAACTTTGTTCACTGAAAAAGTAAAATCATTACTTTTGCCAAAGACAAAGAGAATACCTTTGAACAAATTCTGGCCAAGTTCACACCAAAGGTGCTGAACTCTTCTCAGTGAAAGATCTCTCCTGTAGCAAAGATCATTTTGTACTGCATGCTCATATTTCCTCCAAATTAACTTAGACTGGCATTCTGCCTCCAAAGCTGAAAAATATTAAACTGACATTCTGTTTATTTGTTCTCAGTTCAAAATGTCTAGAGCTACCCCTTTTATGACTTTCCTGTTGCTGCTGGGTTTACACTTGCATTGCTTAGATGTCCTTTCCCACTATCCTCAAAATCTCTGCTGGCCCCCGAGTGACTCCTGCACTGTTCCTGCATCGTGAGTCATGGGCCTCTTTTATCAAGAAGCAAACTAATGGTCTCCTTCAACACATGCTGGATGTGCTTTGCACAGCTCCAGGGTTTTTGCTGCTGCTAATGAGATTTTTCTGGAGGGTTGTGAAAGATCATTAAGAAGTGGTTTCTGAAAGCCCAATATTAGTTTTTCAGTCTTCTACTAGGAGTGCCTCCTCACTGCTCAATGCTAATAATGGCAGGATGGTTGTTTTGCTGGCAGGTTACTCGAGGATCAAGCTCACTGTTGTCAACACACAGGTCCATCTGCTGGACTGGGTGTTGTTTGAACTTCTGGAGTGATGGGGAGAAGAAAAAAAAATTACCAAAAGGAGTGATACTTGCTGGCTGATATCAAGGCGAGTTGTGAAGCTGAGTGGTAAGTGAAAGGCTTGTTAGAAGCTTATGGTATAATCTGACTGCACCTAGAGAGAATTCCTACCTTAGTTATTCAGTACAGTGGAAGAATCACAGTACATTACCTGTGAGGGGGTACTTGAAGACAAAGCGAATGGTATTAAGTGGTTCTGGTCAGAGGAAAATGGAAACTGTCCTTGGGAGAGAGCCCTACGGGATACTTTTGTGGAGTTAGAGAACAGGAATAGTGGGGAATACAACACCCACTCCTGCAATAAAAAATGTGAAAAGTGATAGAAGAGCTATGGGGCAGAGGGCACATAAGAGCTTGGGGAAGAAGAGGAAAATCTTCCTCCCAAAAGTTGGAATGAGGCGAGGGGGACAAAAGAATGCATAATGAAACATACTCTACTTGCTGTAGACAACATTCTTTCTTCACAATCCGGAGCTGACAGAGACCTTACATTTCCTTAGTTGCTACTTTAGAAGACAACATTAAAATTTTTAATTCAAGGAACTGGAAATGCTGAGACTCAAAATTGATTGAACTAGCTGAAAATTGGAAAGAAAAAAAAAAAAGCCAGTGGATTAATGTTCCCAAGACTTTCTTGTATCTAGGAAGGAGAAGGACTGAAAGAATCTTCATAGTTTTTTGCAAGAGCACAAGATAAGATGGGGACGCAGTGTCTTTAAGAAGACTCTGACAGAAATAAAAGTGCATTTGAGTCTAAGAGGAAGCTTAAATTCTGACATGCTGATCTATTAAACTTCAAAAAACAGGCACTCATTTCACAGAGCTTTCCCAGAACAGTGGCAGAACTGTCCAAAAGCTCAGTGTCGAGGGATTTCTGAATATCACATCTGAAACAAAACAGAGATGTGTCCTTCTTTGTGAAGTGGAGCAGGTAAAATCACTGCAGTGCTAAAATAGTGGGACTATAGATGAAAGGTACAAGTCTCATTTCTGCTGTGCTTTACACAGAGTGATGAGCAGAAAGTGATAAAAATTACATGGTTGCTGTACTTTCAACAGTAATCTGTTGTCAGACACTTGGCATTTCTAAAACTTTAACTGAATAGGTGGCTAATTGTGAGACTGTAATACACACCTGCATATGCTCATATTAAAAATCAAATGTATGAGTAATTATGTTTCTCACTTAAAAATACAAAAAGCAGGTGAAAGGTCTCAAGAGGATCCAGGGTCAGAGGGCTATTCTTACAATTTCTGGGAATTAATGATGTTCCTGTTAAAATACCAGATGGTGATTATCTAATAATAGGGATAAATGTATGAATGATCATGCTGGCAAGGGCAGGAGGCCAGAATGGTTACACCTGGGGATGTCTTCAGGGCACAGAGAATCTCTGAGCATAAGTTAGAGCTGAAGGATCCCTAATGTCTCATCATTATTGCTCCTGAGATTGTTTTCTCTCCTCCTGTAAAGCTAAACAATCTTGGAAGGGTTTTAAACTCTGGTTAGCAGAAGCGCTGCCAGAAAGGCTATACTCACATGTCAGCCAGGGGGAGGAGTAAGCCTCTTCTTTGGGATTTACATCTTCACATAAACCAAGTTTCCATTAAAATGGAAATATTTCCCACCACTTAGAGATCCTTTTTCTTGGTCACATCAAATATTGTCTTGTCTGCCTGCTGTGTCAGCTCTGTTTCTGGCCTGGATTTCTCAGGGCACTTACATTTGCCTACACTTAATTCTTGCCTTAAGGTATGGTTTTGGCAAACTGACAGTTGGCATGTGTTGGGCACCCAGGGCATTTCCCTGGGAAAGAGACTCTCCAATAAAATCTGTTCCACACTGATAACATTTATATCTGAAATAAAAAAACAGAAAAGTATGGCCAGGGGCCTTTGGCAACTTTGGAGAGAGACAGAGCTCCAGGCTACAGCTGCTCAAAAGAGCCTAAATTAACTAGAAAAGAGGGAGGCTTTCACAAACCTTTAGCATTGGAGGAAAGCTAAGGCTGTACAGGTAGTTTGAAATCATCACCTGAAAGCCTGCATGGACAGAAAAGGTAGATAGACCCTTAGGTGAAGCAGTTGCCATGGCAAAGCTCATCTTTGGCCAAGCTACATGAATCAGTAGTTTGAGGTTGCTGCTGTGCATATAGACACAGTAGACTAAGGATGCAAATGTAAGGGGTGAAGAGGGAGACTGGGGAAGCCGAAATGTCTAGGGGCTCTATCCTATACCTCCATGGGAGGGAGAAAACAAGTCTTCCTTCAACAAGTCTTTCTGTGAGCAGCAGATTGAAGGCAGTCTGGTTACCCACAAACCCTTGTGGATCAGTTCCTAAGGTTGTGAAGGTCCATTGACTTTCCCACTTTAAAGAGGATACTCTTCTGTCTGGATGCTAACATGATCTCTTTTCTTCAGTTTAAATGAGCATAAAATATTTCAGACGAGCATTCTGCTGCTAATTTAGCTGAATCAAGCATAGGGTTTAAAAATTAAGGGTGCTAGATGCATGGAGAGATTAAAGAAGTCAACATGCAGAGTGTGACTGCACAAGTATTGCTTTTTCACTTCAGAAAGCAGCCTTAAATCTCTTTGGTGGCAGATGAAAGGCAGACTGTGGTTGTCACCACTGCTGCTCAAGATGAAATCCTAGAGACAGCAAGTATGGCTATTACAATAAGAAGCCCAGGACAGCACATACCCTGTTTCTTTCACCATCATTGAAGGCAGCTTTCAGAGGTGGGATGCAGCGTGTGATAATTCCTAAAGTCATATCGAAAAACATGACTGCAAGGAATTACACACATTGTCTACTGGTAGGAAGTCAAGAAAGGGGTTGAACATATTTTTATACAGGGCTCAAAACAGTGATACTCAAGGAACAAAGACCTGTCATGCAAATGAGTAATATCTGCCAATTTAAACGCAGCCCACACCAAGTACCTTCAAAACGTTCCCTGGAATAAAGTCAGTATATTTTTGTGTGGGTTGGGAAAAAACTACATACTCCTTTTTTTTTACTGTATTATTCTCACTTGGCTGTAAGAACTTAAATACAGGAAACAAAGAGCACCAATGTAATCAGATATTGCTGCCAGAGTAGAGGGCTAGCAGAGGAAGAAAGAAAAAAATAAAATCCACTTCTGAGCTGGATCCCAAGCTCAAAGTAAGACTTTACAAATGTGATATTGCACATCTCTTGCAGGGAGACAGTGGCAGCAAAGAAATTGCAGGAGTAGCCCTGCAGTTGTGTAAATCATCCTCCTCATCATTTAGCCATGTATAAAGTAGGTGGCATTTTTCTCTGCAGGCCACAAGACAGTGAGATAAGCAGCCTTATGACATACATATTATCCCGAAAGCCTTAAAGGCAGCAAGAAGCATAGCAGTTTTAGAGGCTGTGACCCTACCTTGGTGGTGCATATGGATGACTTCACCCATTTCTTACAACTCATGTGCTCAGATTAGGCCTTTCTATGTCCTTCCTCCAAAAGCCCCACTATCCTGGCAGACATAAAACTCAGCTGATATTTTCTGTCTTCACCACTGAAGCAGCTTTCCTTTGACTCACTGGCCCTTCATTTGCAGACTGTGTGTCTATGTTCTCTCTACTTAGCTAATGCAAATATTTTAGAATCTCATGGGGTTTTCTGGTGATCAGTTGTTTGGGAGTAAGGAGCTCAACTGACATACCACACACAATTATTTTCTTTCCTCAAAACAGAGTATTTCATCTCAGTCTCTTCAGACAAGGGAAAGGCTGTGTGCATTTCCAACCCAACCTGCCTGTCAGTTGAATAGTTAAGGATAAATTTTAGGCCTGTGGTAGTTATGTGTAAAACTTATTGGAAGTGAAATTTAGCCCATGGCAAAGTGGTAATAGGAGTAAGGATTACATGGATGAAAAACCAGGACCTTCATGATGATGTTAAACACACAAATACTTTGGAGTTCCTCTTGTAAGTCAATGTTCAGCCACTCTGCACCTTTATGTTAATTACTTTTGAGAAAACAAGACCTTGCTTCCTGATATTCTCAACTTTCCCTTAAAGGTATGGGGAGCTCAAAAATACGAAAAGGTGGCACCTGTTGGTTTTGATAGATTCAGCTGAACCTTCAGCTGCATGTGGAAGCTTATCAAGTTTTTCCTGAATGCATTTTAGAAGTTGTAGCTAAAACATTTTTGGTAAGAGTATTACTGAAAATGCCATGTAATTTGAAAAGCTGAAAAGTTCAACAAGCTAAGCTGGTGAAGTCATCTTTCCAGGGAGAAGGAAATGAAAAATATGTACTAAATCTGAACCATCTTTTCCAGGCAGAAGCTGGTGCCCAAAGTCCTACACCCACTGCCCTGCAGTTCTCTGCAATCACTTCACCTAAAGATTTGCACAGTAGTATGGAGAGAGGCTGCTCATTCTGAGGACAGAAACATCTCAACTGCCTAATGGAGTTGTCCTGTCAATTAAAGTACATCAGCACATCCTGGGAGTGGGCTTCCTCATGGCCTATGTATGGGGCTCGCTGTCCAGGCAGCATGAGCCTGCAACCTCTCTTGGTGCTCTTTCAGAGCTTGCTGCTTTCCTCTATGAAGTGAGTTGAGTGGCAGTATTGTTTCTTTCCTGTGAGGAGCGTGAGAGTGAACCCCTAGGGCACAGTGGGAGCCAAATGCCCGTGTTCATTAGTAGTGTACAACAGCATGAAATCTGGCTGTACATATGTACAATTACTGACTCTTGGCTTTTGAAATGGAAAATATAGCAAAGGCAATGGGAAGGCAAAATAGGCTAGCTAAAAGGACATCACCACATCACTCCAGACTTCAAGGGTCTTATCAAAATTAAGTGTGTGCTGCAATTGTGTAAGCATAGTGTGTGTGAATTCACATTACACAGACTTAGAAGTACGTCAATTACACAAATGCTCTTATAAATCTCCTGTAACTGCTGGGCAAGTGTCTGGTTGATGAACCTCCTCACATGTGTCTAAGTTTTGCCCAAGGGACCAGAGGCTGACTGATGAACTTGTTTATCCCACAGTGTTGGTAAGGCTGACAGTGCTTCACAGTTGCAGCAGGGTGAGAGCTCCTATCCATAATGTAACAACCGTGTCTTGCATGCACGGATTGCTCCTTTAATTTCCATGCCCTTCACGAGGCTTTTTTGTTGACCAAAATCTTGTGTCTTCAAATCTGCCCAGCAGTCAGGCCCTGATAGATATTTTCTTTTGTTAAGTCATTTTATGGGTAAAGTCAGTTCAGGCTGTATTAGAGGTTCAACATAGATCCTTCATATAATAGATTGTTTTAGCAATCAGTCATCTTTCAAATCTAGTGTGATGTTCTCAATCTTGCCTGTAAATTTTACACTATACTTCCCTCCTATGCTCAGGGCAACCATATGAATACTGATGTCCAATATCACAGTATCACAGTATCACTTAGGTTGGAAAGGACCTCGAGGACCATCGAGTCCAACCTATCAACACAGACCCCACGACTAGACCATGGCACCAAGTGCCACGTCCAATCTCCCCTTGAACGCCTCCAGGGTCGATGACTCAACCACCTCCCTGGGCAACCTGTTCCAATGACGAATTACTTGCTCAGTGAAGAACCTCCTCCTCACCTCCTCCTCACCTCGAGTCTAAACCTCCCCTGGTGCAGCTTGAGACTGTGTCCCCTTGTTCTGGTGCTGGTTGCCTGGGAGAAGAGGCCAACCCCTTCCTGGCTACAACCACCCTTCAGGTAGTAGTAGAGGGCAATGAGGTCACCCCTGAGCCTCCTCTTCTCCAGGCTAAACAATCCCATCTCCCTCAGCCTCTCCTCATAGGGCTTGTGTTCAAGGCCTCTCACCAGCCTTGTTGCCCTTCTCTGGACACGCTCAATATCCTCCTGCTGCCTAGCAAATTATCATTTAATTTACTACCTGTGAACTAAATCCATATTTAGCAGCTGGTCCTTGAAGACAGCAACTTTTTGTCAACAATTCAATGACAGAAGTCTTTTCATGGGACCAAAGATCACAAGATGTTGATTTAAACAAAATATCTGATATCAAAATATCTGTTCTGAAGACAGTGGTAACTGTGTACACATCATTCATCTGACCAATTTTTCTATGAGAGTGGGAAAGCAAAGCAAATTTAATTTATTTAATACCCACAATGAGAAGAAGCAGACTTTGTAAGGCAGCTCTGCAGCTAGCAGGTTCAAAGGTCCAGAGGTATCTTAGTCATAGGCACCAGTGGGCAGCCACTAATAAGTAAGGACACAGTCTCAAGCTGCGCCAGGGAAGTTTAGGCTCGAGGTGAGGAGAAAGTTCTTCACCGAGAGAGTCATTCACCATTGGAATGTGCTGCCCAGGGAGGTGGTGGAGTCACCATCCCTGGAGGTGTTCAAGAGGGGATTGGATGTGGCACTTGGTGCCATGGTCTAGTCATGAGGTCTGTGGTAACAGGTTGGACTCAATGATCTGTGATACTGTGATACTTTGAAGTAAAGGCAGGCAGTGCTGCAAAGCCTGTTTTTGCTTGAAGCTGGAATGGAGCTGAATCTCTGCTAGGAAAAGCTATTTGTTCTAAGTTCATTTTGGGACTGAAACAAAGCTCTACCCTTGGGTCTCTGTTTCTGTTTGAAACCAGGGAGTCACCAGGGAAAATCCTGTCTCTCATGACAACCGCCATCTCAATCAGCACACTGAAAGCTGAACCAGTGAATCACTGCACCTAAAAGCGTAAGTTATCACAGCTTGTGCTGGTGCATCAGAACTGTGCAGGTCCATGTCCAGGGAGCAGCTGTGTACTCGATGATCCCCCTCTGAGCCAGGTATGCAGAATCTACAAGGAAAGGTTTTATTTTGCACAGTGTCAGGGAAGATGGCAGAATACTGGGGAAAAGGTCAACAGGCTATTTGCAAAAACTCCGTGAAGATGCTTTAAAAGTCTCAGCCTTGCAAATGTTGAAGAAGGCACACAGTCATGTGCACTGTATTGTCAGAGGCTCCATATGCACTTTTAAAGGTGCTGGCTCTGTGGGAGGCATGCATTTGTTTAGCTAGTCACTGCACAGCCTGTGGCATGTTTGAACTTTTGGATTGAGAAATCCTGCAGCTAGCTGCATAGAGGGGCTGCACTGGAAAAAAATCAGCTCTTTCTATGCTAAGGAAATAGGAAACACTGCTGGGGAAATTAAAAATAGAGTGATTAAAAATAGAGTGTTTGCCTCCTCAGAGAAAAACAGGTAAAACTAAAGTTCAACATTTCCAGTACTTCTGTATCTCTTGCTGACAGTCAGGTAAGAATTCATGTGACTTGTCTCGCTGTTAAAAAATGCAAACCAAACATGACTCCCACATTTATTTTTAGTTCACCTTTTTAAATCCCATGGTTCATAACAGGGTTAAATTTGCCCCTGAGACCTGATTTATCCTGAGAAGTCTGCTGTAAGTAATAACGGATTTACATTCACATTACTTGTTTTAAAAATGGAAATGGGATTAGCTGGCTTTCATCGGGAAGCTTTTTTCCAATGAAAAGTGATTCTTGGAGTAAACCAAAGATTTTTCCTTTCTGAATAAATTCTCCCAAATTCTCCCTTCCTCCCCACCCCAAAAAAAAAAAGGAAAAAAAAAAGGAGAATAGTGGGGAAACCCAACAAAAACCATCATGAGATTGCAGCTGTTTTTTTGCCTTTGAGAAGGAAAAAGGAAAGAACGTTTCAGCCATCAAATATCTGTTTCTGCACAAGGGCATTCAATCTTAATTTTGAAACTAGAAGGTATTTATTTATTTATTTATTTTTCTGTAGAGACTTTCAGTAATGCTCTGCTTTGTTTCTTTTGTTTTTGGTTTTTTTTTTTAAATTTCTAAAACATGCCTGTGTGGAAACTCTAAAAGTCACATTAAATGTGTTTTATGCCTTCTAGGCTTTGAGCAGAATACAATTGCTGGCCTTTTTGTTCCATTAATTCCCCATACAAATACACATTCTACCCCATTTAGGATCATGAAAGACACAGGGATTAGAAACCTCTTTAGGCTGACTAAATCCTTTGGAAATTTAAATTGGAAAATATTATCACAGGTTGGGTGTTATATCTACCTTTTTTTTCTTTTCCTTTTCTTTCCCTAACTGATTAATTATTTGCTTGAGAGGATCCCTAAACCTTCTTGTGAAAGCAGCAAACTCAGGCAATGATTACAATCTCCAAACCAGAAAGGCAAGCACATGTTGTCATTCACAAGAGGGGAAAATGCAGAGCTGAGGAATTCTGGATTATTTTTTTTTTTGCTATTAGAAAGGCCTTACTAAGCGGGCAGGTGCATGGGCACAATCAGGAGAAATAGCTCTAGAAGAGATTTCAGGAAAACTCACAGGAGGTGATCCAGCACAATCCCTTTGTGTTAAAAATGTAAAGGCACAAAGTGTCTGCAGGAAAAGTGGAAAAAACAAGGGAGGGAGAGCAGGACAGGTTATCAGCACGTGCAGAGCCAAATGTCACTGGTGCCATCAGCAGCTAAACTCTGAGTGTTTACTTTCTCCAGCCTCTAAAGCAGCAGTACTGTGATGCATCCCACTGTATTTACGAGAGTGTGTCCAAAGGCACAGGCCTCCATCATCCAAGTGGCTCTTTTCCTGACAATGATAACCTGCAAGACCCCAGTGTTTTGGACTGGCTGCTGAGGCTGGGAAGTAATGTTAGTTTGGAAGGGGAATATTAAACACCACAGGGAGGTGATAACGTTGCAGGAAGGGTTGGGAAAGGGTAGGCCCTCTTCACAAAAATCAATCTGTGCTGCCAGATGTAAATAGGATGGGTGAGATCTCTGATAAGTGAGAGTCGTCTGGCTTTGTGAGATGCTCTCCGTGACTCCTCAGCCAGCAAAATAACATATCTAAAATGTGATAGCACAGCATCTCAGGGAGCCTGGGCTTGAGAAGCGACGGCTCAAATGTGTTTAAAGGTGTTAAAGTCACTCAGCTCTATTACACTTTTAGATGATCTTCTAGCTTTAAAAACTTTTTTTTTTTTTTTTTTAAAGTGACTATTTTCTTCTTTCTGAAATGAGGCCTGGGTGCTATTTTTAAGTTACTATGGCTACCTTGCCTTGTCCAGCTTGAAGGGTAGAATCAAGCTGACTCTAAATGAAGAGCCTTATTCGGCCAGGCAATAAAGAGCATGGATGTGAAAGCCAAAAGACAGAAGAAAGAGCAGAAACACACATGGCCAGTTAGAATAAAAGGCTGAGGAGGAGGTGTAGGGGAATATATCCATAGTTAGTTATCCCTCTGTCACTTTCCAGTCGTCTCTACCAGACACATGATGTCTAAAATCTGAAGGAAAAGTAATTATCCAATGTCAGTGGCTCCAAGTTTTTATGGAAGTCTGTTAGTCTGAAGCATTTTCTGTTCAAGATTGAATTAGAAGAAGGGTTTTCAAAACAGCGCTACTATTGAATAGCTCAGTAAGATGCTCCCACATGTGTATTATTTCTAGCCTTTCCAAAATCAATTGTCTACTTCTGATTATGTTTTTCCTTCAAAATCCTGAATCTCCACAGTGTTTTGTATTTCTGAGATAATTATAATCTTTTCTCTCCTCTCCTCTCCTCTCCTCTCCTCTCCTCTCCTCTCCTCTCCTCTCCTCTCCTCTCCTCTCCTCTCCTCTCCTCTCCTCTCCTCTCCTCTCCTCTCCTCTCCTCTCCTCTCCTCTCCTCTCCTCTCCTCTCCTCTCCTCTCCTCTCCTCTCCTCTCCTCTCCTCTCCTCTCCTCTCCTCTCCTCTCCTCTCCTCTCCTCTTCTCCTCCCCTCCCCTCCCCTCCCCTCCCCTCCCCTCCCCTCCCCTCCCTTCCCTTCCCTCCCCTCCCCTCCCCTCCCCTCCCCTCCCCTCCCTTCCCTTCCCTTCCCTTCCCTTCCCTTCCCTTCCCTTCCCTTCCCTTCCCTTCCCTTCCCTTCCCTTCCCTTCCCTTCCCTTCCCTTCCCTTCCCTTCCCTTCCCTTCCCTTCCCTTCCCTTCCCTTCCCTTCCCTTCCCTTCCCTTCCCTTATTCTATTCTATTCTATTCTATTCTCTGCTGTTTGAGTTACCAGCACAGCAGAGTGTAATGATAGATTGAGACAGCACAGGATATTGTTTTTTTTAAAGTGGAGGTTGACTTAACGTAATCCAACAAGCCTCAGTAGGGATAAGATCCTTCTTAAGTATCTGCTTTCATCAGAATGGGATAAATGAGTAGCAGGAGACACATGTAAGGAAGAGAAGAGGAAAATGAGGGAATACAGCACTATCTTCTCTGTGTGTGCTTTTCAGCTTTATGTATTTTGCAATTCTGTGTCTTTCTAAGCCTTTCTAACTATCAATCTGCAGGCTTAGGCCTAAATTGACACAAATATGTATCCTGCAACTCTTTCTCCTCTCTCTGCTTCTGGGATGATGGAAGGATTTCAGATGTATGAAGGCCTCCTTCAGAAAACAATACAAAGTGCCAGGATTTTTGAAATGGAAATACAAGCAGCAGCACATATGAATCCAAACTCCATTGAGCTGTAATTTCCATCACAGGAAACAGAACTCTGCAGCCAGGATGCCCTTGTGTGCTGCTGTGGCAGAGGTCTGATATATTTCAGGTCTCTAATTCTGTCTTTAATTGCTTTATTTTTTCCCCTCTCTCTTCCCTCTCTGTTGGTCAGAAAATGCTTCTTCCAGGGTTTGATGGATGCCCTTGATCCTCCTTACTCAAACTAACAGTAGTTTGGTAGCAGTTTCAAAGGAGGTGAAGGCCTGAGCTGTACCCAGGCCAAGATCACCTCTAGGAAACCCACAAAAGTGCAGAGTGAACAAAGAAATCCACAGCACAGGGCTGTGGGGAGTCATCAGTATTCCTGAGAATAGATTTACACAGGTAGAATAAAAATGGGATGTAGCCATCTTTTTCCTAATTGGTGCCGGCTGATGAAATACATGTGCTCCTGATTGTGAGGCAAGAGAGGTGTTGCACTGCCACACAACCAAAGCCTCTGCATCAGGGCTAGCTTATTTGCTAGCCCTTTATTTTTTAGATGCATCACTACAGTGCAAAAAAAATTTATTCTGCCTGGATTTTTGCAGCAGGATCTCCTCTTTGCTGAGCCAGAGTCTTCCCTTTCTTTTCTCCCCTCCGCAAGATTCACAGCCCGTATGTCAACCTAAGTAGATACTTATCAGAAACAGTCAATGTTTTAACTGCTAATAGTGTTTGTTGACCAGAGAGACTATTAAACAAAACATGTCTTCCTTGACAACAGTTTTCAGATGAAACCACAGTGGATGACAAACTTCCACAAGTTCCACAAGTGAAGTTCAGCAAAACACTGTGGGAATCCCTCTTTCTAACCTAGTGAGACTGAATCAGAGAGGCAGGTAGAGGACAGGCAAAGGAGGATGCTTGTGTTTTCCTCACAGGTTCCTAATTCATAAGCCACTGCTGATGAAAGTAGTCACTGTGAGTCTTTTCTACTGTCTCCACAAGTAAAGGTAGTAAAATCAGGCATCAGTCCTTGAGGGGATGCTAGAGATGAATAAGAACTGACATTTGGATTGAAGTCTCTATAAAAGGCTGTTTGTCGTTACATGATGTGCATTGTTTAAGATTTTGCATGTGCCCCTAGAGGCTGTGAGAATTTGCCATTCTTTATAGTAATGAGCCAGCTTTCCAAAGTGGATTATATGAAGTGCAATATTTCAGGCTAATTTTGAGCGCCGTGTTTACTTTGGAAGTTTGTGAGCTTTTAAAATCCACTCTAAAATGGTCAAACAAAACCTTTCTGAGGAAGTGTTTTATGCTTTCTGATACAGAATTGTGAGAAAAATTGCTTTTAGAAAAAGTCAACAAAAATGTTTTGCCCTGCATGGTGTAAAAATATTTACTTGCTGCAGAAGCAGGAAACAAAAATAACTTCTTTGCTGAGACAGCATGTATGTAAATGATTTTCCACAGCACTTTCCTTCAGAAAGTCTCATCCCAGGAAGTCAGTCACCTTCTAGGCAAAAGCCTGAGCAAGACAGAGTTCTTTTGGTTATGGTCTTACACTGCCTGTAATCACAGAATCACATAATCACCAAGGTTGGAAGAGACCTCAAAGATCATCAAGTCCAACCTGTCACCACAGACCTCATGACTAAACCACGGCACCAAGTGCCACCTCCAATCCCCTCTTGAAAACCTCCAGGGATGGGGACTCCACCACCTCCCTGGGCAGCACATTCCAATGGCTAACAACTCTCTCTGTGAAAAACTTCCTCCTCACCTCGAGCTTAAACTTCCCCTGGCATATAATGGCTCAGTCAGTCACTAAACTGGGGACCCCAAGTGAAGGCACAAGGACTGCCGAAATTCCTTGGTAGCTCAGAAACCTTTATTTTAATTTCCAGGTTGCACAATGTTTTTCTTTCCTTTCTCCTTCACTTTTCCATCAATTCCTTACTGAAAATATTAAGAAATGAAAGAAAAATAAAAGCTAATAATATAGCTTAGCTTTTAACTTTCACAGATTGTTTCCTTTTCTTGTTTCCTATAGATGTCCCTACTATAGCTGTAACTTAATCCCAGATCACAGGTCGTATCAGTACTGGGAATTTGGCAAGACAGATGCATGGACATGCCTATTGCCCCGCACGGTATTCACAAGTGACACTTGCTGCATGGCTGTGTGGTACAGGCCAGAGCAGGTGGTGCTGCCCACCAGGGAAGAGGGGTGCAAGCAAATGCTGTCTACACAAAACTCACCCAGTGCCTCCTGGCTGTCAAGCATGCTTTTATCATTGCTGACAGCCTGTCCCTTTCATGAGCATCAAATTCATCCCAGCACTAAAATAAATCTCAAATTGAGCCATGGCTGATAAAGAATCCACAACATGTCTTTGTTATCTTCTACGTGCTTCTGTCTCCTGTCTCTGCTAGAAGGGCTCCTTAACCAGCACTCTGTGAGCAAACAGATGGGAAGCAAGCACATCTAGCAGTCGTCTTTCCCTTTGGTGCCTCAACCGCTCTAGGCTGTGACACATGGAGGTTCCCAATGGTGGGATTTACATGACAATGTAATTTTAAAGGAAGAGGACAGGTATCTTACTGGCAGTTGTGTAATTAGTGCAGTTCCTTGGCAGACCCACCACTGTTTCTTATTCTTCTTGTAGGAAAAGTTAGAAATGACAGACAGGTTTTAGCAGACAGCAGTTCTCCAGGGTGGGAGTCAAAGTTTTTTGCTGGAGATGGTAAAAGTTCATCCAAAAGATGACTTCAGCTGCACTCACTGCCTTCCATCCAAAATGGCTTATGGTTTCCACACCCAGAACTTCAGTGTGACCTAGAGACTGGCCCAGGGAGCAAGGATATAAATGGAGAATGTCATCAGTGGGCTCTTTCTTGTGGATTTGATACCTACTTACCATGCCGATACATGGTTCTGATTTCTGTCTGTTGTTCCTGCTTCCCCTTCCTTCCCTCCCTCCCTCCCTCCCTCCCTCCCTCCCTCCCTCCCTTCCTTCCTTCCTTCCTTCCGTCCTTCCTTCCTCTCTTTCTCTCTTTCTCTCTTTCTCTCTTTCTCTCTTTCTCTCTTTCTTTTTCTCTCTTTCTTTCTTCTCTCTCTCTCTTTCTTTCTTTCTTTCTTTCTTTCTCTCTTTCTTGCTCTCTTTCTCTCTTTCTTTCCTTCTTTCTTTCTTTCTTTCTTCCTTTCTATTGAATTCTGTGTAAGACTGTGTGCCTCTTTGCTTCTTTAATCTTTCACTTTGAATTAATTTGCAAGGTGATAGATGGAGTTTGTGTTTCAGGATGCGTCAGTGAGACCATGATAATGCATCTCAAATTGTAGAAGTCTGTGTCTTAATTGATTACCCATGATCCTTCCTGGCCATGTCCTCTACTATGAATTCAGCACCGGGGGCATAGAGAGAAGCAGCTGAGGAGGGGGGGAGGGGAAGGCAGAAGACACTGAAGAGTTTTAAAAGGATTTGTGTTAATTCCTCCAAGACATCCCTCTGTGATGTTTCTCAGTCAATAGGAGATTAGATTGAAGTGAGGATAGTCACTGTTAATCCTCTTCTATCCATTCCCACAATGGGTATTAATATAGGAACAAAACACACACAAACTTGCAGAGGACTTTTTTTGGTGCTCTTGTTTCTTTTCACTTCTCATCAAGGAAAGCACTGAAGATCAGAGTCTTTTTGGTCTTGTTTTTGCCGGGGTGTTAGTAGTCAAGAGAGAATTTCACAAGTGCTGGACTGTGAAACTCTCAGGTTCCCTCTGCAGCTTCAGACCTTTTAGCCTAGAGCTGTAATCCTAGCCAGGCAGAATGAGCCTTTCTCCTCCCAGCGTGGCTGGAGGCAAAGGGCAGTGATTTAGGGGCTGTGCTCCCATTAATAAAGACTATGGAATTCAAACTTTTTCATTATAGTGCATCTTCGGGGGTTTCTATAGCGCATTTTTGGTAGAAATAAAACTCCTTTGTGTTCATTCAGTGTCAGCATGAAGACTAAGGAGTTTTTACCATCAGCCAAGGAGTCTTTACAGACAGATGTGTTGTAAACCATCTCAATTCCAGTTTGTCTGTCTGGCCTGATCTCTTTGTTAATGCATATCTAGCTTATTTACATGTTAGAAAGAAAGGGAAACAGAGATTAGTGACTGATTTCTTGCATGTGCACTGGTTGCACCATTATAAGCATCTTCATGAGTTGCTTGAAATTACTTTAGAGAGCTTCTGTTCTCCTGCTGCCTTATGTATCTTCCCCAGAGTAAGAACGTGTGCTCTAAAATAGGTCACTGTGCACATCTTTTCTTAGGTAGCAGACTAGCAGTGAAGAGGGGAGCAAGTGAAGAGGACAGTGAAGTGGGGAGAAAGAAGAGACTTTCTTCATTCCTCTTCTTCTTATTTTTTTCCCTATTGACAAAAGAAAGGGAAAAAAAGTGAGAAAATTAATGCAAGATGTGAGCCTGATCTTTCAGCAGGCTCTGTCTAAACCTGAACATTCTGACTTCTGAAAGAAAGTTCCCCACATTTTGTCAGGAGATTGAGGTCACGATAATAAGCATTTCTATAGTAACTTTTATCACAAGTTACTGAAATCATTCACTAGTTTAGCCTTGGAATAACCTTCTGAAGCAGTTAGCTATTGGTTCTCTTATATACAGAAAATCAACTTTCCCGAAGTTTTTCATAGTCTCTGGCATAACTCAAGACCAAGGCAGAGGTCTCTAGGCTCCAAAACCACCCTCCTTAAGGAAATCCACCTCCGGGCAAAGTGACTTAATTCCTCCTTTCCAGTCAGCACTGTAACAGTGGAGAGTCTTGCTTCCTTTGCTTTTGGTCAAGAGTTTTCCCTACAGGGAAATAAATAATCCATTTGCTGTTTCTGGCTCACATTTCATCTAACATGCATTGCTGAGATATCTAAAACACAAGTGACCAGAAATAGAATCTGGTTTAAATATATAATTGTTCAAGTTCTTTCAAGATTCTGCAAAAATATTCCCTATGTCACACAGGAACTTCAAGTAGGTTTCATAGGCACCACCTGTCATTTTCAGCCAGAAGATTGATAAGGCCTGGCATCAACTTTATCCACAGTCTCTCCTCTTCCCTCTTTCCTCCTTGAATATGTTTTTATCCTTTACTTTGGTATTTGACTTTGACAAGCTTTCTGTCAGTCTCCAGACTAGCCTGTCCAACAGATGGTATGTCAGCTACCAGCAAACCAGGGAAATGCTGCTCTTCCAGGAGTGCATGTGAAGGGTAGAGCAGTTCAAGGGTTGTTCAAGGGAGGTCATTCTGCCCCTGTACACTGCACTGGTTAGGCCACACCTCGAGTACTGTGTCCAGTTCTGGGCCCCTCAGTTTAGGAAGGATGTTGACTTGCTGGAACGAGTCCAGAGAAAGGCAACGAAGTTGGTGAGGGGTTTGGAACACAAGCCCTATGAGGAAAGACTGAGGGAGCTGGGGTTGCTCAGCCTGGAGAGGAGGAGACTCAGGGGTGACCTTATCACTCTCTACAACTACCTGAAGGGAGGTTGTAGACAGGCGGATGATGGTCTCTTCTCCCAGGCACCCAGTACCAGAACAAGAGGACACAGTCTCAGGCTGCGCCAGGGGAGGTTCAGGTTGGATGTCAGGAAGAAGTGATTGCCCATTGGAATGGACTGCCCGAGGAGGTGGTGGAGTCGTCGTCATTGGAGGTGTTCAGGAGGAGACTTGATGGGGTACTTGGTGCCATGGGTTAGCTGTTTGGGTGGGTTGGATTGGTTGATGGGTTGGACACGATGATCTTGAAGGTCTCTTCCAACCTGGTTTGGTTTATTCTAAATATTCTAAATAAAGGTTTCTGCCTACTAGTCCTAGCCCTCCTCTGCTCCTGCTCTCTTGTAGAGGCAGCGAGGTGGAAAGGGAGCATGGATAGCCTCAAAATACAAGTCTCTGCAGGCTGGCCACCAACTGCTCCTTTGGTTGTATGCAATCTTGGTTAGCTCAAGCATATAATAAAAATCCCTTCCTGTGCCCCAATCTACAATGTTTTAATTGTCATTGTTCCCTTCTTATTTCTGTGGGTCACAGATGGGTAATTCATCATGCAAGTACAGGCAAACTTTGCAAACCAAGCCCTTTTTTCTGTAGGCAAAGGGATGCTTTTAGAGATTCAGCAGTTAAGGCATGTTCTCCATAAAAGAAGCAGCTAACAACATGCAACATCCAGTACTGTCCTGACGGAGACAAACTGGGGCCTAATTTCCCATCTTATCTGGCACTTCACCTTGACAGAGCTCATGCCATCCAAAGCAGGCTTCTCAAAAGTCCTGTAGCTCTTGGAAAGATCAGCACACAGGACTTGCTGTAATTATTTGTGGTTATTCTAGAGTCTATGTTCAACTCTCTTTCACTTCTTCCCTTTGCCCTGTCAGAATTTATATTCCCTCTTTTTTTAATCAGGTATAGTTACCACTTTTCTCCAAAGAGTTCACTCATGTTTCCTTTCAGGTGCAGCTTAGTGAACAATAACTTTAGCTGCAGTCACCCATAACACTCTTAATTGATTTAAGCTTCTCTTTTTCCTAAATTCAGGGGCTACTCAAGGTAAAGTTCTGCTCCATGTTTCCCCCTCCCTCCTAAACCAAGGTCTCTTCCACACTGATTGATTCACCATCACCTCTTGCATCCCAGGTAGAGCTAAAAAGCTCCACCTGCTGCTATTACTCAGCAGTAATTGAACTGCACTTTCATGTAGGCTTCAAGCATTCATCACCAGGATGACTCAATAAGCCAGCTCTGCATTGATGAAAGGCCTTAAAGCCTCCATCTCTCTTGCACATGCAACAGCCACTTACTGAATAAACTGTCATGTGTTTTGGGGGGAAGGGAGAATGTGGTTTATGATGAACAACTCGACAAAATGTCTCCTCTCCCCTGTATCCTCAGGCTGTCTGAGGACCAATCAAATAATCCTTGTAGTCATGCACTATTCCCTGACTACTTCCTGCAAGTGATGCTCCATGTGTAGCTCATCTTCGGGTAGTCTCCTAGGGAGCATTCAAAACCAAAGCTTCCTGCCAGATGCAGCCTGTGTGAATGAGGTGCAGTCTGCAAGACAAGATCATGGTGCCCTCCAGGAGGCCCAAATCCTCTGGCTTATTTATGTCTGTTCACTGTTGGCTGTGCAGGTTGGGACTTCTCAGCTGAGCTCTTGGCGTGGCTATGGTCATGCCAGGCTTTAGCCTGATGTGCTCCAGTTCCTTCCCAGCTGCAGCCCCATCACTGGCCAGGCACACGTGCAAGTCCCCTCCTTCAAGTCTTGGTTTGCATAAAACCAGCCAAAGGAACAGACACCATCTGGAACTGGTTATCTTTGGGGGCAAACAAGAGGTCAGGAGAGAGCTAGGTATGAAATGTCCACTTGTTTCTCTCCAAAGCTGTTTTCCCTGCTGCTGCAGGAGTGACTGTGCACAAGTGGCATGGCAGGACTCACAGAAATATTGATTGGTTACCCTGTTCCTATGCTGGGCAGATATAATTCTGGAAGGGATGAAATTCTCCAGGGAGCTCAAAATTCACTTTTCATGACCATTATGTAATATTCCCTTGCAGCTGTCTGGCAGAACATTTCTGGTAACTAAATCACCAGAACATATCTGGAAAGAAGCAGAGCATACACCTGCAGGGTCATACAACATTTATTTACCACTTGCAGGGTTGGGGGTTTTGTGTTTTATTTGTGGTTTGGTTGTGTGGGGTTTCTGTTTTGTTTTGTTTTTGATGTGGTTTTTGTTTGTTTGTTTGTCTTTTTTTCTTCTCCATTTTCATGGAATCATAGAATCAATAGGGCTGGAAAAGACCTCAAAGATCATCAAGTCCAAGCTGTCACCCAAGAGCTCATGACTACTAAACCATGGCACCAAGTGCCACATCCAATGCCTTTTTGAACACCTCCAGGGATTTTGTTGTGGAATATCATTTATTCAGCTTTGGGAAGATGCAACAGCCTTGTCAAGAGAAAAATGCAGAGCCAGGAAACCAAGTGCTGCTCTCGGTGCTGCCACAATGCCTGTGTCATTCCATCAGCTTCCCTGGTGCTTTGGGTCGTTTCAGACCTGGGCAACAGGGGTGTTTCTAACTGCTGAGGGGCAGTGAGGGTAAGCATGTTAGTGGAGGAGGAGTATCAGATGTTATGACAGAGTTGCTGACCCTCACTTCTATGGGTTTTCTGTGATCTCCTTTGTGCAGCTGTGGAATGCATTTCCATGTACCTTTGGATATCTACCTACTCATATATCTAGTGTGCCTATATATAACCTCATACTGATACTTATTACCAGTATGAGGAAGGGAGCAACAAATCTGCAATGTAGCAGACTTGCATACTTATGCCAGTGGGATTGCATCAAAGCTGGCTAAAAATATAAACAGATTTATTTTTTCCCCCTCAAGTATCAACACTGAAAATTCAGCCCATTGGGCAACTGATATAAAGTACAAAGAAAAGGAAAAATAAAAGGATAGTTGGAAAAATCTTTCAAGTTGGGAAAGCTGAGGGTTTTTTTTCCCCCCACTTTTCAAACTGAAAAAATGCTATTGAAAATGTGATAAATTTTACCTTCTGCAATTGGGAAAGGCTGTTCTCTTCTGCTTCTGTCCCAGGCTTTCTGACATTCCTAAACGCTATTTGGTCTGGAATTTTCAAGGTGTTGCATTCTAAATGTGCCTAAATAGGCAGACAAGTGTAGATAGTTTTGAAAAAAAACCCACTGAATTTATTTATGCAATGTTGGGTATCAAAGCCAATCTTCATCTTAATCTTTGCCTTTACAAACCTGGACCACTTTTCCTCTGCGTGTAGGTGTCACAAGTGTTAAGAATAACCAATGGGTCAATGCTTCAGCAGTCATTGGGGCATACCATCGCTTGATTTTATTTACTCCAGAACCCTTGAGACCTTGCAGCAAAGTCGTGGCTCAGTTGGTAGCACATCAGACCCTTAATGGGAAGGTCGTGAGTTCAAGCCTGTAGTGGGCAGTAGTGTCCTCCCTACTCTAATCATGAGGTCTTGGGTGACAGGTTGGACTTGATGATCTTTGAGGTCTCTTCCAACCTTAGTGATACTGAATACTTGTCCTCATTTCCTAAAAGAGAGAGAAAAAGATATCCTCCTGTCCACCAGTTTTCCAATTTTATGCACTTTAATTGCTACAGCAAATAATTAAGCAGAAGCAAAACATAAAATAAATATTAACCCAATTTATCTTAATTTGCTTTGATATAAACAAAAACCAATTAATCTAATTATCAGGTTAATGAAACCATTATAAATAAATCAACAATCTTATGAGCTTATCTAACACACTGGAAGACAGCAGTTAGCTGCCAGCCATGAGCACAACACAACATCATCAACACCAGCTGAAATGTTTGAATAAGAGATATAGCAAGGTGTCAGTCACTCCCAGATCAAAGGTGACATTGGTACTCATTAACATAGTCTGTCATTAACAGTCTGTTCAAATAACAGACGGTCTAGTGGTAGCCAATATCTCTGCTTTGCCATCAGTGGTCACACGAAACCATCCTGGAGCATGACAGAAGGACCCAGCTTGTTACATGGAAAATTCAAATGGAAATACTTTCAAGATTAATCACACAACATTCCCAATCTGAAATTCCATGCATGCATGATTCTGGAAAGTGTCTGTTTAGTTTAGTGATGCCTAAGGCTTTCAGAATGTATTAATTAGCTGTCATTAATAGAAAAATCCTTGGATTACCTGCACAGACACGTGTGTGCACACAGAGCAAGGATCACCAAGTGTCAGAAGTCCTCTTTTAGTGAGACTCATTTTAGAACCATCCTTCTGCACCAACCCCTTTAAAGCAAATTGTGTTTAGGTAACGTGGTTTCTGTGACTTTGCTCTGAGAGCCTCTGGAAGATAGCACATTGTTCAGAAAAAACTTAGTGGTCTCTTTGAAGTACCTGTTTAATGCTGATAACTTTCCTTAACCAGATTTCTTTAACCAGATGTCTGCTCTGATGATCCTGTGGATTTTAGCACATTTGACCAGCTTTTGTGGCTGCCTGAGAAGGGCAAAGGAAACACAAACTTTTTTAGGGGTGACAGTTACATGCTGGCAGCAGCAAGGGAATAGAAAAGAAGATTTTGGGTTTTCAGAAGGAATATTGTGGCTTATTCCACCCCCTCATAACTTCTGCTCACCAACTTCTCAGCAGATTAAACTGAGATGCTTCTGAATTCACCGGTATTGCTTGGTGTATCCTGCCCTTCTGTGTAAAAAACAATCGTGTACTATCGTAGGGGAAAATGAAAATCCATCCCATCAGACAGAGAATTTATAGCTGTTTTAATATTTCAGATCATGGTTTAGTGGATGCCCTTACTCTGTCCTACAAAAACCCCAGCTCAAATATTACTTGGAAGTGCAAAGCTAGCAAAATGCCGGTGCTAAAGACCATAATTCTGCCAGTTCTACACAGCCGTTGCTAATCTGGAGAGACCCTCAGAACTGCTTCTTGATGATTCAGTGCTCACTTCCATCTATATTTTGACCAAGGAAAATTTGAGAGAAAATATGCCTTTTGTCATCACCAAAATATGAGGGTTTCCCTGTATACAATTTGCTTTTTAAGCAAAATTCCCTAGGCACAGATCTGCCTCTACCTCCTAGCACAGCCTCTTGCAAAGCTCAATCCCAGCTGGATCGCCTTCCCCTAAGCAGATTAAAATGTGTTATTAAAAAATTAAAAATTTATAATCATAATAATTAATTAATAGCTCACATTTTATGGTAAAGGCATAGTATTTGCAAAGACTTCTGCAAGTAGCAAAAGGTTCTGCTGTTCTCAGTGAGGTTCCTGAGGATCCATGGGGGCTTACTGCGAGATATAAAGCCCACTCTCCTCTTCCCTGCTGGAAGAGAAACCAGAACAGCTGAGAGCTGACTCCTGCCAGTTGCTACAGTAGTCCCTCCTGTACAACCTGATGCAACTGAGGTACATCAAGAGGCAGAAAAATATTCAGAGGCACAGTCCCAAGCACAGGAAATGCTACTGCTGGGAATAGGCTCGGAGAACAGCATGTAGCAGTGATAGGGTACAAAGGAATTGATGAGGGCGTATGAAGATCACCCAGGTTTTCCCTAGTGGTACTGCAGGTGGTTGTTTTAAACAAAGAGCAGTGGCCTTCTGCAATAGGACACACAGATGGACTCTGGCAGTGGTCTCCATGGAGTTTTCTTCAGCGTTGTCTCCAGTTTGTTCTTCTTTGCTGGCTGACCTTGGCACTACAGTGTTTTAAGGTGATGACTTTCTTTTCAGGTGAAATCTTCCCACCCTGATTGTGAAGCTGGTAAGGTTTCTGCATCCTGAAACTATCTGTTCATCATGAGAGAACACCTTCCTGTATGCATTACACCTCCCTGTGTGCATTACACCTCCTGATTGACAGGCTGGACGGAAAGTGTAATTTGTAATCTTGAAGTGAGGTTGACAGGAATAAACTAGTGGTCTTATTTTTTTTGCTTTGCAACTATGTTAAAAGATAAATTGACCTTGCTTCTCCAATGTTTTAGCTATTCAAGAAGAAACATTTCAGTGTTTTCCCACAGTACATAGATGGAGCAGGCAGAATGAGGTTCCACTAGCCAGCAGCCAAAGAAACATACAAGATACACAGGCAGAGAAAATGAAACAAGATTTTAAATAGTGTCTTCAAAAGAGCCTTTAGGAAGCCTAGGGTTGTATGTACTTGTGCCAGGCAAAGGGGAACCATTGATGATAATGTGTGACCCCACAAACAGGGAGATTAATAATTGCATGTGAGGTCAGGCAAAGTGAGCACTGAAATTTAGGACACTACTGACTAAATAGAAAGGAAGGAAAAAAGTCTGGAGTGGTGGATCATGCTCATGCAAACAGTGATGGGACAGGGCAGATCATTGTACTCCTCCCTTCGCACAGGTAATGTCTCTAAGTGATGCTCTGAATGCTTCTCTGGTTACCAACACATTGATTTCCACTTGACAAGGAAATCAGGCATCACAGTTTAAATGAAATGGAGCCCTGCAGTTTCCATGGCAATTTCCCATGCCTATCAGATTAATGGTGGGTGTGTCGAGCTTTGCATAAAAGTAAACAAAACAAGGCTGCCTCACAGGCAAGGGGTTGCCATTTGTATTCGGACAAAAAATTCCATGCGCTTTCATCATTGAATATCTTCCTCTCAACAATCTACTCCAGCAGACATGCAACATTTATTTCAACTGGCTGGTCCCACTGCTGAGTCTTGCTTCTGGATGAACAGCATAAAATGCATGACAGGCAAATTACAGGACTAATAGCTCAATCCTCTCTAATGTATGATATGTTCCTTTGATGCATCCAGCTTTTCTATACCGTTGTTTTTTTGTTTTCCACATCATCCAGAAAGGAGCTTCTCTAGTCATAGGCACCTTGTGTGGCTCAGATAAGGTAACATTTTGATACTGTGTCCCATCCTTCCACCCTCTCAAGGAAATCAGTGTACTCTTGAGCATGAAACCTTTGGATGTGAAAAAGCAGCCACCAAAAATCAGTTTGGCAGGTAGCTCCCATTTTAAGTCTACCAGTGAAAGTGGAGATATTCACCTCCATTGGGCAGCATGGACAAGGAGTACTTTGGGTTTATTATTCTTTTTTACATCAGCACCAGCTATCTAGCCTGACAAAACAACAGGCTGTTCATCAGGCTCTAACAGACCAAACTACAGCAATTTATTACTGCCCAAGCACTTGAAATAGTTTGCATAAATATTTGTGTAACGCAAGTTTGCCATGGCATGAGTGATTTCCTACCTCAAGCTCAGAGACAACATTGAGCATGCATTAGCCTGCCTGGAGCTCTTGTGTTACCACAGAGCTGGACCACTTCCAGCCCTGATATAGCCTGTACACCAGACTGTACAGCCTTGTCTTTCTCAGCAAAGACCTAAAGCTGCAGCTGCCTCAAGTTTGTCCTTCCAGCCTGTGATGGGTTATGCCCATCCTGAAAGCAGAGGGGGGAGGGCTTGTGAGAGACTTGCCTTCCATGAAACAGGGGTTTCCCCCTGGGAAACTGAGTTAGTCTGTTTCACTCCCCCTCCCTGTCCATCAAGCCTATAAAAAGGCAGACACTGCAGCCATTTGTACTCTTTTGCTTCTGCCTTGCCTGGACAAGAGGACTGAATCACTGCTGGCTTCCTCTTCTCTGACACATAATCAGGCCTGGTCTTTTCTCCCTGCTGCATCTTCAAAGGACTGTTGGTTTTGTGTATCTATATTCTCCCTATCTATCCTTGTTCCTTACCCTTGTGAACCCTTCCTGTTATTGTTTTATATATATATATATTGTTTAAAGAAAATTTTACCTCTCTACTTCCAAACTCACTCCAAATTATTTCTTGGCAGATTTACCTTCTCTTTTTTTCCCCCTTATCCCCCTTTCTTTCTTTTTTTTTAGAGGAGGGGGAAGGGGAAGTGGGAGAGGGATTCTCAGTCTTGCCCCCCCCATCTGAGCTCTTAAATCCCAGTTAAAGCTCAAACCACCACACAGCCGCACAAGAAAATCACATTTCCCAGAAATGGAATACTTGGTTTGCTCTTTCAGTGACAGCAGCTTTTGAATGCTCTTCCTTCCATCCTTCTGGCCTGGAACATAAGCAAGGATCACTTTTGTAGTCCTTAGGCTCAATTAAAAGTTACAGAAGAGGAAAAATGCATGTTTACTCCTTTTTAAGCTTATGCACATAAGGGAGCTACAAACCCAGTTGTTTCTTTCCCCATCTTTTTTATCATTTAAGCATCATCAAGTTGGTTTGCAACCAAAACTCTGATTTTAACACTACGGTCATAGAGTTCAGCAAATTTGTTTTCCCCAGACAAAGAGAGACAGGCTAATAAATGCAGATGAAAGATAAAATGCAGCAGAAAGTGAAGGGATAGGAAAAAAAGAATGAGTACCCTTGTCAAGGTGTGGTGATGAATGGGTAGCTATTATTTTCAGTCTCAGGCATGAACTGAGAATTGTCTTTGGACAAGCTGAAGTTGCAGGTCAAGGTCGCTGCCTGAGTCGGGATTATGATTCAATGTCTGGATCGTGTTTCTTCCTCACTCTTCATAGCTGACCCCCTGAAAAAGGTTGGCAGGGCAGTAGTAAATATTACTATTTCATCTTAGTAACTAGGGCTATTTTTCCTAGTGACCTAACACATATTAAATCCACAAGAAATAAAGTGGCTACACCTTAACACATTTAGAGGAGGATGACCAACTTCTCACCAAGATTTTGCCAGGTCTGGACCCCTAACATGCCCTAGGCATGTGTTACAGCTAGAAAAGAGAGAAAGCTGAAACCGACAATAAGAGTAAAAGCCTTGTGACTTACAGCCATTGCAGGACTGCTGCTGGAAAGGAACCAAGGCTGGGGAACTGCAAGGTGGAATACAAAAATCCTGGGCTTATGGTTCAGCTTTCTAAGGCACTGGCAACCCAGACTAAGATCTGCACAGTAACTTTCAGTCATAGAACTAAAACTTCTACCTTGGAACAAAAAATATTTTTAAAAGGCAAGGAAATGATATAGCAAAAATGATTAAAGACTAAGATTACAGAATCACTAAGGCTGGAAGAGACCTCAAAGATCATCAAGTCCAAACTGTCACCACAGACCTCATAACTAAACCATGGCACCAAGTGCCACATCCAATCTATTCTTGAGCACCTCCAGGGATGGTGACTCCACCACCTCCCTGGGCAGCCCATTCTAATGGCTAACAACTCTCTCAGTGAAGAACCTCGAGTCTAAACTTCCCCTGGTGCAGCTTGAGACTGTGTCCTCTTGTTCTGGTGCTGGTTGCCTGGGAGAAGAGACCAACCCCCTCCTGGCTACAGCCACCCTTCATATGAGCCATCCTCTGCTGTCTTCTAACTTACCCTGTTTTATGCATGTCATCACACTGGAAAAAAAACATTGGTTATTTTGTAGTCCTCTACAGCTTGAGCTAAGGTCACTAAAAAGAAGTGCTCAGCAAGAAATAAACTGTCCTCAGCATGATTTTAAGACTTTCTTAGAGAATCACAGAAGCAATCCCCAGTTCTAAATTCATCTCACTTTGATCTGACTTGATGTATCTACATGGATGATCTGGCCAGCACAATAATCATCTGGACATGTATCCATGAGGAAAAGAGAAGACTAAAAAAAGTATCACTACTAAGTTTTCACTTTCTGTTTAAAAGAGTTTGAAAAAAACCACAAAAATAAGGGTGTTGGAGATTGCTTTGTATTCACACAGGGGGGTCAAGCTGCCCAGAGTTCTGAAGTCTGGAGCTAAGGAAATGTGCACATATTTGTGAAATGAGAAAAGGACTAAATGAAAGCCTAATAAACTCCCAAAGGGAACAGGAGAAGAAAAGATGTTAATGCAATTACTGCTGATAACATTTTGAAAGAGTATGTGTTTGAGAGAGAGAGAAATTAGTACATCATCTTGGAATCCTTAATTACTGGCACGTTAGTTGCACAACAAAGCTATCCTCTTCTAATGAAAGAAATGAATGAATATCAGGAGTGTTGCTCCATTTAATCCAGACAATGAGCACTGAGATCCAAAGTTGTGTGATATAAACCTGGAAGAACTCCAAAAAAATTAAGTGAGCCACCCAGTCACCAGCACAAGATGGCTGAGATACAATGCAAAGGAAACCCACGAAGTACTGTCTGATCTCTCTCTCAGGAAAATAGCATTGAATGTAAGGGTTAAGAGCAAGTAAAAATCTGTAATTTCCTGATTACAATTAACTTCCTTTAATTGGTTTACTTTGATTTTCTTTTTTTTTGTGATGATCTGACTTGTAGTCAACTAGATAGGATAGGACTAGAATTTTTATTGTAGCACCAGAACAAGGGGACACAGTCTCAAGCTGCGCCAGGGGAGGTTTAGACTCGAGGTGAGGAGGAAGTTCTTCACCGAGCAAGTCAGAGGTGGTTGAGTCATCGACCCTGGAGGCGTTCAAGGGGAAATTGGATGCGGCACTTGGTGCCATAGTCTAGTCATGGGGTCTGTGTTGATAGGTTGGACTCGATGATCCTCGAGGTCCTTTCCAACCTAAGTGATACTGTGATACTGTGTGAAAGAGGTTGGTTCCCTTTGGTCCCTGCACATGATTGGATGCCAGCTAATATATGGTTTAGCTAACAATGTTCCCTTGCTTGGATTATTGGCCCCTTCCTGACAGGGTATTGAATGAGAGACTTCTGTTTCCATGAAATTCCATGTAGAGGCTGTTACTCTTCTATTGATTTGGAAAAAGAAGTAATTAGGGGGATGGGGACAGTTCTGTGTTTAGTTAGTAGCATATATAAATCAAGAAAGTGAATGTTTCACTCAGACACAAATTAGGCTGTTAATCAGGCTGTTAATTAGGCTAGTGTTGATACACAAGTCTGGCTGTGTTTAATCAGGTGTAGGGTTCAGAACTTAGACTTGGTCTTCCATAGGGAAAACCCAGAATTTCTCCTACTGTAGAACTGTCAAACACAATGAAAAGAGAGCCTTCCTGTCTCTTAGGATTGAAGTCTGAGTGCTTCTTTCTTGGATAATTTCTCCTCGTTGTTTTGAAATGGAAAGACATATTTTTCTCACGTAGGAGCCTTTAAGCAAAAAGCTGTCTCATGTGGGTGTTCTTTAGGTACAAAGTACCTCGGATATACAGTAGAGATGAGAAGTTATAAAGCTTCCTTCCTTTTAAAATTTATTTTTAATTCTTGTTTTATTTGTGACAGAAAGGGGAAAACCACAGCACTATCTTTCCCTGAACCACTCTTCCCCCCTTGCCCTATGTTCATGCTGCTGCAGACCCATTTTTGGGTACTGTCAGATGACCTGAGTGAGTTCAGGTGTTCAGAGCATGCTTGGAAATCTGATCTCCAAATTCCAGCATAATTCTGGTGATGCAAAATAATTCCCAGCCATACAAGCAGTGCCTTTTTGCTAATTCTTAGAATTGTAGCATCATTTGGGTTGAAATAGGCCTTTAATATCAAATTCAACTGTAAACTTAGCATTGCCAAGTCCACTAAACTATGTCCCTAAGCATCACATCTGCACATCTTTCAAACATCTCCAGGCATACTGAGTAGCACTTCCCTGGGCAGCCTGTTACAATGCTTGACAAACCTTCCAGTGAAGGAATTTCCAGTCTAAACCTCCCCTGGTGCATCCTGAGGCTGTTTGCTTGTGTTATATCACTTGTCACTAGGAAGAACAAATTGATCCCCACCTCACTACAATTCCTTTCAGGTAGTTTGAGAGCAATACATCTCCCATGGGCTTCTGTTTCTCCAGGCTAAGCAATTCCAGTTCTCAGCCACTCCTCATAAAATTTGTGCTCTAGACCTGTCACCAGCTTCAGTGCCCTTCTTTGCATGGATCAGCACCTCAATGTTCTTGTAGCGAGAGCTCAGACTGAACACAGTATTCAAAGTGTGGCCTCACCAGTGCCAAGTACAGGGGATGATCACTTCTCTGGTCTTGTTTGCCACACTATCTTTTATAAAGCCAGGATGTTATTTGCCTTCTTGGTCACCTGGGCCCACTGGCAGTTGACCAACAGTCCCCAGGTCTGGGCAACTTTCCAGCCGCTCTTCCCCAAGCCTGTAGTGTTGCATGGGGTTGTTTTGATGCAAGTACAGGCCTTGTTGAATCTGAATATCTGGGGAGGACAGTCCATACCATGCAGAAAAGACTCAAAATTTGCCACTAGGGAAGAAATATGAAAGAGAGTCATTTATAAGATTGCATCTGCCTGTCAGCTCAATCTCCTGCTTGCAATGACCCAAGAGGAAAAAGAAGAATCTCCTAAATCTGATGATGTGGCTTTTTTGAGCCTGATTGGCCATAAGCCCAGTGAGAATTTTTAATGGTGCATTAATTTCAACTGTGGAGGCAGAAAAATAAGAAATGTGCATATTACAGTAAAGGTTGCATCTGAGATCTCATGTGAGATTGCTGAGTTCACACACTTGACCTGGCATAGGTTTACACATCTGAGCTTGCACAGCAAAACCTGGAAAAGAAACTGAATGATAAATCCTGGGAGAGGTATCTCATGGTGCATCAAAACCTCAGAGGGACCAAATAACCTAATAATACAGTCACTGTACATTTTGTAGTATAGGTTTAAAAATTTTTGGAGGGCAAGGTTGGTCTGCTCCCATGTGACTGGGGGGGGGAATCAAAGGCCTGAGGAACACATGCAGACTGCTAAGAGGCACTTGTGAAGAACTCCCCATGCTGTCTCTGTGCTGGCATTGCAGGGCTTTTCGTTTCTGCTGCTGTATGAAAGTCTGCATTGCTATTGTCAGACCTGTCCCCAGTCCACTGCACTGTTCAAATCATTCAGATTGCACTGGTGCTTGGCAGTGTTCAATTTACAGTTGAACATAATTATCTTAAAGGTCTTTTGCAAACTAAATGTTTCCATGATTCTAAGATGCTGGAAAATTACAGTGTGCCTGAAAGTATTACTCTCTCAGTGTACCTGAAAAGTATTACTCTCTCAGGAGTGCTGGAAGTGTGTTCAGAGCTTAAAAGGTTGAAGAAGGGTAGGCTGAGATATCAGCTTGACTGATTATGCCCCCTCTTTTGAACACACAGTTTCAGTTACTTCCTCACTATAGTCTTGCTATCTCTAATAGTGACTGCAAAAAGGATATAAAAAAGCAAACTCTATGAACTCAAGAATTTGCTCCCAGTGAAAGGTACTGTCTTAATTGTCCTGGAAAGTAACATCTCCTATATCTTTCCTATCAGAGGAAAAGTGGGAAAATCCCTGGGGCCCATCTCTCCTTTGAAATTTCAAATAGGTTCTTTTGTGGCTCTGAGGTTTTGAAACCTTCCTAAATACTGGGATTTATTTATTTATTTAGTTATTTATTGTCCTGTAAGGAGACCTATTTTACTTTCTCCCATTTCTCCCCTCTTCCTTTTGCTTTCTAGAGGAGAGGGTAATGCTAGCTGAATTGGTATGTATGAACTCTGAGTATGCCTTGCTACTTACTGATGGTGCGGCTTCCTAAGCACTCTCTGGGGATACAAGGAATCAGCTTGCACTGTTTGCAGCTTGTCTTTTCCCATCAAGGCTTTCCAGGAAGACAAGTTTACTGCAGAAAACAGAATTTTGGGGGTGTTCCTAGAACAGACATCAGAGCAACACCTGAAGAGATTTCCTCTGTAGGAGATCTGTCATCAGGAACTGAAACAGTCCTTCAAGACTCTAAGAGTTTCTTTCATTTCATTTGCTCATTGATGATGCGTGCCAGGAAGGCTGTATTCCTAAATCATGTAAATTTAATGCTATCCAAGAATCTGATGGGCTTTAGCCATTGTCAGAGGGAGCATACAGGGAACTGTGTACATGGATCAAGTGTCCTCACACTTGCCTCTGGTGTCACAGAAAGTGTGCCCTGTAGTGCCCTTCTTTCTCTTGATCTCTGTCTGAAGTCTACACATCCTTGCCTCAATTCTAACCATCACCTCACCTTCTACTGGGGTTTGAAAGCAATCAAGTGGGCAGGAAGAGTATAAGCAATGGTTTGTAGTTAAAGATCAAGACACTTGCCAAGTGTCATTCTTCACCAATCATTTTTTCCACCTACAGCTGCAAATATGTCTGAGTGCAGCATCTTACTATGCAGCTGACACAGACACGGGTCCAAGAGTTTCCTTGTTCTCTCTCTGTCTTTATCTACACCAGAATAGGTGTCTGCTAGTACTCCATTCTTGATTTTGCCCAGTAGGTTATAACACTGATTTAACTGTGCATAGGCAGACTGGTTTCTCATCCTTGCTCTTTGTCAAGTTGAGAGCAGCACATGAATCTAATACATATACAATAAAAAGTACTTCTGGAAACTAATACTGGGTTGGATTTATTTATTTATTTACTTTTCTTACAGACAAAATGTCTTTTTGAAAAAGTGATCATGGGCCAATCCAGACAGTATAAAATGTCAATACTACTACAGCAATTTAAAAGAGGTGGAGGGGTGATAATGTAGAGCCAAGAGGTTAAAAAACAAACAGATTTGTTTAAGCAGTACGTTAAAGACAGATGTAAGAGACTCAATAATTACCCAGTGCATCTTCTGAATGTAGGATTGTTCTTGGTTCATTAACCAATACTTCATCCAAGTCATTCCAGCTAATAGGGTTTCTTCCATTTTCCTCATAATTTCCTTGGTGGACACAGATGGAAACATGGTAACAAAAGATGAGGAAAAGGCAGAGGTACTTAACACCTTCTTTGCCTCAAGTTTTAATAGCAGGACAGGTTGTCTTCCAGACAACTGGCCTCCTGAGCTGGCAGACAGAGGCAGGGAGCAGTATAGTTTCCCTGTGATCCAGGAGGAAGTAGTTAGACATCTCCTTAGCTGCTTGGATCCCCACAAGTCCATGGGCCCAGAAGGAATCCATCCTAGGGTGCTGAGAGAGCTGGCAGATGAGCTGGCCAAGCTGCTCTCCATCATTTTTCAACACTCCTGGCTCACTGGAGAGGTCCCAGATTTTCCCAGGCAACCAGCACCACAACAAGAGGACACAGTCTCAAGCTGCACCAGGGAGGTTTAGACTGGATGTTAGGAAGAAATTCTTCGTAGAGAGAGAGGTTGCCCATTGGAATGGGCTGCCTGGGGAGGGGGTGGAGCAGCCATCACTGGAGGTGTTTAGGAGGAGACTTAATGGGGTGCCTGGTGCCACGGTTTAGTTGATTAGGTGGTGTTGGATGATAGGTTGGACTCAATGATCTTGAAGGTCTCTTCCAACCTGGCCTATTCTATTCTATTCTATTCTATTCTATTCTATTCTATTCTATTCTATTTCCTCACAATTAAAAGAAAAAATCCTAATATAATGTCCCTGATCTTCAGTGAAGGTACAATTTCTTCCCAGTTTCTGCTAGGGCATACTAATGATAAAAGAGGCCTTGAGCTCTACATTTAATCTGCCATCTCTTCTCAGATATTGGAAAGATATATTTTTTTTTCACTGCCACTGTATCATCTCTATCATGCACTTCTTTCATGGTTAGGACAGACTTTCTCACTTTACTATTAAATGAAGGGAATGGTCTCTAAAAATGAATCCAATACCCCAACATTTAGGGCTGCTTTTTAAAACAGCAAACAAAAGTTAGATCATCTTTGGAGCTGCAAGGTGCCTAGGTAGCCTAGAGGGCAGCAAAAGGCATCTGTTAACATCACCAGACCTGGCCTCAACACAGGGCCCTATCCCACATCACCATTGAGTACCTTGAGATCCATCAACACTTTTAAGCTTCATTTAGCATTTTTTTCCAACATCCCAGATCATTCTCTGCCCTAGCATAAGTAGCTGAGTTTCCCCAAATCAGGTCTAAATGAGTTGTTATTGACATCATTCCTCCTCAACAAATCCTGAGCTTTTTACGCTCACAACACTAAGAAACAAAACCAGCCAAGCCAAAACCAACCACGTTGAAGGAAGCTTCTTTCCCAAAGCTTAGGGACATGCTTGGAGATTACTTAATTCCCTTTTCCAGCTTTACAAAGAAAAACCTATTGTGAAGCTAAGGAAATTACTTTTACAGTTTGCCCTGACTGTGCTCCCCTGATGCCTCCCTTTGTCTCTGACCCTTCACACCCACCAGGAGCTGAAGAAGGAGCTGGTGATGGGTGCTGAGCATTAGAAAAACTATCACAGACTCTTTGCCAGCTGCTATTCGTAAAGTGCTGCCAGCTCCTGCCCCCATTCCCTTCTGTCATTGCTTGTGCTTTCTGGTGTTTACAACACAGCCATTGATATCAACTGCAAATGTCACAGGTGAGTCATTATTAATTCCTTTTTACATTGGTAGCTGCTGTGGAACAAAACTGAGGGAAATTCAGAAACATGAGAAATGTCATTGAAGAGCCTGTGGCAACAGAAGTGGATAGACTGAGGAGAAGGATAAAGTTAGTATGTACTGGAGGTGGTAATTTGAGGTCTTCTCTCACTTTAGTCATTGTCTATAGGGTCTCTCACACCTGTACGTGGCTTTGGAAGCAAAAGTGAGAGATTATGTGCTGCATTATGGACTACTGGAGGTACAGTATGGGCCTGACCCTGGATATAGACAAGTAAATGTGAGCTGGGGACCCAATCCACAAAAGTACCCCAGTTTCCATTTCCTCCAACCCAGGTTATATTTGCTGCAGTCTTAAATGTGAGTGAAAGGCAAAACCTGAGTCTGTTGCAGTACTTATTCCTTTTCTAATGTCAGCTGTAAAAGTTTATCACATAGCTCAGTGCACCCTGTCGAGCCAGAACAGAAAAGCAAATAAACCAGGGGAAGGTGGCTTTATTAATGTCTCTGTGATCAGGATAGTTTTATGGTGGTGAAAGGACCCAGATGTGAGTGAAAGTAGGACCTTAGCTGAGCTAAAAAATAGGTTCTTATGCAAGGTACTTGGGAGGAATATTTATATAAATGGAAGTGAAAGGGAAGAAAGAAGGAGGAAAGGTTGTAGTCTTCATCAGGCAAGGGGAGGAGTGGAGACAGACAGTGACTGGGGAAGACAAGATTTCTAGGAAAGTTAATTTTTTATTATTTTTAAATGTTATTTTAATATAGAATGGGTCTTCTCTTTTAGGTCTTGAAGTGACTTCTTTTTTTTTCTTTTTTTCCTTTTTTTTCCCTGTTAAGATAGAATATTTGGCTGTTTGACTTGAGCCTGCCTTCCTAGTTTAAGCAAGATGAATACTTTGCCTTGTGCATTGTGAGATTGTGGTTTAATAGATCCAGCTGAGAGTCAGGAGATCACAGCTTTGTTTTGATCACTGTAACAGGCCTGGAGAGTGATCTGAGCCAAGTTATGTCATCAAGCTTTGTCTCATTTACCTGTCTTAAAGTGGAGCTGGTGGGAATAATCTACCTTTTTTAGCCTGTATTGAGTACCCCTGATAAATATACTGGATTCAAGCTTGTGTGGAACAGACTAGTGATGCCTTGTCATACATATTCAAATTACATATTCAAATTCTTGTTTGAATGTAGCTAAGATTCTAGACATTGAGTGGCTGCTCTTTCTCCTGAGCAATTGAAGGAATGCTTTATAACACTCAGTTCTGGCAGTCCTGTAGGCTATAGGATCACGGGAAAAGGACTACTCCTATGGTGCCTTCAGGGAGTCTCATTCTTTGCTGCCCTGCTCTGTTGAGGTTTGGTCAGCTTCTAGCATGAGGCTGTGTCTTTGACAAGGCAAGTATTGAAACCATCATGCAGCACAGCACAGTGCAGCTCTAAAGTGCCTATACTGGCTTTGGCACTCATTTCAGTGGGAGCTCTACTTGACCTGATTTCCCCTGCTTTTTCAGCCTGACCACAGCTAATACCCCTGAAATGTTTCCAGTACTCGCACTGAGAGATTCTGCACATTCTGCAGTGCAGTGCAGTGCCATTGGCATTTCCTGAGCAAAGCAGATGCTCAGCAGCTCTGAATGGTTATATTTACACTGTATTTTCATCCTAGGCTTGAGCCCTGGGCTTTGGCTCTACATACCCTGCTATTTTGCCCAAGCTGATCTCAGCTGTGGGGAAACAGATCAGAGCATCCTGCCTTCATGTGGCAGGAGCCTGACCTTGCTAGCATCTCTTACCTCGCCTCCTCATGCACATTCTCATATGGTGAAGCAGAGCTAGCATGAGAAACTTAGGTTGCCTGTGCAAGAGATAAGGCACTCAAGCCCGGAATGAGATTAGAAATGTGAAACAAAATGGAGCTCTGACCATGGTTTGCAATTCAAGAGAGCTGGGTGCTACACAGCTCTTTTTGGCAGCTACCACAGAGAAGGGACTAGCAAAGAATAGGGGCTGGCCTTTTCCAAGGAGACCTACTCCCATATGAATATGGACTACCAAAACATAAACATAAGGCTGAAGCGTGCCTTGGGATGATAATTTCCTTTTCTTGTACTGCATACCTTTACTTTTCTCTCTCTCAAGTAACTGCTTTTTCACTTTGCAATGCCATGCAAGAGCAACCCACATGCTGGGCATCAAATGGAGATTATATGGATTCACATCTCAGCAATTTATCTTTTGCTGGCTTGTTTGGAACTCAAAGTACCAATCTGACTTTTAACACCTTGGGTACTACTAAATTTGAAGTAACTCTGAGGGATAGCTACACGGATTCATAAAGCTTTTTACATAGCCTCAGCTTCAATATAGATGAATGTCTGTCTGTCTTTATTTCTCCCTGTAAAAATCTTAGAGTAAGTAGGTGGGCAGCTAGTCGGGCTTTGGGGTTGTCTGGATGAGATCTGTCATGCTCCTCAGAGGCTCCTCACCCGCAGAGAAGTAAATACAATTCGGTATGGATTTTGTACACAGTCTAAAAGCTGTTGGGCAAACAAAAATAAATTCAGGACTACACATTAAGAAGCTTGAATTTCATTTCAGCTGGTGTTATTAGGAGAAGCCCAGAGCTAAACAATTCAGATTCAACATCAGAAGCATCATTTAATCATCCTATTTGTGCAATCACCAAGCAAACACATCCCCCCATCTTAAAAACTGTTGGGAAGGCAGTGATGCTAATGTGATTGTCTGCAAATAGGAGCAAAAATTATCTATTGAAACTAAACTTTAGAGGGCTGGTGGAAGATGATGACATCAAAGTTATGTTCATTTGATGTCTGAATTGCCTATCTAGACATGGACATTAAGTACCTTCTGTAGGCAGTTGACCTCCCACTGCTGCAATATAGGCCTGAGTAGGGCACATGGGGAAACAGATCTGACTACGCTGATTTGACAGTCTGTAGAGGATGGCTGTAAACAGTCCTAAATCCTGCCATATAAAAATACTCTTTAAAGGGTGCTTGAGAGTGTGAGAAAACTAAAACTTTGTGGGTTTGTTGTTTGTTTGGGGGGTTTTGGGAGGGTTTTGCTTGCTTGCTTGTTTAAATTCCTGGCTCTTTCCCAGCAATAGTTATAGTCACTGAGTCTATAAGCAGGTACACAGTCACATGCTTTCCCCTTAAAATGAGGGGATATAAAGTATGGGAAGGTCTCAAGGTGCACAAAACCTAAGTTTAAAAAAGAAAAAAGAAAAAGAAAGAAAATAAAACAGGAAAAAAAACCACCCAGAAAATAAAATGCTCACCATAGCAGCAGGGGTGTATTCTCTTCACTTGCAGCCTGGACTCCAGTGAAACAGGGACTGGAACAACTGCTAAGGGATTCATAGATTCACATAGATCCATAGAATCACAGAATAGTTTGGGTTGGAGAGGACCTTAAAGATCATTTAGTTCCAACGTGCCTGCGATGGGCAGGGACACCTTCCAGATTGTTCAAGGCCTCATCCAACCTGGCTTTGAACACCTTCAGAAAGGAGGCATACACCACCTTCCCTGGGCAACCTGTTCCAGTGTCTCACCACTCATACTGTAAAGAATTTCTAATATCCAGTCTACATCTACCTGCCTCAAGCTTCAATCCATTCCCTCTTGTCCTATCACAACAAGCCCTTGTTAAAAGTCCCTTTCCAGCTTTCCTATAGATCCCTGAAGCCTTCTTTTCTCCAAGCTGAACAGCCCCAGCTCTCTCAGCTTGTCCCCATAGGAGAGGTGCTCCAGTCCTCTGATAATCTTCATGGTCTTCCTCTGGACCTACTCCAGCAGTTTGATGTCCTTCTTCTGTTGTGGTCACCAGAAGTGTATGCAATACACCAGGTGGGGTCTCATAAGAGCAGGGTAGAGGAGGAGAATCACTTTCCTTGTCCTGCTGGTCACACTTCTTTTGATGCAGCTCAGGATATCGTTTGCGTTATGGGCTACAAGTGCACATTGCCAGCTCACATTGAGTTTTCATCAACTGACAGCTCTGTTTTACTGCTAGGTCATTTTTGGGATGCAGGTAAAAGAGACAGGAGGTGGGTTGGCATGCTCCCAGAACCCTAGATTTCCACTGCTGAAAGTGATCTGTCTCCAGTTCTGGAATGCTGTTTGGACTGGGGACACCAGAGGTGGAGGATGTCTTGCCGGGTTACCAATGTTCATTGTTCCTCTTTCCAAAGAGACAGCCCTTCACTTTTTGGGAATGGACTGAAGCCTGACTTGGAGAGGGATGAATTTAGGCACATACTTGGTTCTTTCCCTAGTTAGAGCTAGAACAGCTACCAGATCACACTTCACAAAGCAATAATACCTGAAAAACTACTCCCTAGATCCTTAATTATTGATGTTCCGGTGGGAACCTCTCTTTATTTCAGCTGAGTTTCTGGCCCTCAGAAATACAACTAATTAGAAAATATCTATCAGGAATTAGACTCCCTGGAACACTTTTCTGAGCTCCTTACACAGATGGGCCACATCCATTTCTAGTTCAGAGAAGACTGTCTAGATTTCCCCCATGACCGCAACCAGCAGATGAATGGCTTCAGCTACACAGCTACTTTGCTACAGCTAAGCTTCCCCAACATTAGGCACTTAACCAGGCCATGAAAGTTGTCCAAGGCTTCTTTGACTGCCAAAGGACAGAGCTAGGCATCTGCAGTCCATGGTTTTGATGTAAGTGAAGCGCACTGCAGAGGGCAATGGACGAAGCACCGCTCCTGACTGTAGAACACAGCAACTCTGCTTCTGCATCTGCTAACAGATGAATTTTGGGGGGATATATCCAATCCCACCAGTAGAGTAACTCTGAGTTGTGGGTATATTATAATTCTCTGAGGGCACTGCTGTGCAGATTTCCTTTTCTGAGGGTGTTTAATAGAGACTTCATTATGGGAGGAGGTGAGACAGGGCCATGTAATTTCAAAGGAGAACAAAGCTTGCTGTGGAGGTGTGAGCAGGATCCTTGCAGCTATCTGTATTCAGGCTGATTTCTCAGACAGTTTTCATTGGGGAAAAAAAAATCTCTGTATTGTGGTCATTAATTCTTGCAAACTCATATAAAGTTCTGTGGAATTCTTACAGGAGAAGGCATTTTTAAAACTAAAAAGGGATTTAGGATCCCACTTCAAAATTTTCACTTGAAAATCGCACCTGTGCTACTTTTCTGGACATTTCTAATCTTTCTCTTTTGTGTATGTGTTCTTTCACAGCATTACCGTTCAAATGCTCTCATTTAAATGTTAGAAGAATAATGTTGGATGATAGGTAGGACTTGATGATCTCATAGTTCTTTTCCAATCCTATCCTATCCTATCCTATCCAACAATGAAATCAGGAGTCAGTCTGATTCACAGAAAGAGGTAAAATACTCCAGTTAGAGCCATGTTAATTGCCCTTAATGTTTGAAAACCAACAAATGCTGGTGAGAGGCCTTGAGCACAAGCCCTACAAGGCGAGGCTGAGGGAGCTGGGATTGTTTAGCCTGGAGAAGAGGAAGATCAGGGGAGACCTTATTGCTGTCTACAACTACCTGAAGGGAGATTGTAGCCAGGAGGTGGTTGGTCTCTTCTCCCAGGCAATCAGCACCAGAACAAGAGGACACAGTCTCAAGCTGTGCCAGGAGAAGTTTAGACTCGAGGTGAGGAGAAAGTTCTTCACAGAGAGAGTTGTTAGCCATTGGAATGGGCTGCCCAGGGAGGTGGTAGAGTCACCATCCCTGGAGGTGTTCAAAAGGGGATTGGATGTGGGACTTGATGCTATGGTTTAGTAGTCATGAGGTGTTGGGTGACAGGTTAGACTTGATGATCTTTGAGGTCTTTTCCAACCTTATTGATTCTATGCTTCTATAAATACCAGGGTATTTCCATGACTAGTTGCTGTCACAGTAGCATAGCATAAATGTAATCACAAATGTAATTACAAATGTAATAGAATGTTAAGATTTTAAAAACCTACATAAAATTCAGAATTGTTTTTAAAATCCAGGGAAGAAATACTGGTGTGGGGTTTTTTTTTGTAGTTTTTTTTCTTTTTTTAATCTTTTGGAAAGTCCAATTTTTTTCCTGTTTTGCCTGGAATTCTGCTTTCCTATTTGAAATCAAGCCTGCAGGTAAGCACTCCCCAGTAAATCTGGCTGTAAAACAGTGGTCTCCCACAGCTTTCTTCTTTCTGCTGGAGGAGATAATCATCCTCAGAGCAAAGTTCAACAAATTTAGCTTAACCTCTTCATTCCTTTCATCAACACACTTCACTGGTAAGTGTAAGTAGAGGGGGCAGGCTTGAAAAAGAAGAAGCTGGAGCAGGGTCTTGCATTACACCCTGCCGTTCAGTCTGCTGCAGAAGTGGTGACCTGAAGCAGAGGATGACAGCAAATAGTTGGAGGCAAAGCATTTCATTTGGTCCGGGATGCCTCGGCTGGGTAGTCTGCATCCCATAGCCAGCAGCATCTGCAGGCAGATCTCGTCTTGCCTTTGTCTTCATTTTCCCTCTTGTAAAGAATGTAAGTAATAATGCAGCTACCTGCCTCGGAGAAGTGTGGGAATTAATTAATGTTAGCAAAGTGCTTTGAAGATAAGATCTAAGTATTATTATTAATAATTTACCTGCAATTTGCTCTGTGCCTTAAGACAGAAATAATTTACCATGGAGTAATGTGATACTACCTAGGGCAACATTAAGGTTTTGAATGGATGTGAAGGGCTTATATTACTGTTAATGTAAACTGCTGTGAAAAGGTGCCAGAAAGCAGAACTGGGCTTTATGTAAATACATGCTCAGGACCTCATTATATCACAGAGAATTAGTATTTATAGGACAGAAGGATCTCATGAATTATAAGTTACCTGTCTCCTGGAACATATACAAAGGTGCAGACTTAGAAAGGGCAACCCTTCTAAGAAAGAGAAAATGAATTCATACTATGCATTTAAATATAATAATAGAAAAGTCTTGAAGGTGTATTACTCTGAAAGGCAACACACTTGAGGGGTTTTTTGTGTTCATCAGGCTGACACAATGACCCTTTGCATAATTTGGGGTGGTGGGGTTTTTTGTTTGTTTTGGCTTTGTCTAGCAAGGCACTAAGTGAAATCTTCATTAAAAATCGTTGATTTGCCACAGATACGAAGGCTTAAGCTTCAAGGAAACCAGATTTCATGCTGAAAATCCACAAGACTCATGAACAGAAATGGAGAGACCAAGAGACCCATGGCAGTGCCTCCTGTCAGAAGAATCAGAGACAGGGAAGCCATGTGCTCACCTGGCATCCTTGTTTTATAGGACAGAAAATGAGGCAACTCCAGCAATGTCCTGGTCCTTCCTGTGCCTGGATAATAAAGGATGCTCACAGAGCTGTGCATGGCTCATGTACTTCTGCTCAGCTACTGACCACACTGCAATAACTTGCCATGGAGTGAGCTTTTCTTTGTGTGATAAATGTACATCAGCCACTAGCAACAGTTCTTGAATCTCTGCCTTTAAACCTCTGCCAGGGATTGAGACACATTTTACTTCTATAGTTTATGAAGATGGCACAGCCAAGAGGTATCAAATGGGAGAGAAATAGATCTGTCTGAATACAGGCTTCTTAGCAGCTGCCACAGTTTTGAGATGAAACAGGCTGTCTCTGGTGTCAGTAGAGAGTATCTTCACTTCCAGCCTGGTCTCCAACTTCTGGGTGAATTTTATGTACAGAGCATAGTTAGCAGCATGAGGAAGACTTAGTATTTTGTATTTTTAGTGGTTGATAAGCTGTGTCCAAGTTTTTACCATATATATGACATAACATCTTCCTGAAGTCTTATCAAATTTATATCTGCAAGGTTAATGAAAGGAAATACTAATGAGGATGATATGGCAGGGATGATGAACTCTAGCTGCTGAAGAGAAGGGGAGAATGTAAATTATTTGCCTATGAGCAAGTCTCCACAAAGGGTAATGGTGTGACAGGTTAGACTGTCCTCAGAGGACCATACAGAGGAGGAAATGGGATGGACAGTTTTCAGCTACCATGATGTTCAGTAAGTATCTCCAGTCCTTGGTGATAAGATGAACCTGATTTTTGCCTTCTTGGAAACAGAGATGTAGATATTCTCTCCCATTCTTCATTTTACAAGCCAAAGCAATATAAATCCCTTCTATTTGTAGTCTGCAGACCTCTGTATCTGAGCAAATGACTTGTGACTGAGGATTTAGGTCATTCTAAGCAGATTTAGCTTACTGACCTGACGACTGTTCTTAAACTGTATCTGTTCCAGCATTTGGATGTGAGAGGTAACTTGAATCCCTCTCTCACAGCACTACAGCATAAATGATAGGAGAGAACACAGAAGTATCATGTATTCTTTTGAATCAAGAATAGTAGTATAGCTGATTCACCTGGTCATTAGCTAATATTTACAGGGATTATGAAGCAAATTTTCCACTAGCAATTAAACATTGTTTAATTTAACTGGCAATTAAACATCATGCTTCTCAGAGCCTTCATAACTCACTTCTGGGATGTGCACAGATCAAAGTGCTCAGAAGAAAGTTAAGATTCACACACAGCCATTTGGTGGTCATGCAGGGCAGACTCGGGTACCACCAAAATGCAGATGTTCCATCAAATATTAACATTTATGACTGCACTACCACCCATTGCCCAGGTCAGGTGTTTAATGTATTTTCAAACAGGTCTTTCTTTGCATGTTGATCAGGTAAAGCAGGCACTAGTCAAAAAAAGAGATAATTTTGCTGAATTTGAAGCCAACTACAGTAGCAGGTCATGACTGAGCAGTTTAGCTGGTGATTTAGGCATATTTTTTGACACCTCTTGTGCTGCTAAACTGCCCTAAGCTGACATTTGTGATTTATTTTCAATAATCTCTGTCTGGGTAGCAGAATCTGTCTGGCTCTCATGGTCAATGAGCCAGCCTCAGTCATTCATACTTTCACTACATTGCATCGATCTCACTCATCTCATAGGTCAAACTCTTAGACACAGAGACTGCTGTCAGACCCCCGGATTGGTTTCCACCCTTTCCAATGAATTCCCAGAGTCAACTGTATCAACTTTCTTCTGATATTACATTCAGTGTAGTGGACTCAGGATGCTTAACATATATCAGATAATGGAATAAAGTGCAGAAATATCTCTTATCTTAAGTGATAAAGCTGATGTAGTGGTGAAAGCCAAAGCTTAGACAGAAATGAGAAAAAGAAGAATTAAGACATCAGAATGAAAAATCTGTTACTCTGGCCCATGGTGCAGTGTCTGGAGAGGAAGGACATTTTCTTTTTAAGAGGAAGTGACTGTGAAGTTGAAATTGTTCTCAGACCCAGAGGAAAACTTCTGGAGGCTTCTTTATTCCTAAAGCACTAACATATGAGAAGGGTTGAATCTGATTTGCAATTTACTTGCATTATAAACTTCTATTGTCAGACCTGTGTCCAAACATTTCATTATGTCTCAGTCTTTGCTTTATTGAAGCATTTGCTGTCAGAGTTGTAACTTGGGTTGTCACTGCCTGACTGGTATTGGTGTCAGTCTCTGAAGATATTTGGAGCAATCAGCCTCAGGGAAGCTGTGATACTGGCTTGTCTGGAATTCTCAAGTTGTCCCCCTGTCGTGGTGTCTTAGGGGCTACTGGCATGGAATGGAGTAGAACTAAAAAAGCCTGCCTTGTTTCAGCTGTTTTGCTTGATCTGTGATTAGGATTGTATGTTGATCTGATCACACTTTTCTAGATGCAGATATTTTCTCTGGGTACAGTGAAAAATTGAAAATGGACCTTCTATTACAGAGCAAATATGTTTCTGCAAAGTATAGGTGACACCACAACATCTTTCAACCAAGAGAGCCCTCTGGAAGGGACCTCAGGTTGCACCTGCTGAATTCTGATTGTCTTGATTTTCATGTAAGGGCAGTCTTTCAGTGAATAGGGTAAAATACTCTCTAGATATACCTCAGCTGTCTACTATTGTTAACTGAACTTGTGGAGAGGAGGCTTACTTAAACTGTAACAACACTATGTTTTAATTAACCCCACTGGTTAGGCCACACCTCGACTACTGTGTCCAGTTTTGGGCCCCTCAGTTTAGGAAGGATGTTGACTTGCTGGAACGAGTCCAGAGAAGGGCAACGAAGTTAGTGAGGGGCTTGGAACACAAGCCCTATGAGGAGAGACTGAGGGAGCTGGGGCTGCTTAGCCTGGAGAAGAGGAGGCTCAGGGCAGACCTTATTGCTCTCTACAACTACCTGAAGGGGGTTGTAAACAGGCAGAGGTTGGTCTCTTCTCCCAGGCAGCCAGCACCAGAACAAGAGGACACAGTCTCAGGCTGCGCCAGGGGAAGTTCAGGCTGGAGGTCAGGAGGAAGTTTTACACAGAGAGAGTGATTGCCCATTGGAATGGGCTGCCTGGGGAGGTGGTGGAGTCGCCATCACTGGAGGTGTTCAGGAGGAGACTTGACAGGGTGCTTGGTTGCATGGGTTAGTTGATTAGGTGGTGTTGGATGATAGGTTGGATGCGATGATCTTGAAGGTCTCTTCCAACCTGGTCTACTCCTATTCTATTCTATTCTATTCTATTCTATTCTATTCTATTCTATTCTATTCTATTCTATTCTATTCTATTCTATTCTATTCTATTCTATTCTATTCTATTCTATTCTATTCTATTCTAACCAAACTGTGGCATCACAGAAAAAGACATTAAGATAAAATAAAAGAAGTCCATAAGTGACTGGAAGCTCATGTCTTTTTCCCTAAGCCATGCAACTGCAAGTATTGTACTGTGACAAAAGTGAATGTAAAATTGTATCATTGCAGGACACACAAAGGATTAGTTATTGGGGAAAGAGTTGTGGATTCTGAAAGGAATTCTATGTCTTCTTTTAAAAGATGGTTTATTATTGCTATAATTTTTGTGAGGCTGTAATACTCCTAAAAACAATCACTGACATGTTGGAGACTTTTACAAAAGAGAGCCTCTAGGAGTTATATATTTTTGTGTTGCTTAGCTATATAGGATGGTACTAGGTAGAGCTCTACATGGAAACGTTGTCAGGGTTCAGTCAATGATTTGGATGTTGTTTTCATTTTAAAGATAAAAAGTGAAAGGTATTCAAATCTGTGAATTGAAAAATCGATTTCTGGGAAGCTCTGCCATAATTTTAGTTGCTGAAATCTTGATCAGAGTTTGGGTTAAAAAACAAAAGGAAAGTTTGTCTGGCTAGAAAAGCATTCTATAGACAACAACAGGGTGCTGGGCCATCTGATTTCAACTCTACTATCACCTGATCCTTAGGGTCCCTTCCAACCTGGCACTCTGAAAACACAAATACTGCTGAGATGAATGAATAGGTCAGGAATTAGAAAGGTCCCACTTTTACTGGAATCTGACTTCTGCTGGAGAGAAGCAAGAAAAAAAATTGCAGAATCATAATGTCTGCTGAATAAGGAGCCTCAGAGTTTGGAAACTGCCAGTTCTTTGCTAAGTCCACAGCTGAGCTGCAACCCAACATGGCTTAAAGCCCAGGAGCAATGAAAGCCTAAATGTCTTCTGACAGGCAGGAGCTGGGGACCTGGAGATTTGGAAACTTGTAGCCTCAATATCTGACAGGGTCTGGGCTCTCAACTGCTCATCAGCCTCTGGGAGAGCTCACTTTAAAACATGGGAGAGTCTGAAAAGTGGGGCTTCTTGACTTCCCTCTGGAAAGGTGGGCTGGTACAAAGCCAGACAAAGTTTTCAGGCAAGTTTTGAAGCCTATCACTGGTTCCATAGCAACTTCACTGCAATTAAAGTGTCTCAAAGAATAATTTTATTTTTGATGAATAGACAGTTCTTCTGCAGAAGGGGAAAAGTAATCTAAGCAGGGAATTTCCAATTAACTACAATAATAGGCCTGTTGCTCACTGAGTGTGGCACTTAAGTAAGTATTTTCCATTAAGCACAGTGGTGGGGGTGGGAGAATGAGTCTGTAGGTAATAGGTAGATAGGTAGGTAATAGATAACCCACCCACAATTTACTGAGGGATACCTTTGAAATGTGCGTTGATGGTGTTCTGGTATAGGCCAGGTTTGCAGGTAAGTGAGTTGCAATGAAGATGTTTTAGGCAAAAATGGCTATGCTGACCCTATGGCTTCTATTGAATGGATGGTTCTGTTGGTCACCTCCCACTCTTTTGCCTTGTGCCCCATCCAGCTCTCCAGCAAGCTGATTCAACTCACTGAACTGGCAGAAGCACTCTTACCATTTTTTTTCCTCATTGAGTTTTCTGCTGTCATTAAGATAATTTTGGTTAGAGCTGAAAGCTGAAGTAGGGGAGGAAGGGAAATACAAGAAAGTGGAGAACAGGATCTGTTTCTGAGTTCCCTTTCCCAGGGCCAGTAAGCCCTCTGAGCCATATTCCCCATGGCCAGTGATACACACATGGATTCCACTCTCTGTGCACAAAAAAATCAGTGTTTCAGCATGCATTTCTAAACCTATCTTCAGGTTTCTTCTTTAAAATTAATCTTCCCCTGTCAGTTCTTAGTATAGTGTAATTGTTACCCTTGTCCTCATAATTCTTGGGAAAGTGTGAGGGGTAGAGATTACAGACAGATCTGTAATGCAGGCTCGGTCCTATGCGTGGATTCTCTTAGGCACCTTTGTGGACTCTGCTATAAAAGGCAGATGAACAGCACACAAAAATTTTATCCTACTGCAGTCTGCTGACAGTAGTAAGAAGTGTGTTCATAGGAAAGCAATGGGCTGTCTGTAAGACTATCAGCACAGGAAACATTTGGGTTATAGGATTTTTCTCGTTAGTCTCGTTTTCTAGGACACAGATAATTTAGAGTGTCTCAGCTGCGATGGCAAGATTCAACTTCACAACCACTAGCATAAATCTTGAGCAAACCTGAGTTATTACCTGACTGAGAGTAAACCAGACTCCTTATTATTTTGTTCTTTTCTTTTTATGGGCAACCATAAGACTGAATATGTCATCAGTGACATCAAGCCAGAGCTGGAAAAGGTTTGGTTTATTAGGTCAGCCTCTCTCTAAGACCCATTTCATTGAATTTGCAACTGTAGCTGATAGACCCTGCATCAGCACAAATGCTTAGGTGGTGTTACTGCTTTTCCACTATTAATAATTCTGTAGGTTTATTTTTGATTTTAAAATGTTTGCAGTATTTTAACTTCCCTCCTCCAGCTCATTCTAGCTGCTTCAAAATTGTTTTGAATCTGGTGTCTTGATTAAGAAATTGAGACTGTCAGTGCTGGCAAAATTAAGGGTGACTTGAAATAATCAATGTGTATGAGATCCTTGTACATTTATACAAAAGGGGCAGAGAACAGAAAATTGCAAAAACTGTGAAGAAAAATATTGTTCATATTGCAGCTGGAGAACTGCCCTGTACAAACGTTTTGCCATGACACAGATGTGTCCACCAGAGTTAGCACTTTAAAATACATCAGTGCATTTTCTGGCATGCACCAAAAGGCAGTTACACAGTTTTAGCCTCTATGAGCATGAGCTTTGTCTGGACAGAAGATGCCTGAGAAAGGACCTCTTCTGTGCTACACAGATATCACTGAACACATCTTAAGAAAGGCAGAGATTGGAAAGGATTTCTGGAGGTCTCTGGTCCAACCCTGCTGTGTAAGCATGGCCATCTAGAACAGGCTGCCCAGTACTGTGCCCAGATGGCTTTTGAATATCTCCAAGAATAGAGACTTTGCAACCTTCCTGAGACACCTGGGAGAATCTCCTGTCCCTTAATCATCCTTGTGGCTCTTCATTGTACTCTGTCCAGTGTGCCCATGTCTCTTGTACTGACAACCCAGGTAGTACTGGACCCAGCACTCCAGATATGGCCTCAATAGTGCTGAACAGAGGGGTAGGATCACCTTCTTAATCTGCTGTTGGAGCTTGTCAAATGACAGAGCAGTGGCAACTTTAGGGAAAACCTGCTGGTTTCATTAGACTCTAGCTCCTTGGACTGTCATGTCATGCGTGAATCTCAGCTGTAATACTAAAGCCTGCTGTGATAAACCCCAAAGAAGAAATCTGAAGTGCTCAAGAAGCAGACAGTAAAAATAAAGGAATGAAGATACCTAATTATTTTTCTCCTTAAAAGTCTTGGGGCATTTTTAATCCAAACCATGACTTTGGGGCTTCCTGAGGTTACATGAATTTAACAATATCAACTTCATAACAACACAGCTATATATTTTTTTTTTTTCTTTTAAGTGTAAGAAATTGTACCTGGAGTTTCACTCTCACTCAAATTCTTTCCTGAAACAGACTTTCCTGTTAGGAATATTATTATTAGGAATATTATTACTCCAAGAGGCAGAACAGAGAAGTTGGTTGGGTTGTTTTCTTTTTCACCAGGAACTTCACCAACACAGTCACAGTCACAGTTACAGTATCACTTAGGTTGGAAAGGACCTCGAGGATCATCGAGTCCAACCTATCAACACAGACCCCATGACTAGACCATGGCACCAAGTGCCACGTCCAATCTCCCCTTGAACGCCTCCAGGGTCGATGACTCAACCACCTCCCTGGGCAACCCATTCCAATGACGAATGACTCGCTCGGTGAGGAACTTCCTCCTCACCTCAAGTCTAAACCTCCCCTGGCGCAGCTTGAGACTGTGTCCCCTTGTTCTGGTGCTGGTTGCCTGGGAGAAGAGGCCAACCCCTTCCTGGCTACAACCACCCTTCAGGTAGTTGTAGAGGGCAATGAGGTCACCCCTGAGCCTCCTCTTCTCCAGGCTAAACAATCCCAGCTCCCTCAGCCTCTCCTCATAGGGCTTGTGCTCAAGGCCTCTCACCAGCCTTGTTGCCCTTCTCTGGACACGTTCAAGTGTTTCGATGTCCTTCTTAAACTGAGGGGCCCAGAACTGGACACAGTACTCAAGGTGCAGCCTAACCAAAGCAGAGTACAGGGGCACTATGACCTCCCTGCTCCTGCTGGCCACACTATTCCTAATGCAGGCCAGGATGCCATTGGCCCTCCTGGCCACCTGGGCACACTGCTGGCTCATATTCAGGTGGCTGTCGATCAGCACCCCCAGGTCCCTCTCTGTTTGGGAGCTCTCCAGCCACTCCGACCCCAGCCTATAGCTCTGCATGGGATTGCCGTGGCCAAAGTGCAGCACTCGGCACTTGGACTTGTTGAATGAACAGAACATGGTCTCCACTTTAGGAACCTATAATAACTGTTTGTTTGAGGTTAGCAAGTGAATTTTCACTAATTCCTGAAGTCTCAGGAGAAGAGTGAATTTTATGCTAAATTTATTCATAGAGTAGATGCACCCTTTTATAAAGTGCATAATAATTCTGATTTCTCTGTTCAGATAACAGCATCTGCTCAGACTTGCAAAGGAAAAGGCAGGTTCTACTCCCATATCTCTAGGGAGGACCTCTGTCTCCTGCATTTTATTTATTTATTTAATTCATTCTTGGAGTGATGTGGAGAAAAAGGGTTATCAATTTGTGTAGCAGTTCTAAAAACATAGAAGAAGAAAAAAATATCAGCCTGCTTCTCTATGCAGCTGTAAGGCTGAACTGTTCAGTTAAAAATGCCAACACACCAAAAAAAGGGGGGAAAAAAATGAAAAAAAAGACCAAACCAGATAAGAAATATTTGTCTCCTGGTCAGATGGTGAAATGCAGTGTAATTATTTATTGATTTACTTTAATTACCATGGGCATGCCCAGTCTTTGGCAATGACAGAGGCTATTTTGCAGTGACATGACCTGTCTCATTTGCAAAATTGAGGGCCCAGCACCCCAAATTACTGGCCTTCTCCAGCTGGATCATCCATGGAATAAAATCACATATTTAGTCCTGAAAGCCTGTGTTTTGCTGTAGTGTATCCATTAACAAAGGAGACTGAAAATATGACAACTTCTTGGAGCTCCTTGTACATCCAAATTTCAAGGCACTTTGCAGGGACAGGGCTTAAATGGCAAAGCTATGAGAAGGTTCATCAACCCACCACGCTCTTCCTGCCCCTGTTCTTCTTCTGTTGTAAATTGTGGCTGGTACTGATTTCATCCATAAAATGATTTGAGGACAGGGAAAACACAGAGTCTGAGTGGGATATCGTTCTGACAGAAGTAAGTGTAAGGAAAAAAGTCCTGCCCCAGAGTGTCTGTAGCCTCAGGCTCCAATCGTGCAATGTATTCAGCATGCACTGCACTTTGTCCTCTGTGAGCAGTTCAGTTGACTTCGGTGCTGCCTAAGGTGTGCCTTTAGAGTGCCTGAAGTTAAATACATGCAAGTACGTCTTTGACAAGTCATGGGCCAAGTGCTGCAGCCTTGTCAAATTCCCTTTGCTGTGGATCTTTGGACCTGTGGGGATCTTTTCTTAAACAAATAAAATAACTTCTGATGACAGGCTCTAATGACAAAAAGGTATACATGAACAGAAAATAAACAAAGGGGAGAGAAGGTAGGAGTGAAGCACATGGCAACGTCTCTCATGATTGGCAGGAAAAATAGGGTTGCAAACATTCCACATGGAATGGCTGAAAGATTATAGGAATCACTGGGCAAATCTACTAGGGATCCATAAGCCAAAAAGTTGAAAACTGCAACTCTAGATATTGGTCATGGAAACATTTCTCTTGCTGGTCATGCATCGGTACAAATGATAAATGAGAAATGGAAAGAAACAGGCAGTTGTATAAGAATGCAGATTATCTCTGTCAGGGAAGAGACAATGTACTGGCAACTCATTAGCAGCTGAAAAAAATGACAGATAGAAACAAAGAGAAAAAAAAATAGGCCTTAAAGGAAGGGAAGTAGCTCAACACAACATTTTTTCTTGATGTTTAGCTTTCATAAAAGTGCAGTAGCCAACTAAGACTTTTCTGAGCACACAGAAGCAGAGTTCAGTAAAGAGACAGTCCTGACACCAGCAGCAGGCAGCACCTAGCAGCTGGGGATAGTTGAGTGATCACTTGTTGGCACTTGAAGCCCAGATCAATGCATGCCACACATGATGAACAACAGAGCGGTGGAGGGATGGGAACTTTAATTGGAGCTCATGGTGGGGTGAAATAACCTGGGTAGATTTGTGAGTTTTCCCCATTACTATTAAAATGTTTGAATGATAAAAAATTTGTGTTCCCTCCTCTGTCTCTACCTGTGGGAGATGAGGGGGCACATACAGAAATTCTCCTTTGAGGCATGCCTCGGCCCCTCTTTTTACTTCCTGTGCTCAAACCCTTAGCATATGTCTCCACTGGTGTGGTTAAGTGTCTCCTGAGCATTTATTTCTGCTGCTGTTTAGTTGCATGTTAAATACAAATAGAATAGAATAGAATAGAATAGAATAGAATAGAATAGAATAGAATAGAATAGAATAGAATAGAATAGAATAGAATAGAATAGAATAGACCAGACCAGGTTGGAAGAGATCTTCAAGATCATCGCGTCCAACCTATCATCCAACACCACCCAACCAACTAAACCATGCAACCAAGCACCCTGTCAAGTCTCCTCCTGAGCACCTCCAGCGATGGCGACTCCACCACCTCCCTGGGCAGCCCACTCCAATGGGCAATCTTAGCTCCTTTTCAGACCTGGCATTCCTGAACTGTCACCCTCGTCCCTTACTCTCAGAGCTGATGGAGCAATTTAACAGCCTTGACTAGATGTTATCATCATTTCTGTTTTGATGTGTTAATGCTAATTTGCATCCTGATTCTCTTTTACCTTCAAATTTAATAGAAGAGCTGTTCTCTTTTATCCCTTTTTATTTTATTTTATTCTTTAATATTCCTTTTTCTTTTCTTTTTTTTTTTCTTTTTCTGTTTTTCTTTAATAGGGAGAAAGACATAAAGAAAAAGAAGAAATAAATAAGAATACTGAAACAGCTCCAGATGAAAGGCAGTAAAAAGGCTGCTTGCTGCTCCCTCTTGAACTGACTGGCAGTAACTCCTGCAGCCCTGCGGGATTGGCTGCTGCTAGTAATGTGGGACTCCTGCCTCTGCTTTGCTGAATCCTTTTAACTCTTCCAAGTCTGACAAAGGAGACAGGGCTGCAGCAGCAGCAAGTTTCTCAGGAACTTTGGAGACAGAACAAGATGGCACAGGATTGTCCCTTTAACTGTCTCAGGAGCATTGCAAACCCAACCTAGTTCCTGTCTTCCTCTCTCTGACTTGCATGGGCTGTAGTTGTTATGCAAGGACTGGTCTCATCTGGTAGATGAAGGTCTCATTCATTTTGTCTTTGTCACCTTTTGGTGTGTTACTTCAAACCCTTTCCTGGACACCTGAAACAGAATCAGCTGGCCCTTACAAGGTGCACCAAGGAACAGAAGCAGCAGAATTAAGGAGAGAAGGGTAAACCAACATTTTGTATCTCCTGAAGCATTTTGACCCACATAGTCCCTCTTGTAAGTTCTTCTATTGAAGACTTCCTTCTTGGAAAAATGTATTTTGTGTGAAATGTGAGCTCTGAGACCCCATCCCAGGGATAAATGCTCACATATTTCCCAGCAAAGTTCTCAACATTTGGCCTTCAAATCTGCCTGGTTAGTGCTGCTCCAGCCTTGCCTTTCCTGTTGCTGTGTGGAAAAGGGAGTGCAGCCAGAAGAGAGTTAAAGGGTGGAGCAGATTTTTCCAGAGTTTAGTGTTGTCTCTTGCCCACCCGCAGGGTGTATAAAAGCCAAAGGAAAGCTCACAGTAGTTAAGCTGCTCAACATGCAGAAGAATAAATACTTCAGGCTGGATTTGTGGGATGCTGTGAAGGTTTCTGAGGAGCTGTCTCACTCATTCCTGTTGTTTGGTTTTATGGGGGTGCAGACTCAAGGGGATAGTTGTACATCCCTTGCTCTTGTCTCTCAACAGACCTGTCCTTCTGAGCTGACACCAGCAGGAGATGTGTCTGAGAAATCTCCACTTCGGCAGTGCTGTCCTTTTTTCCCCTGTGTGGATTTCACTTGCCCGCTGCTTGGGATGACAGTGCCACACCAGAGAAGGGCAACAAGGCTGGTGAGAGGCCTTGAGCACAAGCCCTACAAGGAGAGGGTGAGGGAGCTGGGATTGTTTAGCCTGGAGAAGAGGAGGCTCAGGGGAGACCTCACTGCTCTCTACAACTACCTGAAGGGGGTTTGTAGCCAGGAGGGAGTTGGTCTCTTCTCTCAGGCATCCAGCACCAGAACGAGAGGACACAGTCTCAAGCTGTGCCAGGGGAAGTTTAGGCTTGAGGTGAGGAGAAAGTTCTTCACTGAGAGAGACGTTCGCCGTTGGAATGTGCTGCCCAGGGAGGTGGTGGAGTCACCATTCCTGGAGGGGTTCAAGAGGGGATTTGATGTGGCACTTGGTGTCATGGTCTAGTCATGAGGTCTGTGGTGACAGGTTGGACTTGATGATATTTGAGGTCTCTTCCAGCCTTGGTGATACTGTGATACTGTGATACACTCCTCAGCACTGGGGAGGATGTGTGGTCCCACACCCTGTGCCTCAGCCCCAGAGGTGGTTTGGAGGACAGCAAGACAAGCGCTCAATGCAAATGACACACACATTAATGACAGTGTGATGCAAATTAAAGAAAGCAAAGCTCCTCTTTGCCGAGCTCTGGGGTGCAGGACTCCCATATGGAAGAAGCAGCCAGACAGCTGCCTGTGACTCCAGGCCATAGCTTTGTGTGCAGGTTAAGCCAGGCAAAAGTTGGAGAGAAAGTGAGAGACACCTCTGCCTTTGAGTTGAATTCTCCCTGTCTATGCCGTCCCTCCCTGCTGAGTCCAGCCCTCACGTCGATGAAACAGAGCCCTGTTTAAAAACGCAGCTGCAGCCATCACCAGGGTTTTTCCATGAGCACAAATATTCCTTTGACAGTATGTCTGTATCGAGTTAACTGGCAACAGAACTGCTGTTCTCTCCAATTTGAGTGAAATGTGAGTCCCTCCGTTTAGGACTTTCAGCCACAGAAGCAGCCCTGCTCCTCCAGTTTTCAGCCTGCATCCTCACCCTTGTCACCCCTTTCCCCCCTATGTGGACATAGATTCCCCCTTCTTTTCCCCAGCACTTTGAGTTTGTCTCCTGTCTTGCATTTTCTCAGATCAATCCCAGTGCCCTTGCACAGCATCACCTCTTGTCCTTACATTTTGTAGCTAATAAAGGAAATTCAAATGGCTGTCTCTGCTACCAGTTGAAAAACATGCGTTATAGTCATGATGAGAAAGGTTTTGTTGGGGTAGTATTATTAATAATATAATATTAATATAATCATCATCATGTCATGGGAAAAGAGAAGAAGTCAAACCAGTCATTTGTTCACTGAGAACTCAGGAAACCTAAACCTCAGGAATCCTTTCAGAACCAGGAGATGAGATACAAATTAAACAAATTATCTCAAACTGTTTCCTGACACAGCTCTAGAAAGTCTGATGCACGCAAGGAAGGGAAACTGTGGGATGTCAGCACCTCTATTTTCCTTGCCTTATACAATCACTCTTGAAAGCAGAAGACAAGTCCCAGTAAAAACTTCAACGTAGAAACAACTTCAAAACACTCAACTGCCCCTACTGTTAGGGGGGGAATTCTCCAAATACTCCTAAGTTTTCCCTTAGGAAGAGGGAGGAAAAAGGTCTCATCTATAGAAGAAGACACATTGGTGGCACAAAATAAAGCTCCCAGACTTGTCTGCATTGGTCTTCTGTAAATCCTTGTTTGTTTGCTGTATTTGTTACCTGGTGAGTCTTTGGAACACTTCCTGAGCTAACTCTTGAGCCACTAAAATCCTCACAGCACAAAAGTGTTTGCATCCCACAGGTGGTGGCAGAGACCTGTGAAAGCAGAGCTCTAAGCCCTGCAAATCCATCTGGCAGCAGCCATCTTAGATGTGGTAGACTTGGTTTGGAAGAGCAGGTGGGAATTATCTCAGCTCTGGAATCCTGTGTAGGATTTGAGTTGCCACAGCAGACAACCACCTGGTCATAATGCCTGCTTTTCTTTTAGACTGTTTCTAACATAGTAGATGTATCTGCTTGATTGTCATTTGTGGTGTGTCTGAGTGTTTAGTAATGAGCTAAGAGCTCCTGCCCCATCATTCTCCTCTGTATGACACTACAACTCATGCATTTTTCTGAGTCACGAAGCTGCAAACTCTAGTTGAAGCTACAAAATGCCAGTCTTCAGTTAGGCAGAAAGGCTGTTCTAAATGGGGGCAAAAGCTGCCTTCCTTGCAGACACTAACCAAGCAACGCTGGGTCTTTCTCCCTCACGATCTCTCGGGAGTAAGAGACTGAACCTCTGTTCCCTCCTGGCAATGCACCATGCTGAAACCCTCGCCCACCATTTGGCTCAGGGGACTCTTTCTACTTTGTGCTCTGTCATTAATAATTCATTTGTCATATCATGTAATGACTTTCTTGATCATTATGAATTCGTCTGGGGCTAATGTGCGTGTCACATCCATTGCAACAGGAGACAGGAAAGCAAAACAAGCCAACCAGCTGATGAGTATCTCTCTGTCTCTGCTTTATCCATTTGTATGTAATTGATTTGCACTTGGTTGATTTTTTCAATTTGACTTTTTGAGGTTGGTTTGCAATTATTAATGTCTTTCTTTTAATTTTGTTAATTCTTTTTTTTTAATCTTCTAAATCTGTGACTCCCTGCTGGGCATTCTCCAGATATGCAACACCATCAGACAACCTTTCTCCTTCCTTTTCTCTCTCTCTCTATATATATGTTTTTCTTTACTTAAAGGGCCAAATGTATACAACCATTTTTTTTTCCCAAAGTAGGTTCCATTCCCACTGAAGTACTAAAACAAATAGCCAGAATTCCACAACAGTGTGTTGCACAGCCAGCCAAATTCCTTTGCAGATGTGCCTCCTAGGCAGTCATATGCTGGTGAAGATGTCAGGCTAACTGTCGTGTCCATAGAGTGCTTTCCATCAGGCAGTGCAAGAATCCCTTAGTCAGCCTTCCCCAGCACTATCTCATTGATCAGACCCTCTCCCAGAATGAACAGGCTACAAAACCAGCTGCTCAGAGGAAATGCAATCTCCCTCATGGTCTTTTGTAGCAAGGAAGCCTTTCCACTACAGGTTTGACCATGCCAGTGAGCAACTGGCATTGACTCCTGGCCTTTAGAGTACGGAGCTAGTTAAAAGTGATAAATCAAAACAAAGTGAAGTTAAAGGTTTGGCATTCTATTGCTACTCCTCTGTTTCTGTTTCTTCACAATATGAGGAACATAAACCCTTGCAGAACATTTTATCAAGGGCTGCTAGTTACACTGACATTAAGCAAGGTGCTTCCTTAGTTAACATTAGCTGCAAACTCAGGATATGTTTTACCTCTCTGTTTCAGCTTGCAAAAACTAAGATAAGTCACAATTTCCATAGTACAAAGCAGAAGTGTCCCACACTTTCAAATCCTATTTCCTGGGCCTATTTCCCATCATAACTCTTCCAACCTTAGTGATGCTGAATACTGAATAACCTATCTCCACAATTTTCTGAAGCATATTCCACATATTTTCCCAATAAGCTAGCTCTGTTCCCTCCTCTTTTTCGACCTCTTTCCTGCTCACTATGGAAGCAGTGGCTGGCTACATGTCCTGAGTGGCTAGGCCTATGAATTAGTATCTGGAAGTCATGAGTGAATAGAAGACAAAAGGCATGTCTCTTAGTCTGTAGGTGGATGTGGAAACAGAAGCACATGGAACCTCAGCCTTGATGAGGACAGACCTCAGGCTTGTGCCATGCAAACACAGGCAGCTGTCTGGCCAGTGCTGTCAGTGGAAACCCTTAGGAAGCTTATATCTAGTGCTCAGGGGAAGTCAACAACAGACCATGAAGTGTCTATGTCCCATGGTTCATTTTTATAGTAGTCTACACAGTGATGGATGGATGTGATGGATTTGGGCGTCAAGGGTGTTTCTGCTGGGCAAGGTCATTAGCCTGTGGTGCAATAGGTACTGCTGCCAGTTCATCTGAGTAAGTGACCTGACACGAGGCAAGCCCAGACCCTGCAGAGAGCCACTCTTCCTTGAGCTTGATCTTCTTGATCTTCTGTACCACAAAAGCCAGATGATGCAGTGCAGAGCATTAGACCTGAATGTCACAACTGCCCAAAAGGACAGTATCTTATGCATACATTATCTCTTTCCCCTTGTGTAAGTAGGAAGCGAATCAGTAGGAGTTTTGCCTTAAGCAGAGCACAAAGATACATCAGGGGCATCCAAGAGAGACTCTCCAAAGTTACCTGAGATTTAGGTTTGAGCTGTTTCCTCAGTGGGTCTTAGGTTAGGGAAAAAAAAGCCTTTCTGTTAAAATTTCTGCTTGGCAGGGATTCTGAGTCATTGCCAAGAAACCCAATCTCGTTTATCACCAGTTAGGTCCTTGAAATACATCCTCTAGTCTGAACAACGCAACTAGCAGCAAGGAGAAGAGATACACATCTACACAAGCACCATAACACTGAACTGCTTCTTCTCTTGTGGTGATGTAAAGAAATCCCCACAGAGTAGCTGAAGGTTTTGCAAAAAATACTCTTAGAAATGCATTGCTGCTGAAGAAATTTCTGTGATCTATAGGGTCTAAGAAACTGCAGCACTATGACCATAATTCACTACTTCTCCTTGAAAATACATCTTACTCCAAGTGGCATGGAATGAAGGTAGGGACAGGGAGGCAAAGTGGAAATATTTCAAGAAACAGAAAAGGGATAATTGTATTTCAGGACTGATTTTGTCCTAATTCAGCTTTTCTTTCACAGGCTCAGAGTCCACCTTCCCCAGCCCTGCTGGATGTCAAGGTGTTAGATTTCTTGCAGACAAGATAATGCAGGTGTTGCAAAAGGACCTTGCAAAAGGACAGTGTAACTGTTTTATGGATTCAGAAGATGTGAACTTGCTGCTCCTTTTCTGCAAGAGATCCCTTGTGTAAGCTTGGGTAAGACATGTCACTTTCATCCCCTCTGTCCTTTTTGGCTAGGGACTGTTTCTTATTAGCTTTGTGCAGAGCTCTTGGCACACACAGACTCTGATCTTGGTGAAGGTCCTTGGCTAACAACAGGACAACAGGGATGAGAGGGGCGTACTGATAATAAAAGTCATTGTTCTGAGTGAGTGCATGTGATGATAGATACTGAACACTTAATTCACTCCCCCTGAGCATTCAGGAATATTTGAAACGCCCCAGGAGTATTTGAAACATTCACAGAAGGCTGACTGACATGACTCAGGACCTGTGGGACACTTTGAAACAGCAGCTTGAAGCCAGGCAGAATACCATAGGGCATCCCAGATGGTTTTAAATGCCTGAAGTGAGAGAAATGAACAGACCTCTGGAGCCCTTCCTCCTTGAGCTGGGGCCTCTGTACAATGAATTGACATGCACTGTTTTGCCTCCTCACTCTCTTTTCTACACAAGGCAACTCACCACTCCCAAAACCAAAGGAGTGATAATACTGTAGCTCACTGAAAGGAAGGAAATTCAAAATAGCTTTTCCAGGTTACATCATAACAGGCAATATATAAACCAGGGAGGGTCTTGCATGGGCCTCTCTTTTCATATGGTCAAGCTGCAAACAAGGGTGTAACTTGCAGTGATAAGCTCACCTTTGCTGTAGAGGACTACTGCAGCCTATAGCCAGTGTAAAGGGGCATCAGAGGGGAGCCATGGGTTGAGCAGCAGGGGTGAGCACTCATTCTGTATGCAGTGAATTGGCCACAAACTTGTAGATCATGTTAACAGGGGTGTTCAGATTTTTTCCCATGAGCTATGCCAGAGGAAAAGGTGCTGCTATCCTAGCCCAGCCACCAGAAGACTTATGAAGAAGAAAAGTGGTTCTATTCCTTATCTCATAAAAAAAAAGCAAAAGGTGGAGATCAAGTATCAAGGCTTGCCATCACCTCCTTGTAATTGGATAATCTTATGTTGAGTCTCAATAAGCAGAAAAAGAAAGAAAAGGGGGGGGGGGGAAGTTTGCCTATTTGTATAAAATGCAGCTATCATTTTACATATTTATAGGAAATAAAACAAACTAAGGATCAATAATCCTTGGGAGGAGGAAGTGAAGAGAGAAAGGGAGTTAAGAATCTACATATAGCTCCAGGGAAACCTGAAGGGAATAATTAAACATAAAATCTAACGTACTTTAGTAGCTCAAGGATATCTCCTATAAATGTAAGTTAAGATGTAGATCCTCCCCAAGGACTGGTTCCTTAACCACGTGGGTTAAGTAAGTGTCTAACAGCTTGTCAGCTAGATACAAGGAAAGAGACCAACCTTTAGATTTAATCTTGTGATAAGTAGATTAAATGTAGTTTTCTTTCCCTTTTGTCATCCATGTCTTTGTAAATCTTTGTAACTGTAGTGTGTGTTCTGGGTTTTACAAACATTTTTATTTATTATTATTATTACCTGCTTTTGCTTTCGAGGCCTGCTTTGAGCTTGGTCTAGTCAGTGGGAAAAATCCATGATCCCAGGACTTAGAATAGAATAGAATTAAGCAGGTTGGAAGAGACTTTTGAGGTCATCGAGTCCAACCTATCATCCAACACCATCTAATCAACTAAACCATTGCACCAAGCACCTCATCCGTCTCTTCCTAAACACCTCCAGTGATGGTGACTCCACCACCTCGCTGGGCAGCACATTCCAATGGCCAATCACTCTTTCTATGAAGAACTTCCTAACATCCAGCCTAAACCTCCCCTGGCACAGCTTGAGACTGTGTCCTCTTGTTCTGGTGCTGATTGCCTGGGAGAAGAGACCAACCCCCACCCAGCTACAACATCCCTTCACTTAGTTGTAGACAGCAATAAGGTCTCCTCTGAGCCTCCTCTTCTCCAGGCTAAGCAACCCCAACTCCCTCAGCCTCTCCTCATAGGGCTTGTGTTCCAAATTCCTCCCCAGCTTTGTTGCCCTTCTCTGGACACATTCCAGCAAGTCAACATCTTTCCTAAACTAAGGGGCCCAGAACTGGACACAGGACTCAAGGTGTGGCCTAACCAGTGCTAAGTACAGGGACAGAATGACTTCCCTGCTCCTCCTGGCCATGCTGTTCCTGATACAGGGCAGGATGCCATTGGCCCTCTTGGATGCCTGGGCACACTGCTGACTCATGTTCAACCTACTGTTGACCAGTACCCCCAGGTCCCTTTCTGCCTGGCTGCTGCCCAGCCACTCTGACCCCAGCCTGTAGCCCTGCATGGGGTTGTTGTGGTCAATGTGTAGAACCCAGCGCTTTGATGTGTAAAATCTCATGCTGTTGGACTCTGCCCATCTGTCCAGCCTGTCTAGGTCCCTCTGCAGAGCTCTCCTACCCTCTAACAGATCAATATCTGCTTCAGAGCTTGCAATATGGTTAAAGAGGGAACCAGCTCAATGCAGGGAGAGATCATGGAGGTTTAATATGCCCAGGCGTCTAATGTGCCCCACCTCCCTTTATAATCCTGTCTGATTTTCTGTGAGTAGTGATGGTTTACAATCACTATGCTGCTGTGAAGTCTACTGGATGAGACTGCTGGCTTGCTTCTCCTGGGGCTCCTCTCACTTATAGCCTGGTCCAACGCAGATCTCCAACAGCCAGCACAGCCAATTGCTTGTTGCATCTACGCACCCACCTCTGGAGCCATGACAAGCCAGTACTTTTCCCTTGGCATCAGCTGGAGTGCCTTAAATTGCCACTGCAAGTGGAGCCAGAATACACTGTGAGCTGCTCTCACTGCAGTCATCATGTGTGCTGCACACATGCCCACAGAGGCAGGTGATTTCTCAAAGCTAGAGTTACAGGAGTCAATACTGTGAACTGTAAGTGGATATTGTCTCCCTCCCTGCCAGGTATTCCCCACAGTATGGCAGAAGAGAAAAAAGAGAAGAAATCATAAGGCCGAGTACTCTCTCCTTGTGTTTTTCCTCGCTGTGAGGCATTATTCACACCTCTGAAGGCACACACAAATATTTACTAACAATGATTAATAAGCTGTAGTTGTAGTTTATTGCCAGACAAGGTCATCAAAACAAATGCAGTGGGTGGACTTTCAAAAGGATTGAATGTTTTTAGGCCCATCGGAAATATTTATAGTGTTCTTAACCCAATAAAAGGCAGGTTGAATCTCATCGGCACAGGGTCAGGAAGGGCTCTGGCCTTTTCGACGCAGCACAGTGCAGCTGGCCAAGTGCATTAGATTGCTTCCTAACTGCTCCAGGACTGCGTGACAGAAGCTATCAGGTCACTGTGAAATTTAGTGCAGACCCATAACATTACACAGGGCTGATGTTATTATTTTTTTTTAAGTGATAAAAATAAGATAAATTCCTTCTTGCATTACATGTAGATGAGCAGAGTTTTTAAAGGAACTGCTTCTGTTCTTCACATGGTGGCAGAAAGACAGTGGCTGTAATGAATTGCAGTTAGAGCTGAAGTATTTGTGTGACCCTTCAAACAAAGACCTTCACGCTGAAGCTTTTAACCTTTCTTAACTCCTAATGAAAGACATACTTTCCAGTTAGGTGACTAATATGTGTGAATCATCCCAGGATAAAGATGTATCACAGACACTAGACAGTGCAGCAAACTAGATCTGCTCATATGAATCCATTTGCAGGCTCATAGCTTGAGGCGTGAGGTACAACGCTATGTACATAAGCAAACATTCTAAGTAAACGATTTCTCTGATGATATTTTTCAGCCACCTTTTCAGAGTCTGCACCCCAAAATGTAGTGTTTTGACAGGCAGCAAAGCTGTGGAGAGACAACATGTCTCACCTCCCTCACCCTAAACTTTGCATAATAATATAAATGCTGAACTTGCCTGGAAATAAGCTCTAGAATCCTAACTGGCAAATATGAAATAATTTCTGTTATTTCAATTCTTGAAATATTATATGGCAAGCAAAAGCACCACAGTAGTTATGTTTGGTTGGTTGGTTGGGGTTTTTGTTTGGGTTTTTTGGTGTTTTTTTTTTTTTTGTGATTTCTTCGTTTGTTTGCTTGTTTGGTTTTGTTTTTCGTTGTTTTAGAAAACAATGCACTGGTTGTTTTACCTGGTGTTCCACATATCACTGTGGCTAGATTTAAAGCTATCCTGTGCATGGAATTATGCAGAAAACCCTGTTCCACAATTTCTCAGCAGCTCTGCATTTGGAAATTAGAATAGAATAGAATAGAATAGAATAGAATAGAATAGAATAGAATAGAATAGAATAGAATATACCAGACCAGACCAGACCAGACCAGACCAGGTTGGAAGAGACCTTCAACATCATCAAGTCCAACCTATCATCCAACACCACCTAACCAATTAAACCATGCAACCAAGCACCCTGTCAAGTCTCCTCCTGAACACCTCCAGTGATGGTGACTCCACCACCTCCCCGGGCAGTCCATTCCAATGGGCAATCTGTGTCCTCTTGTTCTGGTACTGGTTGCCTGGGAGAAGAGACCAACCTCTGCCTTTCTGCAACCCCCCTTCAGGTAGTTGTAGACAGCAATAAGGTCACCCCTGAGCCTCCTCTTCTCCAGGCTAAGCAACCCCAGCTCCCTCAGTCTCTCTTCACAGGGCTTGTGTTCCAAGCCCCTCACCAACTTTGTTGCCCTTCTCTGGACTTGTTCCAGCAAGTCAACATCCTTCCTAAACTGAGGGGCCCAGAACTGGACACAGTACTCGAGGTGTGGCCTAACCAGTGCAGTGTACAGGGGCAGAATGACCTCCCTGCTCCTGCTGGCCACCCTGTTCCTGATGCAGGCCAGGATGCCATTGGCCCTCCTGGCTGCCTGGGCACACTGCACTGAGAAAGGATTGATCATTCTCTACCTTTGCCTTCTAAACAGTAAGTGATTTCTGCAGCCTGTTTGTCTAGATTTCCTCTCTAGCCAATAGGGACTTTCTTAGACAGTGTCTTAGAACAGGATGAATTGCCTTTGGGCATGGTTATATCTCTCCACCACTTTTACAGGCAGTAGAAGAAACCTAAATTATCCTAGATGCTTAGCTGAGCTGCTCAGCTTTACCTGAAAGATTGATTTAGGTACGGACTTATTCAAGAGGAACAGTGCCTCACTTGACTTTAAGCTTCACTTTCACTTCATAGTTTCATAGTTTCATAGTTTCATTCAGGGTTGGAAGGGACCACAAGGATCATCTAGTTCCAACCCCCCTGCCATGGGCATGGACACCCCACACTAGATCAGGCTGGACAGAGCCTCATCCAGCCTGCTCTTAAACACCCCCAGGGACGGGGCCTCGACCACCTCCCTGGACAACCCATTCCAGGGTTTCACCACTCTCATGGTGAAGAACCTCCTCCTCACATCCAGCCTGAATCTCCCCACCTCCAGCTTCATTCCATTCCCCCTAGTCCTATCACTACCTGATATCCTGAGAAGTCCTTCCCCAGCCTTCTTGTAGACCCCCTTCAGATACTGGAAGGCGACAATTAGGTCACCTCGGAGCCTTCTCTTCTGCAGACTGAACAGCCCCAACTCCTTCAGTCTGTCCTCATAGGAGAGGTGCTCCAGCCCTCTGATCATCCTCGTGGCCCTTCTCTGGACACGTTCCAGCACCTCCACATCCCTCTTGTAATAGGGGCTCCAGAACTGGACACAGTACTCCAGGTGGGGTCTCACCAGGGCTGAGTAGAGGGGGAGGATCACCTCCCTCGACCTGCTAGCCACACTTCTCCTGATGCAGCCCAGGATCTGATTGGCTTTGCGGGCTGCAAGTGCACACTGAGAGCTCATGTTGAGCTTTTTGTCCACCAGCACCCCCAAGTCTCTCTCCTCAGGGCTATCCTCCAGCCAGTCACTGCCTAGCCTGTATTTGTGCCTGGGATTGCCTCGACCCAGATGCAGGACCCTGCACTTGCTCTTATTGAACTTCATGAGGTTGGCCTGTGCCCACCTCTCCAGCCTGTCAAGGTCCCTCTGGATGGCCTCCCTTCCCTCCAGCGTGTCTGCTGCACCACACAGCTTGGTGTCATCAGCAAACTTGCTGAGGGTGCACTCAATGCCACTGTCCATGTCCCCCACAAAGATGTTGAATAAGATAGGTCCCAGGACTGATCCCTGAGGGACTCCACTTGTCACTGGCCTCCACTGGGACATGGAGCCATTGACAGCCACTCTTTGGGTGCGGCCATCAAGCCAGTTCCTTATCCATCTAGTGGTCCACCAATCAAACCCATGTGTCACCAGTTTGGACACCAGGATGTGGTGCGGGACAGTGTCGAAGGCTTTGCTCAGGTCCAGGTAAACGACATCAGTTGCTCGCCCCTCATCTATTAATTTTGTCACCTGCTCATAGAAGGCCACCAGGTTGGTCAGGCAGGATTTGCCCTTGGCAAAGCCATGCTGACTGTTCCCAATCACCTCTTCACTATTCTTTTGAGCGAGTAGTGACTCCAGGAGGATCTGTTCCATGATCTTTCCAGGCACAGAGGTGAGACTGACTGGCCTGTAGTTCCCTGGTTCCTCCTTCTTGCCCTTTTTGAAGATGGGGGCAATGTTTCCCCTTTTCCAGTCTGTGGGGACTTCACCAGACTGCCAGGACTTTTGAAATATAATAGAGAGGGGTTTAGCAACCTCATCTGCCAGTTCTCTCAGCACCCGTGGGTGTAACCCGTCGGGTCCCATGGACTTGAACACTTTCAGGTTCTTCAGATGATCACGAACCTGATCTGCACTTACAATGGGCAGTTCTTCCTCCCTGTCCCTGGCTTTGACTTCCATAACATCAGGAGTGTGGCTAGAGGCCCTTGCAGTGAAGACTGAGGTAAAGAAGTTATTAAGTACCTCAGCCTTTTCCTCATCACAGGTGACCATGTCACCATTTTCTTTTCTGAGGGGGCCCACACCTTCCCTAGTCTTCTTCTTCCCATTAATATACCTGTAAAAGTTCTTAGTATTCCCTTTAATCTCCCTGGCTAGATTCAACTCAAACTCTGCTTTGGCTTTCCTGACCAGGACTCTTGCTGCTCGGGCAGCTTCCTTGTATTCCCCCTGTTCTACCTGTCCTTCCCTCCACTTCCTGTAGAGTTTCCTTTTAAGTAATAGTGTGTCCAGTAGCTCCTTGCCCATCCAGGCAGGCCTCCTAGCATTCTTACCTGCTTTTCTTTGTTGGTACACAGAGCTCCTGGACACAGAGGAGGTGGTCCTTGAATACTGACCAGCTGTCCTGGGTCCCTCTTCCCTCCAGGGCTTTGTCCCATGACACTTTGGCTAGCAGATCCCTGAAGCGATCAAAATCTGCATGCCTAAAGTCTAGGGTCATGAGCTTGGAATACTTCCTCCTGATTGCCCTGAGGATGTTAAATTCAACTGCTTCATGGTCACTGCAGCCAAGGCCGTCTATGAGCCTCACATTGCTTACCAGCCCTTCCCTGTTGGTGAGAACAAGGTCCAGCATAGCACCATTTCTTGTTGGTTCCTCCACCATTTGGAGGAGGAAGTTGTCTTCTATGCAGTCCAGGAACATCCTGGATTGCTGGTGCCTTGCTGTGTTGTCCCTCCAGCAGATGTCCGGGTGGTTGAAATCACCCATGAGGACCAGGGCTTGTGACCTGGAAGCTGCTTCTATTTGCCTATGGAGGGCCTCATCTGCTTGGATCTGCTGGTCAGGTGGCCTGTAGGAGACCCCCACAGTAATATCTTCTTCCCCTGTCCTGCCTTTAATTTTGACCCATACACTCTCAACTAGCTTATCATCCCTCCCCAGTTGGAGCTCCACTGATTCCAACTGGCTATTGACATAGAGGGCAACACCTCCTCCTCTCCTTCCCTGCCTATCCTTCCTAAAGAGTTTATACCCATCTATGCCTACATCCCAGTCATGGGATTCATCCCACCAAGTTTCAGTAACAGCCACTATGTCGTGGCATCCCAGCAGCACAGTGGCACTTAACTCATCCTGTTTATTGCCCAAGCTGCGCGCATTCGCATAGAAGCACTTCAGCTGGGCTGGCCCTGTCCTCCTCTTGTGCCAAATCCCCTCGGTTTCCACAGAATGTCCTGGTGGATCATTCGTGGCTTGCCTCAGGGTAGCAAGTTGAGAGCCCTTACCAGCTCTCCTTCTCTCTGCTGCTGGTGAGCTGCCCCTCTGTTTGTCACCAGCCAGCAGGAGACTATTAACCCCTTCCCCCTTCAAATCTAGTTTAAAGCCCTATCAATGAGCCCTGCCAATTCCTGCCCCAGGATTCTTATCCCACTCTGGGACAAGTGTGTCCCATGAGTTGTTTTCAGCTCAGTTCATCTGCTTGCTGCATTTAGTTGAATGGAAGTAAAGCACTCTATGTGGGCACTGAGTGAGCATACCCACATACAGGTTATAGGCAAAGAAATGTTAATTTAATATTCATAGAATCACAGAATCACAGAATCACCAAGGTTGGAGGAGACCTCAAAGATCATCAGGTCCAACCCAGCACCATACACCTCGTGACTAAGCCATGGCACCAAGTGCCACATCCAATGCCCTCTTGAACACCTCCAGGGATGGTGACTCCACCACCTCCCTGGGCAGCACATTCCAATGCCTAACAACTCTCTCTGTGAAGAACTTTCTCCCCACCTCAAGCCTAAACTTCCCCTGGCATAGCTTGAGACTGTGTTCTCTTGTTCTGTTGCTGGTTGCCTGGGAGAAGAGACCAACCCTCTCCTGGCTACAACCTCCCTTCAGGTAGTTGTAGAGAGCAATAAGGTCTCCCCTGAGCCTTCTCTTCTCCAGGCTGAACAACCCCAGCTCCCTCAGCCTCTCTTCATAGGGCATGTGCTTGAGGCCTCTCACCAGCCTCGAATCACAGACTCCTAGAAAGGCTTGGGTTGGAAGGGACCTCCAGAGGTCATCTAGCCCAAGCCTTCTACAGTGAGCAGGCACATCCTTGACTAGATCAGGTTTCTCAGAGCCTTGTTGAGACTGATCTTGAATATCTCCAGGGATGGGGACTCAACTGCCTCAGCAGGCAACCTGTTCCAGTGGTCCACCACACGCATGATAAAGAACTTGTTCCTAACATCCAATCTAAATCTACTCTTTTCTCATTTCAAACCATTGTCCCTCATTTTATCACTGCAGGCCTTTGTAAACAGTCCATCTCCAGCCTTCTTGTAGACTCCCTTCAGGTGCTGGAAGGCTGCTATTAGGATGCTCTATACTAAGCCTCATTACCTTTCAAGTACACATCTAGAATACTTCCTATGTTTCAAATACATATGCTACTTTAATCTGAATCCATGTTCAGCTGGAGATATATCCCTGATGCTAGATATTTAGAGAAGTGTTTTCACGTGAGCTGGCTTAGATTTAGAGTTCATGTCCTCAAAGATATTTCCATTCAAATGAATAGAAGCTACAGGACTAAATATATTTGAGGATCTGGAGTTATGTCCTGTTTTCAAAATAACAGGCACTTAAGAGATTAAGCTTTATTGGGAGTCAGTGAAACAGAGGCTCCTGAATTCTCCTGGAAAATATATCCAGGTTGCAAAGTTTGTGCTGAATTTCTTAAAGAATCATTTTTCTTAATTCATAAGGCAAGATTCCCAGGAGTAAAGACATGTTCCTCCTGCATTTACCTATTAATTTCTGCTTCTGTATAATCATAGCTCATCTGAACCTATCAAAACCTCATCTTGGAAATGGTATGGTGTTTGAGTCTAATGCTACAGTCTTCCATAAAACAGCTGTACCAATAATAAACACACACATACACACTTTTTTATATATATATATATATATATATATATACACATATATACATATATATATATATATATATATATATATATACTTAAGAATATATAGACCCATAAGCCTTTTCAGTTGCTAACATATTTCATGCTAGATCTCTGGAACTACTACGACTATGAATATAAATAGCAAAAATTATTTTCTTTAAGCTGACCTCCATCAGCAAAAAAACTCATGAAAGATTAATTTGAGCTGTGGCCAAAAGAAGATGGGATTGCCATCTTTACTCCTATTCCCATTGCTCTTTGCTGAATTTTATGAAAGATGTATCAGAAGTGCTTGGGGGAAAAAAAAAAAGCCACAACAGTCAGTTTGACACTTTTACTGCCAGAGCTCAGACAAGATACCAACTTTCACTGTGGTGAAAAACACTACTTTAGTGGGATTTATCTGATGGTCCCATGGGAAGTGATTGTCATCTAAATATAGAAGAAAATTACACTTGTCATCACTAATGAGTGACGTTCTTAATTTCTTTTTAATTTTTATCTTGCTTATTCCTCTCAGATGCTCAGTGCTCATGAACTGTAAGGCTGCTAAGAACCATCAGGCCATCTTGTCTTACCTTCAGTGTAAGCAATTTTCGTTGCCCCACGGATGCCCAGCAAGAGGTGAGGCTTACTTTGTGTAAAATAACAGGAATAGACACAAATTAGGGTAGAAAAATAAGATTCCTCAGAAATCTCGATTTCTAGGCACATGATCAACTTCTGCTGCCATACTGAGTCATCAGTTATCTGTAATTCTTTGTCTGCATGTCCCTAACTATGTAAAATATAGCACAACAGTGGAACTCAGTTTACTTTTATTACATTAGCCATAAGCTCAAATGTGCAAGTGTGGACATTTGTGGCATCTGCCATGCCACAGTGTTTTCATACTGCAGCAATGTGACCATGTGCAAGAACCATTAATGTGTTTTGCAGGAAAGAAACGCGCTGCATTTCTCCATGAAGAAGTTAGATGTGTGTTTGCCTCTGGAAGAAAGGTGAGCTGAAGGTCTGGCTGTATCTCTCCATGGTTAGTGATGCATTGCACACTTTCCTTCAGAACTCTGTTCCAGATAATGCAGTTTCACATCCTCCTAATGCTCCCTGGTTTGAATTTAATTTGTATGCAGTTCGTGTCACTTAGGAACAAGGGGAAAGAAATAACACAGTTGTAGTACATGATAATAATGCCTTTTCCCACTGTTTTTCTGTCTTGAGTAACTGAACTAGAAATTCTCTAGGACAAGGAATGATTCTTAACATGGCTATTCAGAATGGCCAACACCCCTCAAGGCCAAGGTTTCTGGGACTACTGCAAAATACTCTGTGGAAAAGTGGGAAGAGGGAGAATTGCTATGTAGTCTCTGCTGGATGTATTGACTAGGTCTCGATTAGCCACAAAGGGGAGGCAAGGTCATGAATCTTCCAGAATGTCTCCTTCTCCAGTATTTAGGTAAAAAGCATCTGATTTTGTGCTTGGTTGGTCTTCCAATATTTGCAGTGGAGGGTTTTTTCCTAATTGTTCACAGTGTCTTGTGGTGGAAAGTGACAACTCATCTTGATCCTGTGTGGAATTAGAAGTAGCATGACATTCCCCAAGGTTATAACAAAGCCACTGTGAAAATAAAAATACATCATCAGGGCTGGCACAAAAGTGAAGGTCCTGTTTGATCCTTTTGTGTAATTTCTGCTTTGTCTGTGACTCTAGCTATTTCTGGACAGCCACAAAACCTCAGACAGAAGATGTGGAGACCCAAGCCATAGCAATGGGGGACAAGATACTACTAGGTCCACTGAAGTTAGTGTTCCTCAGAAATATTACTTTTCTACCATCCAACCACACAGTTAAGCAGGTCACACTTTTTCTTCTCACCTGAACTGTTAGATATCCTGTCCTTTTCCCAATGAAGCAGTCATTTCTGATGTGGGGGTGAAAGAGCTGAGCTGGTGAAGTGCCATTCATGAGATAATTTGCCTTTTATCCTTCACTTCAATACTTGTCCTGTTTAGTTTTTTGAATATTGTATTATGTTATCAATCTTTTTTTCTCCAAAAGGCGATTTGCTGCCTTATTTATTTGGATGCAACTCATCAGTACTCCTTTTGGTGAAACAGTTAAATCAAAAAAATCTCTCTCAAGAGAAGACCCCTGATGCCATGAGGGCCATTCAAGCTGTAGCAGTTCATCCCAAGACACTTGACTTCAATTCTCATTTGTCTTCCACTGTGTCAGACTGAAGCTTCTGTCCTGAACATTTTTTGTGCCCATGACAGAATTTAACCACTTGAAGAAGTACAGAGACTGCCTCTGCTCTGGAGATGTCCAGATTTGCAACAGAGAGTGATCAACTGTAAGCTGAGTTTTGTACATCTGTGAGTGAGATGCTGGCTACTAATACTATGTCCAGTTCAAGTGTCAGACAACAATAGTGAATTTACAGAAGTTTCCTGGGTACTAATTCTCAGCTCTGAGAAGATCCTCTCCAATTGCAGTCTTGTGCAGATAGATCAGTTCTATCAAATCCCACGCTGTGAGCAGGAGTATTCTCTGGGTTTTACCCATGTACAATGTGGGTTGGTTATTGGTTTGGTGGTTTTTTTTTTGATGAATAAAGGGATGTGGAACACACTAAGAAGAAAGCCCACCTCATGGCATCCTAAGTTTTCTTTCAAATAGCATTTTCCCTCTTCACAGCAATTTAGAGAACTTTCAAAGAAGGTCAAGATGAGCAAAAAAGCTTCTGTAAATATTACATTAAACATCTGTATGCTCTTCCTTTTCCAGATTGTCAAAGGAAGGAAACACAAGGGATGAATACCATCGAGCAAGCTGTGAGCAAGCAACTGTGACTGTGACCTGGCAGTGACCAGCACTTTTCTTCCTTTTCTGTCTGCTGCAATGCTTCATGGCTCTGATGATGAGAAAGCCTCTGCAATTATTTCAGCGTAAGTCTGTTTCAAAACCAGCTTCCTCCATGCACCCCCTGTAGTGGTCTTTTGATAGTCTTCATTTTATTTCTATATTTAGTCACAGCCATAATTATTCTAAAGTCAGAAGTGAGATACTGCAATAACTGTTATTTCCACCTACTGAATGTCTCCAGACCAGATAGAAACACCAACAAAGGAAATGTTTTGCTTAAGTAAAATTCAATTTTTGTGAGACAAATACAGAAGACATCACTTGGCACAGTTTACCAAACAAAAAGATCCTTTGTTTCTTTCTGAAAAGAGTGAAAAGAGAGGTGAAAAAAAAATTGACCACTTCCACTTGATAATTGATTAACCTCTCTGGCTTGTAGGAGGCTAGTCAGCAAGGTCTGGTAAACTGAGATCCCTCTGCAATTTTCACTGCAATAGCTAGGGCTTTGTAGATACCAGATCAGCAATTCCAGGGCAGAGGCTTTAAACTCTCAAGATCTGTCCTTGGTAAAAGTGGTACACTGCAAAGCAGGGTATAAACTTACAGCAGGGGATCTAGCTTGTGCTAGCTCTTAAAGGAATATTGTCCATACAGTGATATTCAGGGGGAAAAAAAATTAAACAGAAATCTGTGTTTGCTTTTAAAGCCCATTTGATTGCATTCAGACCTGGTGATGGATGTTTCTTAGGACAAATGTAGCTTTTATTCAGCTCAGTTTACTCACTTCCATTTTCCAGAGGCTGTGCAAGGGCTTAATGCAGTTTAACTAAGCCATTATAAATGCACTTGGTTGTGAAAGCCAGATTTAACCTTCCTCAATGCCACTGTGTCAAAAAATGCTCTAGTCATGGGGGTATTTCCAAGAATAGTGCTAATATGGGTTAGGTCAGCTGTGGAGTGAGAGCGGTTATACTTAAATGCCATGAGTCGGACTGCTTACAAGAGCTCTCTCCCTTCACTCAATATGGAAAAAGGCTGAGCAGAGTGATTTCCTTCATTTTTAGCTAAATTAGCCTTTAGGAGTATCTTGCAGTCTGCACACATAGGTTACTACATTTTGAAAGTAAATAGTCTCTCTATGGATCTGTTTGCACTAGTGTAATACCGTAAACCAACTCACAACTCTATTGAATGAGAGAGTATAACTACCGAAAAGATAAATAAATTATTCTGGGCTCTCTGGAAATGTAAGTACTCAGTACTCCAGATGAAAACCTTTTAAGGTGTTTGGCAACAGTATTTCCTGCTCCTGTTTGTCTTTACTCTAGGCCCATCAGCTTCATTAATAATGGAAGAGGATAAAATGGTACCTAAGACAATCTTTGTGTTCCTAAGGACATTGATTGCAATTCGGTTGTAACTGATTCTTGACCTTTAAAAGCTTTTCCTCTTCTGAGGGCTGGAATCTGGAGATCAGGGAAAGATGAAATTTAAAAGAAGTTTAATGAGAGATTTAATTTAATAAAAAAAAATTAAAAAGAAAGGGCAAACAAAAAAAATCACACAGAAAAAAATATATGTAGAAAATGGAGTTTGTAGAAACGTTATAATCTCCTCAATCAGCAGTGAAGTTATTTGAAATTCTTCCCATTTCTATACCAAATATCAGCTGTTTCATTCTTTGCTGATCTGATGAAAGTGTGAACTGATTCCCATCACTCTGGGCACCAGGTGACTGTTAGAGGCAGAGCATGTCTTCTTTGACTTACCAAATATGCTTGGTTTAGCTTTGTAGTTACATACATAGAATCATAGAATCAATAAGGTTGGAAAAGATCTCAAAGATAATCAAGTCCAACCTGTCACCCAGCACCTCATGACTACTAAACCATGGCTTCAAGCGCCATGTCCAATCCCTTTTTGAACACCTCCAGGGATGGTGACTCCACCACCTCCCTGGGCAGCACATTCCAATGGCTAACAACTCTCTCTGTGAAGAACTTTCTCTTCACCTCGAGCCTAAACTTCCCTTGGCTGCTTAGCAGCATATGGATACCTCTCCAAGACACCAGTGAATTTCTGACCAGAAATCCAGTGAAAAGGGTTTTTTCAATCACTGATTAGGAAACCTACAAAGAAGCAATTCCTTAAATGCTATTGCAACAAACCACCAGTCCCTGATGATTTCTGCAAAACCTTTCTCAGAGTATCTTCAACAATTTTTCTCTTGTAGTGTTGCTGATTCCCCATAGTTTCTGGTTTGTGACCCCTGTTTTCTCAGTTACTCACTTAGCTCCTGAGTAAGAAGTTTGTGCTTATTATAACCACTAGGATATTACTGTATTGAGGTCATCACTGCACAGACTCATCCTTGCATTTTGACACCATATATTCCAAAGTTTTAATTCCTACCCAAAAAGAGCAGTGAGAGAACAGCTATAAGCATGATCTTAATACTCTGATATATACAGGTCTGTGGTGACAGGTTGGACTTGATGATCTTTGAGATCTCTTTCAACCTTGGTGATACTGTGATACTGTGATCTCTAAGCATGGAGTAGTTCATAAACTGAACCACACAAAGAAGTCCTTGGATTGCTGGACCTTAGACACTTTTCTGACACTTTCTAAGCCCTCAAAGACTGCAGTTCAATGGATGATCCCCAGAGGTCCATTCCAACCCTACCATTCTATGATTTTATGATTCTAATCTCTGTCATCTTAAACTTTGCTCATATTTCAGCAGGTAAACACATTGTAAACACTGATACAACTTTCTAGTGAGTGAGGTGCAATGGACTTGATTATCATGGCAAGGCCTTAAAGACTGTCTCTTTAAAAAGAGAAAGTGTATGCATCTGTGTCTTCAATGATGATGCTTTGTGAGGGTTGTGGGTTGCTGATGCCATGAAGGACTCTGAGATGTTGAAGGTGTTGTCCTTGGGAGCTGAGAGTAGCAGGTCTCAGGTGTACCTCTCCTGGACCAGGAAATGTGAGTGCCCAGAGAGTAGTGGTGACCACAGTCAGCTCAGGTCCTTGGTGCATAGGAAGGAGAGATGCCATCAGAACTTTTCCAGATATTTTCCCCTTAAGGACTTTGATGATGACTGTGAGAATATACCAGGGAGGTCACTGACAGCAAATGTCTGCTTGGTGGCTGGTGCCCTCCTCCACCTATTCAGGACCTTACTAGTGCCTTATTCACCCAGTCTTCAATGACTTACAAACTGCAGCATGTGCCCAGGACAGGACAGCATAGCCAAGTGGCTCCACTCAGAGCACACATATACTGAAGGTTTTCCCAGATTTCTCACTGTTACGTGTTCTTTCATAAAGCAGTTCATAGGATGCACTAAGCTGCCCTCAGATGACTCTAGGAGCTAGACCCCCAGAAGACAAACATGTCTATCTCAGAGGCTTTGCATCCCATTCTTGGCTACCAGCCATGTAGACACTGCATAGTGATTTTAGTGCCATCCATGGTTCTCTGGCTGCCTGCTCTCCTAGCTCTCCTCAGCTGGCAGGGTGTGCACTCTGCAGCAGGTTACTCATAGCACAATGTGATTAACATGGCTGGGAACTCTCTGGCACAATGTCCTGAGAGATTTTAAGTGCCAGGAAGTCTAATACCTGCAAATATATTTATCTTCCCTTGAATATTTCATCAAGTTGGAATTCATGAACTGGATCTTTTACAGAGAAGTTTTATGAATTATGTACCAGAATCAATGAGTTCCTACTTTGCCCATATTTTACTTCATCTCAAAGCCACAGTGGGGATCATAGCCCATCAAAGCTGCTGCAGCAATTAGAGATCAAATGGCACTGAAGGAGACAGACATGTTAGGCCTACAGTATTCCCGCTATTCAAGGCCCCCCCAAAAAAATTTCTGCTTAGCTGTGCATTATAGTCTCACTTCTCATTTTATTCTATTTCAGCCTTACTTCCCTGTCTGCTTCAGTGCTTTGAGGAATATGGGGTCCTTGGGAGCAGCCTTGCCACTTCCACTCATCAAACACACCTACATGGCCTTTACCTCTCGCCTATTATACTGACATGGTTGTCTACCTTTCCAGCAGCACTGTTAGGAAATAGCTCTTGTATATTCCCTGCTAGCACTGACTATGCTGGAAGCTGTCAATGTATGTCTGGGGTGGGTTTACTTTATTTTTTATTCCCAAAGAAGACATAAGTATTACACGTGGAGATGTTTCGTGTTGCCAGAATGCTTCTGGTTTAGCCACTGGTAACCCATCATCTTAGCAGAGGTTACTGAAAATCTATATAGCTCTGCATATGAAGTATTTTGTTCAAAACAAAACCCCCCTGTGCACAGGGAGGTGGGAGGGAGGAGAAAGAGGCACAGTTACAAGATGCTAATTGTGCAGCTTGTTGTGCTAGCGGAAGGTGTACTGGTACTGTGCTGATGAGAGCAGTATAAAAATAACCCAGATTGAAGTGATACTTCCACCACTCTCCTGACTCTCACCTCTCCCCTGAATTGCTTTTGCAGGCTGCTGCATAGCTTCTCGTAAGGGCCACTGAGACTGAGTTTTCAGCAGAGTTTAATTAAAGCTGGGATCAGAGGCTTGAGAGACAGTCTCTTTCAAGTTGGCATATAAAGAAGATTGTGCCAAGTGCTTCATAGCAAAATGAAAGAAAGCCTTCCCCTTAAATGTTTTCTGCTTCCCAGCTTTTAGTGTTAGGAACTCATGTGTTCCTTCTATGTTTCCCCAAATATCCAAGTTAAGGAAACTGAAATCCAGATTGCAGTTAAAAACTAAAGGGATTTGTTATAAATCTTTCTTTTGCCATAGTCTTCTTGCTCCCTGGAGCACTGCCAAACTCACTGAATCCAAGTCACCTCAAAGGGAGTTTGCCAACTCCTTCAGCTATCTGCACAAGTATACTTTCCTATAGGGGGAAGCTCTTTGTATCCTGACAATCCCTTCCTCTTCAAATTCTAAGCTAGGGCTCTCACTCCCCATGGTCCTGGAAGGCAGTTTTCTTGCAGCTTCAGACCTATAGTTTTGCAAGGAAGTGGACTCCTGTGTTACTCCTCCTGCACTTCTCAGGTACCAGCACACTGCAGCACTGTGGCATTTTCCCAGCTCTACTGCTGCCGCAGCAGGCTTGTGGTCCAGGACCTGTCTGGACCCTGCACTGCCTAGCAAGCCAGAAAATCTGCTTAAGCAACAAGTTACAGACTTGCATGCTCTGGTACTGAGCCATCTCTAATTGACACCACAGCCTTTACAAAGGCCTGTAGTCATAGGAGGAAAGGCAATGGTTTCAAACTAGAGGAGAGTAGATTTAGATTGGTGCTAGGAACAAGTTCTTTACCTTGAGAGTGGGAAACACTGGAAGGAGTTGCCCAGGAAGATGGTGGAGGCCCCATCCCTGGAGATATTCAAGGTGAGGCTTGACGGGGATCTGGGCAATCTGACCTAGTTGTGGATAATCCTGCTTATGGCAAAAAGAGTTAAATTATATGACTTTTATAGGTCCCTTCCAACCCAAACTATTCTTATTCTATGATTCTATCAGCAGAGACTTCCCTTGTTTCATTGTCTGAGATGTGGAGGTCAGCATGGATTTCATATTTGTGCAAATGTCATTCTATTACAAGCCCAGCCCAGCCACCTAGCTTCTGTCTTCCAGCTACTGACCTGGCTAGAGTGAAGGAGAGCTGATGAACCCAAATGAAACTGGGCTGCTTTTTTTTCTACATGTAAACCTTCCTCCTAGAACTAATCTTTAAACAAAGAATGGCAGAGGTGCAATCTGTCTGCAGTTACAATGCTAATGAAGCCTGTATAGGTTGGTTCTTACATGGCCAAAGTCAAGTCACTTCTGGGAAATAATTGACTGCAGACAGACAAAACTGCCTTGTAAGTTGAGTCCAATGGTAATAACAGGATATTGGATCTGTCCCCTAAGAGATGATGCAGCAAACAGATATTAAGGCTCCAAATTCCTGCCTCTATTGCAATGAACACTTGTACAGAAAATATGCCAGAGACTTGTGGCAAAGTACATTACTTTGCTAGATTTTCAGAGAAATTTCAAGTCAGGGAGTGGCTTCAGGTACAATGGAACAGGCAGCCTCATCTAGTCCCTGAACAGCTTTTTGAAAATGTACCTCTTAAATTACCTGTGTGGCACTGATTTTGTTGCAAGAATTTCCTCTGACTCTTCTGTACTGGTTTTCCTCTTTTAGCTTGGGTTCTCTGCTTGGCTCTCAGCCCCTCTTGTGTTCTGTGGCACAGCTCATACCACTAGCATATTATTTTCTTCTGGTTCTATGTTACTATTCAACCCAAGTCCCTTAAATTTGATGGACTTTCTTTCATAGACATCTTGAAGCCATAGTTCATGTAAATCTTGTGCTGCAGAAAGCCCTGAGCAATGTGATGGACAGCAGTTTTAAATGTACATGGGCAATGGAAGTGAAGTAAAAAATAATAGCACGAAACATTGCCTTAATGAAAAGCAACCAGGCAACTGACAATAAGCTAGACAGTAAGATGAGGAATGTGAAGCCTTTGTCATTGCAGGATAAATGCCATTTTCTGTCTCAAACCTGATGGCTCCAGAACTCCATCAGCAACACTGTTGCCAAAGAGATCTTCCAAGCTCCTAATAAATGTGCAAGATGCACAGCATAATAAGATATCTTCCCTCCTTTTTATTATTATTATTATTATGAGAGGGCATTGAATATAAATTTCACTGATCAGTGTGTGTAATAGAGGATGCTGAGTGCCAACACTGAGAAGAGCCAAGGAAAACAGCCAATAATAAATATCTGTAAGGATAAAACCATCCAAAAGGCAAATAAACACCGTACTAAAACGCTGGAGTTCACAATTCTTTGTCTATGCCCTCTCATACACGGAAGAACAAAGTTATAGACAGAAGCAGGGGAGGAAAAACTGTAAAAATATATGACCAGATTCTGAGATAGTAAGAAGCAAGGTGAGAGAACTGCTAATGGGATCTTTGTCAAAAGCAAAAGGAAAGTGTGCAAAAGGGAAGAAGGAAGAAAACATAACAAATCCTGCAAAGCAATAGTTTGAAGGAAAGTAGCAGCTCTGGGGATTGTTAGCAATGAGTTATCACAAGGCTTCTTGCAGACTCAGCCTTGTCTCTTTCTTCAGCTCTGCATGTGGTCAGAGCTGGAACAGCAAACAGTTCTTGTCTCTTCACCAATTAAGAGATCATAAAACTACACTTATGACTTAATAATAAACTGCACTTCATTTCTTTCTACCTGAGGGAAATGCTGAGTGTGGTAAACTGCTGACAGCACAGGAGAAGATGGTTTAAGAGGAAAGCATCCAAAGCAGAGACAACTCATCTTCTTGCTCTGTGAGAGGAAAGGAAGTTTGCTGCTACCTTACAGGGGGCTCTTCTTCAGACCACAGCAGCTCATGTGTACTGGCAGCCTTACTTGTTGTAGGATCTTCTACTGCAGGTGGATAAGGTCAAAACCATCCCAGAGATGGACCTCTTTTTAGAACTCTGCAAGAGCACACTGTTAGTCTAAATGCTGCACCACATACTACTCCAATAGTCTCAAAGTTTAACACCAAGGCCAACTGCCTTTCTGCCTAATACAGACAATACAATGCCAATAATTTGTTGATATCATGAACTGCAGAGCCATGCTCCTTCCTAAACAAGTGGAATTTGCAAAATACCACCACAAGAGGGGTAAGCAGAAAGACAGAAAGGTTTCTGCACAGATTGACTTCCAGCTTTTTTTTTCCATTTTTTTCCCAGGGATGATGCCCTGTGTGGAGCTTTGCAAAGCACAAAGAGACATCTAATGGTTTGTTAATACATTGCAGCAAGCCTAGTGCTAGAATTGAGGTCATGTGATGAATTCTTCCAGGCCTCTGTTTGCCAGGTATTTATGCTTTTCTTTTTTTCTTCCTATCAAATTTTCCGTCTGTCAGCTCATTTCTCTTGGCTTCCCATTCCTCAAAAGGAATAAAATTTGTACCTCAGAGGTTTTGGAATCTCCCCCTTTCTCAAAACAGGGTTATAAAGGGGGAGGCACTAGAATTTGTTACTGTTGTGACAGAGACAAATCAACTGGAATTTTTTTTCTTCAGCCCAGAAGTATTAGACCACTCTGCCCTTGAGCCCTGAGTGCCTTCTTTCATCAATAAGGCTACTGATGTTAACTGGGTTTGTGTCTGTTTTCCACCCTCTTAGTGCAAGGAAAGGAACCAGCAATTGAATCTATGCCCACGTTTGTCTCAGAACAATGGTTCTGAGCTATATAAAGACTCCTGTTGGGAAAAACAAACACATTTCCAAGAGTACAAGCCTTCTCACACCAGTGAGAAGTGCAGCACACACAGAGCTATATGTTACACAAGGAATGTCTATCAAAGCCACCAATGGAACTCAGGCATTGTTGGCCTCCTTTGTTCAGACTCAGTTTTCTCATTTCTGTTTGTATCAGAAACAACTTTCTTCCTTTTCTCTTCACCCCATGGTAAAAAGAAATAGAATCAGATCGTGTGGACTCACCCAACAGACAGTCTCTCAGCCTGTCCCCATCACCTTTGTTCCTAAGTGGGCATTCCTTAGAATAGAATAGAATAGAATAGAATAGAATAGAATAGAATAGAATAGAATAGAATAGAACAGAATTAACCAGGTTGGAAAAGGCCTTTGAGATTGAGTCCAACCTATCATCCAACACTCTCTAATCAACTAAACCATGGCACCAACCGTCCCATCCAGTCTCTTCCTAAACATCTCCAGTGATCTTTTGACTCATTAGAAATTATTAAAGAGTGTAAAGCAAAGCATTAATATTTTAGATTAAGAGGAGTTCTATGAAGGCAAAATATCCCTTTAATTACTCTCTGTAGTTGCAGGATTTACTAATTGATATTGTAGGATGTTCAGGTTATTGCACACAAGGCAATTTTGAGTAGTTAGAGAACACACCTGGTGATGGGATCAATCACTTCATGGTAGAGCTGTCCCATACAGAAAGGGTGCAGTGGGCAGTTCAGCTCCTACTGGAGAAATACGCAGTTGCCAGTGCTCAGCACCTCTCCACACATAACCTTTGGTCCCAGTTCAAACATAACCTTCATAAAAGGTCTTCTAAGACCTGTTAGTTCTTATATCCATCCTGCTCCTGTGATGTGTGTTGTGGATTCAAACACTTGATAAAAGAGATGGATCAGCTGCTAGGGAGCTGCAGCTTTATTGGGCATCCAACATGAGTTTGCACCTCCTGGGAACACAAGGCGTTGGCTGAAAGAGCTGGATAACACGTGTTTGATTTGTCCCTTGGCAAGGTCACACCTGGCTAACTGCCTCTGCAAGAATCCTGGGTGTCAGTAATTCACAGCATCCCCCTCTTCTCCACAGATGAGTTTTTGTTCTTCCTTTGAAAGTTCTCTCATCTGCTCCGAACTCTATGGAGAGAAAGTGAGTGAAGGGGCCTCATTATTTTAAATGGGGCTTGACAGAACCTAACAAAAAAGCATAAAACAGAGCAATTTTCACAGGCAATCGCACCAAGGCACTTACAGCAAGGCTGAGAACTCAATTACAGCCCATTACTGTCGGAGCTGTCTCTCGCTCTTTTGCTCTTTCCCTGTCCATTGGTTTCTGCAAGAGGAACTCAGTGTTGGCAAAGGTCATTCACTTCAGCTGTACCATTTTGGCTGGTGGTTCCCATTAGGCACAGATCAGTGAGGATTCCAGTGTTCTCACAAATACGAGGGGAAAAACACTTCAAGAAAAATGTGCTTTCCCTCTTTGCTAATACTGCAAAATAACAAGAATCTGTCACGTGCAGGGGGAAAAAAACCCAGCAAGTTCTTATGCAGTGTCCTTGCAAAAGGTCATGACATAAGCCTGTGATGTATGCTGCATACATGCACACATTTACGTCTCTGAACAATGCATGCAGGTATCTTGGTTGTTCTTCTTCCAGACCAGACTACTTCTCCAAGTTCTCAGGTGGATGATAAAGATGCTACTATGACATACTCATTGTTCTTCTGGTGAAAAGGCAGCCAGGAGTAGATTCATACCTTAGCATAGAGTACAGTGTCTTAAAACCTATTTGATTTCTGTCTGTCCACATGGTCATCAGGACACGTTGCAACAAGTGCAAGGCTGAGACAGTGGGATGGCAGGGCTCCTGGAGACAGGATTGCAGCAAAATTAATAACTGAGCCTGTTGTGTGGAAGAGATTAGCACTGAACAGCCTGCTATCAGGCGTTCTTGAGTATGAGAAAGAGATTCATTTCAAAATGTATCACAATGGTTTTGGGAAAAGTGTATTAAAAGAATGTGAAGGTTAGAGTGGCCATCAATTCCAGAGACAGCAGATTTAAGGGGAATAGAACAACACAATCCACTTCTCTGGTGTATGATGATTATTGTTACACTTTTGTCCAACACCTTGTAGACAGGTGGCAGCTGAAACTGGAATAAAACTCAGCCACTCTAGGTCCTAAGCCACCTCTTAAAGCAGAGAACATACCTTCTGTTCTGGCCAGCTTGTCTTTCATTCATTGCCTATTCTGCTTGCAAAGTGCAGTTTTGACATTTCATCAGCTTCAAAATCTGACTTTGCAGACTTTTAATATTGCCATTGTGACATATCTTTTCCTTGGACTTGTATCCTGACTCCCACACCAAAACAGTCTCATGTGGGAATTTCCTTCTTTAGGAGGCTGGATGCCAACAGGAGCCTCTCTTGTTTTAGACAACAGAGTAACTGATATCATCATCAGACACTCATTGTCCATGTATGTGAGCTACGTATAAGAAGGGAAGATAATGCACATTTCTCTGCTGTGGCCTAGAACTTTTTGCTTGGAAGGGTAAGGTCTCTACATTGGAGGAGTTCAGATGCTGTTACATAGTTCTGACACATGGTAAGGGTTAGTGTTAGTAGAAACCATTGATAGACCACTCTCCATCACTGTTGAAAAGTCCTGGAGAACAGAGAGGTGCCTGAGAACTGGAAAAAGCCAGTGTCCTCAAAGAAGGCAAGAAGGAGGACCTGGGTAACTGCAGACCTGTCAGCCTCACCTCCAACCCTGGAAAGGTGATGCAACAGGCCAGTGGCATCCTGGGATGCATTAAAAAGATTGTGGCCAGCAGGTTGAGGGAGGTTCTCCTCCCTTTCTATTCTGCCTTTCATCTGGAATACTGCATCCAGTTCTGGGGTTCACAGTTCAAGAAAGACAAGAAACTACTGGAAAGAGTCCAGCAGAGAGCCATGAAGATGCTTAAGGGATTTGAACATCAGAAAGGCTGAGAGATCTGGGTCTATTTAGCCTGGAGAAGAGAAGATTGAGGGGGCACCTCATTAGTACTTACAAATATCTAAAGGGCAAGTGTCAGGAGGACAATGGACACAATGGACACAAACTGGAACACAGGAGGTTCCATGCAAACATAAGAGAAAAAAATTATTTCCTTTGAGGGTGTCAGAGCACTGGAGCAGGCATCCCAGAGAAGTTGGGAAGCCTCTGTCTCTGGAGGCTTTTCAAACCCACTTGGTCATGCTCCTGTGTGATTTACTCTAGGTGATCCTACTTTAGCAGGGGAATTGGACTAAATGACCTTCAGAGGTCCCTTCCAACCCCTAGTGATTCTGTGTTTCTGTTATGACACAGTCAAAAAACACAGAAATGATGGCTTAGGGGAGTCTAGAGTCATGCACAACAGATAAGGAATATGTAAAGAGCATTTGGTAGCTATAAAGATTTTCTACTGAGGATGTAAAAAAGCTGATTTACAAACTGTACTAGATTTTGCAAGTCACAACAAAAAGTTTTTGTTTCTTCCTCAGCTCCTACTAGAAAACAAATGTCATGTCTCTGTTGTAAAGTATGCAGGCCTTAGAAGACTTCTTAAAAAAATAGTAAAACCTGAACTAATTCTTTATTGAAAATCACAGGAATAGACTAATGTCCCTTACCACCTTCCTTAAAAAGGGCTTGAAACAACTTTTCTGCAATTAGGGAAAATATGTAACTGTCATTGAATGTATTGCTTTATGTGGATATAGTCTGGTAAAATTCTAAATAAAAGAAAAATGCAGACTTAGGATAGAAACTGGCACTTTATGTCTGGCAATGAGCACCACTGCTCTCTCTAGCTATTATATACTTGTATTACTACTACTACAAGGGCATTAGTACTTGCACTGTCTACTGGTTTTCCTGTTACCCATTAAACCCTAGAATCAGCTGTTATTTCCTCTTTCATTCTCCCACCTACTGCCTGTCCTAGAGATTCCAACAGATGCATCAAAAAAAATTACCTGCTGCACCCAGAGTTTTCTGAGCAAATAACAGGCTTCCTGCAGCTTTTCAGATAAATGTTTTTGCATAAAAGGCATAAATGTTCCTGGAAAGGCACTTAAGAATTCCAGTGAGCAAGCACAATGCTCATTTTCCAGAGAGTCAGCAGATTGGCACTGAACTTTGACCAGATACTTGGAAAGATTGAAGCACTGCCTGTGAAGTGAGCCTTGCACAGCTGACGGCAGGGGCTCAGTCCTTCTTCATGCCTTTACTCCCAAAGCTAGCATCCAAATGAAGCAAGTCTCAGCCCCAGCAGCTGCATGCATATCTCCAAAGTTATGTCTTGTCAGAAGACAGGAACCCAAGGTGGTGGGGGACAAAAATCTCACAGAGGAATGTTTCTTTCAGAAAAATTTTCCATTCTGTTCATTTGAAGGAGGCTGCATGGTTTTGACTTTGTCATGCTGATATACTCCATAATGGTCAAATATCTTCCCTAGGCTAGCACTGTTTCTTCTTTCTTAGGTAGTCTTTGATGGCTGCAAATATTTTACACTGCTGCAATCCGACTTTGTCATGTGTAGTCCCAGGCCCTAGAAGACTGAAGGTTATTTTCAGTCCAGATAACTTTTCTCCCTGGCTTTAGATGAGGCTGGAAGACGTCTTGCAGGAGTTAAATGTTGTTGAAATCTAAGTAGATTCCACTAAGAAGGCTGTACAGCCCTCTTTTATGATACCCATTTCTTAAAACACATATTGTTGCTACCAGCATTTTCAGAGCTCTGACAGTAAATCTGTTTCTCTGTTGCAGGATTTGTTTATTTTTATGCTTCTAGAGTAATGGTTATATTCCTGTATTGCTGGAAATAATGGCTAGCAGAAGGGTACACAAACATCAAGTGGGACCTCCAGGCCATGCAATGGTGTAACAAATGTCAATATTTCTTTTTTCTGTTTTATTCTCCTTCTGTTCCCTTTTCTCCCCTTTGCATAACCTCTCTTTCTTCTGTATTTACTCTTGAACAATGATGTTCCACTTCTGTGTCTCATTTCTACAGACTTCTTTCTCCTCTGAAGGCTGGAAGAGGATGAATAGAATTAGAATTAGAATTAGAATTAGAATTAGAATTAGAATTAGAATTAGAATTAGAACAGAATAGTACAGAACAGAACAGAACAGAATAGAATAGAATAGAATAGAATAGAATAGAATAGAATAGAATAGAATAGACCAGACCAGACCAGACCAGATTGGAAAAGACCTGCAAGATCATCAAGTCCAAACTGTTCGTCTCACCTCTCCCTGTTCTTGCAGCTCTGACACATTTTCTGTTGTTTACAAAGGTTGAGTAGATCCCTATCTACTTTTCCACCCTGTCTCATCTCAGGTGTTCTCTGCTCTGCAGTCAGCTGCTGGTAGGAAAGAAAGAGAGCAAATGTGGCCAGATGACCTGACAGTCCTCATGGTGTGTGACTGCTGGACCCACTAGTGGATCACATATGGCAAACCAGACTTTAATCTGCTGTCTGATCTATGCATAACTCCTTCCCTGAAAGAATATCTCTTTATCTTGTCAAGCTCTACATTAGATTGGTTTGGAAATCACACCTTTGATAGTCCAAAATCTGACCTTATTTTCATGTAGATGGATAAGAGTAACAAATAATCTCCATTCAAGTTATATTTTCCCCTCTCACTGAAAACAACGAGTCTCTAACTTCAGGAAGCACTGCAAAAATTGTACACCATGTAAGACTGCATCAGCAAGACAAGCAGGTGATTTTCTGAGTCAGAATGAAAAATGGAACTCAAGGAAGAAAGATATATGCTTCTCTATCTTTAATCTCAAAGACTTTATGGAAAGCCTTCTCAGAGAACCCCAAGAAAAGGCTGCACTACCAGCTCTCTCTATTTCCACCCTTGATCCCTAGAGCTTTCTATACATTTCTTGGCAATGATGAATACAGGAAACCAGGTAGACACATCAGACATAACCATGGTTCTAATAAAAGTGGGAAACACAGAAACTGTCTTTCAACTCAGAGAGCATTATTTCCTCTGAGACAAACTACGTCTCAAAAACTTCTCAGCATAAACCCTCTTTCATCATTCTGAATATCTTCACCCATTATATCAGGATCCTATGCCATCACAGGCTCACCAAGCAGAACAGTGCAGCATTCAGATTTTAAAGCCAGGCATGCCACGAAATTGTCTGTTTGTTTCTCATTCCCTGGTAGCTTCATCAATTCTTATGCACACATATCAGCAATTGTTGTTGTAGGAACAACAATCAAAGGAAAATCTGGGTTGAGGTTTGTGAGGAGTTGCATACAGCAGGACATCTATCATGTATGAGGATAACTTCTTTGTCTGACCTAAAGCCTTAGAACCATACAGCAATTTTCATCATAAATTTATTAACAACCTTTTGTCCTTTAAAGTGTCCATGGATTTCACTGATCTCAACTTTCTAGTGATCATGGTCAACATTACAAAATAAACACATTTTACAATAGTTGTGTTCAAAACCCCATAATGCCACCACATATTCTTGCACAAACCCATCAACTGTAAATACTGCCAGCAAATGTGGCAAATAATACACCATAGCACCAAACTGTGCTAGAGAAACAGACTTGGAAAATAACCAATTTGATTGTCAGGGATTCTACAACAGACACAATGAAATATACAAATCCCTATCCAACTCAAATTGAAATGAAAATCATAAAAGTGAAGGTAATCGAGCCCTTGACAGCACAATGGACTCCTACAAAGCAGGAGGGTGCAGTTATGGATGTAAGGATGCTCCTAACAAAACAACCATTTCAATTCTGTTCACCTAAAAGTATTTGTGTGCTCACAGTCACAATTCACAGAACTCCCTAGATGTAGATCAACAATGTTCTTTCACTCTCTCCCACTTCACTACCAAACTCAACTTTCCTTTTTCCACTTGTATTACCCAATGTGTTCTCAATTTGCGGAAGGGAAGGGAAGGGAAGGGAAGGGAAGGGAAGGGAAGGGAAGGGAAGGGAAGGGAAGGGAAGGGGAAGGGAAGGGAAGGGAAGGGAAGGGAAGGGAAGGGAAGGGAAGGGAAGGGAAGGGAAGGGAAGGGAAGGGAAGGGAAGGGAAGGGAAGGGAAGGGAAGGGAAGGGAAGGGAAGGGAAGGGAAGGGAAGGGAAGGGAAGGGAAGGGAAGGGAAGGGAAGGGAAGGGAAGGGAAAGGGAGGGGAGGGGAGGGGAGGGGAGGGGAGGGGAGGGGAGGGGAGGGGAGGGGAGGGGAGGGGAGGGGAGGGGAGGGGAGGGGAGGGGAGGGGAGAGGAGAGGAGGGGAGAGGAGAGGAGATTCGAGGAGAGGAGAGGAGATTCGAGGAGAGGAGAGGAGAGGAGATTCGAGGAGAGGAGAGGAGAGGAGATTCGAGGAGAGGAGATTCGAGGAGAGGAGATTCGAGGAGAGGAGAGGAGATTCGAGGAGAGGAGAGGAGATTCGAGGAGAGGAGATTCGAGGAGAGGAGAGGAGATTCGAGGAGATTCGAGGAGATTCGAGGAGAGGAGAGGAGAGGAGATTCGAGGAGAGGAGAGGAGATTCGAGGAGAGGAGAGGAGATTCAAGGAGAGGAGATTCAAGGAGAGGAGATTCAAGGAGAGGAGATTCAAGGAGAGGAGAGGAGAGGAGATTCAAGGAGAGGAGATTCAAGGAGAGGAGATTCAAGGAGAGGAGATTCAAGGAGAGGAGATTCAAGGAGAGGAGAGGAGATTCAAGGAGAGGAGAGGAGATTCAAGGAGAGGAGAGGAGATTCAAGGAGAGGAGATTCAAGGAGAGGAGATTCAAGGAGAGGAGATTCAAGGAGAGGAGATTCAAGGAGAGGAGATTCAAGGAGAGGAGATTCAAGGAGAGGAGATTCAAGGAGAGGAGAGGAGATTCAAGGAGAGGAGAGGAGATTCAAGGAGAGGAGATTCAAGGAGAGGAGATTCAAGGAGAGGAGAGGAGAGGAGAGGAGAGGAGATTCAAGGAGAGGAGAGGAGAGGAGAGGAGAGGAGAGGAGAGGAGAGGAGAGGAGAGGAGAGGAGAGGAGAGGAGAGGAGAGGAGAGGAGAGGAGAGGAGAGGAGAGGAGAGGAGAGGAGAGGAGAGGAGAGGAGAGGAGAGGAGAGGAGAGGAGAGGAGAGGAGAGGAGAGGAGAGGAGAGGAGAGGAGAGGAGAGGAGAGGAGAGGAGAGGAGAGGAGAGGAGAGGAGAGGAGAGGAGAGGAGAGGAGAGGAGAGGAGAGGAGAGGAGAGGAGATTCGAGGAGAGGAGATTCGAGGAGAGGAGATTCGAGGAGATTCGAGGAGAGGAGATTCGAGGAGAGGAGATTCGAGGAGAGGAGATTCGAGGAGAGGAGATTCGAGGAGATTCGAGGAGAGGAGATTCGAGGAGAGAAGAGAAGAGAAGAGAAGAGAAGAGAAGAGAAGAGAAGAGAAGAGAAGAGAAGAGAAGAGAAGAGAAGAGAAGAGAAGAGAAGAGAAGAGAAGAGAAGAGAAGAGAAGAGAAGAGAAGAGAAGAGAAGAGAAGAGAAGAGAAGAGAAGAGAAGAGAAGAGAAGAGAAGAGAAGAGAAGAGAAGAGAAGAGAAGAGAAGAGAAGAGAAGAGAAGAGAAGAGAAGAGAAGAGAAGAGAAGAGAAGAGAAGAGAAGAGAAGAGAAGAGAAGAGAAGAGAAGAGGAGAGAAGAGGAGAGAAGAGGAGAAGAGAAGAGGTTGGAAGAGACCTTTGAGATCATCGAGTTCAACTTATCATCCAACACTATCTAACCAACTAAACCACAGCACCGAACACCCCATCCAGTCCCTTCCTAAACACCTCCAGTGATGGTGACTCCACCACCACCCTGGGCATCCCATTCCAATGGCCAATCACTCCTTCTATCCAGCCTAAACCTTATAACACCAACTTAAACTAGACCAAACAAAAAGCAATAGTTTTTAGTCTACACTTCAGCCTGAGCTTTGGTGCTCATCATGACTGACAAAAAGACTGTGACAAAATTTTCTGTGCTTTCCAGCTCTGTACAGAGTGGCAGTGTTCTTTATTAGACAAGCTGACAAGCTTCATTAAGTTTTTCATTGGATTTTAGCTGGACGTGAAGCCTGTCATAAGACAGCACATTTACAGACAAACATTTTGCACTGGAATTTGGCAAGTGTTAAGTACCATCCAGCCGCATTTAATGGAATCTCATGAGTGTGAGCAGGTCCATAACCTATTAATTAAAAATAGTGGAGCACAAAGGGACCCAAAAGACTGCAATACTACCTGACAGACAATTAAAATGAAATGCTCATAGCATTGTTTCTTGCCTGTAGTGATGAAATAGAACAATCAGAAAACTCAATAAAAATCTATCAGTCCGTCTGGAAAGACTCATGTTTTGAGCAAGACTGGAAAATGCTAATCTATTTGTGAGCAGAGTTCCAAATATGTTTCTTTCATCATATGAATCCTGTGGTGGCAGAGCTAGTTTAAGTGATTTACGTCCTGCCAAAAGTTATTCCTTCACTTCCATCCATTCTATTATTTGTGGGGGCTTGGTCTAAAGATGTGAAAAATAATCTATTTCATACACACACACACACAAACAACTCTGTGTTTTTACCCCAAAACTCCCATAAGGTGTTGCTTGCTTTCAGCAAGATTATACCCAAAGATGTAATGTAGAGTAGAGCACTGATAAGGGGTTGGTAAGCACCAGGAGAGCATTGAGGATAAAGAATGAAAAGATCAAGAGTAGAAAGCTCTTAAACCTGAGTTTTTCCAGAACATTTTCTTTTACTTCTCAGGATCTCAGGTAGTGATAGGACAAGGGGGAATGGAATGAAGCTGGAGGTGGGGAGATTCAGGCTGGATGTGAGGAGGAGGTTCTTCACCATGAGAGTGGTGAAACCCTGGAATGGGTTGTCCAGGGAGGTGGTCGAGGCCCCGTCCCTGGGGGTGTTTAAGCCCAGGCTGGATGAGGCTCTGGCCAGCCTGATCTCTTGTGGGGGTGTCCCTACCCATGGCAGGGGGGTTGGAACTAGATGATCCTTGTGGTCCCTTCCAACCCTGAATGATACTATGATACTATGATACTAACAAATCCCAAAGTAAGTCTTGGAAACACCTAGATCCTTTGTACCTCTCTATTGAAAAAAAATATTTGACCTAGAGAACCTTATCAAAGTGAGTTGACAACGTATAAAGCTGTTCACTACCAAACAGTCTATAACTTGGCACATATTTCATCCAAACTAAATTGAATTTTAAACTGCATAATAGTATATATATATATATATATAAATGTATACATATATATATGTGTGTGTGTATATATATGTATATGTATTTTACATGCTTTTTTCCTCTTTGTTTTAATTGTGATCTAATGTGTGTGCACCCATTTGGAGAGAAAGGCTAGGATTAGCTATTCTGGCATTCACTAAAACCAGAAGTGACTAGATGTCATTACAGACCCTGTTTTCATTCCAAGATATGTAGATCCCATTGCTGTAGATAACCACTGTAGCTTTTAACTGCTCAGTCTTCAAATCTTTTAAATATGAGGTTGTCAGGTCTGATTCTGCAAGCAGATCCTGGCTTTGATCAAGACAGACTTGAGCCATTGTGATTGGTACCCAGAAGACATACTTAGTGTGCATTGGAGTATTTTTCATATAGAACCCATGTCAGGTATTGTGTCTATATTTCCATCAACTTTTTGGACATTCTGAACAAATTATTTAATGTTCTCAATTTTCATCCCTGGCAGAATTTTTAATGTAGAAAATCAAGCAATTAAGTCTACTCTGGATGTTTTGTTATAGAGCTGTTGAGCTTGGGATACATTTCTAATTGCATGCCTAGGTCATTCACCTAAATTATGTCAGAGCTGATTTAATTATCTCTAAAAGCTTCCCTCAAGATGAATTTCCAACTTAGCCTGAAATATCTTTCAGTATAAAGCATGCCTAGAATTGTTTGCTGTCCTTAGAATAACAAAACTAATGTTACACGGAGTCCTCACTCATTTTCCCTAACAGGAAGGCAGTGAGTGCTACAGTCCTGTGAAGTTTTATGCCCTGCTATCCATTCCCTTTTGAGGCATTCGGTATCCCCCAGCCCAGCTTTCACACTAAGCATCCTTACTGCTGAAAGCTTCTGTGTTAGAAAGCAATTACCTGATTAATAATTATTTGCAAAGACAAGTAAGCTGAAAATGATTTTTACTTCCTGAAATAAGTTGCTAAGCCCTTGTGAAAAATTAAAACCCATATATTTTGATGCAGAAAATGTTCAGCTTAGAGATGCATTAAGCAAAGTCTTACCACAGTTGCCACAGTAGAAGGTATAACATTAGTATCACAGTATCACAGTATCACTTAGGTTGGAAAGAACCTCAAGGATCATCGAGTCCAACCTATCAACACAGACCCCATGACTAGACCATGGCACCAAGTGCCACGTCCAATCTCCCCTTGAATGCCTCCAGGGTCGATGACTCAACCACCTCCCTGGGCAACCCATTCCAATGACGAATGACTCGCTCGGTGAAGAACTTCCTCCTCACCTCGAGTCTAAACCTCCCCTGGCGCAGCTTGAGACTGTGTCCCCTTGTTCTGGTGCTGGTTGCCTGGGAGAAGAGGCCAACCCCTTCCTGGCTACAACCACCCTTCAGGTAGTTGTAGAGGGCAATGAGGTCACCCCTGAGCCTCCTCTTCTCCAGGCTAAACAATCCCAGCTGCCTCAGCCTCTCCTCATAGGGCTTGTGTTCAAGGCCTCTCACCAGACTTGTTGCCCTTCTCTGGACACGCTCAAGTGTTTCGATGTCCTTCTTAAACTGAGGGGCCCAGAACTGGTGCAGGATGCAACACAATACCTTACAGCACTTACAATTATCAATATTCTCCATGGAACCTCAACTAATATGCAGAATATGAACTTCAAGCAATGCATTTTTGTAGTTATTGATGTATGGGAGCATCAGAAATGGTGTTTATTTAGATACAGATACTGATAGAGATTTATAGATAAGTCTCTCTTCAAAGGGCTTTTTAAAAAATGTTATTTCCTACAGAATCAGCATTTTCCCAGATCAAAATATTCGTGTCCACACATTTGTCAAAGATATTTCTCTTAGCAAAGCAGTCCCAATAGGAATTTTTCAAGTAATGACAGAATTGCAGAATGTTAGGGGCTGGAAGGGACCAGGGTTCACCCCCCTGCCCGAGCAGGATCACCTAGAGCAGATCACACACCAATGCATCCAGATGGGTTTGCAATGCCTCTGATAGAGCAGCCTGCTCTAGGTCACTTGAAATCAGGACAATCTGTTTTTCTGTTTTCATTACAGCTTTGCACAAGTTAATGTTGCTTTGTGGCTGTGATGACACTACCAAGCTTGAAGATGGCATTGCGATTCTAAATCAAAGCCATTTATAGCTTTTTCAAAAAGATATTACCTTTGGGCTTAACTTTTTTTCATGCTTGGTCTCAGTTCAAGACTGAATTGTGTTTAGAAACTTTCATAAAAATCAATCCAGCTCTTTGCATACTTTTTTTCCAAAGTCATCCGATCGGGAGGAAGGGGAAAGTGATTTTCATTACTTAAAGTATTTTTTTTTTATGCTTTTCATTCCCAGTAACTCAAATCAACTTTATTTTGAAACATCACCTTTGAATGTGAAGGTACTCCAGAATGATGCATTGCCTTGTTTGAGGAAATATGGCTTGGAAATTACAAAGTTATAAGAATCAGAACACCGTGTGCTGAGCATACACAAGACATTGTTTCCCTTCTTTGATTTAGACCTCTAGCCAATAGTGATTGATGGTCCCAGGCATGAATATTTGTTTGTACACTCAGGAAAATTAGAGATGGAAAAGATCCATTGCATCATCTAGCTCATCTTACCTCCAAAGGCTCAATACTTGCAGTCTCTATTGTTTGCATGTGACAGGGCCTGAGAGTCACAGAAATGTCCTTTCTGGAAACTCTTCTGCAGAGCTCTAGTAGGACAGTGACAGTGATTTTAACTCCGAAGCATATCTCTGTATCTTGGCTTCACCATCTAAAACACTTCCTAGAATTTCTTGATGTGAAACACTAAAACACCTATTCAGCAAGCTGGATTATTGCCCAGCCTAGCCTCAGGCAATGGGACTTCTTTTATCTGCTTTGTAATTTCAAACAATCTGAAGATCTTGTTGTCACAAAGCTTCCCTTGTGATGTCTTTTGTATTGTCAAGATCTTCAGGTTATGGCAATAGCCAAGTCACGACCAGTTATGCTTCCACAAACAGTTCCAACCTCTCTTTATTATGTGTTCCTTATTATGAATACATATAGTCTGTTATGCCATTGGCAATTCACTTCTGTTTAGGCAACTTATTCATGCATAGCTTCCTTCATCTTTCTCCATACACTGGTTCATACAGTCATTCAGTTATTTAACAAGACCCTTAGCTCTCATTTCTATCATTGCTCTCACTCTTTGCTAGCAAAAATGTTTTCTGATGCTTTTGTTTAAAGTGCCTTATATTTCATAGAATCATAGAATCAATAAGGTTGGAAGAGACCTCAAAGATCATCAAGTCCAACCTGCCACCCAACACCTCATGACTACTAAACCATGGCTTCAAGTGCCATGTCCAATCCTTTTTTGAACACCCCGAGGGATGGTGACTCCACCACCTCCCTGGGCAGCACATTCCAATGGCTACCAACTCTCACTGTGAAGAACTTTCTCCTCACCTCAAGCCTAAACCTCCCCTGGCACAGCTTGATACTGTGTCCTCTCGTTCTGGTGTTGGTTGCTTGGGAGAAGCGACCAACCCCCACCTGGCTACAACCTCCCTTCAGGTAGTTGTAGAGAGCAATAAGGTCTCCTACAGAGCCTCCTCTTCTCCAGGCTAAACAATCCCAGCTCTCTCAGCCTCTTCTCACAGGGCTTGTGCTCGAGGCCTCTCCTGAGCCTTGTTGCCCTTGTCTGGACACGTTCAAGAGTCTCAATATCCTTCTTAAATTGAGGGGCCCAGAAGGTTTTTTGAATAGTGGTGCCTGGAATGGAAAACAATTCTTAATAGCACCTTATACTGTCCTATGAGAGGTCTTCTCCACGGATACATTTTAGTTTGTCAGGAAATAGTAGATATCCTTCCTGTGAGTGTAAAATAAAATAAAATATACTCATAATTTTTAACTAAATCCTTAACTAGATTTTTCAACTATAAAGGTGGAATATTTCTGTGGTATTAGGAAACAAAAAAAGTCAAAACATTTAGAACTGGGACATTTCAGACTGTTAGCTGTGTTTTTAGGGCAGACTAACTAATACCATTACATAATAGAATTTTGAAACTAGATTTGTATCTGTGCAGGGGAAAAAAGGAAGGGTGTTTGCAATTATGTTAGCATACCAGACTTACTTCCCTCATTCCTCAGCAGAATTACTGTGACCAAACAACACATTTGAAGGAAAACACCAAAAGAGAATATTTCTTCTTGACTCCCTGGCATATTACTTCTGGAGACAATTATGCAGTTTAAAGCGCCCTGAAGTTTTTCCAAATGACCATTCATTTTAGGGGGCTCCATTTTCTGAGACAGTGAGATGGAAGCTCATTTTCAGAGTGAAGTAGGTGGTGCACTTTTTGAAAAGTGAGCTTTTTTTAGCAGTCTCAAATTGGAGATTGAACAAGGAGATGCCCAGAATCAACATTTCGTTCTGAAAATGCATCCTAAATGGTATCACTGAGACACAGGCGGTAGCACAGCAGGTAAAATGCAACATAAAAAGTACCCTGGTATTTCTCTTTGCTTATTTGAAAAGTGCCACAGCTGTCCAAAAGAAGTGTGGCATGTTTAAATGGAAGTAAAAGGAAAAGTTGGCTATACTTAGCATATTAGAAGTTCTAAGAATCATAGAATCATAGAATCAGTCAGGGTTGGAAGGGACCACAAGGATCATCTAGTTCCAACCCCCCTGCCATGGGCAGGGACACCCCACACTAGATCAGGCTGGACAGAGCCTCATCCAGCCTGGTCTTAAACACCCCCAGGGACGGGGCCTCGACCACCTCCCTGGACAACCCATTCCAGGGCTTCACCACTCTCATGGGGAAGAACTTTCTCCTCATGTCCAGTCTGAATCTCCCCACCTCCAGCTTCATTCCATTCCCCCTAGTCCTATCACTACCTGATACCCTGAGAAGTCCCTCCCAGCCTTCTTGTAGGCCCCCTTCAGGTCACCTCGGAGACTTCTTTTCTCCAGACTGAACAGCCCCAACTCCTTCAGTCTGTCCTCATAGGAAAGGTGCTCCAGCCCTCTAGCTTATTTATGCAAAAACCTAATAAACTGTTCAGTGTAATCACTTACATGATCTCTGTGTAGAGAAACCAGCTTTCAGATTTCTTAATTCCTCCCATAAACGAAGAGAAAGTGGAAATTTCCATCTCAGGACAATTATTTTAAATAATCTCAAAACCAGGACATGCTATTGAAAGTGTAAGTTGTCAGAACATGGAACTTTTGCAATGAGATGATTGTTAAAATGCAATTTGACAGTGTCTCTTTAATCCTGTTACACCTCCTTCTCTCTTTGTTCATTAATTAGAATGATTGGCCCCTGTCATTTTCATAAAATCCTTTTATATATTGAAAGTGCCTTATCTTTCCTTCCCATGATCTTACCATAATCATCTTGACTCATCAGTAAATACATAAAGCTCTTAGAAACCCGCTCAGATGCATATACTGTGTCTATATCCTCTTAATCTGTGTGTACACAAGTAGGAGTACGCTAATGCACTAAAGTGAGTGAAAATTTCCTTCAAAGTGCCTTTTTGCATTACAAAGTCTTTAAGAGGCAGAGGAATTGCATGAAACAATATCACAAAACAAAAAACTGCTATAATGTGATTTGGAAAAGCAGACACATCTAAAATATTTTCATCTTTTAAAGATGTGGATTTGAATTCGAGCCTTTCTGGTGTGGTATCTTGAAAGTGTATCTGCTAGGACCTACTGCAATGGTATGATTTTCACTCTGGTTTCCTTTCTGAACAATACAATAGGTCAAAGCAGGGGCATTTAAAATTGTTTCACTTTTGGCCAAAATCAGTGATACTGCAGTGAGCAGAGGGAGCAAGGTGGAATCAATGTTCTTCGCTTTCACCAATCCTACCTTTACATTCTGTCTCAAAAGGAAGGTATTACCTTTCATGGAGCTGATACACTTACCAAGAAGCCCAGGGAGGTGGTGGAGTCACCATCCCTGGAGGTGTTCAAGAGGGGATTGGACATGGCACTTGGTGTCATGGTTTAGTAGTCATGAGATCTTGGGTGACAGGTTGGACTTGATGATCTTTCAGGTCTTTTCCAGCTTTATTGATTCTATGAATTCTATCACTTCAGTGTGAGTAGTTTAGTAGGCCAGGCACACCAAGACAAGAAAGCTCCTTTATTGTGGTTATATCATGACAGCCTTTCTGGATTTTTGCAGCTAATTTTCAATAAAATGAAGCACCTAACATAATTGCAGAAGTTAAGCTGACTCATAGTAAAAAAACCAAACTCTTTAAATGGAGGATTTCTTTTCTTTCAACCCATATTCTTCAACTTCTCAAAAGATCTATTTGTAGATACCAGTTCCCGGAGTGCCTCTCAAGTGAAATGGTGCTTAAAATGACTGTATTTTTGTGGCATGCAAATGATTTGCACTGTGTTTTACAATCTTTTTTCTGGAAGGTTCCCTACATCACTGTTTTCAGAGTATGTCTACATGATGGCAGGGTTCTTGACCTTGTGGTTGGAGTAGTAATCCTCAGCTGGCTCTACCACAGTTATTATTCTCACATGTATTTATATCACAGCTGCTGAAGCTTCAGGATATTACTGTAGTACCAATAATAAATATTAATATTTCTATAGCAACCAATTGCTCTTAATTACTTTCACCACAGGAGCCAAGTGAAAGAGGAGCCAAGCTTTGAACACAAGAGCTCCTTATTCAATGCAGTATTTTCAAAGGAGAGAAGTTATGCAGAGGGGACTGGAAATTTGCCAACAAAAGGAGACACCTGAAAGAAGAAAAGATAAATATTTAGCCACTGAGATCTGTTAAAGTACAAAACATCATCTATAATTCAGATTCAAAATTACTATAGTTAAATATTTTCACAGCTGTACTACAAATAGACCTATGCTGGCAAATTACAAGGTAAGTGTGAGACATATAGCTAAGCCTTAAGTTCTTTCCTCTCCCTTGAAAGTGGGGCTGTCATTGAAACGCTTTTTGGGACTGTTGCTAAATTTGTGCTTTTTCATCCTATAGTTACATCTAAGGTTGAACAGTGGGAAAATTGAAAAAAAGAGATTACTCCAGAGTGAGTCATGCTCCTTGATCCCCTTTGATCCAAGTTTTGTGCAAAAGACTTGAGAATTGACTACCCTGTGACTAGAAGACAACGACAGAGAGAAGTTGTCATGGCCACCCAGCAGAGGCAGCAGGTTCACTGTACCGTGCATACTTGCAGAGCTTCACACAGACTATGCCTGTAACTTGCAAAACTACCCAGCCTGTGCATTAGAGCATCATGATTCCCTTCCATCCCCTTCCTTTTATTTATTTTTTTATTGTTACATAAAGCAGAGCAAATAATTCTGCATTTTGAACAAATCCCCTTTTGAGAAACAGTTCTTCTTTCATTGTTCTGATTCTTCTTCTTCAGCTATCACAAAGAATAATCTTTTTTTCTTTCTTGGAAATGAAATAACTGGCTTCTCATGTAGGTGGTGAGAGAAACAGGAGACAGTCATCACAGCCTCTGCAGTCACAGAAACACAATTTCCAGTGTACTACTGGTACTGGCAGTATGGGATGTATCACAGAACATCTCAGCTCCAGAGAATACAATGATCTCTAGAGATGTCCTTTGAAGGTGTGTACAGAGAATTCAAGCCACTTCCAAAGGCATTCCAGAGATTCAAGACTTGGCTTTGTTTCTCAAGAACCTGGGGATGTTTGTATCTGGAACTTTGACTGTCAGTGGAAATAAAGGGCAGCTGTGGAAATTCCTGTTGTTTTGCAGTCAGTGCTTAGCCATTGGAAAGAGGAAAGGCTGACAAAAGATGCAAAAGGTACTGAGAATGTACTGTAAGTTCTTGGCAGGTACAGAAAAGTTTCTGTTCTCTGGAGAGGAGGCAGGCTTATGTGAAAGCAAGAACTGACTGGGAAAGAAACTCCAGTATGGGATTTATCTGAGACTGGCAATCATATAAAGGTGAAATATCATCATAGAGAGAGCTATTGCTTCTCTGTCATAATCTCTAAGAATCCTTTGATCTTTGTGGATGGTTCAGATAATAGTCCTTGCTCAGTCTTTATCAGGTGAAAGGCGCCAGTGAGAATATTAGGGTGGTGAATATGGGGTAGGCATATATGAAGGCCACTTTTGGAAAACTGTGAGAAAAAGTAAAAGGAAAGAAGTTACTGTCTGTCAACTCTGTCAAGATAAAGTTTCCCAAAAGTTTAGCTTCCTTACAGTCCTGTGGTAGGCAATGGTTGGAGACCTCAGCTTAAAAGCACAACTGGGCTTTTGCAGTGCAGCACAGCACTGGGGTTCTTGCCCTAGAGCCAGGCTGTGAGCTGGGTATTTTTGTCATGCTTACCAAAGTCCCTGCATCCATTACACTGCCACGCTCCTCCCATCTGGCACTTCCTTAGCTCATGTCAAAAGTCAAAAGGTTTGTTTGATTATTACCAAGTGTTTGGTTATTAAAAACAAGATGATAGCCTCACAGCCTACCACCACAATGTATAATTAAATGCATCCTAGCCTCTGCTTCCAAAGCAATAATGTTACAATAATGTCAAGTTATGATAATCTAGCAAAAAAGCAGTGGGGAGTAGGGGGACTCAAAGCATAGGATGTGTCTGTGCCTGCTCTGTGTGCATCAGCTGCAGTGCTCAGCCCAAGCAAAGGGTCCGTGACAGTGGGGCCAAGGTAAAATAAAAAGCAACTGCTGAGGTTTGTGTGGGAGCAGGAAGAGTGAAGGATGAAAGAGGGCAGATTGCTCCCATTTTCTTCAGTGTGGTCTTCTTTTCTCCTTTGATGCTTGTGGAGTCAGGACTTTGTTCCTCCTTCTAACAGCAGTGTCAGTGTGGATGAAGACTTCCGGGGTGAACTGCAGGATCACATCCACATGTGTCCCTCCACACATGCTGCAGCAGTCTTCTCTTGGCTGGGTGGTCTTCCCATCCCCTTGATCACACAGAGCTCATCCACAGACTTTGATAGATGAAAGTGGTGCTGAACTTCACCTGCCTGTGCTTCCTCTCCTGGAGCCATTGTCCCACTGGAGTTAGCAGCAGCACCTGAGAATGCACTCTGGCCTTTCTGGTCTAAGGAAATCTGTCCAAAAACTAGGGCAAGACAAATTTCTTCTTTGGTCCCTTTATGAGTTCAGTTTCCCTGTCTGCTGATGTGGAGCACGTATGTACCACAACGCAAGAGGTCAGGGGAAGATACAGCAGTGAGGAAAATGCAGCACCATGCTGCTGATGTTGTAGGAAAAGAGTTCTTTATCATCTCTTGAGCTGCTACCACTTAACACAGTACATACTCAGCTAGGGCTGTCTCTAGTCCTTGAAAGAAGTGGTGCCTGGCTCTATCCTCAAGCTTCACCATATTCCTGTCTTTAGTTACAGTGCCTTTACTCATGGTAGGTAACTGATGCTCAGTGAATTTCCTCAGCCTTTGCCCGCTGCAGCTGGAAAGAGAAGCTGGGCTCTCAACACCTCTTTTTTGGAGGTATCTTTCAGCAAAATTTTTAAAACATTTCTATATCTGGGAATAAGCATCCATGAAAAAAATCTAACACAAAATAAATTCTTCTCTGCTCCTTCTCACTCCCTCTGTCTTCTTTCATCCTTCCATCCAGTCTTACCACCTTATCAAACTGGAATTCTTGCACAGTTGTGGTAAGTCACGCAAAAAGTTTGGCACAAAAACATTTGAGGCAAACAAAATTCTTTCCTAGATGCTTTTGGCTACAGTCACTGAGAAAGATTTGATTTTAAAAGGAAGAGATATAAGAAAGGGAAGGAAACTTCTCAGACTGACATTTAGTGCAACCTTTAGGACCTCATAAAGTGCTTACTGTGTCAGGAATTACATGAAACAATTTCACACATCTGTTCAGTCCAGTGTCCGATCTCCCCTGCGTGTTTCATCTTTGAATTTTCTTCTATGATGTACAGAATATTTCTTTCTTTCCCTCCTTGCCTCCCTCTCTCCAGTTGCTACTGTAGGGCAATGACAAGAGAATTATTCCTGGTGGGCAAGAGGATCAACTTACTCAAATGAGCTAAGATCACAAGCAGTTTAGCTTTCTCAGCACTGTTTAAAAAAGTATGTAGGCAAGGAGTTGATTCAAAATAACATCAGCTATGTTTTCTTTGCCAGCTCTGAAACCTGTTTTGTCTTGCTTTGCAGAGCTATTTAATTCTATCCCAAAATACAACAGCTTCAGAGTCCCCTAAGCATCTTAAAAAGGTTCCTCCAATTGGAAGTCAGTGGAGCTGATGCTTTTTCTTGCCTGTAGTACTTCTAAAAGGTTTGCCAAACAGAAGCTGAGAAAACTCAGAGGAAACTTCACTGAAATTGATACTTCCTGAGGCAGTGGGCTCTCAGCCTGAGTATCTGGCCTGGTTTTTAACAGCTAGTAATGGTTAACAGGGAGGTGCTCAGCATCATCTCAATCTTAGGTTGCTTGGAGTTCAATTCAAGCCCTAAACACAGGCTTCCAGTACTGTTATTGTGCCTGCAGCTGTGCAAGATGTCTGCTTAGAGCTGGCAGATATGGTGAAGAAGATACAGAACAACTTTGTCCTTCTGGAAGGACAACTGGAAGTTTTGCAGAGTACCTCACAGTAGTCAAAATGACAATAATGTTGTATGTATTTATTTTGCCCTTCCTTCGATACAAATAGGCACAGCTACTGGAAGTTAGGAACAACAGACTTGCTTATGCATCTATTTGTTTTTATGTCCTGTTAACAGGCCTACTTTGAATGGCACTAGATATGTGCAGGTGAATGAATAAAGATGTTGTCCACAGGTCAAAAGCTAACACAGATTGGCCAGGAAATTAAATCCTTATTCATCGTCACTTCTTCAGGTTAATGAAACCTAGCTACATGCCTCTCTCTTCATGCAGCATGTTCTCCAGCCATCTAACAGTCTTCGTAACACTCTGCTAAACTTGTTCTACTTTTCTCTCTGTCTTGCAACACATGATCCAGAACTGGACACAGCTCTCTAGATGCAGATCAGGACTGGTATGTAAAATGGGAGTGAATGCTCTCTTCATTCTGCTGGCTATGTCCAGGTTAGTCTCTATCTTAAAAGTAGAAGAGGCAATGAGAAGGCTCTGTGGGAGAGACGGGGATTGTGACATGTTCTAGGATCCCAGTCTCCCTGTCAACCAGCTTGGAGAGCTGGATGATGTGTGCAACAGCTTTTATTTGGATAGTGTGGGTGTATTTCACTCCCACAGAAACCATGTCACAGAGGTAAGGAGGTGTGTATGCCCTTCGTCTTGCTCCTGTTTGGTGTTTGGAAGCATCTGGGTCTAGAAGCACAAAAAGAGCTGCTGGGTCCTGATGGCTATGCTGTAGTCTACAAGCCTGCTGGAAATGAAGAGTGGCAATCCCTACTCTGTATAAATACTATAAGGGTATGGCTGAGGAGGCAGAAAGCTGGGGAGTCTTGTTTTGACATGCACAGGCCATGCTTGCGGGAGTTATACGGTGGACGTGACTTTGAATTGCCTGTGTATGAGAAATCTTATCTGTATGTTGTGGCTTTGCTTGCGCAACAGAACAGCCCCAGTGGGGCCCAGATTATATCTGTATGGGAAGCATAGTCAAAAAAGCCCAGGCATTTTTCCTTTGGGAGAACATGTGTACTTTGAGCAGATGTCTGTGGAAAACATAAATAAGTTGCATCATGATCCATTTGGTGCAAGGTTAAGAGCTAATCAATTATCCTGGTTTTGACTGGGTAATTTCACATTAGCTTGTGTGATCCTATGTTCTGAGTTTGTGATGAAAACAGTATTGATTGTGAACCAATGTCTTATCTGTTGCTGAATGGTGCTTAAAAAATGGCAAAGCCTTTTCTACTTCTCAGACTGCCCTGTTAGCAAGTAGGTTGGGGGTATGCAAGAAGTAGGGAGGAGACATAGCCAGAACAGCTGACCCCAACTGATCAAGGGGAAATTTGGGACTGTATGAGATTGTGCTTAGCAATGTAAAACTGGAGGAAGAAGAAGGGGAGGATTTTTGGAGTGATGGCACTTTTCTTGCCTAGGAACCACTATAAACAATGAAGCTTTCCTTTCTGGGACATGGCTGAAAATCTGCCTGACAATAAGAAGTGAAAGAATCCCTTATTTTGCTTTCCTTGAATATGCAGCTTTTGCTTTATCTATTCTGCCTTTGTATCAATCCATGAGTTTTCACACTCTTACCCTTCCAGTCTTCTTCCCCATCCCACCAGGGGGCTTGAGTAAGTCTCTGTGTGGGGCTTAGCAGCCTACTGGGGTTAAAACAGAGCTTTAATATTTGTAATCAGTTCTACTAACAGCACGTTAAAGTCTGGTGCAACATATCTAGTCTTTTTTGTTACCTCTCAGTCTTCAGAACAATTTTAGGAACACTTTCCTTTCAAAAGGACTGTGCATATCTGTAAAAGAAGGTGCCACTGAGTGTGCATATTGCTGGAGCAAGGCAAGAAAAATGAAAGAAAAAAGCTGAACTCTAGAAATAAACATCAGCCAGAAATCACAGAATCACCATGGCTGGAAATGACCTCTATGATCATCAAGCCCAGCTATTACCTAACTCTACCAGAGCCACTACTACACCATATGTAGATGGCTTTAAATTCATTCAGGGATGGTGATTCAACCACTTCCCTGGGCACCCTGTTCCAGTCTTTGATAAGCCCTCCATCACAGAAGTTTTTCCTGATGTCTAACCAAAACCTAAACCTGTGTGGCAGGGGCAAGAGAGGATCTGTCCAGCCTCAAACCAGTGCAGCCTCCCTGGTGTAACTTAATGCCATTTGCTCTTGTCCTATCAGCTGTGATTTGTGAGAAGGTCTCCCCTCAGCCTCCTTTTCTTCAGACTAAAGAACCTCAGCTCCCTCAGCTGCTCCTTATTAGACTTTTTCTCAAGACTCTTCCCTTCACTGGCTTTGTTACCCTTCTCTGGACCTGCTCCAGCACCTCAATGTAATACTTGTTGAATAATTTACTGAGAAGTCATTCTGGGTCACGGCAGGGTTATCACTTTTAGATTGGCATTTATGCATTTATTATTTATCTTTTTTTTAGAGAGAGAAGATTAGAATTCTCCTGTTTGGTTTGTCTGGGTCTCTTGGGATTTTTTTTGTTTTGTTTCTTGGGGTTTTTTTCAGATAGCTTCCTTTTTATCTTATGTATTCTATGTAAGCCCACACTCACGCCTTAATAAAATATTCTTACCTCTCATATAGAAGATTTATCACTGATTTTAATTAAGAAATCATCAGCCAGCATTTGACAGGCCATTTTCTGCCTCATTACAAATGTGTTCTTGATTAAATTTCAGGTATATTCAGTATCATATAAATCACAGCAGAGTGTTTTCTCTTTTTTCTATTCTATAGTAAACATGACAGATACGATGTCTGCCAATACTGTGCGCTTAGCACAAAGTACAAAAATATTACTGAGGAGTTGAAAACTGTAAACCTATAGAGCTGAATTTGGCAGCTTTCTCAGCTGGAGAACAATTAAGGAAAACCATTGACTGACAACATTTAGAATAGAATAGAATAGAATAGAATAGAATAGAATAGAATAGAATAGACCAGACCAGACCAGACCAGACCAGACCAGACCAGGTTGGAAGAGACCTTCAAGATCATCGAGTTCAACTATCATCTAACACTATCTAATCAACTAAACCATGGCACCAAGCACCCCATTCAGTCCCTTCCTAAACACCTCCAGTGATGGTGACTCCACCACCTCGCTGGGCAGACCATTCCAATGGGCAATCACTCTTTCTATGAAGAATTTCTTCCTAACATCCAGCCTAAACCTCCCCTGGTGGAGCTTGAGACTGTATCCTCTTGTTCTGGTGCCTGGGAGAAGAGACCAGCCCCCACCTGGCTACAACATCTCTTCAGGTAGTTGTAGAGAGCAATAAGGTCTCCTCTGAGCCTCCTCTTCTCCAGGCTAAGCAACCCCAGCTTCCTCAGCCTCTCCCCATAGGGCTTGTGCTCCAAACCCCTCCCCAGCTTTGTTGCCCTTCTCTGGACACGTTCCAGCAAGTCAACATCTTTACTAAACTGAGGGGCCCAGAACTGGACACGGTACTCAAGGTATGGCTTAAGGAGGTCCTTAGTTTTGTTTTGGAGGTCCTTAGTCTGTGGCCTGCTCAGCAATGGTGTTTCAAAGTTGGAGAGAAGGAGAAGAGGGGCAGGGGGGGAAGGAATAGAAATCAAAGCTGGGCAAAGGAACTCAGTCCTGAAGTCTATATGATGAGAATGTCAGTGCAGAAGCAAAGTATATCAGAAAGCTGTGTGTCAGAGAGACAAAGTGATTGTCTGAAGGGGGTAACAAACACTTGGATCTTTGTATGTCAACAAATGTGAAAGGATGACTCTAGAAAGCAACAAGGAAAATCAAGGTCTGATGGCAGGAAGGATAAATCTCACTAATAGACCTAACAGAAAATGTCAAACAGGGCTTGAAAGAAAAAAATATAAAGGTAAAACAATAATTAAAAAAAGACACAAGATTATTTTCTTCTATTTTGGAAGAGGCTAAACATCTCTTTATTCACCTGAGTGTACCTGAATAGTCTGATATTGTTGAATACAACATCTATGGCTGATTATATCTCACACAACCTTTCACGCTGTCGTCTGCTCTTTCTCCTTTGAGAACAAACAAAATTTCAGTTACATTGTCTGGGCATCCTGGAGTTTGTCCAATGATGCTCCAATGCTCCAACTGCTACCTCCAGGCTAACATTCTCCACCATTTTTACAGAGCATAGCATGATTTCTAAGTGGTGCATAATTTACATAAGGGTGCCCTACAATGGGATTGATGTTAGTTTTGCTGACATCCAAAAAAAGGAGGGCACAGGCTGAAAAGCACAGAACTGATCTCACGCTGGTTCTCAGCAGCACAATGTACAACTGCAATGGATTGGAAACAAAAGGAAGTTCTGTGTCTAGAAGGAAAAGGCTAAAAGGGTATTTGGAAGTGATGATAATGGAAAAGTCAACTGATGCCAGAAGTGATTACACAGGAGGCTTCTGTGCAGTGTAGCCTCCTTTCTACAACTTCATTCAGCAAAATTCAGCACTATCCATTGCCTGATGCCCCCAGCTGCCCCAGCAATCTTCCACACTTCTGAAAGCACTGATTAACATAACATTTTCCTGTTCTGCTGCTTAAGGACATATATCAAAAAGATGGCTTAATTTCCAAAAGACTATGATGTACAATATGGAAATAGTGCCACATGTAAGTTCACCATTAATACCTTGTCCACAGCATTTTGATTGAACATGATTTAACCTGTCAGCTTTTATTCCTGATTTGTGCTAAAGTTATGATTTTCATTTGATCAAAATGAAAATAAAGAAGAGAGCATGGACTGGGTAGATAAATTAATTCATACTTCTACTGGGACACGTGATCTTAAATGCATGCTGTGCTGGACTGAACTAGAGTCTTAAAATCCATTGCAAACAGGGTTAAATCAGCAGGGTTATATTTAATTATTTCCACTCCTCCTTCTCTTGCCTGAGTCACTGCCCTCCTTTAATCTCCCCAGCAACATAAAATTGAATAGTAGAGGTGGGTAAACATCTTAGTTTTCAACTGAACATTGTCCGTGAAAGTCTAATCAATGGAGCTGAGCAGGAATTTTCTGAGCCAGTGTTTTCTTATTAGCAAATGCAAATTTGAACATTGTGTAATGGGACTGAGGGGAAGATAGAAGGGGGGAAAACACAAAACAAACCAAAACCTTTTAAAAGTCTTGCCCAGTAGCATTAGAGACTGTATGGGGTGCTTGGTGCCATGGTTTAGTTGATTAGATAGTGTTGGATGATAGGTCGGACTCATTGATCTCAAAGGTCACTTCCAACCTGGTCTGGTCTGGTCTATTCTATTCTATTCTATTCTATTCTTTCATTTTTAAACAACTGTTTATTTGGTTGTTATTTTGGGAAGAAATTTAAGCTGTGATAGTGATGAAATAGCTTTACAGCATTAAATTATTACATTTGAAAAGTTAGTCATAAGCTTGCTCTATTCAAAGTTGAAGATATTCAGCATCAAAAATGAAACCTTCTGATGACATCAAGAAAAAGTTTTGATGATTAAAAAATATCAGCATAAAATCCCTGACCTTGGTTTATGCTGCACTTCAAATGTTGCTTGGTTTCCTGCACTTGGTGGACACAGTCTCATGCTGCTCCAGGGGAGGTTTAGGCTGGAGGTTAGGAAGAAATTCTTCATAGAGAGAGTGATTGGCCATTGGAATGGGCTGCCTGGGGAGGTGGTGGAGTCACCATCACTGGAGGTGTTTAGGAAGAGGCTTGATGGGGTGCTTGGTGCCATGGTTTAGTTGATTAGATGGTGTTGGATGATAGGTTGGACACAATGATCTCAAGGTCTCTTCCAACCTGGTTTGGTGTATTCTATCCTATCCTATCCTATCCTATCCTATCCTATCCTATCCTATCCTATCCTATCCTATCCTATCCTATCCTATCCTATCCTATCTTTAAGCAAATAAACAGAACAATTACTACAAAATCTTGTAAAATATCTTGTGTCATGGACAAATTTATTCTTGTCCAACACTTGTTATCAGTGAAATTTACCAACAGATCATCTTGAAACAAAATAAAACCTTGGGAATTATTGGTGGATTAGGCAGGATTTACTTTTCCTTACTTGCAAAAATACCACATGATCTCAATGAAAACTTTCATTTTAAGACTTCAGACTTTGAAATAATCTGAATTGTGCAGACTGGGGTTAAGGGGTTGTTAAATTATAGTTCTACTAAAAAGTTATCTGTCTATGGAAATTAGATAAAACAGCAGACAGTAGTCCTCGCTGGCTGCAGTTGGAAATCTGAGCTATTTGAGGATCACTTTTCTCTCAGTCTTTTGTTTTCTGCTAGGTCTTGAAGCTCTGGTATAATTTGTTAAATACTGTGCAGACTCCGTAGCACAGAATGTACGTTGCTGCTAGCCTGAGAGCTGAGGACGTGGCTTGCAACCACTAGCTGCTGCACAGCTGGCCAAGCTCCTTCTCCCACAACACCTTCCATAGTTTAGGGGCCATATGGAGGCATGCAGGGTGATGGTGAGAAAGAAGACAGGGAGAATGCAATTTCCTATCTGAAGCTGTCCTAAGTTAGTATAATGAGAAGGTTCTTAATTAAGCCTGAGGCTAATTTGTACTAGCATGCTATTAACACAATATGTGTCCTGGATCAAAGCATGTAAAGATGGTAGTAAGCAGATTCCAAAATGTAAACTCCAGCCTGTCATACTATATCAGATAAATCATCACATCAGCCCCACACACAGAGCACTCTGATTTAGACTGGGTTGATTGAATTGAATTGAATTGACTTGAATTGAATTGAATTGAACTGAGCTAAACTGTATTTTGAAAACAATTCATGCTTTCTTCACTGTGATTTGCATTTTAACAGAAAAAGAATATTGAGAATTTTGAGAACATAGTGCAAGCTGTGCTGAGCTAATCCTGTGCACAGACTGCACTGTCTATTTTCACAAACCATTAACAGGAATTCAGGGGCCTCAGTGCTTTCTGTATTGAATCTCCATCTGATATTAGCACAAGAGCTCTTACATTCTCCCAGCAGCAAGACAGGCCTTGGTCTCAAGGAGACCTGCAAGGTCAGAATCTCTAATAGTAGCAGCTGTCACCTGAGGGTACCAGAAGCGGATCTGATAGCGCTGGTGTTTGTGCTAGGCTCAGACCTTAAATCATCCCTTTCAGTTGATATGTAAGGTTAGATTCTTTAGTATCTTCTGGCTGCTTTGAGCTGTTCCTGTAAGGTAACAAGCCCTAAGCTGAAGCTGGCTGGCTGGTTAAATAAAATTTATGGTAGTTTTTCACCGCCAGGAACACACTGAACTTTCATTTACAAAAATGGAGAGAAAAGGATCACAATACTATCAAACTTTAATGAAGATGGAATTGGTAAGCTCTCATAAACACGTTCCCAAAGGACACATATAGAAATAAGGAGGTTCAGGTCCAATGGTTACTCCTCAATAGGCTGGAAATTTTGTGTATTTAAAGTATCTGACAAGAATGTGGTGCCTTGATATTCTGTTTTATTTCACTACTTAATGACCAAAAATCTGCAGCTGGTGGGTGGGGCAGAATATTTAGCTCTTCCTCATCTTCATGGTATATTCTAAGGAAAGCAGATCTACATTTTCAGAGGTATCCTACATGCCAAAACACTTCTAACCAAGATCCCAAAACAATAGCTGCTTTCAAACATATTTTTTCCTGAATGAGTAACTGAATCTTTTCCAACAACTCATTCATGTTAGAGACTATTCATAGAGCTGAGTTATACCTGTCAGCTCTCTTCTGCTATGATAGAGAATGCACTTACCTTGTCTTTCTGTTTCCTTCTTTGTTCTTTTTTAATTTTTTTCCCTTTTTTTTTTGAGAGAGGATATGTTCCCTGTGTTGCTTCCTATTCAATTTTAAGCTGTAGATGAGGTCATAATGTTAAGCCATAATTCTTGGCATTGCTTTTTTAGCCAAGCACTTCCATCCCTCATAAGTGAGAGACCTTCTCTGGCAGGACTGCTGGGCTTTTGCTTGTTGTGACACGCTTTGGATTCTGACAAGATCTTCAGGATAAGAATACATTTGAGAGACCAGCACTTTAATCAACCAAACCGCATTCTGCTGTGCCTGGCATTTCCTGAGGCACTCAAAAAGACTGGTTGTGCCTCTCTGTCCTCGGCCCTGGAATAAAGATTACACCATCCTGTGCTTTTAAAGTCTTTGGGAGATTTGGTAATTTATTGCAAAGGAAAAAAAAGCTCAGCATATGAAAAGTATCCAGAGTGCAAAATACATTGCCTGCATCACATGCTTTGGAGGTGGAAGAGGAAGATGATGAAGGCTGATCTCTACTGAATGACTCTTCCATGCATAAGGAAGGAGACCCATCACCCTTTGAGATCTGGAATGCTGCAAAGTACAAAGTACTCCAGAGGCCTCCTTGCTGTTAGCACTGCCCACTAAAACCCCACAAACACCTGTGTTCTTGCCTTCCTTTTCCAGGTGCACAGCTTTGACCACACACTCCATCCCTTTGATTTCAAGACAGTGAAAATGGCCAAGGGGCACAATAGAGTCTCAGGCTCCTCCAAGCACAAAAACAAGTCAATAAATGTATCTTGAGGCAGGTGGGTCTTCTCAGTGTGTCACAGTAAGTTTTGTGTTTCATTTGTATGGTCTGCCTGTGAATTTTGAGATGCACTCTCTAGTATTTGTATAATGGCTCAATCCTCTTCTTTATCTGACACATTTCCAAGAGGGATTTACATGTGCTTAGAAACCAGTATTATAGTTCTCTCTCTCTCACAAATAAGCCATTAACTTGTGTTAGCTAGAGGGCTCTTGGGAAAGGGGGCAAGGGCAATAACATTACGGTTAAAACAAGCATCATTAAACAGCCATACCTGCAGCATGTCTAGATTGACGATGACTTGGTGGATATTATTTTTCTGCAGCATTTGCTTCAGTCCATGCAGATGATGATGCACTTGTTATAGCCTTGTTATGAACATGGCATGTAATGCTGTCACAGATGTGCTGGTTTCCCTCTGCAAGGCAGAGCCAGCAGGCATCCCTAATTGTATCTTATTGACAGAAAATACTCCCCAGAGATGAGGGCCAATTACCAAACCCAGTATAACCATGCTTGTTTTGGAGCGACAAGGGTGGAAGGGAAAAACCATGTAAAGGAGAAAGAAATGAGTGAGCCTTCCCAGATGAAAACTTTGATTAATTTTGAATGTTGCTGTGCAAAGCAGAAAGCAATGCAATATGGCTTGTGTTTGCAGAAATTACTTCAATGCCATGTGTTTAATGCAGCAACCTCTTTTATTACAGAGCTACTTGAATGTTCTCTCTCACATGGAAGTGGCTTTGTCTTCAACTTTCCATCTTTTTTTTGTTGGATGATAGGTTGGACCCGATGATCTTGAAGGTCTCTTCCAACCTGGTGTGGTCTGGTCTGGTCTATTCTATTCTATTCTATTCTATTCTATTCTATTCTATTCTATTCTATTCTATTCTATTCTATTCTATTCTATTCCTTTGCATCATTGACACTCCTTCAAAATATTTTTATTTCCTCATAAACACTGCAGTTCTTAAAAGACAAAACCTCTGAAAAATCAGTGTGGAATGAAGTTGAGGGCCTGTGATACTTGAGTAGCAGTGATTCTTAGTTATGAAAACATATGGCTGAGAGAGAGAGTAGACTTCATTTTGACAAAGGCTGAAGAACACAAATGCAAAATAACTCTCCAGCTTTCAGCATCACCATGCATGAATAGCCAGGAATGGATTCTCATTATAAAGATACTGCTATGTTTAGAGTTCTTGATTCTAGTAGAAAGGCCTCAGAAAAGATGTTTTGAAGCAATGTTGATGTGGGTTTTTTGCTATTCTGTAACCCACTGCTCTATCATGTATAGGTAGCAGATCTTTTGGAGGCTCTTGTGTATGTAGGAGGCAAAGGTTCAAGTTGGTGTGCAGTCCTGTCTGTCGAACAGGTACTGGAATTCATACTGTCATTAAATGGTGCCAGAGAATTCATTCTGACTTTCATAGGAACATGAGTACAGGTATCACCATGCTCAACAGAACAGTTTCAAGGAGAGGTGGTGCCAAATGTTCTACCAGAACTCTTTTCTTTTGAAAATGCTGATGGACCTGCAGTCAGAAGTTTCATAAAGTGCATCATTTTAGAGGTGAGTTAATTGTTTTCAAATGGGTTAAATGTTCCTGTGGCTCTTTGATGAGTGAGGATCACATCTCAAAAGTAAAATAAAACCATGCTGTAGGAATAGCAACATAGATTTGTGTGATGCCTGCACATATACTTGTGGCCACTCCTGCTATTCCAGTACAGCTCTCAACTACAAAAAAAGTTTCAGGACTCAGGGCCTCTTCTGCTGAAGGATTGGTGGGTGACCATGGCTGGGGCTTCAGTGTGGTATCTGTGGAGGTGAGTAGAGAGAAGGAATGGTCTTAGGACAAGAAGTTTCACCAGTAGTTTACTGTGCCTGCACTCTGGGGTTTTCACAGCCCGAATGCTGCTTGGTCCAGCCTTTTTGTAGAAGCCCCGTGTTTAGAAGCTGAAGACAGAAATTGAAGGACAAGCAATGGCACTTTGTGCCTGGCAAAAGCAACTTTTTTATCTTTGCAGGAAGAGCCCAGGGAGAGGTGAAGAGAGCAAGACAAATCTGACGAGCAGAGGAACCATGAGCGCAGGCAATGAGAATGAGAGATAGCACACAGACAGTTTGAGAAGGAGACAAGGTGCAGATAAGGAGCTGTATCTATCTAATAGATATTCTTCCCCTAATTCTAATGGAAATTCTATCTTGCAGAGCCTGTCAGTGGAAACCTAATCCTCCTCCAAGGGATATGCAAGCATTGCTCAAAGCAGAATCCCGATGACAACGAGGTCATTTTCATCTCATCAGCTATAACGCATAGCCTGGCACCTTCCTCCCCCGCCTTACTTCCCCTTTCTTGCACAGGCTGGGAAGAAGACAAGTTGAATGACAGGTAACATTTCTACAACACACATCAGAATCCAGGAATGGCTCTTCTGCTGCTGAGAAGAGTCTAACTTCACTTTTCTGAAGAGTAACTGCACTGTTGTTTGGTTTAAGCTCTAGAGGTGACCGAGGAGTTGCACTGAACAGTTGTTGCAAATCTGAAGTTCAAAGAGCTGGCAGGTGAGCTATCTTTGCACACCTTCTGCCAGCTCTAACAATGGAAAGTAGAGGACATATTACAACCTGTTATCAATTAAGTGTTCATCCTACTTTGAAGGTGGACTAGGTTACATTAGGTTTTATCCATCTATCAATATACCTGTGGTCACTCTTTCATTCTGTTACAGTTCCTGCCCAAACCTTCTACATACAACAGCCATGGTTTCTGACAGCAATTTTTAACTCAGGGACTAAACACAATGCTTTGTTCTTACACACCCTTTGTTCTGGTTGCCTTGGTTTCAAAACAGGTTCTTCATGGTTACTTGACTTTGTGATTCTGTGGTTACCTGGCTTTAATAATTTTTCTTAACATCAATATGTTGCTAGTCCTAAACTTGTCTTGGTGCTTTGACTTCTTGGTTTGGCTTTGGACCTGCCTTGTCACTAGGGTTGTTTCTGGTGGAACTAGTGGGTCACCCTGGTTATCCCCTCCAGACTTGCTCTGTTTGCTTTGCTTTGGTGATCTTGCCAGTGAGGCCACTGTCCCTCCTCTACCATGCTATTTTCTCTCTTGACTCCTCTTCAGTAGCAGACTGCTACTACCAAGTGTAGAAATTATCTTATATCAAAACCCCTGGTTTAGTTGATTAGATAGTGTTGGATGACAGGTTGGACTCGATGATCTCAAAGGTCTTTTTCAACCTGGTTAATTCTATTCTATTCTATTCTATTCTATTCTATTCTATTCTATTCTATTCTATTCTATTCTATTCTATTCTATTCTATTCTATTCTATCCTATCCTATCCTATCCTATCCTATCCTATCCTATCCTATTCTATTCTATATTCAAAACCTATGTGGTCAAAATGAACCACATTTGGTCAAGCAGTTTTCAGTGAACAGGGCACTGTACTGCAGCTCTACAACCACATAACCCTCCTGCACCCAGTCAGGAACTCAGGTACTACACTCTCTGACTGGAAATATTCAAACTTACTTTCCCAGTGCATGCCTACAAACATACATTTGTCACATATGGTCGTGGATCATTAATGCATAACCTGATTATATCACCTTCCTCCCTTTGTTAATGACCTCCAGGATCATGCTCATCCTGAGAGATGCCAAAGAGTGATACAAGAGCATTGACAACACGAGTGTGAGGGAGAAAGGCAGGATTTTACCTAGTTTCTTTAGATTATTCATAAGAAGCCACGAATCATTATATTAATTGACACATCTGTTTGTCTTCTTTAGGGAACCTGCTACTGAGAAAGTTCCTGTCAGCTTTTCAGCACAGTGAGGTCTGAACACTTTGCAGTTTTCTGAGCTATCTTATAATATATGACCTGGGTTGTACAGGGGACACTGAGCTGATACTGCAAGTGTTGACCTACCCACTAAAGCATGACAGCCCCAGTATTGTGTGACTAATATATGTTTAACATGGACATAGGTGTTCCTACATTTTTGGATATAGTCTAATAGGTTAAATAAGTTCTAATAGGAGGTTAAATAAGTCTTAAATAAGTGTCTGAATAATCCCTAAATAATTTCAGTCCCCAAGAGGATGACCCCAGAGGAGTTGTTAGCCATTGGAATGTGCTGCCCAGGGAGGTGATGGAGTCACTGTCTCTGGAGGTGTTCAAAAAGGGATTGGACATGGCACTTGGTGCCATGGTTTAGTAGTCTTGAGGTGCTGGGTGACAGGTTGGACTTGACAATCTTTGAGGTCTTTTCCAACTTTATAGGTTCTATGATTCTGTGATCTCACCCCTCTAAGTGCTGCCCATGCTAAGAGTGAATTGGGTTTTGGCTGCACTTAACCTACAGAAGCACCCCAAGGATGACGCTTGGGATCAGTGGTGGGTTTCATCCAGGCAGCTTCAAGGTGTCCTATTCTACAGCTCTGTGGCAGAGCAATGTGCCAGGGCTGAGTGAAGGGATCAAGGGTGTTCCTGAGGGCAGTTGTGCCACATTTGCCCTCTTTGCTTAAACATCTGCAACTGCAGTGTCCTGTGAAACCTGCAAGTGTCAAGGGGAACACTGCAAACTGCTGGACTGGGAGCAGACAGTCCCTGGCTTACCTCTGTCAAAACCCCACTGGGTTATTGAGTAAGAGCAGAATAGGAATAATGGAGACCAATTCTTTGTCACTTGCTACTCTCAGAATACTCTAGCTGGGTTTTTGCAGAGACTCTGAATCTGATAAGCATGTAGAGAGCTGATAGCCTGTGGTGCCTTATAATCTGTAGTACCCAGAGCACAGTTCCCTCTAAAGCAGTACGTATGAACAGTGTGACACCAACCCGACCTAGTCGCTCAGAACAGTGATTGCAGTAATTTACACTTATGAATCTGTGTTAGTTTTAAAAGACAGAAATTGAAAGTATTCTACCTTTTACTATTCCTCTCCTTAATATTTTTTTTTTCATGCTAGTGCAAACAGTTGGCATAGAGTTCAGAGAGATCATTTTTCATGTAGCTTTTCCCCCATATCAGGACCAAGGCACCCCAGTTTGCACAAAATTCTACACAAAAAATATTACTGTCAGCCATAAGCCATAAATCCCTGGTTTCCTCCTGTAATAACTGCCCACACAGTAATAATGACAGATACAATTATTACAGTATCTTCATTGCTTCCCCCTGTGCTATCCCTCTCTGAGTCTTTTTCTAGGTCTGCTCTGCAGTAGATTCCTGGAGAATTCACGTGTCATGCAGACTGACTTTCAGGACTGGCCCCACTCCTGGGATCCTGCCTCTCTGTGACCTTTCTGCCCTGTCATGGCATTCCCATTAGGCATATAAGGGAGCCATGGGATTCAGCTGCTTCTGGGTTTTGGATGACCCAAACTCTTCTGAGCTTGTAGAGAGCAAGTAAACTCCTTTGTGGGTTTTTCACCCTATTATCACAGAGGGTTCAAATGTTTGAATGGGTGCATGTATATATACCACCTCTCTGAGGTGAAATGGTAGAGATCATGTTTTCCATTCCTTTCCAGGAACATTTTCTCCCGAGAATATCAGTGATCTTAGTGTCCTCCTGTGTGCCCACAGAGCTGGGGTACAGCCGCTGTGTAGAGCAGACACCACAGAGAGTTAACTCCCAGCTCAAAAGTGGAAAGAAACTTCAAAGAAACAGGAGAAATGGCAAACAAGTATGCAGGAATATTAGTATGAACACAGGGACTTATGGGAACACCAGTGCCGTGCTGAGCTACTGCAAACATTCACATTTATGAATTTGGTGACTCCACAATTCAAAAAGTTCAGACTGGATATAGACTCTATGTCTCCATGGAGGATGGTTCTCAACCCAGCAACAAATGCACTTCCTGAGTGCAAATGTCCTGGTGCTGCTCTCACTCACATCATCTGCAGCCAGCGCAGTAACGTGGGGCAAGATGAATGCTCTGCTCCAGTTCATCCACACTTCTTTCTCTGCATATTCCTGATGTGTGGAATAAAGTTTCAGAGACATATCTCCATCTCCATAGGAAGACATCATTACCTTTCCAAGCTAATTTTAGATCACATCACTACAGTGGTGGAAAAGGCTGGATGCAGAGCCAAGAACCTGCCTGCCAGTCTCCTTTGAAAGGCAGGATAGCAGGCTGAATGTCTCAACTCTCTGATCCACTCAGGAAAGTCTTATATTCCTCTGAGAGTGATTAGCTTAGCTAATAAGAAAAGAAACATAACTGTAATTAATAGAACTCACAGCTCAGAATAATATCCAAAGACTGAGCCATGTTGATAGTTTATAACTCAGAAGACTCATCAACACTTAACTAACAAAGGAAGCATTGCAAACTTAAGTATGTTTGCAGCTGCAAGAGGCAGTGTCACCACAGAGCTAGTCCTGTCTGAATTCACTCTCAGTGGCAGCAATGGAATGTTTCATGGCAGAAATGTGAATTAATCTAACCCAGAGCTTGCCCTAGTCCTATACCTTTAATGATATTGCATAAATATACATGAAAGGTGGCATTTAAGATACTATGTTCTGCTGTCATGGCAACTGACATTCCAAAAAGTGATGATAAAAAGAAATAAGCAAATGGGAAGCTATATGAGAATAAATGCATCATGTTGTTATAGAAACCTTTTCATTCCAAAGAGGTTAGAATTGCATGGATGGTAAGCATTGCTGGGAGTCTGCTCCCAGGCATCGTGTGTGTGTGTCTCTCCTTTCCCACTGTGTGCCAAAGGAAATCATACCACAGAATCACACAATCACAGAATCACCAAGGTTGGAAGAGACCTCAAAGATCATCAAGTCCAACCTGTCACCACAGGCCTCCTGACTAAACCATGGCACCAAGTGCCACGTCCAATCCCCTCTTGTACACCTCCAGGGATGGTGACTCCACCACCTCCCTGGGCAGCCCATTCCAATGGCTAACAACTCTCTCTGTCAAGAACTTTCTCCTCACCTCCAGCCTAAACTTCCCCTGGTGTAGCTTGAGACTGTGTCCTCTTGTTCTGGTGCTGGTTGCCTGGGAGAAGAGACCAACCCCCTCCTGGCTACAACCACCCTTGCTGCCCAGGGAGGTGATGGAGTCATCGTCCCTGAAGGTGTTTGAAAAAGGATTGCATGTGGCACTTGAAGCCATGGTTTAGTTGTAAGGAGGTGTTAGGCATTAGGTAATAGGTTGGACTTGATGGTCTCTGAGGTCTTTTCCAACATGGTTGATCCTATGATTCTATATATATGTATTTGTTCCTCAGTCTTCTTTCAATTACTCCCAAGTGCCAATCAGTTTGTGTCATTTTTTCCCCCATTATTTTCTTCTGTCTTTCTTGGTTCTTTCTTTTCACCCTTCATTCTCCTACACTCATACTCCACCTGAGATAACAGGTGGTTTTGTGCCTGGCAAGGGTGAAGATACATCTACAGGAATCTTAACCCCTAAAGGGCTATCATATATGTATTAACAAATCTTGCCCCTTTGCTGATTTTGCTTTGGAAACATAAGAAAATAGAATGGGGAAATTTAGTGCTGAGGGGAGATATTGTTTGAAAATGGAACCAAGCCACTAAATGCACTTAAATACATAGTGAGACTCCAGCCACTGCATACAAGAATAATCTGAAAACATTCCATTAACAATGAAGTGATTAAAAAAAAATGAGGAAAATTAGGGCCCAGTGTCTTCTCTCACTTCACATACCTGCTGGGCACAGACATACTGGGAGGGGAACAAGGAGGCTTGTTGCTTCCCATTCATGCTCTGTTCAGTGCACCAGTGATGCTTGCAGGCTGTATGACCTAGTCACAGTTAAGCAAACCCCTCCTTTTCTCTTGTTTTTAGCTAAGACAACGGACTCTTCCAACTCTGACAGTTCTATGATTCAATTTCTACCTCCTACTGATATATCAGAAAACTGGTTATTCTTCCTAAGCAGATAGATGCTTGCTTGCTTCAAAGCATGCTTCTTGCTTTAGCAATGGAAAAGGATACTCTCCTGAGGGAGGTGGCAGCTGGTGAAGATGCACTTCTGACTCAGTCCTTCCAGGTCAGTTGATCATTTGGAAATAGAGGTACAGCAGGAATACAGAATGCATCAGTTGTGTGTAGGAAGGGCAGTACTTCACCTGCCTTCTTTACAAAAACTAGAGGTTAATTCTGATTCAGGAAGTCAGCAGAGGAACACAGGTATTTGCAAATCCAGCTGACATGGGTGATCTAGGCTCTTCAGCACAGGGGGAGTGGGATGAAAATTTATCTACAGGGATGGCCAATGGGCTGTTCTATAGCAAAGGCATGTGATGGAGATGCAGGGATAGGTGTGGGTTCTTTGGTCTGTTGGGGGTTATGAACTGTGACAACACAAGGACATAGTCAATGCTAAGGATGGGATTAACTTCAGAAGGGTTTTGTAGCACACATAGGTGTATTGCAAACCATGCTGAGGCTTCTCAACAGGGCTTTCTTCCTGCTCACCTTGGAAACCTGTTCATAGATGGTGCAAGCCATCTCTAGAGGTTCTCATCAGTGGTAAGAATATGGAGACAATCAAGAAAGACATCCTATTTCTGAATGTTAGATGATGGGATTTAACCTGTGCATTTTACCATAGTCTATATAGCCTTCCTGAGCCTCTGTCTCAGTCCAGAGAGGGAAAGAGACTCAGTTCTTTTGAATGTTCCCGTGTTAAGAAATTAGAGGCACAAACAAGGCTAAAATATTAACAGCAAGGCTATTTATTAACAGAATAAAGTGGATGGATCAGAAAGAGAGAGGGGGACAGAGAGAGAGAAAATAAAGAGAGAGAGAGAGAGAGAGAAGAGGGAGACAGAAGAGGAAAGGAATTATATTACCACCCGCCAAGACAGTTTGGATCTGTGGAGGAAGATGCTGCCTTGTTGGCTGTGCTGTCATCTGCTGGAGGAGGGGAGGGAGAGATCCCAAAGTCCAAGCCCAAGTCCTTCTCTGAGCAGCCTCTTCAGCTCCATGAGTTGCAGCAGGTGGAGCTTTGGACACAGAGAGAGGGTTCCTCCAGGCTACATGGTGATGTGTCTGTCCTTTTCTCTCCTGGTATTTTCTTCATTTTTCTTCAGAGTGGCATTGCCCAGGTCTTTTCCTTCTCCGGAGACTGTATTGCTCAGGTCTTTTATACAGTTTTTTAGGTATGTGTGAAACCATTGTCCTTTTCACCATCCTCCCTTTCAGGGGTAGCTGATGGGTAGAGATGATCTTGTCTATGCACATTCCAGAGAGTCATTATCCAGTGGCTTCTGCCCAATACACATCAGCTATTGTCTGGGCAAGGAACAGAGGTGATTTTATCCTTGCTGATTCACCTCAAGAGAGACAAGATTTAGTCTCTTACAGCCTCACTAGAAAGCACTCCGCTTGAGAACAGAAAGGTTTACAATGGGAAGATGTGACCCTTGGGCATTAGTCTGATTGGTAATGCCCAGACTGTATCCTGGATGCTGACATTAGCAGGGATTAAGGAATAGATGATCCAGCCTCAGAAAGCATTATAAAAGGAAAAACCTTAAAGTGGCTGGAGTTCTTAATTCATTGCAATCTGCTTTCTTGCTTTGTTTTTTCCTATCAGCACAGACTTTTCTATGTAAAGGCCCATTCTTCATCAAAACTGGAGGTGGGGGGCAGATGCTCATTCAGTTTTCATTTATTGTTTGTCAGCAGTGACAGCCAGCGTTTCATAGAATCATAGAATCAATAAGGTTGGAAAAGACCTCAGAAATCATCAAGTCCAACCTGTCACCCAACACCTCATGACTACTAAACCATAGATTAGTTAGATGTGGTATGTGGTCTTTCTTTCTTTCTTTCTCTTTCTTTCTTTCTTTCTTTCCCTCCCTCCCTCCCTCCCTCCCTTCCTCCCTTCCTTTCTTTCTCTCTTTCTCTTTCTTTCTTTCTTTCTTTTTCTTTCTTTCTTTCTTTCTTTCTTTCTTTCTTTCTTTCTTTCTTTCTTTCTTTCTTTCTTTCTTTCTTTCTTTCTTTCTTTCTTTTTCTTTTTCTTTCTTTCTTTCTTTCTTTCTTTCTTTCTTTCTTTCTTTCTTTCTTTCTTTCTTTCTTTCTTTCTTTCTTTTTCCTTCCTTACTTCCTTCTTTCTTTCCTTCCTTCCTTCTTTCTTTCCTTCCTTCTTTCTTTCCTTCTCCTTTTTTCTTCTTTTTTTTTTTTTATTTTCTTTTTATTTTTTTTTATCCAGTTAAAACTTAAAACAATGATCTTTAGTCCAGATTTATTCATTTTCTACCACAAAATATATGAGAAAAAAATGGTCTTCCAATCAGCTCTTGTTCTTCCCTCTGTGTCTCAATGGTTGTGATTCATTGACTTTCACATGGGTTTTTCTTTACACTCAAGACAACAGTGATTTTCCATTGCCCCAGTTTTAAGCTTCTCCTGTTCATCCTCTCATTTTTCCTTTGTCATCCAACATTTCCTTCAGTCCCCTCACTCAGTGGGGAAACCTTTTCTTGTTTAAGTTTCCAAAGCTGGCAATGCCCAACTGCTCTCCAACCCAGAATTCAGAAGCTTGTGACTCTCCTGGGGTAAATACTGAAACCCTTGCCAGCCTCTTACACAGAGACTAGACATGTTTTTAGATGCCTGAGAGCATCAGATGGCCACTTTTAGGCATTTTAAATCAAGATCAGCACAATGGTATCACCTCCCTTATGGAGATACAGATATATGCATTTCAGGATGTCCATCCTTCCTAGAGATGGAAATAATCCTACCTCATTTCAGAGCTTTGTTATGGGCTTGTTCATTCTAGAGACTGTGTTATTGCAACAATTGCATATGGAAAAATGAAATCCACAAACAAAAGCAGCTAGATCATTGCTGACATTGCACATAGAACTCATCAATAAGTGGTGGTGGAAATAACAGACGTGCTCTGATCACTTCTACTGATCCACAAGTAGAACATGAGCATACAGATACATTTACTACACTGAGCCTAGATCTACAATTTGGATAAGAGAGGGATCATTCTCTCCTTTTCATTGTTTTGCTAAGCTTCATTTTAGAGTTTAAGTGCTAGGACCACTGTTTACATTTCTGTCTGTTTACTGAGATCTTGAAATACCTCTGACAGAGTAGTCTCCTCTCAGACCCCAGAGCCATTAAACATATTAAATGCCAACAAGATATTCCTTCCCTCTAATCTAAACTGAAAGATGCTTCAGAAAACAAATGGGATATTATTTTGTCATAAGGGTGTTTGATATTTATGTCACTTGATCTGAGAAGAATTGCAAGCAAAGGGAAAAAAAAAAAGAAAAGAAAAAAAAAGGAAGGAAAAAAAAATGTCCTAAATGGTTAATGATCCTCAGCAAGCAATCTGTCCAAATAAGGAAAGATTTCTTTGCAAATATGACAACTGATCTATAACCTTGTTCTACTCGGTTAGTGTTCCCATCCCCTCTCAAGTCTGTCTTGTAAAGCTCTAGGAAATTTATTTTTCTCACTGTACTCCCACCCCAGCCTTTTTCCAAGATAAAGTTCAGCCAATTATTGCTAATGCTTTCCAGGTACAAGCCCAACATTTCCAAAAGGGATCCAGAGCACAGGTTATATACATCCTCAGGCAAAGCCAATCAGATACTGGGCTGCATCAGGAGAAGTGTGGCCAGCAGGTCGAGGGAGGTGATCCTCCCCCTCTACTCAGCCCTGGTGAGACCCCACCTGGAGTACTGTGTCCAGTTCTGGAGCCCCTATTACAAGAGGGGTGTGGAGGTGCTGGAAGGTGTCCAGAGAAGGGCCCCAAGGATGATCAGAGGGCTGGAGCACCTCTCCTATGAGGACAGACTGAAGGAGTTGGGGCTGTTCAGTCTGCAGAAGAGAAGGCTCCGAGGTGACCTAATTGTGGCCTTCCAGTATCTGAAGGGGGCCTACAGGAAGGCTGGGGAAGGACTTCTCAGGATCTCAGGTAATGATAGGACTAGGGGAAATGGAATGAAGCTGGAGGTGGGGAGATTCAGGCTGGATGTGAGGAGGAGGTTCTTCACCATGAGAGTGGTGAAACCCTGGAATGGGTTGTCCAGGGAGGTGGTTGAGGCCCCGTCCCTGGGGGTGTTTAAGAGCAGGCTGGATGAGGCTCTGGCCAGCCTGATCTAGTGTGGGGTGTCCCTGTCTGTGGCAGGGGGGTTGGAACTAGATGATCCTTGTGGTCCCTTCCAACCCTGAATGATACTATGATAAGGAGGGGCATAGAAGGTACTTTGGCAGACCCAGCCTTTTTTCTGACTACTATTTAGAACAGTCTTCACATTGTTGTAATTTGGCCCAAGCTGCTGTTATGCATTCACCAATACTAATCCACTCCTGACATGCAACACTTCTTCTTTAAAGGTTCTTACTTAAAGATCTTCAAAAGTTCTTTAAAGGTTTCCTGATTATCCTGACCTTTTCCATTGCTCCCTGAAGAAGTTTTAGGGCTGTGAGACCCACTGCAGAGTTACTGCACCCATGAAATATATTTCCTATGGAGTGATGGCACCTTTTGGGAAAAGTGGAAGTGGCTGCAGGATAACTGGGTGCAGATGAACCAGAACAGATCAGAGGAATACAGAGTCCTGCATAAGAGCAGTATCTTCAGGAGGCTGCAGCACAGGATTTTGCTTATGCCAAAGGAAAATCATTAGCTTGAAGAAACCTGAGTGTAATTAATCTAACTTTAGGTTTGCGCTGGTTGCATGGTCCCCCAGATATACATAAGAAGATCATCTTCTTCCTAATTGTGTTTGTGTCATCTTCACTGGATTCCTTCTGCCTTTGAAGCAAGGAATTAGCTTTTATTACCGAGTTCATTCTTTGCCTCTCTCATTCAGCATTCCAATGGGCTTCTGAGGGTGAGCTGCAGGATCTGTGATGCAATATATTCATGTGTGTCTGCCTTGCTCCAGAGAAGTTCCAACTGAAAAACAATGGACCACCTACTTGGTTCACAGCCCTCCTGTTAGGTACTTTCAACTGCTAGAAATACTGTTAGGACTGCTTGGTGCTGGAGACAAGGATGTGTGAGCAGCATTGCAAGTCCTGCTTGGAAGGGGGAGTGCCAGCCAGCATGCATGTTGGACTAAGAGGGAGGGAGTGCTGTGACATTCAGACTGGAAGAGCAGCACCACAGAAGCATATATAAGTTTTCCTGGGATTAGGGCAAATCTTTGCAGAATGCAACAAGAGATTTAATCAAATTTGACATTTCCCAGCATAATTGAATGACAACAGGGGCAATTGCTTCTGCCAGCAGTGGAATCAAACCCAATTCAAAAGGTATATTCATAGTGGATTTTAACATCTGTTTATTCAAGCTCCCAAAGTTCCTTTCTCTGCAAGAAGGAGAAGTACAGTCAGGAGGAATGATCACTTTCTATTTGTCCTGTTTCCCATATTCTCTCCATCTATCACACAGCAAGACTGGAGGTGGAATCCTGTGCCAGAGAATTCTCCACTTAGGCTGTTCCAACATAGCAGTTCTTTTAATTATGAAATTCACCAGCTGTCCCAGGAAGGATTCAGTACAGTGGACTTAGAAAATATCACTTAATTGTGATGAAAAGAAAAACCTGAACTATAGCTCTGAGACACTTGAAGGTGCACAATTTAATAACAACAACAGCAAAAAAACCCCAGTAATAACGCTCTTCATGACTTTCCTCTGGCACCACCTCTGTGGGCAAAGCTCTGCTGGCAATTTTTTTTGAACATAGACTGCAGCTGCGACCTGGCCTCCTGCTCTAACACAGAGGTTCTCAGACTTGTGTCCCCACAGAGCACATGGTAGTAGTTGCCAAGAGCAGCTGCCTCCTCACATGGTTCTGGCTCCTTCTTTTCATTTCCAGCAGCTACAGATGAGGTAGAAACGGTTACAAATACAGTTAAATGCTCTCGCAATGGTACTTTCCCGTACCAGCAATTACTATCATTGGCACAGGGATGTGATGTACCTTCGTGAATAGAACAGGGACTATGTGTACACTTGTAGTCCACGGTGTTGATGGGCTACAAAACCTCAATCCTAAAAAAAGTCTCCATGTTAATGCCAAAAAAATCCCCTCTATAAAGACATCTGGATCAGATTCCTTTGCTAGAAAGTACAGGGTGCCTCAGGTCAAGACCTCAGTAACCCAAGGGCCTCTCCTGCCCTACTGGACCTGGTGCACTGGGCAGATGCTCAGGGAAAACAAAGCTTTAACCCATAACAGAACACAGATCTTGAGCTGATGGATGAATAAACCTGGGCTGGATTTAGGTTAATGCTGATGGTCACTGACAGCAAGTGGAAGGACAGTGGTGGTGGTAGATGAAACGATGGCTGACCTGGGATGGGAAGGAAACTGAAATATATGTGGTCTGGGGAACAGTTAGTGAGGTGGCCATTTTCTTCCCCCAAGTTACAAGCAATAGGACAAGAGGAAATGGCCTCAAGTTCTGCCAGGTTGGCCATTATGAAAAGTTACCTCACTAAAAAGGTTGTGAAGCACTGGGAGAGACTGCCCAGGGAAGTGGTGGAGTCACCATCCCCGGAGGGATTTTGAAGATGTATAGATGTGGTGCTTGGTGACATGGTTCAGTGGGGAATTCAGCTGTGGTGGATTTGACAATCTTAAAGAATTTTTCTAGCCTTAATGGTTCTGTGATCAGCAGAGAAGGGAAGATCTGTCACTGTCATCTACTTGAATTTCCATGAGGCCTTTCATACGGTCAGTATTTGTGTAGGGAGGATGTTAGAAAGATTGGGGCAGACTTTTTAGCAGGGTCTCTGGCAATAGGATAAGGGCCCAGACTTTTATACTGAAAGAAGGGAGACTCAGGCTCTATCTAAGGAAGAATATATTTATGATTTTTTGGAGACTGTGAGATACCAGGACAGATTGTTCAGAAAACTTGTGGATTCTCTATTACCAGAAGTATTAACAACCAGTTTGGATGAAGCTTTGCACAATGTGATGTAATGAAAGATGTCCCTGCCCAGCGCAGGGGGATTGGACTAGATGATCTTTAAAGTCTCTTCCAATCCAAGCCAATCTATGATTCTAATTAGCTGGCAATGCTTAATCTTTTCAGGTCACTGGCTGCTATCAGTGCAAATACCCTTTGGGTTTCTGGATGTCAGACAGACCTAATAAAGGCTCTAGGTTCATTAGTTCTCATGCTAATAATGTTTTTAATCTGTTGTATTCTTTTCATAACTAATATTTGGCTTAAGCTGCAAATATAATGTCTCCCTTTATGGGAATTGTTTTCTGGGGAGGAAAAATAAAAGCAGCAGCAGCAGCCAGTAACTTCAAGATTTGTAGATCAGCTTCATTTAGTTAAAAAGACAACAAAGAGAATTTATTTTTCTTTCTATTGATGGCACAAAGTCAAGACAGAGATTTTAGAGACAACCTGCATCCTCTGTTTTCCCATGCTTGGCAACTGAGAAGGCACACATTTCACTCCTAGCTGTACACATCCAGGAGATGTACTGTAAACCATGGCCAAGGTCACCTCTTGCCTCACAGGCAATATAATTTTGCTTGGACTAACATCGAACTTCATCTGATAGACACAAACTATCTGAGTAATAAGTTGTTCAAAGGCATAAGCATTTCCTTAAATCTTTATCCTGAGATTTCTTTGCCCCAGATCCAGCTTCCCTTAGAAAGTCCAGGACAACCTTACAGCCTACATCAGCAGCTTCAACAAATCTGTGTTTAGGACAAGACCTGCTGTGATGCAAGGATACTACAGCCACTTCAGTTCTTCTGGCTTTGTGTTCTTCATGGTGAGGAGGCATGCTGCAGGAACGAGAGAGTTAACTACAGCACTAAGGACTGGATCCACAGCATTGAACACCAGCAAACAAACACAGGAAAAGAAGGGTTAGCCTTAGGTAAAAAGGGTAATGACTTTGAACATTGTTTAATATTTTATTTTTGCTGTTGGGAACCATCAGCAAGCAAATGCTGAAGACAATTGATTTTTCAAGCCAGAGAAAGAACAATGATGTTGTAAACGTTACTTTTCAGAAGACATGGATTATAGAGTAACTGGATCTCATCACTAAAAGAAAAACAGAAACATAGGATGATTTATTTTCTATTGCTATTGGTCTTTCTGCTGACCTTTACAAATAGAAGTGAAACCTTTGCTGCAATCAGTACGACCTTCACTATCATGCTGAATAGTAGTCTGTCATCCAAAACTCTCCTCAAGACCATATCTTACTTCCAAACCAAGTTGCGTGGATAGGAAAAAAAACCCCACACCCATACCAAACCAGAAGAGGTTACAGTTTGCCTGCCAAAAGAAAAAGAGCAGAAATAAATAAGTAAAAAGGCATTAAGAACATTCTGTCCTTTTTTTTTTTTCTCCTCTATTACCAGGCCAGAGCCTGTCAGCTTGGTCTGCAATCAAATCTCCAAGGACATCAGAGTTATTGTCAACTCATGCAACTCTCCAGCCTGAGACTGCTGGAATAGATGGGAGAAGCGTCGATGTTGATCGTAACACAGGCTTGCCAAAGGATGCGTATTTAGCATGGAGCAGCATCCTTAGCACAGTCCAGATGGCTCTTTGAAGAGCTTTTATTACGCTTTGTTCCACTGCAACAACAGCTCTCAATGGCATTTTTGTTTTGTTTTGTTATCAGGCTCTGGAGAGCAGGAAGCGCATGTTTCTGCTGTGTTCCTCATATATACAGTTCAGCTACCACCCCTTCACCCTTTTGTTCCCACTGCAATGTGCTAAACTCGCTATTAACAGATGGCTATTACAGGATCAGAGAGAAATAGCTCCGGAGTTCAGCAGCCCTTAAGGGTAGCAAATGGTCCCAGCAGGAAAATGTCAATAGAGCTTTATTTTCCTGGTGTGGCCAGGCTCTTTTCAGCCTGTAAGTGAACTGCAACCTCAGCAAATGCACCATCTCATCACAGATGGGGGCCCTTTCAGATATTACTCAGAATCTGAGTTCACATCATGGTGTCTGTGAGAAGCAATAACTGGCTGTTCTGTCAGTTCTGAACACACAGGCATTCAAACAAGCTGGATGGTGTGGCAATGCCCATCTCCTGGGGCCTTCATGCTCTGCTCTTCTGGAGGATTTTGGCAAATCTAGAAATGGGCCCATGCCTATACCTTAATATGGATAGAACACTAAATACTTACTGTTTTCTAAAGTAGTATTCAAGTCAGCAAAAGCTCACAAATATTCCTCCTGCCAGTATAAGCTTCCCTCAGGTTTCTCCGAGAACACAGGCAACATTTCCTTGATTTTTGTGCTCAAGTTGCCCATGATTTGTCCCTCACAATTCTTTAAGCCTTCTGGCAATTCAGGAGCTATTTCTGAAATCACATGAAGGCAGACTACCCCCTTGCCTTGGATTGGGCACAGCAGTGCAAAACGGAGGAAAATAAAGATGATGACCCAGAAAGAACTATTTAGCACTAGATTTCAACTCTGGGCCACCATCTGAACAACACTAATCTACGCTGTAAATCTCTTTCCCAAGTACCTGTTGAAGACAGTTGTCAGAGCAGCTCACAACATATTGTTTTACCACTTGTTTGCACTTCTATCTTTCCTTAATGCGTTCCCCTGGCACTTGTTTTCTCACAGCACAATTTTATAAATGGGAAAGTTAGGAAGAACATGAGAGATGAGAAACTTCCTAGAAAAACAGAGAAACCAGTCACAGCTGGCACAAGGCAGATGATGTGCATTATTTTCACTTTTCTTTGTTAAGCTGAGTTCTTAAGAAGTAAAAATGCATTCAGAACTAAAACCAATCTGCCAGTTGTGTAACCTGCACTAGATTATATGGTCCTGCTCTGGCAGAGGGGTCGGACTCGATCTCTTGAGTTCCCTTCCAACCCCTAACATCCTGTGATCCTGTAATTTAAACAGCAGCCAGAAGTATTGCACACCCACCTGAAAAAGTCTTCTGTGATTTTTGATAATCTTTCTTACCCTTCTAACCTTGTTCATATCAGGAACTTTAAAACTCACTACATGGAAGTGTAACAGCAGGTCTTGCAGCTGTTTTTATACTGTATCTCACTCAGTCTTGTATTTCAAAGGCAAACTATGTTGTTATTGAGAATACCTGCTTTATGACTGAAAAGCAATAGCTTAACATGTTGCCCCAAATCCAATCTGAGCAATAATATTCTGTCTGAATATTTTTTTCCATGAGTGTAATTAGATAGAACCCTCTGTTACCAAACTAGCATGACCGAACATGCTGCAGCAGCAGAAATTGGCATGAGCTGTGAAAAGTTTAAATGAAGATCTGAAATAGTCCTATCTAGGCAGAATACCTGAAGGACCTCTGTGAAACAAGAAGCCAGATACAACAGAAAAACACCCAGCTTCATTAGTAAAAAGAGCAAACTTGAAAAGACCAGTAATAACTGTCATGTCTGCTTTGACACTGCTGATGCATTACAGAAACAAAAGGGCAGCTTCTACAAATTAAAGCTCTGAAAATTATGTGCTATTGGCAACATCTCAAATGAGCTTTTGAAACGTGAATCTGAATAAACACGGGATTTATTTATTCTAAACCTTCAGCCCTAACATGTTACAGAAATACAGTGCAGCAAACTAATTTGCCCAATATATGCAAGCAGAGATACTCTCAAGCAAAGTAATTGCACAGACATGTGTATTAATAGCTACATGAGCAAACTACCCTGTCCTTTTTCCTTCAAAAACCTGCTCCCTGTGTCTATGACACCAAAACAGGATGAAACTTGTTTGCGGCCACTAACAACATAATTAGCGAAAGCCAACTAAGTTTCCTTCCTGAAAAATGTACCTTGGACAGCATCCTCACCTTACAGATACCATTAACAAAGGCTTTAATCTTCTCTGACTTACCACAAAATGAAGTTGTTGTTTCCTCCTTCACAGGCTTAAATAGGCTCCATCTGGCCCTTTGTGCTAAAAAGTCAAGTTGGTAGAGCTGTGAAGGAAGCTGAATGCAGTAGTAGACAACACAAATAAGATGAAAATGGAAATCTAAGAGCTTATATAAAAATCAAGATCAATATGCAATTTCAGACAATTAGATAATGGATTTGGTTGGAAGAGAGCACTGAGATCATCCAGTCCAACCATGAACCCAGCACTGCTAGGTCACAACTCACATTTCCTTGATCTAGCTATGAGAAACTTGGTATCTCTATGGTTGTGTACAGAGAGATGTTAGGTTGTGGCTGAAGTTGACGATCTTCAGGTCTTTTCCAGCCAGGAAATTCTGTGATTCTGAGAGGGTTGAAAACCAGGATAATTCAGCATTGTTTACAAATGAGACCAAGCTTTTTTCTGTGTGGATACTTTTTCCTGTGGAATACTTGCACTTTTGAACAGATTCAGCCTCCTGAGATACTGAATATATTGAAGGAAAAAAGCATTCAGGCTCCCACGTCAAGGGCAGCAGCAGGTCTTCTCTTTTTGTCAAAGCTCCAGGGCAGGACCCTCTGCCTGGTGGTGCTACGTTGACTTTATGCATACCCTAGGCAATGCTCTACTTTGTTCTTCCTTATTAGCTTCAGTTTTTCACCTTTCGCTGCCACATGTGAAGTCTCACAGCAACTGATCTTTGGGGATCACTGCACTAGGGTAACAAGGGTTACATGCAAATGAGACATTGCCTACCCACTTCCAGGACAGTATTTTACAGTGGGTCAGAATATCACCAAATCTGATAAACACTTGTATGCCCAGAGAGCAGACAAAAATGCAAATCTTTGGGAAGAACCCATTAAACATTGAAAAAGACCGCAGGATGCCACAGATCCCCATGCAAATTCATGAGTAACAGACCTCTGTGTGCTATAATACACAAATGCAAGGTATATGCTTGCCAAACAGACTCAGTGGTCATAAACTAGAGGTAGAAAATGAGAGGTATAATGCACAACTAGAACCCAGAGGAGACAAGCCATATAAATTATGGGGGGAAAGAAGGAAGAAGTTGTCAGGGGGGGTTTTGCCTCTACCAATAAACAAAATGTGAAAATCCATGTAAATTATGCTTCCTCCAGCTAGCAGAGAATAAGTGAGACACTTTCCTTCCAAAACTCAGAAAGAGCATTTGTTAAACCTCAAGGGAAACAGAAAGAATGTTAAAAGGGCAATACTATGGAACAACATATAATTACATCAGAAGGATTGGAAGGATTAAGTCCCAGATGGGCTGGCTGGCTTGGAAGAGCCACATATCCCACATCCTTGATAGCTCTCTCAGGAACCTGTTCCCCTGGAGGTTTTGATCACAGTGTGTGCACATATGTGAGAGCACGGTGTCACCATCATTTCTCCTTATAGTAGTCAGAAGAGTGAAGCCACAATGGGCCTGATGGAATTCTGGTCTTTAAGTCACTCTTTCACAGCAGCATCTGTCAGTGACTTGTAGTGGTTCACAGGGTAGAGGGAATGCCTCATATTTTTGTGTTAGTTTTGGTAAGGATAGAGTTACTTTCCTTCCTAGCAGCTGGCATAGTGCTGTGGTTTGGATTTAGGATGAGAATAAGTTGATAAGGCACTGATGGTTTTGTTGTTGCTAAGCAGTGATCAAGGACACTGCAGCTTCTCACACTGCCCTGTCAGTGAGTAGGCTGGGAGGCACAAGCAGCTGAGAGGAGATGAAGCCATGACAGCTGACCCAAACTGGCCAGAGGGATATTTCTCACCATATGGCATCATGCTCAGTATTTAAACTAGGGAGAAAGTTAGCTAGGGACTGTCACTCCTGAAATGACTGGGCATTTATTGGCCAGTAATTGCATTGTACATCACTTGCTTTGCATATTTTAATCCTGTTATTCTTATTATGTCAAGGTTTAAGGATGGACCAGCCTCTAGACAAATGACAGACCCTCTCTCCCTTCCCATAAGAGAAAGGGAATAAGGGAGAGAGATTTGTGGATTGGAAAAGAAAAATAAACCAGCTTTAATTCAAGTAACAACAATAAAATTAAATATATACAATCTCAGTATCAAATCCAAGCCACCTCATGGCAATTGTGTCACCATCACCACTGGTGCTATGGGAAGTCCCAAACTGGACTCAATGGCAGATGGGAGCTGGAGTCAGGAATGCAAGGATCATGATTGAAGGCACAATGGACAAAGCCCTGACACACTGGCCATTTAAGAAGAGAACTTTATACTGAGTATGATGTATTTGTAATAGAACACCTTGACAGTCAGTTTAAGGTCACTTGTTCTGTCCCCTCCTCCTTGTAGGTGCAGCCTCCTACTTACTGCACCTCCGACATGACACAAGATTTAGCAGTGACCTTGGTCTCCATAGAAGCAAGTATAAGCAAGAGCATTTCTGCATAGCACTCCTTAATACTAACTACAGATATCAAGCATTATCACTTCTGTAAGCAGAAACTGCCTGTGAAAATGTGCTCTTCACTTCAGAAAGTGCAGTTACTTATGACAGCTCATAAGTAAAATTACTGAATGGAATTGGTTCTGTTCTAGCTCAAGCCAGGACTTATTATTATTTTCCTCTTTTCTATCCTACTAAACCACCCTTATTTCAACCCACAAACTGTAGTTTCTCTTTCTTATTCTTTTCCTCATAGAGAGGAGTAAGGAAATGGCTGGTGGAGTTTAGCTGCCTGCCAGATTAAACCACAAAAATTAGAAGCACTTTTTAGTCTGTTTTTCAGTTTCAGAAGAAGGCACCAAGGTACAGGTGATGTTCATGTCTTGAAAAACAATGGAGATTTCCTCTCCTGTGAGATACAACCTTCAGAAACTCAGAGAAGCTGCAACTTCTTAGCATCATTTTTTTTCCTGTAAAACTAGAAAGAGAGCACCACCATTTTTGCACCCATCCCAAAGGCAGGAGCAATATCCTCAACCAGCCAAGATACCACATAGAGGAGCTCAGCCCCAGTAAGGAAGCCCAGCCAGTACCCATGAATGATATTGGAGTAGTCATCAATCATTGCCCTACCTAACCGGGGGGCCACCAGGCCCCCCGGCCTTTGTTGTCACCACCACCATCACCCAGTGTGCACCATAGGGACTCACCAGTGATGAGAGGAGGATCCCTCAGCCCAGATGGGCTCAGCTTAGGGCTTCTGCCTTTCCTGGGGGGGGTTAAAAAGGGGAGTGGGTGGGAAGGGCAATATGGCTCACACCTGGGGTGGGAGGAGACACCAACAGAGCCCAGGTGCTCTGGGATTTGAGGGGAAAAATGGGGTGGGTGGAGTGGGAAAGTGGCAGATGTGGTGGGAAAGGGAAGGTGGTGGTGAAAGGAGGGGATTTTGCAATAACTATTTCCCACAAATCTTTCATAATGCATAACTGCAGTTCATGGTTTGCTTTGCCTCCATGCAAAAAGAACAAACATATCAATGCTTCCTAAAACAAAACACAATTCAAGGCCACATCTTGAATATTTGGTTCACTTTTGGGCCCTTCAATATCCAAGAAGGATATTGTGTTGCTTGAGTGTGTCCAGAGAAGGGCAGCAAAGCTGGTGAAGAGTGTGAAGGGCAGGACTGATGAGGAGCAGCTGAGAAACTGGGGTTGTTCAGCCTGGAGAGAGGGAGGCTGGGTGAAGACCTCATTGCTCCCTGCAGCTCCCTGAAGGGAGGTTGGAGTGAGGTGGGGGTTGGTCTCTTCTCTCTAGTATCAGGTGATAGAATGAGAGGAGATGGCCTGGAGTTGTTCCAGGGGAGGTTTGGGTTGGAGATTAGGAAAGAGTTCTTTGCTGCAGGAGTGGTCAGGCATTGGGGGAGGCTGCCTGGGGAGGTGGTGGAGTCCACATCCCTAGAGGTGTTCAATAAAGGCATGGCCATGGTAATTGAGGGCATGGTTTAATGGCCATGGAGGTGTTGGGCTGCTGGTTGGACTGGATGATCTTGGAGGTCTTTTCCAACCAAAATGATTCTATGACTCCCTGAAGTCACTCTTGGTCAGAGTTTTCTCAGTTGAAAAAATGCTAATGTGATCACTTGGTGTATGGATGTGTGGCCCTGTGCTGCTGCTTCTCCCCTGAAACTTGAAACCCATCAGTGGACTTGACTGCATTTGAGAGAGGGACAGAGGTTTCAAACAGAGCACTTCCACGTTTCAGTAAAATAAACAGAGAGAAAAGAGAGTGATATGCAAGCAAAAAATTTTCTTTACAACTTTTGTTCTCTACAGTTCAGTTTGGGATCACACTGGTGACATTAGCACTTCAGTGGGATAAGAGATCTTAGGAAATCTAAGAGAATTTACATGAGATAATAGAAATCCCATCAAAAATTAATAATCTTCCAATGAAGGCAAGTTCTACTGGAAATCAGCTTCTCTAGTTTCCTTTATCACATAGATTCACGTTAGTCTGTTCCGCTAATAATAACTTGATAATTCTCAGCTACATTTTGTGTTACTTGTTAACGCAAAGCACGTCACCTCTGTGACAGATAGCAGCTCCAAGTAGTCACCAAACTCAGCTGTCCTTCAACCATGAGTGCTGGCAGCAATACCTTTCTTGAAGAGGCTGCTCACTGTAAATTCTGTGAAACTGCATTTGTTCCCTATTCCCACCACAGACCTAAGAAGTTGGGGGGCAAGGTGATTGCAACTCATTCCAGTATTAGTCCTCATCAAGTCGATTGGCTCGTGTTCATTTCTTTGTAGATGGGGGTTTTAAGAAATGCCACCATTTCGGTTGCCTGTGTCTTGCACTCTGAAGAAAGCAATCAGGACAAAGAGATAAGATAGGATGAAAATGCATTGATGGCTCAGATTCTTGCAGTATATAGTTTCTGGACCAAGAAGCTGATCACAAATAGGTTGCTGACCAGAGCAAGGCAAGTGATTGCATTAACACTGAGCATATCTGTCAGCTCAAATAGCCATTTTGGAGTGGCACAGATTGCTGTTGTTATTACCTGAAGTCATTGCACCACAAGTGCACACGACAGATAGGTTAACGTGATCATTTACAGTCTTGGCCTTGCCTACCTCCCCTTCTGGACTTCATGGTGCTGAGGATGCCATTCTAACCTGAGCTAGAAGTCTGAAGGGAAATGTAGCCCTCAGACTGACTGCTAATTAGCAAGAAACTTCTTCTGTAACAGAAATAATGTGTACAGCGTCTTGAGAACATTATTCCACAGGACTGTCAGTCCAGGGCCTTTCATCATCATTTAAATTCAGCCCATTTCCCTTTTGAAAGTATGGTTATGGTCTGAAAAGAGAGTCTGCAAAATGAATTCTTGGCATCCGCTGTTTATTCCCTCTCAGTGATGTCCATACCAAAAATGCTTCATTTGAAGCTTTAAAGTAAGGCTTTCACCTGCCAGCAAATACAAGTTCTGAGCAATTTCTCATGATCAAGTTATGTTCTTTCTGTTTCATACATCATCACTAACAATGATTTTAGGGTCAGAAAGGAGGAGGGAGGGGTGTTCTCATGATGGATGTGGCAACATGGAACAAAGCTCACTTTTACTTGACTACAGTGCTGACACCACTAGGATTTTATTTGTGTCACTAAAAATAAGGGCTGTCGTTAAGGCAGGGAGATCTAGTACATGAAATGTCGTTTTTATGACCACTTTCCTCAGCATAACCTCACTTTAAACAAAAGCCACAAAACAAGAATTCCTCCCCAATGCTTCATCTTGTTCAATTTGGGTTGCCAGAGAGCTAGCAAATTTCTCACAGACAATGTCTGCATTGTCATGCTACATTGGTGACTCATAATTCTGGTGCCATTTATTTGAGGATCCTAATTACTGGTTGATGGAAACAAAAGAACAAAGGCATGATATGTAGATGTCCTTTCGCCCAAGTGCCTACTCGCTGCCTGCCTGTGCAGTTATGAAGCCGAGAAAGCCTTCATCTGAATCAGGATTTTCATGATTCATAATGTTCCACTTTATTCAAGGTCACCAAATAAATGTTAAAACAGAATTTTCTTGTGTAGTGGATAAAAAGATAAAATAAAAGACCCCCAAAGTTATTCCCCATACTCAGTATGGAATGCTTCAGGGACACAGATCTGTCGTCTGATGCCCTGCTTAAAAACAGCACATACAGACAAAGAGACCACTAAAAATGGAAGAAATAGTTTGCTGGCCATGATGTCAGCTAAACCCAGACTGCTCAGACTTAGATTTGGGTCACAGGTGATGCTGGGGACAGATGCATCCTAAAGTTTCCTTCTCTCTTTGTATATGTTCCAATGCAGATAACCTTTTCAACATCATAGGATTCTTTAGAATGAGGAACCTGAACAGAGAAGGGAAATTGAACCTTTGTTTCTTGAGACATGTCTAATTCTTGAGCTAGGGACTATTCTGGATTGAGATAGATAGAGAAATGATAGGCACCACTCTTTCCATTGATACCAAGTCAACGTGCAGCCCAGAGGCTTACTGTACCCAAAGGAAGTAAGGAAGGAAAAGCAGGCACTCTAAACCAATTATTTCGGCATGCTTAGGGCAGGGGATGCCCCATACACCAGTCTCTGCTCCAGAGGTAGGCATTCTTTGTCTTGTCAATTTTCCAAAGTGTCCTGGAGTATAGGATTTTGGGATCTGACTTTTTATCATAGATCCTGATCCTGCAAATAGTTGCTTTCACTCTTGTGTGATCTTTCACTGATCTCACACTTGGGAAAAATAGGGAAGGTTGTACTCAGACATTAGCCATACAAACAAGTAGTTCATTCTGAAAATAAGTCTCAAGACCCTAGCCATGTGAACAACGGCACCATGCCTGTGACAGAGAACATTGCAGGCATAGCTGGGAGCTCTGACCATTTATTTTTAACTACAGAGGAAGATCCTAATCCTTCCTCAAGCCAGTGGCAGATCAAGCTTACCACTTGTAGTCCATGATCATTGGTTAATGAAAATTGGGAAATGGGAATGGGGTTGCCTAGCCTGGAGAAGAGGAGGCTCAGAGGAGACCTTATTGCTCTCTACAACTACCTGAATGGAAGTTGTAGCCGGGTGAGGGTTGGTCTCTTCTCCCAGGCAACCAGCACCAGAACAAGAGGACACAGTCCCAAGCTGCACCAGGGGAGGTTTAGACTGGATGTTAGGAAGAAATTCTTCATAGAGAGAGAGATTGGCCGTTGGAATGGTCTGCTCAGCGAGGTGGTGGAGTCACCATCACTGGAGGTGTTTAGGAGGAGACTTGATGGGGTGATTGGTGCCATGGTTTAGTTGATTAGATGGTGTTCAATGATGAGTTGGACACGATGATCTTGAAGGTCTCTTCCAACCTGGTCTATTCTATTCTATTCTATTCTATTCTATTCTATTCTATTCTATTCTATTCTATTCTATTCTATTCTATTCTATTCTATTCTATTCTATTCTATTCTATTCTCTGCTGCAGAGTTCCTGGCTTGAGCTCTGTTCCTTAAAAGCAAAGACTTGTCACAGAGTGAAGCCAAGGCACCTTAACAATGACAAAAGCTGACTCACTCATTCAGCTCACGGTCTACACATCCCTGAATTTATAAATCTGTTTCACAGTGAGAAGTGAATCAGGCCCAAGATTAAAGCACATTCACATCTGAGGAAATTTTAGGAGTATGAGTGTCTATGTGAGCATGCATATGTGGGTGAAGACTAAGTGTGAAGGATAAGGAAAAGCCAACAGTGAAGTGTTTTGAATTACCATTCTCTGCTCAAAAAGCTCTCTGCAAATTGCCCAAATAGCTGTTCCTAGAGAAAATCTTCTGCATCTATTCCATGACAGGTATTCTTTCAAAAAAATATCTTTTTATTGAGCATGGCAATTATTTCATACCACATTCAATGGCAGCTTTCTTAAGAACAGTAAAAATTATCTGTTTCCTTTGGCCAGTTTGACCTCCTAGCTATTTCCTGAGTGTTTTTGTGATTTTACAATCTTACATGAAAAGAGCTTATGGCCTGCTTTTCGTCAGGCCTGAGTGGAAAACATAGAACTGAAAAATTTGACATGAATACAAACAAGTCTTCTTTGTCAAAAACACATCGAGATTTTGTGCTTCATACTGCAAGTATTTGGTTTGAACATTCAAGCATTTTCTTTATGAAGTGCTGCTGAAGTTGTAGTTCAGGTGCCTCACACTCCCTCATTTTCACTTTAGATTGAGAAATTACATTTCATACAATGTATCATTTTATTAGGAGCTGGCGAAGCTTCAAGTCAGTTGCATCATTCTAGTGGAAAATGGAAAAAGGAGCCATCTGATCCCAGCTTAGAGGACAAACATAGTGTATGGACTAATTAGAATAAACCTTTATTAGAATAAACCAAACCAGGTTGGAAGAGACCTTCAAGATCATCGTGTCCAACCCATCAACCAATCCAACCCACCCAAACAGCTAACCCATGGCACCAAGCACCCCATCAAGTCTCCTTCTGAACACCTTCAATGACAGCGACTCCACCACCTCCCCGGGCAACCCATTCCATAGCGCAATCGCTCTTTCTGTATAGAGCTTCTTCCTAACATCCAACCTGAATCTCCCCAGGCGCAGCCTGAGACTGTGTCCTCTTGTTCTGGTACTGGGTGCCTGGGAGAAGAGACCATCATCAGCCTGTCTACAACCTCCCTTCAGGTAGTTGTAGAGAGTGATAAGGTCACCCCTGAGTCTCCTCTTCTCCAGGCTGAGCAACCCCAGCTCCCTCCGCCTCTCCTCATAGGGCTTGTGTTCCAAACCCCTCACCAACTTTGTTGCTCTTCTCTGGACTTGAATGAATTACATCTACTTCAACTCACCATATGGATGCTTTGGAGCTGAAAAAGTCTGTTTTCAGCTGAAATCTCTGGGATATCCATACATTCCCTTCTCCTCCTATCCAGGAGACATAACATAAAAAATAGTATGCTGAGTTTTGGAAACCCTGATTTTTGTTGAAGAGCTATCAGAAAAGGCCTCACCTCTCCTTTTGTGGAAGCTTTATAATTGAGCACAAATGGTCATAACAGACACCGCTGCAACAGAAAAGGCCAGGAAGAAGAGCAGCCAAACCTTATATTTTCGAGCTATCACTAAACATTATGGGTGATACCTTGGGTGCAGGAAAGATGGACCTGGAAAGATGATTTGGCAGAACAGGGTTTCAGAGTCATAGCCTGTTCTGTGCTGAGGGGTTAAAGAGAAGGCTTTGGCTTCCAGCGCTGTCAGCTTAGTGCTCATAAAACAGCTTAAATGCACTTTATATCTTTCTTTAAAGCAGCAGATGAGGGTGAAATGTGGCAGAGAGGAGTTTTCAACTAGTCAGCTCCTTTGAATAACAACTATCTTCCTTCCAAATTTTAAATCTTGTTCCATTTACTCCTCCGATTCATTCCCAGCCTTTGCATCATTTATTTTTCCTCTCTGACTTCTAAAAACAGTCATTCATATGAATGATGAGCAGGGGAAGAAAAAGTGTGCTGAGCTAAAAGTCTGAGCTTTGTCTACTTCCAGTTGTTGCTTCAACGGCTTTCAGTTGCCAGTTTGACTGAGATTGTGATGGAGAAAGGACTCCAAGGCATGTCTTACTAAACAGAATAACTAAAAAGCAGGTCAGTCCTTGCCATGTAGACAGTGATGGGGAAAAGTACATCTGATGAAACTTAGTCAAAACCAAGTGACAAAGTTGCTTCACCTGTAAGAAAGTAATTACTTACTCTGAAAGATAGAGCTCATTTTGTGCTGGAACAGTCTGGAACATACTGTAATCTGTTGTGTGTCAGCTGAGCTACAGCTTCCCTCCAGCAGGAAGATACACTAGAAATTCAGTATCTTTTTTCAGTACAAAGTGCTTTCTGGTAAGACCCATCTTCCAGCTAAGGTAGAAGCTCCATTTCAGGGAAAATTTCACGTGGAAGTGTTCTTGTAGCCATCCTAAATATTTCAATTTAAATATTTAATATTATTTAAATCCAAAGTATTTTCATAAATACTGAGGGAGAGAGAAATACGAGAAAGAGGTACTACCATCAGGGTGTTTGGACCTTAGCACAGGACTGCCGAGAGCCCCATGCCTGGTATGACATGCACAATATTATATAAGCTTCCTGAACTTATTGAGTCACGTCTTGTATCTTTTTGTTGCCTACCCTCCCTAGTCTTACTGCTTCCAGGCCCCGCTGCTCCTGATTTGTGATCAGCATTGATTCAATGCATTACTTTTCTGCTACGGTAGGTTCCAGAGAACCCTACAGGAAGAAGAAACTAATTGTTGGATTTTATTTTGTGTTAGGTTTGTTAGCAGCACATTAGTGAAAGACAGACACTGGACAATCTTTTTGTAAGGAGCATGACTGTCATTTGGCCTGGATACCTGAGCAAGATCTAATGAAGGGGCTGCTTTCTAAACTGATGGTCAAGACCATATCTTGGCATATTAGGAACTTAAGAAACACCAGGGCAAAACTTGGCAGTTAACTGTGATGTCATAAAATTACTTTTTTCCTCCTTTCCTGTACCACTTCATTTTTTTTTTCTCCCCTCCTTAGTATGCTGTGCTTGCAAATACTTTTCTTTCCATTATTATTTTCAATTTTTTCTCACCCATCCACAACTCAAGATTTATTGCCAGGGTAGGACTTCACTCTCCCTGTTCCCTATTATTTGTAAGAGAATTCTAAGTAGCAGTTATCTCAACATTTCCTGTCCTCTCTCCAAGCTTATTGCTCTCTCTAACACAGCTGACTTTCAAGGCTGAGCAAGTTTCTTGATGCTGGTTTACAATCAAAGCTGTCCTTCTTTAGGGTAGCAGTCCTTGGCAGTTTTGAGAGCAATGCCTCTTAAATGATGCTTCTCAGTATCTGCTGCTGTGCAACAAATCCTTATGCTGCTCTACTCCACTGTTGCATGCCTGCAAAATTCTTTAACAGAGCATTCAGGCTGCTCCTTACTTTGTGAGGTGACCTTTCGCAACAATACCCTGAGAGCTGGAGGCGCTGCAATTTCATACCTCTTGTCACTGCACTTATTAAGTAGAATGAGGCCCAAATGGCTTCACTTACAAACAATGTTTTAAGGTGTCAATGGGATCTTTAGAAATCAGTTGGCTAGCTGTTCTAGCACTCCATGAACCGCAAATGCCATTGGAACATGAACTGAGTTAAAGAGGGGATTAGTTTTGCAGACAGAAAGGGAATCCAGCCTATAAAAGGCTTTACAGCCCTGAAGTATTGTTTCCAACCTCAGTAATGAACTGAGGGAATGGACCTGCTCTAGTGCTTTGTCTGTGTCTCAATTTTCCATTGATATTTCATAATCACAATGTAACTCAGCCAAAAAGAAGAAAAAAAACAAACCACCCAAATTCTCCTTTTTTAGTTTTTCAGAGTGATTCTTCTACTCCTCTTTTAATGGATGGGTTTATAACAATAGCATCATTTTCTCTTACTGCAACTTAAAGAGGGGGTAACACATTAAAGTGACAAACTTCACAGTTTCACTTGAACTAATGAGTGTCTCTCTGGTCAGAAAGCAGCATAGGGAAAGGTGCTGCTTTCCCTAAGAGGCCCTTTGTAGCAGTTCAGTAGCTCAGCTGGCACTCTTTGTTTGGAGCATGGCAATGCAGAGAGATCAGTCCAGAAGTGCCTGTGGGCAAAAGTGAAATCCAACCAAAAGGGTTGAGTGAGTTCATGTCGTGCCCTATTTGCCAGGCAGAGGAGTCACTGAACAGGGTCCCTGCAGATGCAGCTCTTTAAGGTCCAAGGAGCTAAAATGCAACAGACTGCCCTGGGGCAGACGTTGCTCTAGAGAACCTGTGTATTCTTGTAGCCAAGCCCTGAAGTTCCTTCTGGAGAAAGCACATCAAGGGGAGTGTGCATGAAAGGACACATGCAATGCCTACGTACAATACCCTGACAGCGCAGGCACTGAGCCCCTCGGTATGGATATAACTGACACGACAGACAAAGATCTGCACAAAGAAGTGCCTGTAGTTTGGCTTCTAAGTCTTTATATTAGGTTCCCAAAATAAATGTCTGTATTTTTTCAAAAGAGTTCAGCACTGAGGAGATCCCATTCAGAGCCTCGTTCTTAGGTATGGTTACTGTTAAGCAGGATATTCAGCTCCCATCCTGGGAAGTCCAGATTAGCATAACTGCATGCAAATTTTCACACAGCACAGAAAAGAACCAATTTCAAAGTATAAAGTTATGCTTTAAATAGCTTTTTTTTTCTTTCTTTTTTTTTTTTTATCCTCATATTAAAAAACAAGTTGCCCTCATGAACAGTAGGACGAACAAAACCTGGGTTTCCATTGACTTATGACTGAATTTCTCAGAAATTTAACAAGATGAAAGCTTTAGCTGAAGCCTTTGTTGCCCTGAAGAGAGCAAGGTGCACTCCTGGGCAGGGGACTCGCATGGCAGATTTGCTCATAGGTGACATGTATCTTCATGAAGCCTGCAGGAACAAAGCATAACTGAGCCCTCTCTTTTCTTTCAAAGTTAGGTGCATTAAGAGAAAATGGCTCTGAAACACCTAGGAATGAACAGACTGACAGCGATCAGCACCAGAACAAGAGGAAACAGTCTCAAGCTGCGCCACGGGAGGTTTAGGCTGGATGTTAGGAAGAAGTTCTTCATAGGAAGAGTGATTGGCCATTGGAATGTGCTGCCTAGGGAGGTGATGGATTCACTGTCACTGGAGGTGTTTGGGAAGAGACTGGATGTGGTGCTTGGTGCCATCGTTCAGTTGATTAGATAGTGTTGGGTGATAGGTTGGACTCAGTGACCTCAAAGCTCTTTTCCAACCTGGTCTGGTCTGGTCTAGTCTATTCTATTCTATTCTATTCTATTCTATTCCATTCCGTTCCGTTCCATTCCATTCCGTTCCATTCCATTCCATTCCATTCCATTCCATTCCATTCCATTCCATTCCATTCCATTCCATTCCATTCCATTCCATTCCATTCCATTCCACTCCACTCCACTCCACTCCACTCTAGTCTATAGATTACTTTTACTGAAGTTAGTATTGTACAAATAGAAATATTGTCAAGTATCAGCAACTGCAATACGTTACTGCATTTAGTGTATCTGTAGAAATGTCTGCATTAGACCTTCTCCTCAGCTCCAATCACCAGCCCATATCTCTTTTTCTCTGTGCCTATATAACGAAAGGCTTAACTTGTGCAGTTAAGAGAGGTCACAAAGACTGAAATGCTCCAGCCAGGAGCATTAAGCTCCATAAAAAACCCAAACATTTACATTTTGGTTTTTTTTCCCTCTCTTTTCTAACAGAACCTGGGAATATATGTACAATTTGTCAGAGCTCATGACCAGCAGTGCCTGTGTGATCCCAGTATCATGGGACCTTTAGCTAGGACCTGAAACCTCATCTTTTGCTTCAGTGCTGTGACCCATGTTAGTGTGACAATTCTTTCACCGACTCTCCAGCTCATTCATGGAAATTCTGCTCAGATAACTAAAGAGCTCCAGAGGTTATGTTAACAGACCTTCTGAATGCCCATGTTTGTAAGCTGCTGGTTATGCAAATAATAAAATACAAACACTCCCCTTGACACAACAAACAGGAGTCTGAAGTAGTTGCAAGTTTCTGGTGCCCACAGTGTAATTCTGAAAAGTCATCTTTCATAACACCAAACATGCTCAAGGAACCTTCAATTGCAATGCATAGTGCAATAAATAAATTGTTTATTTATAAAAATAAAGAACATGAAGTGAAAAATCTTCAAGTGTTTGATGGCTACTAGTTGAAGCATGTATAACTGCCCATTCTGTTATCTGTTTCTATACCTCACTCCCATTGTCTGCTTGCATCTTGTCAAAAATTTAGGCTTTGTGTCTCTGGAGCTGGCACAATCTCTGTGCTGCCCATTCTTACAGGACTTAGAATCATGAGGTATTTATCAGGGCCTCCAGCTGCTACCACAATATAAGTAATTTTATCAACCTAATGTTTTATTTATCTGCACTTAATGTTCCTATTTAAATGGGAGAGAATGTGGGAATATTAATGGAAAAGTTGGGGGCAGGGAGCTGAGATGAGTTATTAAGTTTCACCACTTGAGCTTTTAAGCTTCCCTGTCTGAAGCTGCTCAGATTGATGTGAATGCATCCATATCTCTCATGCAAATTGGCCCAGAGGCAGCTATTTTGGGCAGAGCGTATATTCATTGTGGTGTCACAAAAGGTCGATTAGGTCTACTGAAATTCCTGGTTGATGCTGATTGACTGTGAGCGACATTTAAGTCTTTCAAACTTCATTATCTAACCCATTCTCTGCAGGCTGAACATGGATCTGTGCCTTACGCAACATCAAAACAGACACCCCAAGTTGCATGCAGATGTAGGAGCTTTTTAATTACCTCTGTGTAGAGAGGGGAAAAAACCTGTGATGATTTTCTTCTTGTAGTGAGGGGAGTTCTTTTCAGCCTGCTGCAGGAAGTGACACATACCCCAGTGAGATGAGTGAATAGGACTCTGCTGCTGGCACCCAGAAAATTGAACAGATTTTCCTCAGTTGTTCTCACAAAACCACACCTGTCTGCTAACAATGAAGTGGAAAAGTATCTTCACCTGAAAACCCAAGTGGTCATAGGAAGTGCTAACCAGGTGAACAGAGAGGGATGAAATGGAAACTTCTGGATGCAGAAGTCTGGTGCTTGACTTCAGGTGGACTCTGTAATTTCTGCCCAGCGGAGTCAACTCCTCCAATGCCATTTATCTTTACTTTGCTAATCCACTTTGCAAAAACTGCCAATTTTCATTTCATCTTGCTGAAAAGAGGGAAAAAAAATAGTAACAACTTCTACCACTGAAGCATAGTTTTGCAAAGAACAGTGATGGTTTGCTTGACAACTGTGTATTTTGGAAAATGAGTTCTGAAGACAATATGAGAGTGCTGCAACCCAATGGACAGACACAGACACACACAAATATAGGAGTGAAGGCAAAGGAAAGCTAATGTCTGATCTTCACTTTCTCAGTAGATTTTTCCAGATTGAACTCCAAGGATCAGTGCTGGGCCCTGTGCTCTTTAACATCTTTATTGATGATCTGGATGAGGGCATTGAGTCCATCATCAGTAAATTTGCTGACGACACCAAGCTGGGGGCAAGAGTTGATCTGCTGGAGGGTAGAGAGGCTCTGCAGAGGGACCTCGACAGGCTGGACAGATGGGCAGAGTCCAAAGGCATGAGATTTAACGCATCCAAGTGCCGGGTTCTGCACATTGGCCACAACAACCCCATGCAGTGCTACAGGCTGGCGTCAGAGTGGCTGGAGAGCAGCCAGGCAGAGAGGGACCTGGGGGTGCTGGTTGATGGTAGGCTGAACATGAGCCTGCAGTGTGCCCAGGCAGCCAAGAGGGCCGATGGCATCCTGGCCTGCATCAAGAACAGTGAGGCCAGCAGGAGCAGGGAGGTCATTCTGCCCCTGTACACTGCACTGGTTAGGCCACACCTCGAGTACTGTGTCCAGTTCTGGGCCCCTCAGTTTAGGAAGGAGGTTGACTTGCCAGAACGAGTCCAGAGAAGAGCAACAAAGTTGGTGAGGGGTTTGGAACACAAGCCCTATGAGGAGAGGCGGAGGGAGCTGGGGTTGCTCAGCCTGGAGAAGAGGAGACTCAGGGATGACCTTATCACTCTCTACAACTACCTGAAGGGAGGTTGTAGACAGGCGGATGATGGTCTCTTCTCCCAGGCAGCCAGTACCAGAGCAAGAGGACACAGTCTCAGGCTGCGCCAGGGGAGGTTCAGGTTGGATGTTAGGAAGAAGTTCTATACAGAAAGAGCAATTGCGCTATGGAATGGGTTGCCCGGGGAGGTGGTGGAGTCGCCGTCATTGAAGGTGTTCAGAAGGAGACTTGATGGGGTGCTTGGTGCCATGGGTTAGCTGTTTGGGTGGGTTGGATTGGTTGATGGGTTGGACACGATGATCTTGAAGGTCTCTTCCAACCTGGTTTGGTTTATTCTAATAAAGGTTTGACAGGATTGCTGGCCTAACATCTGGGAAATTTGGGTTGAAATTTACTTCTGTAGAGGTGCTTGAAGATACAAGTGAAAAGGCTTCCAGCAAGTACATACTGAACATAGATGGAAGGAGCCCTAACCTTTTCTCCTGAACTTCACACACTCTCCTTTTGTGTGAGCATTGTGATCACCTGTGGCTGTGTAATTTCCAATATCTCAAATAATATCTACAGTGGTTAAGCACCTACTGGCTGCAATGACTGGCAACATTTGGCAGGTTTTTAAGAGTTTTAGAGAACCCTTAAACCCTCACAGCTGTGACTGGATATAGACCAAAAGAATTGGCATTCCCTCTTCATCCTTTCACTTTAAATATAATCATGTGGTGGCAGTGATCATGTGCATTGTCTTTAACAGTGGAGGAAATTAGCTTTAATGTAACAAAGTGATTGCATCTTGGCTTTCAGAGATGCCTACTGCAAGCTCTGTTCAACACATCCTCACACAAGCAGCAGAACACCACTCACACGCTACATCTGTGACTATCTCCTTGGATAGATAAAAGGCAGTTTGGGCTTAATGACTCAGGAAACATGGCACTTCTAGCAGTGGTCTCTTCCTCTTTATTTGGCAGTGTGTGTGCATGAAAACAGACTTTGCTGTGAGACTTCATTGTGGAGGATCATCTTGGAAATATTGAGAACAGCATGTTTCACCTGAAGTCTCTCATATATTTCCAATGCTTTATCTCTACTGTCAATTGAGTGTCTTCTCTTTTTCTCCTGTTCATAAAACTTCCCTGCTTTGGGCTTTTTAAGTGCCTATTTTGCTGTAAGTGTGCCTTTATTTGCTTTTTTAAGTCAGGGGCCAAAGAGGGTTGTAAGAAAGCACGGGTAAATACAAAGGTAATTTCAAGTCAGAAGAACCTTTAGCAGTTACAGTGAGATGAGAGGAAACATAATCATTGCACAGTCAGGCCATTTTCATTTATTTATAACACCTCAGGGCAATAACTGGTTTGATGGGGCTATTTTAAAATCATTACCCTACTATTTTCTGTATCTCATCCATCCGATTTCCCACTAAAGATTAAACAACCCACTTGGAGGGAAATATCTTTTTATTAAAGTAGCATTTAAGAAACAGGTACTGAGCTTTTGAGGAATTAAGTATTTGCATTCATATGAAAGAGGAATTGGAACAGAAAGAAGTGTCTTTTCTTCCAGGCACTTAAACACCACTATGATTTAGCAAGTCCCTTCTCTACTGTAAAAGAAGTGTGCTCTCTCTCTCTCCCCCCCAAGAATTCATCCCCTTGCACACACACTGTACTCTTATCCAGGGACAAAGAGAGACCACAAACAACCATTAGGCAAGTGGACTTCTCCCTGTTAAATTTCTCTCTATTAAATTGGCCCTGAAAAACAACTTAGTTCACAATCATGGAATGGTAGGGTTGGAAGGGACCTCTGGAGATCATCTAATCCAACCACCCTACCAAAGCAGGGGCACCTAGGGCAGGTCACAGAGGGAGGCATCCAGGTGGGTTTTGAAAGTCTCCAGAGAAGCAGACTCCACAACCTCTTGGGGCAGCCTGTTCCAATGTTCAGTCTCCCTCAAAGTGAAGAAGTTTCTCTTCATGCTGAAGCTATACTTATTCTGTTCCAGTTTGTACCTGTTGCCCTTGTCTTATCACTGAAAAGAAACTGCCTCCATCTTCTTGACACCTACCCTTAAGTTATTTCTAAACTCTGATCAGATTCCCTCTCAGCCTTCTCTTCTCAGGCTAAACAGCCCCAGGTCTCTCAGCCTTTCCTTGTAAGAGAGATGTTCTATTCCCTTAATCATCCTCCTAGCCCTCTGTTGGTCTCTTTCCAGTAGTTCCCTGTTTCTCGAACTAGGGAGCCCAGAACACAACACAATACTCCAGTACTGCACAAATGCTTGTTGACTATCTGAAAGAAACAAGTCATCAAATAAAACACACTAGCCTGTTTGCATATTAGCCATACAAAAACAGCTAATACAATGTGTAGTTGGTTGGAGAGCAATTTAGTCTGAGTCTGAGCAGGTGTCCCATGCCAGCGAGGGCTGCATCCCCACATCCCCTGAGCAGCCTGATACAGGGTGCACAGATGTATGGCCTCATGAGGGGTTTTCCAAGGGCATGGACAAATTGTAGGGAGGGTTAAGGTTATATCTGAACCTCAAGCACTTGCACCTCCTACAGGAAAAGGTAAACTTGCACATGCCCTGTGTGACAGGGGCTGCTGCTTGTGAAGGTGGGATTTGGACTAGCTGTAGAAGGATGTTGCAAAGTCTGTTTGCATATAGTAATGTTTTTGAGGTGACTTATCCATTGCATTGCTGATATTGATCCTGAATGTATCATTGACTGATGGGCACTTAATTAGATGTCATTAAGTAAAAAGATAGGCTGCTTCACTACTGATCTAGGTTAAACAACATGAGCTGGCTTTGCTTTCAGTACCCATTACACAACTGCCTGTTTCTGCAGACATGAGGAAGCCACAGCCACATGTTACACCTCACAGAGCAAACTAATTACACAGGCAGAATAATGAGAGATAAACACACAAAAGTCTAGTCCTCCTGTTTCCTTCCCCATTCCCAAGGTTGGGACAAAATCCTTTTTTTTTTCCTCTTTTTCTTTGAGGGGACTTCATGGCACTTGTGGTACTCTCTTCAGTAGTAACAGTGAGACTGAGCAAGGCTGCCTGATGTCCTAACAGAATTGGGTGGACTCGAGATGCAGTGGCAAGTTTCAAATCAGCAACATGAACTCTGGATGTGTATGCCCATGTTATCTGGCTCCAACTTCAGCTCCTGCTATAACACAGACAACTTGGAAGATGCCAGCAACTTGTAATGATTTGGGTCCCAAAAGGGCCAGAGTGGCTCTTAAAGGATCAGAGCTCCATCCAATGTATTTTGGTCATAGTAGAAAGGTTTTTTAAGGCCTTTTGATTTCTCTGTGAATGACCTTCTGTGACCCTGGCAGACATCCCCATAAGGCAGCCTCTTCATCTCAGCAGAGAGCACTGTTTGTGCTGAGATCTTGAGTTGTCCCTTAACTTGCAGAGCCCCTGAAGTACTTAGGGGTTTCGGCGTCTCCACATACTTTGTGCAAGCTATTTCCATCACCATCTCAGGCTGCTCTGTTGGATGATGATGTGATGTCAAGTCACATTATGTTCAGAGAGATGTGAAAAGATAGGCTTTAATATACAGTGACACTTCTTTATCTTACCCAGCCTCAGCTCTGACAATTAATGCTCCAGCTCAAAGGTTCAAACCTCTCTTTAGGGCTACTGCAACAACCACACTTTGTGAACTCTGTGAGAGAGATCCTTTCCACTCCCACCTCTGTATGCCTTCTTTGAGCCTTCAAGAGTTTCAAGTAAAGGCAGGAGCTCCTAGAGTTGTTAGTAGTTTTGTCACATCATTAGAGGCTCTCAATCCCAAGAAATGTCTCATCTCCACCAATGTCCCTGCAAAGGAAGGGATGGGACACGGCATCCTCCCTGTGGCTGAAATCCCCAGATCACAGTCCTCCTGCTAAGACCCTCGTGGGGAAATTGCCAGTGACAACGGGCACTTCCCTCAAGCAGCAGATTGAGTGGCAAAATTTCTCGTTCCCTGAAATGAAAGCGAACAGTCCACTCCTGAGGTAGGTACTATAGTCAGGGCCTCACAAGAGTCACCTATACCCCTTCAATTAGTTTTCCTTGAATTGGTATGCCTCTCTCTCTACATTCCTGAAGTAGTATAACCTCCTTAACTGCTGCCATTTCTCTATTCTTATCTTTTTCCAACTATTGAGAAAGTAAAAATAGTTTTAAAAAAAGGAAAAATAAGAGCACTATTTTTTTTCTCTTGGTAGAGTTCATTGTAGAATGCCAAAAAATTACTGTCTTGGTTAAGCTTTCTCTACCTGCTTTTGGTTCTATACAAAGGGAAACCTTTTCCTCTGGGGCTCGATGTGAGACATTTTACTTCCCAGAAATGATCAGCTATCACATTTCAAATAACATTTGGTACTTGTCTGCAGCAGCTTATTCACACACCCAAGGCAGGAAGGGAAGCAAGCAGCCTGTCCCTCCTTTAGAGCCATACATTGGTGCTAGCCACTCTTACCAAGTTCACACTGCGTTGAAGGGTTCACAGCTTAGGTTGCTGCTTTCACAAGAGGCTTCAAGCCTTATTTCAAGCCTTTTTCTGTTATTTTCTAGATCAGTGAACACCATTTTGTTTTATCTTCATGCCTTATGGTAGACATTCTTTTGTCCTTAAAAGTACTTGGGCACAAGCTGTGTGTGGATCTAAAAAATAACAATAATCACAGTCTGATGGAAAGCTGAAAACATTTGTACAAGAAAGGGGGGGGGGGAGAAGGCAATGAAAAACACACTAGTCCTGGCTGTGAAGGGACTCACTAATATGGTTGAGAAATGAAACTTTCATAATTTAAGAGTGTTTGTAGGGGAAATTGTAATTTCTCCCCAGCCTTGCCTGTTGTTGCAGCTTGCCTTTCTACTCAGAGCATGCATTTTCTTTAAAAGCTTATCTTTCCATCTAGCCTGTGCTGAGGGATTTGTTGCTTTACACTCCACCCATTTCAATCTAAAAAGCTTTGTTCCTCTCCCAGTCTTAAATCTAGAAGAATCACTGACTGCATGGTTGCAGACCCTCTCCCTGGGTCTTGGCATCTGTGGGGCCCTGGGCAAAACTGTGTTCTTCTGCTCAAAAATCATAGTAACTTGTCAAAGCCAGGAGAGGCAGAGAATTGACATATGCAAACTCTGCTCCTAGGTCTTGGCCAAATGCAGAATAGGGCCACTAAGTTCTAGACAGATACTTGAAAATGTTTTAGTGTTGATGGTCTTCCTTGGACCAGAGTGGACATTACGCATAACACAGAAATATTTTAGCAAAGGTCAGATCAAAGCTCTTAAGATGGTCTCTCATCAGCAAGTTCTTATTCTTCATAATTACTCCTGAAAGTGATTTATTCTGAAGGCAAAGAGGCCTTATCTGCAAGGTGAGAAAATGGCTCCATCTAATACTTCATTATGCAAACTCATTTACTTAGGAAACACTTTGATATTGCAGTGAAGGGACAAAATTCCTTCTAGGTGCTGAACATTCACAGCCTTGAAATTCTTTTAGATATGTTTGTCCTCAGGACCATCCACACACTTAAATCTATCAAAACTCCCCTAGCATACGCCTGGATTGGGACCAGAATTCTTACCACATGTAGGGTGCATGTTGGTATACCTTTAAAATTGATCTTAAATGTTGACTTATGTAACCTTCAGTGTGTCCCTCCAGATGAAAATGACTCACTCTTACCCCAGCAGATAGTTCTCCTTGGAAAGTTCATGCATAAACTGCATTTAAAGAAAATAGCTTCTAATTATGCAAAGTTATTAACTACCATCCCATCTGATTGTAATGAGGATAATTTGCATTATTCCCCAACAAAAAGGTTCGTTAGGAGAGAGTTATGGCTGAAATGTATTTTGCTACAGTCCAGCTAATGATCAGAAAATGATTATTCTACTTCCTTTACAGAAGTTCTACTACTCAGAAAATCAGAATTGCTGAAGAGAGATGGTTGTAAGCCTGCTAGCACCTTCCCCATTGCTGCATAACCCACCATGATCCACCATTAGAGTTCCTGGGTTTATTTGCCTTTTATAAACTTCCTGCTGCTCCTTGCTTGATTCTGATGGAAATACACAATTGGACATGTATCGCAGGTTTAAATATGGTCTTCTCAAATGTGTTGTAAAGGGCTTTGAAGAGACTGCCATCCCAGGATTATTTTGTTTGTGTCAGAGGATGGTAAAATCTTGTACCAGTATTATACGGCAAAGCAGAGGAGCACCACAGCTATTAAAATCAGAGCGATCAATCTCTTTGTATTATGAAATAGGTAGATTATATAATCCAGGGAGAGCTCCTGTATGGAAGTTAGTGTTTAACTACATGGTTTATGAGCCTGTATGGGATGAATGCACACACTGCATAATAAATAATCTCCTAGTGCTACAAGATGAAGTTTCAAAGCAGCCTAATAGAGTCATGTATCTGACTCCCTTATGTCTTTGAAACCCTAGACACAATATACTAGAAATAGGAAAGGGACTTGAACAGTAATTACGAGCATATTTTGAAACCCATAGAGGGGAAAAAAACTGGATTAAGGGCATTGTAAATTGAAGGAGGAGAGAATGATGAACTGGTTTTGGGGTTTTTTTCAGAGTTAAAGGACCAATATACTTTTGTGGCCTTTACAGTTAATATGAATTATCTAGCAATTGTACAATGGGCTTGCAGCAGTGTTTTCTTTGCAGAAAGCTCTAATTCTCTTCAAGGTTTGAGAGTTTATTTCCTGTTTGGAAAAGGAAAAGTGGATGGAAGGCAGAGGGAAAGCAATGCAACTGGTAGGTATGTGGGTTTCTTTTTCTTGTTTAATATGAACTAAATATTGAATAGGCTTATCCATAGCAGGAACTGTGATAAAGGACAATGAAATCCCTTATCAGCAAAAAGAGGAAACTTCTCTGATGCTTTTTGTTGCGGTCATTAATGATAACCAACAGAGAGTCAGTGGTTTTCAGTACTTGAGAATCCCATCCTGAGTGCTTAAATCCCTTCTAAACATAAAACAAATTAATGCAAGTTTCATGCCATATTATGACCAGGTAGCAGCTGGCTGCAATTCACCAGCCACATTGCATGTGACTTAGTTGGAAGTAACAGGGAATATGTACATACAAGGACAAGCAAAAGACCTGTCTTTGGAAGCTAGATATTCCTGTATATCTAGCCATTTAAATGTCAGCTATTTCAGGGCTTATTTTACTGCCTACTCATTTTGTATTTTTCAGTAGATATTTGCTTTGGCAGCATTAAACACAGATATGTGGAAAGTCTTCGCGTGTTGCCGTTAGTAATCAAGTTCAAAAGGTACAAAGCTCATTTTGGTGTCTGAGGGAGAATTCCTGGGCTTCATACTAATCATAGGGCCTGTGACACCAAAAAACATAGCCCTTCTAGTAACATAATTTCAAAATCACAGTGAGGCTACTGGAGCTTTCACTGAGAATAAGGAGAAAGTGAAGAGGGAGTTGTGGTACTTTTAGGCTATGCCTTTAACAACTTTTCACAGATTTTGAAGAGAAAAGGGGTAAAAATTAAATAAATCACTACTGGTGTAAAAAAGAAAATAATGATAGTTCTAAAGAATCCCATTGGAGAGTTATCTACCATAAGATTTACTCTGGTAAATAATTTCTCTCTCTTCTTGCCTCTTCACTCTGGGAGATAGTAACTTTGGGCTTCTGCTTGACCTTGGCTGCATTATTTTGGCTAAGTTCTAACTTCTCTGCTCTTGTCCCTTTCTGTACAGTGGGGAATAGGTGGGGTTGGGACAGAGAAGCCATTAGCTCCCCTGATTCTTGACCGGGGGAAGTCCTTGTGCTGTTCATTAACTGCAAATACCTGTCAATGTTGTAAATACTGTATATTTGGAACATATTTGTTGCATTTCATCATAGAGTGTAGCTTTGCATGTAAATACAGCTTTTATTTGCTTCCAATTTAATACTTTGGGGGTGGGAGGGAGGATTTTCAAGCTACCATAAAGTGAACACCAGAGTCAGTGAGGTCCAGATTTCTATAGGTTTGTGTATTGTGCTCAACAGTGACTTCCAGGGAAAGACAGCTTGCAATTGAAATGTTGCCTATGTTTGGTGAGTCAATCCACAGGAAGGATTCTGGATGGATTCCCCAGTTTTGAATAAAGGGTGGGTTTCTCTTGCAGTGTTTTTGAGATTAATTGCCTTCTATGTCTTTCCCCTTTCTATTGAAGTGGATTCAAATCAGACAGTATGTTCAACAGTGACTGAGGGGAACTCAGAGTCACATGGGCAGGCTGACTGCGTTTATAATGTGTACATTATAAAAGGAAAAAGAATAAAACACCTTCCCTCCTTCCTTCCAAAATCCTTCCAAATTCTTTCCTTCCTTCTCCCTCTCACTTAATTCTTTGTCTTATTTTTGCTGCAGCTTGTGGGATGCATTGCTTTCTCCTTGTTCCTAATCCTCTTTTTTCTCTAGGGGGTGCCTTTCTTATTATTTCCTCCCTGGAGGTTCATAGCTCAGCAGAATTGCTTTTGCTCTGGGGTTAAAATCTAGAAAACTAGGCAACAGATGAATTTTTCTTTGAAATGAGAAGCTTGCCTAAACACATCCAACACATTCAGTAGGAGCACTTTTCCCTCCCCCTCTTCCCTATATACATTTGCTTCTCTTAATTGTTCATCTCTATTCAAAGCAATTTCCTTGGCATACACATTTTCATTAAATGTAATGAAGGAAGGACAATTTAGCATCCCACCTGTGACAGCTCACTGATTCAGATCATGATGACCTATTGTGAATACTTGGGCTTCAGTCAAGATTTTGATTAGTGGGAAGAAGTAACCTCTGCATAATTAAGAATGTAGACAGAATTTATTTATTCTGAGCCAGTCTAATTTAAAAGTAAAAGTCTGTTAATTAGATAAAAGATGAAGGTGCCTCCACAGCTCTCGCTGGCAGAATATCTGAGAATTTATAGTTTGTTTCACTCACTTCCTATTCTGAAAAGTTTGTCAGATGTGCAGGCTGCAGAAGAGGGATAATTTATTGGGGGGTACACTGTAGGAAAAGCAGAGAAGCAGCTTGTAAAATATGGAGTTTGAAAATTTTGATGTAAATCATATCTGGAACAATTTTAAATGGCTCTTGCTCTACTGTCATGCAATAGCTCATGAATGGTTTGGCCTAGAAACTTCAAATATGATTTATTCAAAAGGTCCTTATCCCTCCCAGTCTGCATAAAAAGAAGAAGAGAGGAATGGTGAACTTGGAAGCTACCCCCTGGAAAACTGGAATCAGCAAAGCAGCCTGATGAGATCTGAAATAGCTTATTGAGTTTGTCACTGATACTATAGGCTTCTGAAGTCACAAAAGAGGAGAATGGACAGCAGCAGTCTGTGTTGCTGTGGGAGAGGGAGCTTCAGCTTCCTTGCAGCCAGCTGCTCCTTTACTCACGTCAATAACAAGTCTTAATATACAGAGACTATTAACACCACTATCAGCATCTCACACGAACTGCACCCTTTCAGGGAGCTTCTAATCCTCTGACACCTATGTTAGCTCCAGAAACTGCCATGTTCTGAAAAAGACAATGGTTTTGTCAGTCTAATGTAATCATGCAAGCAATTGAGAAATACTTAAGAGTGAAGGAAAGGAGTTTTTGCTTGTGGTATAACATTTGCCATCACCATGTTGATGCTGAAACCACCCAGGGTTAAAAAAACCTCACTTCAACAAAGCAAACAACATAGCAATGATAATAAGCAATTGCAGCTTTAGCAAGAAGGAGTACACCATGGAAGCTGAAAAGCAGCTAAAAGGTAATTGCAGAGCTTTATTGCTGCACATGTGAATTCCATATAACATTTATTAAAAATTAAGTACATTACAGCAGGAAGCCTTTTCTTACATTTCTGAATGTACAAAATTTACACCTTCCTCACTCAAAAAAAGAAAAAACAAAGGGAGAATGTGAAAGCATAAAATTAGTGCTCCCAGATAACAATGCTTTTGTCTCTATAGCACTTCTATTCTCTATACTCTACCCCAAAAGTAAAGACAAGCTTGTTGCATGTATCCCAGCCCATTAACATTTCAAATTGCCCTTCCATCAATTTAAATGTGAATAGATAATTGTGTATGAGGAGGATGACTCATTTCAATGTCTGAAGCTGATGGTCAGAAATTGTTTTTTTCAGCAGAAAAATGGGAGCTTTAATTATAAGTATGCCTGGTTCTGCTTCCAGGAGGGTGCCAGGTGCATGCATGCACGTGCATTAAATCCCTTTAAAACCGACTTCTCTCATATTTTTACTTGGGTAGTCTACTATGATATTTCATTCTGCAGTTGGCTTCCTTTTGTTATCATCACATTCATAAAAGAAGTTTGCAGAAAAGTAGAGCTCCCTCACTTTCACAACTACAGACACTAAGGGGGTGTTAAGAGGTGTTATCCAAACAGGGAACTTACTACACAGGAGCTGAAGACATCAGGGACCTAAACTAACTCTCTAGTGGCTTGGTAAAAGCAGTGTTAGTGAATCATATTGCTTGGTTTTGTGCAGACTACTTTGGCCTTTGAATTTAGGTTTTTTTTCACCCTAAGGAAAAACCATAAGGATTTTCCCCCCTTGACATTTTCACAAGAAACTCTTTACAAGTCCAGAATATAAGCATGCAAAGATGGGAGGCAGAAAGAAGTTTTTTAATGTGAGTTTTGAACAGAAAACAAAACCTCGTCAAAATAACTCTGACTCATTTTTGTTGGTTCCATCCAGCATCCTCAAGCTGTTGAAAACTGTCAGTAAGTGAACAAAATTAGAGGGAATTTTTTATACTCTCAATGAAAAAAAAAAGAGGGGGCAGGTTATTGTCCTTTTCTGTCCCATTTAATGGTCCTGAAAAATCTCCTGGTGCAGGGGTATGTTTTGAAAGCCTCAAATTGCACACCAATTGTTAAACGAAAACCTAGCCAATCCTCAGTGCGGAAATTGGCAGTAAGTGCTATTGGGAGCGGTTAATCACTAATTTTACATTGATGTTACATACTTTTTATTCCATTTACTGTCAACTGATACAAAATGGAATCCATGGTTGAGAATTAGTGAGAAGTGACCTGGTACTAAATTAGTGTAAATTCTCTTTGTAAGGCAAGTGAGTATTTATGTTACACATTCATCTTAATAAAATGCTGGTAATCCTAGCTCTCACTACTTATGTTTCAGGGAAGGCTTGAATTCTCAGGAGTGTGTTTTTATTTCTGCAAGACTGTCATGACAGATTCTTGAGCCCTAGGTAGTACCTTGTAATTTTCTTGTAGCAGATTTCTTCTGGCTTTGCATTGAAATAGCTGCTTACTATGTCTTTTAAATCTCTGCTCCATTTCTTGAAAACTCAGAAGCAAGAATGGCATGCTTTCTTTTAACTTTAAGAGCTAAGGGGTGGGGGGAGGCTGACATGCACATATTTCTACAAACTAGTGTTAGTGAATGTTACACCTAAGTATATATTTGCACAGTGGCTCTCAATCTGTAGTCCACAGTTTGAAAATCATCATATCTGAGGAAACAAATAAGTAGAAGGCACCATCTGTAGGTCTAAATGGCTGCAAGTAAGTTGTCCCACAATACAACCAAAACCCAAGGTGAAGGGTCATGCACCCTCCCTTTTCTTCTGCTACCCACTAGAGTACCTCCTTCCCTACTTTCCTACCAAGAGGTGAGTACAACCAAAAAACTTTTTATATCTTTTAAAGGACCTCAGTCTCACCTTTCTAAGCCTTCTCATAGAAGTCTTCTGCTGGGGGATATGTTTAAATAAAGATCTCATTTTCTGCTTTCCCTCGATTTTTTTTGCTATCCACTTCTAGGCAAAAAATGACAACTCCCCTATATCTGAAAAAAGACAGCACATGATTAAAGCCACCACAACAATTAAACATGAAATAGAAGGGTTTGTCAGAGCAGGTGAAAAGAGAGCTGCTCCATGCTGCTAGCAACCAGCTTGGTCCTTGCCAGTGACTTGTTTCAGTATTGTTCTCCCGGTTGACTTGAAATCCTACCACTGACCTTGGATTTTGAAGGGCAGTACCCAAATTAGCTTTTTGCTTGCTTTGTGATTTCTGCAGGAAAAGGATATAGGAAGTATCCCTCACAAAGGACCTGAGCCTAAGAGTCTCCTCCACACCTTTCTGTTCTGGGGTCGCCCTGTCCAGCTGTCACTTTTGAGTCTATCTTCCCATGCAGCAAGACAGAAGCATTAAGATGTCTCCAGAGCAAGAGTTGGAGACCCTGCAACGTGTTTACATGGGAACACAATGCCACTTGGACCCCTGGTTCCCTTTGAGGACTACAGCTGGTCTCAGTAGTAAGTGTTTGAATATGTTGTATGACTGCTTTCTACCTATGATTTCTGAGGCTTCACGTGCTGTTGTTTGTAACCTCAAGTAACTGAGCTGGTTTTGTTGATATATGGAGACAGAGCAACATGCTGCTCCTTCCTTACATAAACACACACAAGAAAAGGCAGAGTGAATAGAAACAGATAAACAAATGCACAAAAATGGTAAGCATAAATATTGCAGATGCAGATATGGCAAAAATATATGGCAGGCAGATCTCTAGAGAAACAGATGGATAGCCCACAGCAATAAGCAGTAGTTGTCTATGAAAGATGGGTAAATGCAGTGGTAAATGACTTGTGACTCTTCAAAATTTAATTTGCCATGAAAGCCCATCATAAATGATGCAAGGGCAATAGCTGGTGGAAAACTATCCAGCACTACTGCTTCTTAACCTGTGGGATGGAAAGTTATCTGACTGGTTACAATAAGCAAACATGAATGCAGTCACACAGAGATATCTCAGCACTTGACAGCTTTCAAAGTTTATTGTCAAACCAAATTAGCAGAAGCCTGCCATGTATGAGCAGGCAGAACTGCAGGCAAGATGCTAAAATGTCTGCAGTGAAATCATTGCCTTCCATGGTATTCTTACAACTCTCTCCTTCCTCTTGACCTCCGTTTGCTAGTTCATAAGCTACTAAGGTGTCAGCAGCCAAAAGCAACTGCTGGCAAAAGTCAGAAGAGCCAGGTTTACTCCTCAGTCTCCTTCCTACTTAATTTGCTGGTACCTGTCAGTTGTGATATGTCCAAGGAAAGGGTAAGAACCTTTTATTCTCTGCAAAGAACACTTTAAAGCAGAATGACTGATCTCTGATAAGCAGGCCTTAGATGAAGATGTAACAGCATGTAGAATGGAGATGAAGCAGGCACATAAGTCTGGCTGTCATATGGACTGTGAGGAAGAGTGATGTAAAGAATTGTGCAAGTCACATGTGTGCTGGTCTTCAGAGAGCTCCTTGTCAGTGGTTCGGAGCCATTGTTCTGCATTTACCTTATTGCATGATGGTTTGGGGAAGATGGACACCCAAAGTGTGCAGATTTCCTACATGAGATGGAAACAATTACATCCAGAAGACAACTGAACCTGCCCTAGAGCTGATGTCTCCTGACTCAGATATGAAATAGAAAGACCATGGGGAAGGATCTCATATGTGGCTGGTACATCAATTCTTTGCTAGACTGTCCCATGTGAAAGTTACATCTTTCTCTGTCCTTATTCCACCACATGCCATCAGGCCAGCTTTCAGAGATCTTCCCCCTCTCTGCATTCAGGCTTGTCTGATGTCCTCAGGGAAGTAAAGAATTTAATGGAATGTATTTTTAAAAGGAAAGCAAGAGAGCCCTCCTGCTGGAGCTGAATAGAGTTGAGACAACTCTGTCAGTTGCACGTCTTCCCTTTACAGGGAGCTGTCAGTAAGCTCTTTAAAGTTGGGGAACTTAGGGAAGCTAAACAATTGTGCGTGTCACTTGTAATCTACATGAGCAAATTGCACCACGTTGAAAGCAAGAAAATTCATTATTATTTATATAAATAGATCTTGTAGATTTCATTAAGATTAGGTCAGGCTGTGGAGTTATCACATAGGCTTGTTTGCACTTCTGTTAATCTTCATTTGCAAATGCTGATTAGTGCCACAGAACTCTCTTGCTGTTTACTCCAAAATCCCTCTTCTCTTTTCTTCTTGTCAGGAAGCCTCAGGAGGAGGGCAGGGAAGGGAGAAAGAGAGAGAAGGGGGCTTTAATGCATGTAGCCAGAACCAGGAAAGCAGATTTGCTTGAATTAGGAAGGGGAGGCATGAGAGAGAAGTTTACTTGCTGTTTTAGTATCCTGGGTGAGGAAGACTCCAGCAGGACTTCCTAATAACAAAGTAATGTGCAAGAACAGTGCACAAGATCCGTGCAAGATCACTAGGGTCAAAACTTTAGGGACACAGAGACTCCTGAAAACTAAGCAAGTGCTGTTTCCCCCTTGTTTTCCTGTTTATAAAGTTCTTACCTCCCTCTGAACAATACTATACAAATCCTACCTGGTGGTCCATCAGATAATATAAGGAATGTTTGTTACCTAGTTTGTTCATCTCCTGTTCTCTATAAACATGAAGAGAGAAGGGGAGAAAACCAGACTTGCTAGAAGTAATAGGCTTGTGTATGTATGGATAAGAAGCAGAGGGAAGGCCAAAAAGGCAGAGATTGTGGTGTGAGCGTGTTACAGATCACCCAGTCAGGATAAAGTGACAGATACACTATTATTTAGGCATCTCACAGGAGACTTCACCTTCCCTGACATCTGTTGGAAATACAGTACAACAGAGCTGAAGCAGTCCCGGAAGTTTCCGGGATGTGTGGAGAACTTTCTGTCACAGCTGGTGAGGGAGACAAGCAAGGAAGGTGGCCTGCTGGACCTGCTGTTTCTAAGCTATCTTGGCTATCTTAGGCACAGTGATTACAAAACGATGAGTTCCCAATTACTGGAAGAGTAAAGAAGAGGTCAGCAGAGCTGCCATCTTGGACTTCCAGCAGGCAGTCTTTGGCCTGCTTCAGAGGCTTCTCCCTAGTAGCACCTGACAGAATGAGCGGAAATGACCCCAAGTTGCCAACAGCCTTCATCTTCCCACACAGCTCCTGCTCCCCCCAGTAAGGAGGTCCAGCCAGTACCCACAGACAATATTGGAGTAGCCATCAACCCTCTTCCTACATAGGCAGGGGGCCACCAGAGCAGCTGCAACCTCTTAGCATCATTTTTTTTTCCTGTAAAACTAGAAAGAGAGCACCACCATTTTTGCACCCATCCCAGAGCCAGGAGCAGAGCCAGCAGAAACTGCCTGTGAAAATGTGCTCTTCACTTCAGAAAGTGCAGTTACCTATGACAGCTCATAAGTAAAATTACTGAATGGAATTGGTTCTGTTCTAGCTCAAGCCAGGACTTATTATTATTTTCTCTTCCCTACCCTACTAAACCACCCTTATTTCAACCCACAAACTGTAGTTTTTCTTTCTGATTCTTTTCCTCATGGAGAGGAGTAAGGAAATGGCTGGTGGAGTTTAGCTGCCTGCCAGATTAAACCACAAAAATTAGAAGCACTTTTTAGTCTGTTTTTCAGTTTCAGAAGAAGGTACCAAGGTACAGATGATGTTCACATCTTGAAAATCAATGGAGATTTCCTCTCCTGTGAGATGTAACCTTCAGAAACTCAGAGCAGCTGCAACTTCTTCGCATCATTTTTTTTCCTGTAAAACTAGAAAGAGAGCACCACCATTTTTGCACCCATCCCAAAGGCAGGAGCAATATCCTCAACCAGCCAACATACCACACAGAGGACCTCAGCCCCAGTAAGGAAGCCCAGCCAGTACCCATGAATGATATTGGAGTAGTCATCAATCATTGCCCTACCTAACCGGGGGGCCACCAGGCCCCCCGGCCTTTGTTGTCACCACCACCATCACCCAGTGTGCACCACAAGGACTCACCAGTGATGAGAGGAGGATCCCTCAGCCCAGATGGGCTCAGCTTAGGGCTTCTGCCTTTCCTGGGGGGGATTAAAAAGGGGAGTGGGTGGGAAGGGCAATATGGCTCACACCTGGGGTGGGAGGAGACACCTACAGAGCCCAGGTGCTCTGGGATTTGGAGGGGAAATGGCACAGAAAAGTGGCAGATGTGGTGGGAATGGGGAGGTGGTGGTGAAAGGAGGAGATTTTACAATAACTTTCCACAAATCTTTCATAATGCGCATCTTCATTTCGTGGTTTGCTTTGCCTCCATGCAAAAAGAACAAACCCCTCCAGACTTCATAAAATAAAGCACAATGGTGGCTCTTATAATGACATCTTTCAACAATTATCGTTTTGCTTGGTGGGAAACTCTGTGCTTTTCAGATCAAAACAACAAGTTTTACTTAAAAAAATAAAAAAGTTCTCCAAGAGTGAATTTATCCTTGGAGAGCCTGGAGAAGCAGGGATGCTCACCCTTGTTGCATGGTTACAACATGAATAAAGACTCTGCTGCAGGGGACGGGTAGCAGCTCTCATTCTGATCCATTAGGCTGTAAAAGCAGTGCAAGGCTATGGCTGCAATTCCCTTTGAAGGTCTGGCTAAGCATTCTCCTCCATGGATTAATCAGGTCCATGGGAAGTTAAGGTCCATGCTTAGCACTGTTTATGTCTTTCTTTCTTTCTTCATAATCATAGAATCATGCCTGGAGAAAAGGAGACTCATGGAGGACCTTATCACCCTCTACAGCTACTTATAAGGATGTTGTAGTCAGATGGGAGCTGGTCTCTTCTCCCAGGCAAGCAGCAATAGAATGAGAGGACACAGACTCAAGCTGCATCACAGGAAGTTCAGGTTGGAGGTTAAGAAGAAATTCTTCACAGAAATAGTGATTGGCCTTTGGAATGGGCTGCCCAGGGCGGTGGTGGAGTCACCATCCCTGGGAGTGTTTTAAAAAAGATTGGATGTGGCACTTAGTGCCATGATTTAGTTGATTAGATGGTGTGGGGTGATAGGTTGGACTTGATGATCTCGAAGGTCTTTTCCAACCTGGTTAATTCTGTGATTCTGTGTGGATATTAGGAGAAATTTCTTCACTAAAAAGTTTGTCAAACACTGGAATAGGCTCCCCCAGGGAGATGGTTGAATTCTCACCCCTGTAGGTGTTTAAAGGATGCATAGATGTGGTGCTGAGGGACATGGTTTAGCACCAGACATGGCTGTGTTACATAATGGTTGGACTCAATGATCTTAAAGGTCTTTTCCAACCAGAGTGATTCCATGATTCTACACTATAACATGTTCTTTTTCATCATGCTAGTGCTACTTCCTCTGGTTAAATTGAAGATCCAGGATGAGGAATCAGAGAGATGGAAGACTGCATGAAGAGGAAGAAGCAACAAAACTGAAGCAGCTGCCAACAAAGGGTGAGGAATGTTGAGGGAGAAGTACATATAGAACCATGGGGTAATGGTGACTGATGCAGGGATTGTGTGTGTGTGTGTGTGTGTGTGTGTGTGTGTGTGTGTGTGTGTGTGTGTGTGTGTGCGCGCATGGACCTGTATGTGTGCATGTATAGCAAATCACAGTATCACATGTTCTCACACCAGGGCTAGAAGCTGACCCTTGTCTGAACCAGGGAGGTGGTGGAGTCACCATCCCTGGAAGTGTTCAAGAGGAGATGGAACGTGGCACTTGGTGCCATGGTCTAGTCATAAGGTCTGTGGTGACAGGTTGGACTCGATGATCTTTGAGGTCTCTTCCAACCTTTGTGATACTGTGATATTTTTTTAATGATGTATTCTTCAGTCTGTGCTTACTGACACAAAAGGAGAAATCCTGTCTTCTTTGTTTTTTCCCTAAACCTTTCCTTTCTCATAATTTAAATGTCTTTGTTTAAATGCTGCTTTTCAAACTCCTTCCCAACAGCATCTGATAACGAGGTCAGTTGTCTTCGCATGCAATTGTGTTATGAAATACTGAGCAATTACATCAGGGTGTTTAAGGTACGAGGGGGGTGGATTTGCACGGTCAGCATTCAATTTCCCCAAACTCCATTCTAGAATAATGGCCCCTGGTCTGATCTTCAGTGATGGAGCCTGTTACTGCACGGAGGAAGCAAATAAAACTGCTTTCCAAAGATCCCAAGGGTGGAGACTCTGTGAAGTATGTGCAATGTTTTCTCAAAGAAAGTATTCACAGCGGGTTTTATTTATTTATTTATTTATTCCTGAGCAATGTGGTAGAAGAAATTGTAAGTAACAATACAAAATTAAATTTGGTGAATGTGCTGAGGGGTAATCCTCAGAGAAATCTTATCTATCTTGAATATTCAAACACATCAACTTGTTGGGCATGATGGCAATTACTGTGCCACATATACTCTATTTGCTCTTGTATATACAATATTATCTTCCATAAGGAACAGTAAACTGCAGAACATATTTCAGTAAACACTATTCTGAGTAAACAGAAATGGCTTGAGTGTGCACTTCTGTGCATAATAATGTAGCAATGAAATATTGTCCTGACAGAGCTGCTGAGTGTAGGGGAGATCACAGCCTCTGAGAAATTCCTCAGTGTAAGCAGGTTCTTCTTTAAAGGCTGGGAGAAACAGCCTTTAGGAGTTCTGGTGTCTGTGGTGGGAGTGTAGGTGTTCTTTTTGGTCAGGTAAATTAAAGAACAAAGAAAGGTAGTTCCATTATTCATGTCAAGATTGGGATCCAAAGTCAGCCTAGTCCATCCATATACAGCCATATGGACACACATGTACACACACATATTCATACACCTGTATATATATATGTGCATATTTGCAGGGTTGGAGGGACAGATGGTACCTTCAGCAAGTTTGCTGATGACACAAAACTGGGAGCAGTGGCTGACACACCTGAAGGCTGTGCTGCCATCCAGAGTGACCTGGAGAGGCTGGAGACCTGGACAGAGAGTAACCTTGTGAAATTTAACATGGGCAAGTGTAGGATACTGCACCTATGGAGGAATAATCCCATGCATCAGTACAGGTGGCTGACCAGCTGGAAAGCAGTTCTGTGGAAAAAGACCTGGGAGCCTTGGTGGACAATGGGATGACCACCAGCCAACAATGTGCCCTTGCAGCCAAGAATGCCAATGGCATCCTGAGACGCGTTATGAAGAGTGTGGCAAGTGGGTCAAGGGAGGTTCTCCCCACACCTCTGTTCTGCTCTGGTGAGACCTCATTTGGAATATTGTGCCCAGTTTTGGGCTTCTTAGCTCAAGAAGGACAAGTTGCTTCTTGAGAGGGTACAGCAAAGGGCTACAAAAATGATTAGGGTACTAGAACTTTTCTCTTACAAGAAAGACTGGGGGACTAGGAACACTTTATCCTGGAAAAGAGAAGACTGAGGGAGGATCTTATCAATGCTTATAAATATTTAAAGGATGGGTGTCAGGAGGATAGTGCCAGTCTTTTTCCAGTGGTGCACAGTGACAGGAGAAGAGGTAGTGGGCACAAACTTCACAAAGGAATATCTATCTAAACATGAGAGAAACTTCTTTACTTTTAGGGTGGTAGAGCGCTTGAACAGGCTGATCAGAGAGGTTGTGGAATCTCCACCTCTGGAGTGATTCAAAACCTCTCTGGACAACTCTCCTTTGCAATCTACTCTAGGTGAATCTGCTCTGGCAGAGGGTTTGGACTACCTGATCTCCAGAGGACCCTTCCAGAGGTCCCTTCCAACCCCTATCATTCTGCAATTAGGAGTTCTCAACCTGCAAAGATGCTGTCTGAAATCTTAAAGCAGCTGACAATGGAGATTTGTAAAACCACTTTGTTCTAGGTATTATTCCTTCCTGCAAACACTTCTGTATTCTTCATGGGACACAATTCATATGTCAACTTATATAGTTCAGATACATGTTAAGCTATGTGGTAGGTTGTTCAAGCCACCCTTTTTTATGTCTTATTAGAGGAGCACAATTAGCCATCAGTCAATTATATCCAGCAAGCTGGATACAATCTGGTGTATTGGCTTTGAAAAACCTGCTTTAAAGAACCACTATTCAGTCCTGAAGCGGAACAGGAATATTTTGACTAAATACTTAGCAGAAGATGTTGATTCATCAAATTTAATGTTTTTGCCAAAAAAAAGGGCTAGGTCCTCTGGCATTTTTTTGTTGGCATTACATGTTGGCTTCTTTTCAATGAATATGTTTTATTGGAAAGGTCAAGATGACCTTTCTGTTTTAGAAGAGGGTTTAAACATGAGAAAACACAACACATCTATTACAAAAATGCAGGTTTTTCCTCAAATGTTCAGGAAAGATCAGTTCACTCATCCAACTAAATACATGGAGAACTGAAGCATCAGCATCCTTCTCATCTTTGTGAAGTGGGATTCCTTTTAACCATTCTTAACAGTTTTCATAATGTTGTGAAATACTTTCTTTACTCAGTTGTATGTTTCTCTAATCACAGTACTCATCTGCTTCTGTTTCTTTCCTCACTGCAGAGTTTCTGCTCTGTATGTAGTGATATTCTCCATCCATAAGCATTATGCCCCCTCTTAAAAGGCACTCATACTTTTGCATGCCTGTGTTTTATTTGTGGCTTCCTCCTCTCCCTAATTCATGAGTGCTATGTCAAATCTTTCAACACCAATTTCTGTACTGATATAAATGCATTGAAGTTAACTATAATCAAGATATGAAATTCTTTATGCCAATAGAGAACTTGTTCTGCTTTATGATATTTTTTTTTAAAGGTGTCTCTTCCTGGTGCTCCCCTCCGGGCTGAGACTCTTCCCCTTGCCCTTTTGATGCTGCTTCACTGTGGACACCACCAAGCCATAGATTCAGTGGTGGAAGAGCCATCACTTTTCCTTTTTAATTGCAATGCAGTGAACTGAAACACCTGCAAAGTCATGGGGTGCAATGGGGTGAGAAGCTCAATTCCAGCTGCTGCCAGGGGGCATGGGGTATGAATTTTCCAAAATGGCTTTCATCTGAAGAGACAATAACTTCTTGACAAGCTTTAACTCAATCACTTATGATTATCTGACTTTACCCTTGAGCAATAAAGATAAAAGGCTCTTTTAAATTGACTTAAAGTCCACATAAAGGGTTGCACCAGTTCAGTTAAATTCATTTTAAACCTGATTATTTAAATCAATGCCACTTTTGTGTGCAGACAAGATCTAAGTGTTATACTTTGTGGATGTAGTGGGTCCTACAGAGGAAACTGAAATGGTCAATTTTTTCTCACAACCACTTCCCACTGGAAGTGAGAAAGGAGTTTTAAAAGGTTGAAATTTGGCTTTCCTGGACACTTTCCTATTCAAGGTATTCCAAAGAGCTTTTCAGTAATAAGCTGGATGCTGGTGCTACAGAGACTGCACAGACAAACACAGAGAATGTTAACTCAGCAGCAATAGCTCCAAAAGAGGTATAGAGGTTAAAGTCTCTATTACTAAAAGGGAGATGCTGGCAACCTGCCTTAGAAATTGGTTCCCTGGGACATCACTATGGATGGCCTTCATCTTGACGAGCTTGAATTTCCATCTGACACCAGGTGCCATTGTAATATTCATGTCACTCTTTAGGAAGCTGTTCAGCAAGGTTACCTGTGTGGGATGGGTCCTGGGAAGTTAGGGAGGATATTGTGAAGGTGTAGCAGAAGAGAGCCCTCCTGGGGAGGGGCAGATAAGGAGACAGAAGCCAAGAGACCAACCATCATTACTAATGCAGAGTGAATATTACACTTTCTGCCAAATTCAAGCTGCAGTGAATGACTTTCAAACCCTTTTTCTTGGGCTGTGTTGGTGCTTGGCAGCAAGACAGACTGAAGGCTGCTGCTGGGTAAACAGAACCAGCCTGCAGTTGTCACATACACACAAGCACCATTGCATCACCTGGAGGCATCCCAATTAAATGGAATTACCATCCCCACCAAGCCATAGCTATCACTATTAAATGTCATTAGGCTTAAATTAGGTTTGCTTCAAGAGATGTCCCAATTAAATGAATTTCCTGATTAAGTCCAAGCAGTGTGCACTTTAATATACTCTGTTAAAATACACACGTGGTTTTTCCTAATTGTATTGTTTCTTTGGCTCCAAGTTTCTGGCTGTCATAATACAAAGTCCTCAGTTAAACCTTTAAGTACAAAAGCTTTGCATACACAAGCCCTTTTATCTTTGCCATGTTATTTTTCCTATTATTAAAGGGAAGAAAGGTGGTTTTAAAAAAAAAATCAGGACCTTAATCACATAGGAAAATGGTATATACAAAGCTGTCTCTGTTTAGTCCAGTGATCACTTTCCCAGCAAAGAAAGGGAATCAAGAAAGGGAAAGGAGACCCACAGGTTGAAATGAAAACAGATTGAATGAAATAGCCAAATTAATACCAACACCAATACAAGGTAGGCAAATTTATACTTAACCCAGCAATCACAGCAAGCAGGAAAGCAGGCCTCAATGGTAAGAAAAGTACAGTGAGGAAGAACTCAAGCAACAAACTCTAACAAGAAACTCCACTTCCCTAACCAAAATTCCTCCTTTGTACTGAGTGTTATACTCATGGTATGGGGTGCACCTATGATCCAACTTGAGTCACTTGTCCTGGCTAATTCAGAACTGCTAAAGGCCTGCCCTGTGATTCTGTCCCAGCAAAACCAGGACAAAAAATAAAGCTTATACAGTTGTACCAGAGACCTTCACATGTCTTTTTCAAGTTCAGTTATTCTATATATTGTATAGATCTCCTTCCCACATAATAGATACTCTCTTTTCCCATATTCTGTCCAAATTAATGAGAATTTGACAACTAAACCTCTTAGAGATCCTCATCTGTGCTCTCTAGGACTCTGACCTGCAATTTCCAACAACCTGCTGCTCTGAGTAGTTACATGAAGGAGCTACTTAGCTGGCTCAACTTGGAGCCTGCTTTACACTGGATGAGGCTCAGTCCAGGCCTGAGGTGAGTACAGAAAGCACAGATCTTGCTTCTCTGAGCAGTTATGGGCACTTGCTACGGTTGCCATACTAAAGGCTGAACAAGTCTGCAGGCTTTCATCTCAATGAGGGCACTGAACAGTTGTGCTGTTATTAAAACCCAAGTGCCATTTGAAGAAATAAAGAAATTGGGAATGCCATAATACATTGCAAACTGAATAATAAGACTTGCCTCCATCATAGCTCTCTTCCATCATAGATTTTATTCAGATACCACTCCCCATTGTATGGACTGAGAAACTGAGGTGCAGAGCAGCTTAGTGATTTGGCACATGTCTACCTAGAGCAAGGAATTAAATCTCATTTGCTTCACCCCTAGCCTGGCAACTGGTGAAAGTGCAAAAAAAAATTAGAGCTCACCTGAATAAGGAAATTTATTTTCTTTGCTTAACCTGCCATAGCAGTTGTTTGGACTGGCTTAGAGGGAAAGTAGAGCAAACATACATTACCTTTGTCATGGATGCAGAAAATACTCTCTGTGTTAAATCACTGCATGGAAGACGCTTGCCTGGACTGTTCATCTGACTCTCACCACACCTGTCAGCCACAGGCAGACTGGAAATCACAGCTATTTCTTTGGACTCAAGCTGCCCACATTAATGTGCTCAAAAGAAGCTGCTTCTTTAGTTTAGACTTTGCACTTAAAAACACAAGCTGAATGTTTTTCTGGATGCCCTTGTACAACAAACATAAAAGATTTTCTCATCCTTGTGATTTTCCACAGCAGCCTCAGGTGTCTGTACCGCTGCAAACAGTAATTAGAGGACAAGGAACTTGTCTATCAAACACATATCCAAAAGAAAATGTGTGTATCCCTCCCCTTATTTGCCTTCTAGCTGGCACAAAGCACTCTGTGATCAAGGTATGCTCTTTGCCTTGGGACTCCTCTTTCTCTTACAAACATAAATATTGTTCATACAGAAAATAATTGAGTCCTCAAGCCACTCATTTGAGTGGACAAATATAGATTGAAGGCTGCATGCTGATGCCCTAATATGTTCACCCAGCTCCTGCAACTAGTGCTTTGTTTGACTTCCTTTAGGCTGCTTTCCTCTCAAGTCTTCTTTAGCTCTTCCAAATCACTTCTCAGAGGCAATAAGCCTTCCTCCAGTGAGTGTGTCTAGGCATCTGTCTCAAAGATGTACTTACTTCAGAAGTAATGAAAAAACCTCCAAGAACAATGTCCTTGACTAGGAAGACTCAGGCCCATTCTGATCTTGAAGTAGTACTAAATTGCAGTATCTGTCAGAGCTGGATTACAATGCATCCACTGTTCAGAGGATCTTACAAATGCTATGTATCCCTCCTGTACTCAGAATCATGACACAAATGATGAGACATCCAGCTCTGCTTCCCATTAGATCAACATTGAAAACAACTGTCCTATCAAAACAAGCAAAAAATCTGAGATACACACATTGTCCTAAAAAAAACACCCCAAAAAAAGACAGAGTAAAGCATGCTGTGATTTATTCTTGATTGATACTGCTGCAGGAATGCAGTAGCATTGTCTTTAAATATAGTATAGATTGTCGTTATGTCCTGGAATACATCATCCCTGTTACACTGCACCAAGGTCATGGCTTGCTTTTGATGGGCAATATAAGCATATATTGTTTTCCTAAGAAACAACTGCTGAAAGGCTTCTTAGGCTCACAGATAGGCACATCATCTGCAATCAATACAGAAAGCACCAGAGCTTTTTGATTGTATTTTCCACAGCTCAGCTTCATTCTCTGCTTATTTATATCCACCATGAAAATAAAATATAGGCAAGTTTTCTTTACCAGTAGTCCTATATATCAAGAAGACAGAAACAGACTCTTCACAGTGGTGTACTAAAGGAGGAGAGACAGTGGACATAAACTGACAAGAGAAGTTCAGATCATTATGAAAAACTTCTGACACTGAGGACAGTTAAGCAGTGGAGCAGAGAGACTGTGCATCCAATTCGCCATCCTTGGAGGTTCTGAAGACTTGAATGTGTACAACCATGAGAGGTCTGGTTTGACTTTAGAACTGACAATGCTTTGAGCAGTAGGTTGGACTAGAAGCCTCCTGAGGAGTCTTCCAACCTGAATGATCCAATGGTCCTACGAAAAGGCAACTTTTTGTGTGCTAGAACAGACAACAGTGAATGAAACAATGTCCTCACCATATGGTTGTAGCGATTGTAAACAGCAATAACACAGGGGGAAATGGCTGGTTGTGATGCTCATGAGCTTCTTTTCCTTGGAATGCTAGTCCAAGGAAAGAGGCACAATACCTTTATGTTTTATTGAAAGCCTATATCCAGTCAAGACTGAATGATTCCCTCTGACATACGTATATTGTGTGTCTTAGTGTATTGTCCTGTCAGGCAGACAGAACTGTCACTGTCTGACCAGGACTTCCCTGTTCAGATGTAAATTCTGTCTCTTCTTCCGCTAAGAGAGCAGATCAAAGAGCCTTGCTAGCATACTGTCCCCCAAACATTGCCATGCCAAACCTAAGCTTATCTCTAGTGAAATAAGTTTCATACTTTTCACTCTTTATATCAAGTTTAAAGTTCTTTCAACGAACCCTAATTCCTATGCAAAGCTCTTTTTACTCCTTTGAGACTGGTGAATGGAATGGAATGGAATGGAATGGAATGGAGTGGAGTGGAGTGGAATGGAATGGAATGGAGTGGAGTGGAGTGGAATGGAATGGAATGGAATGGAATAGAATAGAATAGAATAGAATAGAATAGAATAGAATAGAATAGAATAGAATAGAATAGAATAGAATAGAATAGAATAGATTGGAAGAGACCTTCAAGATCATCGAGTCCAACCTATCACCCGACACTATCTAATCAACTAAACCATGGCACCAAGCATCCCACCCAGTCTCTTCTTAAACACCTCCAGTGATGTTGACTCCACCACCTCCCTGGGCAGCACATTCCAATGGCAAATCACTCTTTCTCTGAAGAACTTCTTCCTAACATCCAGCTTAAACCTCCCCTGGCACAGCTTGAGACTGTGTGGTGTGCCCCACATTTCTTGGCATCATCCCTCTCAAATAATTAAAATGATTTGTTTCAGAGGCTGTGTATGAGTTGTATGACTGTACAAGGGGTGAGAAATACAGTGTTTGTATGGAAAGAAGCTGGCTACTTCCTTCCAAAATACAAGTGGAACACTGAATTGATAGTAGATAGCAAAAAGTTTGCCTGAAGTTTCTCTCAACACAGGACTTCCTTGGAATAGTTGGTTCACCCCTTGCTCTGGGAATATAATTTGCATTATACTATTCATTGTGTTTCAATAGTTTACCCCTTGCAAGTTCAGTTCCCACCACCTCACCTTCACCCAGAAAATCATGATTATAGCCTTTGTGTGTTTAACATAAAACTGTGCTGTGCATAACAGCATTGAATTAAGTTCTGTAGGACAAAAAGAGTAGGGCAGTGAATATCATGTATGATAATATCTGATTGGCTTTCTGGGCTGCAAGTGCACACTGAGAGCTCATGTTGAGCTTCTCATCCACCAGCACTCCCAAGTCTCTCCCCTCAGGGCTGCTTTCCAGCCAGTTACTGCCCAGCCTGTATTTGTGCCTGGGATTGCCTCAACCCAGTTTGTATTTAACCAAGTTTGAGGCAAGCATTCCACATCATATGGAACACCATTCTGCATTTTATGCACCCTTGTCTGGTATTGTTTAACCAGGTCAGTTCTTGCTCTCTTCTGTTTTCTATAAAGCATCAAAGCACTTCCCAGTCCAAATTCTGGCATGCAAAAAAAGCCCTGCAGGTTTTTCAGTGTTAGTAACAGCTCTGACCAGCCTGATCTAGTGTGGGGTGTCCCTGCCCATGGCAGGGGGGTTGGAACCAGATGATCCTTGTGGTCCCTTCCAACCCTGACTGATACTATGATACTATGATACTATGATAATGTGTATGAATGTAGTGGTATGTGTGATTTGTGGATGCATGAGGCAGCTGTATGTGTCCATTTAACTCCAGTTTGCTTTTAACCCTCCTTAAATAACATTTTTGTCACTGTTTAATGAATGAATGTAGCAGCTAGCATTGTTGGGATGATGTTTTTTAATGCTGTGTGTCTGCTCCAATCTCATATACTCTGTTTATCTTCTTGTCTGTGCTCTGGTCATTATCCATGGTTGAATGACTCTCTGCTACTGGAAAACCTTAGTCTGTCAGTGTTTATCCACCATTCCTTTTATCAATTTCTCTTTCCTACCAAACCACAGGTATTTTGTGCCCTTTTGAAAGACGTTAAAATACTGTGTGTGCCATGACTGAACTGGGACATCTGAATTATAGCCTTGGCAAACTATTTGCCTTCTCTCACTTCCTCTGGTATCCTGGCCAGCAAAGGCAAAAAGATGTTCGTGTTGATGGGCTAGCACAAAAGGAGATAGTGGTCAAGATTACCAGTGCTAAACAAGAAAAAGTGAGTACATAGCACTTTGTAGAGCCATCAGTGTATTCTCTCTCATGGGACTGCAGATCGATGCAAAGGAAATGTTCAGAAATGAAAAACAAAATCTAAACTTCTCCCTGAAAAAAACAGGAAAGTTTTATTTCTTTTCAGGAAAACTCAGGTCAGATGCAGATTCCCTCATGCAATGGCATGCCTGCTTTTGTTTCCCAGTTGGCTGCTGGGGATCTCTAGGAAGCCAAGGACACTAGTGATCTGTGGGCATTTACCAAACTATTTCAAACAGAAGGGGTTGTATAGTCTAACTGTTTGGACAGAGCCTTTGCCTAGCCTGGCTGCACTGTGAGATCTAAGACACATAAATGCATTTAGTACTGAGATCTTGCACCCAGTGGAAGCCCCAGCTAGAGATGCTGCCTCTGTTGGCACTGGCCATACAGATGCCCTCCATCTCCTCCCAACGCTGCTATCCATCCAGCCCTTACCCTGGAGGTTCCACCTTCTCTTCCTATAGGGAGCAATTCAGCATCCTGCTGTCATGACTAAAACCTCTGAATCCAAGCCACTTCTGGGCTCAGCATGACCACATCAGTAAGAGTCTTCCTGATAAATGTTTAACATTACAGAGCTTTTTTCCATTATGAAAATACACTAAAAGCTTAAATGTTCCATTCCTTTCTGCTCTGTGTGCATTTATGTTTTCTCTAAATGAGGCCACATGCCCTAACTTTGTTCCCCCTCCTCCCCTGGAAGCTCCTATCTTCTCACTATTTTCAGGCATCAAACCTGATTCAGTAAATCTTGTCTTTCAGAACTGTCATGTTTTAGCCTCAGAACACAAGCACAGTATTTGTTCCTAGCATGCTTCCTTTTTAATGCTTTAAAAGCTGTTACAAATATCTTGTTTCCTCCCAGCCATAGCTCTATTAGATTACCTCTCCTGGTTTTGTGGGGGTTTTGGGGTTTTGTTTGTTTGTTTGTTTTCTTTTTCATTTGTTTGGTTTGGTTTGGTTTGTTGGTTGGTTGGTTGGTTTATTTCAAGGAAAATACTGAAATACTTGAAGCAAACTCAGCCCTTTGAAACAGTAATTGATTTATAACTTTGTACTACCCAGACCAAAGGTTAACCCCTTTCCTCAGTTATTAAAGGTTGTATTGGATGCCAGGAAGGAGCAGCATTTGTCAAGTCAAGATTTCTAGGAGCAAATTGAGACATGCAATTTCCAGAGTGTATCTGAAATAGGCAGCCTGTGGGAGAGAAAGCAGATTTGTTAAAATAACAAAAGGATGAAGAGGGAACAAAAGGGGAAACTGACTGCACAGGACTAAATGTTTCTTTAGCCATGGCTGCCCTGGGATGTGTTAGGGGAAAAAAAATACCTGCCCTGTGGTCTGTCCTTTAGGTGGTAACATAAGGAAAAAATTTGCCAAGGAGAAGAAAGTAAAACAAACCCAAACATTCCTCCTGGTTAGCTCGAGATGAGCAAAACTGGACAGTAGAAACTGCATCTGTCTGTTGCCATATTACTGCAGAGCTAATTATTAATTGATTTTCATGGTCAGCACTCACTTTTGGTTTTATTCCTATCTTAGACACAAACCAAGCATGCCCTCTGCCTTCTGCTAGTGTAGTTTAAAATAAGCACTGCGTGTTTGATGCTAGCCCTACTGCCCATGCTGGGCCGTCTGTTTTCCTCTGTTGCTGTGACTTTTATTTAGGTCCTCTGCTTGTTTATGATTTATGAAGCTTTCACTCTATTGCATTTAACAAGCACTGTGAAGAAAAGAGAAAACTTTTAGCTCCAAGGTGAAAAGAGAAAAGCAATGGTTTCTTCTATTCCTTTAATGCAATTTAAAGGAGATTGGAAGTTAAAGAAGCCAGAAAGTGAAAGATGGAATAGCAGAGGGAGAAAAAAAGAAAACCCTAGACACCTTTAATTTTCCCTAGAGGAGAATGTTAGGAAAGACAAAGATGGTTTTTCCCCTCCAGCCCATAAACAAAAGTGTTTTTTAAATACACAGATTGGATTTGCAGCTTTCCCAAATCAGCCTGGCAAGGTAAAGATACCTTGTACTATCCTCATCATCTTTTGTTATGTCTAGTAAACCAAGTCAAGTGTAATTCAATTAAAAGGGACATGTAAGGATAGATCAAGCAGCTCCAGAACAAGGCAGTTCCTCAATTTAGTCGAGATGCTATAAAGCTTGGGGTCCAGAAAAGAGGCACTACAACAAATCACCTATTGCTCCAAAGCCAATCTTCCTGTGGAGCGAAAGAAAATGATGGACATCTAGGATAATCTAAGGCTGCAGCTCTGGATTTGAGCAGAGGCTTTTCAAAGGCCTTGAACATAGACAGCAGTTCTGTTTCACTGACCTAAAAATAACTTTTTGAACCCTCCTGAAACTGAAACCATGTGCATACTCATTAGTTTTCTGACAGCTTTCATCCACCACATGCATTGAAGCATTTTCTAGATGCAGTAATATAAAGTCAGTGGCATAGTTCCTTGTGCAGGACATCATTAGATCTCAAAGAAAGATGGGATGCCAGCTAATCCTTGGAAGATCCTTGGATTTTAATTGGTCTTTATCATAGTATCATCATAGTATCATAGTATCATTCAGGGTTGGAAGGGACCACAAGGATCATCTAGTTCCAACCCCCCTGCCATGGGCAGGGACACCTCACACTAGATCAGGCTGGCCAGAGCCTCATCCAGCCTGCTCTTAAACACCCCCAGGGACGGGGCCTCGACCACCTCCCTGGACAACCCATTCCAGGGTTTCACCGCTCTCATGGTGAAGAACCTCCTCCTCACATCTAGCCTGAATCTCCCCACCTCCAGCTTCATTCCATTCCCCTTAGTCCTATCACTACCTGAGATCCTGAGAAGTCCTTCCCCAGCCTTCCTGTAGGCCCCCTTCAGATACTGGAAGGCCACAATTAGGTCACCTTGGAGCCTTCTCTTCCCCAGACTGAACAGCCCCAACTCCTTCAGTCTGTCCTCATAGGAGAGGTGCTCCAACCCTCTGATCATCCTTGTGGCCCTTCTCTGGACACGTTCCAGCACCTCCACATCCCTCTTGTAATAGGGGCTCCAGAACTGGACACAGTACTCCTTAGAAGGGTCCATCCTGCAGCTGTTAGCATTTGCTGGAGACCACTCTAAAGAATGGAGAATGCAAAGGATTTAAACTTTCACTGTGACCTATAAAGGCAGGTAATTTAATATCTTTCTGTTGGTACAAAATTCAAATTAAGCAAGCTATTCATGACATAGGATCTGAGGCTTGCTGAAATCAACTGGAAAAAAAGAGTCCACAGGCATAACAGTCTGGTTTAAGCCAAAAATGACGGAACTTTTGTGGTGATGAAGAGGGGAACCCTTCCATTCTGTATGGAATTATCTTTTGGGTTTTTTTTACAGGTTTGTTATTGCTTAAATGCCTCAGACTCTGAGGAAAAAAAACCACCAACCTTTATTAAAAAGACAAAATGCACAGAAGATTTATTACTGATGAGATACTCCTCCTCGCCTCTTTAGTCTTTTGAGAAGCCTTCCCTAAGCAACAATAGAAATAAAGTTAAAATAATTGTGGCAGCAATAAAGAAAGAAGTAGGATGAAGACCAGGATTTCATATGGGCTGCATCAGGAGAAGTGTGGCTAGCAGGTCGAGGGAGGTGATCCTCTACTCAGCCCTGGTGAGACCCCACCTGGAGTACTGTGTCCAGTTCTGGAGCCCCTATTACAAGAGGGATGTGGAGGTGCTGGAACGTGTCCAGAGAAGGGCCACAAGGATGAGCAGAGGGCTGGAGCACCTCTCCTATGAGGACAGACTGAAGGAGTTGGGGCTGTACAGTCTGCAGAAGAGAAGGCTCCGAGGTGACCTAATTGTGGCCTTCCAGTATATGAAGGGGGCCTACAGGAAGGCTGGGGAAGGACCTCCTAGGATCTCAGGTAGTGACAGGACTAGGGGGAATGGAATGAAGCTGGAGGTGGGGAGATTCAGGCTGGATGTGAGGAGGAGGTTCTTCCCCATGAGAGTGGTGAGACCCTGGAATGGGTTGTCCAGGGAGGTGGTTGAGGCCCCATCCCTGGAGGTGTTTAAGAGCAGGCTGGATGAGGCTCTGGCCAGCCTGATCTAGTGTGGGGTGTCCCTGCCCATGGCAGGGGGGTTGGAACTAGATGATCCTTGTGGTCCCTTCCAACCCTGAATGATACTATGATACTATGATACTATATCATCCTGCATGTCAAAAAAGGAGGGGAAACCCTTCATACATGATTGGTTTTCATCCTCAGGACAGATTTGATATCTGCAAATATAAGTTTTAAGCATAAAGAATATGATTTTCTAGAAGTTCTAAGCATCTCCAAACAAAAGCTTAAGATGAAAGTTCTTTCTGAATCGTAAGTCACTGTAATTAGGTCATAAAAGTGCCCAAATTATTTAAACGAGATTTAATTATAAAGATGGAGACAATTGCTTGGGGAAAGTGAAATTTAATCTTTAGAATTAAGACAGAAATAAAAATCCATCCACAATTAAAAATAAAATAAAATTATGCTTTATATTTTTCCTCAAACTGGTTGCCAGGGAATAAGGACAGCAATCATTGCACACACACTGAATTTGGGATGTGGCATAGCAGGACTGGGGTCACAGCATTCCCTACTATTCAACCCGAGGACAGCAGAGGGCCTAGGAAAGTCAAGCACACCGTTCCCCTTGATTTCCACGGGCTTTGAGGCATGGGCTAGGCAGTGATTAACGAATACTTCTCCATTTTATTTACAATTCTTCTACTTGGCCGTTTCCTAATTGTACAGTTTTGCTAGCACCTAGATTCTTGCTCCTATGTATAGTCAGAGTTGATGGATTTCTTCATCTTAGGTCTCCTGCTCACTCCAAACCTCTTCTTCTTTTAGTGCATTAAAGGTCAGGCTTCAAGCAATTTTCTTGCCCGGATTCTTATTCAGTCTCAGGTATTTTATAATTAGATCACGGGGCACTGTGATGCATGTGAAAGGCGGTTTATAAATCAGTGTGTAATAACAACATAACAATACTGCAACCATTTGTTAAAGAAGAGGGAGGGTATTCTGACTATCCAGAACATAATTTCCCAAGGTGAACCTCAGGCAGGACACCAGGCCTAATGAACACCATTGTTGTGGGTAAATTGCCATCCATATCTTTTAGAATAGAGTGCAGCAGAGGCCTGAAGCACACAATGAGGCACTCTGTCACCCGGGTTTTGTGTCTGGAGTTGCCACTTACATTAGGTGTGAATTTGTAAAGTCACTTGGAAGTCAAGAGCCAGACTTTTAAGGGTGTCAAGATGTCTAAGAGTAATCAATAGCCACTGAGATTTTCACACCTATCTACAACTGCAGAGAAAGAAAGTGCTTAAGTGCTCTTTAGACATCCTAATGCCTTTGAAGACCTGGTTGTTGTTTTTTTTCCATTTCCTTTGCTCTTGCTTCTCCTTGCAGCAGAACTAATGCTGTCAGCCTGGCAGAGGGATGAGAATTTTCACCCTGTCACGAGCAAATTTAGATCTGTGTCAGAAAGGTGCAGTTTAAAAAGCAGAAGGTGTTACTGTATTTGCAGGAAGTGTTAATGGCTACCACAATCCAGCCTTTGACATACTGGTGACTACAAACACAGCTACAGCTGACTGAGAATTAAATCATCCTGCCTTAGGTAAGCCTACCTGACATGATGCCACGTTAAACAGAGATACCCAGTCATGGCCTGAAGCAGCTAACACAGCCCAGTGTCTTTGGACCGCAAGCTGGAGGATGACTTTGATGTGGTGTCACACCTGGATGTGGCCCCAGTGCACTGCGACTGGACTGGCAAGAAGCCTTCCAAGCTCTTTCAGGCAACAAGGTGCTGGGAGACTCTACAGATGGCTTCCAACTTTGAGCAGTGATAACCCTCTGCTGCATTGGGTATTCCTCCATTGTTGCAACAAGCACATAGAGAGTGTTTGTTTGGTCAACTCAGTGGGCAGTTGTTAAGTGATGCTATATCAGACCTTCAAGGTCCTGAGTGTGAAAAGATGGCCACCATTTCCAGTGCACATACATGTGTATTTTCTCTCACAAGCAACATGGAATTCTTGTGTTCAGTTCACTGCTTCTCCATACTTCATCTTCCCAAGAGCAGCAGTTCCAGTCCCAGGTTACTTCCTACCCCCAGGCTGGATGCTGAGTGTTACATGCTGAGTTACCCATGTAGTACAGTCAAAACAATTTAACTTCCTGCACCTTCAGCCTTAGCTCTGAGATCATCTGCTGATAGAATGTCCTCAAGCCATAAAACCTGCCGGTTATAATAATCATCTTTCTATCATGGGTTTAATAGGAGTAAACTTGCAGAAGATGAGTTAAGACTTTAATGCCCTTAAAGTGACATACTTCAATATTCTTTATGATAAATGAAGTATTCTTTTGGATCTGGGAGAGCAAGGATTTCTTCAGTGCATGCTGGGGTCCTGGTCCTCATTTTCCTTCCCCATGAGAGACAGACCTACACACAGCAAGTGGGTTGACTGCCACAAGTCTTGTGCAGGAAAGACTGCTTCAATCACTTGTCTTCACCGAGGAGAGATGAAGCAGGAAGCCCCACTTTCCCTCCATTGGCAGCTTGCACGCTGCATCAAAGAAAGGAGACACACAAGGGGCTGGTTTGTGCCAGAGCTAGCTAAAACTCAGGCCAGATGTTGCTAGCAATGCAGATATGACAGCACATAGCTTAAAGTCTGGAGTAGAAACACATGGGTTGTTGTGTGGGAACTGCATTAACTCCAGCCTGGACTCATGTTCTTAAACTCTGGGAAGAACAGTTTAGGAACATGGATGTAGGATTAACCTTAGTGCATGAGGTGGCATCTGAACAGAGTGGGGAAGTGATTCATAGCCTAGTATCACAGTTTCTAGTATCACAGATGCTTTCCTTGGGGACCTGACCAGAACATGCCATGGCTCTCTGCAGCCCTTGTACCTGGATTTCCATCTCACAGAGACCAGGAGGGCAGGCAGGAGTCCAACATTCAGCATGGACTCTGTAAGTGGGGAGTCAGCTTTTAATGGTTTCTGAAGTCTTCCTGAAGTGTCAGCAAATAACACTTTTCATATGGGTAGCTGCATACTCTGTTTTGACACAGATATGTCACTGTTGAAGTCACAAGGAGAAGGCAAGGTAAAAGAACAGTTTGATAGATCTATGTTTGACTACTGGAACAAGAAAGAGGTGTTAAGAAAGGTTTCCCTCCATATTTTTTCCACATTATCTGCTCTGCCTCCAGAAATCACACTTCTAGGCAGAAGACAGGTTTTAGTGTTTTGGTACAAATTGCTAAGTACAACATAGAGGGATATTATGCACTAGCCTTGTACTGCTTTCAGACCAAATCTATTTTCACTTTAAAATGCTTCTACAACGTATTTTAGGCAGAGAATCTGTTAGATTAGGTTATGCTGATTGAAAATTCATAGGGAAATGCAATCCTTTCTCTTGGAGTTACTAGTTTTTCAGTGAAGCTACTCCCTTGATGGTTTGCATGGATAGGCTTTGTAGAAACAAACAGGTTTTAATGGGGAAATAATCAGCAAAGAATAGATGAGAAGGAGGAAAACTGCATACAGAAAGGTTGTGTCTAAGTCACCAACAGCTAGGCATCTGCTCACAACAAATTATGCCTTGAGGCATGCCTCAGATATCTCAAGCAGGAAGAGAAAAACAGCCTGCACTTCATCAGCTTCCTGAGAAATTGGATGTTCTCGGAAACCTTCACCATATTTGTCTCTTGCCCCAAGTACTCAGACAGCCCCTCATAAAGAACTGCTTCATTTCGGTAGATGCCACCTAGTGAGAGACTTCCCCACAACTGTGTACCTTCAGTCTCTGAGAGTTTACCCCTCTACCAAGCACTGCAAGGGGAAACAACTTCTCATTCAAAGCAGAATGAAAGATTGAACATGCCCCATGCCCCAGTTTCTTTATCTAATCCTCGGGACAGTGGGTGGGTGGTTAAATGAGGATGCCACAGAGCTGGCTTCTCCTGATTGTCACCATCTCATCCTTGTGTCCCTTCAGAGACAGCGGGGCGTAAGCAGCAGAGAGCCAAGATAGGTTCAGGGTTTCCAGGGTCCTGATTGATGGTTATGTCTCCAAAGTGGAAGTTCAGAACCCCTTCTCACCATATTTGCAGCATATTGATGTGCTTTGTTGCACCATGAGAACATGAGAAAGCTTCTAGGAAGCAAAGAATACACTGCTCCTGTGCTAGGAACCAAGCAAGTAAGCATGTATGAAAGTGTAGGGAAACAGAAGTTCTGCTCTTCACTCCCTGGTAATTCTCTCAGGTGTCCCTCTCTCATTTCACCTTTTTAGCAGCTTTTTGCATGCTGAAAGATTTATGCAACTCCCCATCTCTGATTACATCAACTCTTCCTTGCTTTCAAGGCTTGCCATATATTTTCTATTTCTCATTATTCTCCTCAAAGCAGCTTCAGCTTGTTCCCTCCCCCAGCCTTTAGTTCAAATGGTCTTCTGTTCCTTCTTAGTGCTTCTTTCAAAGAGGAAGCCAATCCCATGATCAAATGCACCAGGCTATTGACTTAGGGCTAGTTTAAAAGCCACTAAAAAAGCGTTTATATGTCTCCATCCTGCTGCCTACTCAATTATTCCCTGCTTTGTTTTGACACCCACTAGTCTTCCTTTCCTGTGTCTTTACTAATTTGTGATTATCTGTTTCATACAAGCTCTTAAGTTTATCAATATTCTTGTATCACAGTATCACAGTATCGCCAAGGTTGGAAGAGACCTCGAGGATCATCGAGTCCAACCTGTCACCACAGACCCATGACTAGACCATGGCTCCAAGTGCCACGTGCAATCCCCTCTTGAACACCTCCAGGGATGGTGACTCCACAACCTCCTCGGGCAGCCCATTCCAATGACTAATGACTCTCTTGGTGAAGAACTTCCTCCTCAGCTCAAGCCTAAACTTCCCCTGGCACAGCTTGAGACTGTGTCCCCTTGTTCTGGTGCTGATTTCCTGGGAGAAGAGACCAACCCCTTCCTGGCTACAACCACCTTTCAGGTAGTTGTAGAGGGCAATGAGGTTACCCCTGAGCCTCCTCTTCTCCAGGCTAAACAATCCCAGCTCCCTCAGCCTCTCCTCATAGGGCTTGTGTTCAAGGCCTCTCACCAGCCTTGTTGCCCTTCTCTGGACACGCTCAAGTGTTTCGATGTCCTTCTTGAACTGAGGGGCCCAGAACTGGACACAGTACTCAAGGTGTGGCCTAATCAATGCAGAGTACAGGGGCACAATGACTTCCCTGCTCCTGCTGGCCACACTATTCCTAATACAGGCCAAGATGCCATTGGCCCTCTTGGCCACCTGGGCACACTGCTGGCTCATGTTTAGGCAGCTGTCACTGCACCTGTGTTGTTCAGGGTGCTTCCTACTCTTCCAGCTTGTTGTAAGCTCTAGGACCATAAGATGTGTCCCCTATAGTTGCATCCCAGATGCTAATGAAAGTTCAGAGTAGAGCTTGACCAGTCACTGAGTAGACACACTCAGCAAGTTTATAACAATTATATAATTTAAAATACAAAAATTTACAACATGTCCAAAGAAAGTAAGCTTAGGAGGACCCTCTAAAAAAGCCATCTTTCTCATTCAAGTCCTGCTTCTAAGATTTAAGACATTTTTGACAGACAGTATGTAGCCTGCTTTCAAAATGCTTGGTGCTGAGCACAACGCAGCCTCAAAAGGCAGTATCTTGGTTTCTATTCCACCACATCTCCCCAGCACTACATTCCTTGCTGGATTTACTGTGAGAAAATGTTTCCTAATATTTAGCATATGTCAGATTTCTGTAGTTTGTCATGTTCTATTTTGAACAAAATGCCTAGGTAAAAGAAGCCCAAAAATGTTACTGCTGATTATTATAAGGCATGCCTTCTACAATGTGTGGAGTCACAAGTATGTTTCATTTTGTTTGGCTGGGTAAAAAGCAGGCCTAATTAAACAGCCTTAGAGCCACATTAATGAGGTTCTACATCTGAGAGATGGTGGCATACCCAGGCCAGAAATGGCTTTCATTTGGTTATTTGCAGTAAATATGCAGTCATTCACTAACTGTTGGATGTCTCTGCATTTAAACATGGCTATACCTGTTGGATCCAAGGATTGATTGGTTAATGTGTATGCTGTTTGTGACACTGCTTAGAAGTGGGCATCACTGAGGCCTTAAGATAGTTGTACTTAATATCATTCCAGCTACTAACTCTTTCAAACTCAGGGAATACCCATAGAAATGTCTACCACAGAGAACTGAGTTGCATCTGACTGATGTCTTGGCCTAGATCTACACTTTGACTTTTGAACAGATAGGACAAGCAAACAACCAACTTCCCTTTTGCCCACCTTGAAGAAAGAAGGATTAATAAATTGTGAATTTGCATGAAACTTTTGAAGTCACGTCATCTTTCCTTTCCTGCCTACAACATCCCTGAGGTGAACAGGGCTACAGAGTCACACTCATGCATGCTCCAGCAGATGCTGGGGCAGATTCCCTAAATATTTAAAAGAGGAATCTCCTTTCTTTATAATTTGGAGACATATCACTTTGGATTTTTTTTTTTTCAGAGGCAGCAGTTTTACTGGGGAAAAACAAAAACAGTGACCAGGCAAGCTCTTACAGTTTTAAGTAGTATGTTGCCCAAGACTCTGACTTCAGTGACATCTATACAGTTGCAAATACTAAAATTAGAGCCAGATTTCACTGTGGATTTCTACATTGGGGTTTTTTTGGCACTATGATGACAGTATCTTCATAGATATTTTGACCATAGCACATCCACTTCCTGAAGACCATTAATCCCTGGCTGCAATAGGTGTGGAGGGCACAATATAGGACTTAACAGGTGATGGGAGGTGCTGATTACTCTTCCTTGGCTACATAAAGATTGAGACTTACACTTTTCATGTGGTTAGACATAACCATCAATCCCTAGGCATCACAAATGATCTCTTCATCTCTTCTGTTTCCTAGGACTGCCAAAGCACATTCTATGGAGCTGGGAATACACAACACCAACCTCCCAGGATGGTGAGTCTGGTGAAGGCTCATCTCCCCCCACCACAGGGAGACTATTGCTTGCTGTTTATCTAGAGCTGGGAAAGAAGGGTTTTATTTGCTACCATTCACGCCAGAAAAAGCTAGAGCCAGCTGTGCTACAGAAGCTGCATGAGAGACAGTCTGATCCACTGAGACCAGCAGAAAAAAGATGTTTGGCAGGTGTAAGAGAGCAGTCTTTTTAATTAGGCAAAAACCTCTGGGAGATTTTCACACTGTGTCTCCCTCAAGCATTTCCAATGCCAGTGCTTACACAAGGTTGGCATCTGGCACCTTCCATGTTTCAAAGGAAGGTGCAGTACTGATGTATTGGGGACTCATGGCAGACTGCTGAGACTGAGTGTCACTGCACCAGGTCTAGTCTGGGAACACACCTGACCAAGCTCCTAATCCTTTTGTTGTCTTGGGTACTTCTTCTGCCTTATTTGCTCCATTTTGTTACCAAGACAAAAAAGAAAAATATATTACCCAGAAGTCATTATGGAAACATTTCCAAAATTTGATGAAACTTTCCCATTTCTTTTCAGAGATCACTTTTCTGTACTTTGACATCCTTACTCAGGAGCTTATCATGTGGATAGTATTAGAGCTCATAGAACTAATTAAACTCTCAGGACATGCACAGAACATGAAGGTGGGCTGTCATTGTGTGACACTGGTGTCTATAATCCCAGGCAAATGCATAGAGTACCTTTTCACACCTGTGTAGGTTGGAGACTGTGATGGTTTAACCCAACTACATCAACAAAATCTCTGCTGAACTCAGTCTGGGAAGCAACTGAAACTATCACAGAGACATCGATCTTTCAGCCTCACACCTTGCAAGTCACTTAACAATGGTGGCAATAGTACAGACTCTAGATGCAGCTGCTGAGCTTCTCTCAAAGTTTTCAGTGTCGTCATTAGTTTGTCCTCCCAAGCCCAGATGATCTCCTAGAGGAAAGCCCTATGAGGAGAGGCTGAGGAAGCTGGGGTTGCTTAGCCTGGAGAGGAGGAGGCTCAGGGGAGACCTTACTGTTGTCTACAACTACCCGAAGGGAGGTTGTAGACAGGTGGGGGCTGGTCTCTTCTCTCAGGCAATCAGCACCAGAACAAGAGGACACAGTCTCAAGCTGTGCCAGGGGAGGTTTAGACTGGAGGTTAGGAAGAAATTCTTCATAGAGAGAGCAATTACCCATTGGAATGGGCTGCCCAGGGAGGTGGTGGAGTCTCCATCAGTGGAGGTGTTTAGGAGGAGATTTATGGGGTCCTTGGTTGCATGGTTTAGTTGATTAGGTGGTGCTGGATGATTGGTTGGATGCGATGATCTTGAAGGTCTCTTCCAGCCTGGTTTATTCTATTCTATTCTAAAGATACATTTTCTTCTGGCTGAAAGGAAAATGTTTGGGCAGGTTTTAAGATTCAAATGGTGGGAGAATAAACTATAAGAGGGAGAAATACTCATAGATGTCTCAAAAGTGTATGTAGTTGAGTGATTCATCTCACTTATATTTCAGAAACACTAGTCTTAAAGAACTAAAATCCAAACAGACATATTGCCAGAAATGGAAAGTCACTCAGTTGTAGCAAAAGTCACTTCAGGATGCTAATCTGTATACTAATGAACTCTTTTCAAATGTAAAAGCTACATTAGACATCTATTAAAGTATTAAGGAGAGAAGACAACTAAGTCAGAGACGACATTATGTCTTTATTTCCCACACACCAGATACCATATGAGCCTGAGAGTGTAGCAGAAAGAACAATGGTATTGCCCTATTATGGGTTATAATGGAAAGAAAATTAGATTAAAGATATTGCTTGACTTAACAATCAGAACAACACCATGAACTGGAGAGCCTGAAATAGTACAAATAATGCATCTGACTTTCTCCTGGTCTCCTGAGAAGTTTGAAACAAAGATGTGGTCCAGGACAGGAAAGAGCCACAAAGACCAGCTGGCTTTGCTGCCATCTATGTGTTTCCTGGAGTCTTCAGCTCTGACAAGCCACACGTGCCATGTTGTGATTTACACAGTTGACTTCTCTCACAGTATTTTGGTTATTTATCACTCCAGGGCTCCCAGGTACAGCCATGCTCTGCATCATCCTGCAGTTAGAGAGAGGCTGTGGCACCGCACTCTAATGGGACTATGTCACCCCAAAGGGCAGCAGTTTCATAGGACACCTGCTTAAGGGCATTCTGAGCAGTGGTGGCATGGTGGTATGGACTATTCTCAGACATGTGACCCAATGCAACACTGCTTAGGCCTCTGTGAATCAAAAGGTGTGAGAGTTCTCATAAGAAGCCAAGAAGAGCCTTCCATGTACAACAGAGTGGTATGAGGGACTGCCTCTTACTGAGTCTTGCCAGCAACATCACCTGCACCGTAGCTCAGGATCCATTTCTGTCTCACTCTCCTTCAGCTTCAGCCAACCAGAAGACTGTTTTTTACAGTGTCTCAGAGACACAACATTATTACTAAGAAAAGTGTAATAAGAACAGAAAATACAGAAGAGAAAAAAAGCAAAACCAAACCCCCAAACTGGGCTGCTAGGAAACCCAACAACAAGAGGCATTAAGCTGCAGCATTCCTGTAGAATGTTTTCCTGGAGAACAGGTGAAAAACTATCTGCTTAAGAAAAAGCCACTAGGTGTCCTGGCCATTTGCTCAAGCAAGACAAGCCAGTTCAGCACAACCTTTCCATCATTTCTTTCATTTACTTGCTGGAGTTTGAAATTTCATTTCTCTGCATTAAAAAAAGAAAAAAAAATAAATAAAAAAGCCCAGGTATAAAGAACTTTAATTTCAGAGTGTGAATTCAGCCTCAGAAACTCAGCTTGGTCTTCAAGCCAACAAACACAGTTCTCTGCAAACCCAGTCATATCAAACCATATCCCACATGGCCACGATTGTCCTAACTGAATGACTGCTGCTGTTCTTCTAAGTTCTGAAGAACATCCAGTGCACACATAAAGTTTTGGTACCCTGTTTGAGTATTGCCTTGAGTTGGAATCTGAAGCAATCAAAGCCAGCTGGACAAAACTGCTTGGGAAGCCCTAGGAAAGGACTCCCTGTGTTCCCCTTGCTAGCAGTGGAGGTTGCTCTGAATTGTCTTCTGATGTCTGGAGCTCAAAGAGCCCTAGGGCTTGTAACACTAAATCAAGCAGGGCTAAAGGGAGCCTTAAATTTAAGGGAAACCTTGCTTGGTTTGAAAGCTTCAGAGGACACTTCTGTTTGGATGTTCAGAGGTTTCTTTTTGAATCCTTGAGGCTACTTCTCTGCAGCAGTAGAAAGGACCTCCAGGGTTTTCTGGGAGCTTTTGTTCTTTTCAAATGCATCTTTTCCCTTTTCTTGTTTGTCATTCAGACAGCAGCCTCCAGGGAAATGCTGTAGACAGCAATAGAGGATCTGCAGAGAGTGGCAAGTGCAAGAGCTTTCACAGGAAAAAGCACATTCATTCTGCTCTCTGCTTTTCTACAGCATCTTGGTGAGTTTCAAAGGTTTGTCTGGAGCAAAGTAGGGAAATGAGCTTTTTGAGAGTGTTATTCTGGCACAAACCTTTTGGAGAAGAGTTTTCAGGAAGAACAAACTAGTGATCTGAGTGTGCTTTGGTTTAATGCTTCCTGGGAAGGACAATGGTGGAGAAGAAGGAGATTTTCCCATCAATGAAAACAGGAGTAAGCTGTGGAAGAACAAAAAACTGAGTGCAGTTGTGTCACAGGAATGATCAGACATTATGCAAACACCTTGTAGAGAACAATTCCTTAAGGTCAAACTTCATGACTATTTTAGGACATTATTATACAGAAATTATTGGCAGTATTATGATTTTTTTTCTTAGTACAGTCAGTATGGCTTCCCAAGTCATTTGAACAGCAGGGTTTGGAAGTGCCTGTTACAGACATCTCTGCCTGGTCTGAACACTTTCCCTTTGAAACTCCCAGAGCTAGTGGATACTTGATTTTGTAGCATTTCATGGGTGGGTGGCCAGGAGAAAAGGAAGTTGACAGAAAAGCTGTTTCCTCAAGCTGGGTTAGAAAATCAATACAATCTCCTGACACATTTTTATTTCATGGGACTGAGAAAAAGAAAAAAAAAATAATTCTTCTGCTAAAAAACTTCTGGGCAGAATTTGGTGACAGGCACAAGCAAGAAGAGGGAGATGAAGCCTGTTAAAGACCACGGGGCATGGGATTTGGTTGTTATCCAACATGTGATGAAATAAAAAGAGAGGAGCTTCTACTGTAAGGAAGTGAGTCTGATGTTCAGTATATTGTCTCTTGGCTGCAGATCACTGTCCATGAAAGATTACTTCACTGGAGCTGTCCAAAATGCTTCTATTCTGCCTGAGTCTGCCTCTGTGGAAAGGTTATGCTAAGGTCAGGTTTTCTGCTTCTTTGGGGAAGTTGGTACTTCAGAACAGCCCAAGGAGTATCTAGGACAGCGGTTTGCAGCCTGCAGGCTGTGGTCCCCTGGGGCTCTCCACTATTTCTAAGGGACTGGTGAAAGCTGTCTCAGAATAGAAAGGTCTTCAAGCAATTTGTCAGGAGTTTGCAGCTCTGCTAGCAAAATACAGAGAGATGAAAGTTACCACTCCAAAAATAATAACGCAATTAAAGCATGAGTTTGATTCAAGCACTGCAAGTGTGCCCTGTAGCCCCAGCAAGTCTCATGTCTGAAGCAGAGCTAGTCACTCTTCCCCAGTACATACTGGTGCCCAATCTCCTAGCAGACAGAACTGTACATTTCTCTATGCCTCTGGCCACTTAGCCACAGAGAGTCTGAGTATTTCAATGATTACTCTTGGCCTCCTGGCAGGTTTCTGCCAGGGCTTTGCAGTCACTGAGACACCAACTTCCCTTAACACACATCATCCTGAGCAGACTTTTAAAGAGCTTCTGTCTTCTCAGCCAGGTTTTCACTAGATCTCAGTCTGTTGGTGTGATGCACCCCAGAGACCTAGCTGAGACAGTCAAGCCTTAAGCACAGGCTGAGAGTTGCTATAACTGCAGGTAGAGAATCCAGAAAATCCACTCAGGCCCTTTCACACCACGAGAGTCCTGCCTGGATTCAGACTAGAGATGACAGGATCATCAGATATCCATATTTCAATGAGGTCTCTTTAAGGACTTCTGTGAAACCTGTTAAAGTTTTGCTGTAGTCCTCAGTAAAAGCAAAATTTGTCTCTGTAGCATCTGCTCTTGAGGCACATAATAGTGACTACTCAGTCTCTACATCACCTATATAATTGTCTTTGAAACCCCTGATCAGCACTGTTATATAAATGTTAAATAATAGCACTAAATGAGGAGGGAAAGGATTCTTCAAATTGGACATTAGCAATAAAACAAGGAGTAATACATTAAAGCTGAAAAAATTACACTTACATTATTTAATCCTGTAACTCTGTGATTTAACTCAGCAAAGTGCTTAAGGATGTATTTTGCATGAGAAGTGCTATAAAAGCTGAGCTTTATTGTCTCCCATTTATCTTGGGTGTTAAGAAAAGTTTTCAGAGGCAGTAAGCACAACCAAAGAGTGGAAACTTTGCTAGTAGAAGAGGTGGAATTTGGACAAAGATAAGCCCACATATTCTCTGCACAGTGCAGGTGCACTAATGGCTATTTAGGACAATGATCTGTGTGTAACCTCGGCCTGAGTAAGCCTCAAGACCTTCACTGACATATGTGAACACCTCAGTATGCTGTCCCTGCTTCTTCTATCCTGTGCATGCCTTCTGGGCCACATCAGATAAACGAGGTTCAGGTGGGCTCAGCATTGCTCAGACACAACCCAGCTCTTATTTGTTATTCTGAAATATTCCTACATTGCATGAAGTATGTATTTGGTCTCTAACTTTCTTTCTTATGTCATCTACAGTTACTTTGAAAAGCAATTTGTGTCCTCCTTGAGTGTGGGGAATGACTGAGAAAACACTTCAGAATTAGAAGCATCATCACTCTTAAAACTGGAAACTAGCTCCAAGTGGGTGGCACTAGCTGTGGTGTATGCATCTTCCAAAGAGAATTCACTGGCACAGGTAGATACATATACCTTCACAAACCTTCCACTGTTTTGCCCATTCTGCAGGTATTGTATGAACAGGCACTTTCACCTCACTTCATTTGATGAAATCCACAGCTTCAGTTTTCCAAGCACACCTGGCCTTGTGTAAGATGAAAAAAATCCTGACTTCAGAGGGGTTAGAGATAAGGCTTTCAGTTATTACCCTGTGTATTTCTCAGAAGCATCATTAAGAGAGGGAAAAACAAAAGAAAAAGGAAAAAAGATATACTGCCTTTTTGTCTGTGTTTGTCCAGTGCCTAGCCAGAGGAAACCCTGATCTCTCAATTTACTGCAGCTTTGAAGTGGAACAATGTAAATAGTAAATAATAATGGATTCAGCTTGCCTCTGCCTTTCCCAGGTGTAGTTTCTGGTCCTGTGTTAAATTCACTTAAAATGGGAGTAAAAAATTGTTCTGTCCAGGTGCAAATGATGTTCTGATACATGGAGTGCGGGACTATTGCTACCAAATGATTCTTTATCCCAGGTAGAAAATGGGCGCTCAAAATTGTGCCAAAGGATGTCAGTCCATTTCTGAGAGCTACTGGCAAGCCTCTCTCTTTTGTAATAATCATGACCTTGCTATTTTCCAATCAGGAATGGTTTCAAAATCCTTCGGGCTCCTGTAGGAGCTTGCAGTATGTTATTCTGTCACAAGAGGACTCTGTTCGATCCAGCTCTCAAACGTGTATGGTCTGCAAGTGAGACGAAGCTAAAGCTCAAATGGCTTAGCATCTGTTAGTGTTTTCTGTTCCTACAAGAGTTTTTAATAGATATCTCCTTTTAAATACAGCCTAATATTGCTATATTCTCCATATTTTCATGAAAGTTAGGGAACTCACCGATTTATTAATATTCAGCAGCTAAAATTATCTCCTGTTTCTGGCTTAGCAGCAGTGCCTCCCTCTCTGCTTTAAAACGTGCAGGAGAAAACCACAAGCTTGCAATATATGTTTTAACTTCCATCTACCAGAGGCAATGTTTGCTTTCAGTGTGTTGCTCCTCTAATGAAAAATTGGTAAATTATATAAGTGTCTTTGAACAGAGGACTACTTTAAAGAAGGCTGGAATCAATATAGTCAATACACAGTTAAAAGTAAAACATTGCAGTTTTGGTTAATAAGATGACACTGCATTCCATGTTTGTTTTCACTTCATTATTGGCACTTGTGGTTTTATTTCTTTAGCTTTAAACCAAATTCAATATCAAAGTCTGGGTGTTTTAGCTGTTGTCTAGGTTCTTTCTCTCCTCAATTCTGATGAAAGATCATTAAATTCTACTGAGTTAGGTCTTCCTCATTTCTTAATAATAATAACAAAAACATCAAAATCACCAGCAGTAATAATGGGATTGAGCCCCAAATCCCAACATATATAATATATTCCTCAAATAATATTTTTGTACTTCCCTGTCCTATCCCTCTGTTGATCCTTTATCTGAAGGATGTTTCCAGTTTGCAAAAAGTCATCAGCTCCTTGATATACATTAAAGCCTTCGTGTCTGTCTGACAGCTATGATGCACACAGTGATTGTCCCCAACTCATTGCTTTCTACAACTACCTGAAGGCTGGTTGTAGCCAGGAATGTATTGGTCTCTTCTCTCTAGCAACCAGCATCAGAACAAGAGGACACAGTCTCAAGCTGCACCAGGGGAAGTTTAGGCTCGAGGTGAGGAGAAAGTTCTTCACAGAGAGAGTTGTTCGCCATTGGAATGTGCTGCCCAGGGAGGTGGTGGAGTCACCATCCCTCGAGGTGTTCACGAGGGGATTGGACGTGGCACTTGGTGCCATGATCTAGCCATGAGGTCTGAGGTTGGACTTGATGATCTTTGAGGTCTCTTCCAACCTTGGTGATACTGTGATACTGTGATACTCTCCCTGCAGCACAGACAAGCTCTTCCTTGCCATGGCCTTGGATGCTTCACCTTCATTTTGCCCTCTTCTGATTTTTTTAGCATTTTGCATGCTTCCCAATTTCCCTGTCTTCCATGCCCCCTCATGCAGTGTTTTCACCTTCAGAAATTAGGTGGAGAGAGTCACAACATTATTTGAGAAAGCATGGAGATGTTGATCTTGAGAGACGTGCCAAACAGCACAGTGGGGAAGAGACCCCAGCCAGCCCCCCGCTAGCAGCATGTATAACATTGATGGCTAAGGAGGTAGGGTTTAAGACTAGAGAGATGTACTGCTAAGCTGTGTCATGCCATAACACCCCCCCCCACACACCCCTCCCCAGCCCTAAGTGCAATAATAATCTTTCTAATCGCAGGATATCATCTTTCATTTTAGCAAGCTGCACTCGGCACCTCAGGAAATTTCCTCTGAATGAATCACGAAAAATCATTTCATTTCTAAATTACAAATTAAATGAATGATAATTAATTGAGCAAATAGCAAGCTCCATTACTGCCTCCCTGCTGCCTGTGGACCTCCTCCAACTCAGGCTTGCCTTCTTTCTTTGCCTTGGGAGCCAGTGTGTTCCCCACAACCAGCTGCAGCTTTCCTCGATCTCCTCCCTTGATGACCCAAATGTTTTCTATTCTCTGGGCTTAGCAGCAGCTTAATTCTGCTTTCTTTCTTCCCTGGCTGAAATGGAACACATTGATAAGGAAAGGTGAAGGGTCTGAGAAGTTTTCCTCTAAGCCATGGCCCATAAAGCTCCCGCAAGAGGTTTCACAGTCATGTGGCTTCCAAGAGGCTACCTAGTGCTTGCTGGTGGGTGCTGAGATGCATAATCAGTTCTCCTGACTTGGCCTCTGCTGTCTTTTTTTTTGTCTCTGACAGCCAATCAGAGTGAGTGGTGAGGTCCTCGCTTTTGCCCCAAACCCAAACATTACACTGGATTCTCCCATGTCAGTTAGGAGGTTCTCAGAGCTGCCTGAGAGAGGCAATGGCTGACAGAGTTCAATAAGTAGACATTGCCTTGGGAAGAAGATTGCTCCTCTCTGAGTGAAAGGCAACACCTTAACCATGTTTTTTTTTTCCAGCTGGAACTATATCCTTCCTTCAGCCCTTTCTCGCTCTTTCAATATCTTCTGGAGTGTCATTTGAAGTTTCTGAGTTTCCAAGAAGTACGTTCCCTCTGAGCTTTTTGTTCTCTCAAAATTGACCAAGACCTTTCAACTAAACTTCATCTGAAGTTTCTAGGACAAACTGCCCTGAGGATAAGATGCAGTTAAAAAAACCACAAAGCAATAGAAAAAAAAATTTCAAGCTGCCACATTGGTGAGGTTTACATCTATTTGGAGACCCAGCCAGAGGCTGCATCAGATATTAAACCTCCAGTCGGATGCACCACCTTTACTCCCTGGCAAAAACAGTGGCGTCTTGACAGTAGCAAATGGTGAACAACAAGAGAGAAAAAAAAAAAGCTGCTTCATTTTATTTTTCTCAGAGTAGTTATGGACAGAATCCATTCTGAGGAAGGAGAGAAATCTCATTCAGAGGCTCGTCTTAATTCCAAGCGAGCACATAAATTCAGTTTGGGGTTTTCTACTTCGCGTGGCACTTTTCTCCTCGGATGAGATATTAGTAAATCTTGGACTGGAGCTTTGTATCCAGCTCAGATAGATTTTTGCAGAAATGTAATTGAAGCCAGAACACAGACACCCGTGTGGGAAAGCAGAGAGCTGTAGTTCTAAATATAAAAAATAGAAAAGGAACTAAGCGACGAGGAAAACAGGGTATTATGGGATGCCGGAATCACATGAATACACTAAATGATGGAACATGCCCCCTGCCCTCAGAATTAGCTGCTTCATTAGCAGCGACTCTGCTCAGTCAGGGAAGTTAATTAAAGTCTGCAGCCGGGCGTGTACAGAGAGGCAGCCACAGCACGAGCAGGTTGCTGCTGCTCCATGTGAGCACACAAAATGCATTTTGTCCTCTTTCGTTTCTGTGTCTGGAGCAGACATGCTCATGCACCTCCATTAAGAAGGTGGCAATCAGTTTCTGCACCAACCACCTTGTCACTGACAGAGTGTGCCATGCCATGCGTTCTGCCACAGGGGGAGTACCACTGTGGCAAGGGCGCATGCAAAGTAAATCTGAAACCTTGTGTGTGGCCTGAAGCCCATGAAGGCACTTGTTTCAGTCCTGTTACACTAGGGGACAATTAAGCCCAGAATATCTGCACTCTGGGAGGACAGGGTCAAATGAGGCTCTCCATTGCTCACTATAAACATTGATAGTATTTATACCACCAGCTCTGCAGAAGTAAAGAGTCCAAAAGGAATAAACCCTCCAGAACTGAAGGAAGCAGCTGGGCAGGGTTTCCCAGGCATTAGTGAGTGGATGGTGAAATTGTGCCCAGAATTAGCGTGACTGGGGTTTAATTCTGGATGGAGGATATGGGCTGATTTTTGCTGGTACCTCCACATTGGGCCTATGCTTTTCATGGACATACATGGGCACACATAGGCAAATGGCAAAGTTTGATTTAAAATCTTCGCTCTAGTTTACTGATGGATCAATGTGGGAGTTCTCCTGGCCTTCCCATTTTGCCTCTCTGGGTTAGAAGGTGATCAGCAGCAGGTGAAAGAACTTAGTATTTCAAGTGAATACTTTGTTTTTAAGACACCATGTTACCTAGGCTGCTCTGAAGCTTAGAACCAAAGGGCTCTCCAACTAAAAAAAAGGGAAGAAAGCAACAAAAAATTCTCCTAAGATTATGAAACAACCTCAAAACAACTGGACTTATTGCAGGATTTGTAAAAGTAAATAAATAATGTCTTCAGGGCTTTCAAGCTTTGCATACTTCACTTGAGTGACTCAGTAGAGATCAGCTGTGCAGGAATTAAAAAACACAAATCCCAAGCCAGCAGCCTTCAATTTCTTAAGGGATTGCTGCAAACCTGTCAGCACTGCACTACATTTGGCAGCATGGCGTGAGTCTGATTTGCTGACTGTTCCATCATGGTTAGAGGTTCACTTAACAACAGTGGGAAGCCACTTTGCTTTCTTGAAGGCCTCCTGAGCATGGGGTCTGTGCAGGCAGAGAAGTGCCTGCATCCTTGAGAAGACCAAAGCTGTAGAATCCCTGCAGTGGCCTGGGCTCAGCTGTTGCTACTGCAGGGTACAAAAGAAGAAACAAATTAAGAAAAGGAAAAAAAAAAAAGTGATTGAATTTTCTTGTTGGGTAAATGAATAGAAAAGCAAGGTTAGTGTGAAGAAGAGACCTTTCATAAAGACAGAGAAGATGTCTGGGGACAATCTTTGTTTCAGCCATCCTGTACATGACTTGAAGTCTTGAATCACTGAGCCAGTGATAGACTCACACTGACATTCAGGTTTTCTCACTCTTTCCCATTTCCACTGATGGCCACTTTCAATCTTCAGACCAGCAGTGGGATGAAGGCCTGGGCAAAACAAGACAGCAGCAGTCCTGGATGAATCCATCAAGTGCTTTTCATTGGATATTTGTTTGTTTCCCCCCGCTCTTTTGTCTGTATTTGAGATCCTTTTGGTGTTTGCTTTACAGAAACATTTCAGCAAAGCAGCTTTGCCAGAATGAATGCTCATGAAAAATGAATGTTGAGACTGACTCTGCAAATATTCACTGAGAGAAAATTTCTCATTGTGCAAGCAATTGTAAAATTCATAATTTGCCCTGTATTTTGTTATATAAATTATACAATCAGGGCACAGGAACAATTTGAAGTGAATTATGTATCTAGCCAACATTGCATGCATTCCAAATATCCTCAACAAACTGCTGGTGAACAATTTCTGGGCTAAGAATTATTTGCTAGTAAAATGCATGAATCATCTCAAATAACAAATACATTTGAGGAAATCCTCATCTATCCCCAGACAATCTGTAAACAGAAAAAAAGAGAGTGAAAATGAAAGAAAAAAAAATGAGCCATTGTGATTAATTCATTCAATCCAACTCTGTAATTGACCATTCATCTGATTAAAAAGCTGTCAAGAACAAGCTTTTGAGGATGGAGTACCTGATGCAGATATCAAACTGTGACAAAATCAAAGTCTTCGTTTGGACTGTCACATGGAGAGCAACATGCCAAAAAAACCCCAAACTTTTGATGTGATGAGCTTTCTATAGATAGAGAATTAAAGATCATAGCAAAGATCTGCAAGGCTTCCTCAAGCTCTTCATCTTTCATGGGGAAAGACACAACTGCATAGAAACCTATGCAAATATTGGCTTTTGAGGCCCCATCTCAGAATCACAGAATTAACCAGGTTGGAAAAGACCTTTGAGATCAAGTCCAACCTATCACCCAACACCAGCTAATCAACTAAACCATGGCACCAAGTGCCTCGTCCAGTCTTATTTTAAATACTTCTAGGGATGGTGACTCTACCACCTCCCTGGGCAGCACATTCCAATGGCCAATCACTCTTGCTGTGAAGAATTTCTTCCTAACATGCAGCCTAAACTGCCAAATTGTTTTAGAACCATAGAATTGTTGGGGTGGGGGAGGACATCAAGGATTATCCAGTTCCATGGATAGGGACACCTCACACTAGATCAGGTTGCCCAGAGCTACATCCAGCCTGGCCTTAAAAACTCCCTTCTACCACCTCCCTGGGCAAATTTCTTCCTAACATCCAGTCTGAATTTACACATTTCTGTGTTTTTGGTTTTTTTCTATTCTCCCTAGTCCTGTCATTACCTGACACCCTAATGTCCCTCACCTGTCCCATTTTCCCCGCCTTCTCCCTTCAAAACCCAGAGCACCTGGGCTCTGTTGGAGTCTCCTCCCATGCCAGGTGTGGCCACTTGGCACTCCCTACCCAATCCCCTATTTAATTCCCCCCAGGAAGGGCAGAAGCCCTAAGCTGAGCCCATTTGGGCTGAGGGATCCTCCTCTCATCTCTGGTGAGTGCCCCTGGTGCACACTGGGTGGTGGTGACAACAAAGGCCGGGGGGCCTGGTGGCCCCCCGGTCAGGTAGGAAGAGAATTGATGGTTCCTGCAGTATCATCCATGGGTGCTGCCTGGGGCTGAGCTCCTCTGTGTGGTATCTTTGCTGGTAAGGGTCTTGCCCCTGGCTCTGGGATGGGTGCACAAATGGTGGTGGTGAAGCAGGAGCTGTTTAGCCATATATTATTATGCTAATTATCCTATTTTTACCTGGAGGTCCCTTGAGCCTGCTCTCATCATTCAATAAATCTCTCCTTCTGTGCCTCACTTACAGACCATTTCTTCCCCCTCACTGCTGCTTTTCAGAAATAAGGAAGGAAAGAAGAAAAAAGAAAAAGGCAATAAAGCATATCTGGAAAATCCATTCACTTATCAATCAACTCTGAACAGGAAGCCTTCAGGAAGAGGGGCAGGTTGGAAAGTGAGAATCACTTATGAATCACAAGACAAATTTCATAAAGAACAGCCAGGAAAAGACTGAATCTTCTCTGTTGTGGTTATGTTTCATGGTGGTAAATGCAGAGGGGGGGAAAAAAGAGTTCAAGATGGCTTGGAAATTTCAGTCACACTTCTCTACAGAAAGAATCACTGAGAAAGGATGGGTATTCACTTATCACAATGACCCTAAATACAGAATTAACCAGGTTGGAAAAGACCTTTGAGATCAAGTCCAACCTATCACCCAACACCATCTAATCAACTAAAGCATGACACTAAGTGCCATATCCAGTCTCTTTTGAAACACTTCCAGTGATGGTGACTCCACCACCTCCTTGGGCAGCACATTCCAATGGCCAATCACTCTTTCTGTGAAGAACTCCTTTCTAATAACCAGCCTAAACCTCCCATGGCACAGCTTGGCGCTGTGACCTCTTGTTCTGGTGCTGGTTGCCTGGGAGAAGACATCAGCCTCTACCTGGCTACAACCTCCCCTCAGGTAGTTGTAGACAGCAATAAGGTCTCCCCTGAGCCTCCTCTTTTTCAGGCTAAACAACCACAGCTCCCTCATCCTCTCTATTCAGCCTACTGTCAACCAGTACCCCCAGGTTCCTTTCTGCATGGCTGCTCTCCAGCCACTCTGACCCCAGCCTGTAGCACTGCATGGGGTTGTTGTGGCCAATATGTAGAAGCCAGCACTTAGATATGTTAAATCTCATGCTGTTGGACTCTGACCATTTGTCCAGCCTGTCAAGGTCACTCTAGAGAGCCCTTCTGGATGAACCTGCTTGCTTCTTCATTGAGCTAGGAAGCTATTATCTGAATCTCCAGTGAAGTTGGTGACTCAACACTGCACTAAGGAGACAGGAGGTCTGATTTCTGCTTCCCTCTATACTTCAAAAGATGCTTCACTATCAGATGGCTAAAATCAGCTGAGATCAATCCCTTTCCCCAGATTCATACAGCACCTTGTACAATGCAGCTCAGATCTGCATTGAGACCTCCATACATTAGAGTGGTCTGGATGATAACCAATGAGAGAAAACTTAATTAAAAGTTGCCTGTGGGGACTGCCTTCTACTTAAGGTATTGAAGGCTTTTAATTTAAAGAACAGAATGATTGAATCTTCCCATCACATCACTAAGGTAGATAATCACCCTTAAAATGTCTTCTAGCATGAAAATTCAGGCAGAGAAAGACAGAAAGTACAATAGAAACACAAGCTCTAATGCTGCCTCCATGTCCCAACAGACACACTGTCAGCAAGGATACAATAAGACTGGATAATAAAATAAGGTAGACAAAGACCTTATAAGAGGAATAAAACCTCTTGAAGTAAGTGAATACATCTTCAGAAAAGCACCACAAGAAAGGGAAGGAAATGTGGCTTTGTGCTATTATGCTCACAGGGTGTTGGCTTTTTGAAGTACCTCAGAAAACTCACAAGGAAGTGAGTCACTTGATTCCTACTCCTCTGTCTGACATGCAGAGAGGCTCTTTCCTGCACAAACACGGTGGCTTCTCCCTGAAATGAGCTCACTGCTGGTGCCATCACAGGATCCTAAAGGAAGCACTGAGGTGCTCTGCTTTCTGCGTCCTTTTGGCAGGATCTTCCACAATGCAGGGATGCCTCCCAGTCAGCATTGGACTTTGTTTCCAGTGTCTGTGGTCACTTTCCAAACCCTTATTCACATTTGTGGCCAGTTGACATATTTGGAACCACTATGCAAGTGAGCTCCCTATTAGTCAGCTACTTTGAGCTGGGCTGCTCTTTTCTTCCCTTACAGGACACTTCACATCCACAGTGCAAAATTATATCTGACGTGTAATTTAAAACCCAAGATGCCTTGATATAGAGCCTTACACCATTAAATGAGATCAAACAGCAGGGCATTTCATTTGACAGAATGTATATTTCTAGTTTTAATATTACATTAACTTTTCTTCTCTGTGCCTTGCATGGATTTTTCATTCTTGGGCAGCAGTGCCTGGCTGCTAACCAGAGTTGTAAGTCTGATGGGTGGTTTCCCAGGGTTTAAGCAATTCTTTTCAGGTCAGAGAAGGTTCATGGATAGGTGACATCAACTCCCTGGTATTATTCATACCTTCTTTCACTTGTACCTAATAAGAAAATTTTCAAGTCCACAGCTCAGCTGTCCTACCTAAGGAACCCACACTGCTCCAGAGACAACAATATTCCTCTCTGAGGGATCAGAGTGGCCTTATCACTCAGATGTGATGTAGGATTAAATTACCAATAACCACAGCACCTTAATAGGTTGCTGCCCTCCAACTAATACATCTTTGCAAGAGGCCTGCAATACCACATCAGGTCTGGGGCCACGGTTTCACACATGGAGTTTGAGAACCAGAGCTGAACCAATCTTCCTAGTTCAGTGTATAGGCAAATATCTGTATCTGCCTGCAGTAGTCTAGGCAAAAATCTCACTCCTGTTTGTTCCCTTCTGACCCCTGAGAGTTTTAGAATAGAATTAACCAGGTCAGAAAAGACCTTTGAGATCATCAAGTCCAACCTATCATCCAACACTATCTAATCAAGCATCAAGCACCCCACCAAGTCTCTTCCTAAACACCTCCAGTGATGGCGACTCCACCACCTCCCTGGGCAGCCCATTCCAATGGCCAATCACTCTTTCTATGAAGACATCCAGTCTGAACCACCCCTGGCACAGCTTGAAACTGTGTCCTCTTGTTCTGGTGCTGGTTGCTTGGGAGAAGAGACCAGCCTCCACCTGGCTACAACCTCCCTTCAGGTAGTTGTAGAGAGCAATAAGGTCTCCTCTGAGCCTCCTCTTCTCCAGGCTAAGCAACCTCAGCCTCTCCTCGTAGGGCTTGTGTTCCAAGTCCCTCACCAACTTTGTTGCCCTTCTCTGGACACGTTCCAGCAAGTCAACATCTTTCCTAAACTAAGGGGCCCAGAACTTGTAGCAACAACGAGAGTGTCTAGTAGAAACTTCTTGTGGAATGAGTGTTAGCACCACAGTGCTAGCAAATGTGAGGTTTTATACTTGTCAGAAGGTGATTAGCTATAATATGAATAATACAATACCTACCCTAGACACCCTGGATGAAAACTTAGAATAATCACTCCAGCATGATGAAGCAAAGTGCTCTAGCTAAATGCCTGAGTGCTACATAACAACAGTTTTTAATTAAAGTAACCAAATATATCTTTAATGTTGATTAAATGAACTGCAGATATGAGAATTCTGTAATACATTTTAGACATCAGATAAAGATTTATCTTTGGTCAGAGACAAAGCATGGAAAACTTAGCATGACAAGTGGATTTCGACAACACAATTACAGCTGAAAACAGGAGAGTTTTAAGGAAGCCATGGCAGAAAGTTTATAAGCCCTACTGACCAGGAGCATCAGAGCACCTCTGTGAGAATGACAGACCCCCGGGGTATGTCTAGACCCCTACACGAAAAATGCTATCTTATTTAATGTTGTCAGGAGGGAGAAGGAAGATTTTCATGTTAATGAGATCCCAGCTCAAACAGAGCTGTATTGACACACATCAGCTAAGAGCTAGCCAGCACTGTCTCAGATCCCTTAACATGATTGATTGTAATAATTTAATCATGTACCAGTTGTTGTTTTTACTGTCTATCAAGCCTTGTTGCTGTATTTCAATGTCCAGAATGATGCAGAGTGTTTTCCATAGGACTTTGTTATTCTTGACAAAGAGTAATGTCAAGAAAAATGCTTTCTAACTGTTCCTGTCAAAGGAGGGAAAGAGAACAAAAGAACCTAAGCTTACACATGCTGTTTGTGGCTTTATGGATGAAATTCCTACTCTAAGTAGGTTGTGCAGTGTGAAAACCATTCCTCCTGTATAAGAAAACCACATGACCTTTGTTTGGCCAGCAACTCCCCAACTGGTCTGAAATGAATGCCACTTGAGATCATCACAATAGGTTTCTTCAAAAGATGTGTCTTGCCTGTGCAGAACTCATGTTCCGGGTCCTGTGGGCCCTTGCACCCCTTTTGAAGAGCTTCATCTCTGCTGTCATTTGCAATTTACTGAGCATAACTTGGATTCCTCTTATGTGCCCTTGCATATTTTCCCCTTGCATCCTTGAAATGTCTGCATCTTATGAAGGATGTTTTCTGTGCAGCTCAAAACCCTGAGCCACTGCTGTGAAGACTGTTAGGTTTACTTTTAAGTAACTGCTGTAGGTATCTGAGCAGTAAAAGTTGTGTCTCAGCCACTAGACATTATTCTGTGTTCTGGGTATTCCTAGGTCACCTGTGGTGTCAATGCATTTGGTTTGCTAACTATACCCAACCACTGAATTTGTTTAGTGATTCTGCATTGTCTGTTCATATTCAAATGTACTTAGCACGTTACAAATCCTACAGAAAACACATATTAACCAATGTTCATAAATTGTACCATGTCTACCATATTTGAATGATTAACTAGAAAAAAAAAAAGACAAACAACCCTCCATTAATTAACAGAATCAGAACAGCTTGGGTTGGAAGGCACCTTAAGAGATCATCTACTTCAACCTCCCTGCCACGGGCAGGGACACCTGTGGTGTCAGATTGGACTCGATGATCTTTGAGGTCTCTTCCAACCTTAGTGATACTGAATACCTCTCAACTAGACTCTGCTCCTGAAGACCTCCTCTAACCTAGCCTTGAACACTCCCAGGGAGGAAGCATCCACAAACTCTCTGGGCAGCCTATTTCAGAGTCTCACCACCCTTGTACTAAAGAAATTCTTCCTAAGATCTAATCCTTACTCCTTTAAAATCTTTGAGTGGAATTGGTCTCTCTGTGGCAAACCCAGCAGTTTCCAATTTGTTTTTTTTTTAAACTACAATTTCTTAGCCTTTTTAGCTATGCAGCACTTGATTTTTATCCTTTCACGTTTTTCATGAAGGCAGGTCCCCATGAAAATGTATGTCCCTACTGGATTTGGGCTGTAATTAAGCAAAGTTACATTAGTTACAAAGTTGTCATTTGCAAAACACCAAATACATAAAAGCAGGGGAAATGTATCATTAAGGATATAAATCTTCACTTCTACCCACATAATAAATAAACACATTATTCTTATCAGGTACAAAGTACAGCACACTTCATCATAGCTCCACAAATGTAACCCCCCACCTGTTCTTTCAACAGCAGCATTACAATGAAGTGCAAAGATTTCCTTAAAAGCAAACAAAGGGAAAATCTGAACCCAGGTTCCTACAATGGAGTGAATCAGTATAGCTCCTTTGGCTGCAAAGCTTATGAGTTGTTTTACATTAGTAGAAAATGTGACGCATTTCCTGTGAACTTTTTATTCCACTCCATAGTTCTTCTTCCCCTTTGGAGCAAATATTCTCCTTTGACTCCTTACAGGTTGTGAACTGGTAGGACGTCAATGTGGTGGACAAAAGTTGGCTTCCGATTTTGCCTCTCCTTATGAAGTCAACTTCAGGGTATTCAAGGACCTCCCATTGCCTTAGGAAAGCAGGACATGCCCCATTCTGTGCTTCTGGAACCAGCAGGACTTAAATGGCTTGCCTTCCACAGCTATAGAACAGAGGCAGTCAGACTAGCACAAGGGTTTGTTCTCATTCGCTGCTGCTTGCCTTCATTGTCTCATTTTGCTCTGTAAAAGCATTTCCCCTTGTGCAGTGGTCAGCCCTGAACCCAGACAGATACAACTCTGCTAATTGGATGGTTTCCACAACAGGAGACAGGTGTGGTTGGTGCTTGGCAAAGACTGGGCGCAGCGCGCTCTGCCTAGCTCACTGGCTTCGCTCTACTGACTGAAAACACGACCGCAGCCAGGTGAGCAACTTGGTTACATGACCACAAAAGAAGCAGCTCTTCCAAAATGCAGCCAAGCTCTGTAATAAGTTCCCTAGAGTTTTTGTGGACATATAGCCCAGCTTTGCCATAGTACCTACAAAGCGCTCAGTGGAGAACTCGTTGGACAGAAATAGCAAAATATATTGTCAGTCCCAGGCAGCTAAAGAATGCATATGACAAATGAGAGCCAGTGAAAGAGCAGGAGGATATTTTAAAAAGAAATTGATGACAACTACACTTTTTAGACTTTGCAATAGACAATTACTGTATTTCTTAAGTCCAACACCATAAAATTTGGTTACTGAGTAGTCTGAGCCAGAACTCATAATTAAGATAGACTTTTAATATACAGTAGTTAATCTGTGAGTATTAGAGGAAAGATACTGAGAGGAACAGTCTAAGACATAAATGCCTTGCTGCCTCCTGTGCCAAGATGTGGCTCTGTGAACCATTCAAAGGAGTCCTGTTACAGAGATTCTGGGGTGACAGAGGCCAGCACAAGGCTCTTAATAAATGTCCTTATAGATTCAAAGATTATTTGAGAGGTGCAGATTTCAGCTACTGATTAACCATTCCGGAAGGATATATTAGGCAGAGGGCTTTAGTTAAGATATTCCCAGCAAAATCTCACCCCTACAGCAAATAAACCAGAAATTTAAGATGTGCTCTGGATTCTTAGACACTGACCAGGTTTCAGCTTGTACCTCTGAATCTGTGTTCAGTTTGGAAAGGAATCTAGACCACTGTTTGTTTTTTTTTCCTGCCTCCTGAAAGCAGATTCCTCAAATTGCAAACCAGGCTGGCTGTGCTGTTTTAAAGTAAGCATCAGTTTGAGTTTCAGGTTTCAAGTGCATCAAAAAGTAGAAAAATGGTGGACCTATTGCAGAATCGCAGAATCAGCCAGGTTGGAAAAGACCTCAGAGATCATCAGGTCCAACCTATTAGCTAATACCTAACACCTCCTCACAACTAAACTATAGCTTCAAGTGCAACATCCAATCCTTTTTGAACTCCTCCAGGGATGGTGACTCCACCACCTCCCTGGGCAGCACATTCTGATGGCCAATTACCCTTTCTGTGAAGAACTTTCTCCTCACCTTGACCCTAAACTTCCCCTGGCACAGCTTGAGAGCGTGTCTTCTTGTTCTGCCACTGGATGCATGGGAGAAGAGACCAAGCCCCCCCCATCTGCAACCTCCTTTCAGAAAGCTGTAGAGAGCAATAAGGTCTTCCCTGAGCCTCCTCTTCTCCAGGCTAAACAACCTCAATACCCTCAGCCTCTCCTCATAGGGCTTGTGCTCTCACCAGCCTCATTGCCCTTCTCTGAACATGTTCAGATATCTCAATGGCCTTCCTAAATTGAGCAGCCCAGAACTGGACACAGTATCCTTACAAAATAGATTGTGATAACACCTGGAAATTAAATCCACTGATGTTCAGAGAAGCCTGAGTGCTCATCAAAATAATGGATTTTTAATTGTTGGATTAATTATAAAAATACATCAAAATGAAACAAGAGGACAACTGGGAGGTGGTGTTTCCTGCATGTTGTAAATTACAATGGGATTTTGAGCGAGGAAACTCCACTCCAAAACAGGTGTTAAAGATCAATAACCTCAAAATCCTAAACAAGTGAGACAACAACCGCTGCGCCTTGAGGTTTCATTTGTACGTGGGAAAGAGACTTGTGAAGCATCGTTTAAATGAAATTTTGATTATTAATACAATGTGACACTAACAGCAGTATTAGAGGAGACCCATGCAGGGTTGAGCTGATTAATCGAGTTGACTAGCCCATTGAGAGCTTAAAGTTGCCTGACAATTCAGCCCATTAATTAACAAGATGCCATATTCCCTCCCACTGGGCTCTGCTGTATTGAGCTCACAAAAGCTTGCAGGTCCTTCTGCAAGTCTTTCAGAACTTCTTCTAGGAAGTTTTCCTTCATGAGAACATCCATGCCAAGTTAAATCAAGAAGTATATTGCCCCTGAGAGGAGTGAATAGCAGATCCCAAGGGGAGACTGTAACAACCGCCTAAGTATATAAAGGTATTTCCTCAGACTATGTTCCCAGTTTCCAGGATCTCCTTGCTTTCCCAGCCTGTGTTGACTTTAATTCCCACAAAGAACCCTATTACATAGAATTACATAGAATAAACCAGGTTGGAAGAGACCTTCAACATCATAGCACCCAACCTATCAACCAATCCAACCCACCTAAACAGCTAACCCATGGCACCAAGCCCCCCATCAAGTCTCCTCCTGAAAACCTCCAATGACACCACCTCCCCAGGCAGCCCATTCCAATGGGCAATCACTCTCTCTGTATAGAACTTCTTCCCAACCCTTTCTGTGAGGAACCAGCTGACACACACTTCACCTGCAACTTAGTGGTTTTTTACCCCACAGAAAGAGAGGTGATGGGAGTCTGCTGTGATTAGGTTGGTCATTTGCAGTTTTAACTTTCCAGTGGGAATTTTCCCAGTAGCTGAATGTCTCAGGGATCAGGAAGCTGCAAAATTGCTCTCTTTGCATGTATTCAGCAGCTACATCAAAGACACAGACTTGTATTTATGCAGGTTGCTTCAGTCATCCGACAGATTAAATCTCTCACAGCAGAGCAACTGTGCATTAGCATCTTCTACGGGGTGATCCCAAGACAAACAGGAAAATTACCATTTCCTGTTAGATTTTATAAGAAAGCTCCATAATGATTTATAAATTAAACTCGAAGCTACCAAGCGTATTTTCACTGCCCCGCCAGAGAAAACTGTCAAGAAAAGTAAACAAATCACACAAACAAGCTGGAAAAGACATTCAATCTTCTGGAAGGGGCCTTTATTTTCAAAGCTAGCATGACACAAAGACTGTATAATAATAATACAGAATGAAATAAAATTAATTGGGCCCCTTATATCTATATTTTTTTGGTACATACACAGGATGAAGTTGTCTTGCAGTCCTGCTCTATGCATGTAGAACAATAAGCAATCTTTTCTATTTTGCAAGGCTGATGTATGCTTACATAAGCTGCGAATCAAACCAAAATTCTTCATAAACTCACTCTGAATGGACACTGATTTCAGCTGCATACAGGCCTAGAATGTAGTATAAAACCCTTTTTTTTCCCCCTTTTCTTTCTAGCAAGTTCATAAATTCCACAAAGCAATCAGCAGGACTAGTGGAGGGAAATGAAAGCTAATGGAAGGTTGTTGAATGGTTGGAAAGGACAAGCCTTTTTGTGAAAAGGCAGCTAAGGAAAAGCCAGCTAGCCCAAGAGCATTCTGATTAGTGTCTTCCAAAGCACCTGACTGAAAACAGAGATTCAGTGAACCTCCACATTTCCATGCAGAGCTAGATCAGGATATTTTCCCATAGAACTAGTTCTTCCTATTTGCCTGGCTTTTCTGTCCCAGGAAATGTGTACAGGTATACAAACGTTCTATGTTCAGAGCTGTGATTGCATGTCAAGTGAAGGCTGGTTTGCCTGCTGCCAACCCAACCTACTGCCAACCCAACCTGCTGCTCCTAACCATGACAGTGATTAGTGAAACAGACCCAAGCTATTCAAAGCTGTGAAACCCCTGGATGTGCTGAATGAACAGCTCAGTCACAGCCATAACATGAGGACTTTGCAGCAGGAAGCATGGGACTAGTCCCTGTTCCACTCCTGCTTCAAGCTAAGATGACAGAGCAGGCATCACAACCCATCTTGGACCATTAATTTAGGCACTCTGGATATGACCCCTATACCCCTGACAATTTTATGTGATTTAAACTCTTCACTCAGTGCCTCATTTTTTAGCTAGTTCTGGTGCCTGCAGTTGAAGGAAGGTACTTACTAGGTTTCTGTACAGCACCTAAAGAGGATGATTTCAGAAGGATGTGAGTGCTTCATCTCCACTTTTGGGAGCTCCACTAGGCAGCAGTGTCTTCTTTTAGGTGAACAAATACCATGACAATTGGGGTTTGGAATGCAATAGAGCACAAGGACATGGGAGATTATGTCAGCTGTGAGAAATTCACTGCATTTTCCTCTGCTTAGAAAACCTCATTCACATCAAAATTTGCTCATGATCCTCATGTATTTGGAAAAGCAATGCAGGCTCCTGGCCCTCACCACTTCCACAAACCAACCTACTGTGTATACCCAATTATTCCTCTTTTCTCTTTCATTTTCACAGATTCACAGATTACATCTTGTTGGAAGGGACTCTCAAAGAGCAGCTTATCCAACCCCCCTGCAGTCAGCAGGGACACCTCCAACTACATCAGGCTGCCTAATAATTCTGGTAACACGCTGACAGCTGTCATCAGCTTTGGTGGGTCCAGGCGTCCATGCTAGCTTTTGAAAGTAAACTTGCTTACTAGCAGACCTTGGAAGCTCCTTGACTGCCGGAAGGCTAGGAGGTCAGGCATAAAGTGGCCTCAGAAATGCTGTGGGGTAGATCTTAATGTCCCAAGTGCAAAATTTGTTGTAGCTTGTGGTTTTTGTGCTGTGAGTTATAAACTTGAAGGCAAAAAAATAGATGGTGATAAATTCTGTACTTGTGGAAGGACAGGTTTTTCTCCCTTTTCCTTACTAAAGAGAAGGTCTTGCTGAGAGAGGTTTGTCTGAAGAGGAGGGTTCTTGTACTTCCATACCTCTTACAAAAGTCAGAGTTTTTCTGTCCTTCTAAGACCTCCTTCCTATCATTTTCTAAAGCCACTATAGCAAGAAAGTCCCTTCTTATCAAAGTCAGTAGAAAACAAAGAGCTAGCAAAGTATACTGCTGCTCCTAACTCACTCCCTGTGTCTTATGGAAGGTTCGTCTTTATTGCTAGCCCCCAGCCCATTCTTGTGATTCTTGTGACCACTGCTTTCTTTGACAGCTTTGTTTAAAAAATATATAGGTCTTTCAATTCATGCTGCAATGAAAAGGGCCTGGCTTGTTGCAAGGTCTGGATGTCATTGCTTAAGGGTCAGAAAATGTGGCAATAGATAAACACCTGGCAAAGGTTACTGATCACCGTGCTTATTTGGATGGTATTAGCCAAACTGTGCTTATGGCTGTTTCCCGGGGTGACTGCATCTGAAATAAAGTCAAAAAGCTTCATTTAGTGTGGTATTTTCTGCGAGTGAAACACTGCTTTTCCCCTTTTCCATATGAGAGCACACTTTTCAATCCAGTGCTTCCCTATTTCAGGCACTGTAAGGGCCTGCTTCACTCAACTCATGCCATCAAGGGAGCAGGGAGGAGGCAGTCTGTGTCAGGCAGTTTTGCTTAAACCCGCCTGCAGCTTCCTGCATGGCATATAGAGGGATGAAAATGCTTGTCTACTCACTCCCTACTTCCATATCTGTTCTTTCAAGGGGTGTTTTTGGCTACTTGCTCTCTTCCTTCTCTGAGTCACCTTGAGCCTACAGTTTAGTCTCCTACAGAGCTGCAATGAATAATAATAATTAAAAAAAAAAAAAAAAAGTAAAGAAAAAAAAAGTGCCTGCTGCACAATCAAGGAGTCTGCAGCCTTAGTCTAGAAACTCACATGGCTTTACTGAAATTCTACATTAACAGCAATGGGGAAAGCTGTTCTGTTTGGGCATGCAGTGTAGTGAGAATCTCACGAATCTGAGTCTGTCAATTCACAGTCCTTGCTATTAGACCTGCATGGAAAAGGCTGACTCACCCACAAAACAATTGCCTTCCTAACAGTTTCAGAACTAGAGCAGTTTGGCAGTGGCAAAGAAAGAGATCTGTGGGTGCAAACTCATCCTGATCCCCTACTGAATAGGTGTTGTGTGGGGAAAGACTGTCCTCATCCTTGTAGCCTGACATGTCCCTTGTAGGTGATGGCTCTTAAAAGAGTCAGATAACTCCCTAAAGAAGATAGTGGCTCATTTCTAGTCTGTTAGCTCCTTGGGGTTCAGTAGACAGCCATCTGCTCACACATCACTAACTCACTTTAAAACTAGAAGGGTTCTTGACTAGTGTTTTTCACTGTAACCAGGGAGTGCAGTTGCATTAAACATTGTAAAACTGCTTCTGAAAGAAAGGAGAAAGCTGTGCTGTAATTTTGCAGATGAGGTGAGAAGACCTGGGTTGTATAGCCTGCTATGTGGGTGAAGCCCTTCTGACAACACACCACAGAAAAAAAAGTTACTGTAAAATATCCTCTTGGAAATGCTGAACCACATCATGAATTTGAACCTGGCACCAAGAATGTGTTCAGCATTTTCCCAGCTTTCCATTGTGTCAATAGGGATTTGCCTTTCCCAGCACAGGCAGTACATGAAAGACAGGATGAATGTGTCTGGATGGGTGTTCATCTTCCTAAGAAGTCATGCACATGTAAATTTGAGACATCATGTCTCTTCCAGCCCATGTGCTAGGGATGAAATACAGCATGTCCATCTTTCCTTCCAAGATGACCACTCCCTTCAAAGATCTTTCTCCTTTTTGATTGTACTGTCACAAGGGACATACTATATTCTCAGCTTCATCACATTTTTTGCAGCAGTAATATTGAAACTCGGGATGGATTACTGCCTACCTTATGTTGAACCTGCCTACTCCTGAGGCACTAATCCTGTGGATGATCATCCCAGTTATCTTTTTTTAATCACTAACGTTATTTTTAGCATGGACACCTTATAAACTGAGGTAATGATAACAGATGCAGGGGCAGGTTTCTGGGGTTTGGGCTTTTTTTTTTAATTTCACTGCACTGGTAGAGGCTTAGAGATTTAAGCTTACTGCTGAAAAAGAATCAAGGGCATTTGTGGTGAGGAAGAAGCAAAGGGGAAAATTCAGGGAAGAGTTTATGAAAGAGGAGGAAGAAAATCAAGGAGGAAGAAAATCAAGGAGGAAGAAACCTTAGGGGGTGTAGGATTGAGCAGTTATTTTTCTGGGGGGGATATTGCTCTCCAGGCCCTTCAAAACACTAAGTAGAGAACAATGCAAAGGAGAGAAAGGTTGTGGGGGGAAAATAGAGGAGGTAGAGCAGATGGTTGTAGGAAATAAAGTCTGGGGAAGGAAGGAGAAATAAAATGAGAAAAGCAATATTAGAGGTAATAAAGGGACAGTACTTTTTCACCACTCTCTCTAAAATGCATGAAAATATGCATATTTCATGCCTCTGTGTGTATGCAATTGTGTGTGGTGTTTCAAGGGACTGCCTATGGAGCAGCAAAGAGCATGTAAGTTTTCTGAGACATCTGGAATACCTGCAATACTCTGGGCCACTAGGCAAAATAGATAGTGTAAGTTTTATTTAAATTAAAAAAAAAATAAAGATGAAGTTTAATGAATTAAATATGAAAATGAATAATACACATTGTGCAGTAGCCCTTGGATTTGAGTTGATGTTAAATGCAATCTATTTTGCCCTCGTTTATTTTTTTTTTTCACCCCCTTGTAGCTGCAGGTTTTTCATTCTTCATAATACAGAACCCTTTGCAGGAATTGTCAGGAGACAGACTGGAGGTTTCTAACTGAGAAGAAAATTAGGAAACTAATCCTTCTATCTCTATCTGTGACTGATTGCTACTAGTAGCTTAATTCCACCTAAAATTTTCAGCAATCAAATAGCCTGAAAGATAGCCATATCAGCACCACAGTCAAGCTAAATGTTAAGAAGCTATTGATGTTTCTAAATTGTGACATTTTTATCATAGTGATTCAGGATGACTGCTGATGGAGGAGGTGATATCGCATTTAGCAACGCATATATTACTCCTTCCATAGTCATTAAGTTTCTTTAGTTCTAGTTGTACATGTAGTTGGTTTTGGAGCTCTGTTCTGCAAGGTAGACAGATTGCAAGACAAGTGCAGTAGCTGTCCAAGGCAGGCATTATTCAGTATCACCAAGGTTGGAAGAGACCTCAAAGATCACCAAGTCCAACCTGTCACCACAGACCTCATGACTAGAGGTCATTATGCCTGTCTGCATCTATGCCTGTCCTATGTAGAATTGCCCATTGGAGTTCTGATGTCTTTGGTTTTCTAATGCATTTACAATAGTAAACTGGGATTGTTAAGTAGGCACCTGCTTTTATCCAAAGCTCCAATAGTGGGCACAAGCAGTGAATACTGAAGTGAAGCATTCCCTTATGCCTTTAACTTGCTGGGTCCTTTCTCTTCCACACAAATCCCCAAATCTCAGGAAAAAGTTGTCTGTACAGACATTAGTGTCTGTTAATTTGACATCACCAAAGCAGTGTAAGCAAAGATTTTGTTATTTACTTTTACATCTCTACTCTTTGACCCCAAATACAGTTCAAAAGCTCCATTATTTTTAACAGTTTGGAATGTGTCAGTTGAAGGGGGGGGGGGGAAAGGTAAAACATACTACAGGACTTATTCAAGTAAATCAAAAGCAGTTTCATGTTTTACTTCAGAAGAATAGTATATTCATAACCCATTATGGTGCTGTAGACAAATCAATATTAAGAGAAGAACAGAGGAAGCCATAATAACACTGAAAGAATAAAGCATCTAAGGAGAGCTTTTTCCTTCTCTAATAAACAGAAAAAGATGGAAATGCCTTTAGATGAGGTTCCAAAACAGATGTGTGAAAAGATGTATGCAAGCTACTTCAAAGTAGGACACAGATGTTGTCTGAATAATTTCCCTAACACCTTCCCATATATGTACATGGCCAGCTGAGTTTCTCTGTTCACCCCTGACAGTAGTAATGCCAGAACAATTGCAGCTTGGAAATTCCTGCCTCTAAGCCAAGATTGACAGCTGGGAATGAATGGGAGTAATATTACCCTCTTTAAGACAGCCTTGTGCTTATTACCTTTTCGTATATCATATTCGCATAAGACAATTGTTTGAACACTGGCAAAGCTGGAAGCCTGGTAGGAGTTGAGCTGTATTGCCACTCTTAACATAAAAGCCTATCAGAGCAAGTAATTCTGCTCTAGTTTGGATTAAATTTCTCCTCATCTGTCTTTCAGCTATATATTTTCACAACCACGAGTCATCTAGCCCAAAGTTACATATTCCTGTATTAGCAGTGTATCTTCCCAAAGCAGAAGCCTGAAGCTGCAGTTTCCCAGTTGCTCTAAGGGAGGTATTGCATGAAGGCTGAATACATGAGTACCTAGGGATTCAGTTAAAAGGTGCTTTCAGCAGGGTAACTCGCACACAGTGGACAACTCAATGTAAATGGCAAGTATGATTCTTGCCTGCCCTCCCCTAGGTTTTCTCTACATACTTTCATCTCATAACTGTGATAATTGGTACTCACATCTGCAAACAAAGACATTCAAACAAACTTTCTTCCCTCAGCAAAGACCCACACAGAACACTAAGTTATCAAAACATGAGGCCATTTTGGGTATGGAAGAGTTATGTATGGTATCACTTTTTTTCCCTGAAAAGCAAAGCCTTTTTTCCACACCTGTGCTCTTGTGCATAGACACTTCCATTGTCCCCCAGTCACACTAATTTCTCTTGAAAACTATTTTTCTTCCCCAATCAAACAGTCCCTTGAGCACTCCTTTATAGACACTTACCTCTGACCTTGCTTCTCTTTGCACTTCATCCCTTTGTTTAAAGTTTTCCCAGCTAGGTTAGAAAGCATTTTGTCAAAGATGTTCTCATCCTGATTTATCAAGCTGATCCCATATCTTCTGAGTAGTCCTTGTTCTTTAGAAGAGAGTCTTGTACTCAAAAAAGCTGAAACACTGCCTGCAACACTAGCTCTATTACCAGCTATTGACTTGCAAAATACCTACTTATACATTTTTCTTTCTCCTTCATCAGCAAGACTGAGGAAAATATCAGCTAAGTTCACGTGTCCTTCACTCCCACCTCCAGTGCTCTGTAGTCATTCCTTATACAGCTGGGGTCTCACTTGAAAAGAGTATCACCAAGAGAAGAGACAATAAACCTTCCTAAAAGATTGCTTCCATCCCTTTTTCATTCTCTTTGAGGGGCCTGGATAGAATCAGACCAACTATGCCAGGAAAATACTTGCACAGGCCATGACTTACCAGGGAACAGCCTGCCTGACCACTTATTGTCGAGGTCCAGACTTTGAACAGTTTGGGCATATTTGAGCATACTGTTATGGATGTAGCCCTAAAGTAACAGTAGCTAGGATTTCTTGAACAGAATCCAGGGTCAGGCAGAAAAAAAAATAAAAGGGAAGCTGGCACTGCTTGCATGAAAAGCACATAGTTTCTCTTGCAGAAAGGAGGATGGTAAAGTGTTGAACACCTTTCCTCCACATATAGAAAATAACTGGGAGACTGAAAGCCATGCTGAGGCAAGTTTCCTGTGGTCCACAGAAGGCTTAAAGGTTCTTAGCACATTTTCTTTCCTCTTACTTTTTCCTTCTGAATTAAATGAATTCTATTTTTTGAATCAAGAAACACAACTAATGAGAACTATTAAAAATGAATTGACTCAGGCACCTTCTTTACAGAGTGAAAAACAGATGGTTCTCCAGAGGATGGAAATTCAATTTCAAGACTTGAAATCTTGTCTCAGTTCCAAGTTATAGGAAGGAAGCACAAATATTTCAAGGTGCTTTGGAGAACTTCTGAGTAAAAAAGTAAATACCTGTCACTTTAATCTTGATGCTTTAATATTACTCTCTTGAAGGAAGAAACCTTACCAACAGATCTTCAGAGGGAGACTCCCTTTATCCCTTTGACATCTTTGATCAGTCATGAAATACTGAATATCAACACCATCAGACTAATTCCTGTTGGATGCCTAATTCCAAGCTCTATTGAAATTAATATAAGCTCATTGGTCCCCTCTAAAGTGGCTATCAAATTCATTGGCAAAGACAGATGAAACTTGTTTTGCCTATGTTTATACTGCATTGTGGAGGCATCAGTCTTCACCCACCTAAACAAAAGACCTGCATTTGGGAAAGAACAAGGTATTTCCCATTCCAATGGACTCCTCTTTAGTACAGTGAAAGCCTTGAGTTTGTTGGGGTTTTTTTGCAAGGAGAAAAGTGTTTTGACTTCCTAAGTATATAAATCACTGTAAGTTATTCTCACAGCTGTAATGGTTATCTTGTTCAGTTTCCATTCTGTGTGAGATCAAGATAACAACCAATTTGTTTTGTGCAGGCCACCAACAATAGTAAAAGAGAAAGGATCTTTTGCTTGCCATCAGGCTGACCAAGCTGAGAATCAAAGCTTACAAAAGCCTTTATGGACACATTGCTATTCAGTCCTCTCCTTATGGTGCCAGGAAGACTTTAACCTGATTTCAAAGTGACTAAGTGCTTTGGGGTTTTAATTTTTTTTCCTATTTCCCCTAGGGAAATCATATATTTGGAAGCCTGGTGGTCACATTAGAGGCCCAGGTTCAAATTGAAACTGTATTTCAGGCTTATTATGACTTTGTGCTGCTGTTCCTTGCTCTGTAAGACGGAGAGATAAGGGGATAGCCATCAAACAAGCAGTACATAGTGAGAATTAAAGTTAGAAAGAGTTATTGGCCATTGGAATGGGCTGCCCAGGGAGGTGGTGGAGTCACCATCACTGGAGGTGTTTAGGAAGAGACTGGATGGGGTGCTTGGTGCCGTGGTTTAGTCGATTAGATAATGCTGGATGATAGATTGGACTTGATGATCTCAAAGGTCTAGTCTATTCTATTCTATTCTATTCTATTCTATTCTATTCTATTCTATTCCTAATGCACATCATTTTGGTGCTTCACTGCTATAAGGTACTTTTATTATTTTCATCTGGCAGCAGCATAATGGTTGTCCAAAGTGCCTCGTAAAACTGTCACATTTCTAGTCAATAAAACTGTCAGAGAAAAATGAGAAGTGATGAGTTTGTTTTCACTGGGTTAAAAAAAGGATAAAAAAAAGGAAGAAAAAAAAGTCAAGCCCAGCAAGACTTGCTGTGTGAATAACAGTATGAGAGGTGTCTTCATGAATGGAAAGCAATTTGAAAGTGATTTTTTGTGCCACTCCTTCCCCCTTAATATACAAACTCAGAGATGTATGTTGAACATATTTTTGAACACATGACAACAGTTTTTGTCAAGCTTACACCTCAAATCAGGCTATTAGGAGAGATGTGGCTACAAAACTTTATTAAGCTTATTCTAGGAATAATGCCTTTGGTAGATCATGTGTGCTGTCAGTAACCTGTCATGAGAATGGATTTTTGTCTGAAAAGTAAAATAATCTCAGATTTTGCTTTGACCTGATGTGGTTACTTTATCCTTGTCTGTCATTCAGCCAGTTCTACTGCAATAAAGTACCTGTGATTATACTTGCTGTGGTATGTGAAAAGGAATAATGGGAACCACACCAGAAGGAAAGTAGGGATTTAAGATGAGGAAGTCTAAGCAGAAGATGACACTTTTCCAATATTTAAAATATTTCAGTCTTATTTGGAGGCTAAAATGAATTTCTCTGCTAGACATATTGAACACCATACCCTGGAAGTGATGTATGTCTGTAGAGTGCATTTGAGAGCTACTCATAAGGGATGAAGAAGTCAGGCAGTTGGTTAGGTTACCCAGTGAGAAGGAAGTGAAGGGTGAGCTGGCTATTCAGTGGAGGAGTGTGTTTTATAGAGTTAATTTGCAACAGTCTATGAGTATGAGAGACACAGTAAGTGTACTGTTGCTTTCTATACATATGAGACTTATTTCTCTCCTGCTGTCTTTAGAAACAGGTTGTAGGCAGACATAAGACAAAAATACTCTATACATGACTTCAGCAAATGAAGCTGATTTTCTCCTTGATGGCATTGAAAGTTCATTATAAATTCAACTTTCTACTCTCAGAGCATGCAGAATTGAAATGACAAATCCACCATAACCATTGGGTATGAATAAGGTCTGGATAAATCTATACAATCCCTCTGCTTGTGCAGTTGGCATAAGAAAACAGTGGCTTTGCTGCATGATATGATTAGGGAAAATTTAATTTCTAAATCCATGGTAGGCCAAGTAAGTTTTTTACCATTAAGCCTTCTTTTTCACCTGTTTCTTCTTTGTGGCTCTTACACCTTGGAAAGTTTACAAGTAATTACAGACAGAAATACAGCCCAGTACCCAAATGGCTTAGGGTGGAAATAAGGCAGTTTTCAATGCTTGCTAGTTACTTCTGACATTTTCTTTGGGAAAAAAACCCATGAAAGCAGAATGTAGCTGTAGATTTGATTTTTTTAAGCAAATGTTTTGGACTTATAACTTCTGATTTTCTTTTGTCTGTTTTTGTTAAGGATCTCTTTTAAGATGTGTGGGTTATATTTGCAGTTTTAAGCTCCCAAGTGATGAATTGAGTGGTCATAGTCTTAGCCTTTGCCCTCAGTTTTCTTCATGTCTTTTCCTTGGAATGTTGGAAGACCTGTTGTTAGCAGGCAGAGATAAATGCCTTACAAAGCACATAGCAAATAAGCACAGTGTCATACATGGATCATCTGTGTGGTTAGCACCTGCTGCAGGAATAGAGTGGAGATGAATGACTTAAGGGGAGGTTGGAGAGCTTAGTGCTGAGTATAAATTCACAATCCTTCAACTTCTACATTCTGCTAAGAAAAAAGTTCAATATTTATAGTTATTCCCTCAATTATGCTAAAATTTGGTTTGTGATCAGTTAGAGGAGCAGATGGGAGAGGTCTGCATACTATGAGACAAATTGTGGTGGAGATTTAAACCTCTTCTGTTGAAAGTTGGACAGGTAGAACTGATGTTTCTCCTGATAATGTTTGAGAGCACTTGCATAGCAAAGCCCCCTTTACTCAGCAGAACCTTCTCTGAATTTAACCTTTTTCTGAATACTCTTTGTTCTGTAGCTAAAGCTGCCATGCTGAATCTCATGTCTAACCCTGAAAAATTTAGAAGGTTTCTTGAATCCCTCACAGAACTATAAATGAGCTAAAATGTAGGTCAATCTTAATCAAAATGATGTCTGTAGAAAATGTTATTGCCTAATGAAGGAAACAACTTAAATGATTGTTTTGTTCCTCCACTGTTCTTCAGATACTACCTGTTGTTTGAGATTTTGTATTAACCTTAATAATTCAGAATCCTGTCTATGCTTCTTGCAAAGGGGCAACACTAAAGAACTTGAACCCTCAGAGTCACCAACAGCTATGAGATAAGCAGAGGACCTGAGAAAAACATTATAGGACCAACACTAGTAACAAGGACGTGCATTTGCTCCCTAATGCAACTAAATGATAGAGTTAACCAACAGTTCTACATAACACACAGCTTGGAATAAATAGAAATAAATATACTAGGTGGCCCTCTGGCCATATCCAAAAGAATAAACAAATCTGCTGTAGTTAAAATCTAATGCCATGTCTAAAGACTGCTTTTGCCTAAGGTTTTTACCCTCAGAGGTCTAAAAAGACAGTTACTCCAGCCAGCTCTAATCTCTCTTGTTGCAGGCACCTCGTCCCTGTCCCATAGTTTTTTCCTGAATTACTAACCCTGACAAGATAGCTTTCCTAGGCTCTACTGAGCTTGTTGTCTCCAGCATTTTCTGCATGATTAGCTCGTTTGTGCTTGCTGATAAATTTGTTCTGTGTTACAAAAGGAGCCTTGTGAGAAAAGTGAATAGCCTTAGACCTGGCCATGAACTATGGTATTTTGTTGACTTTAATCCAATTGGGTAAGACTCTTAGAGGCATTCTTTGAATAATCAATTACCAGATGACTGTAGGTTACTGCAGCTAGATTGCTGCTGGAAGAAATTGCTAAGTCCTCAGCTTGCTATGTAAAGAGCAGTTGAAGATGTAGTTCAGGGTGACATCTTCTAATCCTTAATGGCTCTGCATACCAGGCACAGGAACTCCACTGTTACAGTCCATAAAGGACCCCTCTTATGGGGCAGAAAAAAGGGAATTCAAGTTCTTGTTTGCATCCTTGTTTCCATCCCTTATTCTACATTCTATTCTATCCCTTATTCTATTGTTTGGATTGTCAGGACTTAAATGTTATTTGCTCAGACATGAAAAGGGCTGCTTATCTTGGCAGGGTGTGTTTATGGTATCAGCTGTGTTGATCTGATTTTGCTTTTTGAAGAATGGGAAAGGAAAAGATAGAAAATGAAGCATCGAATATACAAACATACTCTTTGTTTTGTCTTATTTTACAAGAGAAAACATTTAGTCCTGAGACAGTATGCCCTGCAAGGCAGAAACAACAAAATAAAATAGAGTGGATTTAACTGGATTCAGGATTTGATTGTGGTGTTTTGTTTTGTTTTTTAATTGTTGAGGAAAGCTTCCTGTCACCCTTGTGGGAACAGAGATGCTGAGAACAGAAAAGTTGAAGTAAGGGTAATGGGATTCCATAACTTTTGCTGTGCTGGTTGAAGCTCTGCAGAAAGGCTAGAAATTAACACTTTATGGAGCAATTTCACCTGACCCCTTTGCTTGACTGTTTTGTAAATTCAGCTCAATTTCCTTCAGACTTCACCATAGTTTATGGCGTGGATACTTTTTCCTCCCCTGTGGAGCAAAGTAGGTCTCTTCTTAAAAGAAGTTAATTGCCTAGGATTAAGTCAGCTAAAAAAGTTCTTAGTTTCACAGTTTCATAGTTTCATTCATTCAGGGTTGGAAGGGACCACAAGGATCATCTAGTTCCAACCCCCTTGCCAAGGGCAGGGACACCCCACACTACATCAGGCTGGCCAGAGCCTCACCCAGCCTGCTTTTAAACACCCCCAGGGACGGGGCCCCAACCACCTCCCTGGACAACACATTCCAGGGTTTCACCACTCTCATGGGGAAGAACCTCCTCCTCACATCTAGACTGCATCTCCCCACCTCCAGCTTCATTCCATTCCCCCTAGTCCTATCACTACCTGAGATCCTGAGAAGTCCTTCCCCAGCCTTCTTGGAGGCCCCCTTCAGATACTGGAAGGCCACAATTAGGTCACCTCGGAGCCTTCTCTTCTCCAGACTGAACAGCCCCAACTCCTTCAGTCTGTTCTCATAGGAGAGGTGCTCCAACCCTCTGATCATCCTTGTGGCCCTTCTCTGGACACGTTCCAGCACCTCCACATCCCTCTTGTAATAGGGGCTCCAGAACTGGACACAGTACTCCAGGTGGGGTCTCACCAGGGCTGAGTAGAGGGGGAGGATCACCTCCCTCGACCTGCTAGCCACACTTCTCCTGATGCAGCCGAGGAGCTGATTGGCTTTGCGGGCTGCAAGTGCACATTGAGAGCTCACGTTGAGCTTTTTGTCCACCAGCACCCCCAAGTCTCTCTCCTCATAACAGGTTGCTTTTTCCTTCTTCTGTTCACGGAAGTTTTGTGAATTTGTGCCAAGTTTCTGCTCAGTAACAGTAGAGCAGTAGTCCCATACCCTTCCCAAACATGCACTTCTCAGCTCCTTCTAGAAGCCAGACATGGAATTAGGCTGCATGCCTGACATCTGCTATGCTCTTCTTGATGGTATGGTCCAGTGACCAGAAGTTCTATTTATCCTTCTCTCTTTTTTTTTTCTTTCGTGACCTTTTGTTTGTTTTGTGTTTTGGTTTTGGGCATTTTTTTCCTCCTCTAACTCTGTATCTTCACCTTCCTCAGAGCAATTATGTCACTACAGAAGCAGTAGTAGGACAACTCCTTAATAAATCTGAGATAGCATTACCTCCATCTGTTTGGGGGAATTGGTTATATCACTCCAAAAGGAAAAGTGCCACTTAATGCTCAAAACATCACCTGTTTCAGTTAACACAATCTGACTAAATTCCTGAATAATCTCATTGATGTTTCTTGGTTTGAAGTCTATCCCTGAAGTACCAGCCACTTTTCTGCCTGTGTTAGTCTTGCCTACACCAAATAGTAGAATTTTTAGGGTTGGAAGGGACCTCAAGGATCATTTAGTTCCAACCCCTCTGCCATGGGTAGGAACACCTCACACTAGATCAGGATGTTCAGAGCCACATCCAGCCTGGCCTTTATTCCACAGGGCCACAGTCACTCTCTAACAAAGATACAGACTCATAAAATAGAGTCCAGTAACAATCATGAAGACATAGTGCTAGTTCATGGCTGAAGACCTCAAACTTTTTCCCACCACATCTGAGACACTTTCACTGCTAGTTGTCCTGTGTCCTAAGGACAATTCCATTTCACCATCGCCATTTGCCTCACAGAGCCAGAACAACAGCCAAAGCACTTATAGTGGAAAAGGCTTCTAGTACTTCCCCATGCCAGGGGAAGACAGGCAGTATCACCATTCTTGAGGCTTCTCTCGGAGTAGCTGCTGTAGGATTAAGATCCCTGTTGTCATTCCTCATGTTCCATCCTGCGACACCTTTTTGGAGTATTGAATAAGATAGAATTGGGGAGTTCAGACAGTAGCATTATTAGGGCCCCCAGGCTATTCTCTGCTCCTGTGACATTTAGACAAGGGACATCATAATGCCAAGATCCAGCAGCCTTAGGAGTACCTCATCAGGACCCACAGGCTGTGTACGTTTAAGTGGTCCTGCCTTCCTAGAAATCTTCCTATCAGTTTCCTGAACAAGCTAAAGTATGCTGTCACAAAGTGCAGGGCAGTAATGTGCCTGCTTGCCTTCACACCGTTTGGGAACTTGCATGCTACCACCTTATAATCACCGTAGCTTTCATCATAAAACTGCTTTCATTTTCCCAGTCATCTGTTCTCTATCCTTGAAGAGCGCACAAAGCAGAGCATCTTTTCTGCCGGTTTCTCCAACACATCCATGACTAAATTATCCCTAGCAAATCCATAAACTTCCATTGCTTGTGTCCAGCAATGTTCCCCTCCAAGCACCTGCTGGGCAGCATGCTCCTCAGCTAGTCAAGTCTAGTCAGGTCTCTAGACTGTATTGTTGCAAGAGGTTATTCCTAGCTGGATGCAAGACTGTATTTGTTCCTACTGAATTGTGTGATATTTCTGGTGGTTTATTCCTCTAGTCTGCATAGGCTCTTCTGAAAAGCAAATGCTTCTGCTTCAGACCTCTGTGCTCTCTTCACAAGCACACGTATCCTACTGTCATCCTTCTTCCAAAGCAGTTGAAACAGAGATAATGGTAAGGCAACTCCATATGTTCTGGTTACATATGACCTCTGTAGCAGACTTCTTCCTGGAAAAAAAAGCAAAAAAAATCCCCTTTTCAGATAATGAAGTTTTATTCTGGAGCAAATAAGTCATCATTTTATGAAAAAGCAGGGTAGGGGAAGGGGATTTAATTTTAGCAGTTTTTTGTAGTTTGCTTTTTTTCTGACAGAAAAAGAAAAGGAAAATGGCAAAATTACAAGGAAAAAAAAAATAAAACTAAAGAAAAGCAATTGATGTATCTCAAAGCCAGTGAAAATTAGTCTAAGCCATAGTAGAAGCCAAATGGAAATCATAATTCTTCTGTTTCCCTGGATGCTCAGACATGTGTAAAAGCCTTGGCAAAGTCTCAAGGAAAACAGGGGCCAAGCTGTGATGTGTTTAGAAGAATCAAAAGGCTGCTTGTTAAGAGAGGCAGGTTTCAGCACAGCTCAGAGAATCAGAGCCTGAAGCTCTTCTGCAGCTCGTTCCTTAGAAAGAAGTTAGAGGAGGGCAAAACACACACAATGTAAGGACAGTGTGACAGCATCACGCCGCTACAGACAGTTTTCAGCTTTGGAGCAAAACAAAGGCAATAATGCAGCCTCGCCAGGTCCTTTCTTTTCATTTGATATAACGTGCTTTAAACCACAAGCACACATTAAAATTAAAAGCACAAGAAAGGTAAGTAGTTTTAAGGGCTGTAAAATGTGGGCTCAGCTAGGTCGTGGTGAAACACAGCCCATGTAATAACACCCAAACCAGAAGTCAGGGGAACCGCTGTGATTCCAATTCTCTTACAGAAGGCACTTGTCAGAATTTAAGTGGCAGAAGTCACTAGGCCTTTCAGAGTGCTTGCATACTTCAACAAAGGAATTGATGGCCCCAAAAGCTAACACCTTTCTCTGTATTTTTGAAAGAATCCCCAGGAAGATAGCTTTGCATTCAATTTTTGCTCAGGGGGCGTTGAGTCCCAGTACCCCGTCACTGATGTACTTTTAGCTGCAGGAGCACAGGGACATTGCTTTTGTGGTATGTCACAGAGCCTTGTGACAAGACTATTCATGATGGAATAGCATGGGCTTTGTGCACACTCTTCATGACAGGACATTGCAAATGACGAAAGGCACTTGAAAGTCACAGAAATCACCCAGTGGCAGGAAAAAACAAGTTTTCATAATGAGAATCTTAAGGAAGTAAATATCTCTGTTTTCCTGCCTGGGAAATCCTCCCATACCTTGGTGCACAGAACTGAGGAGATATAGTGGAGGAAGGACAATGGTTTATCCAGTTACTCCACTCTTTCCTTCACATACTCAGGGGTGACTGTGTGTCACTGTGGATTAATCAATGACATGTTGTGGTGGTTTGAGCCTTAACTGGGACTTAAGAGCTCAGAGGGGGACCAGGCTGAGAATCTCTCCCCCACTCCCCCTTCCTCTTTCCCAATAGAGAGGAAAAGAAAGGAGAGGGGCAAATCCACCAATAAATAATTTGGATTCAGCTTGGAAATAGAGAGGTAAAGGATTTTCTTTAAACAATATGTGTGTGTGTATATATATATATATGTAACATTAACAGGTAGAGTAAGGAACAAGGATGGATGGGAAAAAACAAATATGAAATACAAAACTAGTCCTTTGCAAAGGCATGGGTGCAGCAGGGAGGACCACATGGCAGAGAAGCAGGGGAACCAGCAGCAGGGGAACCAGCAGCAGGGGAACCAGCAGCAGTCCTCATCCAGGCAAAAGGTGGGGCCAAGAGCTAACGGCTGCAGTGTCCTCCTTTTTATAGGCTTGCTGGACAGGGAGGGGAAGTGAAACAGACTAAACTCAGTCTCCCAGGGGGAAAACACCCTGCAGGGAGGGCAATGGTCTCAGAAGCCCTTCCCCCCCTGCTTTCAGGATGCTCATAACCCATCACACATGTTCTTAGGATCGTTTCATAAGTGTGTTTATGCATGTAAAAAGTTCTCTTGATGGAATCAAACAAAAAGCACTATCTGGAATTGATTAACTTCAAAGACTGAAAATAACCTTGATGTTTTCTAGCAATGAGGTCAGCTAAAGTACCTTACTGGGCAAAGAAGTTGAACTTCTTTGTTTGGGCTCTTTTGAGTCAGAATCAATGTATTTTGGGAAGGTGTTATTTATGTTTCTTTTGTTGTTTTTTTTTCCTAACCCAATTCGAGGGGAGGAAAAACATTTCTGGGCATTTCAGAGGTCAGAATAAATGGAAAAGGGAGTGTCCTTCAGCACTTAGAGGATGGGAACCTAGGGTCCAGGCTCTGTAATGCCACAGCCTAGAACTCATCATGTCATACTGTTTTCTAATGTCTTCTAACATTCTAATTTTGAGTCGTCGTCTTCTTCTGACCTTACCCACATAAAAGACTTTACACAAACCTTGTTTGTTTAGTTCAAGCTCTCTATGGCATTTTAAGAAAGCATTCCCTGACTGCTTTTCTGTCACAATGAGGGAAAGCTTTTGGTTTCAAAAGCATTGCCATCAGAGTACAAAGAAAATTTGTGTCTTGCTATAGCAAAAAAAATGCTGGAATTTGCAAAGAATTGCTGAAAACTTACAAAGAGAAGAAAGGAGGAGAAAAGGTTAAATATTGTCTCTCCCTTCATTCACTCCTTCCCTTGCTCTCTTCTCCCTCCCTGTCTCCTTTCCTCCCTTTTGGATTATCTGATGTATAAATAGCTTTTATTATGAACTTTGTGGAGAATTTTAAGGTTGTGCCTGTGCCTTATTTGACATATAACAATCTTTCAACAGAATAGATTGCAACACCCACAGGAAACTGAGGGGGTATCAGGGCTTGCCTTTGTGTTTGAAGTTCTGACCTCTGTTGTTGTAATATGTCATTTATGAGGACCTTTATTTAATAAGCAGACAACTCATGTTTGGGAGTGATCTCAGAGGTGAAGTCCCAAGCAGGAGGTGTTGTAGTGGTTTGTTCTCAGGGTATGAGCAACTGCTGTGAGCTTTGCAGCACAGAGGAAAGGTCACTTGTTTCTTACCAACAGCACAAGAAATTGCTGCTACCTGGGAATCCTTCAAGACTCCTAAACTATGAATTGAAGTATAAGAAAAGCCAGATGAACACCCTTGAGCAGTTTTTCCACTGCATCCTCTTCACAAACCTCCAGCAGTTGTAACTAAGCCTAATTGAACTACTTCCCTAAAGAAGAAAAGAATTGCCAGCACTGCAGGGTCTGCTGTGACCCAGCTACTCCTGGCTGTGCAATGGCCTCCAGAGGATCTACTGCTGAGTCCCTGGCAGGGTGCTTTAACCACAGGCTGAGCTTTTGCAAATTAGCATCTAAGTTGCTAGAACTCACATTGCTTCTCCACTGCATGAGCTCAGTGGTGAGCAGGAAAGACAGCCTCTTAAACAGAAAAGAACCAAACACAGACATCTAGGAACTGTGTGTCTACAGAAGGCACAATTTCTGCCTTAACTTGCTTATTTTCTTAAGTTACATCCTGCCTTTTATTTGTATCGCTGAAAAGACAGATTCCTGGCTTAAAACCAAGCTGTGCTAGGTGGTGGGCCATGTGTCCATCTCTACACTTCTCAGCAGTTGTCTCTAGCCCATGCACCTTTTGTCTGCTTGTGCTGGCATGCAGTACAGAGCATTTCATACGAGACCCACACTGCACATTTTTTGTCACTCTCATGACAAGGCACCACCCACCTGTACTGCACTTAGTTTTTATGCTTCTGTCAATGCTATATTTGCTCTTTGGGCCAGTTACGTTATCCTGTGTGGCTGCTTCTTTGACCTGGGCAAAAGTAGACAACACCTGCTCAATGCCATTTTAAGAAAGCATTTCCTGACTGCTTTTCTCTCACAACGAGGGAAAGCTTTTGGTTTCAAAAGCATTGCCATCAGAGTACAAAGAAAACTTGTGTCTTAGTATAGGAAAAAAATGCATCATACTAGGCCGCTGGATAATTTGTTTGCAGACAAGGACAAGACTCCTATCAGAAAGAGGCAATGTCAAACCAAATCGCTGACATTAAATGACATAAAGCCTCATTTGCCACCCCTACCAGTTCAGTTTATTCTCCATAATAAGCTGGAGCACAACTCCATCTCCAGACATTCACCTAAGTTTGTCAGCATGGAATATCCTGGCTCAGAGCTGATCATCCTGTGATGAATGATGGGGCAGAAAAAATGAAAGGTGCATCTGAAGGAGGAATCATTCTGGGGACTAAACTATAATCCCTGCTGTTTGTGTATTTCTCAGATCCCAGTTCCACATGTGCATAATTTACATTGATAGATTGAGGCAGTCAAAGAAAGGAAGAACTAAATAATTTACAGCACTAAACAACAATCATTGCATATCCTTCCTCACACACACAGCCCCAGAATGAATTTATTCAAAAATGTATTCAAGGCCTGGCACAAATTCTTAATTATCACTCTGAGGGCTTCCCCCCTCCCCTAGGCTGTAACCGAAGTCTGCTTGGTGAGGAGCTGCTGTTTCCATCCAGCATGTGCTAGGCATCATTCTTTAAATCCATGCTTACACAACAGAATCTCCACAGTCTGGAGCCCTGAACTTTATCCTAAACACACACGTACAGCAATTTACACTGGAGAAATCCTTTAGAAGACAATAGCCACAGGTAATGTTGAGCTTCAGTATGGATGGGCAGGGGAGAAGGTACAGACTCTAAATGAATGCTGTTTTCTCCTATGGCTTCTGAGTGCTATAAAAATGTCTGGAGTGTATTGGAATGGAAATGTGCAATGCTATTCTGTAGCGAATCTTCAGCAAGAAGAGCCAGAGGGCCACTAGGGCTTGTGGCAGAGCACTGTCACAGCTGTAGACTTCTCTCCCAGAGCTCCTCAGTAGAATCACCACTACAGATAAAATGTACAATTTTCATCTACAGGTTTTCTTCCTTGTTATTTTTTTTGTTTTGTTTGGTTGGTTTGGTTTTTTGCTTTGCTTTCCTTTCTCCCTGATGGAAAAAGACACATTTGTCTCTGCCTAAAATTGTCTGTGTGTTTCCTTCCTCTCTCTGCACTTAAAAATCTGCATTATTAAATTAGGACTGGCATGATCTAATTAAGACAGACATAAGAGAGAGAGAGAGAATGCTCCAGAGGAAGGCTAGAGTAGGAGTAACAGGAGGAGAATTCTGATTTTTTGGTAATTTTTTTTTTTGGTTATGATTATTCCAGCTCAGGCATAATCTTAAAGACATGAAGCAACACACATGCCCACTCAAACAAGTTGTTAGCAAACTAATCGTGCATTACAAGACAGCAGAACCACACTGTGCTCATTATACACTGTTTAAAGAGGGGTTTAGTGCAATCAGAAGGCAAATCAAACATGCCTAGACATAAGGTTGAATGGGGGAGATTGGGTTTTTTTCTTCTTTTTAAGAGGCATAGAATTCATTTGCTTTAGCATCAGTCTGGCTTCATGAAAGACCAGAGCAGTGAGCCTGATGTGCCTATCTGCTTAGTTCAAAGAGGCCTTTGAATAAGAGGGTCCTTTTCTCAGTTCTCTACAAGAGAATGGGAAGATGAACTTTCTCAGACAATCAATCCTTGTACCTAGATTACATGGCAGGCAACAAGTAGACAGCCTTGCGTCTGCATCACCTCTGCTCATAGCAAAGCTGTTCCCTGCTAACAAAGGAAGCGTCAGGTGGTAATTTCTAGGCATAGTCCTATTATAACTGTATATATATTAAGGAAAGTTTGAAGCAAAAAAACATTCCCCAGCTAAAGTTTCTCAAGCAGACAAGTGAAAAGACTTCATATTCAGTCTCCAAAAGTGGTTTTGCTGTGGCAGCTAATGTCCAGTCTGGCCCCAGTACGTTGGTACAGAATCTAAGTGACATTTCCTCTGCATATGAAGCAAGTACTGATGTCATCATACTATCTGAAAACAAGCAGTGATCCCAAAGTGTCAATAATGTTTACCTTTTTTGTAGTTACATCCTGCAGCTTCATATAGATGTTAAACACTGACTCCCTTGTGAAGGATAGAAAAGCCATCAATGTCTGAAGGTGGAGAGAAAATGGATCCAACATCTATGGAAGGGACAGCGTGTTTAACTCTAGCACATTTCATGCTGCAGATAAAAAGGTTAAAGAAAAGAAGACTAGAACCCCAGTTTTAGTTAGCTGTGAGTCTCCATGGTTTAGGTATTTAATTCCCTCAGTTAGAGATCCTTTGTAAGGATTATTTTATTCTTTAAATCGTTAGTATAATCACCTTTGACTGACCATTACAATGGCAGACCATGATAAATGAATTCCCATTCTACATAATATAGAAACAAAAAAGCTTGATAGAACAGAAAAAGAGGTCCTCAGTCAAGGAAGAACAGGTAGAGAACTTCCACTTTCATGACTGTCACTTCTTTTCTTCTACTGAGTGCTGTATTTCAGTAGTGATTTCCTTAAAGCCTCAACCTTTTGTTCTCTTCATTATTTCCTTAAGAAGTAATCTTGGGATTATAGCATCTGAACTCTTTTTGGATAAAGAGCTTTTGTTTAAATAAACTGCCCCCTTTCCATTAAAATCACTTTGCTGTCATTAATTAAAACTAACCTTTGGAGTAAAATAGTGACTACATCCCAACCTTCTGCTCTGCATTCTGAACTAGGACACTTGCTTTCTTGCAGAAGACTGTAAAGAATGTCGTATTTAACTGCACAATTTTCAGTGTGGTCTTAAGTCTTTGGAAACAGGGATAACTAAACATTCTGATTTTCAAGCACAACTTGCTAAACCTTTTGCAGTCAGTTCCATGAAAGATCTGGGATATAAGGCTCCAAAAGACTTGAAACAAATGTGAAACCAGTTGGAAAATCAGCGAGAAGGCCCCGAAGGAAAATTTGTTCTGTCAGTAGATGCAGTTGCCATGCAAATGCATTAATTTCCTCTGTCAAGAAGTTAACTGCTTTCTAGCCACTATTGTTTTATTGTAAAAACATGCTGCAGAATCCTTGTGAAAATAATTGAGCCATGTGTTCCATAAAACATATTTGTTCTTTTAACACACGGCTCAATTCTCTAGTTGTACTTGAAAGCCCTCTTTATAAACATGAAAACAAACCTTAAATACCATAACTCATGCTTCAACACAAAACCTTGTTCCCAGCTTCCATCAAACCAGCGTGCATTGGAGGCACAAGTAGCAGCATGTCTTACAATGCATGGAGAATGGTCGGTGTGTGGAGAACCCCACACCAAAAATCCACCAGAAAAAAAATGGATGAATGAGCCCTTACTTACATTGAGCCAAATTAGAGAATCACCTTTTTTTGGTTCAGGGGTATGTTCAGACTCACCCTGCATATAACTGGACTTGGCCCTAGTGGAAGCAGAAGGATCCTAAGCAGAAGGAGAAAAATATTTAAAGCAGAATCTCAATTTCATATGCTTAAAAGCTTTGGAGCAGAGAGAAGGATGCACATCATAGGGCTAAGGCTTTGATATCTGGGTGCTGCTTATCAGGACAGTATCTAAACATCACAGATCAACCACTGGGAACATAAGCCTGGGTAAGTTTAGGTAAGTTAAAGATCCCTCCTACAATTCTATGGTTTTTTTTTCCCACCTGCCCTGTTAGAGAGCCTGGCAAAATATTGCTTGCTTTGTCAACGAGAACAGCGAGACACAAAGCCTACATCTCACCAACCAGCTGAGTAGTCTCTAGGAAAAGGTCTGGGATATCCTCCAAAATATGACTGCACTGTGCTCATCACTCCAGTTAAATGCAGATGGCACAGATACAAAGCACTAGGTTCTGAAGGCAACAAAGCAAGGAGAACCATGGCAAAAGGTCCTGGACTGTGGTCTGAAAATCTTTAAGATGGAGGAAAGACTTCTTTTTTTTTCCTCTCTATTCTTTGAAAGGAGTTTATAAGGAAAGGATTAGCAGAGAGAGATCAAGTAATGAATGCAGAAGTCAGAAGACAAAATGAAAAGTATTCTAAGGCGAAGAGGCTTTCTAATTTCCTTCCAAGGTCTCTTTAAACAGTTCAGTTACACAAAAAAACCACCCCAAACCAAAAATCCCTCAACAACAAAAAAAATTTCCAAACCCAAACCCACCAAACATGCAAAACATTTAAACAACATGCAAAACACACCCCCACACCACCCCCTTTCCCTTAAAACCCAAAATGCCATGCCTTGTTACTTACCTACCACCTTGTGACTGGGTTGCTGTAGCTCAGGAGCTGGGGTACCAGATGCTGTTGTCATGAAGTCAGTTCTTAAGCCCTGCTCGGATTTACAGCAGATGCCTCATGCTGCACCAGGGTTTGTTCAGGAAGTTTCCAGTTGTCAAAGTTGTTAAAGAGCAGAAAGCCCAACTGACTTATTCTACAGCAACTTAATGCAGAGTCAAGTAACTTCCCACTGCTATCCTCCTCCAGTTTATTAAAGTTCAGTCACACACCTCAAAATTAATGCCTGGTTTCAGACTCATGATTTCTGAATGATGGGAACTGACCCTGTTGCTGCAGCTCTTGCCCTTGCAAGTGTCTTACCAGAATCCTTCAAGCTGTTCAAAATCTCTCTCAGGGCTAATACCAGGAGAACTATTTTAAATGCCTAAAGAGTAATTTTCCAACTGCTCTATACCTTCCATTTTCTATTAGCTGCATCCTCAAGGATAGTTTTGCATTCAGCTGGGTGAATCACAACTTTCAAATATAGATACTCTCAGAAGAAGCAGAGTGTACTTTGCACCTAGAAATGTGTTTGCAAAATAGAATAGAATCATAGAATCACAGAATCAATAAGGTTGGAAAAGACCTCAAAGATCATCAAGTCCAACCTGTCACCCAAGACCTCATGACTTCTAAACCAAGTGCCAATTCCAATCCCCTCTTGAACACTTCCAGGGACGGTGACTCCACCACCTCCCTGGGCAGCACATTCCAACGGCTAACATTCAGATTCTTTGCTGGGACTTAGCAGAACGTGCAAATATAGACTCATTTATCACAATCTTAAACTCTGGATGTCTCTTTAAATGCTGGGTTTTTTTAAAAGGCTTTAATTCCCCATACCAAGCATGGTCCCATTTCATTCCTGGCAAAAGTGGAGGAAAGATTATTTCAAATTTCTAATTAACATTCTTTCTTGCTGCCTAAGGAGCCCCAGTGGGATTTCTCAGGGTAGTTGGATGGGGTTTTGATTGAATTACAACTGGCCCAATTGCATGAATATTTCATTTAAATATTGCGAGCTGAGAACAGCAATTAACGACAACCTGAATAATAAAAAGCACTACTTTACCTTCAGCCTCTCTTCTCCCACAGATGATTCAAATTAGATGCTTAGTCACAGGTTGGGGAAGGCAGAGAAACTCAAACCAACCCCAAAACAACAGGCAAGCAGGAATCACTACAGGGGAAGAGGAGACGACCACAGTCATCACTCTTGAAGTAAGAAACCCTTGGTCCAGAGAGGTCGATTGTGCATATGACATTGTGGGAGAGCTGCCCTTGTGAAGCAGGACTGCAATCTGGATCTGCCATTTAATTCCATGTCTGACTATAGCCTTAGTTTCTGTCTAGACTCACCTTGGCTAAGTTCATTCTATCTTTTAGTCATGTATTTATTAATATCACTCCAAGGTTTTTCACTAGAGAACCACTGAGCCCACAGGTTCCCTGGGCAAAGTTTACTAATCTGGTTAAAAATTCCAAAACAGGTTGGCCTAAACCCTCCCAGCCTTAGTCATGGGCTTTGGGTGAATCTCCCACACTTACAAATAAGTTCTGGCCAGAGCAATGAGCAGTGCTCCAGCTGCCTGCTCTTCTTGGCTTTATAACTGTGGCAAAGTTCTAGCATGAAAAAAATCTCATGAGAATTAGTCTAAATTTGGGCCAAGTTCCACCATTTCAAAAATATTCTTAGTACTTGATCTAGGTAGCTCCTTGATAGGACCTTGACAACCAGAAAAAATTAAGTTCACTAATGATAATCTTTACTGTTAACTATTAGTGATTCACAGCATGAATCACAAGTTTAAATTGTCCAGTTCCTGATCATAATTGTAGCAGCACAATGACTAAAAGAGGATGGGTTATTAGTAGTAGGTCTCCTGTGTTCCTGTTATGAAGGTTTCAATGACTCTATCAATATCCACACTTTTGAATAAACCCCCTCATTTTGTTCTTACACCAAGAACAGTTCAAGTTAACCTAGCAGAGTGATGCTGGAAAAAAAACTATCCCACCAGAGTCAGCAAAAAAGGACAGGACATAAATCCACAACATAATTAGTCTTCTGCAGCAGCCACAGCAATTTCATACATAATATGGAGTCAGAACAAAGCACCACATGAGGATGGGGCTGTTCAGTCTGCAGAAGGGAAGGCTCCGAGGTGACCTAATTGTGGCCTTCCAGTATCTGAAGGGGGCCTACAGGAAGGCTGGGGAAGGACTTCTCAGGATCTCAGGTAGTGATAGGACTAGGGGGAATGGAATGAAGCTGGAGATGGGGAGATTCAGGCTGGATGTGAGGAGGAGGTTCTTCACCATGAGAGTGGTGAAACCCTGGAATGGGTTGTCCAGGGAGGTGGTTGAGGTGCCGTCCCTGGAGGTGCTTAAGAGCAGGCTGGATGAGACTCCGTCCAGCCTGATCTAGTGTGGGGTGTCCCTGCCCATGGCAGGGGGGTTGGAACTAGATGATCCTTGTGGTCCCTTCCAACCCTGAATGATACTATGATACTATGATGGGCATTACAAGCCTCAGACATGAGACCAAGGGCTTAAGTCCAGCAGCTATGAATGGTGACAGTGCTGTGTGTCCCTCTTCAGACACAGAACCAGCTTTGACTTTGTCTTCTTAGAGCAGAACCATCTCAGGAGCCAATTCTTCCACAACTCAACTTTCATTTGAAAACAATCCAAAATAACATCTAATTATTTAATGACATCATTTATTTACCTTTGAGGCTTCCTTCTTAGTGGCAAAAATCTGTAGATTATAGCAAATAGTAATAACATTTGAAGATCTACATTTATACAGAGGTAATGAAAAAAATTGAAGCATATTCTGCATGTGACTTATTAAATTTGCAGGGGTTTTTTTGTTTGGTTGGTTGTTAGGGTTTTTTTTTGTACAGGATAAACTTCATACTTGGAGTGTGTTTAGAAAACATTTTCCCCCTTAGACAGCTTTTCCTTTGTTTTTAAGCTACTCTCTTCACACTAGAAGCAGTTTTCTCAAATGTACTCTGCCTGAATTTCTGATTCTAGCATTGGTTCCAAACAAATCCAAATCTGAAAGCAAATCTCAGATGAAAATAATATAGCTTGGATCAGAGAAAAAAATCCTCACAATAAGCCATAATATTTTCTGATGTTTAGAATGCAAGCCTGCAAGCTGAGCTCAGTGCTGCTGGGAGTAAACCACAAATTTAGTCTTAAGTGCTGGAAAAAATGAATTTATAAAGTGGAAACTGTAGTTGAGAGCAAAATTGCACATGAGTTAGTTCTCTGCATCAGTAGGCTAAACTACATTTCAAATTACCCTTCAGCTGTAACAGTGATCCCAAACTTTCACCGAAACTAAAAACATTCAGACTGGATTTGGATTATATACCTCCAGAACTCTTTAGAGCAACCTTTAGGGACTGTTTAACTGTGGCATCTCACTGTCATAGTTCCAGGCTGCACCAGAAGCTCTGTTCTTGACCCATCTGTTATCACAGACCAGGACTTCTTCCTTCCATCCTTTCTTTCCTAGGTCTTGAAGCCAGGCTTCTTACACATTCACCATCTCATTTTTCACAGTAACTTCTTGTCACTGGCCGTTGGATTTGACTCTTTTCTGGGGCTCCCTTTGTGCCTCCTCCTTGCCTCACCCTTACAGCCTCAAAGGTCTTCTTGCCCTGCAGCATCTCTGCCTCAAGGGTCATTCTTAGTGAGAGTTTTCTCTCATCTTTGAGCTGTGTTGTCTGTGGAATGTTGCTTTATGCATGTGTGTGTTTGGTTAGTATGTTTAATGTTTTGATGATGTTGATATGATATTAATATCAATATGTTAATACGCCGTAACTATTTATTTGGCAGTTGTACAGTCATCTAAAATGCATATCTAGTCCAATTGCCTAAATATGGCAGCCTGCAAGACAAAGTGCCCTGAAGCCCTGTGTGTGTGCCTTCCAGTTTTACTTGATGTTCCCTAGAATGGGAAGTGTTTATGGTGAAAGAGGCTGTGATGCAAGTGGAACTAGTCTGTACACAAACACTGGACCTGCCCCTCATTGTCTCTGCTCCACTAAATGGTATGCTTCAGTCTCAGCCATTGTTACAATGCATTGAATAGGGTATTATTAAAGTACTTATATAATTCCTTAAAGAACAAAGAGAAACTCTGCTGAACTTTGTGCATAATCTGTTTTCTGGTAGCAGGATGCAAGATCACTTCATGGCAGCCTCCAGGGCCAGAAGAGGGTTCTCTGTAACAAACCTGACAAGGAGCTTGCTTCCTTATCTGATTTCCAGACCTCAGCACAACCCAAGAATGGACCAAGCACTACCCCATTACAATGCTCTTGGACTGTACAACCCCCCATGATTGACAATACACATCTTACTTGTCAGTACAGATATTCAGAGAGACCACATGATTGATGTCCATGGCCTAAAAAGATGCAGTACATTTGTTTTCTCCATTACATTGCTACCTTTCAGAATTTCCCATCAGATTAACAATTTCAGTCAGAAAATAGGATATGTTCTGTTCTCTTCTCTTCCCTTCCCCCAAGGCGAGTTTTTAGCATAACAATCTAACTAAATGGCATTAAAAGAAAAGAAGAAGAAGACAAAGTAGATGTAAGGTTTTCTGTTCCCTTAAGCTAAAGTGACCCAGGCTGCCTTTTAGTCCCTTCCATACTGGCAGAGATCCATAAGGTTTTCTCTGCAGAACAGCTTATAGGCAACTGTGCAGTGTGACTAAATTTGGAAGGAACTTGTCATCATGGCTATCAGCATTCCTGGAAGTCACACCCAGCATCAGAGCTCAACAGTATACAAATATGTGGTAAGACTATTTTCCATCACAGGACCTGGCTCATCATCACCATTAGCCCTCCAACAAAAACCTCACCTGTGTTACTTGCACCAGGCTTCTACAGTCTGTCTGTGTTGTGTGGCTGCTGGTCCAGCTATAGTTTTAATTTTCACTGATCTCTGGGACTGCCAAGGCAGTGAAAACTGGACTGGCAACTCACTCATTCTTTACACACACATCTTCGGTTCTCCATCTGCAGTCCAGACAGCAGGCTGAAGCCCAGTAGACAATCTTCCCAGTCTCAGGTATGTTCATGTCAGCCTCATGATAAACTAAGCAAAGCCCACTCTCTTTTTCCACCCCTCATTCTGTTCTCTTTACAAAGGTTGCTGTCTGAATCCTTCCACCTATAGTTTGTAGAAATAAGCGTACCTCCTGAAGCACTCCTTCAGTAGTACTACAAATCACTCCCACTCTTGAGACAGTTATCCTGCATCAGTTCAGGCTGGAAGGGTGGTTTGTAGTGTCTCCTAGAGACAATAAGCACCATTTTCTGGGTATGCTGCAAGCAGGACATTTTGATCTACCTTTTGAATCTGCAACAGTGAAGAGGAGCTTGAGTTATGTTATCTAACATAGTACATCTGTTCCATCAGTTTGAAGGCAAGCCTCTGGTTAGTAGCATGAGTTTAAATAGATTGCACTGACACTAGCATGAGTTTAAATAGATTGCACTGACACACAGGGTTTTTTTCATGTGACTCTGACTCCTGGGTCCTTTTTTTTTTGTTTCAAATAGAATGAGTTGATGGAAATAAGTGTCAAAATAGTAGCCTGTTGAAAAGGCTGAAAAGCAGGTGATCTGCATTTAAATTTCAGATTAGAAAAGTACACTTGGTACTGTGGGTTGTTGTGTAGTGATATCTGGTTTCTAAAAATCCAAGAATTACAGTTCTTAGATGTCTATTAAACAGCTCAGAGCCATCAGGTGCTGCAGATACTCTGAATGAGAGACAGGTTAAGCAGTACAAGAAGCTCAACACAGTATGGAATCCTTGGCATAAATATTGCTTTAAAGTATTGTGCATAACCACCATGGGAAACATCTCTCCTGAACAGTTGTGAGGATGGGAGACATCTCTGTTGTCGCAGAAGACTGCCCCTCCATCCCAGACAGGTGCATGCATGTGAAGAAAACATGATCCTTCTCTTTGTGGAAAGGAGGAAGTTATGAGATGTTATCCTTTGGGACAAAAGGGATTTAGACACTAGGCAGCTACAGCAAGTGTGCATAGTAGCTAACACAGCCAATGCAGATGGTGTGGGAATGTCTATGGGGAGACTCCCAGACCACACATGGCACCACGAAGACACCTGAACTTGTGTGGTAGTGTTGTTAATTGATTTGTAAGAAGTTCTACTGTATTACTTTCCTGTTTGATTGACAGATAGGTTTGGTAGGAAGAGGATGAGAGAGCCATTCCTTTTCAACAGATGATGGAACAAGCTACCTGGGGGGTTTTATTTCAAGCAGTTTGCTGTTGAAAGTGTCAGACTTTGATTGGTTTCTTTGGCTTTGGGTGATCACTGAGCAGCATGCTGTCTTTGGTGACTATGAAGCTGATTGGCTACCCAGAGAGGCTGTGGATAACCTGTCCAAGGAAGTGTTTAAGGTCAGATTGAGCTCTGCTTTGAGCAACCTGATGTAGTGGAAGATGTCCCTGCCCACAGTAGGGTGTTGGACTTTAAAGGTCCCTTCCAACACAAGCCACTCTGTGATTCTATAATTAGCTCAGTCACACAGTACAAGTCCCCTGATTAACCAGCCTCTCGTAGAAAACTAAAGCCCTAATAAAAAAGAAAAGAAGTGCCTAACAAAGAGAACAAAATGAGTGTTCTGTGTTAAGCCATCTGAGTGTGGTGGGAGTCAGGGGAAAATGTGTTTGCAGAGGGCATGGGGAAACTCAGATAGCAGTAACTGAGAGAGGGAACCACTGAAATGCATTTGCATCGTCTTCTTGCTATTTCAAGTGCTTCTTTCTTCCCTGAAAAGGGGGAGGCTGTTCAGAGCCCTCCATGATGAGCTGCTAAATGAAGTTTTCCTCATGAAAACTAGGGGGGCATGAGGTTGCCACTGACTCACATCCTCAGCTATTGGAGTGTGATTGTGCCCAAGGCCAGGCAGCTGCTGCCTTCTGCCCCTAAGTGGAAAGGAAGCAGTGCCTGTTTTTTAAGGAGGATTTTGACTGAAGCAAAATAAAGCAGATGCAAGACATATAAACAGGTAAATGAAAACGCTCTCAATCTTCTTCAGATTGATAGGTCAAGGAAAATTGCCAAGACACATACCCAATTGCAGCTTAGTCTTGCTGAGAAAAGACTTAATGGGGCAGGAGAAATTGGGACCAACTGGAAACAGGAAGGTTAAATAATTAAGTGAGCAGACTGGATGCTAAATACCTGTTGGGGTAAGGTGAGAGTCCATGTCACATTTCTTTTCTCTTTCAGTCATCCATAGGGTTTTCCTGTCCCTTTCTTCTGCTCTGAGGTTTTACGAAGTAGTGTCATCAGGATACTATATTTGTCCTTACTGACCAGGTTAGCAGGCTCCATGAAGAAGGTCAGTCCCTAGAAGTGCCAGATAGCTTAGTAATGCTCTGTTAAAACTAGTCTTACAAAGAGTGTCAGTTTCTGTGCTGTGTCACCTTTTAGCCTATGTCCATACTGTAGAGGATTTAAAGTATTCTGAGAATGTGCTGTCTGTGCCTTATCCAATGTTTTCTTCACTTCATGGCTCATCTGTCACTCCTGGTTCATCTGTCTCTCACCTGGGAGTGAAGCTCTGCCTCTTCTTTCTCTCATCAATTCTTCACTAACATAAATGGTGAAGTGTGACCCTGAGGCCATGGCAAATAGCTGACCCTGAACCAGGAGTGTCCTAACTCCCACAAGCTGTGACAAAATGCTATGGAGACCTCCATGATATGGCATTATATACAGATAATCAAACTGTAGCTTAAACTTACATCACCAACCAGTATGATTGAAGCTGACAAGACCATGACTGAGGAAATGGCCCTGTGTTATTGACAGTACAGAGATGGTCAACGTGAGAATGCTTCTTGCAAGTATTCACAAGGCTTAAGACCCTCCTGTATCCAATGTAACATATAATTTTTGTGGGTAGCTCCCAGAGGGGCAGGAGAGCTGTTTGTTCTGTAGCTGGTGCCACCTTTTGATGTGGGATTGTCAGAGTTGGGAAGTCTCAACGGTGGTGTGAGTGGGCTGAGGAAGGCAATGGACATTGGTGAGCCTGGGGGAAGCTGGCCAGCTACTTGCACACAGAAGCTGAAATCACAGAAAGGGTTCATTCAGATCTCTGGAGTTGCTGGCATTTAGAAACACTATCTATAGATGTCATTTAATGAGGTAAACACAATGCAGTAAAGAGTTTTAAATAAAATATGAATACCTCCTAGCAAAGTGGGCTGCCCTGATAATTACACAGGTGGCTTATTGGCACATAAATCTTTTGCACTGAATATGCCATTTATTTTTTTCAAATCCAAGAGGTGCAGGCCATTCTAAAACAGAGAGCCAAATTCCCCTTTTCAAGGAGCTGGAGACAAAAGGACAGGAATGAGATAGACATTTCCATGGGGGGAGGCTATTATCTAAGTATAATGGGAAGAAGCTGTGTAACCTCCATCCCTAGAAACATTCAAGGTCAGGTTAGGAGGGGCTCTGAGCAACCTGATTTAATTAAAGATGTCCCTGGTCACTGCAGAACTGTTGGACTACATGACCTTTAAACGTTCCTTTCAACCCAAACCATTCTATCAGTCCATATGCACACACTCAGGGCTCCTCAGTAGTGAAAATATTCCTTCCACTCCAATATAAACATAAGCAGTCCTGAAGCATACAGCAGAGCCCACAGAGCTATCCACAGGAGGTTCAGACAATTCATAAAACACTGGGTAATCTTATATTGCTTCTCTGAAGGACAGCTCACTGGGGTCCTCAGTCTCCTTGTGAACAGCATAGCCATTGTACACCTGGCACAAGAGAGTTCATGGGTCAGAAACGCAGGGGATGCCCTAATGAGTTGTCTGTATTTCATGTCTTGCCTCACAACTCAATCCAGTCATACTACAGCCTTGTCTCATGCATTGTTAGGCAGAAGCAGCCTGGTCACCAGAGTGTCCTTCTGCAGAATTCCTCTCTTTTTTCCATAATATTATTAGAGATATTTAGCTTGTCTTGATATTTCTTCCACCCAGCAAAATGGAGATAACTTCAGGTCACAGGGTATAGAAAATACCTCATTCCTTTCCCTTAATCCACAGTATCTGTGGCAGTACCTTGGCTTCCTCACATAGGTTATTTGATAAAAATAAATTAGTTCTGTCAGAAAAAAAATATGAAAAAGCAGCAACACTGCAATGGAATTTGTGCTTGCAACTGAGGAAGGAGAAAGCAACCATAGCCTTTGGCAGGAAGGCAATAGGTTCTGGGATTTTAGCTGCACCTGAAACCACTGCAGAAGGTTAGGCGAACGCAACTCTTTGGAGGAAGTTCTCCTCTGGATATGAGAGTGGCTCTCTGTTCAAATTCTCCCCCTCAGCATCTTCCAGCCATCCTGAATACACCTGTCTTTTTTGCAGGTGTATTGGCTTTCCAAATCATTATCGTGGCATTTACATTGGAAGCTCCCATAGTTCCCCATTCATTTCTTTATTTGCCTTTTGTGACCTTTTCCCACTCTATCTCCTGGAACTCCTCTTTCTTCTCCTCTGTTGCTATTTTTTTTCTCTCCAAATGGCACTGGTCATCTTTCTGTGCCTAATTATGCTCAAACCATGGCTGTTGCAAAAGCCTTTTTCCCCTTGTATCTCCCACCATCTGGAGCAGACTTTCTCTGTTGTTTCTTTCTGCCTCATTGCTTCTCCATCTATTTTCAAATCTCATCTGAAAACATCTCTGCTCCCATGCCTGTGCCTCTTAATTTCTCTCTCCCTCTGCTATTATGATTTATTTAACTTTGATAAGTACCTTGGGATGCCATTTGTATGAAACAAATTCTACTAGATAAAGCTGTAATCTACAGTCAGCAGAGCTTACCCAAACTATTTTCTTTCCCACTTGGTCTTCAGTAAACAGTAGCCCATCCTGTGCTGATGACAAAACACCATTATGCTGATGACCACCTAGTAACTGGAAAGGGGAGGGATGAAGTGGTGCCTCACAGATTTGTGAGGAACAGAGAGGCTACCCTGAGCCAGAGCTCTTGAGATGGACCACACTTCACCAGGAGTAGGAGCAATCCCTGGGAAACCTGGGTGAAGGCACAGAAGCCAAGTGAAATGTTGTGAGATTGCAAGGCTTAATAATTATCAAGGCTCACTGATTAGCTCTGCTTTTCTCAGATCTCATGTATACATGTAAATACCTGAGGCAGACACCTGGCATGAGGTGCAGATCTGAGGCACAAATGGCTGCCACAAAATTATCTAAGCATTGCTACAAATAGGCTCAAGGGAAGCCAGCTGAGAGGAAAAAGAAGAGCTATAACCTGCTCACCTCTGAAGGGCAAAGCCAGGAGAGGTGCACAGAGAGTAGCTTGATGATATGTGTGGGGGTCATTTTGAGGTCTTCTGACACTTAGTGAGGCAGATGCAAGTTATCGGTGGCCAGTTTATAATGACTTACTTACCTGGACACTAAGTGGTCCATGCTGCACCTCTTATGCTCTGCAACCATTCTTTGGCAGCAAGTGAGGACAGGACAAAGTGATTGGTCATTGGAATGGGCTGCTCAGGGAGGTGGTAGAGTCACCATCACTGGAAGTGTTTAAGAAGAGACTGGATGAGGCACTTGGTGCCATGGTTTAGTTGATTAGATGGTGTTGGATGATAGGTTGGACTTGAAGATCTTGAAGGTCTTTTCCAACCTGGTTAATTCTATCCTATCCTATCCTATCCTATCCTATCCTATCCTATCCTATCCTATCCTATCCTATCCTATCCTATCCTATCCTATCCTATCCTATCCTATCCTATCCTATCCTATCTATTCTTCATCAAAGTAATGTAGAAATTCTCACTCCTGATATTGCCACAACCTCCAGAACATTGACCCCTTTCCTAGGCCAGCCTTCATAGAAGGTGAATGTTTTGTGGCAGGACAGGCACCATACCTTCTATCAGGTATACTGGGAGCAAGAGGAGCCAAGCTGCCTTTGGTTAATCCTAAATTCTCACTGGAAACTTCCACTAAAGGTTAACAAACACCACAACAGGGGAGGCAATGGTACTGTGTGGCTTACAGATTTAGTAGAAAAAAGCTTACTCAGGGGATATGCAGAGCAAGAAACGTTTTGATGAACAGATTAGAAAGTGATTCTGAATAATAACCACTCTTTTGAGAAAATAATATATGTGCTCCTGAAAAAAAAAAAAATAGGAGTAAAAGAGGCTGAATTTATTGAATAAATAATTTGCTATGAATTATTCACTCAGTTTTTGCATTTACAGCTATTAAATTAAAATATTCCCCTATTTAACATCTAGTGAAAACTAATAACAATTAAAGTCAGCAGTGGTGAAACATTCTCAGCAAGCCACACTGAGGATTGCTATGCATCTTATCCACAATGGAATGGCCATTTATTAATCTGCAAACATGTACTGCCTAATTGGCTATTTACAAGCACCAGCCAATCAAAGCCCTGAGATTTACATAGAGATAGGGCAGTTACTTGTCACTGTTGTGAAAAATCTCTTTATTCTGGTCCTGCATGCTGCCCATGCCAACCAAACCACTGCTTGCTCATAATTGTCCCAGCTAGATGCAGGGATTTAACCCTCACATCTACTAAAGCCAGCAGCAAAACTCAGTTGGAATTCAGGAAAGCCAACACTTCACCGCAGGTTTGTGGGAGTTTGAAGGCAGATCCTCCCTTGCCTCCCAGCGGGGCAGAAGAATGATGCTCACACAAACAGATTGCAGAAGTGATGGAAAGCTTAAATGGAAAAGCAGTGACTGTTCTGCAGAAAGCCACAAGTGCAGTGACAAAAGAAGATCCCAAAGCACACCCAGAAGCCTCCCAGCATTTCCTTCTCCCTACCTGAGGGTATACCCCAAACCCTCAGGGCTCTCTCTTCCTCCCCTTCCACTGTTAGGCTAATCTCAGCTGGCCAGATCTTTTTCACCTTGAGCCTTACTTTCCTGTTTCACTGTTATAGTAAGTTAGTGTAACAATTGTATTGCCAAACCATAGAATAGAATAGAATAGAATAGAATAGAATAGAATAGAATAGAATAGAATAGAATAGAATAGAATAGAATAGAATAGAATAGAATAGAATAGAATAGAATAGAATAGAATAGACAAGGTTGGAAGAGAGCTTTGAAATCATTGAGTCCAACCCATCATCCAACACTATCTAATCAGCTAAACCATGGCATCAAGCACCCCATCCAGTCTCTTCCTAAACACCTCAAGTGATGGTGACTCCACCACCTCCCTGGGCAGCACATTCCAATGGCCAATCACTCTCTCTCTGTAGAATTTCTTCCTAATATCCAGTCTGAACTTCCCCTGTCACAGCTTGAGACTGTGTCCTCTTGTTCTGGTGCTGGTTGCCTGGGAGAAGAGACCAGCCTCCACCTGGCTACAACCTCCCTTCAGGTAGTTGTAGAGAGCAATAAGGTCACCCCTGAGCCTCCTCTTCTCCAGGCTAAGCAACCCCAGCTCCCTCAGCCTCTCCTCATAGGGCTTGTGTTCCAAACCCCAGCAAGGGAAAAAAGAGGAAGTGTGAGACCTTGCAGATGGATTTATAGGGAGCAGGACATCACAGGTATGAAATACGCAGCTTCCTCTGTCCACTGACTGGGCTGAACACCTGGGGCACCAGAGGTGCATCCTGTATGGCAGCAGCAGGAGGCACCCAGCCCAAATTGCCACAAGGTTTCACCCCACTCTTTGGTGATAGAAGATGGTTTGACCAAAATGAGCTGTGAGAAAAAGGAAATGTAGAACTGTTAGCCAGTGCCTTTGACCCACTTCTGCTGAACTCATATAGTGGATTCTGTTTAGCTAGCTTTAAAGCTTGTTAAAAAAATTCTTTGGGCAGTCCAATGGCCATCAGCCTCCTCACCCATTCCTGACTCCAAGCAGGGCCGTTGGAGAGCTTGCCAAACTGGGGGCTGCAGTCAAATCTTGTTCAACGACAGGAAAAACATTGTTACAACTTGTGCAGAGGGAAGGCCAGAACGCTTCCAAATAAAATGAGCTTGACTCCAGGGTTTTCAGCGTGCATGCCAGTGTCTGGAAACAATGTGTGAGCCGCAGAGCCCTGCTGGAGCTGCCAGGTGTGCATCTTTGTATACGTGCTGTGGTGCTCCCTGCTTAGCCTGGTTTCACTGCATTCTGAGCTAACACTGAGGCTGAAGGAATTTATTTCCTATAAAAATTTCAGCCTTCAGCTTCCATGTTTATTTAGCTTAAGATGTGGTAATTACCAGCTCATAAACAGGAAGTATACCCTCTGGTACTGAGCTACTTAATAAAAGTTTATTGGATAGCATTGACCATAACAATAACTAAAGCAGATATATAGCCCCATTAAATGAGGTTTAGTCTTCAACAGTCACCAGTCTATCTAGCAGCTTTACTGCAAGCTTTATCCCATCTCTTCTGTGCTTTACAGCCTTTTGTTCTCTCCTGCTCCTTCTTCAGGTCCTGGTACTTTCTGTGGTGCTGTTACAACAGCACTTTAGCTATCTAAAAATACAGCACTAATAAAAGTGCCGTGAATAAAGAGAACATAAGCTCTCCCTTCATCATTCCAGTTTCTTGCCTTGATCTCTCTAACCACTTCACGTTCCCCTTGCTGGGTACTTTTTTGCTTAGCAACCATCCTTTCCTTCAGAAGCAAAATGAAAACACTTTTCTTGTTGATAGATGCAAAAGGTAATTGCTGTAATCGTCAGTTTGGACCACATAATCTGAAAAAAAAGAGCACAAAGCAGTACCTTATTCTTGCCAAACCACAGCAACTAGATATCTAAATGGTTCTGAGGATCACAGATTTCGTTTCTTTCCACTCAGTTCCTCATTTTAAACAGACAAATCGTTTTCCCCATCCATAAATGGATTGTGAGGATAAATACATGGAAATGATGAGATAGTCAGGTACTGCAGTTAATAGGATCAAGAGACTGCAGTTTGATTTGTTATCTTGGATGGTTTGTTGTGGGGGTTTTTGGTTGGCTGTTTTTTGGTTGTTTTTTTCTGTAGCTAATATATTCTTCAGTCAAATAGATTACTTTTTCTATGAAAGCTTCCTCCTAATTGTTTTATTAATGTTTCACAACCTGAAATAGAAGTCTGGATCCCTTATATGTTCTTACTATCGTACTTGGAAGCTTTCCGAAGTCATATGAGTAAACCACTTCTGTCTTTAATCAGTTTTCATTAATGTACTGCAGCAATGAGATCTGTTAATTGGTTTGCTGTTTTGCAGGAAAAAGATTTGAGGGTTTTTTTGCATCTTTAAAGGTGTTTCCTTCCAAATTTTCAAACAATACTTTTACCACTGTATCGTGTTTAATTGGCACCAGGGTATTTTGTTTCATTTAGTCCGACTTAATTTGGTCTCCACTTTGTGAAGACGATATTTCCTTTGTTTAAACTCACATTTGCTTAGTTAATTTTCTTTACAAGTATCATGTTGTTGCACATTTTGACCAAAGCTCTATTTTTATTCTCTGAAGAGTTCCAGTCTTCCACTTATTCATAAATGTCATTAGCTTCTGAGACAAGTAGTATCTCAGGTCTCAATATATCATTTTAGACAGAGCTACTAGAACTAAACCGTAGCTAGAGGGGATACACCATTTGTGCAAAGAGCACTATAATAGCTTCAGTAGTATTTTCTAGTCCATGCTTCATGCTCCCCCATGTCTAGCTTGGCTTTTATAGATGACTGCTCAGTGGGGATAAGAATTCTTCACTGGACTATCCACGGTGATGTTCAGATGCTCACAGTTAGGTGGTTGTATTTTATTTATCCAGCAGCTTCTTCTGACCATCAGTGGATTTTCTGGCTCTGATGTTGAGTGAGCATATCCACCTCTCTCTGCAGCCTCCAAGTGCAGCAGGAGAGGATGAGAGATTGTCAGCTGCAGATTTTTTGGAACAAGAAAATCTGCTAATTACATTGTTTGCACTAGACCACCAAAGAAAAACCCCAAAACAAAGCAGCCAACAACACAAAGCTGAACTCTTGCTCATAAGAAGCATTAGGAAGGGGGGGGGGGGTGTCAAAGAGTTCATTAAGGCAAAGTAATATCCTAAATAAAGCTAATGCACTCTCTCTTGTTCCAATGAGCCTCATGAATAATGGATAAACAAAGCTTCATCTGCTTTAATTAATCTCGTTTCAAAATTAACTTGACCCAACACAAAATTAGCAGTCAATTTAAAGCGTTAGTTGCTCAACAGGTTCAGGATATACAAAGAGACTGGGTTAACAGAAAGTGCTGCCGACAGCAAAGGGCAATATTTCATTCCCCAGAGCAAAAAGCCTGGTTAATTAATACACAGCTAAGGTGGGGGATACATTTCCTTTGCTGAAAACGACGTTTTGTTTGTAAATTTGACTCTTTGGCTTGGATCTTTCTTGTTTCAGAAAAATTCCTGAATTTCCTCTAATAGATATGCATTCTCTTTTGGAGAGTCCTGCTTTGATACTGAACAGACACTGCTTCCTTTTTTTTTTTTTGACACAGTCCTTCTTCTGAAACACAGAAGTGGCTCAGGGAGACAAAACTCCGCCTACCTGCTGTGCGGCAGATGCCCATCCTTGGTGTGACTTGTCCCTCCAGGTGGGAGACTTGCTGACACACAAAACAGCTGCCAGCTTCCTGTGTTTTAAAATATTTGTGAAATTCTCTTTCTCTGTCATCAGGGAATAGAAATGAAAAGCAACCCTGTGGTTTGAATCAGCTTTGGAGCTCTCCTCAGCTTGCATCCCACTCAGCAAAACTCCTGCGGCTGTCCTTCCCAGCAGCTGAGGGATCCTTCAGTACAATGATGGCTCAGCTGTTTGCCCAGCCGTGTCCTTGGCATGAACAACCTAGGCAGACTGTAAATAACATAACCTTTTTTATGTGTATAAAGGATTCACTAGCCAAAAAAACCTCATAGCCTACCTTCAGATTAGCTTTGCCCCATAACACAGGCACGAAACTGTTTCTGTTCAGAGAGTAAAAGACCCAGTAGTTAAACTGGTTAGGGCTTTCTGGCATTGAGGTGATGAACTACCTAATGCATACAGAAATTGAGTGCTAAAAAGTATTAGTGCTGAGGAGTATCAGTGGTAAAAAGTTTCAGACATTTGTCAAGTTGGCATTAAAACTCATTTCTCAGCTACTCACTCCCTTCACTGGCTTTGTGCTGATACAGAAGATTACTCTTTACTAGTTAGAAAAAAAACATCCAAACCAACATTTCTTCTTGCTCGTGCCATGCTCCTGTTATCAGGTATGCAGCTTTGTAGGGGCTTGGCTTTGCAGTTGTATGCGGTGCAACCACTGCTATCTGAGCCCTTGCTGTATGGTGCCCTTGAGAAAAAGGGGCTGATTGCATCCTTTAAATGCCTTCGTGCAGTCGATCTCAATCTTTGGTGATAAAGTCTGAAGGAAAGCTGAAATTCACAGGACTGAATTGCTTTAGATTATGGGTGTCATAAGTAAGCACTCAGGAATGACTTGCTCTTGCAGATAGATCTAAAAGAAATACTTGAAGCTGATGAACCCTTATTTACCCTGATGTTTTGGGGGAAGGATTTAGGTGAATGAGATAATATTATGCTAGTGCTGGTGGACTGCAATAATAAATCAATGGGGTTTTTTCATAATTGTTTTGGCATACAAGCAGATGGTTTTCCTATAAGCAAATATAAGTCAAAATTTTCAGAGTAATTGTCACAAAGAGTTAGAATCCTCCAAGGACTCAAGAAAGAAATCTATTTGCATTTTAAAAACCTCACAAACACAAACTGCTTCTGACTCTCTTCTCCCAAGTAATTTGGGCAAGAAATAGTCTGAAAGAAGTCTGAAGGAATTTAAAATGGCTGTGAATTTGACTTAGTTTGAACACCATCTCAGTCAGCTGAAATTAGAGAGGCAATCTTAAAACTCTTTGAGCACCTGTTTTTGGATGGTGTCTTCCTTTAAAGCTGTATCAACTCATTCCCATCTCCAAAAGAGAGCTGGCAGCTGTTGCTGTTGTTTCTAATACAGCAGTCCTCAGACTGTCTACTCAACTCCAAGTTTGTATGCAGACAAACTCCTCACCTAGGAGAACCCTCATGATAACTATCTAGTTCATGCTCTCTGATACAGCCAAGGAGGTCCCAGCTGAAAAACTTGTCTTAAAATCACAGAATTGTTTAGGTCAGAAGGGAATTAATAATTGTTGTGGTCCTTCCCTGGACCTTCTCTGACAGGGCCATATATATCCTCTACTGAGGGCTCCAGATGCAGTACTCCAGGTGTGTTACCACCAGAGCACAGTAGAGGAGCAGAATCATGTCGTTTGACTTGCTGTGGTGCTTCTTTTGATGCAGCCTATGATACCACTTGCTTTCTGGGCTGCAAGCCAACCTTGCTGGCTCATATCCAGCTTTTCATTCACCAGTATTTCCAAGTCCTTCACAGGGCTGATCTTAGTCCCTTCCTCCCCCAGTCTGTATAGATACCGGCTGTTTCCTTAATCCAGGTGTAGGACCTTACACTTGGCCTTGTTGCACCTCGTGAGGTTCACACAGACCCACTTCTCAAGGTTGTCCAGGTCTCTCTGGATGGCACCTTGTCTCTCAAGAGGGTTAACCTCACCACTCAGCATGGTGCCATCTGCAGACTTGCTGGAGGTGAACTCAATCTCACTGCCTATGTCATTGATGATGATATTAAAAAGTACATTGACACTGAACCATTGAGTACTAACCTCTGGATCATAGAATGGTCCTGGTTGGAAGGGACCTCCAATGGTTATGTAGTCCAACTCCCTCATTACCACCATCAAAAAGATGTTGCTAGGGAAAGGGAAGTCAATGGCTTTTTCTTCATAGATTTATGGAACAGAAGATGTTAGCAAGCCCAGCTGTGTTCTTCTTGACACACACACACACACATACATGTAATACTCTATACTATGTAATGTTTGCTTGTTGATTTATGTGCTTGTAGCTGGTCCCTGAAGTTTTTCCATCTAGAGAGGGGGTCCTCATCTGCATGACTGCAGTTGAGAGGAATGGAGCATATTGGGAAGAAGGAATGTGTAAGAAAGGCCTCTTCTCTAAACATCAGACAGTGTGTGTGGACAGCCAGTCCCAGTGGAAAATAAAAGGACTGCTCTATCTTAGTCAGCTATCAGAAGGCTATTGCAACAGCCAGTGATCAGCAATGCACAAAGAACCTGTATTCCACAATCAATTGTTTTAAATGAGGAGCAGCTTCATATCCATTATCCCAGCTCTGTCCCACCAAAATGTTCCCCTTCCCTGCAGCAGAACTAGCATAGCAAGTGAAACAGTGTGAATAAGTGCTTCTCTACAATGATGGTCTCATGCAAAATATCCTTCAGCCTTGCTTAGCAATGTTCAAGATTCTCAGGATGCCAGTGAAACAGGAGTTGACCCTACTTGGCAGAGCATCCTCCACACTCCCTCCCTAGGAGAAGGTAATGACACAGCTTAAGGACTCAGCTGGTGTTTGCTAATGGTGTCCTCAGGCCATGTTTAAAGTGACCTTCAGGGCACACTCAGTCTACCACTGTTTAATGATGCAAAATCATTAGCCTGTAAGAGATCTCCAAGAACAGAGCCTCAGTTTGTCCTGCACTCACTAGGAGCTCACACAGTTCAGTAAGCATTCACCTAGGTAACATTTTCTGAACCTCTGCCTTTTCCTGGCAAGAGTGTCAAGGGTACAGGAGGAGATTGTGTTGATCTATTATTTGAGAGGTTTAGAGCCACCTGGAAAAATCAATAGCCTTTTTCAAAGTCCAAAGGACTTTCAATCTGGGTACTTACAATGGGTTTCATAGATGCAGTTGTCTGTAAATGGCTCGCTTTGAAATAGGCAGTTTTGATCTATTTTTGATGATTTATCCAAACCTGAGGCTCACTGGAGATTTTAGTGCTGTGACATCTGACTTCTTCACCTCATCATTATCCCTGAAAAAGCAGATACTAATAACTATTGACAGTTGTCACTTTGCCTTTATTTTTAAGTGCCTGAGTGGAAGCTTTCAGGCTCATGAACAAGGTAATAGCACTAGATGATCCCTTGCCAGAGTCTGTGTGCATGGTTAGCCTGCAGCTAATGAAAGATAAGTTGAGCTTTTCCTCAATATGTGAAGGCTGAGAGACTGCACATTGACTTGCATTTGCCACAGGGCAGGAATATGCATGAACAATTACTGTGACAGCTAATGAACAGTTCAGGCACCTTTTAAAAGTTGAGGGGAGGAATACAGCGCATTCAGAAAAGGAGGCTCCTAACAACTGCCCCAGATTGGTCCCCTTCTTTTGGTTTCAGGTCTTGATCATGCATAACTGGCCTAAACCTTTGTTGACAAGAGGTCACAGTCTCAAGCTGCACCAAGGGAAGTTTAGACTTGAGGTGAGGAGAAAGTTCTTCACTGAGAGAGTTGTTAGCCATTGGAATGTGCTGCCCAGGGAGGTGGTGGAGTCACCATCCCTGGAGGTGTTCAAGAGGGGATTGGACGTGGCACTTGGTGTCGTGAGGTCTGTGGTGACAGGTTGGACTTGATGATCTTTGAGGTCTCTTCCAACCTTGGTGATTCTGTGATCACTTATTTATACCTATCTTGCATCTCTCTGTTAGCATATTTCTCTGGGTTCTATGGTTATTGCCAGCCTGTTAAGGCCACTCCCTCTGAGCTTTTCTGAATTAATTTGAAGTCTTTACTGTCTTCTTTTCAGGATACTCTTTCTCCCAATAACAAGTAGTGGCTTCTCCAAGGCTCATCAATTGTTTTCATGCAAAATTTTGTAGTTAAAATAACACTGATATCGCGAATGGCAGAGCTTAGGTGAAGTTCTCAGAAACAGAGTTGTCTAAGGTTTTGAGGTAGTGTAGGGATTTCCTGGGGACATTTTGGGTATACAAGGAAAAAGAGGGTGGGGTGCTGGGGGTGGACAAAATGAGGTTTAAAGAACTAAGCCAAGGTTTTTCTGGTGCATGAAGGACAAACCAAAGGAAGAAGCCACTTCACCTTCCATGGGTGGCTGACAGGAAGGATTCTGTCGAGAGGGTCACTCAAGTTGTTCATAAACTCCGCATGGGACTGTAAGAATAAATTCTCTGGTGGTCTACCTGCCAAAACTGGCATCTTTTGGTGGGCTTTTTATTAGGCTAAATAGCAGCAGAAATAACCCATGAAAGGCAGGCGGCAAAAGCAATAAAGCTGTGGATAACTTGAATGCAGAAAAGCTAGGTGAAGTAAGAAAGAGAAAACTAAAAGCCAAAGAAGTTGGTGTATTTGATAAAATGTTACACATTATTTTTACTTTTACCACACTTGAGGACATGTCAAACACCTGAGCAGTGCAGCAGACCTCCAGCTGGACAATCTGGCAACTTGTCCTTGTCTAGGACAGACAGAAGTTTCAAAAGTCGTTTGGGTTTTGGACCCATGCCACTTTACTCTGATTCCTTCTGGGAGGACAAAGCAAGTGACTGACAAGGTTGATAAGACTTTGATGTTAAATCCTTGCAATTTTGCAGCTTCTCCTGGTGATATAGCACTGTGTTTGCTCGCACATTGAGCTGCTAAGTCAATCACCGAGCCCGAGCGTTGTTAACAACAATTTGTCAGGCTTTTTGAACTCCTTGATGCTATCACTAAGACAAGACAGAGAATAATGTCTAGTCCTAACTGATGAAGAAGGGGGAAGATCTGTAGATGCTGATACATCAGCAGATACAGTACATTGTGTCTCTGGACAAGACCCTTCACCAAATGAGCAGATCTTGTGCTCTGGTGGATGATAACTGCAATGCTTTCTCATTCATGATCTGGAAATTCCTCCCAGCATAGAAACAAGCACAAAATTAGAACACCACCGGCAGCTGATGTTTGAACATTCACTTACTGCAGTTAATGCAGTTGTTTCTAGTAGAATTCTTTCAGGATGTCCTATTCTAGATTCCTGATTCTGTAGCTTGTTACATTGATTTGATGTGATGATATTCCATTTTCAAGGTCTGAAGTCCATATCTTGTAACTAATTATCACCCAGTCTTCTTTGCTGACCTTAGCACTGTAGTCTTTGGTTTAGCACTGAAGATGTTAACACTTTGCTCCTCACTAGTTCCTATTGACAACTACAATATCTGTTCTCTCCTTGTTTCTCCTGCTCAGTATAATCTTATGAGTCTTTGTGCACTGAGTCTGGCTGGGATGGAGATAATTTTCTTCATAGCAGTCTGTATGGTGCTGTGTTTTGGATCTGTGATTAGAACAGTGGTGATAACACACCAGTGTTTCACTATTGCTGCAGTGCTTGCATGATGTCAAGTACTTATCTTCTTCCCACTCCAGCTCCTGCAGTGGGTAGGCTGGGGTGGCTAATGAATTGGAAGAGGACACCTGTCATGCCATGTTCAGAAATCAAAGCTCAACGAGAGAGAAGGGGAGAAATGGAAGAATGCTTCTGTGATGTTTATCCTTCAAAAGTAGCTACTGGCTTGCAGAGGCTCTGTTTTCCAGAAACATATGTCTGCTGCTGGGAAGTAGTGAACCAATTCCTCCCTTGCGTTGCTTGCACTCACACCTTTGCTTCACCTGTTAAACTATCTTTATCTTGATCCACAAGTCTTCTCACCTCCTTTCTGTTTTCTTTCTGTCTCACAGGAGACAGGAGTAGCTGTATGTGTGCTCAGAGTCCACCAACAGCACCATGTAAATGCCATCTCCTCATAGAGACCAGCAAATGTGCTATTCAAAATGCACTGTGCATGGCAGTTGATTGCATTAAGTTGTCACAAGTGCAAGCTGGTAAGGCCATCTCCTGATCTCCTTTGGTATTTTGGCACCTCAGATTTTGTTTTCACATTTATGTGTCCTGGATGATACATGAGTCCATGACTGATGGTCACAGGAAGCAGCTCAAGCTTTCAGAGTTATCTAAAAGCAGCTTATCACACTCTACTAAACCAAGTGTTCACTAATAGGTACACTAAGGTCTCCTCAGAGCCTTCTTTTCTCCAGGATGAGCAACTCCAACTCTCTCAGCCTGTGCTCCAGCCTTCTAATCATTTTTGTGGTTCTCCTTTGGTCCTTGGTGTTGAGGGCCTAACATATGGTTTGCATTCATAGAGAGAAGAGTTTGAAAAATTATTCTACTCTGCTGATATTCTTGATTTATTGTAGCACGAGCTATCTAGCAGGGTCAAATAATCAGCAAAATTCAAATTCAGTGATTTTGCGCTCCCCAAGCTGGCAGTCCCCTCCTTCAAATTCAAGCTTGGAAATCAATGAATGAAATACCAGATTGAAGGCCTGGGAAAGGAGCGATTCACTTTTGATATCAAAGCTGGAATTTAGCAAATTGATTGCATGCTTCTGTACCTTTTAATTTTTTTTAACTTAGGCCATTTCTGTGGAGATCCCACGAGCATGTAGGACACTGACTTTATCTTTTACATACTCATGAATCCTTCTCAAGGTTGTTTTCTTTCCTGGCCTCTGTGTTGAACTGCACATCCTTCAGATTTCCTGCACAATTTACTACTTTGACTAAACCAAGAAAGAATGTTTGTAAGTATCCATGAGATAAACCACAACCACAACAGATCCAAGCATCAGTGCCCTACTGATGTCCCTTAATTTTCACTGGGCCACTGTGGAGTTTTCTTTACTTTGGGGTGCATCACCAGTCTTCAGTGCTATGTAGAAACCTATCTTCCTTGTGACTCCTCCAGACATTCACTTCTGAGGTCATAGTCCAAAAAACCCTCTTGTCATTCTAGAGGCATTTCAACCTCTTAAGCACAAAGGGTGCACAAGTCCTTCATAGGCTACAGTCTTCAAAGTTCTATTCCCAAAAGAGTTCATGAATACATTCAGAACTGTTATCTTGGTGCTCACAGACTTAAACATTTTATTTGTTTTCTTTTTTTCCCCCATTACCTTATTAGTATCTTTTGTGTGACTCAAGAGTAGGGGAGCTTGCTATTCTGTTCACCTCAGAACTACTTGTCAATATTAAGACTACCTCCTTTCCTGGTATCTAACACATCATATCATCACGTGTCTACCTCCATGAGTGTGCTTCTGGCTGCTTGCCTGCCTGTCTTTGATGTGTTTAGCACTGAAACTGCTGGGTGGGGAAAAAAATAGTGTTTGTTTCAAACTGCCTGGCACCAACCTTGTCAGGCCAGGCTCCAGCTGGCTATTGCAGTTACCTCTGTTCTGTGTTTTGGAACATGAAAGCATCCCACACACATTAATTACATCTAAGACAAATAGCCAGAGGCAGTGCTTTCTTACATGGTCCTTGCAGACCAGGCATAATAGTTTATCAACTAAGAGTCTCTTTGGGAATAGTCCAGTAGGGATTTACTTATTACTGTGATTGCATTCACAACACTTGAACATGGCACTGTTCATTCACTTCAGATCTCTTTGGGATATGTACCATGCTATTTGGTGATAAATGGGTGAATCTACAAGAGGCAAAAAGAGAAGATTTCCCCCTGCAGCTCTTGTCCTAAAATGTGCTGATCTAAATAAGTAATACACCAGCATCATTGCTTTGTGCCATGCTCCAGTAATGTAAATATTTTGGAATAAGTTTGTCTGCAGTGAGCCCTGGCTGGATTGTTTCCTATTTTGCTTATATTCCAGGGTGCAATGAGGAATTTCAGCCAATCTAACCCACAGTGGGCTTTCTCATATGAGAGCCAAGAGCCATTTGGGAAAAGCTTTGGATAATGTATCTCAAATGCATAATTGTGAGAGGGCTCCTAGTCAGACAGGTGTAATTGTCATCAGAACTCCTTGCAAGAAGCAATCCCAAAGACGACCAAACACCTTTGAAACTCAGGGAAGCTGGATTTTATCAGTTACATTGTTAACTCAGTGACTAGGAAAAACAGCCTAAAAATGTTTGGACACAACCACCTCTCTGATCACTGTGATTTTGCAGGGCAGGAACTAGCTCCAGTGCTTGGTTTCAATCTGCACAATCACTTCTGTATTTACAGCTGATTCTGCAGTATTTTCTGGTGCCTGAGAAGTGTCTCTTTCCATCACGTCTGACACCTGTCTGTGACTCTTTCCCATGTTCCTCTCAGCTGTCTCACTGTCTCTCCATGAACTCTTTCCTGTGAGCCCTATTTTCTTTACCTGCCATACACCCCAGTGTAGATCAACCCTTCCACATCCCTGTTCTCTCAGAAGGCTCCACCTAACTTATGTTCCTACTTTTTGAGTGGGCACAAATTGCAAGCTTTGGGCAAACTGTATAAAATGCTGTTACCATTCTTGGCTAGGTTTTCTCTTTTGGGCTGTGTCTTGATTTTGGTTCTTTTATTCTATAGTTTTTAACTCTGCCCTGGGGGTCTTATTAGCTGTCAATGACCAAGAAAATCACAAACATTGACAATATTGACAAAGAGCATAGAACCATAGAATCAATAAGGTTGGCAAAGACCTCAAAGATCATCAAGTCCAATTTGTCACCACAGACCTCATGACTACTAAACCATGGCACCAAGTGCCACATCCAGTCCCCTCTCGAACACCTCCAGGGCCGCAGACTCCACCACCTCCCTGGGCAGCACATTCCAATGCCTAACATCTTTCTCTGTGAAGAACTTTCTCCTCACCTTGAGTCTAAATTTCCCCTGGTGCAGCTTGAGATTGTGTCCTCTTGTTCTTGTGCTGGTTGCCTGGGTTCTACAGCTTATTCAAGCGCCCATTCACTACTTCAGGTTGAAGGCATTAACCAGCATGAACCCATGAAGGAAAGAGCTGTGTATTTCTCATGACCATGCACAGATCTGAGGAACAGTGTTGTTCCTGGCAAGGAACAGAAAAACCCTCAGTGGAATCCTTAGATCTTTATTTTTAATTATTTTTTTTTCTACTCATGAGTTTTTACAATTTCTTTCTTGAGACAGATGCAGAAGTTGGGATCATTACATAAACCACCTTCTTAGAACAAGAGGAAAAGATTGGTGTAAGACTCTTGCAGACACCCTTTTCTGTCTTTAAACTGGTCTTTTGGCAAAGACTTTCTTTAGATTACTATTAATTCTAACCCTTGTTGTAGAATCCTCCCCAAAATAAATCTTTGTAGTAGCTTGTGGCCCTACTGTGCTCACTGGAGACTGTGTTTCAGGTGTTCAAGAGGGGATTAGGTGTTCAAGAGGGGATTGGACGTGGCACTCGGTGCCATGGTTTAGTCATGAGGTCTGTAGTGACAGGTTGCACTTGATGATCCTTGAGATCTCTTCCAACCTTGGTGATTCTGAGATTCTGTTTCCTAGTAACCAGCATCCCTGGACTGGGAGCTCCTGCACATTTTTCACTATATTTGGAGAAGGGGGGGTGGGGGAAAATCAGTTTTATTCAATAAATTGATTCTGACAGCGAAAGTGACCTAAGCGTCAACCAGGCAAGCTAGGCAAAACTGTACATACTGTTTCTATAAAGCCAAAATGAGGAGGATGACACAGGAGTAGTGTGTGGAGAAAAAGCTAAAAGGAATGTCAATTATTTGGAGGTAAATATTTAAGGCAGTAGTTTTCCAAAAGGACAAGACAACAGGACCTTGTCTTAGAACTGAAACCCTGTTATGGTGTTAGCAGGAACACGTTGTGAAAGGCAGTTTTCAAGAGAGTAGTGAAATGTACTTCACAGTCAGAATAAAACATCTTCCCAAGCTCTGAAAGCTGTTCAGATGGACATTGCAAATGTTTTTTCTTTTTCCTTTTCCCCTGTCTACCCTGTAAATATTCCTGTGAGACTGAAAATGCAAATTTCAAAGGCAGTCTTATAACTAAGACATTGACTGATGGCTTTGCTTTTTCATCTCTTGGGTATTGCCCTTGTTTTGGTAAGTAGGTGGAGGTTCTGCCGAGAAGTGTAGATCATCTCCCTATTCCTCCTGGTGGAGACAGTGGGAATCTGAGTCTAGGGTTTCGCAGTGGGACAAGATCTAGGGCAATCATGCAAGAATGTTAAACCACTTCATTTACTCTAGCTTAAGAAACTGACCAGGTAATTTTGATGTGTCTCAAATGATTAACTATGCCTTCCATCAGAGAAAGCCATTAAACTGCAAATTTTGGAAAGAGAGGATCTCCACTGTTTGTTTTTACCGTATCAAATGGAACAAGATTGTAGGCACAACTTGACATCTTACATATGATTCCTACTTACATACTCTGGAAAAAAACCCCAATATTATTGCTTCTTAGAATTATTTTTGCAACTCTACTTTATACCTGGACCAATAAGCTTTGTTTCAGAAGTTATTTTTCCAGACATTTTCTCCCCTCTAAAATGGAAGTGTGTCTCTGCACTGAATGTGCATTTCAGTTCTCTAGCTGAATTGGTCTTTATTGTTGCATGTACAGAAGTTAAAACTGTGAGTAGCAATTCTTATATTCAATTCCCCTTAACTTTGGGATTGTTTTCTAGTTATATAAGGAGTGGCCACTTGAGAGGAGAAGTTTAAGTTAATCTGCCTTTGGATAACAAACTATCACTACAGATAATACAGATGGATCACCAAAAAAACCCAACCCTGACTGCTTTATACAGAAAGAAAAGGCAAAAAAAAAACCAAAATCCAGCAGGGTTTGCATTCAATTCAGTCAATTCTACAGCAGGGATTCTCAGTCTATTTTGTATTGTGTTCCTGTTTTGCAGATGAAAGATTACCTCTGTTGCAGTGAGTCCTAATAGATGCTCTTTCTGTCATAGGAGGTGCTATATAAGGCAAATGCATTGTTTTAAAAGCAAGCAAACAAACAAACAAACAAAAAGCTCTTTGAAAGCAGAGACTAAACTTCAACTAGAATACATGTGTCTCTGATTTACTCACTGTCCTACAAGACCAGAACTGCCTCACAGTTTACCTCAGACTCATCTTCAACCAAACCAGGAACCCTTGTACTAATAGAATCATAGAATCAATAAGGTTGGCAAAGACCTCAGAGATCATCAAGTCCAACCTATTACCTAACACATTATGACAACTAAACCATGGCACCAAGTGCCATGTCCAATCCTTTCTTGAACACCTCCAGGGACAGTGAGTGCACCACCTCCCCTGGGCAGCACATTCCAATGGCCAATTACTCTTTCTGTGAGGAATTTTCTCCTCACCTCCAGCCTAAACTTCCCCTGGTGCAGTTTGAGACTGTGTCCTCTTGTTCTGGCACTGATTGCCTGGGAGAAGAGACCAACCCCCACCTGGCTACAACCTCCCTTCAGGTAGTTGTAGAGAGCAATAAGGTCTCCCTTGAGCCTCCTCTTCTCCAGACTAAGCAACCCTAGCTCCCTCAGCCTCTCCTCTCAGGGCTGTGCTCCAGACCCCTCCCCATAATATGAATATAAGGAACAGTTCCCTTAGCAGTGAGCTTGATTAGCTCCTTCAGAGAAACATGGAAGCACATGATGAAGACAGCTCTTGGGAATTTCCAAGAGGTTTTGGAATTAGGATATATGGACAGATAAAAGACTACAGAGTACATAAACACCCTTTGGCAGCTCTCATCTTTAAGGTCCTTCAAAGCATAGTGCTTCTGCTAGGGTCACAGATATGTCTACTTCTCCTGACATTATATCTCTGGGCTGAGTAGGGAACAGTTCTACAGAAGTCAGGCTTGTCATTTTTCCTGCTCACAAGTGCTGGACACTATGGAGTCACTCAACTGAAGTGCCATCTATGAAGAAATTCCAGAGAAACTCTTCCAGCTTCCCAGGCACATTTCTAGCACGCAGCAAAGAATGCTCCAGACCTTCAGTGGGATGTTCAGCAGGTAGCAAAGTGCTTTCTACTTGAGGCTCAGAGCAGAGGGAGAATTGTATCTAGGTGGCCTGAACAGTCTGCTTCCCTCTGCATGCAAAGAGCTGTCATGCTTGAGTACAGTCACTGCCATCTGCTGCTGGGTGCATATGTCCCATTTGCTGGTCTGGTGATCATTGATCACTGATGAGAAAACTTGGCCAGAGCAGCTACTCAGGGGAGAAAGCCAAAAATGTCATGCAGGCAGCCTACATCTGTCCATGCTTGGGGACGGCACTGTGAGCCAGGCTGAGAGGCCAAAGCACAGGACTAGACAGGGCTCCAGGTTGTTACATTACTTCTCTTTTCCTGTGTTTCCAGAGGTTAATGATTGTCACAGCCTTATGTGTTATGGATATGTAAATTGCTGTTGGCTAAAAGGCAGCAGGAAAAGGGGAAGATTGTCTTATTGTTTTGCAGCTGAAACAACATTTTTGACAGCTCACAATTCACTTCTACTTCTTGTGACTCTCTTTGACTTTCCTCAGTCTACTGGGTAGACTTTTGATCCAGCCATTGAACAGAATCTCTCTTTTCAGCAGGCTGAGAAGCACACTGGCATATCCACTTAGTCATCTGGAATCACAGTTTCCAGCACATGGAGCAGTGTGCTAAGCTCGGTGTATCACTGTAGGAGAAGAATTAAAAGGAAAAGAGTTTAAGTGAGAATGCCAGTTTTCTGCTGTCATGTATTCTTCCACTGCACTACTATGAGATGCCTAATCCCTGTTTATGCATCAAAGACCAAATAATGAAGAGATGCCACCCAGCATTCCAACACACTACTAAAAACACCAGCCCTGTAACTTCATTGTGCCTCAGTTTGCCCGGATGAGAAAAGGAGGATGTGTCCACAATTAAGCTTAATGTATTCATCTTTTAAGTGCTTGAAGAGCTGCAGAAGAAAGCTCTTTGATTGTTTGAAAGTTCTGAATGATAGAATTACAGAGAATGTTATTTGATTTCCTAATCTCCTACTTAACTATGGAATTTGTCCTTGCACTTCCTCCAGCAAGTCCATAGCTACTTGATTACCTGGAGAGTACTCCTAACAAAGGCTATTGAATGTGATTTAAAATCTGCAGATTTCAAATCTGCAGATCACCAGAGACTCCAGCATATTTCTTCTATAAATACTTTAGGGGTAAGTAATTAATCAGTTAAGTGGAAAATGGTTAAGGTTTAATTACCTTCATTTCATGATGCCTTAAAAACGTCCTTCCCAATCTGATTTTTATTTCACCTCAGAAGTACAATTATTATGTATTAATGCTGAAATTTCTTCTAAATGATGTGTGGATATCAAAAGAGGCTGTTACTAGGTGATTAGAAACAGATCCCTTAACCAGGAAATAGGGGATTTTAATGTGCTAAAGTTCAAGCAGACATAATTGTACAAGCTAAAAATATTCCTGTTGCTTATGCTATAAGCTTATACAGTACGGTGAAATGCTAACCAGGAACCTGCCCATACACCTACACAAGCTTACAACACCCTATAATCAACACATTTCAAGCCACCAAACAGATCAATCATTTTAGCCTTCACCATAAGCAAATTCTTCTGCTTCACCGGCTTAGCGCACTATGAGAAAAACCTATCACAGTTTGACGTAGCTTGATGTACCCTGGGATATGTTTCTTTCAAAATATGTTCCATGCACTTAATAAACAACATAAAAAGTCAACAGCAGAAATCCGACAGTGCATTTCCATTTCTGCACAAAACAAGAGGCAAAGGAAAGGCAGTGTGGGAGGTGTAAATGAAGTGATAGTGAGTGATGGAGAGCTAAACAGCACTGGAGAACTGATGTGAACCTGTTAATTCTTACTTGCTAACTTCATACTTTGGTTTTGTGTTGTTTTTCTGGTATTTTGTGTTTTGTGTGCTGTTTGGGGATTTTTTTCCTTCTTAAAGAATGCAATTTGTTTTATTCCCCCCTGCCCTCCCCCCACCTCCAGTATTTTTGGTTCTTAGAGCTTTGTCTTTTAAATTTCAGCATCTTTTCGGTTTTAGCAATGCTTAGCATACACATCTAAATGAACACTGGGAACTACTTGAGAGCAGAAGCTCCTCTGCTGTATCACACCTCCCTCAGGAGTAGTTACTGAGCTGTTTCACCAGTGATGTAAATGTGTTTCAGTGACAACAACAGGTTCTGGGTGAAACTGCTATAAAGATCAATGACTCGGGGGCACAGTCAATGGAGAATTTATCTTGAGTCCTGACAGAGCAGCATGAAATAATTCAAAAAGGACAAACAAAGAACAGAGAGCTTTTTTTTTCTTCTTCTTTTTTCTTTTGTGTCAAAAAGTCTTTTTCTCCCTAGAAGCTTGAAACAGAGAAGCAATGTGTTTGGTTTTGAGAGGAAGAGAAAATACCTGCATAGGGATTTCACACTAGGTTTCATGCAGAAAACCCAAATTCTGATGGCTGGGAAGCAGGGAGTGAATACAGTGAGGTTGAAAATAAGATGGTAGCTTGGAAGACTGAGGATTGCTAGCAACTGGGAACAGTGACCAAAGCTGATGGTAAATTCTTAATTTCTGTCAGTTGTAAAGTTTAATTTTTATTTCCCTCAGCTCAAGCCAGGACTGCTCAGAGAAGTTCCATGTCTCCATTCTTATATCATGCTTGGTGATTCCTGATAGTCTCATGGATATATGATCCACAAACCTGTTCCCTATTGGTATTGGCCTGATGTTGCTGCTTCACTTTATAAAAACTGACATTTTTATAACCTCCCAGGATTGCAAAAAGTTATGGTCACCATATTAGAGTGTTGATCAGAATAGGGAATGAAATGCACAGCATCATTATTATGCATTACTTTGGTAACATTCCCAAACACAATCAGATGAACTTTGGCTTCACAATCCATTGGTGGAGTCACCATCCCTGGAGGTGTTCAGGAGGGGATTGAACGTGGCACTTGGTGCCATGGTCTACTCATGAGGTCTGTGGTGACAGGTTGGACTCGATGATCGTTGAGGTCTCTTCCAACCTTGGTGATACTGTGATACTGTGATACTGTAATTGTGCTCTTTGTAAATATGTATTCTTGGGTGACCCTTACAACACATGCAGATGGAAAAGAGCCTTTGACTGGAATCATTACTGCAAACTGGGACCAACAGGGCTGGATGAGGTTGTGAGAGAACAGGCACAAGTAATGGAGTTTGCCTTGACTGAGGCTCATGGTAGTCTCACATCTCATCATTATGGTACACACTATGCTACTGTAGCCATGTGAGAAAGCCTCATCTGCTTTCTGCCTAGAGGTACTCATTGCTATTTGTCTTTCATTTTTTCATAGACATCACATTGGCCATAAAACCAGTACACATACTGTGGAAAAAATGATGCATGATACCATTTAAAGATCCCACACAGGAGAAAATGCTTGTGATGTGTAGAGTCAGAGCAATAAGAAAGCAGGGAAAGAAGGAGCAACGGTAGAAGAAAAGCATTTAATGCTTGGGAGTCCAAGTTAATAAAAGCACCAACTTGTCTTGGGTTTGGTGCCATTTAATGTCTAGATTAAAATTTCCAATAAAATGCTAATATTTCCCTTCCATCTCTTCTCTGCATACTTCCGCACTAAATCGAGTTTTGTTAAGTAGCAAATATCATTTGAACAAAAGCTCTCTGAGAGAGAATTTATACAGAGTAAAGATGACTCAGTTTCTCAGTAATGGAGATGAAAAAGCACTCCACTGTCTTTAAAAAAAAATATGCTAATGCTGCTTACTTTTCATTTCCCCTGCATAAAGGCACTTAAAGGTATAAATCCTCCAGATCTGTAAAGAAAACATAACAAAGTTCCTTGAAACATTTTCTGGGGGCACACAAAAGAACAAGGGAATTCCTCTCTTTGAGGGGGCCTGGGTTCAAATTCATAGGACATACCTGAAAGAGGTGCTTATCACCTACTTAACCTTTCCTTGTTCACTTTACAGAGATGAATACTCTAAAAGTTATTTCCTGGTGTAAGCAGGGGGCTGTGAGCATCTCAATGGACAAGTTGAGTGCAAGTCAGTTGGGTTTCCTTGTGGAAAAGGTCAACCTGACACTGGACTACATTAGCAAGAGTGGAGCCTGCAGGTCAAGGGAGGATATTTTTCCGTTCTGCTCAGTATTTCTGAGGCAATAAAGGAAATAATGATTAGACACTGTGAAAAGAAGTATTCTTAGTGGAATGACAGTGATCAAACAAGGGGACAGTAGCTTGGAGAGGCCAGTAGAGCAGCTGAGGAACCGTGGAGCAGCAGAGTCTGTTCTTACTGACACTGCTAGAAGTTCCTCACTTGCTACTTTGCACCTTGCATGTTTTCATAGCCTATACCTCAGTGTACTGTCAGCTTCCAGGCTGAAAAGGTCTGGTAAATTAGTGATGTCATCATATGGGATTTGTTCACTCAATTCACTCTTGGCAAAGTGGAAGCTTTGCTGCTGCTTGCCTTCTAGAGGGCTTTCCTTCAGGAGTGTCAGCTTGTTTTGATGTATTGCCTTTTGCTTTTCCTTCCTATTTTCTCTCCAAAAAATCAATACTGTGTTTGATGATTTTTAATTTATTTTTTAAAACCCACACATAAGGTGTGCCAGCAGATCAATAGCACAAAGCAAGTGTGTAGGAATAGTCATGAGGAGTCATAATACAACTGAAACCACCTTTAGGTGCCCTCACGCCTTAGGAGGCTTTATTTTCCCCTAGGTTCCTCTCTTTCTTTGCATCTCAAAACTGGATCTTTCAGTGTAAGAGAGATGAGGAGATCTGACAGAGGCTGTAACACCCACAGCTACTGAAGAGGTAGATGTGGAAAGGAGGCTGCTCTTGCAGTAGTAGTACTCCCTCAGCCATCACAGAATGCCGTCAGACCCAAAGGAAGCCTGGCAGACCAGCTTGACTGCACAGCATCATAGCCACACGTGCATGGCACGTTGTGAATAGGATACACAATACTCACAAAGAGCTTCAAGCTCCTAGTCCTTACTTTTACTCCTAGAAACTCTTCATCTCAGTCCCTCCTTCTGTGTCCCAGCCATGGGGAGGGAGGAAAAATCCATAGCTAAAATCCTAGCTGTGTCTGCATCATTTCAGGAAATTAAAAATGACTGCACTTCTCAGCCCCATTCCAGTCTGCTCCAACACTTAATTCCCAACCTTCCACCTTCATGGGGGAAAACTCAGAAACAGAGGCTGCTGAAACCTATTTTTGGTCTTTCCACCTATTTGTGGAAGAAAATCAGAATTGGTGTTTATATGCCATTTGCTTAGAGATCAGCTTTCTTGCCCAGTTTGCTAACTTGCATGCCACTTGTTCACTGTGCCACCATGGTGATAGGGGTCATAGCTTCCCCAGGGCATGCATCCATCTGTATTCTGAGGATCTGCTCAAAACTGACCCAGAGATGAAATAGCCATTAGGATGCCATTGACCTCATTTTATGAATTCACTAAATGTTATGAATAAAGATACAGATTTTGTTGTCAGACTGCACAAACAGGGCCCTCCTAGAGTTCCTCGAATTGATGCTGGCTGAATTTGAAGTGGCTGGAGAAATAAGCAAGTGTGGAAAGCATCTGGCATTTGTTTCAGAAATGTGAGAGGCGACCCTGGTAATAAATCATGTGCTGAAACAAATGAGAGTTAGTAAAGCCAACAGATCGGCTCTGATTTGTCTTCCAGGGGAGGATATAGATCTTCTGTAATTCTTAAGCAGCCGAAAGGGTCTTTCTCTTGATTTAGAGGATGGTCCCTAGTCCATCTGTGGTTGGGGAAAGGACAAAAAACTTAACCCTTAACAAAATTGTTACCTGATCATTCAGTCTATAAGAAGAAATTACAGTCTGGCTGCTAGTGATGAACATAGGGTGCAGTGTAGGTTAAATAATCCAAGTGGATCCTTTCTGTCCAACTTCCTCTCCACTAATAAATTCTCTCAGCCCAGGAAGCTGGACATTTTGGAAGCATCATTCAGTTCTGTGATATTTGCATTAAAACAGAAAGAAGAGTTTTCAATGATTCCATATGAATGTTACCTATACAATACCAGGTAGCAGAAACCAATAAGGCAACACAGTCCTTTTCTTGGCAGAAAATAAGTATCAAGGAGTTAGTATACCTCTAAGAAATAAAGAAGAAGAATCAAAATTGTGAGTGCCCTGCATATCATATAATCATAGAATTGTTAGGGGGGTTGGAAGGGACTACAAGGATCATCTAGTTCCAACCCCCCTGCCGCAGGCAGGGACACCTCACACTACATCAGGTTGCTCTGCTCACAGCCACATCCAGCCTGGCCTTAAAAACCTCCAGGGATGAGGCTTCTACCACCTCCCTGGGCAACCTGTTCCAGTGTCTCACCACCCTCATGGTGAAGAACTTCCTAACATCCCATCTAGATCTACCCATTTCTATTTTTGTTCCATTCCCCCTAATCCTACTATTCCCTGACACTCTAAAAAGTCCCTCACCAGTTTTCTTGTAGCCCCCTTAAGACACTGGAAGGCCACAATTAGGTCTCCTCGGAGCCTTCTCTTCTCCAGACTGAACAGCCGCAACTCTCTCAGTCTGTCCTCATAGGAGAGGTGCTCCCATGCACTTGAATGTTTTATTCTGCTTCCTACTAGGACTTTCCTTCCTTTTCATCAAATGCAGCCCCTAGACACCTTAATTACTCTGAGAGTTTGTTTTTTCCTCAAAAAAAAAAAAAAAGCATCTCTCACCAAGCATGAAGCAAAACCAAAAACCAAAGTCATAAGCAGATATTAAATCAGCTTTCCCAGCCCCAGAAATGCCTAAAGCCTGCAGTATCCTCCAGCAAATGCATGAGCACTGATTCTCTTTTTGTGTCATGTTTAAGCTGCATGTCTTTATGCCAGCTCAGGCTCTTCTCACCTCCAATAGAGTGTGCAAAGGCAAACGTAAACACAAGCAAGCTGTGCAAACCTTGTCAGCATACTCATCGGTGTTCACAGCCCTCACAGGCACAAGGTGTCCTTTGTGTCTTGTGCATTCTGCTTTCCAAAACCTCATCAGTTATCCTGTAAAGCTGTCAGCGGTGCTTGCTCCAGAACCTGCCCCCATCTGCATTTTCTTCTCTGCTAAACACAGATTTTTGAATGTGTTCCCCTAATTCTAGAATGACAATTGGCTTGAACAACAAAAAAAATACATTGAAATTTACTTGCATATACCTTTCAGATTCAAAAATAGCATTCAGAGTCCTACTCATGTCCAGCAGTGAGGTTTTGTAGCCTGATGTTACTGACCTGGAGTTACTGGTGTAGCATGGCATAGGTACAGAATTTTTGGCAGCAGGGAATCCATTACCAAATCTAGCCTAAGGGATTTTGAATAAAAGAATCATAACTGAATGCCTTATTTTGAATAAAATAGGATAGGATAGAATAGGATGGAATGGAATGGAATGGAATGGAATGGAATGGAATGGAATGGAATGGAATGGAATGGAATGGAATGGAATGGAATGGAATTAACCAGGTTGGAAGAGACCTTTGAGATCATTGAGTCCAACCTATCATCCGACACCGTTTAATCAACTAAAACATGGCACCAAGCGCCCCATCCATTATCTTCCTAAACACCTCCAGTGATGGTGACTCCACCACCTCCCTGGGCAGCACATTCCAATGGCTAATAACTCTTTCTGTGAGGAACTTCTTCCTAACATTCAGCCTAAACCTCCCCTGGTGCCGCTTGAGACTGTGTCCTCTTGTTCTGGTGCTGGTTACCTGGGAGAAGAGACCAAGCCCCACCTGGCTACAACCTCCCTTCAGGTAGTTGTAGAAAGATATTTTCTGTCTTTACATTCTTTTTTATGGCACATTTTGTGCTTCTTGTTGGAATCCCATGTGGTACCTATCCATTGAATGATCATTACCCTTTCTTGTTCACCACCTTTTCCAGTTCATTTTCTTGTGCCATGTATGACTGAATTTCCCCACCATATTTCTGCATTATTATAGCAGTCATCTTCAGGCTATGGGATTTCAATATTTGATTAGTATTATTAATTGATGAGTCTTCATTAAAAATTGTTTTCTGCGCCATCTGGAATGCTTGCTTACAATCCCAGATGTTTTAAATATAAAATCTATGAGAGGAAGTTTTAAATCTAAAATATATAAGAGGGTGTTTTAAGTATAAAATATATGAGAGGGTGTTTTAAATCTAAAATATATAAGAGGGTGTTTTAAATATAAAATATATAAGATTGATGGACTCTGAACATCCTTGAATTTCCAAATGTACAGACTGGGTGCTGACCATGTTGGCTCTGGCTTAAGGACCATAGATCAGTCCAGTCTGATCTCTTTTTAATAAGAGAATGGAAAGACTTTAAAAGGATTTAGACAGAGTCTTGACATTTTTAGGACCTCTGAGAAATGATACTTTGACTAAAGGTGTCATAGAAACCATGGGAATCTAGGTGTCAATGACAGTGTGAACGCAGCATGGAGATGGGCAGGAAACTGGTGTGTAAAGAATATTTTCATCAGAAAAGCTGTGAAGGAGAGAGAAATGTGACTTTTTCCACTTCCTGTCATCCTCTGGGGAGGTGGGACTGGGAACTGATCTTGCAAAACTTGCCTGCTCTGTGGGAAGCACGTAGGGAGGGACAGAACAGTTTATAACGATGAATTAAAATGTTTTCCAAAATGTTGCTCTGCCAGAAGTCTGTGTGGTGCTCAAAGACTTCATCTTCTGCTGTAAGACATGGCCTGGTTTTCACTCATCTGAGGGCTCTCTGAAACAGATGGTAAGTCCTAGCATGCCATGTAAAATTAGAGAGGAAAACTGTTTCTAGAATAGAATGTGCAGAAAAGGGAGAAAGGTCTTTGTTAATATTGTACCTCTCCTTCTTACTGTAAATCTGCCTAGATTTCCAGGGGAGGAGATGGAGTTACACTGCTCTGCATTTCTGATGAGGTAGAGGGTGAAGGAGCAGTTTGACTCTGGGATCCAATAATGCTAAAAGGAATGAACCTTTCTGGAGTGATGTGTGGCTGTGAAAAAGGAGCAGCTCTACTCACACATTAAGCACAGTGTCTGCAGGAGACTGCTGCTAAGGTTGGGAGGGTTTGAGGTTTCACTAAAATGCAGTCTGTTACACATGCAGAATTATTGAATCTGCTCAGGTTGGGAGTATCACCTGGGGAGCACAACATGTGCTCCAGGACAGGCCAGTAGAGAGGCAGTATCATAGAATCATAGAATTGTCAGGGTTGGAAGGGCCCTCAAGGATCATCTAGTTCCAAGCCCCCTGCCATAGGCAGGGACACTTTCCACTTGACCAGGTTGCTCAGAGCCACAACCAACCTGGCCTTAAAAACTTCTGGGGATGGGGCTTCCACCACCTCTTTGGGCAACCTGTTCCTGCATCTTGCCACCCTTATGGTGAAGAACCTCTTCCTAATATCTAAACTAAATCTCCCCTCCTCTATCTTGGATTCATTGCCCCTAGTTCTATCACTACCCAACACCCTAAAAAGTCCCTCACCAGCTTTCTTATAGACCTCTTCAGATATTGGAACACCACTATTTATGCAAGTAAGGACAAACTGCACTGTCTTGTATTTCCCTTTTAACCTCTGCACAAGTTGTTCTCTTAAAACCAGCAGAGCTATATGGTCCATGCCACACAGCTCTTTGTTGTCCTCCACAACCTACCAACACTGTTTTGACTGGCTGAAGTAATCTTTGCTGGCCAAAGAGCTTGCTTTGTTGGCTGAGTCAGCTGGCGTTTGTGCTGAGGCCTTTTGGTATCTTCTGCCCAGGTTGAACTGGTTCTCTGTAGATGTGGATTTTTTTTCTCCTGGAAGGGCTATCCTTTTAGAGCAGATGGGAAAGGTTCCTACAGCATAATATTTGCAGTGTTTTAAAGATGCTGCAAGACAAGGAAATTAGCATCAAGGCTGAACGTGGGATTATAAACAACATACGGAGAATAAATCTCCATTAAGCGGGGCCAAGGAGGAGGGGAAAGCTAAGAGGGCAGCTAAGTCTAATAGCAGGAAAGATATAGCTCTAAATGCTCTCCAGGACAAGCTCCTATAGGCTAATTAACTGCCTCATGAGCTGGCTGAATGCAGGAGTTGGCACTTTTCTGTTGAGCATAATCATAGAAATGTATTTTCCTTCCTTATCTCATGACTTAATACTGCAAGTCTCATTTTACCTTAGGCTATATTCTCCTACTCTCAGCCTTAAAACTAGTTGAGCGATAAGGGTTCCTAAATAATGTCCATGTGCCAGGCATGATTCTCCACTGCAAATGGGGTGGTAAATTCAGAAACCAGCCAGTGGCATGGGATCCCCAGGATGTGGGTGGGAGAAGCAATAAAAGTACCAAATGATGCCAGATGTGTCTTGCAGCTCCTATTATCTTAAGCCTTTTTGGCAAATGGGGAGATGTTGTGAGAAGTCATTCTGATAGCTACCATAAACTCATTACAGAGGGTAAAACCGACCTGCTAGCACAGAGCAACACCTTGTCTCCTGCATATCCCTGCTGCAGAGACAAGCAACTAGCACAAGGGATTTGTCTCAGGGCCATTTTACATTTTAGTGTCCAATTTTGCCCAAGGAGGAGGTGCCTGGGGATTTCCAATACATCTGTTCTAACAGGAAGGGTAGAGGGAAATGGCTTTAATTAAAGTAACAGGAGTATGCTTTGAACCTTTACAATCTGATCAAACTGGAACAGAAGGAGGGAAGCAGAGGAAGCCACAATGGGAAGGATTTATAAAATATAAATCATAAAGCAAAGAGGAGAGAACATAACAAATGGCAGACCAGGTGCATCTTTTCTAAGTGGTGCTGAATTTAGCCCAAATCCCTCATGCTTTTTTTCCCCTTGGCCATCTGAACAGATGCCTGTAGCCTTCAGATAAATTATAAAATATGGAGGGAGGAATTCTACTCGATGCTGTTGCCTTGCAAAAGAAGTCCCAGCTGCTGATTTTTACTGTGTTTGCTTTTACCAATCAGGAGCTGGATAGAAAGAAGAGAGTGAGCAGCTGGGGCTTGCAGGGGACAGTGGGCTCTTCCATCAACTCATTTGTTCTAACCTTCCCATTAACCCCCGCAGTGAGCTAGCAGTTTTATTTTCCCTCCTATTGTGTTTGTTTGCTTTGTTGGGGTTTTTGCTGTTGTTTGTGGTTTTGTTTTGTTGGGGTTTTTTTTTGTAGGTTTTGGTTGTTTGTTTTTTCTACAGGTAGTAGGGGGGAAAAAAGCAATGCTCTCTTTCTTACTAGTGTCTCCATTTTCCTACTACTCATGTTTTGCCATCCTAGAATGAAAGCTGGATCACAGCTCACTCAAACACTTGCAGACAGACTGAATTCCATGCAATATCCTTGGCTGATTTCTTCTCTAGGTTTTGTCTAGATGATCTCCTGCCCAGCACAATTAAGCCCCTTAAACCTCTCTTTATGAGGGCCTGCCTTTTCTAAAGACTAGATTCAGTGTTAGTTGGAAGCTGGGACTCCAGGGGACAGAATAACATAGTCTACCAATACTGCTAGGCATCTAAGTACCTTTGAAAAGCTGCACTTCAGTGAGTCTTTTTGTTTCCTTTCTGTCCCTCCTCATGCAATTGCTAACTTCACAATTTATGTCTCAAAGGACAAAGCCCAAATCAAAGGAGATTATGTGATGATACAGCTTCACTAATACAGGAAATATAAGGTTAACACTCTGCAGGATAAAGGGCTGTATCACATTCTGAAAATGTATTTACGCTCAGGCATGAACTTAAAGGTGCTTTGCACCTTGGTGTAAACTACTACAGCTTCACCGTTGTACATGTTTTCCTAATACAGTTAGTAGTTCTACCTAAAAACAAGTTTCCTGCACCCTCATCCCTCTTCACAAGCACATGGAAACCATTGTAACTGTCTTGCAAGCTATGCAACAACATGTTGGTCTTTTTGCAACCTCAGAACAGAAAGATATTTGTGCCTTCTGCTTGTTACAAAGAAGGATTTGAGAGCCACATGTCATGGAAATGTATGCTGGAGCCCTTCCTGATGTATTTCTGGAAGCCCTTGTTTCAAGTCCTGGTAAATAAACTGGAATCTCTTACACACACACTCCACAGATTACAAATTTTTGAGTTCTGATTTACAAGAGGATAAAAAAACTCTCAGCTGTTATCTGTGTCTGGCAGGCCATCTGGCAAGCAGGTTGCAAGGAGAAAGAATCTTTTCTGTATTACTATTTCCCTCAAATTTTCAAATTAAACTTCTTTCCTTCTCCCCACCCTGTGAAGAGTTCAAAACAAATGAAAAACTAATCCTGAACTCTTCACTTTGTTTATCTCACAGGAGCTCTGCTCTATCTATTTCTGCAGTGAAGGTTTTATTAAACAAAGAATGCAAAGGGGAGATGGCAATAATGAAGCCTTTATTATCAAACTGCCTAGTTGCTCTCCTGTACCCCCATGAAAACCAGCACAGGCAGTTTCTATTAGAAATATTAATTATTTTGTAGAAAATTATGTTAGCAATTAGTACTAAAAGCACCTGACCTTACCCAATAATGGCAAACAGGAGGAGGTGGGGAGAAGAAACAGAAAGCAACAACACTAAGAAAGCAGACACAGAAATTAACAGAGCTGCTAATCATAGTAGTATAGAAAGGAGGGGAGGGGAGGGGAGGGGAGGGGAGGGGAGGGGAGGGGAGGGGAGGGGAGGGGAGGGGAGGGGAGGGGAGGGGAGGGGAGGGGAGGGGAGGGGAGGGGAGAGGAGAGGAGAGGAGAGGAGAGGAGAGGAGAGGAGAGGAGAGGAGAGGAGAGGAGAGGAGAGGAGAGGAGAGGAGAGGAGAGGAGAGGAGAGGAGAGGAGAGGAGAGGAGAGGAGAGGAGAGGAGAGGAGAGGAGAGGAGAGGAGAGGAGAGGAGAGGAGAGGAGAGGAGAGGAGAGGAGAGGAGAGGAGAGGAGAGGAGAGGAGAGGAGAGGAGAGGAGAGGAGAGGAGAGGAGAGGAGAGGAGCGGAGCGGAGCAGGTTGGAAAAGACCTTTGTGATCATCGAGTCCAACCTATCACCCAACACCATCTAATCAACTAAACCATGGCACCAAGCGCCCCATTCTGTCTCTTCCTAAACACCTCCAGTGATGGTGACTCCACCACCTCGCTGGGCAGCATATTCCAATGACCAATCACTCTTTCTATGAAGAACTTCTTCCTAACATCCAGCCTAAACTTCCCCTGGCACAGCTTGAGACTGTGTCCTCTTGTTCTGGTGTTGGTTGCCTGGGAGAAGAGACCAACCCCCACCTGGCTACAACCTCCCTTCAGGTAGTTGTAATGAGCAATAAGGTCTCCTCTGAGCCTCCTCTTCTCCAGGCTAAGCAACCCCAGCTCCCTCAGCCTCTCCTCATAGGGCTTGTGTTCCAAACCCCTTCCCAGCTTTGTTGCCCTTCTCTGGACTTGTTCCAGCAAGTCAACATCTTTCCTAAACTGAGAGGCCCAGAACTGGACACAGTACTCAAGGTGTGGCATAACCAGTGCTGAAATAAGTAATAAGGCTGCAGAAAGGACAGCATTCTAGCTAAATGATGCATGTCCTAAATCTCAACAGTTAATTTGGTGAAAGAAAATAAAATTATATTTTGATGTTTGTGGAAGTATCCTCTCCTCCTCCACTCCCCAATAGTTTTTCAATACAGTGCTGAATTTTAGCCCAGTCTCCTGCAAGTGCCAACCAGTTTCACTTAAATAGGTTGCTCTCTATACTAGGGCATGTCCTTTAGAGTCTGAGGCAAAGATCTTTTTGTGACCCATGAGTCAAAACCCCAGGCAATCCACATGCAGACATGGGACACCTGGCAAAATGCTTCAGGCAGAATTTCTGCCTTCTTAAACACCAAAGTCAGCAGTCAAGAAAAGGTGGCCTTACAGACATGATGCTTTACTTGCACCAGTGCTCCCAGAACAAATTCCCTTTACTCACGTAGCTATCAGCAAGGAAAAAAAAAAACAACCACCAGTTCTCCTTTTGCTCTGTGAAGTACTGTGTGACCAGAGGTACTGGTGGGATGTCAAAAACCATGCTCCCTCCAGTGGCTGCTGTAATACTTTGAGTCAGCTGCGAGGGAAGGGGTGTGAGACAAGGCAAGTGGGAGGCACATCCTCTATGCATGCTGCAGTCCGGCACCTGCTTTTATTGCAGAAACTCCCCTTCCACACCTTCTCCCTGCCATACTTGGAGGTAGCTTTATAAGGACAGCTCTACAGCTTCCCACCTTTCAAAGGAAGACAAAAGAGGCTAGAAATTTTTACAGTACCTGGTAACAGGCTGTCTCCCAGGGGAGACTGAATTATCAGTGCTGTCTCTTATAGTGAGATCAACAAGCTACTCTGTATATATTTTAGACAATGCCTTTATGGCCTTTTAAATCAACACGCTCTCCGATCTCTCTCAGCATCACCTGCGGCACAAATTCTTTTCCTCCAATTTTCTGTAAGCTGCCATAATTAGATGGATTAGGGGAATAAACAATCTATCATTTCCCTTCTTGAACATAGTAGATGAAACTCTGCTATACAGCATCACATCCCATTAAAAGACTGCCTCGGTGAACACAAGCTATTTCACACTGACGGAGGTCTTAATAACCGTGCCTAAAGGGAAGTTATTATTGGAAAGAAATATCAGGCATATAAACCATGGCAAATATGTGGATGATGTTTGAGCTGGAAAGTCACATCATCAGGTTGTGATCCAGACCAACAGGCAGCAGAGGAAATATGCCACTGGACTGCTGTGCATAATCGGAAGAGTTCAGCATGTGCAGCCCGCATACACCTTCAGCTCGTGTCCTGCAGACATGCAGAAAAGTGCTAAATTTCATTTCTGCATGTAGTGCTTTTTGCCATGTGCCCTTTCTTCTTTGTTAGTCTTAACTCTCTGCATGCCACACTACCAGTGTCTGTCTGCAGTACATAGTTTCATAGTTTCATTCAGGGTTGGAAGGGACCACAAGGATCATCTAGTTCCAACCCCCCTGCCATGGGCAGGGACACCCCACACTAGATCAGGCTGGCCAGAGCCCCATCCAGCCTGCTCTTAAACACCTCCAGGGACGGCACCTCAACCACCTCCCTGGACAACCCATTTCAGGGTTTCACCACTCTCATGGTGAAGAACCTCCTCCTCACATCCAACCTGAATCTCCCCACCTCCAGCTTCATTCCATTCCCCCTAGTCCTATCACTACCTGAGATCCTGAGAAGTCCTTCCCCAGCCTTCCTGTAGGCCCCCTTCAGATACTGGAAGGCCACAATTAGGTCACCTCGGAGCCTTCTCTTCTGCAGACTGAACAGCCCCAACTCCTTCAGTCTGTCCTGTACACAGCATTGCCTTGCACTCCTTTTAGTTCCATGTGTGCAGACATTTTTGCCAACCTTACTTCCCACTTTCTTTGTGCCTTTTTCTTTTTGTGTGTGTGCTTTCTATTACTTTTTTTTTTAACTTTCTAACATCACTGTGAAGCTCAGTTCAGTAGCACAGCCATGCAAAATTTTCTAGCCACTTCTCTGAGGTGGCTGACATTCAATGGAGAGGTGATTTGATCTGATTGAGTTATACCAAGAGAGGTTGCAATGATAGCCCTGAAAAAAACCCAACCTGTAAATTCCCTGTTGTTATTCCTAAAATACTCCTATTCAAGTACTTGATCATTTTACTACCTTATTCACAGAAGTAACAAATGTTCTCTGAATGTTAGTGTGGTAGCTTGCCTTTTGGCTCCCACAGCCACATAAATATTTTGCTGCTTATTTCTGCAAACATTGATTTTGTGGGAACTTACACTTCCAAGAAATGTATTGCTTCTGACAAAGCTTCCTTCAAGAAGGGCTTACACCCAGGATTAAAGCTATATTCATCAGGTGGGTGAGACTATCCAAACACAGAGCAGCCCAATAATCCCATTAGTTGGGCATTTATCTGGGATGTAATACAGCTTCAAAACTCTGGCGAGCCAAGCTGGAAAGGGACATGAAGGCCTCTGTAAGAAAGTAGAGGCTTTAGGTAATCTTGGAGGCGAATCCCTCTTTCTTCACTTAACCCCTTGCACTGTCCCAGAGCACTGCCTCCAGCCTGCTGATACAATATCAATACAAAGTGAAAAAAGCAAGGTGTGACCTTGTGTCTCAGGTGCCAATACATGTCGTTTGAGATTAGTCCTGTAAACCCCAAGGGCTTTGTATTGATATCATTGCCACGAGACTTTGGCGTTTGTTTTGGACTTAAAACCTACGTCCTAAAGGAAACCTGCAGGGACATCTTTATCCCATAGTTTCATAGTTTCATAGTTTCATTCAGGGTTGGAAGGGACCACAAGGATCATCTAGTTCCAACCCCCCTGCAACGGGAAGGGACACCCCACACTAGATCAGGCTGGCCAGAGCCTCATCCAGCCTGCTCTTAAACACCCCCAGGGATGGGGCCTACAGTTACTTCTAATGACTTTGTTATAGCTCAGGTAAAGTTCCTTCTCCATCCCTGATCCTAAATTTTAAAAAATTAATAGTTTAAAAACATGGATGGGAAGAACTAAAGAACACTTGTAACATTTCCTTCTAAACTGTGCACTTGTGTTCCACTGTTCAATGAATCTCATTCAGAATTTCAGGTAATTTTATATTCTTTCATATTTGTTTTTGTTTTTGTTTTTATTTTTGTTGGGGTTTTTTCCCAATATTCTGTTTTGAATTCTGTGCCAGGGGAGATTTAAGTTGGAGATGAGGAAAAATACCTTTCCTGAAAGAGTGGTCAGGCATTGGAACAAGCTGCTCAGGGAAGTGGTGGAGTCCACCACCCCTGGGATGTTTTAAAACCTGTGCAGATATGGCTCTTTGTGACATGGTTTAGTTGGCCTGGTGGTGTCAGATTGATTGTTGGACTTGATGATCTTAGAGGTCTTTTCCAACCTTAATAAGCCTATGAATTATATGAAAAAAAAAGAGCCCAGAATCACTGTTCCATCTACAGGCTGGCTCTCCATCTGCAGTCATGCCAGTTCCCATTGTTTCACATGGGCACAGCCCCTTTGTGCCACCATCTGCATACAAACCCAGCCTGTTTGCAAAAGCCAGGGTAATTATTAGGTTAAAGGAAGACTGAACATCTATTGCTTGTGTAGCAGAATGTATACTGCTTTCATAGAGAAGTGTCTCTGGAAAAATCATGTGTCTAGAATAAAAACAGACAGGTCAGTCTGGCTATCCAAAGCAGCCCAGCAGAAGCAGGTCTTTTGGCTCAAGGAGCAGAAGAAAGCACCACTTCTGGCCCGTGACACAGGGAGCAGTGTCTGGAGATTCCCATAAAATGCTGAACACAACAAAGTGGGAGGATTTCCAGAAAGCAGATGTGTTTGCCTTACCTTTCTAGAACCATCTTATACAGAGGAGCTTCTTCAGGATGTGAATCCACCAATTGTAGAGCAACATGACACCTATCATGACGTATGAATGTCTGTAATGTCAACTGAATCAAGGCCAATGTGACTATCCAAATCCTGGAGCCTCAAGTGGAAGTTAAACTTAGGTTCAGGCTTCAGTCTGACCACAGTGCTCCATGACTGAGAGGACTTTAGCAAGTGTCCTTGTCCTAGGTCATGGTAGGAAAACACTTTCCTGATGGAAAACTGGAAGTAGTGAGAGAACTGCTGAGAGACATGTATCCTTTGACTAGCCACAGAGACACTTCTGATTTGGGTAGTTGGCAGATTTTTGTGCTTTTGGTTAAAAAAGCTACTGGGTTGAAGCAGCTTAGAATGGTCTGCAGAAACCTGGTAGAGTTGTCTAACTCTGCACAGTAAAGCTGTTTTGAAAAACTTCTAATGTTCTTTAATCCCTTCTAGTATAATGAACTTTAGAAGGCAGAGAAAGCCCTTCCTTCCTCAGAAATCTTCAATGCCTCATCCTCACAAAACCAGTTCTCTTTCCTACCTCAGGGAATGAATTAACAGTCAACTATTTCAGCAAGTGTCCTGAGTAATACTGGAGCTGCCCTGCTTGCAGGACTCTGTGCTATCATTTGCAAACATGTTGTGAATGTAAGTATGTGTAGTGCAGGAGAGGAGCAGGGTAGGGGTGGCTTTTGTCTGAGAGCTTAGAGTTCACAGCTTTGCAGACAGTTTTGGAGATGCTGTGATGTTTTCCCCGCTTTCCCTCTTGAAGAGCAAAGTAATGACTTAAAGTACTCCTTTAAAATAAGGGGCAGGAAGATACTGCAGGAGGAAGGGAAGCACAGATTGCCTCGGGTTGTGCATGTGCATGAGTGGGTCGCTTTCTCCTCTCCCAACCCTTCCACCTAACTGTGAAAGCAGGCAAGAATTTCAGAGAGGTGGGAGGATGTGGCTTGTTTTTCTAACCTTCCCCTTACTGCACTGTAAATTCTTAAACAGGCCCAAGAGAGTAAATTGCTTTTTCAAGTTTTATCAACAAGAAGGCAGCCTGCTAGAGTTACAGTTCAGTACTCAAAGATTGCCTTTGTGTTTAGCCAGAAGCTTTCATGTCAGAAAAGAAATAAATAAACAAATGCATTGGAAAGGGCAACTCTCCTGCTTCATGGTATAGATTTTGCATTTTGTGAATGTAAATCATCTCCCTGATGCATTTCTAAGTTTCCACTTCAGTCTCAAGTAAATTGCTTTCTCTATTCAGGGTTATAATAAGATCTACCCCAACTGGGACACAGAAGAGACGTGCTGGACCACACAGACAGCTCCACTTAGCACAAACTATTCCACAAGGCATTATCTAAAATGACAGTTTGGGCTTTTCAGATATGCACCATGTCACTGAAAAAAAAATGATATTTTTTTAAGCCTGCTTTGAGCCATAAAGTTTCCCAGTTCAATAACATCAGATGCTGCTTCACAAGTCCTGATTCTCAATTAATAGCAAAAATGAAAAACAGAGAAGACTGAGAAGAGGTCAATATGGCCAGATAAGTGCACATGTTCTGGTTTCTGACAGAGTAAACTAGAGAAAAGGAATGCTGACAGACAATGCAAGGGAAGGGGGAAAAAAAGGCAAAGAAAGGAATTTTTTCCTTGAAAAAATAATATTGGGCATTTGCAACAGTGCAAATGTTTATTCTGCTCAAATTCAATAGGTTTTGAACTACACTGTCCTTTCAGAAGAACCAATCTGCTTTTCAGACAGGTGAAGAAAACCACGATGGATCTTCTCTGGTCTTGGTTTCAGAGATGAGCCTTGGGAGGAGTTTTAGCCTCCCTGTGATAAAACCTCATTTAGGGGGTACAGCAGGGAAATTTCTGGTTCTTCCTTTTCTATTAAATGCCTTCCTACTAAAAGCACAGAAATGAACTTACAAAGTCCATAGCAAAGTGTAGCCCATCAACTTTTCAAAGGAAGAGCATGCTTTCCAAAAAAGAAATATGGGAGGGTGTGCTGTATTAGCCCACACTCTTCCCACAGCCTTTGGTGGAGCCAGGTGCTCAACATTCTGGTGAGACAGCAGTGCTAGAAGAAGGTGTGGTGTGGGTCAGCTTACTACTCCGGTACACTTCTGGCTATGAATTTTGTGGCTGAATTCTTACTTCCAGCAGCCCATCTCTTGGAGGCACCACCTGGGCCTATATTTAGCCACTTGTCAATCATCACCCCCAGGTCTTTCTGCGCTGGGCAGCTTTCCAGCCACTCCTCCCCAAGTCTTGCATGGGGCTGTTCTGGCCCAAGTGCAGGACTCAGCACTTAACCTTGTACCTCAACAAGGTGTCTATCCCAGCCATAGAGGAAAAAGCACTGATGGAGTTATCTGTTTCCAGGAAATAGGAGCATAAGCAAAAAAAATCTGTCATCTCTAATCCAAAGCTCATTGAATTAACAGAAATCACCCTTTTCAGTATGGACAAGTCCAGCCTCAGTTGTATCTTAGATCCATTGGAAGACCTGTCATTTTTGTCCCTGAGCACTTACACCAGTGCACTGATATGGCTAATAATTAGGACTCCATGAATAATGAATAAGCTGGAAAAATGTATTCAGATATATTGTAAAACTTGAGCAACTTGTTTGATTAATATATTTAATAACTCACTCTGTCCTACTTCTTAGTGAATAACATTTTTTTAAAATTAGATGGGCAATTTGGGTTTTAAGGGGGAAAAAAATAAACATTTGTCAAATAAATTATCCATTTAATATTATTCCACTAACTCTAATAATGAATTACCAGCAAGTGCATTCTTAAATGACCACAGGAGGCCCAAATAAGCATGCCTGAGCTTTCTGATAATACTTTTTTTGCTTATCTGTAATAAAACACTTATTGTGATGAACTGTGCAAGAACTTACTTTTTAGTGAAGTAAAAGAAGACAGAAAGAGTAGCAGAAAGGAATAAGAATGTCTATCCTTTATTCCTGAAACCATAGCAACATGGATATTTTCAGATGGGATGAAAGCTACCTCACATGAAGTAGTACAGAAGGACAGAAGTTTAATTACACCTACATTCCTGTTGCCTCATCTCCAGTGCAAAACGAGGACAGAGAAAGAGCTGAACTCAGAGGCCAGCTTTGTGACCACCACTGTAGAAGTGTTCCTGCAAAGAGTTTTGTACCAGGGGCCAGGAGGTTTGCAGTGTTGAAATGCAGGTTAGTATCAACCCAAATCAATTCAGATCTGTTGGGATCTTAAGAGGGAGAACCCCAAGGCAGAAGTTTCACATAGGCAGCCCTTCTACTGAAGGATACTTCCACAGAAAAAGCAAATGGTTTCACATTAAACCCAAGAAAGTATCTACTGTTCCTGCTATCTGATTATCACCAAAAGTTACAGGTGAGAGATTTTCTTCTCTATTGATCCAACACACATTTTCCTCCAACCCTGGATGCCTTTATTCAGCTCTGATAGATGCTTATACCCAGGACTGAGTATCCCTAAGGAGCCATGCAGAGTACTTGGTAGCAATCCAGCTTTTGATACTGAAGATAATATTTATTGCTTAGGGAGAGAGAGCTCATATCTTTTTTTCAGCTCCTACCTGGACTGACCTAGTTGGGTTTAGCCTTGAAGAAGAAGAATGTAGCAAAGTTCCTTTAAAGATTAAAATTTATTTTACTTTTTTAAAGCTTTGCTGTAAAGCCTTGGCCTGAAATACAATTTGCAGATATAATTATAGTATTTTAAGCACACAGTTATTATTTGTAGCCTTCAGTATTCTGGCTCAGATACCTCTGGGTGTGTGACCTTAGCATTTAATTTAAGTGTTCTCTCCATAATAATCTCATTAAAATGATTGTCATGTAAAAATGAAGCTCAGATTCCTTCTTTTCTCAATTACCTGCAGAGCTTTCTGTGTATATAAACTCAAGGAGCCAAGTACATAGCCTCTCCTAGGACTGTTGAGCAGTACCCTGTGAAGTTGCAGTATTCACAAATTATTCTTGCTTTTCTGAATCTCCTCCAAGACAGCATTTATTTACTTTGGTCACCCACTCGTGACCACTAGTATCAGACTTTGACCTTAGGAGGAGCTACGCGAAGGAAAGCACAGGGTGGTTTTTATACACTTTAAGAGCTGTGTGAAACAAAGTGTCCCAAAGCAGGTGGATCAGTACTGCATATAAAGATGGAAAGTATCACAGTATCATAGTATCACTAAGGTTGGAATAGACCTCAAAGATCATCAAGTCCAACCTGTCACCACAGACCTAATGACTAGACCGTGGCACCAAGTGCCACGTCCAATCCCCTCTTGAACACCTCCAGGGATGGTGGCTCCACCACCTCCCTGGGCAGCCTGTGGGTTGGAGCACCCTTGAGCATTGCCTGCGTTTTCATACCTACAGAGCAAGTTGCCATGTTCCAGACTACAAGTAAATATTGTCAATCAAGGAGTTTGGGTTGAAGTGTGAACTCAAGCCTTGAGTTAGATGGAGCCTTAACAGCTGGTAGGTCAGCTGTCTGAACTGAAGATCACCTTTATATTTAACACACTGTGTAAGCACTGGATACCACTTTATATATTCCTGCATATAGAATTATCATCTCTGCAGCAGTGGAGGTTGCATGTGGGTTCAGTCTAGCTGGTACTGGGTCACTGAGTAGAACTTGGAGAAGGAACAGATTCTGTGTTTCATTTGGTTAGGTATTTCATGCAGAAACTGCTAATAGCAATGCCTGTATGGGATTTATAGATGCTTCTGAAGGGATGAACAAGCAATTACAGATGGGAGCATGTGGAGCAGCCATGACTCGTGTTTTTGGAAAGGCTGACAAGCTTGTAGCAAAATCCTTCCAGCGCAGATGGAAAGTCCACACACAACTTGAGCCACTGACCCTGGAGCCCTTCTCTCCTGCTGCAGGATGTTAAATCAATCTCATGGCTTAAATTGCAACAGTTGTAACCAGTAGAGGGAGAATGGCTTTCCTTGGCATGCATTCCTCTATCTATAAAAACCATGGGTTTAAAACTCATTTTCCAGTAAGAGTCACTGCTTTAGGATAGACAGATCCTGGCCTCCTCCTCTCTAGTTTTTGTAAGCTCACCACTCCAGCTCCCCTGCCTTAAGCCACTGCAAATACTCTTGCAGATACCACTCATATTTCCAAGGACTTTAAAAGGTTTAGTTCAGCTGGAACTGCATTTCTCATTTGTGTATGTGCCCTGTACATCCCACCTGCTATTTCAGCATATAGCAAATTCATCCCAGGAATCAGAAAAACTCCCAGGCTTCCTCTGTTTATGTGTGTGTGTGTTTCTGCACTTGTGTGTTTCTGAACTTCTGTGTGGCTGCACCTGCAGGGAGATGTTTCTCTGTGGAAACTTTAACTAGACTCTCAATCCTCTATAAGCAAGTGCAGCTAGTGGATTTAATAGACACAGTCACTGAATATTTAGTACCAGATGAGTCCATTTCAAGCTGTGCACTTGCAAAACCATGCAATGAACTGTACAGGCATCTGCTGTCTTGCCTCAAATTATAGTGCAATGGGAAGCTCTGTAATGCGAAGTAATATTAAACTGACTAGTATAATATGAGCCTTGACCTTTAATTGGCAACCTGGAAAGAATTCAGCTTGGCTTGGCTGCACTTTCAGGGATTCTGCCTGTGAGCTAAACCAGTGCAGTATATCAACTCTTCCTACAATGTTTGTTGAATGCTATTTCACCATGTAATTCCTCAAAAGCTAACTCACAGGTAGACAGTCCAATTTGCCATGGCACTGGTGAGGCTGCATCTTGAATACTGGATTCAGTTTTGGGCCCCTCACTACAAGAAAGACACTGAGGTGCTGAAGCATGTCCAGAAAAGAGCAACAAAGCTGGTGACAGGTCAAGAGAACAAGTCTTATAAGGAGCAGCTGAGGGAACTGGGATTGTATAGTCTGGAGAACAGAAGGATGAAGGGAGATCTCATTGCTGTCTACAATTCCCTAAAAGGAGGTTGTAGTGAGGTAGGTGTCAATCTCTTCCCCCTAGTATCAAGTAATTGAAGGAAATTGCCTCAAGTTACATGAATGGAGGGTTATATTGGGTATCAAGAAACACTTCTTTACCGAAAGAGTGGTCAAGCATTGAAATAGGTTGGCTAGAGAGGTGGTGGATTCACCATCCCTGGAGATGTTCAAGAAACGTGTGAACATGGCACTTTGGGACATGGTTTAATGGCCATGATGCTGTTAGGTTGACAACTAGACAACTCTATGATTCTGCTTGGGAACTTACTAAGTCATTTAAGTGGTCTGCTTTTATGTTATAAAATCATGGCGCTTAGTCATATGCAATGTTTTAATCTCAAGTGGTTCTGCAAGGGTTAATGTTAATTGTAGGGTAATGGTCACACTACGGGACTTTTAAATTATTATACTGGACACTTGATCTGTTCCAAAGCTGGAAAGATTATATCATAAGGTGTATCACCTGTTTGTTTTCTACAGTGCATAATAACATTGTCAATAAGTAGCTGGGACTTCCCCACGCTTCCTGTGTTTCACAGATCTACATTATGCGTTTTCCCCATTGTCTTTTCTCTAGGTTGAAGAGTCCCAGGATATTTTTGTATTGCTCGTAGGGAAACCTATTCAAAGCCTTTGATTATTTTGCTGATTTTTGCAGTACCTTCACTGATTCTGCTATGTTCTTTGTGAGAGCAGACTGCACTCCATTTCTAAAGTGCAGGTGCACAATGGCTTTTCTAGTGGCATAAGGATATTTCCTGTTGTGATTGCTACCCTATCCTCAAAGTCTTGATTGCTTTTGGCTACTGCTGTAGCCTGAGCTGGCATTTTTGTAGTGCTTTTCTATTATTACCTGAAGCTCAAGTTCCTGATGGTAATTGACAGCTCAGAACCCATCATTATAGAGGTCAAATTAGGATTTTTCCCCCAATACGCATTTCTTCCAAATGTTGTTACTTTACACCCAGTTGCTTGTTGTAGAAAGAGCCTTTTACTGTGTTTTACAGCCATGTATTTTGTTATTGAGATTAGTTTAGTACTGGCAAACATCTTGCAGTTCTTTTTTGCTAGACCATTCGTGCACTCATGAGCAGCATGGGTCTGAACACAGATCTGTGTGAAGCTCCACTGACGATCACTTTCTTTACAAAAATCATTTACTCTTACCCTCTCTTTCCTGTCTTATGATTAGTTACACTTCTATATGAGGACATTTGTCTTATTCCATGAGAGGTTAGGATTTTTTGTCACTGAGGAACTTATAGAGTGCCTTTCAGAGGATATGTGAACCGTAGCCACTAGATATCAACTGCTGTGGAAACTTTCCAGGTTCTTCAGGTTTAGTGCCATGAGGCAGATTCCATATTTTTTTTCTGCTACAGTTTTCTTGTATTTGAAGCCTTCTGCTCCTTGATGTTTCCTGGCCTTACTTCTAGATGCTTTAGAAGGATCCTAGCCTGTAAGATGTAGCAACAGGACTTATAGTTAACTCTTGTGGTTTTGCACGTTGAAACACTTCTTTTTTTCCTTTTCCTTTTTGCCTCCCATACTGAATTTCAGCATCCTTATCCTAATTTTCCTTTGGGGTTTGGGTTTTTCAGCTTTGAGTATGATACAGCTTTGTGGGTTTTGAATAAAACCTTCTTATTCTAAGAAAGCTCCCTCACACTTCTGTTAAGGTAGAGCTGTTATCATTTTGACTTTCTCAAACATTTATTGATAGATAGAATGCATTTGCTCTGATCATCTGGCATGATATGTTTGAACAGACTCAGTGCTGTCCAGGAAAAGGTTTTTATACTTTATCCACTGCTTTTATCTTCCTTTTAATGACCTCTTCATTAAGCTTTGTTAAAATTCATCACTACAAGAGTGCGCCTCTTGGCTCTTGCAGCAGGAATAGGCATGTTGGACTGCCTCTATGCCAATCAGCTTTGTCAGTCACCAAGTCCTGCACCTGGTCAGGACTTCTTATTTTGCTGACTAGTACATAAACCAGAAATTTGCAGTGTCTGCAAGTTCAGCCACACCCTACAGCAGAGTTTACCTGATAAATGAGGGCACCTCTAAACTTGATGGGGCTCTGAGCAATTTGATCCAGTTGAAGATGTCCCTGATTACTGCATGGGGATTGGACTAGATGACCTGTGGACACCCCTTCCAACCAAGTGCATTCTATGATTCTTTTATTGTTCATTCCTGCCTGCCTTGACCTCCCTCAGTGTGTCAATCTCAATCACCATCTTCATCAAGAAGTCCCTAATGCAGCCTTATTTCTGTATTTTTCCTGCATGGGATTGGAGTTTGATTTATAGGGTTTCAATTAGTTGTTGACAAGGTTTGCTTGATTGTTAATCTGATTTGACTCAAAGCTTTTAGGCTATAGTACCATCCCTTCATCTATAGAATCCATTTTGGTTTTGCAGTATAATTAATGGCCAACTTTCCTTGAGAACCATGAAGAAGTGTGCTGTCACAGCACTAAGTACTTTGAGGAAGAAGATCTCCACCATCTGGAGGAACGCATTGGGACTGGAAACCTTTGTTCTTGGTCCTGTGACAAACAAAGAATCTGACCAAGATTCTGTCAAAAATCTGGACTGAAGGTGATTTGTGACTTTCTGAGACCATTAAATTATTTCCTTACAAAGGAACAGTGAGATGGGACTTGAAGCAGTGCTGGGAAGACTGCTGTTGTGTGAGTGGGAAAGGCAAATTAGTTTAGTCAGGTAGGTCCTTTAGTTTTAGCAGGTAGGGGAAAATATTTCCTCCAAGCTCTTCTCCTTGACTAAAGAGAAGACTCCTCAGTGTTTCTTTGAACTATTCTCCTGGGGGAGTGGGAAGTTGGGGTTTTGTCAGATATGTTGTCAGACTGAGTTGTCTCAGGAAAGGGGACACAGAGAAGACTGAAGAAGCTCATCTCCTTTATTGGAAATAGGGAAATTATAAATTTAGAGGCAAAGTGCCCCTCTGTGAGTCTCCCAAAGACCAAAGCTATGAGATCTTTTCAATAGCTCATCTGTCCTTGGGCTGTGCATGTAACTTTTGAATCAGTGTATTTTCAGTTTGGCATGTAGAAGCTTTTTATTCTTGGATCAAGAAGCACCATGACATTGTTTTACAATCTGTCTTTGGCATTTTCCAGCACAAACAAGATGGGGGTCTCAGTTTCCTGAGAGAAGATATGCTCCTGCTGCTTATTCCCTACTTAATCCTCCAAGTGTGACATCAGTCATCTCCATTCAACTCACTGAGACTTCTCAGGCATAGGATTATCAATGATATGGACTCCAGTGGGGAACACACAGCAGGAGCAGATGCATGGTAGCGAAAGAGAGAGCCTGTTTTCATGCAGACATGACTCATAATGAAGTGTTTTTTGAGAGAGACAAAGCAGAAGGAGAAAATATGCAAAATATAGAAAACGTACCTGATTTCCTAAGAAAGGAATTGTCAATGATCCTGGCAATTACAATGCCATTAATATAAATTATATCCTTGGGGTGAAAATGAAGCAAATATGAGAGGCAGGAGGAGGAAAGAGAATCACTAAACAGCTGGAGATAAAATTTTAGTAACAAATATCGCAATGGGTCCTCAGTCTAGCTGGATCCTTCAGGCGCCAGTAAAGTACAGATAATAAAAGAATCAATCTTCACAAACAGATATAAAAGGTTTTAAAAGGATTAAAGTAGTAGTGCCTACTGGAAATTCAGTTGGTAGACTGCATTTCGGGTTTCCATAAAGGATTTGATATTGCATCTCCCATGAATGTACTTGAATAATTAAGTGAGATTGGCTGCAGTAGGAGTACTGCCACAGGGTCTGCAAATTGGTGGAAAGAACATTAGCAAATGGTAATGATAAATGGCAGTGTTTTAATTTGAGGGAGGTAGCTACTGGGGTGCCACAGGGATTGGTGTTACATCCTGTCTCATTTATCACCCTCATTAATTGGTCTGGAAGGAAAATAAACAGCGCATTAATGGAATTCACATTCAATACCGAGTTGAGAGGGCGTCTCAAATCCTGGTGTTGATGCAGAAAAAGGGAAAACAAAAGCATTCAGAGATAAGTGAGAAGTCAGGCATCTACTGAACCTTGCTTGGCCTGTTTTGGGGAAAATTATTGAAAAAGAATAATTGTTCTGGATGCTAAGGCCAGAAGATCCCATGTTGCCCATTTAATTAATTCCCTTCACAGTACAGACCAAAATAAATAAATAAAGGAATGGATTCCTCCAAGAAGCCAGGTATTCTAAGCTGGGGGAGAATATATCTTTCAGAGATGCATTCAGTCTTAATTACAGATCTCAGGTGATGAATGCTAACTGTTTCCTAACAATTTGAAAGAACAGTTGAAAAGTAACTTGACCCAGCAAACCTGGGTTATTTGCTATAACTACAGCACTGCACAATCAATCATTTGATAAATTATGATGTCACCCATGGTGTGGCAGTTGTCTGGTTCTGAGGGTTTCAGCACAGGGCAGAACTCTGAACTCAACTTCAAACTCTATCTATGCTTCTTCTGAGACAGTAGAATACCACTTTACCTTGGGTTTCATGCATTGTCCTCTACCTCCTCCTTTATGCTTGTTCCAGTCTTAGCAAACCTGAAGGTTGGGGTTATTTTCATATTTTTGCCTCATGATTCTCTCATTTTTCTCCTCTTTTTGTCTTCTTGCCTAAGATTTCTGTTAGTGATCCTCCTTTCTTCTGATGCAATCTGCAATTGCTATCATAGAATCATAGAATTAACCAAGTTGGAAAAGACCTCAGAGATCATCAAGTCCAATCTATTACCTAATACCTCATGAAAACTAAACCATAGCTTCAAGTTTTACATCCAATCCTTTCTGGAACACCACCAGGGACTGTGACTTCACCACCTCCCCGGGCAGCCCATTCCACTGGCCAATTACTCTTTCTGTGAAGAACTTTCTCCTCCCCTCCAGCCTAAACTTCCCCTGGCACGGCTTGAGACTGTGTCCTCTTGTTCTGTTGGTGGTTGCCTGGGAGAAGAGACCAAGCCCCACCTGTCTACAACCTCCTTTCAGGTACCTGTAGAGAGCAATAAGGTCTCCCCTGAGCCTCCTTTTCTCCAGGCTAATTAGTGACGGTGAGTTCCCTCTGCAGACAAACCAATTATTTGATAGATTGCAATGTCTGCATAAGCCAAAGGCATCTGTTGCTCTCTCAACCCTAATACAAAACTGTCTGCTAAATAGTGATAGAAGTATAATGAGGAATTTTTGTATATTCTCTTTGATAGCTCTTCTTATATTACAAAACACATTTAGATGCTAACCTGAGCATGTGCTTCATTTTTCAGGAATTTGGCTTGTTAATTGGATGCTTTGTCTTAAGTGTGACTCACAGGCTTATTTCTTATTAAAGTAGTAAATAAGTAAATGATGAAAGATTACATAATGTGGCATACAGCTCTAAAAAAAAATAATAATAATTCAAAATAATTTGTTTTTTTCTGCATGGAGACTTTGCATCATTGACTACTCAGGGCTCTGATGCTGCTGCCACAGAAAGTTTCATAGTTTCATAGTTTCATTCAGGGTTGGAAGGGACCACAAGGATCATCTAGTTCCAACCCCCCTGCCATGGGCAGGGACACCCCACACTAGATCAGGCTGGACAGAGCCTCATCCAGCCTGCTCTTAAACACCCCCAGGGATGGGGCCTTGACCACCTCCCTGGACAACCCATTCCAGGGTCTCACCACTCTCATGGTGAAGAACCTCCTCCTCACATCTAGCCTGAATCTCCCCACCTCCAGCTTCATTCCATTCCCCCTAGTCCTATCACTAAGTGAGATCCTGAGAAGTCCTTCCCCAGCCTTCCTGTAGGCCCCCTTCAGATACTGGAAGGCCACAATTAGGTTGGACCAAAGCAGAGAAGCAACAACTAATCCATATTCAGAATGATGATGTCAGTATCATCTTAGAACCAGACAACACATGTAAGAGTGTAGATATTTTATAGATGTTGGATTTGCCTCGTGCAATGCTTTCAGGACAAGATGTAAGCAGGCAAAGACCTTGAGTATGTTATACAGCAAAGTTATATAGTCTATCAGAAGGCACATGTGTCACATCTCAATTGGTCATTTTCTACTGGCATATGTGTAATTAAGGCATACAATGGGTCAAAATAACAAAACAATATTTTAACACATCCAACCAAATTCTGCCCAGTTTCTCTCCTTCAGTTACAAGGTGTTTACATTACTCTCAAAGACAAAACATAGCTTTCTCTAATTCAAGCAAAGGCAAATCTTCCCTATAGTCACACAATCACCAAGGTTGGAAGAGACCTCCAAGATCATCAAGTCCAGCCTGTCACCACAGACCTCATGGCTAAACCATGGCACCAAGAGCCATGTCAAATCCCCTCTTGAACACCTCCAGGGATGGTGACTCCACCGGCTCCCTGGGCAGCGCATTCCAATGGCAAATGACTCTCTCAGTGAAGAACTTTCTCCTCTCCTTGAGCCTACTAAAGCTATCTGAAAACAATCCTTCTTCTACAAACACATGCATCTTGAGGGGTATTGTACAAGTTCTTAGGGCAAAGGATGGTACAACATAGCCAAAGGAACTTTCCACTGGTTTGTCAGATAGATATCCAGCACTGAGACCTGCCTTCCCTTGGCTTTTGGACATTTTGCAATGAAAGGTAATAGGACAGGTAGGTGATCTAGATTAAGATGCTCTGCAGCAGAACAGATAAGCAAAGCACCTTCTTTACACAGCTGCAAATGCAGCTGGCACCTCCTGTGCTGTTCTGAGCACTTCATCAGTGGAAAGATTTTTGAGAAGCTGGACAGAGTCCAGATAGGAAGGACAATTATTAAAGATAGTGGGAAGGCTTGATTGATATGGAAAGATTAAAAGAGCAAGCTATGTACACCTTGGCAAAGAAACAACTAAGAGGAGATATGATAATCATCTTCAAATAAACTCAGGGAAAATCCCAAGAGGAAGAGACTTTGTGCATAATAGGATTGCATAATAGGATGAACTTTAGAGAAGGAAAAGTTATGAAGGTTGGCTGTTCAGAAAAACTTCATCCTTTCTAGTAAGACGTGGAAGAAGATCCCTGGGGAGGCATTGCTCCAGGACTGCTTAAACTATACTGGTTCCATTACAAGGAACCACTTTGCACTGATTGAAAGGGAAAAGACTCCTAAGGTCAGATGGTTTCTCTCTAAAGGCAGAGACCCAGAGCTGAACTCCCCCTAAATAGCTGCTGGGTTGTGGTTGTGGTTTTGGGTTGTTTGGGTTTGTTGGTTTGTGTTTTTTTTGTTTGGGTTTGATTTTTGGTGTGTGTGTGGGGTTGTTGGTTTTGGTTGTTGTTGGGTGGTTTTTTTGGGGGGGTTTGTTTGCTGGGGTTTTTTGGTGGTTTTTGTGTGGTGCTGGTAGTTGGTTGTTTGGGGTTTTTTGTTGTTTGTTTGTTGTGTTTTGGGTTTTGTATGTGTGAGAGAGGGGCTTCTTCTTGTCTGTTTAAAAAGCTCTTGTTCTTTGTGTGATTCAGTGAGGTTATGTTAGGAAGAAGTTCTTCACAGAAAGAGTGATTGGCCATTGGGATGTGCTGCCCAGGGAGGTAGTGGGGTCACCATCACTGGAGGTGTTTAGGAAGAGCCTGGATGAGGCACTTGGTGCCGTGGTTTAGTTGATTAGATGGTGTTGGGTGATAGGTTGGACTTGATGATCTCAAAGGTCTTTTCCAACCTGGTTAATTCTATTCTATTCTATTCTATTCTATTCTATTCTATTCTATTCTATTCTATTCTATTCTATTCTATTCTATTCTACTCTACTCTACTCTACTCTACTCTATTCTATTCTATTCTCACCAGTGCTATTGTTTCAGAGGGGGTTGTATCTGAAGAGAAATGCTGTCTGCAAGGTGTATTCTGCAGCTTTTCTTTATTAAGGTGTTGAGATACATGGACATGGAATAAGGAACAAAGAAGACAGAGGTGGCATTTCCCAGCACATTACAGTCAAACAAATAACTTGCCAAAGGGGGACCTTGAGTGAAATACTGCAGTGAGGAATTTTTCAAAAGCATCTGCTAGTGCCACAGTCATTATCAGTGCTGAATTAACAGCCAGGCAGAGCACTCTGCTGCCTACCAAAGGTGCTGATTTGCCAGTATGGGCCAGGAAGAGCAGAGGTTTTTTTCATTTATGCAAAATTCTTCCGACCTGGCTACATACAGCATTGTAAGATTTCCCTCATCATGCTAAGTGCCAGTCTCTGCAGAAGGAGATGAACTTGAAGAGCAGGAAATAGCTTTTCAGTAAAAGAATCTAAGCTACATTAAATAAGACATTACTCACTTGGTCATATGTCTATTTCCTCTGACACAATAGCAGTTAATAGGAAAAACTCTAAGCCACTCTGCAGTAGTATGATTGTATTTTCACCCCATGATACATGTGAGGTAATTTAGGTAGGGGTGGCTTTACAGGGAAATGGAGGCCTCTGTAGCCAACTCTGCTAGTTCCTGGCACAGCCAAACTTGGCAGCCTGAGCCACTCAGTTTCTCTCTGTGTGTAACTCTCTCAGATTACCTCACATTTATCCAGGGATGAGTGCAGAGGTAACCACTTACCTCTCTGTCACTTACTCCAGAGTCCATAACCCAGCTAAACACCATATGTTCCTGGAGAAGCAAAACATTTCCATTACCTTTTTATTCCTTTATTCACCTGAACATTGACTCCCTGTTTGTTATTCCTTCTCCTTCCCTAGGCCTGTAGAATGGCTACAGTGTTAGCAGTTATTTATGGGAGAGCTGTTGATGCATATGGAAAGAAATAGTGCTAATGGTGATATCTGCTAACCTTCAAAATAGTTCCCCAAAGTAAACTGGTGGAAGTCTCATCACTTGGATGTTTTAAAACCATCCTGGACAAACACTGTAAAAAATACCACAGAGAACAATTTTGGAGCAGCAGCAGGATTAAGTAATGGATTTCTTTCTTGTCCAGGCTAGCAAAAAGGCATGTGAGAGTATTCACCTTACTCCAGGGATGTGCTGGCTTGACACATCCTTTTGGGGTATTCTTCTGGCAGTGCTCCTGTGAAAACATTGTTAGATTTCTCTTTGGGAAGACAAAGGGGGAGATAAAAAGAGGAAAGAGCAAGGGTAAGAGCATGGTATCTTACATATATGGCTTTAACCACTCTGTCTTTAGGATATTCTCTTTCAATGCCCCTGTGTTAATCATCACTCTCGTGTTGCAAACCTTTCCACCTATTAAAGTGACTCTTGGCTCTGATTAGGCTCATACACAGCCAATGTTTCTGACAGTTCTGTGCTGTTCCTATTTTAGGCTTCACTTTCCTGTATGTTGTTGCTGGAGTCACTGTAGACCAAGAGCTGACTACCGAGAAAGGGCTGGTATGCTCAAGCCCAGTAAACCACTATAGTAGTTTTGCACAGATTTGGCCAAAAATACCTACACTGTAAAGACCACCAGTTTGTAGACTTATACCATAATGCATAGGAGCAGAGAACACAAGGGTCGTGGTGATTAGTCTCTGCTAACCCGACAGGGAGTGAGTGATAAGTGATGCTACTTTTCCACTCCCTACTATACTACGCATCTTTAAATCAGGTTACGGTTAGCTAGACTGGAGCATTCGCCATAAACTATGCTTGGTTAGGCAGTATCCTGCACTAAAATAGTGTTCTGAGCCAAAAGGGGGTATTAATCTCATTTCACTTACTTCTGAATAGTTGGTACTTGAGCTTGGAGTAGTTCTCCCATCCAATTTTGCCTGCATGAAGTCTATTGAAAATGTCTAGAGCAATGCATCTTCTGCTGCTGCCTCTTCAACTCCATTTTATATATTATGATGCTATATTATGCAAAAGGACTATCCACCCAGGCACTTGCTTAGAAATTAGACTTTTTTTTTCCTTCCCTGGCACTCTGCTCACCTGCTGAAGGCATTGTTAAAGGACATTCCATCACCATTCTACACATTCTACAACCTGCCTCAGCAGGTCCAGAAAAATGGTTATTCCCCTCTATTCAATTCTCTTGAGGCTGTATCTGGAGCACTATGCCCATTTTTGAGCCAGAAAGATACAGACAAACTGAAGAGAGATCAGTGGAGGACCATGTAGATGATCAGAGGGTTGCACAAGGAGAGGCTGAGGGAGATGGATTTTTTCAGCCTGGAGAAGGTAAGGTTGAGAGGATCTAACTCATCTCTACTACTGCTACCACTAATACTATATACTGAAGGTGTACAGCAAAAGGACAAAGGCAAAGGTAGCAATTTTCAACAATTGGTATTTCAATTTAATATAAAGAGAAATTTTCACTGTAAGTGTGATGAAAGTACTGCAAGAGCAGCTCAGGAGGGCTGTGAAATATGGGAGATTTTCAAATCTCGGGTAGATAAGGTTCTGAGCAATCTCCCCTAGTTTGTTGGCCCTGCTTGGAGCAGGGATTTGGAGAAGGTGACCCAGAAGTGTCCCTTCTGATTTAAATGAATCTATTATTTTATGCTTTTGCATTTGAAGAAGTGGCTGGTATCCTGGTGTTCAGGTAAATGCTCAGAGCCTCTCCTGAAAACATGCACCAGGCTCAGCAGGCAGTGCCACTTGGGAAATCCCGGCTTGCAGGCTTTTCTGTGCCTCAGTTCTTCACTCGTTACATCATACACAAAGCTCAGCGCTGTTGTGTTCCCCAAATGCTTGGAAGAGAGGAATTAAATACAAAAGCTTTCCACAGAAGTTAAATTCTAGGTAGGAATCACACACATGCACAGTCCTTAGGAAAGTTAAAACAGAATTTATTATTTTATTGTTTGGCTTGCTGACTTGCTGCCTGTCACAGTGGCTCTGGTTGATTCCACTGCCTTCCTGAAGACAGAAAACAAAGTTGACAAACGCCTGCCAGGCAGGCAGCTCTGGAGCTGTCATTTGCATTTTCTCAGTGGAAAACTGGAAGTTGTTGTCAAACCAAAAATCTCTCATGGCAAAATCTCAGTCATGCAAAAGCTGGGTTTAGGCAGGACATTACCAGGCTGACTCTTCAGAAGAATATAGCTTTTTTAATTGTTCTTTTTTTCCATCTCACCCACTCAGCCCTGAAATGATTACAGCTCTTGTCATAAACTTACCAGACAATGTAGCATAATGGATCTCCTCTCACAGCCAGGTCACCAAGGCTCTCCCTTAATAGTATTATTTAATAATAATGCTTAAAGGGTGCAGTTAAAGGTGAGTGGAAGCTACTGCTTATCTCAGCTGTAGCCAGAGTTTGGTCTGTGACTTAAGGAAAACTATTTAAAACTATCATTCACAAAATGAGAATAATCTTTTATATCCAGAAGCAGCAGCAATGTCTTAGCCCAGAAAGTCTGAATCAGGTGCAATTTACAGCCGCTCCTGCTCTTTTCCTTCTCGTGCTCTCAATTGATGGGAAGGCATTGCTCAGGAAAGATAAAGCAGATAGGAAGGGAAGGTCAGCTGATGAGAATTTATTTTGCTAATATTGTTGCTGCCACTCACCAGCTTGTTGCTTAAGAGTCTTGCCCTTTGCATTGTGGAGTCACTTGAAACACTGCTTCTTGCATAGACCAAATGAAACTCAGCTGTTGTTTGCCTGCATCCTGGACTCTGCTGTTTCTTGCCTAAGGTAGGCAGAGCTGACAATCACTTTCCTGCCTGTTGGAAAATCGTTGAGGCAACAGTTTCCCTCCTGCTGCCAGGCTCTGGCAGGAGTAGTACTAATGACAATCTTGTCCCTGCTATGTTTGCGGTGGGCAAATCTGACACAGTTTCTAGAAGTCTATTTCAGCAATGACCTCCTCTAGACTCCAAGAAAGCTTGTGATGCTCAGGCATGGTCTCTGGAGAAAAAGCTCAGTGTTGCTTCTCATCTCATTAAAGCGTGGAAAGGCTTCCTGTGTTAAAGAGTTTGGGGAGGTAAGGGTACATGTGCTCCCCTTCCAAAGCCGTTCTTCAAGAACCTTGCAGTGTTTGTACTTCCCTCCCCTAATCTGCTTCCTAGGGGAGCAACAAATTAGCTACAAGAAGGGAGTGGCACAGCATGCTTAGACCCACAGAGAGAGTAAAAGGCATTACCTGGAAGATGGGCATAGCTGGCTGAATCACCAAGTTGTCTGATATTTCAGAGGCAAACCTCAAACTCTAATTGAAATGCATTTGATGGCTGGAATTCAGGCCCTATTAGGCAAGCATCCATGTTGTAAAGTGAACCAGCTTTGCACCTGTTTTGTCCCAGCTGGCATCTCCTGCCTGAGAAATGCCCACTGCTGTGCTGAAAGGTACTAGAACAATAATAACAAATCCTATCCATAGAAGGCTCTGACCAAGGAGCTGTCTTATTTCCCTTCTTTACCTTGTTTTCTTTTCTTTCTCTTTCTTTCCCTGTCTGATTTGTCTTATTATTCTAGGCAACTGTGTCTGACAGCCTAGAGGATCTCATCGTGGTCAGAAAAGCATTTGTGAGGCTGCCATACTCTGGTGCTGGCTGCAGCTAAGGGAGCATCTAAGCTGATCGAGTACAGCATAGCTCTGGTCTGTGTGTCCTCAGTCCCTTCCCACCGCTAACTTAGTTTCCTCTCCTGGGGTTGCTTCAAAACATCCATCTGGTCCTGACAGTCCTCTCTTCCCAATCCTACTACCTCACTCCCACCCCTCCAGCAGCCCCTGTGAAGGATTTGGAAGATCCATGTTCCAGGCCCTGCTTGACCATAATTTTTTTGTACGTTGTTGCTTGGGTTTTTTTGGCCACTGCCATCTGTGTGTCAACTTGCCATCTGTACAGTGGGGAAGTAATTCTGCTTGCTCCCTCTTTCTGCAAATGCCTCTTAGGATGAAGTTCTACCTCCATCTGTGAGCTGTGCTCACCTGGCTTAGCCCAGAAATGGCTCACATCCTGCACCTCACAGCAGGCCCCCATCTGCCTGCGCTCCCTGTGTGGAGATGTGCCCTGAACAAGCAGCCTTCACATTGGCACAAACAGCTCCAGCTCCTGAAGAGCTGTATGGCACATATGGAATAAATGGCGTACAGCACAGGATGGCTTTTTCTTTTTGCCTTAGTGTGAAAGTGTCTTTCCTGCCTGTCTCAAAACTGTTCATCTTGCCCTCCTTTAGCAGCCTGCTCTGTGATCAAGGGAATTTTGTGTCATGTTTCACTGATGCCCAGTTGAGGCACCCAGACTGGGATCACTGAAGAGAAAAACCTCCATTTGTTCTAAAGGCATCCCTCCAAATCTCTTCACAAGCAATCAGACAAGCTTGGCAGGAAAAGCCCTTCCTTTTTTTCTTTTTGGTTAAACAGAAAGAAATAATATCCCATCTAAGCTCCTAACCATGCTTAAATCTGTTTATTCTGATGTTCTTCTCAGTGCATGCAATCAGCAAAAGATCTACTAGTTAGAATATTTTTCTCTCTCTGACTATCTTCCTGTCTGTTTTTAATTATATCAGAATTAGGTAATTGCTGCTGTAAATTAGGTTTACCTGAAGAACATCCACTGTGATGACTGTATTTTCGTACCTGAGCATAAGCCTTTTGGCTTACTGCAACATTAAAGTCTTGAAATTCAGTACTCCAAAGGCAAGATACCTCCAAAAATAATGATGTGTCTGCAACAGCAACTCATCTGCACCCAGACACCCTCTATATCTGAAAGTAATGTATGAACAAAAGCTATAAGATGATATCTTGTGTATAACAAATTGATCTGGAATAGAAAGCAGTTAATGTGTTCAAACTACTCTGGTTAATATTGCAGAGTGAACTTATTTGTTTTGTCTGACACTTCAGTGATTCCATGTCACAACCTGAAGACTAGATTACTGGCACAAAAAGAACTCAAATTTTCTCTCCCTCATCCCCATCAAACAGCCCATGGAGATGGGGAATAATGGTTACAGTCAACTCATCACACACTGTCTTTGCCACTCTCTTCACCTCACACTCCTTCCCTGCTCCAGTGTGGGGTCCCTCCCATGAAGGACAGTCCTCTAAGAACAATGTGAGTCTTTCCCACAGGCTGCAGTTCTCCAACACAGGTCTTTTCCATGGGCTCACAAGACATATCAGCATACCTGTTCCAGAGTGCACTTCTCTCTCCATGGGGTCACAGGTCCTGCCAGAAGCCTGCCCTAGCTTGGGCTTCACACGGGGTCACAACCTCCTGCAGGCATCCACCTGGCCAGCCATGGGCTGCAGCTGGATATCTGCTCCACTCTTAACCCTCATGGGCTGAAGCAGCACAACCTGCCTCACCATGGGCTGTGGGGAAATCTTTGCTCTGGCACCCAGAGCACCCCCTGCCCCTCCTCCTTCACTGACCTTGGTGTCTGCAGAGTTGTTCTCACATATTCTCACTCCTTTCTCCCAGCTACTGCTGGTGTCCATATCAGATGGTTTTGTCCCATCTTCTCAAATACTACCACCATCGCTGACAGTCTCAGCCTTGGCCAGTAGCAGGTTCATCTAGGAGCCAGCTACTATTGGCTCTGTTGGACATAGGAAGCTTCCCACTGTAATGTTTCCCACAGAAATCACCCCTGTAATCCCACCACCACCAAAACCTTGCCACACAAAAGCTAATATAGAAGTTTACAAAGTCTGAAGGGCAGTAACATTCATAAAGACAGGCAGCTGGACACAAGCTTTTTGGGGCCAAAAGAGCTAAAACAGCTTTTGACATGTAACTATAAAGTGAATCAGAATGGAAAAGAGTTCATCTGCTATGCACAGGTAGGAAGCTAGGAAGCTTGAAGCAGAAGTATGTTGTCAATGTGGAAGCCACTCCCTCTCTCTGGGGAGAAATAGCTCACATTCTTGAGACATTGAGAAGCAGGGTACCCTATGGTAAAGCAAATCCCTGCCTCTTAGCATGGGGCCAGCCTTCAGGTCAATTCTGCCCCACAACAACAGGAGCTCAGAAGAAACCAGAGCCCAATCTGGAGCAACTAGTATTTGATATCTGAGTATCTGAAGGAGTCCAGAGTTCAGAGGGTTAAAATAATAATAATAACTTTAAAAAATAGCATACTGTTTACTATAAAAAGATGAAATTAAAAGTTCATGGTTGATGACCAGCTCTGAGCATTGGTGACAGAAGAACCCTGAATCATGTTCTATCACCCATTTGTCTGAAAGGTACCACAAGGCTGGGCAGGAGAAGAGCACAAAATGTAATTCAAAGCCTAAGAATGGAAAAAGAACAAAAAAAAAAAGCCTACTGCCTGTCAGGGAAAGACTTAAGGAGCTCAATCTGGTTTAGTTAATCAAAAATAAGATTGAGAAGCAATGTGACTACAGGGTATAATTACCCACACAGGGAGAAAATACTGGCTACAAAAGGAATCTTTAATCCAGCAGAGAGAAACATAAAATGAACTGATTTCCAGAAGGTGAAGCTCAGCAAATCCAACATAGTTATGGGGCACAATTTCTTAGGAGAACAGATGATTAACTACTGAAGGAAAATTCCTTGGGAAATGGTGGGTTCTCCAGCTCTATAGTCAGGTTGCATGCCTCTCTGTAAAACCTGCTTTCAACACAAGATACCAAATTCACAGTATCACAGTATCACAGTATAACTTAGGTTGGAAAGGACCTCGAGGATCATCGAGTCCAACCTATCAACACAGACCCCATGACTAGACCATGGCACCAAGTGCCACGTCCAATCTCCTCTTGAACGCCTCCATTCTATAAGGATACTCCCAGTGAAACCTTTTCACCTCTGTTACACCAGACCAGTTTTGGATTCTTCTTTCATTTCACATCTACTTTCCCTCAGCACCTCTTCTGCATAAAGACCTCTGAAACCCACCTTAATGACACTACTTTCTCATCTTCACTTTGCCACTTTTTCTGCTGCTTCCTCCATGGCCTGTGCTGGAAAGAAGGATTGGATGCCCAGCCTTTTTCTGCTACTCATCTCCATCTTCTCCTTGACTTGAACATCTGCTCTTAGTTTTCTCACACCATGTTGTGGCATCTCTTCCACATTACCTTTTACAGCCTGCTCCATTTCTTTGTATGCTATCTACAAAAACTGTCTCTGTAACTAACAGCAGAAAGAATCAGGGCAAGAAGCTCCAGGACAAAATCCGTCACTATCTGCTCCCACTCACAGACCACCCATGCTTCCCTCATGAGACTGGTCTTTCCACAGTGGCAGCTGCCTTCTGAGGGACACTCAGATCCAGAAAAGGTTTTCCAGGCAGAGTTCCCATTTTGCTACCACACACCTTACAGCATTTGGTCCTAGGGAAGTGTGTACTCTGTCTCCACTCTGCCTCCTCCTTCCCACCCCAGCAGTCTGACCCAAAGCACAGGAGTCAGTCTAATCTCTATCAAAATTGTTCTTCCTCACTAAGCCTGGGCAATCAATTCACATTAAATTCTAAAAATGCTTTTTTTTATTCATGCTTGGCTTGAAAAGCATCTTCAGCTCTTCTTCCCATGAGTAGGGCATGGCTAACACATTCTATGCATTTATCAGCATTGGCATGGATTATTAAAAGCGGCCACATCTGGACATCAGTTTTAGGTCTCCACTCAATTCCAGATGGTACAATACATTGCCTTCTGTATGGCTGAAGCCACAGCAGGCACTCAGCTTCTGCTGTAGTCCCTTCCTTAGCTTGCAGATAGCCTCTGACATCAATTCAAAGCCTCATTTTTCAAAGAAGCTGAAGGATTAAATCCCTGCTTCACGAAGGACCAACTTTCAATCTGTGACCCCTGTTGACAGCTGGGCTTCTCTGAGCCAGTGCCTCTAAGAACTCACAACAAAACAGCTCTGATTAAAGGCAAGCCTGTGTGAAAATTATTCAAGTGGGGAGCAAGGACATTTCCAAGCCTGGGGTTCTCTAAAGGATGTCACTCAATTTCACCTGGATGGGACTTTACTGACATCACTGACACCAGCAACACAAAAACTTTTATTCTCCCTACCTCATGCCCTCATTCCCTCTAAAAAGAATAGTCATCCATGCAGAGACCCCCAATAAAGGAAACTACCAGGGGCCCCATGAACTCTATGTGGAATTTGGTGACTTTCTTCTTCTTTTTCTTTCCCCCCCCCCCGAAAAAGAGCTTTCAGGCTGCAGTAATGGATGTGCTATAAAATCCTACACAGAAGCAGGAGAACTCGACCCTGACTTTTTAGGTCAGTTGTCAAAGAAATAACCCTAATTTCTTGCACTCTGGTAATGAGTGCTGAATAAGGGATTTACACAGATGAGAAATGCAGCTTGTAAATGTAGATGAAGCCTAAGCCACTCAACTCCAACTCAATTCTAAGATCAAATACAGTTCCAGAGCTCACTCCAAAAGCACTTTCACTATACCTGCATCATTTTCATTGCCCCAGGAAGAGGTATGCAAAATGATGCAGCTGAGGAGTTTAGGTGCAAGCCTGGTGCTCTCCTGTGGCTTTCCTAACATGAAGATAACTGAGCTAAAGCGAAGGGAGGCTGAGGGATCTGGGCTTTTTTAGCTTTGAGAAGCGGAGTCTCAGGGGAGACCTTATTGCTCTCTACAACTACCTGAAGGGAGGTTGTAGGCAGGTGTGGGTTGGTCTCTTCTCCCAGGCAACCAGCACCAGAACAAGAGGACACAGTCTCAAGCTGTGATAGGGGAAGTTTAGGTTGGAGGTGAGGAGAAAGTTCTTCACAGAAAGAGTAACTGGCCATTGGAATGTGCTGCCCAGGGAGGTGGTGGAGTCACTGTCCCTGGAGGTATTCAAAACAGGATTGAATGTGGCACTCGAAGCCATGGTTTAGTAGTCATGAGGTGTTGGGTGACAGGTTGGACTTGACGACCTGTGAGGTCTTATCCAACCTTGTTTATTCCATGATTCTACACACCACTTCTTCCCGCCTAGTGTTTGAAAGGGTAGGGGAAACCACAAAGGAGCAATAATTAAGTACATTGAATATACGTATATGTATGTATATATTTATAAAGAAAGAGAGAAAAAGAGAGTTAATAAACTCCAAAATCCATGAGCCAATTGCAACTGACCTTTTTCCTCCTTCCATGGTTTTCCATTTACTGTGTAGAATGAGCCTTAAGCTCCAATTCCAAAATACTCATTGCAGTAATTCTCTCCAGCAGAGCATTATTATTTACTGCTTGCATTCTCCCTTCAAATAGGAAATTACGAGCTGCAAATATAGAAGAACTCAGGTTAAAGGAATGTACTCCCATTTTGCTCACAATGGGGGTTGGTCTCTTCTCCCAGGCAACCAGCACCAGAACAAGAGGACACAGTCTCAAGCTGCACCAGGGGAGGTTTAGGCTGAATGTTAGGAAGAAGTTCTTCACAGAGAGATTTGCCATTGGAATGGGCTGCCCAGGGAGGTGGTAGAGTCACCATCACTGGAGGTGTTTAGGAAGAGACTGGACGGGGTGCTTGGTGACATGGTTTAGTTGATTAGATAGTGTTGGATGATGGGCTGGACTCGGTGATCTCAGAGTTCTTTTCCCACCTTGCTTTCTTTGGTGGGGGAAGCTCCTTTCTGAGAGGTGGAATGGGAGCTCTGGAGTTTAAGACACTGGCTTTTTGCTTTGCTGTTAAGAGTGATATTCCAAAGAAGATTTTGCAACACAGCAGAAACCTGTGCCCAAGTTGGAGAATATGGTTTGTGACGATGAACTCTCTTGTTCAGTGGAGGAAAAAGCATGAGAAACTCCTTTACATTTATCACTTCAAAATTATTGCCAGATTATAGCAGAATGATCCCACTGTAAAACCAAGCAAGATAATGCTTTACTGGGTCTTCCAACACCTGCAAGCACTAATACCTTTATGACTCTTGTGCTTCAAGTGCGAATGGGAAAAAGCCCTGATTTTTTTATCATGTTCCCTCACATTTGGTTATTTTTTTTTTCCTTCCTAGAAATCTTAAAAGCCTAGAATCAAGGTACTAGATGCAAAATTATGCTATTTGTATACTTATAAGATTGTATTAACAGGTGTTAAAGGCTGGCTCTATATTTACAATGTCAAAATGATTTTTACTACTCAACTCTGTTTTCTAGCAGCCGTAGCTTGCAAAACATCCACTTTCTAGGCTGAGATTTACCATGCTTGGTGAGCAGCCTTGAAAAGTTAACAAACAAAGTATTCCAACCATTTTCAAGTAAGAATGAGAAGGAGAATAATTTCTGCCATCGTATCTCGTGGCCCTTTTCAACAACTTTTAAGAATCAAATGGCTGCCAATCGAAAACTCTGATTTGCTGTGGAAATGGCTCTACCCGTGTTGCAATGCCTAGCTCTGCTGTGAAGGAAATTGATTTTTAGTTAACTGAGATATGAATGCTCTAAGATTTCATGCCAACTCATGCCTACTGCAAAGGCTTTTTCATCTTTCCACCCCCGACTCCCCTTAATTCTGCCTTATGACCCTGATCTTGAAAAGACAACTGCTTCACTTGGCATGGTCTGAGCAGTTCCCCCTCTCTCTGGCTCCACCAGAATGACCACAATGCATACAGCCTGGGGAGCAGGTCTTTGTAAAAAGGATTACATGTTCTTGAGGGTTTTTTTTTGTTGTTGTTAATGGATCCTGTAACTAATGTGAATACAAAATGACCTGGTTAAATTAGAAATGCTTTTAATAATTTGAACAGGTTTGAATAGCCCAGACTCTCAGCAAAAGAAGCCCTCTTCATACAGTATACATGCTTCTGTCCTCCTGCTGCTCTGATCTATAGTAAACATGCACAGAGCAGAGAAGAAAAATACTCCTGAGTTTTATTCTGATCTGTTTTTGTGATTGGACATCATAGCTGTCTGTAATTGATGGCCTCTCTTTGCTGCACTCTGAGCAAAGGTGCAGCCTAATATGCAGGAGCTGGAAAGCTGTAGTTCAGGATGCAGGCTGGCTTCACTAATCAGCCATCCCTCCCCTTGTTCCTGAAGAAGCATTTGGCAGTTGATCAAGAGAACATTTGCAATTCCTATGCTGAAGCTGGAACAGTGAGGCTTTGGCAAGCCTGGCTAAAACACTAAAAAAAGGTGGTCCACTGCCACAGCTATTAAAGGCAATAGGAAAGTTGGCCACTGCAGGAAAAAGGCTGGGAAACTCTTTCTGCTGGCATTGCCTTCCAATCTCTGAGCAAGCCTTGTAGACATTGCAAAAGGAAGTTGAGACAAGAGACAATAATTTAGTGACAGACATTAAAAGGAAAGCAGTACACAAGGATTTGCTTAACAGCACAGTTGAAGAGCTTCTGAATGACGTTTGCACAGATCTTTTTGAAGAGCTCTAGAAGCAGATATCAGAGGGTCTGTCAGAGCACTGCCACTCACAGAGAATGTAAGCAAAGGAAAAGCATGTATGGTCTTCATACGTGCTGTGTCCTCTGCTGTTGCATGGCACTTCTCATAACAATGATGGACTTGCCCAGAGGCTTGGGAGCCAGCCGTTTGCCATCTGGGTATCTCCACAATGCAGCAGTGCATTGAGATACGAGCTCCAGTCTGAAGGCACTCAACTTATATTAATGTGACCAAGCTAATGAGCTCTGCCTCAGGAAACTGTTATCTAACATTTCAACAACTGCTTAGGGTGCAATGCCAAACCCAGATATTTTCCCTACCCAGGCAAATGCTCTGATCATTGAAGTAGAAAGCAACAGTTGCTTGTGCTTTCTTGCTGTTTGACCTGATTGAGCATTCCCATCTGCCTTGTGACTCATGTTGGATAAGAGTTGGAAAAGCCTAAAAGGTTGTTAAGCAGCTCAAGTAAATGTTGAAAAAGTTTGATGTGAGTCTGTCTTTGCCAGACAGTGAAGCAAACTGAGGTTTTCCACTAGGAAGAGAATGACCCAAACCCATCATGAGATAAGGATAAACCTTCTGCTCTTCATCCTTGGAAAGAAGGAATATCTCCCTGTAGTGCAGGGAAGAGCACTCCTTCTCTCCCAAAAATTCCAGGAAATTCCAAATGCTAAGCTTTGTTCAACCATGTGCTCACTACATTGCTCAATACCATTTTCAGGCTGCTCCAACATATTAACCTCCCTCTTCCCAAAAGCTATAGGGTTTGTGGGCCCTCAGCACAGGTTTTGAGCCTCTCTGAGGATACCAGCCTAAAAGTTTGATGCTGTAGCTGCTCTGACCTCTCCCAGTTCTGGTCTGTAAGGTACACCACAGCTACATGGCACAGCTGAGAATGGAGAGCCCTGTGTGAGCTACACAACAGCTCCTAAGAAGGGAGGGACGTGGGTGGGGGTCTATGAAGATGAACCAGGTGCACGATAGGATTGTGCTGGGCACAAAAAGGGCACATGTTTAATGATTTTCAAATGACCATTTGTGATCCATCTCTCAGCGCTTAAGTGGAAGAAAAAGAGTGGGTGCGTTACAGCATGTTGGCTCTCAGCTTGCAGTGGGGGCAAGTATCAAACTGATTCCTCCTTATTACAGGCAGTCAGAGTGCTTATGTGTGATAAAGGCAGCTTATCTTAACAAAGAAGCAATTCTGTACTGCACACATGTTATATCCACAGGCTCTGATGACTCAAGCTTCCTTTCTTGCAGCTGATGGCATCATTTGAAGGCTTCTGCTCTGAAGTAGAACTGGAACCCTTGAAGGAGTAATAGCTTCATGATTCATAGCCCCCTGTTATTTATTTGCTCAATAAATTACTTCATCCCATTGTAGAGAGATCAGGTCAAGGCTGGGTGTAGTGCAAAGTCTGCCAACAAGGCCTGGGATGTTGGACTAGCAGGGGCTCAGGCATGAACACGTGAAAGACTGCCACTCTGGGGCAAACTTGAAGCACTGTGCCCGCTTTATTTAGTTCTGGGGAACCTACTACCCACACCTCTTACTGGTGTACATTTCCACCACTTTTGAAGACTGGAGGGAAGAGCTGTCCTCACTCTAGCTGAATTTAACCACTCACAGCTCCACTAATATTTCCTAGGTTCAGTGGATTGTAAAGAACTGTCATTAAACATGCAAAAACAGCACTGACATTTACTCTGCAAGGAAGAACATATGGAGTGAGCCCACGCTTTGTGCTCTGCAGCACTTCAGAGCCTGTATAAGCAGCTCTTTTTTTTTCAGTTGCTAGTCTGGCCTGGAAGGTTTGTTAATTGATTAGCATTGTTAGCCTGGCAAAACCATCAGTGTGTTATTCTGAATGCATCAGCAAGCATGATCCTAATTGTAATTTTCTACTTTCTGATGCTTGGTTTCTAGCAGCTTTCAGTAGATTATCACCAAGGTTTGTCTCCTGATGTCACATGTGAGGTCACACCTGGTACCAAGATGGTTGGTTCTTTTATTATCTCTTAATTTTTCATCACCATACCCTCCCCTTGCTCCCTACCCACACTCAGTGATTGTGTGATAGAGTTTTGGTTTTGTAGCTTTACTCCATGCCATGTAACTGGGGTCAAGAGATATATATGCCTCCAGAACCTTTTTTTCACTGAAAATTCAGTGAAAATTTCAAATGCAATTTTCAACTTTTACATTGCAATGAGTAGAATAGAATAGAATAGAACAGAACAGAACAGAACAGAATAGAATAGAATAGAATAGAATAGAATAGAATAGAATAGAATAGAATAGAATAGAATAGAATAGAATAGAATAGAATAGAATAGAATAGACTATTCCAGGTTGGAAGATACCTTCAAGATCATTGCATCCAACCCATCATCCAACACCATTTAATCCACTAAACCATGGCACCAACCACCCCATCAAGTCTCCTCCTAAACAGCCACAGTTAGGATTTGACCCACTGTGGTATAATGAGGTTATATCTGTGTACACACAGCTGAACATGCTTTTTATCTCTCTGATCATAGTAGCTCTTCTATTTCAAGCTGATGTTGTGCCTGCTACTTGCTATGAACCCGTATGTTCAAGAGGGGATTGGATGTGGCACTTGAACCCATGGATTAGTAGTCATGAGGTCTTGGGTGACAGGTTGGACTTGATGATCTTTGAGGTCTTTTCCAAACTTATTGATTCTGTGAGTCTATGAAGGTAAAGTGTGACTTCTTGTGACAGCACATCTGCTCCACAGGAAAGCTTTGTCCTTTGGAAACACAGGATGGCCACTTTCTAGAGCCCCACACATGCTCCTCTTTCTGCCAGATACTGTTTCTCAGCCAGAATCAAAGCAGCTATGGAAAAACAACAGAAGTGGCAACAAGCTTAATAGTCCTTTCTAATGACTGGTCAGTGCATAGCACACAAGGATATAATTCTAACCCTGCTTTCATTTGGTTTGTATGTCAGGAGAAAAATGCTGCCTTCTTTATTGAGATGTAGCTCCACCTAAAGCACCAAGGATTTTACATGCTGTTTTTTTTATATCCTGTTCTCTCAGCTTAAACATCTTCTGTAATGTCAAAGAAGGATGTGACTCCTGGCCATTTCCACAGCATATGCACTGGCCTGAATTGCAATTCCATGCAGATATGTGTGAAGTGCAGAGGCTGCAGTCTGCCTAGACCACTCTCCTGCTTCTGACAGCCATGAATGCACAGTAATATCTAAAGAGACAGCCCTACTCCCTCCCTCACATCACAACCATTCTGTGTTTCTTCTAATGATGCCTCAAAGCTTTTACAGGCATTGAGTTTCTCACACCCTGCCTGCACAAGAGCAGCATCCTTCACTTGTGTGGCCTCTCAGAATCACTTCTGGGTGATAGGATGGCAGGGAAAATCCCTTTTCAGAACAGAGGTTCACGAGTAAAAGAATGTATGTCACACTGTACCACCTTAGGCAGATACTGTGGTAGCACCCATAAACATTACAGCTGCCAGTAGCATTTTCTTCCTCCTCTTTAGACCTTGTAGTGGTTTGGAGAGGCTAAGGTGATACTAACACAGTGCCTCCGTTGCCATGTGGGAGTCTGAGGACTTTAGGATGTGGCAGACTTTGCAAGGATGCAAAGTGACATTCAAGTCAGATCTAGCCCTAGGGTAAAGAAACAGAAAGGCAGTTCAGGAAAATATTATTGAGTGATTTTAATACATTTTTTCCTCTTAGTCCTTTTTTTTCCCCCCTTTGTTACTTTCTTGTTGACATAATCAATCCTTTGGAAATTCAGAAAGAAAGAGGAGGAAATTCATTTTGGTTTGTAATGGGTAACAGCTTTGGGGGATGATTGCAAAGTGCCTGAATTAGGACAAAATATAAATTTGTAGATGCACACAGAGAAAAAGGAGAAGGAGAAATGGAAATTATAAAGTAACATTTATGATTTGTGAAAAATTCTTCATTTTGCTGCTAATCATAATGGACTCCTGCTGCTTGTAACCTTATTGTAATCAAAAGGGTATATTCATTTCTTGCATAGTTATGTGCACATAATTCCTATTGAAGCCAATAAGTGTTATGTGCTTGCTGTGAGGGGCAAAGAGGTGCCACACAATTAAATCATTTACTATAGCTGCATTGCAAATGATAAAAATGACCTAGAATGTTATAATTATAGATCACATTGCTCAGTTTTCATTTTAAAACAGAGTGCATAGCATTGGCCCTTTGGCCTTCTGCTTGAGGGAAGAAAGAAATGGTCACAGGCACTGGAGGCAGTAGGAAGATAGGTTTCTGTGCATGCTTAGGCTCGCTGCAGGCCTCCAGCAAGTATTGTACATGTTGTAAGGAGACTGCTTAACCACTTTCCAATACAGCTTCCTGCAAGTGCCTGCAGGGCTGGGTGAAGGCTACCCACTTCAGCATGCCTGAAGTTGTGGGAGAACTGGACCTTGATAGGACTGGACATCACACTGAAAATGTAGATAGCAGCTTCAAAGAAACAGCAGAGATCACAGTATCACAGTATCACTTAGGTTGGAAAGGACCTCGGGGATCATCGAGTCCAACCTATCAACACAGACCCCATGACTAGACCATGGCACCAAGTGCCACGTCCAATCTCCCCTTGAACGCCTCCAGGGTCGATGACTCAACCACCTCCCTGGGCAACCCGTTCCAATGACGAATGACTCGCTCGGTGAAGAATTTCCTCCTCACCTCGAGTCTGAACCTCCCCTGGCGCAGCTTGAGACTGTGTCCTCTTGTTCTGGTGCTGGTTGCCTGGGAGAAGAGGCCAACCCCCTCCTGGCTACAACCACCTTTCAGGTAGTTGTAGAGGGCAATGAGGTCACCCCTGAGCCTCCTCTTCTCCAGGCTAAACAATCCCAGCTCCCTCAGCCTCTCCTCATAGGGCTTGTGTTCAAGGCCTCTCCCCAGCCTTGTTGCCCTTCTCTGGACACGTTCAAGTGTTTCGATGTCCTTCTTAAACTGAGGGGCCCAGAACTGGACACAGTACTCAAGGTGCGGCCTAACCAGAGCAGAGTACAGGGGCGCTATGACCTCCCTGCTCCTGCTGGCCACACTATTCCTAATGCAGGCCAGTATGCTATTGGCCCTCCTGGCCACCTGGGCACACTGCTGGCTCATATTCAGGTGGCTGTCGATCAGCACCCCCAGGTCCCTCTCTGTTTGGGAGCTCTCCAGCCACTCCGACCCCAGCCTATAGCTCTGCATGGGATTGCCGTAGCCAAAGTGCAGCACTCGGCACTTGGACTTGTTGAAAGCCATCCCATTGGACTCTGCCCATCTGTCCAGTCGGTCGAGGTCCCTCTGCAGAGCCTTTCTACCCTCTAACTGACTAACATCTGCTCCTAACTTTGTGTCATCTGCAAACTTGCTGATGACTGACTCTACCCCTTCATCCAGATCATCAACGAATATGTTGAAGAGGACAGGGCCCAGCACTGATCCCTGGGGGACACCACTGGTGACTGGCCTCCAGCTAGATGTGGCACCGTTCACGACCACTCTCTGGGCCCGGCCCTCCAGCCAGTTCCTAACCCAGCACAGAGTGTAATGGTCCAATCCATGGGCTGACAGCTTAGTCAGCAGTTTGCTGTGGGGATGTCTGTGATCACTAGCAGGAAATGAATAGCCCCTTCTCAAAGGTATTTAGGAACCTGATAGTAATTATCTTGCTTGTCTTTGCTCAGTATATTTTAGATATGATTCATTCATTGGTCAGGGTCTGACATCAGAGTTCAAAACAATGGCAGGATAGTCAGTCAGTGCAGTTAGTGTATGCATTCCCTTCTGGGAAAAGTGTGGCCAGATCCACCCAGACAGTATAACCACAGCTGCATGTAAGCTGGAAGAGAATCATATTTATATATAAATAGTGTCATTTTGAACATATCATTTCAGTGTTGTATGGCAGGCTGAGATGAACTTTCAATCTTGAAAACCAAAATGCTATATCTGAACTAGTAGACTAGACCTAAAAGGTCTCTTTAGGTCAGTGGCTCTGAACAGCAAATCCTGTAGCCCTTCTCATTTAGATGTTTCAGGTTGATTTTCTCCTCTCTCTCGTTTGCCTAACCCTAGCTGTTTGAAGGTGATGCCATGCAGTGTTTGCTAATGATACTAACATATCAAAACACTGACATGACAAAATAGTAGCCCCCACATGAGAGACAGCCCAGTCACCTCAGCTCCATCTTTGGGGAACTGTTCAGTGATGCATGAAGCATGCTGGGCACTCTCTCATCAAATGAAGCTCAACTGCAGAGAACTGGGGAAACCCCATCCCAGTCAGCAGATCAGGCTGGAGAGCAGAGGATCTGTGGAGAGTGTAGCATGTGAGAAACCAAATCAAGAAAGCATTAACTGAAGTCAACTCGCTCTCAGAGAGGACAGCTCATAATCCTCCCTGAGTCCCAGTGGGAACATAAGAGCTTAAATAATGAATCTCAAAGTCTCCTTTGCCAGGTGCACTAATGTGAAACCTCTTTCTCCTCCTCAGCTTGTCCTCTGCAGCTGTTTGATTCCCAAGGAATTGCAGTGAATTTACAGATCCTTTCCTAGTACACAGAGGGGAAGGAGGGTTCACCGAGGAGTTATTCGCACATTTTCAGTCACCTTCCGTCCTGCCTCAGCCAGTTATGCAGTGGTCATAGAGACTGTTAAAATGTGACTGTGTTCTGCCCCAAAGTTAGCTGCATTCCGAGAGATGAGCAGAATCCTGGCTTCTCTCAGCTCTGCTGTCCTCTGGATTAAAAATTGAAGAGCAAGTCTGTGTCTTAACTTTTCTCCTAACCTGGGGAAGAATTTAAACAGTTTGAAACCTCAGACAACTTCAAAGAGGCAGAATCTGCAGTTGTGCTACCAGGCACTGTTACTCCTCACAACCCTGAGGAAGACAGGGTAAAGGCTTATAGCAACTTTCATGTACAGAAACTCTGATTCTTATTTCCACTACACTTACAATGGCATGGGACCTTAGGCTGAGAGTAAATACTATATTTGCACTAATTTTCCTTGCTTTTAGATCAGGGATAGACTTGTAAGGAGAAGGGTTGGTGAGGCTATAGTGCTGCTCACAGCATGCACTGGATGCCATGTACAACCTCAGCTTCAGGTTGGGGAGCAGCTGTTTCTCTTTCCCTAATTTCTTAGATGGTGGTCACATCCCACTCAACTTTAAACCAGCCAAATTTGTAAAGAGATCTTTCTGGAAATGAGAACAAAAAGCTATACATGGATACTTATTTATTAATTTGTTTGGTTTAGATCAGTCTCACTTTTGTTCTGTTTTGCAATTAGCAATGAACAACAAATATTTCTGTAGCCACAGTTGTGACACAGGCTTCATTTTGGAAGCTTTCTAGAGAGGGATTAGAGAACAGAAATTAGCTTCTTGTGGTCCGTGCAACTTATGCATTCCAAGGCGCCTCAAAGGCTTTTGGCCCCATTATAGGAAATAATGAGTGGTTCTTTAAGAAGCTCCAATAAATTATGTCCTCAAGGAAAGGTGTTCTGCTGTTTGTGTACAATGCTACTAATTTCCTATCTACAAGAAGAGACATCAAGCAGAGCTATGAAAGGCAGCTACAGAATCTCATCTTTATGACTCATGTCTGCCCATCTTCACAACCTTTTCTTCTGGACTCACTGTTTGAAGGCTTTTTTTCGCTCTTCCATTTCACACTCTGAAAGGCCTGATTTGCTGGGACAAATTCACCTAATTCACTGTAATTAGGAACACAGTAAACTTGTACTTGTGTACAAAAGATGAAAGGTTACAGCTAGCAAGTGATTATTTCTATCAGTAGGTTTCTGTATGGCATTTCAGACAAAACATTCCTGCTCTTAATAGCTTGAATGTCTCAGAAGAAATCCATGGTAACTTGATCAACAGTGTTTGACTCTTTTCACAGGCTGGATGTTTTTCAAGGAGTAATGATATTTGAATAGTCTTTCTTAATGAAGAAGATCACACTGACACAATGTGCCAGGTCTGTTGCTTAGCCACGCAAAGCTGGTGCTAGCTTCACATTAGGGCGACTGCAGGGTGCTAAGGCCCTGATCCAAGAAAGCCATGGAGCACATGTGAAATGGAAAAGAAATGAAAACTGTTAGATTCAGATTGGATGTTAGGAAGAAGTTCTTCGCCATGAGGGTGCTGAGACTCTGGAACAGTTTACCCAGGGAGGTGGTGAAAGCCTCATCCCTGGAGGTTTTTAAGGCCAGGCTGGATGTAGCTCTGGGCAACCTGAGTTGTAACTAGATAATGCTTGAAGTCCCTTCCAACCCTAACAATTCTATGATTCTATGTGCCTAAACATAAGATTTTCCATGTTCAATGCCATGCTTCTGCTCCAAGTACTTGGAGAAACAGGATGGGAAAGCCAGGATGGAAGGGAGATGTGTGTTATTTGCACAGACTTTTGACAAATCTCAGTGTGGGAGAGATGACATTTCACAGCACCTGGAGTTTCCTAAGCATATCCAGGGTACACAAATGATTCATACCAGTTTCCTTGGTTGTCTGGAGGATCAGGAGACACAAAGCCATTGTATTGAACTGCGCTACACTGGACTGCTGTAACTGGCACGTCTAAGCATGATAAGCTCACTGGAGCAGGAATCCTATGACTAGTTATGCTTTTCTTCCTGTAAGACCTATGACAATCAGCCTAAAATTACATGGTTAAAATCATCTCTACACCCACTGAGAGATGTTAAGTGGGAAATATAGACAGATATGGATCACAGGAATTATCTAAGCCCAAGTTTACCCTTTGCTAGAGTTGTCCAGGCACCCATATATCATGTCTCAAGAACAATGTTTTATGCAGCTGATATGTGAGCAGAGAGAGTACTTGTTTCTCCACTGCTTCTCAGGATCAGCAGCCTAGAGAATCTTGATTGGTCCTGTCTACAAGTCTTCTGATGTGAAAAAATAAGAAACTTCAGCCTGAAGCAATGATATCTGTCTGAGGAAAACACAGACCTCAAGGTTCCTAGGTTGAGGAACATCTGTAACAGTTGTTGAAGTCTTATGGCTCTGCAGAGACCCAGTAAAGCAGAGGCATGCCTGTGCAACATCAGCCTGCACAAGATGGAGAGTGTAAATGGTCTGGATGCAGCAAGCTTAGGTATGCTTCAGGGTGTGAGGACAGTCTTGAAGGAAAAAAATGTTGAATTTCAAGTTAGTTGTGTGCATATTTCTCATCAGTATCCCATGGTCAGACCAGAATATTGAAAACCTCTCTTTTTTTTCCCCTTCTTCCCCCACCTCCCCCCATCAGCCACATTCCTATTCTCTGCAGAGGCAAAATCACTCATTAATCTTAAACAGCTTTTGCACAGAATCAGCTCAACTAATGAAAAAAAAAACAGAGAAGATTGCCATAATCTCTCGAATCTAAGGAGTAATATAGAGCACTGATTCCATCAGGATGAGGAAGAAAGAAAGACATGAGAAGGATGGCCAGGTGCATTATGAGTTTTTTGCAATATATTCATTTAAAGAATGTGGGGGAGGGAGAGGTGACAGGTTTTTTTAACAATACCATTATTTTACTTCATCCTTCTCTCATTACTTATGGACAGGCTGATGCTGAGATTTAGCACAGGAAACAGTTTTAAGAATCCATATATTCTTGGCTACAGTTCATGCCCTCAGACTGCACCAGAACTCCAACTGAATGTTAAGTATCTAGCATACCTATGCATTTTTAATGCACGAGTTATCATCATATTGAAATCACACTGAGCACTAATGGCAAGTCTCTTTTAACAAACAAAAGGCAGTACCCAGAAACTACACTGCAAAAACACACTATTTCTTCTGAGACATGGTGTGCCATGAAGTGTAGTAAAGGGCATCAAATTATATGTGACCACACTTGTGGGTAAGGTTTGCTGGTCTGGGAGCTCTTCATCTGGAAGATGTAGGCAAGTCTGCAATTTATTCTAGTGCTGCCCCTCTGTATGCCCACTTTAGGTGCATTTGACACTGAAGGCAGGATGAGTGATGGCCCTTATGCCAACAATCCACAGAATTGTTGCAGGGGTGGAAGCCACACCAGCCTGAGCCGGAGCAGTTGAAGGCACAGCACCGCATCTGTGACACTTTTCTGGATCCAGGGATTGTTCTAAGGTCTCTGCACAGCACTGCCCTGGGACATTTCAAGGCACTACTTTGGTCAGGGATCTCTAACCAAGCACTGCTCTGGGTAAATATTCCTTTAGAAATTATGAGGATAGCCAGAGAAACTGAACAGGGGAGATGTCTCCTCTTTCTTGCCATAGCTTCTCTTGTCTGGTAAAGCAATGACAGCTTCAAGGTTAGGACTCTTCCGTAGTGTTTGTGCAGATGCAGCATAAGGGAGCTTCAGTTTCAGTGGCAGCTGCTAAGCACCACTGCAATACATAATAATTAATATGAATTAATTGCGTATACCAAAGAAAACAGCTGACTAACAGACCCAATGTACCACTTCTGCAAAGATTATTCACCCTTTAGTTTTCTCTCTGCTTATAAACAAGTATGTAAGTGTATATACATATTTCTTTCCCACATAAAATTTCAGTGATTGACCATCTAGATATAAAGTATACAAGGCTTGAAATCTGGAGAGGATGAGAAAAATGTTTCTAAATGATGCCATTTTCAAGGTTTTCAAAAGGCCTGGAGATCAAGTGCTGCATAAGCAAATAAAGGGAAAAAAGAAGAAAAAGAAAGAAAAAGAGAGAGAGAGAGAGGGATAATCTATATCCCCAGGCCAGATTCTCCCAAACCTAGCTCTCTCCCTCCAGCCTTCCTAAAACATATAGCCTGAAGTATTGATTCATTTCTATTGCCTTCTGCAACATTCTGCTTTGAATTTGCTTACTGTTAACTTAAAATATGCTTGCTCCAGTAGTCAAGATCCAGTTCTGAGGAGTGATACTTCTTCAGTGGCAGAACGTCTGGTTTTGATAGAGTCTGGTTAGACAAAGCAGTTACAGCACTGCATCAGTTCACTAATGACCTAAAGTGGGATCCCTATTCAGTAATCCTGCACCAACCAGATAGATATATGCTTCTCATGCAAATGCTGTTCCTAGGTTTTGCTTACTCAACCTGTCACTGAGAGACCTGAAAAGTATATAGGGTCTCTGTTACATCCCCAAGGCAAACAGTATCACATTTATTTTCCTTAGGGAAATTAAGTTCTCAGCTCATGTCTTTAGCCCAAGGTGTCCAAACACTATCATCTTAATTTCCTGCTCCAGGTACTGAAGAGCAAGCAAGGTGACTTTATCCTCCTGATGTTTGAGTTGCTTTTTATTTTTTTCTGGGAACATGATATGTGTCTTGTCCTTGTTCCCTCTGGTGAACCTGGTACTGTGGAAACACTGTGACAGTAAGAGGTATCTCACTTGCCTAAAGAATAAGCACCTAGTTCTCAACACCAGCTAAACTTAGCTGAACTGAATCCCACTCATAGTCACTGCTACTTTCTGGGTAGCTCAGAGCTACCTGTTATAAGCTGCTCATGCTGTGCCAGCAGTCTGGGTTCAATCAATGCAACACTTTGCACAGTGAGACACGACCCAGCTAGAGGCAGAACTGAGTTCCCTGGTCTTTAAATCAACGAATTCTGCCATTGATTTACCTCAGGACCAAAATATTTCTTTACCTTTAGCATAATGATGTCAATATGGCCTTGCTGGCTAAAAGTGAATATCTGTGCATCCCAAAAGAGTGAAAAAAAAAAAGGAGCACTAGAAGAAAGGTTGGGATAGGGTGATTAAACCCATCACTATATGCCTTTCCAGCAGCAAGAAACGATGTTATTTCCTGAGCTGAAGTTGTGTCTACATCACTCAAAATCTTCAGCCTTTGCTTGGCCTAATACCAACAGCTTCATTTAATTGTTCTTGTTGTTTAATTACATTGGAGCTTTCAAAATTTCTTGTGGCATTGAGCTCCACAGTGCTATTGTCTCCTAAACACTTGTGGTGTTTCTTTGAAATCTGCTATCTAACAAATTGTTCCTTCCCTCCAGTGAACCTTGTCATCTCCTTCATGAATTTCTGGTTCTATATTTTCGACAGCTACCACATACCTCTTATGTTTTTTTCCTCATTCTGCCAGGAGACCAGAACTGCATTTGAGATGTAAGCACAGCATAGGTTTGCATGGTAACAAAAGTATGCCTTTTATCACACTCACTATTTCTTTCCTAATAATTTCTAAAGTTCCATTTGTCTTTTTGACCACTGCTAGCTTTGAGATGATGGTTTTGAAGAATTATGTGTAATGATTCCCAAATCTCTCTTCTGAGTGGTAGTAGCTCATTTAGAGTCCATCACTGTGAACATATAGTTAAGGTTGTTTTCCTCCATGTGCATTACTTTGCATTTATTGATAGTGAATTTCATCTGCCATTTTATTACCCAATCACTCAGTTTCTTGAGCTCCTTCTGCAAGCCTCACAGTTTTAGCTTTGACTGCTGTAAATAATGTCAGCAGGTGGCTGTGCCAATTCACTATTCACCTCTTTTCCAAAGAGAACATTTTCAGGCATGCTGTGCCTGTGGGACCACACCAACAACCTCCATCTCTCCTGAAGCTGTCCCTGCCTTCTGTGGTTTCCAAAATCACAGCCTCCAAACCACCTTGTATCATGAGGATACCCAAGCCATGTGACTTTCCCCTGCTAGAGACCCGTACTCACCCGCAACTTCTCATACTAAAACTCCCTTTATTTCATACCCAGAGCCAAGTCTCCTAGTCCTAGCTCAGCGGGAGGTGAGGAGCATAGTTGCAGTGTTCGTCCTTTCCCAAGCCCCTGGAAGAAGCTCGGCCGGCGCAGCTCGGCGCAGAGCAGCTCATCAGCTCAGCGCTGGCCCGGCCGTGAGCAGGGCTCCCTCTGGCGGCAGCCGGCCAGCATGGCTGCCAGGAGGGACCCTCAGTCGGGCCGGCCTGGCCACCGCCCTGCCACCTCGGTCTTACAGCACGAGTAGGAAACGGTCTACTAGGCAGCAAGGAGCCTGGGATGCTGCCAGGTAAATGCTGAGAGACCTCGAAGATTGCACGAGCAGTTCGGGAAACACTCCGGAGCTTGAAGTTTGAAGCTTTTGAAGATAAGTTTGTTAGTGCTTCAGTCCTAGATCCTTGCTAGCAGCATTGGTCATTCCCTGCTGCATTTTGCTGCCATGGTCCTTCCCAAGACACAGAACTGCCATGGTGCTTTAGAATGCATGTGCATCTTAGCAACAGTGGGAGAGGAATGGTTTTACATGAGGGGAGGGAATTAAAAACCAGGTTTCTGTTCTGTTCACATCTTCCCCAAAAGGAGGTGAGGAAAGAAAATTAAACTGAGGGTTTTGAAAAGGAATAGCTAATGAACAGCCCAAGGACCCTGCCAGGATAGTACTTTTCACCTGGGAACCTCTCTGCCATAACTCAGAGCTTTCTCCCTTTGTTGGCATGCTGCTGAATGCTGGCGAGACTGTCTGCACTGTTCAGTGCAGGCTGAGAAAGAAGTATCTTAGTTAATTCTTCACTTGCTTGGAGAGAGGACACTGAGAGTGGAGGGTTCATGAAGTAGTTCTCTTTTACAGCACTGGCTTTTGCATCAACACACTCTGGGTAGTACTGTGTGTTGATACAAAAGCCAGTACTGTAAAAAGTAACTATTTCATGGGGCTCATGATGCAGAACAGGACTAAGTAGGGTTTTGGGGACTCTCTGTTGACAGAGATAGTTTCATGGATCTTGGAAGCAGCATCACAATACAGCAAAGTTCAGCATAATCCTGCCTGGAGGAACCATCTGCACCCTGATGCACCTGGAAGAAGGTTCAGATACAAGTGCTCAGACTACAGCCATGGTTTAGCCCACTCCACCAAGGCAAGCATGAAGACATGACAAGACTTTTATAACATTTTGGGGTTTATATGATCACTGCATTAATTGGGCACCTCTCATGGTTCACACGTGGAAGTGTCTCCTTGTTCTAGATTTTTACAGCACCCAGCAGGTGCTGAATGAAAGGTGACCTCTAAAACCAGATTAGGGCCCAAGTGGACACGTTCCAGCATGTCCATATCCTTCTTGTAATAGGGGCTCCAGAACTGGATGCAGTACTCCAGGTGAGGTCTCACCAGAGCTGTGAGAGGGGGAGAATCACCTGCCTTGCCCTGCTGGCCACACTTCTCCTAATGCAGCCCAGGATCTGATTGGCTTTCTTACTGCTTTTCATGAACTGTGTTATGCCATCTGTATCACTACCACCATGCATTAGCAGAAGATAAAGCAACCCTTAGCTCTGTATAACTCTGTATTTATGTGTGTGCATGTGTGTGCAGTTTTTTAACTGCTGTGATGTATTAAGATGGAGCCAACTGAATGTTTAGCCACTTTATGGCTGTTATGCCTGAGGTGGATTTTTATTGGATGTGATATTTCTATTAAAACCTATAAGACCCACTTCCAAAATGTGCATCTTCAGAAGCCTTGAATTCAAAATACCGCCTCAGAAAATTAATATTTCAGTTGCATTTTGTAGTTCTGATACTTGGGTATTGATGAAAAAGCACAGATGTGCTGTAAGCTTAATCCAGCCAACATTTCATCCAAAAAAACTTTTCATTTGACTTTTATGGGAGCTAAGTTGGGCTCTGGAAACAGAAGTTCAGATTTTTTAATGTTTAAGTGAACCTATAGACCTGCAGGTACAAGCAGGAGGATGCCTGAATGAGGCATTTGAATACCTTGGCAGGAGAGTTTTGTTATTAATTTAGTACAATTTCTAAATGACCAATGCCAGAATATGGAATTGGAGCTAGATGTACTTGTTGTGTCACTGTTGTTAGCCAAGTGACAGGTCACCTGTATTCTTAACTGAGCACTGATTTAAAGGTGAAAAGTTTGGAGACCCCACCTGGAGTGCTGCGTCCAGTTCTGGAGCCCCATTACAAGAGGGATGTGGAGGTGCTGGAATGTGTCCAGAGAAGGCCCACAAGGATAATCAGAGGGCTGGAGCACCTCTCCTATGAGGACAGACTGAAGGAGTTGGAGCTGTCCAGTCTGCAGGAGAGAAGGCTCCGAGGTGACCTTATTGTGGCCTTCCAGTATCTGAAAGGGGCCTACAGGAAGGCTGGGGAAGGACTTCTCAGGATCTCAGGTAGTGATAGGACTAGGGGGAATGGAATGAAGCTGGAGGTGGGGAGATTCAGGCTGGATGTGAGGAGGAAGTTCTTCACCATGAGGGTAGTGAAGCCCTGGAATGGGTTGTCCAGGGAGGTGGTTGAGGTGCCGTCCCTGGAGGTGTTTGAGACCAGGCTGGATGGGGCTCTGGCCAGCCTGATCTAGTGTGAAGTGTCCCTGCCCATGGCAGAGGGGTTGGAACTAGATGATCCTTGTGGTCCCTTCCAACCCTGACTGATACTATGATGCTATGAATGTGAGTGTGCCTTTCATATTCTTCACAGTTACTCCAAAGAGTAAAAGAAACTTATTATTTAAAATAGGTGGGCAATTATAAACTGATTCTTAACCTCATCTCACCTCTACCATTAGTGTACTAACATGTAAATGAAATGAAGATAGGTATTTACAAAAGAACCTCACCAAAGCTGACAATGACTGTGTGTATTCCCCTGGTCATGTCAACAGTAGAGGGGTGGCGATTAGTCCATTGGGTGTCTGCAGAGAAGTTGCTGTGGATAAAGCACATGCAAGAATAGAATAGAATAAACCAGGTTGGAAGAGACCTTCAAGATCATCACGTCCAACCTATCATCCAACACCACCCAACCAACTAAACCATGCAACCAAGCACCCTATCAAGTCTCCTCCTGAACACCTCCAGTGATGGTGACTCCACCACCTCCTCGGCTGTACCTGTAGAGCCCAAGGAACACATCTACATGATGCACGGGACAGATTACTGCACAGACACAAGACATATCCCTGGGGCTCCAGCTCTGCTTTGCTGACAACAGCAACCCTGTTTTCATTATTGAGAAATGCTTTTAGCCCCCCCAGCCATGAAGGAAAGCTGGAAATGGTAACCTGCATGTCAGGGATAGAGAAACGTCTGCTTGAATCTGCTGTCAACATCCAGCAGAGGGAGGGGCTGTACCTAAAGGTAGAGGGGACCTTTTTTACCTTATTGACCTAAATAAAGAAAGAAGCCAGAGAATGTTCTTTATTTTTAAAAGTGCTGTGTTCATGAATTTCCTTTAAAATAAGAGCCTTGACAATCTGAAAATGTTTTCATTTTTCAAAGCTTACTCCCATAATAATACACACAAATGGAAGGAATGTTTTAGCCAGGTAGTTTTATTTCTGGCAGCCTAAACTGCTAATAAGCATCAGTATTCAGTCAGAAAGGAAACTCAGTGCCTTGTTAAACTGCTTCTAGTGTAGGCAGAGGTGGAGAGAGAGAAAGACACCCTGCATCAGATGCTCCTAACAGCTCTCACCCTTGACCAGATCTCGCTTCAACTATGCAAGAGCACTTCTCAGTGCCTTGCCTTGGCCGTGCGCACAGCTCAGCTGCTCTGCTCTCTGCCCATGTGTGATGGGGGGGTAAATGTTCATATTCTCCTCAGAACAGGCCTTGGAAACCTTTACTGGATCAGAAAATAGCACTACTTTTGTAGCACTTTTCAGTGCCTTGCCAGTGACAGACAGCTCATCACTGAAGGAAGCTGAATACACCAGCAACAAACCACAGAGAGGGGTGATCTACCTAGCAGCTTCTGTCTGTTGCCTTCTGGCTGAAAAATGCTCTTCTGTACCACTCAGATACTGTCTGAACCAGGTGATCCCCATCTGCCACTTCCTCCTCCTCTGCATCACAGTGTGGTGTTGCATGCTATAGACACCATGGTTTTAGTACCTTCTAGGAGATTCAGAGGACACAATGGACCCAAATGAGCAAAGAGAAGATGGTTGGGGGCCAGGGCTGAATAAGAAGGAATTCATGTAAATGAGTCATTTTTCAGTCAATTCATCAGTCCTGCCATTGAGACAGATCTCCCACCTTCTGCAAGAATCTGACCATCTACAAAAGCTTTTAGAATGTCCTTAATGCATCTATTCTCAGTGTATGAGCAGAAATAATCTCAAGCCTGGCATTGTCCTAGCTTTCCAGTACTCAACTCTGCAGCCTCATCTAATAATGTCCTTTAGATGGACTTTCAGGTGTGCGATGTCATGGATACAAAGCAGACAGTTCACTTGAAGAGAGGCCAGGCTGGCACAGAGCTACAGAAAAGTTTCTTTCCTACTACAAACTGCAAGAAGAAAACCAAAGCAACCCCACTATAGAGTCCGACAATTTTCATAGCCTGTGGCAGTGGCACACCAGAAAACACAGAAATATGTTTTAAATATCTGTGGTAATAAAAATGTGGGATGGCTTCTTGAAGGAAATTTGTTTGAAATTCATGAAGCAGCCTCAACTAGGGGAGCCAAAGTAGGACTTTTCTGCCCCAAAGGCAGCTTTAGCAGCTGATGCTAAACTTTGGCTCAAATGCGTGCAATTTGTGGGCCAGAAGGATCTGCAATTTGCTGCAGGTCAGAAGTGTCCATTTCCCGGCCATCTGAGCTTTCATGCTGCCCTATGAGTGGAAAGACCATGAGTCAGAGGGCAATTTAAGATGGAAAACCCACCCAACCCATACTTTTGGCCTGCAACTGAATGGTTTATCCTGCTATATAACTCAGCCCCCAAGCAGACGACCACACACTTGTGTAGTTTAGGAGATGTTCTACCCTTTTCCAAACCCTAGCACTGACTTTGCTACTCCACTCCAAGGATCTTGGAATTCCCTGAGCCAAAAGAGCCTTTCTCTTCCCATACCCCTGCCACTTCAGCACTTGGTCTTTTTGTGGTGGGATGCAGCAAGGATGCTCTTAATGGGCCCCCACGGGATATCACAGGGAAGTCCAGAAGTGAAGAGGAACATCAGGCACTTAATTCATGACCTGCCTCAGGCAGAAGGGGGCAAACAACAACAAAAAAGCCCTTCTCTCTAAGAGCAGATTAATAGGAGCTCCCACTGGAGCCCATTAGACAAAACAAAATGCTGAAAGCCTAGGAGCACTGTGCACTTCATAATTTTGTCAGGATCCCTGGGGAGAGGACAGGGGAAATTGCAATGTTACCAAGGTGGAGGGAAGGAGAATGCCAGGCAAATGGGGCTCATATCTCCTTGGTAAGTAGATGCATTAGATGAACATCGCTTTTCTGTGCCTGCAGGTGATATTTTTCTTTCTCTAGTCTGTACACAGATACCTTGTACTCTCCCAAGATTTTGCTAGGCCTCAGTGGAATGTTTGCTTGGTTTGCCATTCTGCCATCTGGCCAGCCTGACACAACTATCCCTGGCAGAGGCTGAAATTTTGATTTATTGTCTAAATTTGGAAGTGACATTTTCCCCAGGTTTTGTAAGCAGAGCTAATGAATCACTACAATGCTCTCTCTTTTACTTCATGGAGTTTGACCTGAGCTTTAACATTGACAAAGATGATGTGTTGACAGGACAGGTTGCAAGGATAATATCTCCCAGTCTCCTCTGCTGATATACATTGCTCCTTCCCAGCATCTTCTCCTGTTATCAATACTTTTTGTATAGTGCTCTCACTCTTCTGAAAACAAAGAGTTTATTCTCCTCTTAGGACTCCCTTTATAAGGCTCTGAGGACACATTTTCCTGCCTTCCTGCCTTTCCTGTTCATCACCTACAGAGAAATTCAGTGTAAGCATCCCAGCTCATCCTGAAATAATATTTAAGGTCTTATCAGTCAAGAGGCTGTTTGACTGAGCAGGACCTGGATCAGGATCAGTTCACTCCCTACAGATTGTGGAATAAGGAGATTTTGGAGTATTTGGAAAGCCCTGAATAATTGCCACTTTCCCAACCATTAATTTATTTAAAACTGCATGTCTAGGTGCCAAGAAGTCTGAAGTGTAAAGAAAACAGAGCAAGTCACAGCTTCCCTTGTTCTTTCTAGAATAAGTTAGCTGGGGGGAAAAAAGGCTGTAGTGATGAGCCTTTAACAGATTTTAATTTACTATCTTCATAGATGTTGTATGCTCTCTACAGCTTTCTGAGGAGGGAAAGTGGAGAGGGAGATGCTGATATCTTCTACCTGGCATCAAGTGATAGGTGTGTGGAAATGTTTCAAAGCTCTGCCAGGGAAGGCTTAGACTGGACATTAGGAAACATTTTTTTACTGAGAGGGTGGTCAAACACGGGAACAGACTTCCTAGAGAGGTGGCCAATGCCCTGGACAAGGTCTAGAATAGAATAGAATAGAATAGAATAGAATAGAATAGAATAGAATAGAATAGAATAGAATAGAATAGAATAGAATAGAATAGAATAGAATAGAATAGACCAGACCAGACCAGACCAGACCAGACCAGACCAGACTGGAAAAGACCTTCAAGATCATCACGTCCAACCCATCATCCAACAACATCTAATCAACTAAACCATGGCACCAAGCACCCTATCAAGTCTCCTCCTAAACACCTCCAGTGGTGGTGACCCCACCATCTCCCTGGGCAGCCCATTCCAATGGGCAATCACTCTATGAAGAATTTCTTCCTAACATCCAGTCTAAACCTCACCTGGCACAACTTGAGACTGTGTCTTCTTGTTCTGGTGCTAATATGCTTTAACTTGGCCAGCCCTGAAGTGGTCAGGCAGTTGCACTAGTTTATCATTGTAGGTCCCTTCCAACTGAAATAGTCTAGTCTAATCTAGTCCATTCTGTAATCCCATTCTATTATTCTTTCCCGTCCTGCAAAGCTGAAGATGTCCACATATGCATCTGTGTCAAGTAACTACAGGAGAATCTTTGCAGAGAAATCAGATGGATGAGTGTCACTTTGCTTTGTGTGAGATCTTTTCACCATGGGGATGACTCAAGTCAAAATCAAAGACAAGGAAGACAATTTTGACTTCCTCACCTGGGCTGTGACAGCCCTAGCATTCTGTCTCACAGGACATGATGCTTCTCCTTGCTTGGCTTTGAGAGGCAGAAATAGCTCAAGGAGTGATCACCTAACACTGGCTGTGTCAACCTGAACATTGAATTAATTAGTGGTAACTGAAGCACTGTTTCACAATACTGTGACCATCCCAGGTAGATAAAAATGCTCTTATGCATGCAGTATAGGATTTCTTTATTCCTGCATACATTATCTATGCCATAACTGCTTTCCAGGATGTCTCACAGACTGAACTGCTGGATTTGAGAAAAATAGCTGTGGAAATAGAGAAAAAGCCTTTAAAAAAATAAAGAAAGAAAAGGAGTTTAATATTGTAACTATGACTAGGTAGTTAACTATGCCTCCAGTTAATCTGAATAGACAGCAGCCTTAGGAAAAGCATATGTGATACAATCTCCTGAACATTTTTGGCAAACAGATTAATTTCCATTTGCATCAAGGAGACCAGGAAACTGTGTCACTGACAAATACATGCCCTATGAGGAGAGGCTGAGGGAGCTGGGGTTGCTTAGCCTGGAGAAGAGGAGGCTCAGGGGAGACCTTATTGCTCTCTACAACTACCTGAAGGGAGGTTGTTGCCAGGTGGAGTTTGGTCTCTTCTCCCAGGCAACCAGCACCAGAACAAGAGGACACAGTCTCAAGCTGTGCCAGGGGAGGTTTAGGCTGGATATTAGGAAGAAGTTCTTCACAGAAAGAGTGATTGGCCATTGGAATGTGCTGCCCAGGGAGGTGATGGAGTCACCATCCCTGGAGGTGTTTAGGAAGAGACTGGATGGGGTGCTTGGTGCCATGGTTTAGTTGATTAGATAGTGTTGGATGATAGGTTGGACTTGATGATCTGAAAAGTCTTTTCCAACCTGGTTAATTCTAATTCTAATTCATTTGTTCTGCACACACAGAGCACTACACCACCGGGCTGGTGGGGTTTTTGGATTCACTCTTCATTATTAAAAAAAATTATAAAATATGAAAAGTCATCAAATTCTTGAAATACATTGTTCCAATAGTTTTTAAAAGGTTGGCTTGTCCATTGCTGAGATCACTTCTTTATTTAAAATCACATAATTATGGTGAAAAGATAATCAAGAGTTGAACAGAAGACAGAACAGTTTACTGTTAACAAATTGATTTTTTTTAATTGAGCTGAGGCTAAGGAATTGTGAAAAAAAAACCCACAACTTTTCTTCTTCCTCTTCCTCTTCCCCTTCCCCTTCCCCTTCCCCTTCCCCTTCCCCTTCCCCTTCCCCTTCCCCTTCCCCTTCCCCTTCCCCTTCCCCTTCCCCTTCCCCTTCCCCTTCCCCTTCCCCTTTTCTTTCCTCTTCCTCTTCCTCTTCCTCTTCCTCTTCCTCTTCTTCCTCAAGAATTTTACTTTTCATTCTGATTTGGTATAGAAGCATCTCTTGAAATGTCAAAATACCCCCCAGTACATGAAGCCTACCTCACATCACACTGTACCCAGGAAGTGAATGACACCAGATCAGTTCTTCCTAGGAATGAAATAACAGCTTGCAGCTCTGCCCTTAATATGGCATACAACCAAGACTCAGCTTCTGCTCTGTAGCTAGGCTCACTTTGTTTGTGTGAGTTTCTTCTTATAAGCACATTGAAAAAAACCTGCCTACCAAACAAAACAGTTCAGTGCACACATTGGAATGGGCTGCCCAGGGAGGTGGTGGAGTCACCGTCCCTGGAGGTGTTCAAGAGGGGATTGGATGTGGCACTTGGTGCCATGGTTTAGTCATGAGGTCTGTGGTGATGGGTTGGACTTGATGACCTTTGAGGTCTCTTTCCAACCTTGGTGATTCTGTAGTTAAGAAGGCAGGACAAAAACATCAGCCTCATACTCCCAGTTTGTGCATGGCATGGTTAATTTGAAGGTGTTGGTGGGGGTTACCTTACTATAGGCACGTAACTTTTAGATAACTTATCTAAAGTACTTCTTGAGACTTTCTTTCTTGAAAGTGCAGACAAGCAATGCTTCCTGAGAGAGGTTAGGAACACTTCTTTCAGACATTTACCTAAGGATAATTTGAATTGTCCATTTGGACATGCTAGTTTCTTCTCCCATTGGCAAATGAGACAGCTTGCCATGGCACTGTTTGAATGATTATCTTCTGCTGGGCATCAACATAATGGAAAGTGCAGTGAAGGCCTAGTTCTTTAATTGAAGATACCACTACAAAACAACAGCATAGTGCTGCATAGTGCTAATGATTCATGGGAGGATTCAGTGCCTTCTCTACTGCTGGGTGATGAAGAACTGTTCTGGGACATGGGAAATTAATTTTGCTGCATTACTATGGACATTTATTCACTACCAAACTACAACCAATTTGAAATAATGAGCTAGGGGTCATGAACTTTCTGCTTTACTCTGTTATTGATTCTTAGATTGTGTTTGTTTTGGTGGGTTATTTTCCCTGAAGAATTGGTTTTATTTCTGTTCATATATCCTTCTTCAGTAGGTGGGGAAAGAAGTATTGTTCTTCCCATGTTTACAAGGATGGGGTACATTAAGCAGAGTCTTTATTTGTAACTTTCCCTCAGCCAAAGAGCAGATGGATCAAAGCCAGCTTATAGCCATGCCGGACAGCTCACTATGACAATTGCTGCTCAGCGGCCTGAATTGCTGCGAAGAGAACAACCTTTGATCTCTCCAGCCCTTCCTACACAAAACAATGCTTGCTCCATTTGAAGTAAAGAGCCAGGCTCCCCATCATAGAATAACCAAGTATTTTTGATAGAAAAAACTTCTGCAAAGGGCTTGAAGCAGGAAAAAACATGAAATACAATAACAGATTAAACTGAGGGTGAAATTGCTAAAACCCACCTTCAAACTATGTAATCAGTGACCTGGACTCAAACTGTTTGTGTGCTTCCTCTCTTGCAGTCCTGCTGCTGCTGCTGTTATTATTTTTGGTCTGGGAGAAATATCTTTCTGAGCCCATTTCACCTTGATGGATTATGATGCCATTTTTAAATGTCAATTGATAATAATTATGCCATAAAAAACCGCATAATTAATGTTATCAGTTTAAACCTACAGTGTCCCTTTTATTAATATTTCTAATTTATGAGCTTGTTGAGAAATCTACAGAGACAACAGGGCTAATAAATCTGAGATTAAAAAGACTCCAGAAGGCAGGCTGCATGGGCTTTCTGCTAGATCGTTGGCCAGCTGTTGAACTCTAAGAAGATCAGAGCAGCTCAGCTGTCACTGGGGAGATTGTCAGAGTCCAGCAAGGCGTAAAGGATGCAAGACGACCTACAAGGACATGAAGCTCCAGAGGTGATGTGGGCAATTTGCAGCTGCACCATCACTGCCAACTGCCAGTCCACCTATGCACCAGTACCTCTGACTGCCTGAGCTCATAGACTTGTTCTGAACAGATGACTGAGCACAAGCCCTCGGAGACAAAATGCTGTGAGATGCAGCATCCGTGCCGTGCATAAACACTGGACAGCTCTGACTCACATACAAAAATGGGAGCTTAAACTACATGTTTCAGAAGTGTAGAATATTGTCCCAATACCATCTTTATCCAGAGCAAAAGAGCAGTGAGACAGGAACAGACATGTTTCCTGAATCACAGCATAAATACACTTCTTCCTCATTAGGACAGGCAATATAGGATTAAAAATTCCCAAGCATTGATCTCCAGTTGATTTCAAGTCCACATATCCAGGATTTTTTGCTTTTTGAAAGCACATCATATTTCAACAACCTCACAGGCTTTATGGACCTTTTGATCTTGAAGGTCTCTTCCAACTTGGTCTGGTCTAGTCTATTCTATTCTATTCTATTCTTTTTAAGGTTTGCCTGGCACAGGCAGAACGAGCTGAGAAAATCAACACAGCATGATTTTGTTCTAGACAGCTGCCTTCTGGTGTAAAGAGCTGCCTTCAGAACTCAGCAGCCCCAGGGGAAGATGTGTTTTCTACCTCGAGGAATTTATAGGCTAAATTAGACAGGTAACACAATAATTGTAACAAATAAGGGTCATCTGCATTTCCAGCTCAAGCAGAAACGTAAAGGTATTCCCAAACTACTCTACAAAACCCATGATATTCATGAAAAAAACTATCATATTATGAGGAGAGGCTGAGGGAGCTGGGATTGTTTAGCCTGGAGAAGAGGAGGCTCAGGAGTGACATAATTGCCCTCTACAACTACCTGAAAGGTGGTTGTAGCCAGGAATGGGTTGGTCTCTTCTCCCAGGCAACCAGCACCAGAACAAGGGGAAACAGTCTCAAGCTGTGCCAGGGGAAGTTTAGGCTCGAGATGAGGAGAAAGTTCTTCACCGAGAGAGTCATTCATCATTGGAATGTGCTGCCCAGGGAGGTGGTGGAGTCACCATCCCTGGAGGTGTTCAAGAGGGGATTGGACGTGGCACTTGATGCCATGGTTTAGTCATGAGATCTGTGGTGATGGATTGGACATGATGATCTTTGAGCTCTCTTCCAACCTTGGTGATTCTGTGATTCTGTGTGGAATCTGCAGGGTTTTTCTGAAGGGATTTTTGTGGGCAAAACACGAGATTTATGCATCATTACACCGCTTCTTTCTAATCCCCTTTCAAGAGTTGCCACTTAGTCATCCAATTTCCTACTTTAGTGCTTGTTGTGCTTTTCTATACAGAAGAACAAAAATATATTTCTTGCTTGGCATTGCCTTCACTTCTAATAAAAAGAACAATGCAATAAGACAGAACAAAAATAAAGCTTTTCACAGGGAAAGCTTTCAAGCTGTAAATTTGCATGCACGCATCTCATTTAAACACACCAAGGAAATCTACTTGTCCTGCGAGCAGCAAAGAGGTTTAAAGTCACAGGCTGAGACAGAATAGTTAAACAAACACACTCAGTTTGATTTTGTGACACAGGACTACTGCATTTTCTCAGCAGGTGCATGCCCCGAGCAAGTTGGTGGCATTGGAGACAGGCAGCACGTCCTCTCTGAATACAGAGATACTCTGGTTTCACTTGGCACATGCTGTCAGTGTGGTCACTGAGTAAAGGTATTTGGCTGAGATGTGTCTGTCTCAGCTCTTTCCTGCAGAAAAATGTTGAACACAGAGGCACACATATTTGTTTGGGAGGTGGTGTGAGCGTTCATAAAGACATTCCTGCCAGAAGGTTGCGCTTCTTGCTTTCAAAGCAATATTCAACTTTGCAAAAATGGAGCAAAGGGGAGGGGTAGGAGGAGTAGTTTTTGCCCTGAGACTATCTAGGCTAATTTATCCAGTCAGTGACCTCCAAAGATATAAATCCTCCCGTAAGGAGTGTAGGGACTTACTGGATTTTCCTGTGGAACACTCCTTCTCCTCCTGCTACAGCAAGAAAGTATCCCCCCAAGCACAAGGAAGCATTAATAACAATCCAAAGCCAAGGTTTTCCACAGCAAAGGAAATGTATCCTTTCTCGGGCTTCACTCAGCAACTGAAGCAGATAAATTCATGGGCTTCTCTCCTGCAACTACATAAAGCCTATGGAAAATGGACAGCGGGGAAAGCTGAAAAACCAGTGGCTCCTGGTCCCTAGAGGTAGTTGATCTGTGCCTGAAAGTTTCAAAGGTAGCATGCTAAACATCAGAGTCCAGACACTGTCATATGTGCTAAATTAATACACTGAAGGCTGGGTCGAGGACATTCAACTCTTGACATCTGAAAAGTGACGAGGATTTTAAGCCATTGCTCTACAGAAAGTAAGTAAAGGCAAAAGGAGTATCCTCCCTTTTAGTGCCTTGGGCAAGCTGAGCAGGGAAAGTACAACATTTGTGAAAGAATGTACTAGGTTTCTCCTTGTGCTTTTTCATGAGTTTTGAATTGGGAATCAAGAGGTAAAAGGGGAACTCTGTTACTAACTAGGCAGTTTTCACCCAGGGTTTCGTTTCAGGTCATGTTTCTTTCCCTTCCATCTGCACACAGATGACACACTCACATCTTCTCAGCCTGTAAACTACTCACTATTTCGTTCTGACTAAGTAGAGAAGAAGAAGGCATCCTGTCTGTGTGCCCAGTCAGAATCAGAGGTCCTGGCAACGAAGCAGGAGGGTATGACTTGACCAGGGAGACATCCCTACATGCACTGAGTGAAACAGCAACTTGTCCCCTGCTTGCCAAGAGGGCCACAACAGGCCCACAAAACATCTGCCATCTCATCAGACAACTGGGAAGATGTGAAATTCTCCTTTACACAAAGAGCTTCATTGAGCCACTAGGCAGAGGCATGCAAAGGCAACAGGGGGGAGGGGAGGGAACCAAAAAAACAACAAACCACTCCTCAATCTCTACCCCAAACATTTCATCAGTGTGAAAGACACTTTGCTTGTCTACCCTGTCACCTGTGGAGAAACCTGATTAATAAAATCAGATAATTAAATATTCTCAATCAACACTGCCTGCACCAATTTTTCTCCCTTCCACAGTTTTTTTTCCCCCACCACCCCCACCACTTTTCCAGGTTCTCAAATCTGAAAAAAAGTTGAAAGCCTTTCATCTTATCAGGTGTGGTTTATTGCCCCCTGGTTACACAGTAATTTTGGTCTCCACTTCATGAAGAGGTCATATGATGGGATATCAGCTCAAGAATTGTCAGTTCATTGGACAAATAAGGCAGGGCCTGCCAATGCAATTATAAGAGTCTGATAAGGAAGGCGCAAAGGAGAACCAGCAGGAGAGGGAGACACAGCTACAGCAATTTAAAAGGTGAGGGGCAATCCCAGAAGGTGGCGAGAAATGCCCGTGGGGGCAGGGAGAGGGAAGGAATGGAGGTATATCTAGCCACACATTCTTCCCAAAATAAAAATTAACAAGGGGATAGAAGTGGCTTAAGAGAGAACTTGCTGACATTCATCTGAGCTATCTGGGAAAACTTCTCCCCTGGGGTGCACGCCTGACCAGGAGGCAGGCACAAGTGACTAGTGGGATGATTATCAAGCTACTTAGCCTCAGGAGACAAAGGAAGTAATGTTTTATCTTTAGCACTATAGATGGGGGAGAGAGGGCACTAATTCCTATTTCTAAGCATGTTGCAAGGGCCATCTCTCTGTCTCTTGTGATTGATAAGATGGGATGATGTTGAAAAGCACCTGTTTGGAAAGTTCAAAGGGTTTCCAAAGCAGAAGACAAGAATCTGAACCAAAGCTAGTGGCTGAGGGGCATGACTGAAGGATAACCTGGGAATTGCTGGTGAGGGAGTTTTCTGTGTGTGACACCTCCTTGCGTGTGACAGAAGTTTACTCTTGCTAGTAAATGGCAGGAGGGACAAGTCTTCATCCTGCTGATTCTAACTCCACAACAGTAGAAATCCAGTGGGCTTTTCACAAATTTCAGCCTGAGAGCAGAAAAGGAGGATTACTGCCCCACAAACAGGATATATCAACAAGAAGGAACCCTTCTCAGGGCATTTTTTTGCCAAGGTCTTCAAGAAGCACACCTCCTCCTGGTGTGGTCATGTGATTGTTCAGAACTCCATAAATTTGCACTGGCTGGGGGATGTTTGGCAGTGGGTGGGGTTGGTAAGACTTTTACCTCCACCTCTAATGCTCTCTTCCCCGGACACAGGAGCGCAGGTCCCACAGTGATCAGCAGAGGAGCAGGCACGGCGTGAGTCACCTTTGTTTCTCCTCCCAGTGCTCCTGCAGGTTGGCTGGGTACAGGTGGGGAGAGACCTGCACCTTCCTTCTGCATGTTGCTTGAAGTGAATCAAGAGCCAGGAGAACAGGAGAGGACTTTGTGCCCTGTGATCACTTTGGCATGAAGATGATGGATCCTCAAGTCTGTGCTGGCCAGGGGAAGCCCAGCCTATCCTTTTCCATTGAGGAAATATTAAAAAAGCCTTCTGCCAGCATCACCCTGACCAGCGAAACCAGGAACAGAAGAAACCATGCTGAGAGACTTCCAGACCTAAAAGCAGGGTCACCACTGGCCTTTGGTAAGTACCAAGCATAACATTTAATGAAAATGCTCCTTTTTTTTTAACAGGTAAAGCTATCCCCTTTGATTGGGGACGATTTTTATTCTTTAGCTTTTGTAAGAGTCTGAGATGTCCCAAATCAGGGACAATTGATTCATTATATACACAGAAATAATCTTTAAAAAAACAATTAGCTTTCAAACTTGCAGTAGACTGGGCTCTGTTGTCAGCCTTTGGCAGGATTATGAAGCCCCAGTGTCATTGGAGAGGTGGGTATGCAGCCTGAACCTGCAGATAGTTTCTTCAGTAACAGTGAGAAGTGTTTATTGTGAACAAATAAAACATCCTGCTGTCTTTCCCTTTAAAAGCCAATACTTTTGTCATTTAAACAACAACACCAACAGCAAAAGAGTCACCTGACATAAGTAAGGACAGGCATTCAAACATAGGAAACTCTTATAAGATGGCTACAACTTAATTAAGTTGGTGGAGTTTCACTTATATCACGAGCTGCCTGTTGTCTGGATTTGCAGCCACATCTCATATCAGTACCATTTTCTGATAAATTCAACCACTCATCCTCAAGCATAAGGAGTTGTCTGTAAGGGTAATGGTAGCTAAGGAGTGTTAGAACTCAGACGCTGGGACAAGAAAAGAAAAAAACACATTTTTGTTTAAGCATTTTTCCTTGTCATCATAGAATAGAATAGAATAGAATAGAATAGAATAGAATAGAATAGAATAGAATAGAATAGAATAGAATAGAATAGAATAGAATAGAATAGAATAGAATAGACCAGGTTGGAAGAGACCTTCAAGATCATCGTGTCCAACCAGTCATCCAACACCACCTAATCAACTAAACCATGCAACCAAGCGCCCTATCAAGTCTCCTACTAAACAGCTCCAGTGATGGTGACTCCACCACCTCCCTGGGCAGCCCATTCCAATGGGCAATCACTCTCTCTGTGTAAAATTTCTTCCTAACATCCAGTCTGAACCTCCCCTGGCACAGTTTGAGACTGTGTCCTCTTGTTCTGGTGCTGGTTGCCTGGGAGAAGAGACCAACCCCCACCTGTCTACAACCTCCCTTCAGGTGGTTGTAGACAGCAATAAGGTCTCCCCTCAGCCTCCTTTTCCCCAGGCCAAGCAACCCCAGCTCCCCCAGCCTCTCCTCATAGGGCTTGTGCTCCAAACCCCTCACCAACTTTGTTGCCCTTCTCTGGACATGTTCCAGCTACTCAACATCCTTCCTAAACTGAGGGGCCCAGAGCTGGACACAGTACACCAGGTCCTTTCATGAACTAAGTAAAACTAGATAGTAGAAAACTAGCATTACTTCCATCTCGGCAAACCAGCAAGTGCATTTGCCTTTTTGACTTTGGTTTCCTCAGTTTAGTTCTTTTGGCCTTGAGAGAACTTTTACCCACACAGAAATAGTCTTATTTTTTTTCCTCAAGCAAAGACCAATGGCCAGTATTTTCTGGATTTATTATTTACTCTTCTTTTTCAATCTACAGCTTCCATAAAAAAGGAGATGGTTTATGTACACAAACACATTCACTTAACTGAAAAATTACCTGTACTTTGGACAGAAAATTTTTACTCACCTCTCACTCAGCTGCTTTCATAAAAGCTTAATGCTACACTGTATTTCTTATTTGAAACACACAGAGATCCCTTGATGGATCAGGACCCTATTCCCTAGAATACTTGATGAATGACCCAGCAGTAAGGAAGTGAGTCTTTTTCCACAAACCTGGAGCCAAGTAACCATTGCTTATTCATATAGTTTCAGCTGGTTTTATGTCCAAGCTGGATACTGACCTTGACTGGAAAGCAAACAATAGCTAAATCAGGAAGACAAGTGCAGTGAAGTGAGCAGCACATCGCCTTTGTAATGTTAGCCACCACTTGAACTTGAGCCTAGTCCCACAAATGCTGCCTCTCAAGCCATGGTTTGCACAAGATTTGCACTTTCTTGTTCACAGCTAACATAGGGTAACTTCACTGATTTTGTGCAGAACTTGTTTCCTGACCACGGGTCAGAATCCAACCATAGCACATCTCACAGTCATGGGAGTTCCAAGCATCGGGGCTGAGTATACAGCCTCTGCCTTTGGGTTAGTGCCTGTTTTCCATGGAAACCTGTGTACAGGCAAGCAGGATAGCATCCTGCTGATTTTTTACAGAACCACAGGGCAATTGAGGCTGGATGCCACCTCTTAAGGTCATCTTGAAGTCCAGCCTGCTACTCAAAGAAAGGGCAGCTTCAAAGTTGCAAGAGGTTCCTGAAGTCCATGGATAGTGTTGCTTGGCTGTTTCACTGGTACTGTTGGAGCACTACAGCATTTAGGGGTTTCCTAAAGCTGCCAGGGCAGCTTGGACCTAAAGAACAGCAGACCTAGGCAATGTTTTAGGTATGGTACTGAAACAAGTGAGACCTTGGTAATTTCTAGGGATGGATAAGGACATACATGATTCTGATGCAAATGTAATGGGTTCTTTGTGTCAGAGGTGCCCAGGTGGCAAGCTGCAGATGGAGGAAAATGCTGATATGAGCTCTGTAGGAGTGAGATTTTGTAAGCCAAAAGTCCTTTCTAGAGGGCTCATGGCAGTCACTTTGTGACACTGGATCCAAAGTGAGACAGATAACACCAGTGAACATGAAGCTGATGCTGTTTGTAACATGGAGCACAGAACTGCATTTTAACAACATGAGGCTCCTCTTGGAACAGAGAAGCGTGGCAGAGACAGAAGCTTTTCATATGAAATTTGTTTCACAATCAATATGTTGAAGCCCCATTTCACTGTGTGCCTTGGCCAAGCGTGCTGCTACAAGTGCAAGATCTGGCAAATCTGTATGCAGGACATGTTGGGTTCCTAGAATAGCATTAATACACTGCCAGTACTGTCTCATCCCAAAGTGCTCTACCTGAGAGTACTGTCAGTTTTTCTCCTGGAAAGCAGTGCAGGTGGAACAGCCAGGCCTTGCCTTTGTCTTTGCTTCATCAGGTAGCCAGAGAGAAATTGTAGCAGTAGCAAGAGATTATAGTGACTCTTCTCGCCCCTACTAGAAAGCAAGGTTGGATTAATGTACTCAAGGCAGTGTAAAATGTAACTAATTGAAATAGTATATACACATGAAGATACACTTAACTGTCACTGGAGGTAGGAAAACAGGCAAGCTGTGGAGATACTCCAAGATGATGTACATTGCTTTTGCAACTGATCAAAGGTGTTTAAAACGGAGTGAAAATGAAGCTTTTCCACTGCTGATTTCTTGCTAACACCAAAGAGATACCTAAGTTTCTTCCCCTTTGCTTTCCTGACAGAGCTGCCAATTTTTGCAGATAAGGTTTATTTATTTCAGAAGTGCAATACTGTATTCTGTCCATCTTGGGGTAATTGCTGTATTTGATCAAAGTCATTCAGCTTCACACTATATGACACTGGAGTTAGAGAAGTTTCCATGTAGTCGGCCAAACCTAATTTGGCTCTCTGCTGGTCAAGGTCAGGGAAATGAAATGAGGTGGGGAAGTTGTGGGAAATTCCAGGGTGGGACACAAATCCAGCTAATTTCCCAGAATGGTTCAGCAGCAGCAGCAATGAAGGGTAAAATACTACAGGTCAAGGCTGAGTTATATCTTACTATAGATTTTAAGAACATTTCCCACATCCCATATGTGGCATATCTGAGCCAAACCATGATTCATATGAGACCAAGAACTGGCACCACACACACACTTGTGGCTACCATAAGATAAATACACAGGCCAGCTCATCTGCTAGTCAAAGCAGTCTAGGTACCAAGATCACACTCATCCTAAGGTTTAAATCTAGCCATTAAGAACTGAGGAGACAGGTAGGACAGAATGTCATGTACAGGACATAGACAAAGTTTATCCTGGAGCCTTTACACAAGGGTGCTGGAAGAGATGACTTCTAAAAGTCATTTCAAACCTAAATTATTCTATGATCCTTTGACAAAAAGAACATTGTGATGTACAGTGCTAGCTTCACATGGAAAGATGGTGTAGGATTTAATCAACTGCAAGAACAACTCTGGGCCTGTCTCCTAAACTGACCATTTTTTGTGAGTGTAATTCCAGTGGGACCTGGAATAAGGAGCGTGCAGCCTTGTGAGGTGTATACAGCTTCCCAGTTGCAGTATTAGCCATTTGTGAGTGTACTGCACAAACACAACTACTAGATGACCTGGCCCTGCAGCTGTTGATCTGAAGCCTACTAATTTCTTTTAATTTTTGAAAGATTCTTACCAGGTTAAAAATAGAATAGTGAGCAAGAAGATTCTTTAATATTCAGTCTATGCTTTCTCTCTTTTCTTTTTGTCACAGGGCCTAGAAAGGGTAACCAGAGCCTTTGCAAGGGACACAAATAAACACCAAGTAGGTGTTGATCTCCTTTCTAGGGCAAACTCTCATTTTAAACAGAGAAGACTAGCAGCTCTGTTTCAGAGGAAATCCTTCTGAGATCTCTGGGAACTTGATTTCAGTCTGCCTGAAAGTACATCTGAAATAATTTCATTACCTCCTCAGTTTGTGCCGATGAGGTTCTGACAACAGGAGGTTCCTTTATCGAGTCAAGGAGAGCTTGGGATGAGGATGCTACACCTAGGAAATTAATAGTAAAAGCAGTAATAGACACAGTAATTTTGTCATTCTGCTTGTGTTATGCCACACTGTGCTAAGGCTATGCAAACTAACAGGAGTATCATAGTATCAGTCAGGGTTGGAAGGGACCACAAGGATCGTCTATTTCCAGCCCCCCTGACGCTTCACAAACGAATGTCAATATGGTGAATGTTTAGTTCATCCTTAGCAACACCCCACCCAGCTTTATTGCAAGAGAGGAAACAGCTGACAGAACATAACTGAACAGATACTACCTGGCCAATATCACCAATTCACCCCACCTACTACAGGTGAAAATGGGGGTGGAGGGGAAAAAATATATATACATATAGAAGCAAGAATAAATCAGGACAATAAAGAGCAGCTTGCACTTCTCAGTGACAGACTTCTCTCTGTTCATAGCCTTAGTAAGACCATAAAATCATAAGCCTTATATCTACAACAGGTCTTTTTCTTTCCAGTGATTACACAAAAAGGTTTGCATGGACTTAGGCCATATGATATAACCTCCTGCTTCCAAAAAGAAGTCTTGCAATCTTGCCTAAAATTTCCCATTCTTTCCTATGCAACTGAAATTCAAGCAAAAAAAAAGACCATTTTGAGCCACAATTGAGAGTAATTTCTGTGCATGACAGTAACAAATATCTCATATTGTGTCCAGCTGAAATGTCATTGCCATTCCTGGAGGAAATTTTACCCCATGGGTATTTGCCAGAGCTCTCTGCAGGTGTCATATGAATATCCACCAGAAAAAAAAACAGTGGCTGACCTTAAGAGCTGCAACTTCAGATAGTCTCCCTGCTTATTCAGGACAACAAGCAACAGAAATGTTTGCAATGCAAATAGGACTAGACCTTGGGACTCCTCTCAGATATGTGCTTAAATCTCTCATTTATCTTCAATCTTATCCTTCAGAAAACTTCCCTGTTTTTTTTTTTCCCAGACTCTCTTTAAGGATCACAGCACTCTAATTTGCTTATTTGATTTCAGACAGGTGATAGGTTGGACTTGATGATCTTTGAGGTCTTTTCCAACCTTATTGATTCTATGATTCTATTCTACGATTCTATAGATTGGACTTCATGATCTTGAAGGTCTTTTCCAACCTGGTTTATTCTATTCTATTCTATTCTATTCTATTCTATTCTATTCTATTCTATTCTATTCTATTCTATTCTATTCTATCCTGCTGCTCCTTTCCTCCAGTGCACAGAAGCATTGGTATTTTCCCATCTGCCTAGGACCATCTTTGATTCTCTCTATATATTCTCCTCTTCAGCCTATAATCTATCCATGTTCATACATAAGTTGTGCTCATCACTCTATGATGAGTATGTTAGCATCTCAGAGAAAAATTTTGGGAAGTGAAATTCTGTATGAACGATAAAGACATATGAAAAAATCTTCCAAAATTCAGGAAATGACAGTGTCTGTCTTAGGAAACTTTAATCTCTGCCCACAGGAGCACCTCAATCAGGTTGCTTTATGTTCTTCATTACTGTAAGATAAAAGCACCCTCATTTCTGTAACATATTCATTTTGAGATTGATACAGAAACCTTGGGCTGACAACCTATGGCAACACCGATATCCTCTGAGTTCCTAAGCAAATAATTTAACCCCAGTGCCATGGTAGAGGCCACTATGCTTCTGCCTTCTCACACAAATATTGTTCAAAACTTCACCCATTCTCTTGCTAGAAAACTCAAACCTAGCTGATCCTAGAGGAATTAGAAGAGTCCATTTTGCACAATGTGCCTCAAACCCAGAGGTGGACCTCATACCAGGTTGTTAGGGTTAGCATGGCTGGACACATGCAATTATATTTAGATGTTTACCCAAAGATTGTTGGTAATTGAAAAAGATAGCATTTAGCAATCATCTTTCATTGACATGAGGCTTTTTCTAATTTTCATAGTTCTTGTAACTGCATGTTCTTCATGTCAGTGTCAGCCCCCTGTAAAATTCCTATTATGTGGGCTTTTACTGAGGGCAGAATTGGGCACTTTGTCTCCAGATGTTATATCTTTGCTCCAAGGCTGGTTACAAAAAGGGCTTGTTTTTCACTCAGAAAATAAAACACTGACTAGTCTAAAAAGTTAGATGCTTTGCCAATGCCAGATACATCATCAGAAGTAAAATAAATGTTTTAAAAACTATGGAGTTTCTTCCAGTACAACCTGTTGGGGTTCACTCCTGCTGCTGTTTAGATATGAGAGGTGAGAGCAGTATGGGTGACTGCTCAAAGGTGCTGCAAACCCCAGAGCCTAGATGTGGGTGACTGCTCAGGAGTGCAGTCCATTATTACATCAAGATTTTAATGCTCTTTGGTGGTAATAGCAGACTGACTGGTGCTGTTACATTCACTTTTGGATTATGCTAACCATAGAACCTAAATTCCACAGTAGATCCATTATGCTTATGAGTTGTCTCTTATTCGGTCTTTCCAAGCAAAGGATTCGAGGCATGGATGAAATCTAGATCAAATTTCAGGTTTACCATTAAAGCAGCACAGATCAAATTATCTTGTTTCTGGACAGTCAGCCTGAGCCTTGATTGCATCTATCAAAGGCAGTGTATAAAGCACGCAGAATTTGGGCTTATGGTGAGACTTTAATGTAGAAAAGAAGAAGAGAATGGGATGATTTGGTATACCTCTCTTGGGATGCCACTAGCTGCAGACAGTCCACTTGTCTCGAACCAGGAGGCTTCCCATCATGTTACAGTTCACTGCATGGTTTTGAAAGGTCCACTTTACCCTTGGAAGGAAGAGAAAGGACTCATATGACATTCATGAGGGCAGAAGACTAATTTGAAAGATCTTTTCAGTGCCCTTGCTACACACAGAGATTATGATGTTAGCAATATGACACCACCATGGAAGAAGAAAGATTGTGACTTCTATTTCATCATCATTCAGGTGTCCTAGCACATGAAACCAGTGGTTACTGCTAAGCTCCCACTGAGATTGTTTATAACACCCATGCTCAAATCTAAGCTAACCTTATGTCTGTGCTTCATGAAAATGGGCCAATATGCATTGCTCTTATGTTTGTCCTGTCAACAAGAGCATGCAGCTGATTTCAGGAAGGTGAGTTGGCTGTCAGTACCTTCCAAGATATCATCAGTGTCACCTGTCACAAAGGCAGATGGGAAATATTGACAGCCTGGGCAAGGCAGACATTAAAATTATCCAACACTTATATCTGAGTAGCAGGCGGTCCAGGTGTAGAAGAAAGAACAAAGGGACTTGAATTGAGGAAGACACTGACATTTAGCCTATTCTTTGGTTCATTTTCCCATAGGGTTGGTGTACATATAGGCAACTTTTAAAAGGACCAGGTTTTTAAGAGCCTTTGGCATCCAGCAAATTCTACTACACACTTGCTGACAGATTTTCAGTGCAGCCCCATACCTGCTGTACTTCTGGGTTCTTCAGTAAAGGCAGTCACCAGTTTGGATACTGATGGGGAAGCTGAGCTTTCCTGATCATGTGGTTGTGTCTCCTTTCTTCTACAGTCCTTTAATGAAAATCTCCCCCAAGGACCACTGAAAGTTTTAAGGTGGAAGAAAGCAGAGAACAGGCTTGACTTTAGGGTCAAAGTCACCAGGATCTTCCCCTACAGCACAGGGTCATCTTAGCATTGATGCACAGCACAGAAGGATTAAGTCTATTTGAAATATGATCAGGTTTGAATGGTAACTACCTAGACCATAACCATGGTTCTTTTCACACAAAGTGGAAGGTGTGCTGAATGACAGCTGCTTTATTCAAAGCTTTCTTGTGTTATGTCCTTTCTCAGATTCCCTCAACAGAAGTCAGACAGACTGTGACTTATCATCAGCCAAAGTGCTTTTTGCTGGCACATGTGCTACACCCACGGCCAGGGCAAAGAAAGAGCAAGTAGCTTACTGCAGGAGACCTACTGATGTCCCAGCTTCCCTTTTGGGTGAGGACACAGGACGTGAACACCTAGAAGGCAAAAGAAAGCATGAGGAAGATGAAGATCAGCTATGTGATTTCCCAGTGGACCATCCACTTCATGGTAAGTGCCTCTCTAGCCAAACTTTCTCATAGAGTACCCAAAAATATATCTGTGATTTTACGGTGATGTACATGGCAATACCTAACAACAGATACCATGAATATTTCTACTGCTAAGCTCATGGTTGAGTAACAGGGACAGTTCTTAAGTCCCACCATCAAAAACCTAGAGACACACTTTTGGAGCTAAAAATTTAGCTCACACCTGCCAACCCTAACAATTGTAGTCATAGGGGACTTCTTTGGGTGTTTACTGCCCTCCAACTTGGGGTGGCAATTCATAGAGTGACCATGCTCAGCAGCCTCCCTCCCTGGGTTGTGCAATGCCCATTTCCTGGTAAATGTGCATTGCACAATGCGAGGAGCAAGGCTGTTGAACATGCTAAATCAGCTCAATGTGTTCTGTACACCTTGGACCCACTGTAGAGGTGATGAAGAGGTCACCAGAGCACACATAGAGGCAAGCCGTCTCTATGCAGTAGGTCTGGCACACAGGATGTGTCAGGCACAATTTTTGAGCCTGGCCAGGTTGGTAGGCCTGCTCATTTCATGATCTGTGAGAACTGTTTACCAGTCTATTTCTTAGTGTAGTGGGTTGGAAGTTCACTCTCTCCCCCACCTCACCACCCCCCCCCCCCCCCCCCCCCCATTAACTTTGCCAGACCAGCTCAGTTGGAAGCAAACGAAAGCTGTATTTACAAGCAAAACTACAATCTACAATGGAATGCAATGAATATGTACAAAATATACAGTATTTACAAATATTTACAGGTATTTACAAACAACCAAGAACTCCGCTGGTCAAAGACCAGGGTGAGCTACTGGCTTCTCCTTCCCTGCCTCCCCCTTATCCCCCTGTACAAAAGGGGGGAACAGAAAGGAGCAGAGAAGTTAGGCTTAGCCAAAACAATGCAGCCAAGGTCAAGCAGAAGGGAGTTAAGTATCTTTCGGAGAGGAGAGGAGAGGAGAGGAGAGGAGAGGAGAGGAGAGGAGAGGAGAGGAAGAGGAGAGGAGAGGAGAGGAGAGGAGAGGAGAGGAGAGGAGAGGAGAGGAGAGGAGAGGAGAGGAGAGGAGAGGAGAGGAGAGGAGAGGAGAGGAGAGGAGAGGAGAGGAGAGGAGAGGAGAGGAGAGGAGAGGAGAGGAGAGGAGAGGAGAGGAGAGGAGAGGAGAGGAGAGGAGAGGAGAGGAGAGGAGAGGAGAGGAGAGGAGAGGAGAGGAGAGGAGAGGAGAGGAGAGGAGAGGAGAGGAGAGGAGAGGAGAGGAGAGGAGAGGAGAGGAGAGGAGAGGAGAGGAGAGGAGAGGAGAGGAGAGGAGAGGAGAGGAGAGGAGAGGAGAGGAGAGGAGAGGAGAGGAGAGGGAGAGGAGAGGAGAGGAGAGGAGAGGAGAGGAGAGGAGAGGAGAGGAGAGGAGAGGAGAGGAATTTGGTACAACTAGTTTTAGTCCCTTATCTCTTCCAGTGGGTTTGTTTAGAATGAATTACCATTCTTTTCCCTTTTACACTCAATAGGAATTTATTTACATTTTACTACTTTTCTGCTCAAGATCTGCAAAAAAATTGTTAAAGGCATAGCTTAAAACTACCACACTTAGTCAAAACAAAGGACAATACAAATACACTTTGTTAGTATATTGCACAGAGATTTTAAGCTAAACAAAATGCCAGCACTTGAACAAGTTCTTAAAAGACAGATTGGAATTTGTTAGCAGAATGTGACAAAAACTGCTCTAAGTTCTTTGAGTTTGAGGAGAGGTTCATCCAGGTGAACATGTTACACTCCAGCAAACAAATTTTCAGTAGCAGCAATAAGGTGTTTCCTGCATCATTTGTTATTATTCACTTCTTTCTGAAAGGAAGAAAGAAACAAAAAAAGAAAAGAAAAGACAATTTCAATTAAATCTACTGAAGGCTCCTAGGGAGTTCATGTGACTGCAGATGCAGGTTACTCTGCTGGCTTCTCTGAGATCCACACATCTTCCTCAGCCCACGCTCTGCAGTGTGACAGACAAAACATTTCTTTGTGTGAAATACATTTGAAAGAAAAGGCTTGTTGCTGCTGCTGTGTATACATGAGCCTTGTGACAAGTTGCTGTCACCTCCTCCTGTATGAGACAGGAGCTGTCTCGATGCAAAGAGAAGCCTGTAAGATCTCTGGATATTTTAGCGTACCTCTGCCCTGCAAGCAGCTGACAGCATTAGGGCAAAATCACATTGCCTACTGGCAGAGGAGCCAGGGTTGTAGGTATCTAGCACTTATAGTTGTCTGAGTGCTAAAAAGGAATGTATTTCATGCAGGAGGGAGTCCCCAGCCATGCGCAATCACACCAGAGCTGGGAGATGTCTTTCCCAGGATGAGAGAGGAGGGAGGTGGCTGTCCTGACTCAGCGCTTAGCTTCATTGACCAGCACAGTGGTCGGTACCAGCCTCATCATTAAAGCAGGGGTGAAGCATGTAATTATCTGCACAGAACTGAACCCAGCTGAGCAGGCCTTTTCAATGACAACTTATATTTTAAAGGCATTTAAAAAAAATAAAAAATCCCTGTGTTCCCTGGTGGCAGTGAGGTTTTGAAACCAAGCAGAGGTTTAATGATCTGCCATTTTCTACACCACTGGTTCCTGCAGTTGATGAGCCTTTGATGGGAACTGACTGAAGGAGGAAAGAGGATCCTGAAGCACATGATTGGCATTTTGCCCATGGTGCACAAACAATAATGCTTCGGATCCTGTTCTTGCACAGTGCCATTTTTAGCAGAGGGATGGAGGCCTGGGTTTAAAATCCTTCCTAGCACCATGAGCTTCATCCTCCTCCCTCTCTTTTGTGCTCGTAGTTCTTTTTCTCCTGCCTCTAACTGTAGCTGGAGTCACCTTTCCCAAATGAGGTCAGCACCATTGCCTGAGAAAGAGGTAAACTGTGCCACCCCTGGAAGCACACTGTTATCCTTACAGTTCAAGCTGATAGCAAATGAACTTCTGTTTCCATGCCTATTGTCACTGTGGTACTTCAGACACACTTTTGACACAGTAGTTAAAGGTTCTCTAACAAGGCACCTGAGCAGTGCCAAATGCCCATATCATATGCCATGGATGTATCCCCAGGACTTCCTTCACACCCACAACAAGGATGCCTTCAAGCACTCAGGGGAGCAGCATGAACTGCAGGAGCAGGAGAGCTTCTTGATGAAAAAGGTGCCAGAAGCCCTGGTCTGGGCATTCCCTCACTTCTTTCTCAAAGCCTGCTTTTATCTATACAAAACACCTGCATAATTTGGGAGCAAGGGCACTAGACTCTGACTAAGCATACACTTCTGTGTGGCTGTAAGGGAGCAGAATAAATCAAGTGTGACATTGGAGGTGGGAGGGCTGGGGTTTGGTGCTTTTTTGGACAGGAGGAGAAAGAAGAAGAGGAGGCTACGTCTGTATGAATTTCATGGGCAGGTAGTCCAAGCTATCAAGAGCAGCATCGCTGTGACCATGAGTACGAATCAGGTGCATATTTCCAGGAGACCCTGTAAGAGTGTAGTATTCCTAAAAATATGTTTTCCCCATAAAATAGATCCTGCAATTAAGTGGTTTACAAATGCAGTGTCATTTCAACTCAATGTATTTATGTCCTTATCACAAAAGATTTACAAGAAGCATTGCCTCTTGCACTTTGAACTTAAGAGGCTGCATTGTAAGCAAAAAAGAGGGAAGCTCTCATATGCTAGCAATATGCTGGTAGTGGCATTTAGCTTTTCTAAGCTTCCATTTGAATTTGGAAGCCTTCATAATTTCAACAAAGGATTGGATGTGGCACTTGTTGCCATGGTTTAGTTTTCATGAGGTGTTAGGTATTAGGTAGTAGGTTGGACTTGACGATCTCTGAGGTCCTTTCCAGCCTGGCTGATTTTATGATTCTATGAATTTTGGGTGCTTTCACCTGTGACCTCCTGCAAGTAAAAATCAGCAGAACTTCTTCAGAAAACCTGGGGGTGTTTTTTATGAAGCAGCATGATAAAACCCATTTTACAAGGAAACCACTCTGAGATGGGCCTTACTTTAGAGCTGTGGGTACAGACTCTATTTTGGGCCAGCTCACTGTGACTGCCATTTTGCAAGGTGCAAAACTTAAGAACAAGCAGGGCAAACTCTTGTGGCTGTCAGTGAGCATCACTGAAACATGTTCATGTAAGCACCTAAATGAAATTCTGAGTTCCCAGTTTGGTTTTAATTCCTTCTCTTTGCTCTATGTGACACCCTAGGGGCCTGAGAAGTTCACAACAGCAAGCACTGGGGCCTGAAAGGGTTGCATGCCTGACCCACAGCAGCTCTATTGGAGAGTATCACGTACAAGATCCTAGCCTAGTCCAGATCCTCAGGGACAATTCTTCTGCAATGTTTTTTACACATGCTTGGTCTGATTGTATACATCTGTGTGTGCACTGTAAATATTTACATCTAAAGGCAGTAGGTGAGTGTACCCAGCACACACTGATTCCAGTCCTCTGCTCCAACAAGGGAGACATCAGCACCCTGGAGCAACATCAGCTTAAGACACTGGTGGGTGCCCAGCCTTGTGAAATTTCTTCTCTGGAGAGTAATTGAAGTATAATGCAGACCAGGCTTCAGTACATGGACCTGGGTCCTAATTCCACCAGAAACTGGGGGTTTCATGCCATGGGAAAATCAGATCTATGTTATGTCCTGCAACTCAGGTCTTCATTACTCACCATAGAGGAGGCTGCTGTAATGAGTCAATACCATCCAAACGTTCCCACAGCAGAAATCCTCTGCACGTAGCTAACTGGGAGGTCAGGGATTTTTTTTTAATTAATCTAATTGTTTCATTACTATGATAGCATCTTTGAACCCAAAGCACATGGGCAAATTCTGGTGGCAATTATCATAAAGACACAGAAAATGCAGAAATTATCTCAGTTCTGGAGAACTTCCAGGGTAAGTCTCTGTACTGATGCCAGCTGCAGGTGTCTTTAGCTTAGTGTTCATGTTTTCTGTGAAGCCATAAATTAATTTGCATTGTTCATTTGTGGATAATATGGTCAAATCCATGTATCCCTGTGAAACAGCATGGTTTATCTCTTGCAGAACATTCTTTTCCCCAATAGGCTGACTCATCTTAATGCATTTATAAAACACCTAAGAGACAATGAAGCACTGTATAATGACAATCCCAGATAAATATCAGCTCCCCAGAATACACCAATGGAGCTGGGAGAAATGACACAATTGTCCTGCAGAATATTGTCCTGCTTCCTAAAAGGAAGCAATTCTAAAGAAAAAAAGAAAACCAATGGGACAAAAATTAAATGCCTCTACATATTTCTTGCTTCCATTACCTATCTTCCCAGTCTTCTGTTTTTCTGTGTGAATAGCTCATTCAGCCCTGTATCTCTGAAGTGAAGTATTCCTATGTGCATTTACAAATACAGCAGACAATTGACCTTGTTCTGGTGAGTTTACCTGGGGGATTGTTGAAGTCTGGGTCTTTGTTTTTCTCCCTTTTTGAGGACTGTGTTTAATCACATCCTGGATACTAAATCAGAGAATCATAGAAAGTTTTGTGTTGGAAAGGACCTTTAAAGACTGTCTAGTCCAACAGTGCCCAGGGACATCTTTAACTAGATCAGGTTCCTTAGAGTCCCATCCAACCTGACCTTAAATGTTTCCAGGAACTGGGTTTCTACCACTTCTCTGAGCAACCTGTTGCAGTGTTTCACCATCCTACTTGCAAAACCATTACCCCTTTTCCCCTCTCAGCTGGCCCTGCTATAAAAGATTGCATCCATCTTTCCCCTTAAAGTGCTTGAAGACCATAATAAAGGTCTCTCTGGAGACTTCTCCAGCCTGAACAACCCCAACTCTCTCAGCCTTTCTTCACAGGAAAAGTGTTTCAGCCCTCTGATCATTTTTGTGGCCCTCCTTTGGACTCACTTAAACAGGTTCACATCTTTCTCGTGTTTAGGACTCCAGAGCTGGACACAGTACTCCAGGCAGGGGTCTCATCAGAGTGGAGTAGAGGGGCAGAAACACCTGCCTCCACCTGCTGGTCATGCTGCTTTTGATGCAGCCCAGGATACAGTTGGTGTCTTCCTAGCTGTGAGCACACCATGCTGGCTCACATCCAGCATTTAATCCACCAGTACACCTGAGCTGTTCTCCCCAGGGCTGCTCCAAATCCCTTCATCCTCTAGCCTGTATTGAGAACAGATGCTCCCAGGGGTCCTATTGACCAATTCCTTATAAAGCAGGAATTTTGCTTTCCTGAAATATCTAAATAAAAGGCATGAAACCTGAATCCTCTACTCCCACTCTTCAGACTCTGCTCACACAGAAGTCTTACTGTTGTAAATAACCACTGACAAAAGCAAAGCTGGCAGAGGTTAGGGGGCTATCATAAATTCTGTTTGTGCTGTTTCTCCATGGTTTTGTGGGATTGGGGTCTTTTTAAAGTCAGCACAAATGTTAGCATGCAGTGATTTTCTAAAACAGCCCCTTCTTTCTTAGAAATTTTGGTTCCAAAGGGTACATTACACAGGACCCAGAGGCTATTTTGTTCCTGCTAGTCAAAGCCGTGTAATGTGACCACTTGTAAAGTTGATGGCACATGGTGATTAAGTTAATTTCAAAAGTCTTATTTAGTACATTTTGGCTTCTCCTAAATTGTCTGAGAACTCATCATTACATCCTTGGGATTTGGTACTTTTAATTACTGCTCTTTGAAATTGAGGTCAGGCTTTTCACCTGCTGTATTAGAAAGTGCTTTAGGCTGAAATAGGAAACAGCAGAGACTACATACTAACATAATGATGGAATGATGATTTCTTGGAGGGAGTGCAGACTCTGAGGCAAGGATGTAAACAAGCATGCCTGATTGATGTCTAGAGGTTTTCAGGTACAAATAACCACAAAGAACAAGAAGAAAGTATAAAACAGACTGTCTGTGCAACCTGTAGTAAGCTCAGCTTTCTCCATGGGAAATGTTTGGTTTCCAACAAAGGTGGTTGACCAGAGAGGGCAAGAAGAGTAGTGGGGAATCTATTTTCCTTGTTGAGAACTATTACTGAATTAGGGTGGCTGGCCTCTGCTTTTAAGATGAAGTTTGCCAACAGCTGAACATTCACAGGAAGTAGGAGATCTTGAGGTTTAGCTGAATGGGGGAACTACACCCATGCCTACCCCAAATCCACTGTGACCTGAAGGAATTGTTGAAGGTCCAGGTCATTTATTGTGATGGAAACTAACACACACTCCTGTCAGTTGGGGTCACTCAATCCATGGCCTGCATTCTTCCTCCTCCAGGTATTTTGCTGACCTCTGACTGTACTATAGAATTATGCACAAAACCATTTCAGGGCAGCAACAATTGCAAACACGATGATTTTGCTAGTAGATAGGAAGGGTTAATTCCACCAGGGGCTCAGGCTGATGATGAGCAAAATCCCCTGCAATGAACTGTCCACAAGAGTGGTTTCATATATGCCATCTATTCCTTGCCAGCTCCTCTGACATGCAGACTAAGTAAGGAACTCCCCTGGCTGCCAGCGCACAGCTTGCTTAAACAGTTCTTTTAGCATGCTGAAAGTCTGTTCCTCTCTGCATTTCAGCCTTGCTGTCAGGTGATTAGGCACTGTGCTCTGCATCAGGGTGGAAGCAACTCTCCCTCGAGGAGTTGTGTGAAGGGAAGTCAAGCCTTTAAAATTTCAAGTTGTGCATCTCTGCCACACCTGAGCAGGCAGCCGCTGGATGCTAAAAGCCAGGTTTCACTAGGATGAGGTACTACCCAGAGCACATTGTACCCATCCAATTAGGGTCAGTCTCACTGGCTGTGCCAGTCCTTCCTAAAACAAGCTGAAAAATCACTTTAATGAGGATTAGCCCTACTCCAACCTAAGAACTGCAGCACAAGCTCTTTTTAAAGCCATGAGCCACCTCTTTAACTAGCAGAGGGACTGCCCCAGGCCCATCTCTGTACACAGACAAGAATATTTTGTCTCGATACCACCAGTGCTCTGTAATAACTCATTGATAGAGTTTCAGTTGGCCTTTCTTTTTTGCTGTGGGCTTTGCTGCCACGAGCAAACTGTCACCACAAGAGAACAATATTCAGAAAAGCTATGAGAAGGAACTACCTGGGAGATCCACATATTGTAACTGCATTGAATATAAAAAAGAGAGGGGAAATTATTTAAAAGAGGCCAAAAGCAAAATCAGAATTTAACCAGGTATAGTGAAGTGTTTTTTTTCAAGACTCCCAAGTTTCTTTCCAAGAAACAAATGATACAGTCAACATTTTGCACAGACTAAAACATCTTTCTGAGGATATGGCTTAAGCCGGTTGCTTGATTATGTACCTGTTTTCTCTCTTCTTGACAAAGAAGCAGCAAAATCTTTGAATCTAGTTATCACATGGCATGAGAGTGTGTCTATCCAGAAATGACAGAGTTGCAGCAAGATAAACTGATCCTACCAGATTTTATCTACCTAGATTACATACTCCAAAGCAAATATGTGTTGCACTGGCTTCCAGCCCTTCTCTTGGATCTTTATCTCCTTATCCCTCCAGTGGATCCCTCCACCTATGTAATGAGACTAAATAGGCTTGAGACAGTCTTAGCCTATTAATGGACTAAGTGCACATGGAAATGCCATTGCAAAGATCTCCCAGCATTTATCCAGCTGGTTCAGGTATGCAGGGGAGCTGAGAAACAGCAGTGCAAGGTGCACCGTAGGCTATTTGCCTACTGCAGACTATAGTCCTGAATGCATTTGCTCAGGTCTGGCTTTGTTGTTGTTGCACAACTTTCACTTAGCAAACTTAGGTACAAGAAGTAGTCTTTGGTATTGATTTTCTCATAAATCCATCTTGTAACTGTGTTATACTGAATAGTAAAAATAAGCCATAATATGCTAAGCTAAAATTGTGTTAATAAGGAATTGCTAATCAGATTCCTTGGGCTGAGCTTAGTATTAAAGCCTGAAGTTCCCTTAGTCTTTAGAATAGAAATGATGGAGGCATTTCTGTTCATGTGGATGTCTGCAGGTTAGAGATGTAATAAAGTTGAGAGGGACCTCTGGAGACCATCTTGTCCAACCCCAGCTCCTAAGCATGGCCAGCTTCAATAACATTGCTCAGGCCTTCGTCCAGGCAAATGCAGGGTGTCTACAAGGAGATACTTCTCAGTCTCGTCAGGCCCACATCAAACTATCTTAATGGTAAAAACATTTTTTCCTCTTATGTAGTTAGAATTTTCCTTGCTGCAATTTGTACCCATTGATCTCAGCCCATCAATGCACACCTTCAAGAACAATCTGTATTTCTACAAAAATCAAATGCTTGAATTTGGTCCAAGTCTAGCCTCATAATGAAGCCAGATCTGCAGAGGCCAAATGGTTGCCTGTTACTGAATTTAAAGGAGCTGTATTGCTTTATCAGCATGTTGAATCTGGCCCTTCCAATGTCAGCAGTAAGGCAATGTATAGACAGCTGTATCTCTAAGCATCTGCAAATGCTGACATATTTAGCTGCCTGATATTTTCAGGCTTGGTTTCAGCAGTCAGCTAACCTGCGAATGACTTTCAGGAAGAATAAAAGCACACTTGAATATCCCCAGGTTTTACATAGCAAAAAAAAAAAACAGCTCAGGAAACTCAGACACTCTTATTTCCCCAGAGACTCTAGAGCCACATTTGTAAAGCCAATGTTACACTTCCAACACTTTCTAGTCTTATATCTTCCACCCACATTCTTTATTAGACTGCAGTTCTGAATGCCGTTGTTTGCGATGGGATCTCGAAGCTGAGGTCCCAAGGCAAAGGGAAGTATCAAAGCTACAGTCAGAGAAAGTTTCATCTTGCAAGAGAAAATGTTAGCACAGGGGTTCAGATTTTCTGATGTCTTTTATAGGTTGTTTTATATATATATGTGTGTGTGTGAGACAAAAAGAGAATGAGTGATTACTTCTAGTGAAAAAAAAATGCACTTTTCTAGATTTTCTACTTACAAAAGCCTTGATTATTTCACAAAAGTCTATTTTGCCAGCAACCTAAATTTCATTTGCAATTGAAACCTGTCCTTCAGTCACTACTGGCTTGTAGCTGGCCACATGTTACTGCACCTTTTTTAATCTGATGAGTTTCAGCTTTGAAAAGTCTGGTTTCAGTAGAATTGACGTTGCTGAGCACTGTGTAGACCCTCTCCTTACATAAGTCTGGTCTGTAAAGAGTTCACCTTTCAAGAAGGAAACGTGGAGGATACCTGAATGAAAAGGTTCAAGTCACTGCAACTTTGTAATCAGGGCTTCTTAGAAGAGGGTGCCCGTTGCTACCTTCAGCATAAAGGCACAAAAATATTCTCATTTCAGTTCTCTGCCCCAGCAGAGCCAGCTAGATTCAAGACAAATAATATTTTTCTCTTGGGGCTGAAGCTAACACTGCAGTCTAATCAGTAGTACTTTGATAGGCCAGTGAAAAGTCTAATGATATGGATTTAACTAGGTTGTACATCAGCTCTATTAAGTTGTCCCTGAGATATGGGCATATTGGCAGCATTTATGATAAATGACGCTCTGCAGTCATGCTTGCATGACTAGCTGCCTTTCCAGGTACCTGAAAGGTTTAGGAAAGATGAAATATTTACAAGGAAATTTATTCACTCATTGCTCTTCAGGTATTGTGTCACAGGCACCATCCTACCAAGTCAATGGACGGAATTTTCCCCCTCTTATTTTTCTGTGTCAAAAGGAACACAATGGTTTGGGGTTTTTTTTATACAGAATGAAAGATGTCATTTTCTGATTGGCAGTAAAGCTTGTTTATATTAGCCAAGGTATTCAGTTACCTTTTTCACTGCTTTAGCCACCAAAAGGAAAAAGTTTATGTTAGTAGTTCAAAGAAATGTGGAGAAAGGAAGTACAAATTCTCTTTGAGGGACTAAGCTAACCTTTTCTAGTTAACTGTTTCCATTTGGGCATGTATATACCTAGCTACATAGTTTGAATTGGTAGTTGTCATCAGAATATGGAAGACCAAACACATTCAAAAAGGTTATTTTCTGGAGCAACATGGTGTCATTGAAGATCTCTTCAGGACACTGAGTAGCAAACTCATCATAGTCACTAATGATATTAGATTTCTTATGCTCCTATAAGGCTGCAGTTTCCCAAGCTCAGCAGAAAAAACATATTCAATAAAATTCTTTGGCTCACAACACTTGAAGCATGGCTTTTGTGGTGGTTGTTCAGTGTCAGCTGGAAGATACTTCATTTTTGCATCAGAGGGTTCCAGTCTTTGGACAAGGCTGAACTCCAAAGTCTACAGATCAGCTGCTGTAGAGATCACTTCCATTGCTCCTTTCTCCTCCTCTTTGCAAGATGTCAGCTCTTGAGAATAATTTCAGAGAAACCTTGACCTTATTCTAATTTCCACCAACTGGCAAACAAGAGTTCATGATCAAAATAAAATACCCAGGAGGACATTTTCAAAGCAGTGGAGGAGAGCTGAGTCTTTGGTGTGGTCACACTACAGCAGGTGAAGGAATTCCCTTAGGAATTTGTTGCATCCAAAGTTCCCCATGTGCTGCTCCATGTATTTTAAGACCCTTGCAGTTCTTAAAGTTAAGCTTGTTTTGAAAGTTGCCACACAACAACAGTGCACTCAAAAGAGTACTATGACTTTTCTTTGCAATGTAGCACTTTTTAATGCCACTGTCACAATGCAGTGAAACATTTGAGTATTCCTAAATACTGCCAAGGGAATGGTAGAGGAAGAGAGTTGTGGTCAAAAATGCTCATAGAATCAATAAGGTTGGAAAAGACCTCAAAGATCATCAAGTCCAGTCTGTGCTCAACTCGATCTTCAACTCTCAATGCTCTCAATGTTCAACTTCTCTCCACAGAGTTCTTACATCTTGGGTACTCTTTGGTCTTGCTGACACAGAGGAGGAGAAAATTTATCAAAATCAGCAGAGTGCCAATGGAACAAAACAATACCTCAGAGCCCAAAGAAAGCTTAAATAAGAGCACTATGACAGGAGGAGATAGGGACAGAAAATTTATAAGCTGAAAGAAAGATGATTCTTAAAACAGGCATGAGAGAAGCACCAAGACAAAATGGAATATCCACTCTTTTGTTTACATCAAGAGTTTTTATCACCAATAGCTAATATGGGTTTAGAAATTAGCAGCAGATGTGTACACGTGCCAGGAGCAAAAACAGGTTGAAGGTTGGTCCAACACTAAAGGACTTTGATGACAAACAAATTTCAGGGCTAGTGTAGTAAAAATACATAGAGTTTTGTATCTGTTGACATCCAGTGGATCCATAGAATTAGCACTGCAGATAAGCACACAGATAGGCACTCACTCCTTGAGTGATAAGAGTTCATTTGCATTTCACTGTTGCATCAGGAGATGGTTACCTGTGGTAAGTACGTCTCTAGAAGGTGTTTGAGATACTGTCCCCACTGCATAACTATTTACAGCAATTGTGTGAATCTTCTTGTGGCCCTGTGGCTTTTTCCTGTAAAATGTGATATACCTTTCCCTGTTTGCACAGTTGAGAGGAAAGGGAAACGGAGAATTCGGACAACATTCACAGCTGAGCAGCTCCAGGAACTGGAGAAGATTTTCCAAGTGACTCACTACCCTGATGTCCACATTCGCAGTCAACTGGCAGCAAAGATAAACCTCCCAGAAGCCAGAGTTCAGGTACATTACGTCTCCAAAAGGCTGTATTCACTGCACCAATTCTTCATTCAGAGTACATTCTTAATAGTTTATGCCTGGGTGATAACGTTAATGAAATACGTGACCTCTCTGTTACCTTACAGAGGAGACAGTATCATTGTTCTCCTTTTACACAGAGGGAACAAAAATAGTTTTCACTCATCTGGGACTAACCAACTAACCTGGGATTAATCAAAGGGTTAACAGGAGCTCTAAACATACTAAATGCACAGCAAATAGGAATTGCAGGTGGTTATGAGCAACTTGTTGGACTGTGTAGCAACAGAGTGGCCATTCATGAAAGTATTTATCAACCTTCTATCAACCTTTTATAGACCAATGTACATCTAGAACAAAATGTCATCCACATCCATTTTCTCCAGAGTCTCAAAAAAAAAGTGAAAGCTGCCCAGATCAAAATGCTTTCTTATTGTTCTGTATTTTGATATTACAGGCTGTAAATGCCCTGGTGGCAATTTCAGTGCATGGAAACAAATCCAGTTCCCCCCAGCTGTAATGTGGTCTTCCTGACTGAGCTCAAAAAGCCTGACCCCCAAACGTTTACTGAATATTAGATCTGATGCATTAAAATATACATACCTCTGTGTGTTGGAATTTGGTGTTGTTTACAAGGCACTGTTGTGATGATTTTTGCACGAGGCAGTTTCTGCACCTGCCATAGTGCTGGAGTCATCAGTCTACTTTGATGCACATACCCCACTCTAAAAATCAAAGTTAAACACAGAGCAGTTTATTGACCATGACATGCCTGGGATTATTGACTAACCATGATGATACTGCTTCATAGCTAGGTGACAGGGAGAATTGGAACAGCATAGCTGTAATGTGCCCGTTAGCAATACCAATGCACCCACAATGCATTTCCAAAGGTATAAAGCCCAAGTGAGGGCTACTAGTCAGTGGTCCCAACAGAACAGCAAATCACATGAAAGAACAGGACAATCTTCTGCTTAAAAAACTATTTATCATCTGTAGGGTAAAAATAGAAAAGACTTATCATGGGAGAAGCCTGGAGAAGAGGAAGGTCAGGGGAGACCTTATTGTTCTCTACAACTACCTGAAGGGAAGTTGGAGACAAGTGGGGGTTGGTGGGGGTTGGTGTCTTCTCCCAGGCAGCTAGCACCAGAACAAGAGGACAGAGTCTCAAGCTGGGCCAGGGGAAGTTTAGGCTAGAGGTGAGGAGAAAGTTCTTCACAGAAAGAGTTGTTGGCCATTGGAATGGGCTGCCCAGGGAGGTGGTGGAGTCACAGTCCCTGGTGGTGTTCAAGAGGGGATTGGATGTTGCACTTGAAGCCATGGTTTAGTTAGTCACCAGGTGTTGGGTGACAGGTTGGACTTGATGATCTCTGAAGTATTTTCCAACCCTATTGATTCTATGATTCCATGAAACACAAACATGAAGGTATGATTGCCATGGAACAGTTGAAGTGGATAGCTGGAATTATAGCCCTGCATGTGTACATGCCTACATTTAATAAAAAAAATGAAGAATGTTGGATGACTAAACATTAGAAACAAGAACATATGAAAGACAAAAGAATAAGCAAAACACAAGGATACAGGCCAAAGCATTGGTCACAAAAATTAAAGATCATCAGAAACTCGACAGAAGTCCATTAAAAACAATAAAAAAATGTTATTTTACAAACTAGTGAGACTGCCCAGAATAATGCAGAAATGGCAAAGGTGCTCATCCATGATGTCTGCTCTATCCTTGGAAATAGATCAGGTAAGGAGGTAGTATTACATGGTGATGATGATGAAACACTTTTCATAAAGACAACGTTGAACAGCAGCAGTTATGGACAGATATTTTTAAATCCAGACTTCTAGGTGACTTACCTCCAGTAGCTCTTAAAAAGCTGCTTTAGAAGCACTTTAGGCCATCAGTGCTGACATTTAATCGGTCCTGGCACACAAGAGACATTCCAGGGACCTTGAAGAAATCTAATGTTGTGTCAGTATCTAAAGGATAAAGAGGACAATCACATAATGACTGGCTTGTCAGCCTAACATTGATTTTTAGCAAAACAGTGATAAAGCCAATATGAGCCTCTGTTAATGAAGAATTAAAAAAAGGGTAATATATTTAAGGCTAATCAGCGCTGGTTTATGGAAAACAGATGTAGTCAAAATCATCTTTTTATGATGAGATTATTGATGACAGTTTAAAACTGAAAGAGGGTAAATTTAGACTGGATATAAGGAAGAAATTATTTAAAGTGAGGATGGTAGAACACTGGAACAGGCTGCCTAGAGAAATGGTAAATGTTCCATCATTGGAAGTGTGCAAAGCCAGGTTGGCCAGGATTTTGAGCAACGTAATCTAGTGAAAGATATCCCTACTCACTGCAGAAAGGCTGGACTAGATCATCTTTAAAAGAGTCTCTCCAATCCAAGACCACTCTGTGGTTCCATGCCTCTATAACCTTGACAGCATGTCACTGTAAGGACCTTGCCTTGGTCCTACACCCTACTTGGATTAAGAGAACAGAGCACATCAAGTGTCATAACATCATAGAATCAACAAGGTTGGAAAAGACCTCAAAGATCATCAAGTCCAACCTGTCACCCAACACCTTGTGACTACTAGACCATGGCACCAAGTGCCACATCCAATCCCCTCTTGAACACCTCCAGGGATGGTGACTCTACCACCTCCCTGGGCAGCCCAAGTATCATGTGGTAAAGGACAAAAAACTGGGTCTGTAACAGGTGACCAATTGCAATCAAGGACATTTGAAAGGTGGTCTCTCATAAGAATCATTTAGGGACACAACAGTGAATTTCAACTACCTAATCAGTAACATTTTAAATGATAGTGCTCTGAAGTGGTAAAAATATAAGGGAACTGGAAAATAATGAAAAGGCTGATTCTTAGTACAGCACACTCTGGATCATTGGTCATGTGTCTACAAGACAACAACAAATGGACAATCTTACAGAGAATAGATGGAGGCCATTCCTACAATATAGTCCATGCCACTCCCCCTCTGGATTCTTAATCCTTGGCTGCTTGAAGAAGCTGCTGATCACTGATAGAGCAAGTGAGTCTTCTGTGAAATCTCAGGCAAGAAGTACTTGTCCCTGACTTTAGCACTGGTGTGACTTTCACGAACACACATGGGAATACTGTGCTCTATCTCAGTGCCATAGCTCGGGAACACTGCAAAAATGAAGGTTAGCAGTGTGCAAAGAATAACTTGTATCATTAACTTGATATCTGTGGTAGATAGAGCATGGAGGAATAGGTTTAAATCCTAGTAAAGAAATTCAGGATAGGCATTTTAAGAGGTAAGAGTAATAGAGAGCTGGGAGAGTCAGAGGGGGAGGGAGGGGACAGAGAGAGAAATTCAGTCTGTAATCACAGCTTTGCCTTTATTAAATAAAAATTTAAATTAATTTAGTGAGGACTTTATCCAATGTGCAGACTTTGGAAGGAGTACTTCAGAAGATGAATTTTGGCTTCAGCCTCTCCTCTGCCCTCAATCACTTTGTCAGTGTTGAAGAGGAGTCATTTTCATGGTACCGTTTCACCATATACTTGCTATATGGCAGGAAGGGAATAAAGCAGTTCATACAGTCTAAGCAGTTCTCAAACACATACAAACCCAGAAAAACAAAAGTGTCCTTTCAGTAACCATGGATGCTCCTAACTATCAGCAACATAGCAGAAGGTTGTGATGTTCCCATTACTTTCTGGGCAAGAGATGCAGAAACAACCGAACTGCTCGTTATGTGGTTTAAAATGCATACATGTTTATAGCATCTGATTTTGCTCCTTAATCAATTGTGTTCATGTGAATCACTTCCTTACATTCAAACAGCAAGTTCCTAAGCCAGGTAAAATCTACAATTCAACTTTTCCCAGCAATCCAGCAAGATGCACTACTGTGGCTGCACACTAAATATTTTTGTGCTTCAGCCAGAAGCCAGACTGGTCAAATCAGCTGGCGGGTGAAAGAAACTCCACTGAGAAAATCAGCTGTCTGGTTTCTAGTGCAAAAGAAGATGGCAGAAAACATACTCAGACTTCTGAGTGATTTAGAAGATGTCATCCCCTCGGGTCTTTTGCGGAGGTTCCTCAACGCGCATTTCAAAATGTTACCAGCTAAAGATAGGAAGAACCCTGATACTACATCTCCACTGGTAATGAATTTTTATTGCAGCCCAGCAAAACATCTAAGTGGGTCTTTTCCCAGAGTGTTTACTTGGCAATAGGGTGAAAAAGCTCTGTCGTGCAACAAATTGCTCCTTCCAGGGAAAATACAATGCCTTGACTGCTGCAAAACTTTGACCGTGAAAGGATCTACTTTCCCAGGAGAGCCCTGGAACACCTGCTGCATGCTGGGACACTGTCTTTCCTTGAACAGGGAGATTCTGGCTCTTCTGTAAGCTGTCAGAGAAAAGAGGCTGTGCTGATGTGGTGGGCTGACAGCCCAGACATCCGATACACTGCATAAAATGTGAAAAGTGCTTTGCCAAATTCAACATTTCCCTTTAGGTTCAGTCCCTGGTTCACTGAGCCAGAGGTCAATGGTTTGCCATGTTCACTTAGAGAACAGGAAAAACAGTTGGAAGTGAGAAGTTCTTCCTTCATCTCCTGTTCATTTCTTTGCCTTTTATGTCTTACCTGTATCCAGATCTGGTTCCAGAACCAGCGAGCAAAGTGGAGGAAACATGAAAAATTTGGCAACTTTGGTGGACTTCAGCATCTGACAGAAGTTGATTATGTTCCTGCTCCCAAGTCAGATATCACAGTGAGTATTGAAGGCTGAGTATAAAGCCACTGAGGGAAAGAGAGCTATCCTTCACTAGGTTGCCTCTTCACATGGGACTAGCCCAGAGAAAGAGGACTGAAAGTGACAAAAAAATGGCATAATGATGAAGAGAAATCCCAGCTAATCTGGCCAAATAATGTATTTCTTCTTTAAATTAAAATGTTTTGTAAATATGCTGAGAGGTGACTCTTGCAGGATGATTATTCCCTATTTTACTTCTAAATCATTTCCCTTTAAGTCAAACTCTGATTCAAAATACCTTTACCATGAGAAGTTTCCTGAATGGGAAGAAATATGACATCTGCAGCCACAAAGCTGTGTTAGTTTACAGGCAGTATCTTTTTACAACATCCAGCCTTGTTAGGCTGACCAGCCCTTTTTACCCTTGGCCCATGTCCTTGCCAAGTCCAGGACAGTTAATATTATCCAGGCTGGCACAGAGGCTCTTTCCCTATCAGGAGGTTTTCCGTGGCTAGAAATAACGAAGGTATTTGGCCTTTCTCCCTGGGTGACAACACATCACTGAGTTTTTGGGAGTCTATCCCTCTAAACTTTTCTTCTTAATTACTGAGCACCAGAGAAACAAGTAAGGCTGATGGTAAATTGTAGCTAACTAAAAGTCTGTATTGATTCACCTGAGATTGCATTTTTATTCTTGAAAGGCTCCCAGCTTGATGCCAAGAAAGCTCTCTGCTACCATCCCTGCCATGGGATACTACTCACCATTGCAAGGGCAGCTGACAACTGCCTGGCTGCCCAGCATGCTCTCCTTCATTCCTCACGGCTTGGATCTGATGCCCTTCCCAAAGCCATGCTTGCTTTTCAATGTCCTCCCCATTTATGGCGCACCACTACCCCAAAAACTGGAAAGAAGCAGTGTCTGCAGCAGCTCCACATAGAGGAGGGAGTGCGGAACTTTGGGGACATGATTTTCTCACCCATTACTGTTTCGGTGATGTGCCATTCTTCTGCTCAAACAAGCTTGCCAGGAGAATGGACAGACTGTGGCACAAGGTCAGCTTGCTACAGGAGTGCCACCATGAGTCGCTGCAGTGACAGCCTAGCGAACGTGGGCAACAGCCACCAGGACCAGGAAGGGGCTCCCCATCTGCCTGAGGAGCAGAGTGCTCTTTAAAACCCCAACTGCTCAGCTGAGAGCTTCTCCGTGGTGGAACAGTGCAATGAGCAACTCTGCAAAAGGACTGGGGTTTTACTCAGCCCTGAGACAATGCTGGATGACCTGATTGCACTGGCAGCTTGGGGCAGGCAAGGTGCCTGCGATGAAGTACGCATAGCCCCAAGGACTAGCCAAAAGGACTTTCCTCCACAGATTTAGGTCTCTTTCCCCATGCATTCACATCCTCATGCACTGGGGGGTGCAAAGAACGTGTTTAGGTCAAAAATTAAACTTTCAAGACCCTTTTTCCCCCCCAAGCAGTCAATGAGGGAAGGCGGTGGGTTTAATTTGCTGTCTGTGTTTTTGACATGAATAAAGGGGCACAAACACAATGTGAGCTGAAGTGTGACAGCCTTAGCGGGGGTAGCAGTGCTGAGCTCTGGATTGGTATTGTGAGTCTCTGGAGACAAGAGAATCCTTCAGCTTGTTAATTAAAATGCTTATGAGGAAGCCTCTCATTTTTTGACCTGAATTAAAAAAGCTCAAAAACTCCATCAGAAACAATAACAGAAAGAGACAGCCCGAATTTAATCTACTAGACATAATAGGATGCTATGACCCCACAGTTCAGTTTAATTGTAGATCAATAATGAGATTGGCCTGCCCACTTATAAAATGTCTATGTGCCTTAATATTTACATATTATTCATCTCCTTCCAAAATATGTTTCAGGGTTTTTTCCCCTGCTTACTCAGGGTCCAATCCTACTACCACTAATGTCTGCACTGACTTTCACAGGAGGCACTATTGGAAAGTGCTGTTTAAAGGGCTGCACCCTCTTCTGTCTTGCAGCCACAGCACATATTGCACAGTGACAGGGGCAGCTACTGAGCAAAGCTATTAAAATGTGGCCTCCCCTCTAGACATATCATTTGTAAGGGTGGCCATTTGTGACAAAAGCAAAAAAGCACATGACAAAAGCAAAGCACTTCTTGACCCAAGGGCTTGCTGGGCAGGCTATCCTGTGCACATGGGAGTGCTGCTAGGTTAATGACTCTGAATAGGTTGCTTACTTATGAAATCTCCCTGGCCAGACTGCAGCTGCCAGGTCTTCAGCCTTCTTCTGGCCACTAATTGTTAGTTACATAGTGAAGCACAGTGAGTCAATAGTTTTCTTGTTGTCTGCCTTGTACCAGTTTTCCACATACTGCAGCTTTGGGAGATCTGTAAGCTCAGGAGTAGCTGATTGTTGCAGGCAAAAGAAATATCCTACCCTATTTCATGTCTCCACACCACAACTGTTCAGCAGAAGTCAGATGTATAGTGTGCTTCCTCCTGCAGGTCTTATGCAAGACATTTTTCCCATACCTGCTTGGATCATTATATCCTCTTCATTGCTGTCATCTTATCTGTCATCTGAAGGACAGTTTGGCCAGAGATAGGACTAAACTTTGGCTCCAACAAAGGGGTTCAAGCAGCTATTAAAATCAACAGTAATTAGATATGGTATTTACTTCATGCAACTTTATGTGACTGCACTGCAGCTATGAACACCTGAACTAAGCACCCTAGGCTCACTTTGAAGAAGAAAAGTGATCACACCAAGGTTTCTAGTCGATGCATTAATGCAGTTTCCAGAATGAGAATTGTCCCTATACAATGATTAGCTTGAATGGAGATACTGCCACTGCAATCACCTAAAGCTGCACAAGTAGACCAGGGCTGCATGCCAGCAACTGTAGGAGTAGCCCTCCAGTCTCTTCAGGGGCATGAGCTTATTTTCGTTGTGTTCCACATGGATCAGTTCTGGTGCTAGTTCTCTTCAATATCCTTATCAGTGATCTCGAGTGCTCCCTCACTAAGTTTGCAGACAACAACAAATTGCATGGGAGTGTTGATCTGTTCAGAGGTAGGAAGGCTCTGCAAAGGGATCTGTTCAGGCTGAATCAATGAGCCAAGGTCAGTTGCACGAAATTCAACAAGGCCAAGTTCTGGATCCTGCACTTGGGTCACAACAAACCTATGCAACACTACAGGCTCGGGGCAAAGGGGCTGGAAAGCTGCCCAGCAGAAAAGCACATGGGTGTGCTGGTTGACAGGCAGCTGAAGGAGACCCAGCAGTGTGTTCAGGTAGCCAAGAAGGCCAACAGCATCCTAGGCTGTATCAGAAATAATGTGGCCAGAAGGGGTCAAGCAGTGATCATGCCACTGTACCCAAGCACTGGTGAGGCTGCACTTTGAATACCTGTGTTCAGTTTTGGGCCCCTCACTACAGGAAAGATATTGAGGTGCTGGAGCATGTCCAGAGAAGAGCAGCAAAGCTGGTGAAGGATCTGGAGAACAGGAGGAGCAGCTGAGGGAACTGTGATCATTTAGTCTGAAGAGGAGGCTGAGGGGAGACCTCTTTGCTCTCTACAACTCCCTGAAAGGAGGTTGTAGTTCGGTGGAGGTCAGTCTCTTCTCCCTAGTGTCAAGTGATGGAATGGAATGGAATGGAATGGAATGGAATGGAATGGAATGGAATGGAATGGAATGGAATAGAATAGAATAGAATAGAATAGAATAGAATAGAATAGAATAGAATAGAATAGAATAGAATAGAATAGACCAGGTTGGAAGAGACCTTCAAGATCATCGTGTCCAACCTATCATCCAACACCACCTAATCAACTAAACCATGCAACCAGGCATCCTATCAAGTCTCCTCCTGAACACCTCCAGTGATGGCAACTCCACCACCTCCTCAGGCAGCCCATTCCATGATCCAAGGAAATGGCCTCAAATTGCACCAGCAGAGGTTTAGATTAGATATTAGGAAACATTTCTTTACTGAAATAGTGGTCAAGCATTGAAACAGGCTGCCCAGGGAGGTGGTGGAGTCACTGTCCCTGGAGGTGTTCAAGAAATGTGTAGACACAGCACTTTGGGATGTGGTTTAATGGCCATGGTGGTGTTAGGTTGACAGCTGGACTTTGTGAACTTGGAGATCTTTTCTAACCAAAACAATTCTATGATTCTATGAATAGAATAGCATAGAGAAGGACTCTGGGATGATCATAATATGACAGTATTATTTTTTTTGGTCAGGACATGGAGTGCTTGAATTTCACTAATGTTTCAACAGAAACCAAGCAGCTTTTCCATGGCAGATAGTTTTGTTGCTTACTTTCTATCCATCTCAACTGTTTGATAACCTCATGACCAGGGTTCCTGCACATCTGCTTCACGACTCTGAGGTCTTCTAGAAGTCCTGGTTTTGACCAGAGTGGTGAGAAGCAGAGCTGCAGAGCTAATTTCATCAACTTCATCTTGAAAATTCAAAGCCTTAAATTTCCCTCCTTTTTTCCTTTTTGCCAGAATGTTCAATACTTGGAGGGTTTGTTTTGTTACAGAACAATTTTGCTTGAACTTGTTTATTTTTTAATGGAGTTTCAGAATATCCCATTGAGCAGCAAGTCTAGGTTTTAGGATACATTTAGCATCTCCATCCATATGTAGCTGCTCAAATCTCAGAGAGACTTGATACTTATTATTGCCTTGTTTTTCAATGATTTCATAATTTCATTCTCATTTGCAGCCAAAACAATTTGGCACTGTGTGGGACAGTTTCTGGCATTGGTACCTTGTTAAAACCAAATGTGCCTTAGTCTTCCAATTTTCATCTAATAGCAGCATCTTTACTTTCCTCTGTATCCCCTCCCTACCTTCAAAGCAAGAAGCAAGACAGTCCATAAGGCTGTGCTGGTCCCCAGAATGCTGGGTTTGCATTGATTCATACTCTGGTGTTTCCAGAAAATGCCAAGTTGGGCACACTAGGCTTGGGACTCCCAAAACTCTACCGTCTTTCAGACATATAGGATTGTTTGGGGCATAAATGTGTCTTAGTCCTGTCAAAGAGTTCCTAAAAGTCACCTGAGGAAGCTAACCACGCACTAGCAAGACCTGCATATAGAAAAACAATCTTAATTTCATCCTGACTTCAGAGTAATAGTCTGTGGTATTCCCTAAACATGTGGCTAGGGAGAAAAAAATTGATTCAGGTTTCTCACTGCTGTTCTCACAGGCTCCAGCTGTGCTGCCTTGGAGCAAAGGAATCCATCAAATCTCCCAGCACCTGTGCTACACGTCCCATCCAGGAACACACTGAACACGTCTCAGCATATTCATCTCACTTCTCAAACAAAAATGTGTGGCTCTTATCTCTACCCAAAGGGTCTAGCTGAGAGCTTAGGCTCAAACCCAGTCATCATAACATTTTGTTCCCTCAGCAGTTCTGAATCACTTCTCCAAGGCAGTGGCAATGAGAAGTGACAGCATGGAGCTGCATGCTCCCTGTCGTTGCACATCCTGGAAGGCTGTTGCCAGAGTCTGCTGGAAAGGAGAGACGGGAGAGCCCCATCTTGTCCTAGTCCTTGAACAGCTATTATTTATGGTACATACTGGGAGGTTTGCCTTACCAGGTTTCATGTTACTCAAATGACAGTGCTTACAGTGCTCTCGGTGGAGACCCCTCTGCAGTCTCACAGCTCTCCCCGACACTCCGCTCACATTTTCTGTATGACAGTTTCATCCTTTAAACCACCATAAAACATCTTGCAACCTGAACAGTTCCTTCCCTGATTTCCATTTTAACTTTGACTTCTCTCAGTGAGCCAGGCCATCAATTTCAGGGGAATTAGTCCCCTCTGGCAGGAGGAAGACACAATCCTGATAATGATGTTTGCATACTGCAGACACCTCTGAGCCCTCAGACTGCACTGGCTTGTTCTTTAGCTCACCTATCTATCTTGTGTCCTTAATCTTCCCTTGTAAATCCATCTGGGACATAGGTATTGAGGGCAAAATTCCCAATTGGATTAAAAACAATTAGATGGATGACCAAGGTCCGAGAAGCAACGTAAATTAGCACCAATCAAGAGGGTGGAGACTGGAACAAAGTCCAAACAGGGTTGCAGATATACATCAGAAAGAAGAGGATGGGGAGTGTGGCAAGTTGGCAGAGACCAGCTTTGCCCATGTATCAGCTACCTGAGAGAAGGAGGCCTGGTGCTGCTTGGGGGGAAGATGGCATGACTGTAGCAGAGGAACCCTGATCTTTGAAAGTACCCTACAAAAAAATGGATGGTGAAGCTACCTGATTCTTATTTGGACTATTTAATATGGAAAACTTGCTGTATCTCACACTAAAATATACACCAATGGGCAGAGCAAGAAGACACATCTGTGATGATTGCTCTTCTGATCAAGAGCACCCTAGACCTTGGCTCAAAAAGAAGATGTGATTTAAAGCAGCCAAACATCTGGTTCTTCATGCATGTTGACCAAGCTCTCCAGCCTTTTCCCACTCTCTGCTCTGACCTGACTTTGCTAAGTGACTGCAAAGTGTCCTTCCTCTGTTACTTTACCTCTACCCTTAGCCTGGACTACAGGTTTCACCGAAGTGCCGGCTTCTGTTTTCCTGTTCTGCTCTCTTTCCGCCTCTTGACAGTTTGGTGAATTTTTGGGTTTTGAGAAAATGCTACCATTTTTAGCTCAGAGACCTAGCAAGCCCACATCTGCATATCTCAAGGGAGATCAGCCAAAAAGACTGAGCGTAAATAGAGGCTTAATTCAAAATATAATGGTCTGTGAAATAATTCTGGTGGGCTTTATCCAACCAGGAGAGCTTGGCTCTTCCAGCAAGGCCTCTTGTAGCACTTCCTCCTTGCTTGTGCCATGCAAACCTGCTCTGTTCCTTAGCCAGGTTTTACCCTACTTCCAAGACATGCTCTTGCTTTTGCTGAAATCCATCATTTGCAGTGTCTATCAAAAGATATCAGCACAGAATACTTTTGTTTTCAAGTGGCTAGCAATAAAAACTCACCCTCTGAACTCAGGAAGCCCAGCTGAATGGAGAGGGTGGGCAGGGGAAATATCTTTCATTCAAGCTCTTCAGAGCTAGAGCTTTAGAAAGGACTCTAGAGTTGATCAAAAGTGAACCCGGTGTCAAAGCCACAAGGTGGCTTTAGATTAAACACTTTAAAAGAAAGCCCAAACAGAGGGTTTTTTTTCCTAATCAGCTCAAAGGAGAGAAATATAGATCTGTGTCTCAAAGGAGTAAATCATTCATTGCTCCAACAGCTGTTTTCATAGGCCTTTCAAGGAGAGGATGTCCACTCATCATGCAGCTTGCAGTGCTGCTTCAACCCTTCCGAGACCAGCATATCAAGCGCGATCTGTTGGCCACCTGAACAATCTTTAACACCTGTTAAAGAATTAAAGAGTGTCAGCCAGAAACCACGTGCCAGGAATTTGTAGCAGCTGCCTCTTTTTCTGCATAACAAAACTCCTAGTCACATACTTTGCCATTGAATTCCTCATCATTGTCACACAGCTGATGTCAAGGTCATAGGACAAAAATTCCGAGTCCTTCATCATCCTCAATTAAATATAGATGCTGCTATTTACAGCTGTACAGACCAAAGGCCTTGTCAGCTTTTAATGATTTTGAATGCTTCCAATAGCAGAAAAGAGCTATTTCATCTTCTCCTCAACAGGAATAGTCAATTTAACACTTTTCTTTCTTTCTCTGCAGGAAGCACATTCTTGACTCTAGGATGGTACCCTTTGCTTTGTCTGTGACTGCTGAAGCTAAGAAAATGTTTAAGGCTCTCAGCAATATCAGCCTTACCTGCTACTTATTTCCCACTCCCTGAAGCCTTGTTATTCTCCCTCTCCTGTCCTTTGTCTCCCCTGTGCTTAACAGAACAAATGCTACTGCTACTTTGGCATTATTCCCTTGGTTAATCTCTTTTTTATTCTGTGAATTCAGGGCTGTCTCAAACAATGCTGCCAAGATTTCCTGGGTAGAAATAGGTGACAATCTTTTAGGGACATCAGGCAGCTCAAAGCACCCTGACTGCCACGAAATGGTTGCTTCCGTAGGGAGCTACTCAGGAGAGGCTTTCTGCATTTTCTTGGAAGAGGAGTAGATAGGCATCTGGTGTTCAGGGTCTACCACATGATTCCCAGGGTTATCTTTTTTAGAGCTAAGGAAAACCATGTCTCCACCAAGGGGTCCTAAATCTGTCAGCATTTGCAGATGTTTGGACAAATTTTCATTGATGACATTTTACTGTACTCTTTGTTGCAGTTCCCCTGCCTCAGACACTTAGAATTCTACCAGATATTCCCCCTCAAAATGTAACCTTTTTTCATGTTATCTTTCTGCCTCAGGCTGATGCCTTAAATATAAGCAATTCAAGTCCCTGAAGCTGGGAAAGTGTGCTCTTTTGCTTATAGTGACAAAATCCTGGTACACTTTTGAGAAGAACACTTGGAACAGGAGCTTGAAATCTGGAGGTGGCCTTTTCTGTTAATCATAGTCTTTGCCATCCCTGTCACCAACTACTGCCAAAGTATCAGTCTTTGGAAAATATCAGTTTGCACAGGTTTATTCTGCATCCTTCAGATTATAGCAGGTATATGGGATGTAGGGTGACAATGCTCCCTAGTAATGTTTATTTTGATGGCCCAGCACAACTTCCTCCACAAAGCTCAGTTCTTGGTTTGCTATGAACAACTTGTGGCCCACACTCTCAAGATAGCTACCAGAACCCTTTTTCCAGGTTTATGAGCACCACACTACCTCAATCACAGGATTGAGCAACCTCCTCAAACCTATTACTGAGACAACATTACCCGAGGAAGGTAGGATGATGCAGAGGGGTTGTGGCAAGAGAGGAAAACGAGGCTGGCTGCCTGGAGACAATTTGCACTCTGGAGTGTCAAGGGAGGTCTAGACAGAGGTGACACTAGTGGGTTCACAGAGCCAGGATTGGTGGGGTAGCAGTGGATTTCACAAGGACAAAACTTACTTTGCACCATGCCTTATGTGAGGCATGGGATGCTCAAATACTAGCTACTACTGAACTGCAGGTTTCACTCATAGAATCATAGAACAAACTGGGTTGGAAGGGAGTTATAGAGGCCATCTAATCCACTCACCCTGCAGTAAGCAGGGATATCCCCAACTCTACCAGGTTGATCAGAGCCCCAGCAAGCCTGATCTTCTCTGTCTCCAGGGATGGGCTCTCCATCACTTCCCTGGGCAACCTTTTTCCAGTGTTCCACCATGCTCACGGTAAAGGACTTCTTCCTAATGTTCAGTTTAAATCTCCCCTTCTCTGGTTTAAAACTCTTGCCCCCTGGTCCCCATCTTGTGTTACTTCAACTTAGGAGATGTGAGGAGGGAGGTTGACAATGAATACCAAGACAAAAAAAGTTATTGAAAGCCTCAGGCTTCTCCTCATCTGTTGTTACTAGCTTGCCATTCTTGCTCTTCAGGGGGGTTACATTATCTTTAACCTTCCTTTTCTCATTGCCATACCTGTAGAAGCCCTTCTTGTTATTCTTTGTATCCCTTGATAAGTTCAGCTCCATCTGTGCCCTGACCTTCCTGACCTCATCCATTCACAAACAGGCAACAACCCTATACTCTTCCCAAGATACCTGTCAGTGCTTTAACTGCCTGTGCACTTCCTTCTTGTCTTTTAGTCTGACCAGCAGGTCTCAATTGAGCAGCATTATACTTCCCCACTATTTGGCACTGCCCACCTGCAAAAATATGATCCCCAAAATCTGAAAGTGGGGTGTCAAGACCACAAGCGATCCTAGCCATCGCAGTGTGCACCAGTTCCTGTCCACCATGAAGGGATTGCATTTCCTTGCAAAACATGAATCTGTGGGACTCACACATGCCCAGTGGAGTGCTGCAGAGAGCCCAGTGGACTGGGAGTACTTCTAATGCCAGAGCAGGCAGCAGCTAAGTCTTGAAAGCTGACAATTAATAAGCAGAATAAAACAACAACTGATTTTCAGAAAGTCTTTCCATACCACACATTCCATGAACTCTGATCTTTATTGTACAGAAACTGGGAACAAAAAGAAAACACAAATAGGCTTCTGGATCGAATCCCAAATGAGCACCCAGCCCAGGACCAGAGAGTGCTCAGATAATCAGCATTCCATGTTGGTCTTCTATATTGTGTTGCATGCATCAGATTATTCCTGTGCATTCATCCAGCTCAAGCAAACCACTTGACATGCTGTTATTTCTCAATGGCAGCCTCTCTGTCCTTGGCATCACCTTGTGATGTCAAATTGCGAGAGTGGCATCAAGTGAGACAGTTGTGGTGTCTCCCCTTCATAACCAAGACTATCTTCTTCCTTCTCCACTTTTTCAGAACAAAAAATTAGACTGTCTCCTCATTCTGCAGAAGCACCTACCTCCCTGGGTAGTCACAGTTCACATACTTTTCACCCAGACTCTTTGAGGACTGACTGAAGCCTGAGGTGGATGTAAGTTGCCTTACATGAAAAGGAGGTCGCCAAATTGCCAAAATGGTCCCCAAGTGTCATGAGCCTTTGCTGACTCTTGAAACCCACAAAGTGCACATAAAAGAGCTAATTTCCTACCACCAGTCACAAAACAAGTAGGATGTTATGTGGCAAACATTCCCTTCTGATTTATACTTCGTAAATTCACTCTTCAGCTCTTTGTAACTGGGTGCTAAGGATAGCTCCAGGAAGGATGGTGAGTTTGGTTGTGGGAGTCTGATTCAGTCCCTATAATTATCAACAGGTAAACAGGAAAACATTTATCATCTTTGTCAGAACCACAGGCTGATGTATGTTGGGGGGGGGGGGGGGAAATAAAATAAAGCCCCTAACACTTACTCACTAAACTACAGCCAGAGGCCTGTTGATGTTGCACAGGGAGTTACTCAAGTGCAGAACAGTATTAGCACATCATTCCAAGGCATGATATCATTCCAGGTAATTTATTGCTCTCCAGTATAGAAGCTGCTGTCCTTATGAAAACAGCAGCATGTGGTGACACCTCATATTTTCTGCGTTTAGCTGAGCTACCTTAGAAATGTTGCTTTAATAAAATTTAATTTGTGCTCATATTACAATGAATAATAGGGCTGATGGAGCTATGAAAAGGAGTTCCTTCTTTACTGGGAAGCCAAGTCTCTTCAGCTCTTGTTGGATCTGTCGCTGCACGCAGCGTGAGCCCAGCAAGTGTTTCATTGCACTGCTATGCACTAACTGGTTCTCAGTCAGAGTAAGTATTTAGTAGAAACTTGTGCCTTCATTTTGCACTGGGAGGATGCTGATCAGGGAGACAAACCCCAGTCCTGCTTCTCCAAGCAGACTACCATGTCCTGATCAAGCTCATTGGTGTTTGTTTTCATTTTGGTCCCACAGCCTTTGCATTCCTGCCTGTACCTTGAAATGGGATTACCCTCTTCCTCTACACCAGAGCTGTGCATCCCATTCTAGTTTTCTCTAGGCAGAGAAAACTTTCAGCACATGTCCTGGTGGACAGAGGTTGTCATCAGTAGGTCTGATGTCCATCCATGGCTTTTTGCTTTGGAATTGCAGCAGTGGCAAAGATCACACCCTCAGCGGTGGTGATGGCAGATGCTTTCAGTGATGCTGGCTGTTTCCACCTCTGGGATGGATTATGTACCATGTTTGAATGGTAGGGGCTTTTGGACTTCAAGAATGCCTAAATCTCTCCAATGAGTCTTCAGGGAGTCTACTTCATTCAGGCAGCTGAGATACAGCTCCACAACACCTGTTTCAAGAATGGGCTGAACACTGTTCTCAACTTAATACTGTAACAATACTTCATCTTCTGAGAAAGCTATCTTCACCACTCAATATGGTAAATAAGGCATGCAGCACTACACCTTTGCATTCAGGCTCACAGAACAGCTGCTCCTGAATCACACATAAGGAAAAGGAAAAGGAAAAGGAAAAGGAAAAGGAAAAGGAAAAGGAAAAGGAAAAGGAAAAGGAAAAGGAAAAGGAAAAGGAAAAGGAAAAGGAAAAGGAAAAGGAAAAGGAAAAGGAAAAGGAAAAATAAAAATAGAAAAAGGAAAAGGAGAAAAAGAGGAAAAAATAATCTATTTTAAAATAATTTAAATCCAGTGAGGATACCTTAATTGAAAGACAAACACAAATGAAATCAAAACAATCAATGGCAGTTCAAGTCTAACTGAGTTTTATCATCAACAGAGCTTCTGTTGTTTTCCCCTTCCTTCCAAAATGAGAAGCTCTGGAGAGGAAATTCCCTTCATCAAATGTCACATTCAGTTGAACTAGGCTGGGAACCATTTTAATAAAAGAGAAAAAAAACCTAAACTTGCCCCCCTCCCCTCCTAAAAAAAAGGCAGCTTGAAAGTAAAATCTTTAATTTGAGCCAAGGCTCTTAAATCAGCTACCCTGTGACAGACTTTTCCGTGAGGGAACTCGAGGGTGTCAGCACTAATCATCTGCCCCTATTTTCTAAGGGTAAATTCGGCATGTGTCTCAGAGCTGAAGAGGCTCTAGAGTCCTCGAAGGAATTGGATGATAATTCTGATGTGATGGCATCAGCTAATTAGCAGCTCTAACAAACCTCACCTCCAGCCCCTCTCTGGATGTTTCTCCAATTATGGCTAAGAGTGAAGCCTGCAAGAAGGGGAGGTGAGGTAAAGGGAGTTGACCATAGTTACTGAAGGTTACACAGCTGCAAAGAATAAAAATGACTGCAGTATTTAATGACACTCTTGTTTAATTCTGACAAACAGGAGCATTAACATCCTGCAAATAGGGACAAATTAACATGAAGGATACTAAGCAGAGACAAGCCCCAAAGCAGCTTCTCTGGCCCTTTGTAAAGAGCTAAATTTTACCATTATCGACGTAAGGGACTTGGCAGCCTTTGAACATGATTACTCCTTTACATGTGTGTGACTATAAATATGTAATTTCCTCGAGGTTCTGCTTTATTAAAATTCTTAACTACAGAGCTTTTCTGGCTGCACTCTTTTCTCACACACATCACGCAAAGCAGCAAATACTGTTTACCACAAAAAGAATAATCACTTACACGCCGAGGGCAGAAAACACTCTAATTGCTGTCCTCAAAAGAGTTTCATGCTATGCTCAGAAAGTTTGGGTGTGTTTTTCTTTTGTCCCTCAGTGGCACTGAAAAACTCTCCCACTGAAACCAGTGTAGTCCACTTTTCATCTCAATCCCAGCGCTTCCCCAATGCCATAAAATTGGCACTGTTTTGCAAAGGCCATAAAGCAGCACAAAATTTCACAAATGCTGTAAAAGTGGCCATGCAAAGACTGGCGGGGGGAGGGGGAAAGTGTTCCAAGTGTATTCCACCTCTCCCAAATAACTGTAAACACCTCTGTCACAGCACAAAGCTCTGGAACAGTTATATTGCCACGCGTCGCAATGCAAAGTGCAAATGATCACACCAACAAACGCTCAGTGCTGACACTTAAAAGAGCAGCTGTAAAAAACAGCAGTCCGTGATAAAAAAGTACAGCAGCAGCCATTGACTTTATGCAAAACATTTTTTTACTGTACAAACATACTGGGCTGCAAAATATGGCTAATAAAATAAGTGATTTGCCTGTCTGCTGCTTCCAGAGTCACTCACTGTCTCCAATAGGCACAGTTCCCTAGGGGGGATGGAAAGTACTTTCTAGCAGTAGACAAGAAACTCTTGATTATTTTCCTCTTTTTCTGACAGGAAAGAGCCACCCTTGAAAATCTGATTTGAAGTCACTAAACTCATTACAAGTTGCCAGTGTAAAAGAAAATATAAATTTAAATGCAGGGGCACAGGTGCTAAATAAATGAAATAGATAACATCTCCCTAGGATAGGGCCTGGGAAACAGCCAGATGGCATGCCAAGTTTTTTACAGAGCATGGAGCATAACCAACAGTCATGCTCAATGGTACCTCACAGTTGAGGTATGCCTGGTTTTGGCCAATGCAGAGCAATAACCCAGGGAGACACCAGCCAGGTTCAGCCTGCAAGCTACTTAGGCACCCTCACCCAGGAGCTACACCCCAACAAGGGTATCCTCTCCCTGGCTCAAGTGGTCCACAGACAGTTCCCTAGACACTGCCCGTGCATGCCTGTGTAACACATACATCCTCTCTTACTCCGTTTTTGCCTATATTTGAACTGAATAAAAACAGTCCCTGCAGAGGCCATAAATTTTAAGATCCATGTGCCAATAAAGATCAACTTGAAAATGCTCTTGGAAGGTCAGGCAAGCCTCAGAGTTTCTCTGCTGACAACAACGAGTATTGCTTCCCTACAACCCAAGCAGAAAAATTTCTGGCTGTGTCCAGACCACACTAACTTCTGAACAGAAACCAAAGTATCTTTCTTTGGCTGATCCCCAAAGGATCTTGTTTCTCACACTCCCAAGGTGGTCACCTGCATCCTGCTCATGGGTGAAGATTTGAAGATTCAAAAGCAATAATCTAGATAGATTTAGGAAAAGGAAAGTTGCTTCAGAGATGCCAGCAGCCACTGTGCCCAAGAGATGAGTAGCTGGTATATAGACACTACAGGTTATAAATTACTCTGCAAGTCCTCCAAGAGAAAGAAAGTAGCTGTACTCTGGTCTGTTAACTGCTGTTTCTTAATGGGTTTGTGCTCACTTTCATGGCATATCATCCCATGTCCAAAAAAACCTTTCATCAGAAAGCCAAGCTCTGGGAGAGGGACTGGTGGTCATGTTGGGAGTTTCCCTCATGAGGTCTTTCCTACAGAGAAGCAGCCTACAGAGAAGCAGTGGGCACAGGCCAACCTCATGAAGTTCAATAAGAGCAAGTGCAGGGTCCTGCATCTGGGTCGAGGCAATCCCAGGCACAAATACAGGCTGGGCAGTGACTGGCTGGAAAGTAGCCCTGAGGAGAGAGACTTGGGGGTGCTGGTGGACAAAAAGCTCAACATGAGCTCTCAGTGTGCACTTGCAGCCCGCAAAGCCAATCAGATCCTGGGCTGCATCAGGAGAAGTGTGGCTAGCAGGTCGAGGGAGGTGATCCTCCCCCTCTACTCAGCCCTGGTGAGACCCCACCTGGAGTACTGTGTCCAGTTCTGGAGCCCCTATTACAAGAGGGATGTGGAGGTGCTGGAACGTGTCCAGAGAAGGGCCACGAGGATGATCAGAGGGCTGGAGCACCTCTCCTATGAGGACAGACTGAAGGAGTTGGGGCTGTTCAGTCTGCAGAAGAGAAGGCTCCAAGGTGACCTAATTGTCGCCTTCCAGTATCTGAAAGGGGCCTACAGGAAGGCTGGGGAAGGACTTCTCAGGATCTCAGGTAGTGATAGGACTAGGGGGAATGGAATGAAGCTGGAGGTGGGGAGATTCAGGCTAGATGTGAGGAGGAGGTTCTTCACCATGAGAGTGGTGAGACCCTGGAATGCGTTGTCCAGGGAGGTGGTCGAGGCCCCGTCCCTGGGGGTGTTTAAGAGCAGGCTGGATGAGGCTCTGTCCAGCCTGATCTAGTGTGGGGTGTCCCTGCCCATGGCAGGGGGGTTGGAACTAGATGATCCTTGTGGTCCCTTCCAACCCTGAATGAAACTATGAAACTATGAAACTATGAAACTACATTCACCGACACAAACTTGGAAGCATTTTACACAATTTGGATGCTGGGTTTCCTTCTCAGTGATCCCATTCTGGCACCATTACATGGGCAAGGATTGTTGAAACCGGGGGGCAACTTTTGCCAAACGGCTGGGTTCCCCAGAGATGCAAGGCACGTTGGTCATGGACTACCACCTACCCCTTTGTGCCTTCTTACACAGCACTCCTTCAGCTCAGTTCTTCTCCACAGAGAGCTGCCTCACCTAGGAAAATAATCAAAGTATCCAAAACCCACTGGGATGCTTTCAGGGTTTCCTACAAAGCCTCCTGGAATTGCCCTGCTGTAAATTGATTTCGGACATTTCAGACAGAATCTGAGCACCGAGAAGCTACCACGGAACAAAGGGACCACAAAGAAAGTTTACAGCTTGAGAAATCTGAGCAAAAGCAAAGTAATGTCCTTTCTGAATGGTCATCTCAGCCAAACTCCATTTTGTCTACTTGGGGGCTTCTTTGTTGCTTGGTTTTTGCTGGTTGTGTGCTTTTATTCCCTCTCCTTGTTTTAAAATGCCAACACATTGATAGATGCTTCCTATATATTCCCATCCTATGATGTATTAAAACTTGCTGCTGAAACAGCTCCAAGTCCTTTCAAGGGATTATTTCTTCCACTGTTACACCTGGGTCATCTGGAAATCCAAGGGGAGAAGGTAACACTCTCTGATAGCTCTATGATTAAAATGATTTATCTTACTACATCTCACAACATCACAATGAGTAAAATGCCACCACCCTGTGTGAATGCTAGCTCCCACACAAGACTCTGCTAATGGCCTCCTTTCCCCAAGCAGAAAATGGCTTCAAAACCCCAGCATTTTCTTCTGAGGCTAGAAAAACACCTGATGCTCAAAGCCAAACTCAGATGGAAGCAACACATTAAGTCAGAACTATGTTAAAAACTCAAAGCAACTTTGTTCTCTCTTATTAGCTGGGTAGTGTAAAGGCAGTGCCTGGGCTGATGACAGCAGGGATGTGTTCGTTAACTGAAGGCATCACAGTTCCCTTCCTATCACTGAGTTCTGCAACAGCATGCACTTCCCCCACCCAGAATCAATGCTGCTTCACTAATATGGTTTAATCTAAGCACTCCCATTGATCCTGTTATAGACTAAGTCTTATCTTACTTTTTACATCACCTTTTTTTTTCCCTTTGTGACAAAATTAACCTAAACATCCCAATAACTTTAGCGCTTGCTCTAGGCAATGGCTACATTGTCCACCACAGTGGTAATTCTTGTATGCCAGTCAAAACCACCATGGAGAAATGAAGCAAAACCATGATCTTCTGAATGCTGGATCATTCCATTACAAAATAGTTTACCATGTGTTGTCCCACATCTTGAGTTTTCTGCTATCAGGAAGGCCATTCAGTCTGGTATTTGCCCCTCAGTGGATGCAGGAATTGTATGCAGTACATCTGAGTCTCCACAAATACCAAGAAAAACACACCAAGCACAGCCCACTCCAGAGGGATCCTGCCTCTCAACAGATGTTGTTCCTAAACACCTCAGCCAGTGTAGCAGAACACTTACAGGGGACTGGCAGTCACTGGGGAAGTTTGGTGCAAAGTCACACACCCTAAGCACTGCCAGAAACAGTATCATGTGCTATACTTACCCCACTAGTCCTTGCATTTACATTCCCTGAAGGGCACCACTTATGAGCTGTGACCCTGCCTTAGAGCTTGGCTTCAATGCTACATGTTTTTATCATCTCCCTATAGGGCAGATACACAGGTCAATGTGTGGAGATGAACAGTTGGGTGTCCCCAGAAGGATGTATCTGCTGTGGTAGTAGACAGCACTATCCAGTTCTGCCCGTCCCAGGCAGGCAGCAATTCATGGTCTGTGCGTTTTTCAGCCAATGATCCTCCCTGAACAAGCACTCCATCCTGAAGCACTGGCATGTAATGGAGGATGGCAAGCAGAGGGAGGGGCTGAGGTCTTCCAAGCAGCTGAAATTTTGACTTTCCCTACCCTCCAAGGAACTGTCCTTTCAATCATACTCTGTGTCTAGCACCATTTCTCTGCAGATATGACTCCATACACTCTCAGGAGAGGTCTCTTTTGGGTGCAGCATGAGAACAATCTGCAAGTATGCCTTTTCTCTTCATCCAATGTCTCTGTGCATACTTTCCATGATCTGTCCTTGAGGAAGTGGTTGGGCAGAGGAAGAACAACTCACACTAGGAATTAGGACTAAAGGAAGAAAGAATCCACACAGAATTTAAGACACAGAGAGGAAAGACAGAGGGACTGAAGCAGGCAAAAGAAAGTAAAACTGCTGATGTGTTAACTGCCTCCAGAATGAAAGCTTTCTCCCGTGTTTTTCTAAACATACATACACACACACAAACAAATCAAAACCAAAAGACAGCTTGGCCATGTGAGAAACCACTTGCTTGTTTCCAGCCTCCCGCAAGCAGAGGAAGGTTTCAACACCTTCCTGAGCTGCTGCCTGGTCATGGCATCCTCTAAAGCCCCCTGCAAGCCCATCAAAAAAACCGCTCCAGGCAACCCATTCCCCACCACCATGTTAGGGCAGAGGACAACATGGGAAACAACAATGCATTTGTATGTGCTGAAGGACTAATTGGTTGTTTGCTGGGGAATTAGCTCTTCAGCTGCCTTCTTCAGCACAGCAGGCATCTGGGGGTGAGGAAATATCACAACACAAAAATGGTAGCCTCATTCAATAACAGCCCAGGCTATTTAGATAGGTTTTATGCAAACTGTTATGACAGAGAACCCCTTAAATTCCCAGGAAAAGACACAAGTGTTGGATTGGTTTGAGGAAGCAGCAAATGTTTCTTCAGATATATTGCTTCCTGGGGTTGGTTTGGGAGGGCAGCCTTGATTCCCTGGAAGTAGTTTAGACTGCCAAGGTTAGTTAAGGTAAAAAGCGTCAAGGACCAAGAAATGTTAAAGTTCTTGCATTGCACATATCGTAGCTGTCTCCTTTCTGCTGGCCTACTGAGAAATGCTCCCTGAAGAAAGAGAGGTTTGTTTTCTTGAGAGCAAGTACACTGTGAACACTCTGGACACTAGTGGCACTCACACACTCTAATAATTTCTTTCTTTAAAAAAAAAAATTACGAAATGAAGCATAGGGCAAAGTTATCATCTTATCCAGTGAGCAACCTTATAACTCATTATCTCCCTCCATCATTAGGGCAAAGTTCAGGTGGGATGTTAAGTAATGCAGCAGCAGGAACAGAGCTAACAGCGGCTGTGGGCTTCCCGCATGGCTCCTGTCACAGTGCTTTAGGCTGGCACTACATGGCAAGAATTGAGAGTCACCTCCCTGATGTGTTTCCTGTGATTTCTGAGGCCTAGATTCTAACTGCTTTCATTTGTAATACAATAAGCCACAGAGGCAGGAGAGGACAGGCTCAATCTCTTAAGGACAGGGCAAGGACATCATGCTTTGGCATGGTGAAGTTATTCAGCAAAGCTGTTGCTCAGTTTAGAAAGGCTAAGAAGTAGTTACTAGAAAGTGCTATGTGCTACAAATGGCAGAAACTGCAATATAAGCAAAGGGCATAAAAGCATTTTAATGGTAACATCATCCAAGTCTACTTGGAAGGGCTCTAGGTGCCAATAAAAATGCCCGGGTCAGCTTGTAGCATGCATTTCACCCCAGATAATGCCAGTATTCTCCATCTCTGATGTAATTGGTGGGTTATGTTTCAGGTAGAACATTGATCCCTCTTCATGGGGCTGTAGGGGCACCATATAGAAATCTGGATTATTGTTGTCTATACAGTGACTTGAATTTTCAGGGAGTCTTCACTAGCACCTCTCTGAATAACTGGCCCTGGAGAAAGTATGCTTAATAAGTCATAGATCTGAACAATGCATGAACATGAAAATACAAGTGGAGCAGCTGAGAACAGCTCTGGGATATCGTTACTGATACCAGGTCAACAGGAGATTTGTTGTTTGCCATAGGAAACTGCCAGGAAACATATTTACATGCTGAACTTCTGAACTTCTCCTTTCACCTGTATTTGAACCCTTCTAAATGATTTTACAGCTGTTATTGCTTTATAACCCACAACTATAAATTCTTCCATTAGATTTTATGACTTAAGGATAAAAATGTGTGCCTGGGGTTTGTATTTATATTTAATAATATTCTGCATGCCCTCACACACAAAGTGACTGATAGATAAGATAGAAGGGTCAAACGGCGGTTTGCATCTGAGAACCTTGGTATCCCTTGCTGGGAGCCCATGTCAGGGCTGCAGTGGGCAGATCTGAGACACTCAACCCCTAGACACCTCTGCAAAAGGCTCTCAGAAACCAGGAATGCTTTGTATGGGTAAAGGAAGGGAATATCAGATTTTCCAGCCTCAAGTAATAAGAAGGCAACCAGCACCAGAACAAGAGGACAAAGTCTCAAGCTGTGCCAGGGGAAGTTTAGGCTCGAGGTGAGGAGAAAGTTCTTCACTGAGAGTTGTTTGCCGTTGGAATGTGCTGCCCAGGGAGGTGGTGGAGTCACCATCCCTGGAGGTGTTCAAAAAGGGATTGGAGGTGGCGCTTGGTGCCATGGTTTAGTAGTCATGAGGTCTGTGGTGACAGGTTGGGCTTGATGATCTTTGAGGTCTCTTCCAACCTTGGTGATTCTATGATTCTGTGAAGATTATGAATTTGGCCCTATAAAATATCTGGAATGTTTAAAAACATCATTTAAAATATGAGTCTCTTGGTTTTGTTCTCTTACCTGAGGCTGTAGGGCTAACACTTTCAAGCCTACCTCCATTACTGGAAATGTGAATATCCCTTTCCATTTTTAACAATCCCAGAGATCATGCCACAGTAGCAGGATTCAAAGGGCCAGAGCTGAAAAATGGACCACTGTAAACCAACTGTGATAAAAATGATGAGAATCTCTATCACTGGGCCCTCAATTCCTGCTTCTTCAATATGCACTCACTGTCTTTCATATGATGAACTTTGGAGGGACAGAGCTGTTTCTTTCTTCCGTGTGGCTTCTTTGTTCCAGCTAATTTTTTGGTGAGTTGTTTCCAATTAGAAATATCAAGAAAAGGTGAATTTTCCTAGCAGGCACTGGCCAGGGAGTCCCTCTAGTGCTGTAGTCCAAGTGGGAATTTTCTTTCCCCTCTCCATGACTTGGCAGGGTGTCAAAACCTTGCAGGGTACAGATGGGAGCCCCAGGCAGGAGAAAGGAAGGCAGCTGCCTGGAGCAAACTGCAGTGTTGCAGCCACAGACAAACAATGAGGGTGTGCTGGGAAAGCACAAGAAACAGCCTGAGAGGCAAACAGTCAGATGCACCATAGGTGTAGCCTTTGCTCATCTGAACAGTGATTTTGCCACTGCTGGGACAGAGCTAGCTTTGCCTCAGGACACCTTGCTATCTTTGAAAGGCCTCTGCTTTATCTCCTTAAACGGACGCCTGCAGGGGCTCCAGCCAAAAATACCCACTTCCACTGACTGAGGACCAACTGTTCTCCAAAGGTCTTAAAGAGCTCACTTGGGAGCTCAGTCTGAAGTGCAGAGAAGCTCAACTTCAGCCTGAGAAATGGGTAGCTGTGGAAAGGGAGGGAAAGGGGAACTATTCTGCTCTTCCCAGAATAGTGCTGTCATTTCTGCCAGCACTTTCTTAAGATAAAACCAGGTTGAACAAAGGAAAAGCGTTTCCATGCAAGGCTTAAAAAAGAAGGGCAACTTCAAGAGAGTAGGGAAACTCCACTCCCTGATGGGCAAAAAAAAACCCAAACACTTAAGAAAGGACAGGAGTCTGGATGGGCTCTGAAAGTTTGGAGAGTGCTTGAGGGTATTTCAAATTCACCAGCAAGGCTCCTTTTTCAGATGATACAGAACTTATATTTCACAGTTTGCTCCTTGTTTCTTCACCTCATCTGTCTCTATTACTCAATTGTTCCAAGTAAAACTCCAAAGGTTTTTGCTCTGTAAAATGAAGAATTGGTTTCCAAGATCCCAAAAGACAAGAAATATGCATTGCTGGCAATTTTTAAGTGGTTTTATCTGTCTGCTTTAACAAAGTTTAAGGCAATTAACTCCCTAAGAGCCTCAGGTGGCTGATTTCCCAATTACTTAGCCAGAGGGAATGTCATTGCAACTGCAGCAATTAATTAATTAACTCATGCCAATTGATTGGAAGAGTCACTCCATTATAAAGCCTCTGTTTCAGTCTCTTGTCACGATTTTTTTTTACACTGCTGGAAGTTTTTTTAAGGATTTCCTTAGGTTTCATTTCAGCTCTTTTAACAGTTACAGTCAAAGCAATACATCAACTTTTCCCTTGCCCAAGAGTGTAAAAGGCGTGGGCACACTTATGAGGTGAGCATCAAGTATGCTCAGATAATGTGACTAAGTACTTAGAAATCAGGAAAAGCCAACTGCAAGGCTGCATGTCCTGCTGGGATCAATCCCACCAGCGATCAGATAACAGCACAGGGAGTAAAACGATGACATCGCTATCAGATCCAGTTCTGAGACAGGAGGGTGGAAAGACAGAGTTCCCCATTCAGTCCTAGTGAGGTTTGGAAAGTGTGGGAAGGCAAGCTGGTCAGACCTGCCAGTCTGGGCAGTGAGGACATCATTTTCCCCTCAAGGGTCAGCAGAAGGATGGGGTCTTTGTCTCCGAGCTCCGAGCCCCTCTCCACTGAGATCCAGTAGTTTACTTTCTCTCGCGAGTTATCTGAGATGCACAGGCACTCGTCTCCTGCCAAGAAATAGCTGTGTCAGGACTGCATGCCATAATTCCTCTCTTTGTTCCTTTCCTACACTGATGGTGGATTTCAACTTTTTTTGGCTTTTCTCCAGCTGCTGTCAGGTTTCTTGGTTTTCAAACAGATTTATTTGGGGTTTTTCCCTGCAGAAAAGGACTGCACGGAGAGTGCAAGAAGCAGGGGTTTTGTGTCCTGATGCAAGTGGTGTTACAAGGGCATGGCAACGCTGTCAAGCTGAGATGACTCCAGGCTGGACAAGGACTACCAGTAACAAAATTACTCTGTGCTTCCACTGCCTTTGGGTCAGGGTTGTTTTTTTTCCAAGCATGCAACCAAAAATGTTTCTGCAGAGGGGCGTATTTGCCCATGGGTAGCGTGACTGCAGGACCCATGTGGTCCTCCAGCATCTGCTCCTCCTCTTCTGGCAGCTGGAGCCTGCCTCAGGGTCAGGCAGAACTGCAGGCAATCTTCACAATCACTGCTCACCATCTCTACTTCTTGCAGCCTCACGCTTTGCTTCCACCCCCACACCCTCCTGCTGACAGTGAAACGCAGATAGGATTTCTTATGCTCTTGCAGAGGTGATATCCTCCTGCAGTCACCAGGTCCTCTGCACTGACCCTGATGACAAGAAGTTCCTGCAGGCTGCCCCAGCACTGTGCGTGGGCCTGAGTCACAGCAGGATGTGGTTGTGATGCTGACTGTGGTTGTGATGCTGAGGACTGCCCTCTCTCCTTCATAAACTCTGCATTCCTCACCAGGCAGCCCTAACAGTGCTGGGTATTGGCCTCCAAGGTTACTCTCTGCTTTCATTTCTGTAGCCATGAAACACTGCTGGTTAGTAGTGTTTTTACTGTAAGGCTTTGGCTGTCTATCAAACACCAAGGATTGGTTTGCAGGTCACTCTACAGCTCACAGACCAGAGGTGCTCATGTTCAGACTGACAAGGCTTTCCCCATGTTCCATGAGGTCCTGTCTGGTTAGTCTTTCTCCCCATAGCCCCAGCTGCTCATCTCCATCCTTTCCCTACTCTCCATGGTGACTTTGGCAGAGATGTTTCTGGAAACCATGTCCCTAGAGTTTCAGGAAAATGACAACAACTATTCTCCCTAAGGCCAGAGCAGGGGACAAGGTGGCTTATACACAAGAGAGCAATTCTGCACAAATTCCTTTCTTGGCACAGCTGGGTATTCCCAGCATGTCTCTGGGGAAGCCACCAAGGTCACATTCAGATCTGGGGAAGTGACACTTCCTTAAAGCCATACCCATGCAGCCCCCAGTCAGGAGCCATACCAGAGCACATTAGGGTTCTTATCCAGTCCAGACCTCCCCACCATTGTACCAGCTGTAATGGGGAGGCTATATATATGTTTAGGGTCTCACTTCAAACTAAAGCCTGGAGCTGGGAATCACATCTGAGTCCCAAAGCACAGATTAGCCTCAGTCTACCCCTGCTGCAGTTCTTTGTCAATAAACTAGGGACCCTTGCTTCTTCCCTCAGTGCTGGACTGTGAGTATGAAGGACTGAGCCAGTCATAAGTAGATGCCTGATGTTAACCCCAGACTTCACACATCATGCTACAGCTGTGGCAGTGATAATTCACAGCAGGGCTTAATCCAGGCTGCCTCACTGCCATCAGGTGAAACTGTATTAAGCTGTTTGCAGCATAAGTCTTTCCTTTCAGACAGCACCAGAGACTAGTTAATCTTTTAAAATGTAATATGGCAGTGCATGCTGAACTCCTTACTCATGACTGAATTGGTCCTGAGAGATACGTAGAAGTCATCATTCCTGGAGGTGTTCAAAAATCTTACTGACATGCCACTTCAGGACATGGTTTACTGGCCATGGGGGTGTAAAACCAATGGTTGGACTCAATGATCTTAGAGGTCTTTTCCAGCAGAAGCAATTCTATGTCTCTATGACAGCACCATAAGACATATACCCAAAAATGAACCAACTGTTGCCATTGATGGTCCCTGCTCCATGAGCCAGTCCAAGTTTCCCCAGTTCCCTCCTCCTTCAATTGCCCACATGGTCATTAAGTCTCCACACTGGCCAGTCTGCATTTTCATGCCTGTTCAAAGCAAAACCACCAAGCCTGTGTGAATAAAGGCAACTTCAGTACAAGAACAGCACATGAGCAACAGTCATGCAGAAGCAGTAACATGAACGACTTGAAGTAGCATCAGCTTGGGAATCTCCCTCTCTGGCAGTGGCCTAATGTTTGTCCTTGGACATCCATGTCTCTGCTTCCCTTAACATGGTTTGTTGGTTTTAACTTTGAGTTCATGCCTTGTCTCTTTTGCCTAATCTCTTTTAACTTCAAGCTCTTTGCTGTAAGGGCTATCTCCAATTTCAGGCTTGTAAAGCTCTTACTGTGACTTGATCTTGTCCAGAGACTCCAAGCACTGTAATTAAGCAGTGGTAGTAATAATAATAATAATAATAATAATAATAATAATAATAATAATAATAATTTATTCAAGCAGCTGTATAAAAATATCATTATTTTTCTCTCTCCTTTACAGAAGAGTGGTTGCCAGAGGAGGGTTACATTATCCACTCTGAGGCAAGGTTATATTTCAGGATGCTGTTGCTATAGTTACTTAATAATTTCATTGGTACAAAAATAACTACATAACTAACTAAATAAATAAAGTCCCATCCCATTCCAAGACCCCACATGGAGTACTGCATTCAGCTCTGGGACCCCCAACATAAGAAAGACATAGACCTGTTGGAACAAGTCCAAAGGAAGGCCATGAATATGACCAGAGGACTAGAACAGCTCCCCTACGAAGACAGGCTGAGAGAGTTGGATTGCTCAGCCTGGGGAAGAGAATGCTCAGAGGAGACCTTATTGCAGTCTTTTAGTATGTAAAAGGGACCCACAAGAAAGCTGGAGATGGACTTTTTACAATGTAGTGACAAGACAAAGGGTAATGGCTTTAATTTAGAAGAGGGTAGATTTAGATTAGATGTAAGGAAGAAACTCTTCACTGTGAGGGTGCTGAGGCACTGTAACAGGTTACCCAGAGAGGCTGTGGATGCCCCCTCCATGGAAGTGTTCAAGGCCAGGTTGGATGGGGCTTTGAGTGACCTGGTGTAGTGGAAGGTGTTCCTACCCATGTCAAGTAGGTTGGAACCAGGTGATCTTTAAGGTCCCTTCCAACCTAAGCTATTCTAGGATTCTTTTACCCTTACCCCCTGTATTTGCTATACTTGCAAATCCTGTTTGCTACATTGTCAAAAGCTATGCTTAATGTTTATCTTTCTATATCATAATAGCACTTAAGAAAAGCTATTACAGAGCAGGTCTCCTGTGCTGTTGCATGAGCACATTAGGGGAAAAAAAAAAGCAGTCTTTGCCCCAGAGAGAGATATACATGGTTGTAAAACCAGTGATAATTTGTTCTTCTAACACTTTTGTAAAGTAAGCAAATATGATTATCAACCTCATTTTACAGATGGGGAAGTATGTCACAGAAAGGTTAAGTGATTTATCTAATGCCATGAGGTATGTCAGTGACAAGAAAAGACTAGAACTCTTGATCATAGAATCACAGAATGGTCCCGGCCAGAAGGGACCTCCAAATGTCATCCAGTCCAACCCACCCGCAGTCAGCAGGGACATTCCCAACTGGACCAGGTTGCCCAGGGCTTCACTGAGCCTTACCTCGAATATCTCCAGGGAAGAGACCTCAACCACCTCCTTGGGCAACCTGTTCTAGCGTTCCACCACCCCCATAGTGAAGAACTTCTTCCTGATATCCAATCTAAATCTGCCCCTCTCTAGTTTGAAGCCATTGCCCCTTGTCCTGTCACTGAAGGCCCTTGTAAATAGTCTCTCCCCATCATTCCTGTAGCCCCCCTTCAGGTACTGGAAGGCTATCAAGGTCTCCCCAGTGCCTCCTCTTCTTCAGGCTGAACAACCCCAGCTCCCTCAGCCTGTCCTTGTAGCAGAGGGGCTCCAACCCCCTGATCATTTTTGTGGCCCTCCTCCATCAGGTCCATATCCTTCCCAGAACCAGACACAGTTCCCTACTGTGTAAAGCAGGTCTTTAAGTAGCAAAAGCAGAAATGCAGACCACAGTTTCTGAAAGAAAAGTTTAACAAATGCCTACCTATTTAAAACAATAAAAGAAGAATTTCCCAAGATTTATTTCAATCTTTTGTCAAAAATTCAAGTCCCTGTCCTAAAACTGATCTCAAAATAGTAAACCCATGTCCCTCAGTGCTCTGCTTCTCTTTCATTCCTCAATTTCCCTCAAATCAAAATGTAATATTTGCAAATCTGCACCTAAAATAGTAAATGTTGCCCCACTCCCCAGATATTGCTCATTTTCCCTGGTAAGACCTAAGCAGCCACATGTGCTCTGAGTAGTGTTTCTGAGATGTTTTCTCAGATGGGGCCAGCCAGAGTCAGTCCCCAGGGCAAGCCATGCACATGCCTGGGCTCTTCCCTGTGCCTGGTCAGTTGTGCTGCATGGAGGGAGGAGATGTCTACCCATTGCTGCCACAGGTAGTCTGGGAGAGGGACAAGCTGGTGCTTAGCTCTGCACCACCACCTCTACGGTAGGACATCTCAAGGGTCCTGCTTGAGGTTTAGGACCCATGTGAAGCCAGCTTTATTTAGAAGAAACCTTTATTTAGAATAAACCAAACCAGGTTGGAAGAGACCTTCAAGATCATCACGTCCAACCCATCAACCAATCCAACCCACCCAAACAGCTAACCCATGGCACCAAGCACCCCGTCAAGTCTCCTTCTGAACACCTTCAATGTCGGTGACTCCACCACCTCCCCGGGCAGCCCATTCCAATGGGCAATCACTCTTTCTGTATAGAACTTCTTCCTAATATCCAACCTGAACCTTCCCTGGTGCAGCCTGAGACTGTGTCCTCTTGTTCTGGTACTGGCTCCAGAACAGCATGCCCATACCTGTTCAGGCAGTCATCTTCTGTAGCTGAGTGCTAAGCTATGTTGCAGCCCCTGTCCCTGCAAAGAAGCTGTGTGTCCTCAGACCTAGGTGTGCCACCACCATCCTTTTCTTTGCAGCTGGCTGTCATCCTACATTCAGCTGGCAGCATGGCTGCAGCTACTCTCCTCCAGCTTCAGGACACAAATAAATCTTTGTCTGTTTTCTGAAACATTATTAATATTTAATTTGTCCAAAGTAATATCACACTCCAGCTGTCAGATGTGAAACCTCAGGTGTGGCCATGGCAAGGAACCCTGTCCAACCTCCCAGCAGAATGAGGGTACCCATTAGCCCTCAAGGGCCAATGTGTCTTTCCTTTGCTCTCACATCTTCCATTCCAGCAGGAAAAGTTTCTCTGGGAAACGGAGTCCATGAAAGTCTCCTCTGCCACGTCCCCCAAAGGGCATCATCTTTTACTCCCTCTTTACCTTTTCACCTCTGTTTGCCCTGTTTGTAATGTAGAGTTTATGATGTAATTACATCTCACACAGCTGAAATTGTCCCCTTATCACCAGACTGATTACACTTAACAAGGCATAAACTCCCTCTCTCATTCTCTGCCAGGAGTCCAATTTTAAGCTCTAATTGTTTTATAGGCCTTTTGCACTCAAGAGAAAAAAAAAGTAAAAATTGGCTATCATTTACATATGTTGTGCAAGGCACATTTCTCACCCTCCCATCCACACAAATGCCTCTTGGGGACTGCCCAAATGACCAACAACCCAACAGCTTATATGCCTCAGTGCTTTCCTAATGATTGCTGGAAGCCTCAACTCTTCTCCATCTCAAATACCATCAGTTTCGTAGAGGTGAGCAGCAAAGGTCCCTTTCCAGGGCAAGAGTTTCTTCTCAGGGTCACTAGCAGCTGCTTGACAGAACACAGAGCTGCTGGCAACCTAGAGAACACTGAGCTCCGCTCAGACCTCCCTCTGCAAGGGCTAAGCAAGAGTACTTTGTCTTCAGATGGAAAAAAAAAAAAGGTCATCAGCTGAAAAAAAAAAAGTCATGCAGTGAGTTCTGTGGCTCAGCTAGAATAACCTGAATGATTTCTGGATCTCTAGGAAAGTAGGCATGGGATTTCACCAACAGCAGCTAGTTTAGATGCTTGGCAGCCATGACATCTTCTCAGAGCACTTACCCCTTTGGGGTGTGTTTTTCTGCTTCCCATTTTCCTCCCCCCCAATATGAAGGACAGAAAGCAATGGCCACAGGTAACAAGGCACAGCTATTGCCATCTTCCTTTGCAGCAAGTAACAATAAAAGAATAAGTGAAGCATGGCCAGCCTTTTGGAAACGCCTTGATTAAAGGTGATGACAAATCTTAGCAAGGTGCCACGACCACGCAGCCTTGCCTTGCACAGATGTCAAAGTACACTGACTCTTTTTCACTTGCTTATTCATTTGAGGTCTTCACATAGAATCACCAAGGTTGGAAGAGACCTCAAAGATCATCAAGCCCAACCTGTCACCACAGACCCCAGGACTAAACCATGGCACCAAGTGCCACATCCAGTCCCCTCTTGAACACCTCCAGAGACGGTGACTCCACCACCTCCCTGGGCAGCAGCAGGCTCTGCAGCCAAAATGGCCAAAAGGGAGGACACTGCTGCCCAGTGTGAACATTCCTGCCCACCGCAGGCTTGAACTCACAACCTTCCCATTAAAAGGCTTATGCACTACCAACTGAGCCCCATGGTCCCCCCACTTGCTTAATTATGTATTCCAGCAGCACCCATGAGCCAGTGGAGAAGTAAGTTGTTCTCCTGGTAGGTGCTGTACAAATCCAAAGCAGCAGAAAATTCATGCTGTGTGTGGCTCACCCAGAGCCCTCCATAGGCTCCTACAGCTTCTGCTGTAGATCCCAACAGAGCAGACAGGTGAAGGGCAGGGCGAGTCAGGAGGATCATGCACATGGGCAGGGAGCAAGCTCATTGCAGCAAATGTCAGATCAGCATCACAGTATGATTTTCACTACCCCAGTAGGCTTGTTGCTTTCAGGAGATTCATTAAAAGAAAAGGAGCAACATGAAAAGATGGGAGCTAACCAAGGGAGGGAGCTAGGTTGAGGAAAGAGGGGGCCACAGAGGCAAGTTTCCTAGCATTTAGGGGCCAAGATCACAGCCTATCAAGCAGCTCAGCCTGGGTTGTTGGGGTTTTTTTTGATAGTTTTTCTGATCCCAACCTTCACCCAACAGTGGCAAGTGGTGTGCAGGTTTCTAGGCTAAGTTCTTGGTGGTTTTGTGCATGTAGAGCACCTTGCAGAGTAAGAGTCTTCCTACCTGAGCAGAGACAAGTGCTGCAAGAAAAGATGGTGGGAAACAACCTGATACCAAGAAAAAGAGCTAGTGTCAGAACAAGGTGGACCGCCAAAGTAATGAGCAGAGAGACCTCTGCAGGGAGGATACTAGTGGTATTTTCAGAGTATAGAAATCTATGCTGGTGGTTTTCTCTGTCTTACCTGGCTTTCTTCCAGGTTCTTTGGCTGCTAGAGCTGGCTTATTCTGAAACACCTCTTTTTTTCCTCCTTCATTCCCTTAGCTCGCTTGGCCCTAGAGATGTTTAGTGTCCTATTTGCAGTCCAGGCAAATGGCCTTTCATAAATTCCAAGCCAGATGCCCAGCTGGTGAACAAATCACACAGCTCAATTGGTTTCTGTGGCACAATGACAATTTATAGCAGCCGAGTCTCTGGTCCTATAAACTGCAGTGAGCTTAGAGGGGAACCTGGAAGGGCTGCATAACCACAGGCTAAGGATATATATTGGTGCATGGGGAATTAGGAAAGGTTTTGGAGACTAAATGCTGAAGCAAAGCTAGGAATCACAAGCCAAGCAGGTGGGCTGCCAAGAAAGGAATATAGAAGAGCACTGTGGGTGAAGTGATAGGAAATTATTAAGTACATCAGTGCAGGCTGGCTTGCTTTCCTGACATACTTGCTAAAATTATGATGATGGAGAGAGGAAGTGCACCAGATGTAGTTCTGCCTGCCTGGTAAGGAGGACACTTTGTAGAGCAACTTGTGAATTCTTACAGTGGCAAAACAAATTCATGAGGGTGGACACAATAGAGGGCTAATGCTGGCTGTAGGCTATATCTGGTGGTGCATGCCCAGGAAAGGGAGCATCAGGAGGGGTGTTGCAGTGAGTCTGTTAGTGTTCCATTGTTTATTCTGTTTCATTAATATCTTCATTAAAGATCTGTACAGTTTGGAGAAATTAGAAGAGGGGATGTGAGAGTCCACGTTCAAAGGCAGTCAAAGAGGAGACTTAGGAGCTGGAGAAATTGAAGCAACAGGAAGAAATTAGCCAAATGAAACATTAAGCTTGGCAAAAAAATATTTATCTAAGGAGACCAGGGAGGGAGGAAGAAAACAAACCAAAACACAGGTGCTTAATGGGAAAGAGAGAGCTGCAACACTGGAGCACTAAGGGTTATAATAGAGGGCAAATTGCACATGACTGTGGTGAGGCAGTGAGATACATTTAGAATAGAATAGAATTAACCAGGTTGGAAAAGACCTTTGAGATCATTGAGTCCAACCTATCATACAACACTATCTAATCAACTAAACCATGGCACCAAGCACGCCATCCAGTCTCTTCTTAAACACCTCCAGTGATGGTGACTCCACCACCGCCCTGGGCAGCACATTCCAATGGCAAATCACTCTTTCTAGGAAGAACTTCTTCCTAATATCCAGCCTAAACCTCCCCTGGTGCAGCTTGAGACTGTGTCCTCTTGTTCTGGTCCTGGTTGCCTGGGAGAAGAGACCAACCCCCATCTGGCTACAACCTCCCTCCAGGTAGTTGTAGACAGCAATAAGTTCTCCCTTGAGCCTCCTCTTCTCCAGGCTAAGCAACCCCAGCTGCCTCAGCCTCTCCTCATAGGGCTTGTGCTCCAAACCCCCTGCCAGCTTTGTTGCCCTTCATCTGGACACATTCCAGCAAGTCAACATCTTTCCTAACTCTTATCCATGCACAGAAGCACTCTATACATTAGGCAGCAGCAAGCTCTCCTCTTCTTTCTCTATGGATGCCACACATAAAATACTGGGTTTTGTTCTGGGCACTTCAATACTCAGAAGCTATTGGCAGAGCAGTATACATTGATTACCCAAACAGAGACATCTAAATACGAGGAAAGTTGGAAATAGCAAAGTTTATGTCAATTCACTCTGCAGTGGCTAAAAATAGGTACATTGCTGACAAGCAGGCAGATGTAAAAGAGGGACAACAAAATTACTGTAAGAAAGAGAAGTGTAACATGGGATAAGCTAATTAATTTATAATGTCTCAGAAAACTTTACCAGGCAATTATAGTGTTTTGCTTTGTGTAACAGCTTTCCCCAAGTGAAGGCAGTGCATCTTTGTGACCTGCAATATTGAATATTGAAAAGTGTCTGAACGTGTCCAGAGAAAGGCAACAAAGTTGGTGAGGGGTTTGGAGCACAAGCCCTATGAGGAGAGGTTGAGGGAGCTGGGGGTTGCTTAGCTTGGAGAAGAGGAGGCTCAGGGCAGACCTTATTGCTGTCTACAACTACCTGAAGGGAGGTTGTAGCCAGGTGGGGGTTGGTCTCTTCTCCCAGGCAAGCACCAACAGAACAAGAGGACACAGTCTCAAGCTGTACCAGGGGAGGCTTAGGCTGGATGTTAGGAAGAAGTTCTTCACAGAAAGAGTGATTGGCCATTGGAATGGGCTGCCCAGGGAGGTGGTGGAGTCACCATCACTGGAGGTGTTTAGGAGGAGACTGGATGCCATGGTGGTGCCATGGTTTAGTTGATTAGATAGTGTTGGGTGATAGGTTGGACATGATGATCTTGAAGATCTTTTCCAACCTGGTCGGGTCTGGTCTGGTCTGGTCTGGTCTATTCTATTCTATTCTATTCTATTCTATTCTATTCTATTCTATTCTATTCTATTTGTTACAAATCACTAAAAGTGTTTTGTAGGCAGCAGGAATAGGAAATTAACAGGCTTTTTGCTAAGTTCTCCTGGTGTTTTGCAGATATGTGATGTTTCACTTGATGCAGACAATCCACAATTCCTTCAACCACTTCTCAGAAGGAGGCATGAGCTTATTCTTGTCAGCAATCCCACAAGTGGCCTCTTCCAACACCCAAAGTCAGATTTATCAGGCCTGCCTCTTCATCATCAGCCTGGCACCTGATGAACTGCTCTTTTATCCAGCAGCCTTAGAGTTTCCCAGCCTATAAATTGGAGGAACAGAGGAAGGACATCCCATTTTACTCTATTACACAAGACAGCAGAGAGTTAATCTGAAACTGGAGTGAATGAGAGCAGAATCTGGCTTTATTCTTCTCTTCAGACTTCCTGCTCTTCTCATCATTTTGCTATTACAAGAGGCCACAATGATAGAAAAACCTATATATTCCTTCCACTTCATCTGATACAATCTGCTCCCAAGGGAGTCCTCCCCTTTGTATTACAGTTCCTTGGTCCTCCTTCCTCCAGGCTCTTCTTTTCCATTATTCCTCAATTACTGTGTCTGGGTTTATAAATAAATAAATAAAAATGCATTCAGTCTTCCCCAGACAGCTCCAATTCTGGAAAGAAAGGACATGCCTAACCTGTTACCAACCTTTGCTAAGTATTGCTGCTATAGAGAAATCTCTTGAACCAGCCCGTGCCTCTGGAGACACACACACACACAGACACACCAGTTTGCAGGGGATTTGGGGGCAGGTAGACTTAATTTTCCAATGAAAATAGAGAAATCTGTTAAAGCCACCTGGGAAGGTAGATTTAATTTTCCAGTTAAACTAGATCCCTGCATGCAGTGATCTGAACTGTCATGCAGTAAATATTTTCACTGTGATTTTTTACAGTTCCTTTTCTCTTGGTCTTTTCATCTTTTCCTCCCCTTTTTTTCTTTCAGCTTTGTCTGGAAATTCTGTGGCAACAGGGTGCTCTGTCACAAGCAGAGTGGGGGACTCAGCATTAACTTAGCATTAATTCTGGCACTCTTAAGGTAGCTCTGATTTGCTACAAACAAATTCAGCGCCGTTCTGTTACTAGGATTGCGAGTGCAGCACACGAGCTATTATGCAAAAGCATTGTCAGAGAAATGAGAAGACCCTCAGGGCCATTTTAAGGATGTGTTGGAGCTTCAATGGCTAGACACCAACTTTGATGCTCTGCTTGAAGAATACCTGGTACAACATATCCACTGCCAGCATTGCAAAGAGATACTGTACACCCACAAAACACAAAGTGTATCTCTGTCTTGAGTCCATAAACCACTGATAATCGCTTTGGTTAAATCTTAAAGTCTCATTTACCCTTTTTTAAAAGAAAAAGAGAAAGCTTGCAGCACCAGAAGCTGTAACACATGTCATGCTCTAGAGCCCAGATCTATCTTCCCACAAACCCTTCCCCGCACTCTGTCGCTCAGCAAGGCAAACAACTTACATGACACAAAACCATGAGGTCATGCCAGACTATCAGGTCACCCAAGTATTTCAGACACCTCTTTGTTATATCATGGAAATAGAGGGACAGACACCTTTGCTTTTCATAGCAATCTGACTACTGAGCCTGCTCACATGCGAGGATACTGGTCTATGCAGCTCAGTCCTGTGTATGACATGTGGAAGTTACTGTGGCAGTCAATAAGCAGCTCTGCCTGCCCTCTCTTATACCACTGGCCTTTTAGGCACTGTTCATCTTTTACTTCATCATCCTGTTGACCATGGCAGTGGTTTGGAGACATCCTAGTTGCAGAGATGGGTATCCTGTCCACTCTCCTGGGAACAGCCACTTGCAGTATCACCAGCAAGGCAGTAGAACTGAAACCCCCTCAGGCAGCAGTCACAATGTTTTTGGGTTTGGCTGGGAAACTGTGGCCCCATGAGGCACTGTGGGGGACTTGCTGGTGTCAGCAGGAATGCAGCTGGAACGTGAAATTGGAAACTTAGCAGAAGGCTGAGGGACAAATGTTTGGACTACAAAATGAATTGTTTCAAATTGCCAGGGAGAAATACTTGCAGAAGTCCCATCTACCTACTGCTTTTTATCAGCAATCACTTGCAACTGTAACCTGCAGGGAATGTTTCCTTGAGATACATCCACCCATAAAACTTTGGGATTAAGAGCCATGGGTATTTGCAAGTGCCATTTTATTCTGAAAGCTGTCAAAACATCAGTGCCAGATGCACATAGTGAGAAAACTAAGCTTTCAAAAGGCTACCCAGCATCTCAAACTTCTGCAGCCAATATGGTTCAAACTGTGCAGCTGTAGGCCTGACCTGGTAGACTTTGTATGTCCTCTCATAATGGCCTTTAACTAGAGATATCAATTTTTATGAAGAAAAACATTTCATAGGGTTTAGGCAGACAAGTTGCAGCTGAGCAGTCCCACAGAAAGAAATCATTACAGATACATTATTAGCAGACAGCGATGGTACCTCAGGAGGCAAGGCTGTGCCCTGACCAACATACAACAAAGTCAAGCTTTTAGCTTTTTCACTTGGGCCATGTCTTAGTGTTGTCCTGAGGATTCTCCCTCATTTATTCATATTTCTGCAAGTAGCAGAAAGGTGGGAGAGAAGAAAAAGCAGCAAGCAAGGAGAGACTGTGATCTGGAATGAAAAAGAAGTTAGCTTCCTCTCAGATGAAAAATGTAAGGGAAATGTGGAAGGAAAATACAAACTGATCTGCAACAAATATGCAAAGGGAGGGAAAAAAAAATCAGAAAACAGTGAAACTGCAGGATGTGAGGCAGTTACAGAAAATAAATTCATGTGCAAGAAAGCCATGAAAGAGAATGTGACAAAAAGTCAGAGGAACTTTTCCTCTGCAGCCAGGCTGCTGCTGTTGTAAAGGCAACAAGTCACTGTTAGCAAATGTAGGCTCATCCTCCCCTCCTCTGGCCTCTCTCACCAGTGCTGGCAGTGGACAGGACTGAGCCCTGGTGCTCGGACAAGCTGTGGTGAAAAACATGTTCAGCAGCAGTGGACAAGGCAGCTTTGTCTGTCTGTGGTGACCCATCTCCATTGGTTAAAGGAAACTTCCTAGGATGAGAGCTCAGACTAGCACAGGGCTGTGTGGTTTGTAACAGCTGGAGCTGTTTGTAACAGTTTACAGCTCCTGCAACAATAGGTCACTTTCTTCCTGTCCCTGAGGTGCTGCAGGAGGTAATAGCCCTTTCCAGCCAAGCAACATATTCTACTTTTAGCATCTAACAATCAGAAATGTGCTCACAGTGAACAGAGTTCAGAGGGAAGCAGTAAAACGTGATGAAAGGGGCAGAGAAGTTGATTTACAGGGGGAAAATAACAGAGGATATGTTCAGCTTGGCTCAGCAGTGAAGGTGAGGAGATTAGCAGATAATTGAAAAAGGTTGGAAGGATGTAGTCAACAAAGAGGCATCTGGGGCTTGGAGAGGAAGGCTTATAAGGAGGGGAAGGAACATCATTGCTTGACCAAGAGGCTTTCATTAGTAGTAGCAAGCTGAGAAAGAGCCACACTGAGAATCTCCACTAAAGATGCCTACAGAGTCCGAGAAGGCAACCACTGGTCCTGCTTGACACAGTTGGACTGCTGCAATCCCCACTGGGTGTGAGCAGGCTGCCACACTTCTCTGCCTGCACTGCTTCTAAACAAGGGTGCAACCTCTCAACAGAGGGCTGTTCCTTCTCTGACTTAACACCATGTGCAGTTCCAGTAAAGCCACTGATTTCACAAGAACTGTCATTCAGCCTCCATGCCAAAGGCAGCAACAGAACGTAGCAGCAGTAAAGTGCATCCATCTTCTGAGTGTGCCTGTACTAACAACCTTCCAGGTATCATCCCACTGCAGAAATGGCTTGTTAAGATTCCTGGACTCCAGAGGAAGTTGCTCAGAACATGTTTCAGGAGGAGCATGTGGCATCCTGGACTAGCTAGGCCTTGTGCAAGGTGCCACAGCTCCTGCCATATGTCTATGAAACTGCCCTTAGCATACAATAAAGTAGTTTCCCAGGTGTAAAAACAACAGTGCAAAAGCTGTTCAATGAATTTGCTGCATATTTAACTGTTGTATACACCAGAGGACATGGATTCAAAGGTATTGCACTTTTCCCTAATCCCATCTATTGCTGGGCCTTCTTGCTGGCAATGAGCAGCAATTCAGACTGCAGATACTGATCATTTCAGCTTGCTGCTCATTGACAACAGCAAGCAGGCAAATGCATTCTGGATACCACTTCCTACAGGTCCTTCTCCATTTGCGGAGGTCCAGTGGGGTGTGGAAGTCTCTTTGTGACACCTCTGCCATCCTCTGCTTGAGGATGCTCCCAGGTCTTAGTCCAGCTGAACAGCAAACAAAAACATACCTGCAGGACAAAGCTGTGATACATACTTCCATGTAACATCATAGCTCCCACAGCACAGCAGTGATATTTGTGATTTTGCCCAGTGAGTTATAAATTCTTTCTTCATTTGAAAAAGCATGTGGCAACTTGACAACACTGAGCTAGAAACAGAGAATTATGGATAGTGCAGCCAACATATAATAGGTAGAAACTGGATTATCCCTCACACATAGCACCCACCACCATGCTCTGGTTTCTGCCACTGTAGACATGCAGCTCTGGATATGGAAGGACCTTTGGGGATACCCCTCCTGTTGCACAGGGAGATGCATCTAGGCTGCTACAGCTGGTGTCTTCTCCCAGCCCAAGTATTGTGGCACCATTCACTGTTGAGGGAAACAAGGAAGTTAATCAGAGCAATGTCTGTGAACAAGCATGATTGTGGAAACCATCCAGAAGCCATAAGAGGCAAAATCTCATTTTTCACAGAAACTACTGGATCTATCCAAAGGGCTATAAGAAGCAAGAACACCTTTGCAGGAAATATAGCATATGTACAGTACAAAGAACATAATGTATAAGAGACTCTGAGGAATACTAGTCTCATACTCAGGAAAAGTATTAGTACTTATTCACTGAACAAGGGGCACAGAGGGAAAAAGAATGAGCATCAAAAGATCAGACAAGGATTTTTTCCACATGATATATCCCCAAAACACTGTGCATCAAACCACTTGGCAAAGTATCTCTTCTCCTGATATATGACTGATTCATTCCTCCAGAGCACAACACAAAATGCAGAGAACATAAACTTCCATGCAAGACAAGAGCATCTCTTCAAAAAACCTATAGTATCTACCCAGATGAAGAACAGTCCAAAAGTATTAATCAAGCATAACCCATTCATATCCCCTACATGACTGGCCAAAGATATATGGGACTGGTCAGAAGTCCTTCAATACCCTGAGACAAAATGCTCCTCGTGGTCTAGGAAATATCTCATTGGGTATCTACGTCATTCCTGGAGCAATTTTGATGTTCATTCCATCTCTGGACATGTACCTTATCTTAGTGTACCCTGTGCTGATAGAAGCAAGCAAAGTTACAAATTTTGCTCAGCTTTCTACACTTTCTCCTACCTGTGGGATTCCAGCATGAAAACTCACACTTCATTTTGGAGGAGTGGATGGGGCAGAACATCTTCTCCTTCTAGGCTGAGTTCTAGCCAGAGCCCCTGGATTAGTGGTGGTGAGCATCATTGACAGCCAGGCCCTGTGGAGGTGAGCACAAGCAAATCCCCACACCAGGAGAGAGGAATGCAGCTGCTCAGAAAAGCCTGTGGACAGGGGTTTGCCCAACATCCAGAGGGCAAACATCCACGAGGGAACAAGATTTTAAAACAGCACAATGAGCATCTGCCTGCCTGTGCTATTAGTAAAACTAAACAGATCTTTCTCACCCCAGACCCTTCAGCTGTGTCCTAGTCCAAAGCATAAGTGTGCCTTGAAGTGCCATGTCCACACATTTCTTGAACACCTCCAGGGATGGTGACTCCACCACCTCCCCGGACAGCCTGTACCAATGCCTGACCAAATAGTGCCATGCTGTGAGCACAGCTGCCTCTGTTTTGCCTCAGCATTCTGGACAGTGCAGAATCCAAATTGACTTGGTGTGATCATGATGTAAAATAACCCCATAAGCAGGTCAACTCACAGTGGCCACCAAAAATCACCTGCGACTCCAAACGCAGCCCACGCAGCTCCCTATCTCCCAGCAGCACTGAGCAAACAGGGTTATCTGATTTGGGGCTTAGAGAGAGTTCTGCAAGAAGAGGGAGCAGTCAGCTGGTGCCTCATTGGGGCAAGTGATTTGAGAGATCTGGGTTGCACTGCTGAGAGTGTTTCTGTTCAGACTGGTGAGCGGAGGGAGAGGCGAGCTGCAGAGCACCACAGGGAGTAGTATCTTCTCTGCTGCATGACAGGGGTCTCACAGTATCCCAGGCAAAGCCAGTGAGGGTGCACACAGCCTTTACCCTTCAGAGTCTGCAGTGACTGATCCCCAAGTGTGAAAAATCTCAGCAGAGTCCCGGGGAAACCAAAAGGCAAGCAAGACTTTGGTGAGCTCCCCTCCTCCACCAGCTTGAGATCTCCTTGGGGAAGAGCAGAGCCATATTGCCAGAGAGCTTTCATTGCACATTCCATACTGCGCTTGCTTACTGAGAACAAAAAAAGGTCAAAACAGGTAAAAGAGGGATCCCACAGCAGACAGGAGGGAGAGAGCATCTCAAGCATAAGCATGAGAATTTGCTCTTTCATTTTTAGCAGAAAAGAAGCAGCTGTCTTCCCACCTGTTCCTCTTAAGCATAGCTCCTGGGTTTCAGTTTCTGAGGCTGTCAACCTGCTATCGGTTTAAAATGCATTCCCATCACAACTGCACAAAACACCCAAAACTGTAAGTCAGCACTGGTTTAAATGAGTCATTTTAGCTACATTAATTTACACCTGGAAGGCAAGAAGCCAGCTTCTAAAACATACATTTCTTTGAGAGTAAGGCTTTGGTAATGAGGGGAATTAAACTGATGCAAACTCCCAGAGGGGAGTTTGCTGCGCTTAGAGAGGTCAGATCAGCTTTTATCACCTGTGAATCCAGCACATCAGATTCTTTTTTCTTTATTTTTTTTTTCTTCATAATTATTTCTGTATTTGCCAATTATGGGTAAAATAGCATCATGTGTTCAAACAAACTCACATCTTCCCTGCCTGTCTTTGCATCTTATTAGATCCGGCAGTGAAGTCATCATGCTAAATTTGTGCCTTCCTGTTTATTTCCACCGTGCCAGATTGCAAGGAGCTGTAGACTGTGTGTTCCTTATAAATAATGATAGTGCTTTGCATTTATATAACCTTCCATCTGTGGATCAAAGAACTCCACAAAACAAGGTTTGATGTTCACATTTTATCATCTTCACTTCCAGCACAGGGAGAGAAGCAGCAGAGAGTGAAATGCTCCCTCCTCTCCATTTGCAAGCTAGCTTCATTGTCTAGGGAACAGCTCCTTTTGAGTCCCCTGTGTTATAAGCCCATGATGATTTTAAAGCCTCTAAGGCCACACCTGAAATGAAGGAGAAGGTCTAGGTACATAGGACTCTTGACTCAAGGCTTACTAAAAGCCCAGCACACAGTTGTCTGTGTGGGTTATCCTGCCTGGAGAAGATGAGAAGAGTGTACATTGCTTTTGTTGTCAGACACAGCATCATCTTCAGTAAATCAGGAGCAAGGAATTACGCCAGCCAGGATGCTGGCCTCCATGGATATGATGGCTCTCAAGGGGCTTGGTGAAGTGGATAGCTGCTCAGTGTTTGTCCACTCAGGGTATGAACCCAGTGAGACATTTCCTGAGAGAAAGCAGCAAAACAGCCAGGGCAGAGGCTTATTAAATGGTGTTATTACAGGAATACTTCCAGTTAGAGTAAGCAGTATATGAACTTCTATAGAATTAGGTGCTTGAAGCCAAATACCAAGAAAAAAAAGGACAGACAGAAATAGCAAAAGCATTCTCCTCAAGAACTGGCCTGGACTGACCACTCAGCCAAATTGGTGTAGTGGTTCTGGCTGTCACCTCTGCCACTGAAAGCAAAAAATAATTTCTGAGCCAGCAATCATTCCCTGTTCCCATACTTTTCATCACTGCCTCATTTTTTCCTCCCTTCAATACACACAGCTTAAAGTCAGTATGTCAGGTGCCTGGAAACTGCTCAGGGGGCTATTTTTTTGCTGACAGTTTTATGTTTACATGTCTTAATGCACAAGGGAGGGCCAGAGCAGGACAGAAGGGGAGTGAAGATGTCCTGTGAAATCACCAGTGGCAACTTTTAAGGAGAAAAGAGCAAATCAGTTGGCAAACTGCTTTTAGTCTAAGTACTTGCTTTCATGCTGGTTTCTTTAAGTGTCCTTTAAAGGAATCTTGCATTAGTTTCTCTCCCTGCCCTTTTAGACATTGCTTTTCCCTTTGAAAACCTGCTGGACAGTGATTCTGAGGGGCTCTTTCTTTATCTACTGGTTGGAGATACATGCCAAATAAATACTTCATATCCCCTGTTGTGTTCTTATCCATCAAAGAACAAGCATGGCTTTAGGCAGCATGAAATTGATTCTGCATTTTGTATTATTTCCTCTTTCTCCCCTTCTGGCTGCCCATCTCTGAGCAGCCCCACTCTTGCGCACACGCACACTGAGGCAGAAACTTTGTCTTCATGGCATGGAGTCACTTCCTAAGAGCCAGAGTTTAAATATGGCTGAGAGAAATGCAGACATGAAGAACTTGCTGGCAGCTAATCTGTGCATGGAAGCTCAGTATAAAATCCTTAAATAAGAACAGCACTTCTGGGCAATGGCTGCATTAAGTCAAGAATATACTTCAACTTAACTTTCCCAGAATATGTAAAACCACCACATATGTTACATATGCTCCAGCATACTTCTTCATATTATCTCCATATGTCCTTGTATCCTACACTCCATAGGTGGTATGTCAAATCCTATATGCTCCTAAGCCAGCCAACCCTGGTTGGGGCTCTCAAGGGACGTTCCCAGTTATTCATTCTCCAGACAGCTTCGGTCCAGGTGTCTTGAATGTTTTATGTATTCATTTTTTTATATTGAAAATCAAATATTCTTACTGTTCCATCAAAATCAGAGATTAATTCTTTTACCCAACTAAGCCAAAATGCATTTGTGACTGTGTCTTAGTATCTTGCACCTAATAAATACTTACATTTTTATTATCTTTTATGAAGGTATTGAGTTGGGGTTTTTTGGTGTTTGTTTTTTTTTTAAACAGAGACAAATTGCTTTCTGTGGACTGAGGTCCAGCATTAGACACAAGTGTAAGGCCCTTCATGTCTCTCTGCACTGCTATATCTCTTTCACCTTTCTGACACCTCTCACACCAGCCATCTCCAAAAGCACCCTGATGGTGAACACTTTGGCCTCAGCAGCCCAGGAAAGGGCTAAGGACACTGTGTCAGCATAGAGCAAGTTTCTTTCTCCTCCCTTCCAAGTAGATCCCCAAAAAACCTCAGTTCCACCAAGGTGAAGTGCAAAAACACCAGTGACAGAGCACACACTGCTAGCCCATGTGAAAGACCTTAGCATTCTGTGACATCACAAATCCTTCTTATTACTCATTATTGTTGTTATTCATTTTGGTTTTGTGAGCCTAAACCCTCCCTTGGCTGGGGAAATACTGGTGTACCATAACAAACAAAAAAGACAAGAAGTATCCTAAAGCCTGTAGATGTAGCACTCTTCCAGACTGGTTGTGGGACTGGCCAGATGCCGTCCACTCAGGGGGACCTCACATGCAGCACTAGATGGCTATGCAGGCCACTCTTCTTTCCATTTTCATCCACCACCATTAGTCCCAGTATATGTCCTCGCTGCTTGGAAGATCCTAATCCAAGAAAAGCAGCCAGGACAAAATGTAATGAAAATGATCACGAGGACTGGGCATCTCCATGCTGCTCTCGGTCAGCCAAGCTCTGCCAACAGTGCAAGGCAGCAGCACATCACACTCTAGGGCACCTCAGTCCCCGGTCCCGGGGGGCCTTGCCAGATATCCCACAAGGAAGGTGACAAAGCAGTTATGAAAAACAACAAAGAAAAGTCACACACACAGAAAGAGGGAAGGAGAAGAGCTGGCAAGCAGGCTCCCCGAGGACAATGTGATTCTGTAAGTCTCAACACCACCAGTCGAGCACCGCAGATTTTAATCTTTGCTGTAATTAACTTTATCCAAACGAGCAGCAGGCTGACTGCCTTTGTTTGGGAGTCTTCTGGCAATTTAATGTGTCTTTAAAATGACTTGGCACTCCTAGAGGAAGAGGAGAGAGGGAGAAGAAGATTGATGCGGTGCCAAGCGCTTACTCCCACTAATGAAAAGGGATTGCTAAGGCTGTTTGAGCATATATTGTACCTTATTCACTAGGTGCTACTCAAATGGGAGCATTGTTATAACCACAATGTTCTCAAAACTGCCAGCAAAACAAACCTATTTGCCAGCACGTGTGTGGCGTGCCTCGCAAAGGGAACGGCGCAGGTATTTAAAATTACATCTGCAGCATATAAAAAGGTAATGCAGCGTGAAATCGGTCTCGCTCAGACTGAAACAATGGAAATGACAGTCCCTGCATCTCTGAGCAGCTTTTGGCTCTGAGATTTGCAGGAGGCTTTGACAAGCCCTGCATGTTGACACACAGAGGCCAGCGCAAGGAAGGCTTCTTTGTTTGTTCAGCCTTTTTCGCCTGAGAGAGGAGTTGAATCCCTTGCCAAATCACAGAGATATTGAAGTGGGGAAAGACCTGTAAGATCATAGAGTCCAACTGTGACTTGCTGTGACTGCTTGGTCATCTCAGAGGCCATCTTAGAGGCCATCTCAGAGGCCATCCCATTGGCCATCTCAGAGGCCATCTCAGCACTTGTGGTGTAGCTAAGAGCTCTGTGACAGGTTGCAAATTGGTGACTAGGAGCTACTTTATGGCAATATTTAGCCACAGGCAGATGGCTTAAATGGTACATACTTCCCTGCTGTTTGTCTTCATGCTGGCTGGTTTTGACTATGATCTTGCCCCACACCTTATGTAAGCCCAGAGAATAGGTTCTTAGAGTTCTTCAGAGGTTCCTAACTCTCCTCTGTCAGTAGCACAGCACCTCTGATGAAATTTAGACCACCCAGATAGCATCAATTTCCTTACATTGTTTATAAATCTGCTTTTCTTTCTGCATGTTTCTTTACTGCTCTAGCACACTTCTTGTGTTCCTGAGAAAAAAGACATGATGTATACCTATGGACAGGCATGTTTATTCATGCTGAGAGCTCTTCATAGGGCCAGAAAGCCAGGGTTAGATTTATACTTCCATCAGCTGCGTAGGTGCTACCAGCATGGTGTCATGAGGTTGAACATCTCCACAATGACACGGGTGGAGCAGGACCAGCAGTTCAGGAGGGACAAACATGGAATGGCTGAGAAGTAAGCAGCAGTGCCTTGGCATGCAATTGCAACATATATATGCAAAAACCTTTTGGCATAGTTAAAGATTAGTTTCTTAACACTCTGCCCAGTCTGTTGCATCACTTACAGCTGACAAATCACAAAGTCCATTACTACCTGATGTATTCCTCCCCTGGAGAAATCACAGTCTTGCCTGCTAAGAAAAGGGGATAGCTAATGGAAGGTGTTGCCTTTTGGATGGGATTTAATATTCATGAGATCAGGATTTTAATAAAGATTCTGTAGTACCTCCTTCTAGTTATCAACACCTCATCCTTATCATAATGACCATGTGCCAGCTGCCTGGGCTCTTCTTGCTGTTTCTGTTCAACCTGGTATTAACTCTTCTCTGATGCTGCTGTTCAAGCCTCATGTAATTTGATCCCAGGCAAGCCCACTGTCAATTCATGAGCTGACTACAGCAAGCCATGCCCTTCCACACACACACATGTTCCACACACATGTTGCTTTCATACAACAGTCAAAACATAAGGGAGGTGGGATGACCAGGAGAGTGGAGGAATCATTGGATGATTTGCTACACTAGCAAAAATCACAGTTTGGGAATATCTCTATGGAAAGCACCATGGAGCAGTCTGCAGGTACTTAGTCCTCTGCCCACAGCCAGAGCAGGGTGGCCATACACAAACTGCTTCTGGGGAATAGACTGTAAAACAATCCAGTCTCTGAACCATGCCCAGAAATCCCACAGGGAAACATGAGCTGACACGGGCCAGCAGTGTACCTGAGAAGCTTCTAAAAGGACAGACAATAATATTTTCTTATCCAGGAGTGTTCCTGGACACTGTTTGGTTTACTACTCTAAATGTAGCCCCTCTGTTCCACATTGCTGAAACCATATTTCCTTGCAAATACCTTCACAGGTGCTTCCACCTTCTCCCAAAGCTTTAGTAATAAACAAGCCAATTCACCACCTGTTCTGAGCACTGCTAGACACTGCTAAAGCTGCAAGGATTAACATTTAATAAAATTAATGGAGTGTGACTGAGATGAAATAATGCATGATCAAATACACGAGAAAAGCCAGAGGTGAGGAGGAGAGAGAAGCTACTAGCACGTTAAACCTGTCATATACTAGGCATTGCTGCATCAATCATGATACTGTTGGGTGAGGGGTGCTGCATTCCCATGTTTCAACACAAACTGATCAATAGTACAAGTGATGCTGAGCATCCCCTCGAATTCAGTGGTGAACATCTCTGGGTGCATTGCATTAGATGCCTCTGTATGTCCCATTTGGCTCCTTCCTTCCACCCAGCTGCCTATAACAGGACTCTCAGCACCTGTCCCAGGATGCACTGGAGGTTGTTTCCAAGACACTTGAATTGCTTAGTTGTGAACTAATGATCTTTGAAGCTAGTGGGTAGGCTGAGAGCTCCAGGTTTAAAAGGGGAATTTTCCTTTGGATGGAGCACCATACCATTCACCCTTCCTAAATCCACATTCCTCACTCCTCACTACAAGTGGCCAAGGGACATGTAGGCTCATCTGCACTAAGAGCTTCATGGTGGGAAGTCAGGCCTCTTTATGGCTCAGTACCATCTTATTTAGCAGCAAGCTCTGCTGAGTTCAGGGGCTTTATCCCAGGGTAAATCACTAATTAAAAACCACATGAATATAGGGAAATCTAGCCCAGTTGCTCCACTCCATTTTACAGTTTATTAACTTAGCTTTATTTTGTAGTCAAATCTAAGGATTAGCTCTTTTTGTTTGTCTGCTTTGGGGGTTTTGTTGGTTCAAAACCAGAGCCTTTATTGAGAAATCATTGACTGAACACAGCCTTCTGCTCCCTGTGAGAATCTGATAACAAGATGAATGCCTGGGCTGCTTTGAAATGGACAGATCAATATTACAATATGAAAGTGAGAAAATGATTTAGGGTTAGAGGTGACATGCTTGGTTCTGATCTGACACAGGACAGGTATTATACCTTTCCCGATTATTAATCAGGAATTATATCACTGGAGTCAATGCTAGTGCCCCGGGGTAAATCTATAACACAATCCCAAATCAAATCCAGTAATTTTCAGGGTTGCAGAAAATGATTAATGATGGTCAAGTGGGACAGAATAGCAAATTAAATAATATATGGGCCTATTAGTGACTGTGTAAAGAAAAAGTCCAGCTTCCATATGCTTGAAATACAGATGGTCCAGATTTCTGCTGCAGGAAGGGCAGAGGGTGATGGAACAGATTTGTGCATTTATTCCTGAAATGAGCTTAAGTCCAGCACCACCATAGCTGCATGCAATGCAACTAAAGCTCCATGGGGCAAAAAGTGGCAGTTGTGTTTCAAGAGAAATCCCCCAATTCACCCCAGTGGTGGAAGGGGCAGGTTTAAAAGCCTCGCTAGTCTAAGAAAGCGCTTCTGCTGCAGCCTATCTTTGGCCCAAAGCGCTGACTCGTATCTGGCAGATTGCCTTGGGCAGCAACTTCTGTTGACTCCAAATATCTCTTTCCATAAGAGCCTTAATTGTTTCTTCCAGAATGAAAAAGGTTGGTGACCTCTCAACATTACGCAGGCCTACAATTGCTACCAGCCATTAAGCTTGCCCACTGTGGCACCAGTAACATGCTCTCTGATTTCCACAGCACTTGTCCAGTCAAGCCTACTAGCCATATGACTTTTTTTTTTTTGCTCTCTGGAAGCAGATTTTTACCTAGCATCACTGCCCTCCCTTGCTTACTAGCTTTTTACCCTCTGCCATGCAATGCACGCTTCAGTGCTGCAGCATCTGGAAGGCTGTCTGTAAAGACAATCCCCTTCCTTCTGTAGACAAGCAACAGCCGTGCCAGAATTAAACTGTTCATTTAAGAGCGATCAAGTTTACATGTGTTGTGTTTTCTTTTATTTTACCAAAGGAAACACATGAGTGAGTGATTAAAGCAGACACTTGGGTCACTGCAATTCATTCAGATTGCTCTTGTTTGCTTTGATGAGATTCCAGGCCGCAGCAAATTTCCTCCCCGTGATTAGCCTGGTGTGGAATACACAATGCTTGCTCCGCCAGAATGAGACCTGGGGAGAGCACAGGCAGCATGTTTATGCACTGATGTGCTTCATTATTTATTGCACTATCATCTCAGTGGGATAGCACAGGTTAACAGAGGGGTTGCAGCTAATCCACGCCGGAGCTACTACCATGTCCTTCATTAGGCGTTACAGGATGATCCTGAGTGGGGGAACAATGCTGGCATTAACCAAACTGATCACCCCTCCACACCCCACGGCCTGTGGCAATTTTTAACCTTATTTGATAGCCCTTGTAGAGAAAAACTATGAGGGATGAACTATGACAATGCATAGCTGCCCACAACGCTTCTCTCCCCAGTCAGACTTTTTTGTCTGCTGTTGCAGTTTCATAATCTTGCAGAGCTATTCTTGGGGAGGGAAGTGAGACCCAGGGAGAAAGCTCCCAGCCCAGGTGAGAGAGAGGACATAGCCCTCCTCTTTGTATCCTTATAACTGCAAACTTGGGTGGCATCTCTTCCCCATACAAGCATTATTTCCCCATTATCTCAGGGCAGGAAGCAAAGCTCACCTCCTGACAAGAGACTAGCATGAACGATTGTGCTCGTGCTACACCATTAGAGATGGACTCAAATACTCTTAAATGCAGCAAGTTCATGACTTGCATGCTTTCTGCCCAGGCTACAGGCTACTTATCCAGCTGATGCTCCAGCTGTGTCTACAGTACATCTAGAGGACCACCTCCATGTCACTGTTGCATGCAGATTAACAGTTCACATAACAATCTGCAAGCACAGCCCCACACCTTACTAGAGGAGGATGGAGCTCAGACACCCTCCCTGTCACCCTGTGCAATAGTGGGGGTTAATAGGAAGCCACACAAAGGTGTTAGCAGAGTGCCTGGAGGTTCATGTAAGGTGGCTAAGTAGGCAGAGGACCACAACTAGCCAGCAGAGCAACCAGTAGCACCCAGGCTGGGTGTGAAAAATGTTGAGCATAGTTACCTGCCATTAGGATGGATGTAATGATCACAGACCTATTGTCTTCTGGCCTGTCGAGGCAGCAGTGTGAGCTCAAGGTCTGCTATGGGGCCAAGTGCCCTCAGCTCTCAGTGGCTCCCAGCTGGGTCCCAGGTAAGTAGTTCAAGTGAACAAAGTGGCTTACAGGCTATGAAAAAATGCTCAAAGTGGCAGTAAACATGCCCAGTGCACCCCTCCTGTGGAAAATACCCTGCCACAGGATTTGCACCTGGGCTGTCCACCAGTCCATGGGAAGCAGGAGTAGAAATGCCTTGATGGCATCTCCTCAGTCTACTGTGTGCCAAGGGCAAAGTGTGATGTGCCTGACAAGGCAGGGGCAGAAGGACAGTCCAGCAGTAATGCAATAATCCAGGCCAGCCCTGAATGCTGCAGGAGCAATCAAAACAGCACTGGCATCCTAGTCCAGAAGAGAGGGATGCTTTCCCAGTTACAGCACTGCGGTCCAGTGGGTCACTAAATGCACTGCCAAGTGGAAGTCACACCACCCTATAACATCCCAGAAAGCTCTGGCTCTCCTGGGAGCACTGAGTATTTGGAGCACGGCAGAGCAGCTTACTGGCTATCCAGATGGTTGTCAGGAGCCGGGTACTCCCTTCCTCCTTTCCTATGCTGAGCAGAGCCTGTCCTCAGCAGCCTCACGGGATTTGCTGTATTTGCAAGGAACCCCTGGTTTTGCTGCCCTGGTGACACGAGCTTGCAGCCCATCCCCATATTTCAAATGTGGGGCACCTCAGAGTAAATATCCTACCCTGGCAACAGCAATTTGGCCCCACCTGCTCTGTGCCAACACAGCAATCCCTGTGTCCTGAGAGAAGCTTCAGAAGAGCTTTATCCCTGGCAAACAAAGCAGGAGAGATAAGGGAGGAAGACATTCCCTTTGGAAAACAGTTTCTAGCAAATAGCCCCTTGGAGTAAAATGTTGTTCTCTTTATGACAGCATGTAACCTGGAGGAGGCTGTAGGAGAATGATCCTCTGTTACAATAACAGTCCTTCTGATCCTCCCATGCACTATCTTTGCTTCCTCTCCCACAGCTTGCTTGCTGCCCCAGCCACCTTGCACGGGTGGGCACATGGGGTGCCACCAGGCCACCCCACATACAGCACCTTGGATGGCTGGATGCCCTGCTCCACATTTTCCTGGATCACAGCCCTGGCATTCAGGATCCTATCAGGCCAAGGAGTGTGGAGATGTGAACCCCACAAGGAGGTCCTGGAGTGAGGGCTGTACAGCCCATAGAAACGTGAACAGGGAGCCAAGGAGGCTGTGCACTGGGATGGATCTGTGTGCTACTTTGTACCACTCAGCAAACTCTTATCCTTAGAGGACAGGGTGAGGGCAAGGAGCACTCTTTGCCTTCTGCATTTAGTTTTGGCTCCTTCAGAGAGGAGCAGGAAAACCAAGCTGAACTCATCTCAGACTGCTGTTTATGTCTCACACACATGGAGAAAGGCCAGCATTGAACATACATTTTGCAAAGAAAAGAACCATTGCAAGGTTTTGTATCTACTCATATCCTGAACTAATTTGGTCACAAACTCTAGCCTTCAGAAAACCATACTGGATTCTCCAGTCATCTTGGATATGGAGGGAAGAGGGGGAGAAGAAAAAGAAACCATAATGCTGTCAATTGCTCTCACTCTTAGATCTATCATTTAATTTATTTGGCTTTTTTCCTATCTTTGTAATTACAGTATTGTACAAAGTGTAAGATAACATTCAATCACTGTGAAATAAGATTTAATTATGTCATGATGAGATTCATTAGTTAATATTTGTATAGCACACTGAACATGTAAAGTGGTTAGCAAGTGCTAAGTATTAAACTTACTGTTTCAGAAAACAAGGGAATTTGCTTCTGGGGAGCAGAAAAAACACACTAAACACAGGTATTTAGGGTGGACTTTCAGCTGGAATAAAGCAGTTTAGCTCTTTGGGTGGGTCACCTTTGACAAGAAGCTTGCCCTCCCCTTGGACCACAGTTGCAACCACAAGGCCCTCAGTGATGAGGTTCTGATGAAGCCTAACATAATTGTCTTCTGTGTTATTTATTATGACCAGTGTTGGGGTGCCTTGGCCTCTGTATCTTCCATATTCCAGGATTTCCACAGCTCCAAAGATATCATGTGAATATATAGTCTCAGCCCCTTGCAGTAGCTGAGATTTCATTTTCTCCTCAGAGGTATGGGGCATCACAAGCCTAGTTTTGGTGGCCAGACTCAAAGATACATGCTCTCAGCTTTACCAATCTTTCACTAGCTCTGCTCACATCATGGCATAGTTGTCAAGACAGGGCTGTTCTCAGCAGAGAAAAGGAAAGACAGGAGATCAGAGAGTTGGTGGTCTTTTGTTGTGCTTCAAAGTTGTTCCCCACCTACAGCAGTTGCTGCTCTGCTGGTAGCAATGAACACTTTTCCAGTGACTAAAGCAGAATGTAAAATAAGACCAACACCAGGGATATATTGCAGGTCACCAACTTTTGTGAACCAGCAACCTTCTTTCTAGGGATTCTAGGACACAGAGAGGGTGGAAAACAAGAGGTACATTGCTCTGCCATCCTGAACCAGACCATCATGGCCTCAGGAGCAATATCTTTCAGTGCGCAAGGAAAGCCGTAGGTCTGGTACCTGACATTTCTGCTTCAACAGATGGTCTATGGAGAAGCATAGAAAATGGTGTGGAGAGACAGACATTTCTTCATTGTCCCCTCCAGCAATTTCCTTTTGGTTTCTATGTGTGGCCCCATAGGAAGTAATGAATGTGTTACAAGAACCACCAAAGACCACATTATGAAAATGTAAAGGGCATGTGGAAAATAAATTTTTGAGAAGAGGTATATTAATATGTAACAAGAAGTGTCTCCTAATGTATGCACTGAGAGGACTAAGCTAAAGTTGCACAGCTTTGACTTACAGGAGTACAAAGAAACAAAAGCACTGATCCAAAATCACACATGGCAGGGTCACTATTAGCTGGCTAGCTGTATCCCAGCACATCACCTCTCAGTTGTAGGAAACAGCAGCATTCATCTGCTCTGAAATGCAGCCCAGGGGCTGCAGTCTCCTAAAACTGGCTGCCCTGACCTCCTGACTCAACTTCAGTACCCGTGATGCTGGGACATCACCATGACAGGGCCAGCCAGTCCCCCAAAACAGTTCTCTTCAAGGAGCTATCCAAAAAGCCCCAACCCTTAAGACAATAAAAGCAGTGTGGTTGTTCCTGTCTGCCACATGGGAGTCTGATCATTTCCTACTTGCATGAGTTTTCCTAAGGTTTATATGACTGATCCAGCATAGTTTGTCCCCTTAACACAGAGTTCTTCCTTAGAGCTCCAAAAAGAGTGTTATTAAAAGACATTCACTTATTTTCATCATCCCCATCTTCTTTCAAACATGCATTGAAGTGGTTTTTCCAGAAAACCATTGTTTAACTCATAGCATCCAGTCCTCCATCTTAGCTGGGTTGCAAGGGAGGTTTACAGAGCTATCACACTGCAGTACCCATATCTGTATACACTGAGACGTGCTACACTCTCCATCCTTTGGAGATGCACTTACGACCCCTTTTGAGATTCACTTATGACCCCTCAAGCTCATCATGCTCAGATGGACTAAAAATGCAATAAAGAGAAGCAGTGGGTATGGTGAGAGCCACACAGCCACCACAGAACACTGAAAAGCAGCAGCCCTGTAAATCCCACTATGTAAGGCAGCTAATGAGCAAGACTGCACACCAAAGTATTTGTTGTTGCTGGAGTGTTTTAATTAAGTAGGAACTGTTGGGAGAGTAAATACAGAAGTAAAGCAGCAGCTTCCCATGCAAGAACACCTCCCTCCACTGGTAAATGCTCCCCCTCTGGCTGCAAAGAAACTCCCACTGCCTTCCTCCTTCATGTATTAAGAGAATTAAGAAACCATAATAGTCCTTGGAGTCATCTTGGAGGAAGAAACCTTCATGGCACACAGGTTTAACGGCACTTTCTGGTGTCTGAAGGGAAAACAGCCAAGCTGCCCCATTGCCTATGTGGCCCTCTCTCTGCATGTGACAAGCGCCATCACTCACATAGGACAGACAGACAGCAGTGACAGTGTCTCCTTGTTTTAATGCACCCCCAGGTCAATCCCTTCATCTCAGCCAGACTTGGAGGTCAAGGAGTCACTGCACCCCCACAGCTCTTCCAGTCACTGCACCAGATCTTCTCCATCCTATACAGTCTGTTTGTCAGGTAAAAGCTCATTTTCCCCAGAATTTTCAACTTACAGCAAAATAGAGCATAAGGAGGTACCAGGACAACATAGCAGGCCAGGACTGTCATAGGCTGGTCCCTAAAGACAAGGGGGTTGGATTGTGTGCTTCTAGATTTTCTAAAGGCACTGAGCGCAGCAGGAACTCTGGCTGCCAGAGTTTCTTGGAATTGGCTTCTTTATTACAGGGCTGCCTCAATGAGGTAAACCCACCTCAGTTTAAGTTGCAGTTTCTCTGTTTATTTTAATCAACAGCAAATGGCAAAACGATGCACCAGCAAAATGACAGAGTGCCTTCTCCAAAGGTGCCTTCCGCGAACAGACTGAGTCGGAGCACGGGCTGCCAGAACAGATGTTCCTAAACAGAAAGTAAAGCAGGAGCTTTCTCGACCGTGCTTAGCTTGCCATGTCCTGAGCTTGCTCAGTCAACACTTCCACCTAGCGGCCTGCACCACGCATGCTGGGATAACGGATGTCCTTGGATGTAACAGGCAATCAGAACTTTCTGTGAAAGACAAAAATTAATCTTACAGAATAATCAGATTAAACCTCACTGATGAGGGAGTCGGGATTGTGTTGGGCCAGTTAGTGTCCTCCAAAGCGCAGCGCTGATTGTCATGCAATGCTGTACAGCTGCGTGTGACTAGCACGGATCTAGCTGTACAGATATACCAGGCTGTACAGCTACATTTAGCTGTACAGTAGGAGCTCTAGCTGTACAGATTTCTCTAGCTGTATCTAGCTGCATAGCACATCTTTAGCTGTACAGCTATATCTAGCTATAACTAGCTGTACAGCTATATCTAACTATAGAGCTATATTTAGCTTTATCTAACTGTACAGCTACATCTAGCTGTACAGCAGTAGCTCTAGCTGCCTAGCTACATCTAGCTGTACAACTGTACAGCAGGAGCTCTAGCTGTACAGCTGCACCTTGCTGTACAGTGACACTATGCTGGACAGCTACACCTAGCTGGACAGCTATATTTAACTGTACACAGGCTGTGTACAGCTGTGCAGCTGTAGCTAGCTTTACAGCTACATTTCTAACAGGAGTTAACCTTGGCCTTAGGGAGTCCTTGCCATAAAATTGCCACGGGCCAGTTGGGCTGTGTTGTGGTGATCCCTGTGCTTCAGGCACCACTGCCTAGCAGGCAGACTTTGGCTATTTTGTACACCAATAGCTACACAGGCTTTGCAAGATGATAGTTTCCTGGGGCCTGCCTGGAATGTACTCACAGTTGACTTCACTTTCATTGAGGGCCAAAGTAGTCCCTGGACACACTGGGATATGCTAGTGACAGAAAGATGCAGTTGCTGCTTTGATACACATAAGTAGAGGCTAAATACCAGGAGTGGAGCAATGCCACAAGTGTGACTTGCTTACTTCTCTGAATTTCTTAAAATCAGATAATTTTCTTTGAGTAGTAGTCATCTAATCTGAGAAGGAAGAAGTTGCTCCCCCTCCAAGTGAAAAACCACTGATGAGCCAGCACCCTACCTTTGGCTGCAGAGACTGTGGACACCAAACCCCACTCCTTTTCTTTCTTGTACACATCCTAATTCCCTCTCTTTTAAAGCAGTACTGGGACAAGCAGTACAACTGCAGTACATCTGTGGCAGAGTGGCCACCAGAAATGGAATTGCCACTTGTTAGTCGAGCTGCCACAATCAAATGAGCTCAGGTGTTCCTGGCTCAGATCAAAAGGGAAATTATATTTCTTGTCTCAGGTGACCTCCACAAAGCCACTGAGCTACACAAACTCTCTTGCCTGTGCCCCTGGAGTCTGTATGGATAAAGGATTTCAGCCTTTTCTTACCAGTTCTGCACCTGCAGAAACTTTTCCTGGAGTCTGTTTTACACTGGATGTTACAAATAATGGAGCAGTTCCTTATTCTCTAAGCAATGCTAGTAAGGACAACTGTGTTAGGATTTAAGATTTGCTGCCTTCCTGTGCCTCCAGTAAATATCAACACCCTTAGATCAGGCTGGGAGTTAAGTGACTCCAGTTTCAGCTCAGAATGGTTGTTTTCCTGCAGACAAGCGAGAGTTAATGCGACAGCACCGCCTTTCCCGGGGTGTCTTGTGTCATTATTCCAATGCTCTGCACTGCATGCTAGGGTGGGTCCCTTATGGTCGATGAGTGGCTCTGGTGCTACTCTCAGTGCCGCATCATTTATTTGCTGTGAGAAAGACAGAGAAACAAACTGTATGTTAGTGCCTAACTATTCTTTAGGGTTCAGCCCAGAGAGAGAATTCAATGACTCAGCCTCTTCTTGATGCATCTACGTTAAAACACAGGGAGTGAAGTCTGACATTTTGTGTGCATGTGTGTGTGCAGTTCAGCATCACCATTCATCTTTTGTCTCCAAATCAACAATTATCTGGAGTCAACCAGGAGGGAAATGTGCTCCTCTCATAAGCTTGGAGTAATGACTTGGAAGCAGTGGTGTGTAACAGGATCCCCAGTGCTAGGCTTTGCCTGATAACCACACACACTAATAAAATAACCCTGAGTTGGTTCCAGTCCTTGACGTTCCCTTATTACTATTCTATGGGGCCTGTGTTGGGAAAAGAAACATCACTTGCCTGCAAACTAATATCCAAATGCAAGCCGTGCTTTGCATCCTACATGGGTCTTCATAAACTCAAGCAAGTTCTCTGTCTCTTCCATCTCATTGACCTGACAGAATGATCACTCTCTGCTATTTCACTGCCTGTGTCCCTTGTCAACAGTCCATGAGGAAAAATACTACACTGGCCTGTTTCCTTCCTAATTTCTTGGTCTATAACTTATTTTTCACCCTTTCTCTCTGCCTAACTCAAACCACTTTTGGAAGCAAAGATCAGTAACCCCTGAGATTTTTTTTCTCCAAACACCAGATCTCTGTTTTCTCAGAAGGCCAGAGAAAAAGTCAAAGGAGGTCAGCAGAAGGTGTTCATGGAAAACCTTGCAAGAAAAATCTCTTGACTTTGGGATGAGATGATGTGGTGCACCCAAAGGCACAGATCAAAAGAAAATGTTGAAATATGTAACTAAACAAGATTCAGCTATTCATCTATGGGTTACATCTATCCTGGCTTGACATGGGCACTTCTTTTCAGTAACTTCAGGCTCTGTGTGAACATGCTGAGTCTTGTGATGATCTGAATGGCGAGAGCAGGGGCTTGTGTATTTGATATTATTGTGTATTTGGTATTATTGATTATGAATTCTTTCCTGTACAAAAGCCTACTTGCCTCCTTACAAAAGCCTACTTGCCTCCTTACAGAAGTTATAGCTAGTCATGTCAATTTTCAGACATTAAAATATGTCTATCTCTCACCCAGGGGACCTTGACACAGCTTACACATATAAGAACAGTTCCAGAGTATGAAAGCCACAGCACTCATCTCGTGATCCAATACACTGAGGATTCTTCTACCTAGATTCATATGCATTTGTTTTAGTCAGCCCCTGCCTGAGTATGATAATAGCATCAGAAAACCAGACAAAGACAAGGGTTAAGAAGTAAGCAGAAGCAGAGAAAAGATTGTGGATAAAGTGGGGGAAAGGAAGGGAAAACAAACAGAAAAGAGAAGACAAAGAATATATTAACATTCACTTCCTCTTGTGTACAGACCGAAAAGCTCCCTGCCAAGAAATAGTCGTCCTCATTTTGCCTGCCAGGAGACTCAGCATTGAAAGGAGAACCACTTGTTCAGGGTTGCTCTGCAAGCAGGAGACATTGCTGCCAAATCCTACTGCTGCTACCATCACCTCTTGGGTCTCAGCAGCCCAACGGTCCAGCACCACAATGGGGAAGTCACTAGCTTCTGCCATCCACAGCTGGGATGTGTTCCTAGGGGGCACAGTTCAGCCAGAAAACCCAGCTCTGGTCCCAAAAACCCACACTGTGGAAGCTAGGACTATGTTATGGAGCAGAAGAAAGGCATCATGTAGTGGTGCTGGGAGGAAATCGGGGAACCTGCACTCATGGAAATAGGACAAGTGGTCAAAGTCCAACTTTCCTAGCTACAAGTAATGGTACCAGAGAGGCTGCAGCACACTGACTATGGCAAGTGACAGGGAGTAGGACAGCCTTGTTTTGCCCATGCTGCTTTGGCTACAGTTCTCTGTACTATGAAGGTTGATTTTCCATACCTTGTGGAGCAGCAGGGAATTTCCACAGGACTGACAGAAAGCCTGTGTCAAGCCAATATTTTAAAAGGGTAAAGGAGACAACCCAGGTAATTATAGGCCTGTCAGACTAACATCGATCCCAGGTAAAATAATGGAGCATCTAATAGGGGGAATATAATTCATGCCCATCAGCAGGGGCTTATGGAAAACAGACCCTGTCAAATTAACTTAATATCTTTCTTTGCTGTGATTACAAGTTTAGTTGATGAAGTCAGTGGTGTTGATGAAAAAAAAACCACTAAGATTTTCTAAAGCATTCAACTTGGTACCATACACCACCTGGATTTAAATCCTAGAACAATACAAAGCCAACAGAGCATGTAGTAAATGGATTAAAGTGACTGATGACTCTAAAAATATGACTGAACAGAGAGAGCTGTCATCCTGCAGTTATGTGTTGGACCCCGTAAGGTTAGGTGGGTGGCATTCATACCCATGATCTACTAAAATCTGTCATATTAAGATTGGAAGGGTTGAAAATTTTGAGGAGAGGTCACTGACACAAACAGCTTCATAATTTCTTGGTGAACTTGGCAGAAACAGGCATGGCAGAACTATACATGCTTCTGTTCACTCATGTATAGTAAATATCCCTAGGAACAGAAAACATAGGTGCTACCTACAGGACAGAGAACAGGCAGAAATGTCTTAATAAATGAGTTATGAACCCTAGTTAGTCAGACACAAACATCCACTGTGATATTGTCACCAAAACGTCTGATGAAACACCTGATTGGGGCCAACTCTGGGGGCAGTCAGGAGCTAATTTCACCAACTGAGCACCAACTGCTCAGCTCAAGAAACAGTTTGATTAGTTGGAGGTGCTCCAGAGAAGATCTGGGACATCAGTCCTGGGATTTGTGAAAATGCCTTCCAAGGCACAACTCCAGGAGCCAAAGTGCTTGGCTTATCAGAGTGATGGGTGACCTCCATCTTTTGACACTGAGCTGAGAGAAAGGGACAGCACTACTGACTCCACTTGCACTTCCTTGTCCACTGTGCCAGGATATTGCAGTGCCAAGTCACTCTATAGTTATATATTTTATTATTGTGCCTTCTCAGCACTGAGCAGATTGCAAAGTTTCCTTTTTGACCCAAATGGCCTCCTTCACCCCAGAGGCCCCAGGAAGGGCTCAGGATATCTGGAGATGCTCTCACAAAACATTCCTGCTGGCAATACTAATGTCCACCATGCACTGCCTAAGTGCATACCCCTTACTGTGGGTTAATACATGATGCCAAGCTGAGCTAGTACAGATGGCTGTACATTATTAATTGATTTCTAATAGTAATAAATGGCTCCATAGTGTGGGTCTGTAATCTTACAAATAAAGTCCCTGGCATCTGCATTGATAGTAGGCAGCATGTGGAACTGTTCTGGAGAGAGGTTAGCTCCCAGCCTCCACGGAACGCAAGCTGCCATCCTGCATCTTAGCCAAGCAACTATTTATTTAGTATTTCAATTAGCAAAGAGCTCATCAGATCCTTTGGGAAAAAAATAATTTAAAAAACAGAAATAAGGCTGACCTCTAAGCCTACTCTGAAGGCTGGATTTTCTTATTTGCTTAACATTTCCCAGATCCAGAAATAGAAAAGGTGGGTGACTAACAGACTTAAGATCTCCAAGGTGAGATGATGCTAGTGAATGAAGAATATGCGTTAGCTGGCATCAGCACAGCCAGAAAAAAAAGGAGAAATCCACTTAGAGCTGCTTCTTCTGTAAGATAAGCCCCAGGTTCACAGAGTGAGATGCCTTCTTCCTGCTGCAGCAGTGAATTAAGTTTGTCATTTGTTATTGTGTCTTGCCAGCGCGCAGAATAGCAGCCCTGGGCTGTAATCTCCACTCATCTGAGTCTGCACAGTAATTGCTGGCAGCCATGGAAACCAAACTTCCCACAGTCATTTATAAACTTGACCCTCCTTTTTTCCTTATTGCTGTATTCAGCTGAGCCCTTGATGGGGGTAAGTGAAGAGAAAGGAAACCATAAACTGCATTTGCAAACTAACATTTGGCGGTAGAGCACAGAGAACTGGCCAAAAGCCTATCATGCCAGTAGGAGCCTTTCCAAAGACATCACTAGGCTTTGCAGCAGGCTCCCAGTGAAGAAGATGGAGCACTGCCATCAGCTGTGATAAGCTCCAGTTAATGACTAACAGGCCTTTATGTGCTTCACATGGGATGTGAGAATGGCTTCCTTGCTTCCAACTCTCACCACCAGCTTCCCAGGGACCCTTAGCAATGCTCTGACTTGCCTTCTGCCTGAGATCTCACAGTTATAAACTGGAGATAACTTATTTCACAGCATCATGATGAAAGTGAAATTGTGAAGGCCAGGTAACTGTAATTAGGATTTGGACCATAGAAGGACAAAAAGCTCATGCTGCTGTTTTCCTCAAGGGTAAAATAAAAATCCTAAAAATCCAGCTGAGGCTGGAGGACTGTGTCTAGCTGATGTCACTTGGAGTATTCAATCCCTCTGCTGTGTCCTAAAAAGAGACCATGGGAAAGCAGTGTCCAAGGGGACCCTCCCAACATGCCTGCCCCTGCCCCCTAAGCACCTCCTGAAGCTGTTTCTAGCAGTGAGACTGGGTCTTTTCATCCTCATATGGTCACCAACCACTATGAGAAGTGCAGGAGTGATGCAGGGGTTTGCAGGTGGTGAAAACAGCACAGGTAACTTCTAGGCTTGCTCACTGCCAGCTCAGGAAGATCTGTAGCCAAAACCTGGACACAAGACACCCCAAATCCAGTGCTCCTGCAAACTGTCATCACTCTACTGTGGATACTTGGCCACTACTGTGGATACTTGGCCACTACTGTGGTTTGGATTAAGACTGCCAACCTGATCCACATCAGTCACCACATACACAACCTTTAAATGGCTGAAACCAGGGTGTAGTTTTGCTTCCAACTGAGCTGATTTGGCAAATTTAATGTTGGGGGAGAATTATCAACCCACCACACAGGGGGAGCCCTCTGGCATGGCTATTAATTCCACAACTTTGTGCCCATCCAAAAACTTGAGCATTTTCTCGTCGCTAAGAAACACCTCCTGCACCAACAAGGAAAGCAAGGAATTAGCTGTGTGGAGTTTCGAAAGTCGCTTGATTTTGTCTAGTTTAATTATCCACACCTCCCAACCTCTCACACTTGGGGAACAGCATTGACTGCAGACTGACAGGAGTTTCTGAAAAACAGCACATAATTGACCATTGGGCCCATCAGATTACACCACCTGACAAAGGGCTGATCGAGTACATCTCACCCCCTTGTAATGGGTTGGTTTGGGTTTCTTTTCCCTGTGTTTTGTTTGGTTGTTTTTTCTGTATCAATATTGTTGCATCTAAAGCCCAGTACAAAGGATGAGTACTCCTTCTTAACATGCCACACCAGGTTATTATACCCTGTCAAGAAGCATTAAGCCAGACAGAGTTATGTTTAAATGTGACACATCTATAACACGCCAGGCATTCAAAGATGGTCTTTTCTGGCTAGGTGAATTAAGGAGTACACCACTTCATTCCATTTTTTTTCTTTTGGGGAATGGAAGCTAATTAAGATATGCTAAGGTTGATCAATTTTTCTCAAAGACAGACCTCTGTAATTATTTGGACCTTATTTAAAAGGAAAAGAATATGCTGTGGCATCATTATTTACCCAAGAGCTGTGCACCAGCCATGAAGTTTGGCTTTAGTGCTTAAATTCTCTCATGTTTAGATTTGCTTTGAGTCAAGGTTTTCAGCTTGAGTCTAAAGTGTTACACCTCTGGGAAGGATTTAGACTCTTTCTTATTCAAGTACAGACTGTTGTAACATGCTGCACTTGGTGATAGGAAAGAGCAGCGGCTACCTGATGCTCCCTTTTCTTCCCCCAAATCCATGCAGCCATTTCACCTGCATCTCTCCACAACCTCCTTATTTAAACTTCCCATCTCCCTCCACTGTTAAATAGCCTCAGTGGGGCTTGCACCTATGTAGTGTATATCACAGACTGGAAAAGTTGAAGGAGAGGAGTTCAAGCAGCAGCCTTTGCTGTACCCAGTTTCATCTGCTCAAATTTGGCCTATTAAAACCAGTTGAATACCAACATTTTCCTGTGTTTTCCTCTACAGAATTTGCTAGTGGGTGGTTACTAAATTTAGTCAAGAAAAATGATGCACGAGGCATCTGGAAAAAAATAGTATGTGATCAGATAACTAATGAGTGCACCATAATGAACTGGCATGAAGGGTCAGGATTAAGTATGGAGGGAAATACTTAATTCTCGTATTTTCAGCACTCAGCAAGTGTGGCTTAACATGCTGAGTGTCTCTAGCATGCTTTGGTTTATAGAGGGACAGAGACCTTATGAGGCAGGCCTGCTCCCCCTCAAGCTCTTGCTAATCTAGAGTCCATGCATGAACTGACACATGCACACATGCAAGTGAAACATATGCACCAGAAGTACTGTCATAGCTGGTAGTCTTAGGGAGGCTAAAGAGACAGCATATGAGCACACAAAACACACAAAGTTAAGAAACATACTAATAGCACCTTTTTGTCACAGGTTCCAGACCCATGCAAGTTCACCTTGTGACCCAAAGGACACAATAGGTCTACAATGAGGTCCTATCTGACCCTGAAGTCAGCTCCACTTCAGGAGATCTCCAGCTCCTTATCTGCAGCACTGCCCACTGTTTGGATAGACACCACTGCCTGTGATTTGCTCTAAAAAATTTACCTGGGTTTCAGGTGCAACAGTGAATGAAACAGAACAAACCTACAGTTTTCTCAGCACCCACTTACTTCAGTTGCTGTGATTTCTGTGTATTGACTTGACCTAAATTATTTAGCAAGGGAAGTTTATTAGAAGCAGCAGCACATACGCTTGCTCCGTTCTTACTCTTCCCCAGGCATCTGCTTCTGGCCACAGCCTGCTGGGGTGGGGAAGGAAAGCTGATGGGTTTTGTTTGTTTGGATTTCTTTTCAGGCTGACAGATTTTCTGATGGCTACAAAAGATATTTTATGGGTGAGGCAGAAAAAATACCACCAAAATGTCCCAGGCTACCCAGCAGGGTGTGGGACCCAGGTAGGCAGGACTGACCCCACTCTTCTCCCCTTTCCAGCCAGGTCCACAAAGGTGTTTTGCTGCTGGCCATGCCAGGGCACAGAACAGGTGGTATTGTGGGGCAGAGAGCTATGGCTGCACTGCTTCACTGTTGCTCTGTGGCACAGTGGCTAGGTTCAAGTGGGAGCAAGCTGGTGGGACAGAAGGGCTGCAATATCTGCTACAGACAGGAGATGAGGAGCTGGGGATCAGCACCAATGTCATACAGTCTCAGCCCTAATGATCTGGAGGAACACTATCAGCTTCCCAGCATCAGGAGCAGTCCCTCACAACCACAGTCAGCAAATACAAAATATGAAGTCCTGACCTTTCCTCCCAATATCTCTTACCGTGGTCTTTCCACCCGTTCCAAACCACCACTTCTTTCCTCTCAAATGAGCTATGATAGGATCCTTGCCCACTGGGCTTAGCATAGCATTTGTTAGCTTTACTGCAATTCTCTTCAGAGAATTAGATATTTCACACTCAGTCTTTATGTTGTCAGCTGCTCTAAAAGCAGGGCCTGAGATATGACTTTGAAAAGCTCTTTCTAGGGGTGCACATCACTCCACTGACAATGCTTCTGTGTTTTCACATGTGCTCCTCTCAGCATAGCAGGGCTGGCCTGGGCTCCACTGCTGCTCAGCCAAAAGATCAAGAGAAACATGTGAAGGTGAAATGACTCACCTAGACCTGTCATTCAGCAAGAGGTAGGAAAGATGCAAGTGGGAACTGCTAGGTATGCTTCCACCAAAATCTAACTGTGCATGGCAAAATGGGCAGGCAGAGCATGTATTGTTATGTACTGCAGGACTAACATGACTAAGAGCCCTGGTGACAGCAACACACAAGACTTCACAGAAAACAGGACCACGAGGTCTTGTCTCTGCCATGCCCACAATGCACATTCTACCACTTGCATAGTCAGTTCTTCAAAGCTTCCCACCATGGAGGTGTCACTTCCTTCCCAGGCAACTTGCTCTGTTGCTTTGTCTGCTCGTACTTTGAGGAAACTCTGTTCTAATGGCAAACCTACAACTTAAGGCCATTACTTCTTTCCTTCACCACAGCAGGCAGGAAAAATGCTAACAAAGTGTATTCCTGTGCTGCTAACTGTGGCTCTTTGTGTATTTAGAGATCATTGACACGTTTGCCTTCACACACCTCTTATCTTGGTTAAGCCTCTTTCTTTCCACTCTTTCTTCACCTGTCATGTTGTCCACCATCTCTTCTCTCTATCTGACTGCCACCAACTGAATCATAGAATGATACAGTGGTTTGGGTTGGAAGGGACCACAAGGATCATTTAGTTCAACCCCCCTGCTGTCTCTTGAAGTGTGTTGATACCATGTCCAAAAGAAGATTCAGCAGTCTTCTGACAGATGGTTGTCCTTCTTGAACCACACACTATTTTCCAGGGCCACTTTTCTTATTAGCCATTTCAAATTCTGACTTCAAGACATTTTTAGAACCCCTTCCAGCTCACCCTTGTCTGCAAATTTAATAACTTCTTAGCCCAGCCACCAAGCTGGGAAGGAAAACATGGTATTACAGGAGACCCAGAGTATCCACTCAATAAATCTTTAGATGATGACAGCAAATCATTGAAAACTTATCTTTAGATCTGTTTATCCCTTTTCAGCTAGATTATTTTCTGGTTTGCATAGCTTGATGGCTCTAGTAGACAGATGTCCTACTGTTGCCACAGTTTGTGCAAAGTGCTAGCAGTGGAGCAGCATGAGAGTAACCCTTACCAAGTGGGTGACTCTGGGTGCACCCTCCAAAGAGACAGACATGTCCCTTGAAGGAGATCACAGCACAGGAATACAGCTATAGGTGGCTGAGCTCCACTTCTGGTAACCACAGTAAATGAAAGATCAGACTCCACAGTGTATTTAAGAAGGGAAAGCTTTCTGGAGCCATTAAGTTACTAATGTCCATGTACTCAGACCTGAAAGAAAGGTGCTGAATTGATGGATGTACCTGTCATATTTATGGTTCGGAGCAGAGTGATGAATGTGCTTTGTGGTTTATAATGTGATGCTCATTTAAATCTTTCTCTTTTTTTTTTTTTTAAAGATCAGGCTGATTTATAGAAGCCAGCATTAAAATTGCTTTTCAGTGGGGTGACAGGGATAATATTATAGTGCAGAGGTTTGTCAATTAGTCTTGTTTGACAAAGCCAACCTCCAAATGGAGGCCTCTGGTTGGGAAGATTCAACCCTGGCAAAAATAGATTCCTTTTAAAGCCCTCTCTGGTGCTGCAGTGACACTCTGATTTATATCCTTATCCAGTGTTTTGTGGAAGCCCTAATCCATGGGGCTAAAGCTTCAGCTGTCCCAGTGAGTTGATCCACAAAGGTGTGCTCCAACACATGGCACATCTCGGGCTGTTGCCAGCCACTGTTACGTATGTCAAGTATCACATCCCAGCTGCAAACAGCACACTCCAGCACAGTCACAGAATCACAGAATCACCAAGGTTGGAAGAGACCTCAAAGATCATCAAGTCCAACTTGTCACCACAGACCTCATGACTAAACCAGGGCACCAAGTGCCATGTCCAATCCCCTCTTGAACACCTCCAGGGACGGTGACTCCACCACCTCCCTGGGCAGCACATTCCAATGGCTAACAACTCTCTCTGTGAAGAACTTTCTCCTCACCTCGAGCCTAAGCTTCCCCTGGCACAGCTTGAGACTGTGTCTTCTTGTTCTGGTGCTGGTTGCCTGGGAGAAGAGACCAACCCTCTCCAGTCCCTGCTCTACTTTTCCAACAATGGCTAACGATATGCAATACATTTGGTTTTATTACCCATGGAGAAGCACTTGATTTTCTGAAATCAGAGGTTTAGCATAGAATCACAAAGTTGTTTTGGCTGGAAAAGACTTTTAAGATCATCAACTCCAACCATTAACTTAACATTACCAAGTCTCCCGCTAAAGCACTTCCCTAAGTATCACATCTACACAACTTTTAAATACCTCCCAGGATGATGATTCAACCAGCTCCCCAGGCAGCCCAGCCCGGTGCTTGACAACCCTTTCAGCACAGAAATTTTTCCTAATATCCAACCCAAAGCATGTACCAGAAAGGAAGGGATGTAATATCTCTGATCATGCAAGTCCATGCAGGCATACAGTACTAATGAGAGCTTTGATTTGCCAGACTTAACACACATCAGTGTCTATGGTTTCAACCTCTGTTCAGCTCTTCTGAATTTTAGAAAGTCTCTTCCTTCATCAGCCTCATCTTCCCCCTCTTTTCAAAGCTAATGGAAGTACTTACCTCACACAAGTCATTAGCACTTGGACAGCACTCTAGTACATCAGCTAGCAAGCTAAATGCAGCAAAATATCAGAGGTGGAGGAAGAAATTTAGAAAAGTGAAAACGTGTGGAGACAGAGAAGCCAAGATGGCCCATTTAAATCAGCCAACACACCTAGCTGCTTTCTTGGACTCTTTGGACTATGCTTACTACTGCAACTGTTGTGACAGCTTCCCCTTGGGAGTCCATCACATGCTTGACTTAGTCCTTAAGGCACAGACATTTTAAGTGATGAAAGAAACTAAAAGCACAGCTGCCCAGTGCTAGATGGGTGCCTGGAGGGTCAGGCTGCAGGAGTACAAACTATGGGCAGCATCATTCTGAGAGGGGAAGGAGCAGACCTGGCCAGAGATGCTGTCAGGTTTGTGGTCAGAGGGGCATCTGCTGATGGAGGCATTACAGGGACAGACCTGTTTCAGGATTGATGTCATAAAGATGTGGTTGGGTTTGGAGAGGAACTCTTACCTGTTGGCTCAAACAAAACCAATCCCTCCCGATCTGGGGTAGTTCTGAAGGCTGGTGAGAGCCTCCCAGCTCCAGCACCTCCCAAGATAGCCTCAGAGAAATGCCTCCCTGTGAGTGGAAAATACAATAAATGAGTTAGCAGTGATGTAGCAGTCAGGCTCTGTCACAAGAAAGGCCACAGACAGCCTATATATTGCTCTGATGTGGGTGTCCTGCTGGTTAGTTCTCACTGCTATTTTTAGGCTGAGGCATATGACGCCTCCAACTTTCCCCTTTTTCCTATTTTTTTTTCCACCATCAAATGGCCATGAACTCTCTTGCAGTTGACAGAAGTTTGTGTCCTTCAGCAGCACTAGATCCATCAAGAACAGGCTGATGTAACTGAATGCAGAAATGCATATTTGAGATGCTGTTTGTTTTAATAAACCACATGGCATGAATGGAATAGATACGGAATTTGACACACACTGGCATGAAATAATTCTTATTAAGTGGTGTCTGGAGTCAGTTTTCAATCTGATTTCCCCTTTGTAGATTTTGTTATAAATATATTTTATCAAGATCAGCAAATTATTATTGGGTTTTTTTAGTATGCAGCATGTTTTCCCTCTGATGAAGAGGACAAGTCCAGTTAAGCATCCACCTGTGCACTTAAGGGACTGAGATTTTTTTGTTGGCCCTGATAAGCTGAAACTCATCTGAATGCACTTCATCAGAGAAAAAAAATAACATGCATTTTTCAGAGATGCAGCAGGCTTTTGGAAAGCTAAGGCTTGTGTCAAGGTTAATTAGGAGATAACTTTGGAATGGCACCAAGGTAGCTGGCCCAACAAGGAAGACAGAGCCATCAGGCACTCACCCAGCGCTGCTAATGGAGCCATGCAGCTGGAGAAGCTTCTTTGTATGCTCTGGGGGGAGATTGTGGGAGAGATGGCTTTACTAAGATGAAAGGCAGCTCTCCTCTCAAGGCTTCTGTCCTTTCTCCCCACTGCATTCTTCAAAACAAGGCTCCAGAAGGAAGGTAAGAACTCCACAGAGACATGGCTACTTTCTCCAGATCTTATTATTATTCTTCAATCCAGGAAGCCAAGAACGCTACCCTGATTAAACAGCCTGCCTGGAATGGACGTGGTGTTCATCCTCATTATCAGTTTTGAGACAGGACAGGGGAGATCCACACACTGCCAGTGTGGATATTTCCCGTTAAAACAGTTAGGGGAGGACACTGTACTATGTTGCAGTCATTAAAAAGAGAACAATCTTGATTCCCCAAAGCCTTTGCTACAGGACTTGAGTCCAAAGTAGCTTACACCACATGGCCATCATCTGTCATCTGTCATTTCATCCCCTCACTGGAGGAGACCTACCTGAGCAAACCCCTCTTTCTGGCTGCTGGTTTCACAAGGAAATCCGAGCCAGCCTTTTCCTCCATCATGACAACATGCTGATCCAGCCCAGCCTCTTAGCAACTAGAGCTGTTGCCATCTGATGGGTGGTTGGTCTCAGTCCAGTTCCTTGCTGAAGGAAGAAACAAGCATGCTTCACCACAAGGCTCCTCAGCATTTGGCAGTGCCCCTAAGTTGGGAACAGGGTGAGAAGCACCTCATTATCCCCTAAAGATGTACCTCTAGGTCCAGGCCACTGCAGGAATGCATTACCCCACTTACCTCCCTGAGATCTGAGCAGGCTGGAGTAGAAAAATGACCTTCGGCTGATCCAAATTCTTACATCTCTAAACCACCCACATAGGTGTGATGAGTAGCAAAGACCAAGCTGCAAGCATGTTATAACTATTGTACTGTTTATTGTCCACTTGATGCCAGTCCTTGTCAGCATCAAGATCCAAATTTCTCTTGCTGCAAACAAAGGTTAATTGAGTCCAATTACTCTAGTAAGGTAATATCAGTAATACCACTAATTACACAGATTGCATTATGGATCATTAGTTAGCGATTATGACTTTGTCAAGTGCTTGGCAATTTTATGCAAGAATCACTCACAATGTGTCATGGAAAAGAAATATCTTCCTGGCGTTGCTAGTTTCCAGTCTATACAAATGATATTGGCTGTTTGGGTAAAAACTGACAAGAAAAGAGATGTCTGCCTAGTATTTGCAGATCCACAGCAAAAAACCTCAAGAGGGGCTGATGGATAGAGAGGGGCGGAGGGCTCCTACCATGTGCAAATGAAAATTCATTACTTGAAGGCCTGAAGAATTTTATGAAACAAGATCCCACACAAACAGAGTGGCTCCAGTCTGCGTGAGGTGTTGACACATTTTTTTCTAATAAAAGGCATTATTATCCTTTCAGCCTCCCTGGAGACTCTTGGCATTTGTTATTTTATCTGAATAAATAATTAATTGAGTTTAATTAAGTTCATCCAACAGCCCAGAGACAGGTTTTACTAATTCAAGATTCATGGGGAGAGGTAGGGGGTGGTGTCTAAGTATGTAGATGGTAAACACAGAGACTGATTTTTTTTTCCCTCATATTAAACTAGAGTTAGTTGAAAGCTCTCTCTCTCCTATAAATTTTCCTCTGCCTACAGCTCTGCTGTCAGTGGTGACCAAAGACTCTACATTCCAGAAGACAAGTGGTGGAAACCCTTCCTGTGACCCTTTCTTTGGTCACGAACAAGCGAGCTCCAAGTGGCCAAGTTGCACTGAGGAACTTCTTGCTGATTTAACAGCTTTTCCACAACTTTTTCCAAGACCCTCTCTAACTGGTTGTAACCCACATTCTCAATCCCTTGCTTAGGTGAGTACTAAAATCATTCCAGCCCAGCTTTCATGAAAAATAAAAAGAAAATTGAATTTAAACTCAGAAAAGAGACCATTAAGATCCACTAATCTCAGTCCTGCACATGACAGACCATAAATTTCACCCTTCACTTCTCACACCAATATGCAGTAGGATTAAAATGCTGCTCTAGAAAAGGTCCTTGCCTGGAAGGCAATGAGCTTTCTCAGCTCATCATCCTATTAACAGCTTCAAGGACTCTTCAGCACTTTGAAGGATCATACAAAGGTCTGGAAACCTTATGAGGCTAGAGCAAATATCTGGAAGCTAGATTTATTCACAGATAGCCTTAACAGTGAAATTAATGGCTACATATCTGCCAAACTGCATAGCTGGACAAGTGGTTCAAAAACTCAGTAAAATCCAGGGACCTCAAAGAGTGTGAGATGGTAAATCTGAGGTGAACATGACTGTAGAAAAGTGGTACCCAGAAAATGCAGCATCCCAGCACAATTCATGCCACTTTGTGTCAAAACAAATCTTATTAGACTGGCACTCTGTTGGCCATAAAGCTGTAATACAAGCAGTGATATAGTTGCACTGCCTCTGTCAGGGTTAGAGCAAGCCAAGCAGTAGGTGGGAAATCCAGCTCCCCACGTGTTGAATATACCATAATGAAAACTAAGAGGACAAGGGCTTGACCTCCTTTACCACTGCATAACCCTTAGGGTGACAGCTCAGACAAAGCTGAAAGCAATATTCAATCCATAATCGTGTGAGATATTTAACAGACAAAGCAGATGCTTAGCAAGATTTTAAATGATTCATTAGAGGAAATCTTAAGTAAGAGGCAATATACACAAGCACATTAAATAGGACAGCATCAAGGGTTTTCTTATTACATTTTTAATGTACAAGCAAGCAGTCAAAGAGGGGAAAAAAACCAACCCAAATCTTTAAATTGTTTTAATAATGGATCTCCTGTCCACATTACAGGAATACCAGCTAGAAAAAAGATAGATAATTCACCTCCATTCTCATTTGACTAGATCAGATAAATTGTGGTGGTGTGCAGCTTTGGGTCACGAGAGTAAAATCTGCAGTTTGTTCTCTGTGGTCAGCATTGATTTACCTTCACTTGAGCTCAGAGGTTATTTAAACGGTAATTTCAGCTTCCTGCAACTCAGAAGCAATAAGTGGATTCTCTCGTGCATTTGAGACATTTTTACTAAGCACGTTCATTGGGAGACAACTGTTGATTATACTCCAAAGACATTTGAAATACTAATCCTGCTAATAAAATGTCTCAAGAAAAGCATGCCTTCTAATGACTTCCTAGCACACCTACTACTTGTTTCTCTTTTATCTCCCTGATGCACTCACAAATATCCACCTTGCTCCTCTTCCATTTTAGGGGTCTGGGAAGAGAGGTGACAGGACAGGGACAAGGGAGCAGCATGCAGGCAGCGAGGCTGTTTGTGACATCTTTGGTGACTGAGATGATTGGCTTTTGTCATTCACTAGTTTGTGCTGAGCAGCTTCATGGCAATGGGAAGTGCTGCTGTTCAAAAGCATTGGGATATCACTCATTTTTCACTGTCAGAACATTTAGTCTGTCTTCAAGACCTTGCATCCAGTACATTGCCTGGTTGTACTTTAAGTGGACCAAAAAACACAGTCCAGACTTGAACTCACTGCTTTCTGCTGCCTTGAAGGGTACAGCAGGGACCATACCCTAGTCCCGTGTGTCAATGCACTCAAGACTGGGACACTGGAAGGCTCATTTACGTGGTCCATGAGAGTTCACCAGGGAGACATTGGCACCAAGAATTCCTGTCCAAGCAACAGGGACATAGTAGTGTTAGGTTAACAGCTGGACTTGATGATCTTAAAGGTCTTTTCCAACATAAACAATTCTACGTTTCTGTAATAGAGCCTGAGGGACAAAGAACAGCCTTTATGCAGGCAGGCACAGGTCTTTGCTAGCTGGGCTGCAGTGCTTCCATGATCTAAGCTCCTGGAGACACCTTGTGTTACATGGATATAGGGATCTCAAGTAAATACTGGCTCTGAAAGAAGAAAAGTGACTCTCTTCACTTCACCGCATGCTGTATGCACACTCCATTACCACTGTCAGGCGCTGCACAAATGTAGGATTCCCTTCCACCCAATCATGCCTTTTACCAGCAAAGTCAAAACCGTTTCATGTAGCTGAGACAGAGCTGAGAAAACTCACAATTACCACTCTGTCACCAGCACTGGGACCCTGCACCACACTGCTCAAGAAGGAGGTGCAGCTGATTGATTCTCTTTTCCTCAGTGCATCCATTCCTGAGCATCCTGCATCCATCCTTTGCTCATACTGTGCTAGGATTAGTTCCCTGGCTGAATAAAACACTGCAAGCTGCAGTGCTGTCATTTTGGAACTGTTCACCAGCACTCAATTAAATTTTGAAAAGGAGGAAACAAAAGGGAAGAACATATCTGTTGGTTCTTGGCATTAATCACTGAAAATTACTTCAGTTCAGTGGCACCAAATGAATGCAAAGGTAATTGAAATGCAATGGCCAGCAGGCTGACCACCTCAAACTCAATAACAGTATAGTTTTATGCCAATTTAAGATTTCTTTTGATTTTTCTCAGAGGTTTTGCATATGTATAAATACATTTGCATATAGGACCCCATAATATGCCAAACTGACAGCCCTGAAGTCCAGTCTTTTGTGTTTAAACAAGCCAGATTCAGACTAGGAAACAGATGCTGCCCTCTCAGAGAGTCTCATCCTGTCCATCAAAGATGCAGCTTCTCTAGATTGTTGTATAGTTAGTGACCAGAACTGGTACAGGTGCTAGAGCAGTTTAAGTAAAGACATTTACCCTCATCACCTCTAGCTTTTAAACAGGAGCAACCAGCCTGTGTCTTTCTGGAGCCATGATTCACAAGCAAGTCTTCAAATGCAGCTCAAATGTAGGGTCTATCCCACAACAGAGGCAGGAGCTGCAGGAAATCCAGATCCTCACCTGTGATGGGAAGAGGATTAAACCACCATAGACCTGTGCACATGTCTGGGTTAGACCAATCTCTTCTCACCATGGAGAAAACGGACTTCTTGTAAATTCCTGCCTCTAAACTTCCATCATTTCTCTCAAGCTTAACTCTGCTGACTTTTGGCCAGAGAAAGATGTTGACGTAATTTTGTAGGGTCAGGGAAACTGAATGCATCTATACCATAGGTAGTATTAAGTGGTCAGAGGTAATACTAAACAAGGTACCTTGGAAACAAAAGACCTTCCCAGTTACCAGACCTGCCTAGCTCTTGGCCAAAATGTCCAAACTGCTCATACAGGAGTTGCCAGCATTTCTTTCCGTGACTAAAAACTCCACAAAGCACAGATTCCAAATACAGGAACTCAGGATTGAAGGATTTTTTTGTGTTGTTGTCTTCATGTAGCCCAGCCTGTGATGAGCAGCAGTGCCAACCTCATCCAGGTCACTCATTCCTCTTATTCACACACATTCAGATCAAGTCTTTGGGGATTTGAACCAGCACAGCTCACTGGTTCACACAAGGCCAGCCTGAGCCAAGCCAGCTCTCCTCCAAACAAATCTGGCCATAGCATGAATGCTGTGTGTAAAATCAGGAAACAAGGACCCAAGGGTTGACTGGTGTGGCTACAGACACAACAGTTTTTTCCCATAAAAACTTACCCATGAGTGCAACTGGCACTTGGTCACCTCTGGTCTCCTCTGAATCTGAGTCACGAGAGTGGCTTGGGTTTTATTCTTAATTCCCCAAACCCCATCTATTTTGCAGCAAGTCTGCTTTTGAGATTTCTTGCTTGGCAGAATGAGGAAACTGGCTTGTTAAAGTGCCCAGATGGGGAGGGTAAACTGCAGAGCATCTCCTTTATCTGTAATTCAGGCACAGAATGGAGGGTGCCACCACAGGGCACAGTAGAACATGCTTATCATTCTGTCAGGAACAACTTAAATTGACAAGTTTTAATCTCTTTACTTCTGGTCGTGAAATACCTGCAAACACATCAAGGGTTTAGCACCTGTAGTCATTATTCAGAACCATTTTAAGAGCATTTTATGCAAACATGTTTAACTGCACATGTATCATCCACAAATCATTTGGTGTGACCTTCACTCAAGAGTTCAGCATTCACAGACAGCCAAGAGACCTGTCAACCACGCTGCTGTTTTCAGCCTTGATTTCTTCAGGCTCAAAAAATGGGAACTGTTTCCAGGAAGAAGTATCAGAGAAGACACGTGTAAATGATTGTGGGATGTTTTGTTTTCCTGTGAGATAAAGCATGACCTCAGATTGGGTTCAAACTTGGAAATATTTTCATCCCTTCCTAACTAAAGGACCAAGAAAAGCATAGCCTGAGCACAGGGCTGTTTGGAAAACTTTGCCTCCCATTTTCTCCTCATGGTCTCCAAAAGTAGTCACATGAAGGTGATCCTCTTTACAGCTGATTATCTCTTTCTCCCTGCCTTTCACATCTGCTTATTGTTTTAGCACTGAGAATCTGGGTAGAGCTATTAAGTGGCCTGCAAGTCACGCTGTCCCCTTTGTAACACAGCTCCCACAGATGCACCCAGTCTCGTCCCCTCTATTTGCCTGTTTTAATTTTGCTCTTTCTTCTGGAGCCAGAAAAGAAGGAAACTGGAAAGAACCACCTGTGACAGACACCAGTGATAAAAGGTGCTCCTAGACCCTACAGATGAGTGAGATGAAGCTAGAGAAAACCAAGTTTGAGTGACAGCATCAGTGTTGGATCTCTCACCCAGGGTATTTGTGTTATGGTGCTAAAGGCCCCATATCTAACAAAACAATATTTCATATATCTGCCAAGCATGCTGATTTGACTGTATTCATCTCCCACTTTCTGTCACCACCTATCATGGTTCATCACAGTCACTCTTGCATTATTAATAACCCTTCCTCTGTGTGTATGTGTATGTTTGTAGCCTAGATGGAAAGGAGCTACACCTGATCAACAGCAGCTTCAGTGGAGGGAACCATCTGGGGACTGCAGAAAAATTCACGTCTGTCCTGCTGTGTCAGTTTGAGGAAAAGTCCATGGCTAGATAAAGCATCCTCTCCAGCTGGCCATACAGGTGAAGAAGGATGAGGTGATAGGGAGGGGAATAAGGGTTTGCAGTGAAAATGGCATTTATCAGGAAGCTATCCTGATAAGATCAGTTCACAATGGTATGCAGTTGAATGGGGATTTTACCCCAAAATTCTGCAGGCAACTAAACTGACAGTAGTTTTGCCAGGCCAAAGTGGTCACTTGGAGGACATGACACAAGATTTTAGTGAGCTGGCAGTATTGTCAATAGGATGGCATTATCCCATGATTTCTGACTTGTGAGGTGTGAAAACTTCTGTCTGGTGGCAAAGCAAAGCAATAGAGAACCTCAGTTATTAGTCATGTCAGGCGGGGTGGCAAAAAAAGAAAGACAGACTAGCCAAAAGACCATTGGCGTGAAAATAAATGTTAGGGTCACTGACATGTAACCCCCTTTTCAGAAAATACTGGGAAAACATATTAAGAGTCCTGTGTTTCCTTTAACACTGGAAATGGCTGATGTTTTTCCAGGACACAGGGATGTTGCCAGTGATATTTCCAGTGAAGATTCCAGGGCTAATAAACTTCTTTAATCCATGAAACAATCACACATGCTCCATTGCAGTCTTTTTCTGGAGACAGAACTGCAAGCAGAACTGAATCCCAGCCCCTAAAATGTGAAAGTGCAGCCCACATTTTACCCTGTGTGAGGTATCTACAGCACATTGAAAGGCTGCAATTTTAGCTTTAGGGCCCAGCTGTCGAAATGGTGAGGTCTTCCTCCTTGGCAGAATCGCCCTGGGAATCATGTCACAGCAGATTTGCAGTTTTACCTGTCCTTTGTTCACTCTTTTCCCAAGCAGATGGAGTTTCATGGCCAATGAATAATGAAACCGTGTCTTTCCAAAGAACAAAACATGATGTTTCCTACCTTGCTTAAGAAAAAACAAAGCCAAGATAAATGTGAGAGCTGAATACATGCTTCAGCTCTGATCCCAGCTACTCTGGAGAGCACTCAAGAGCCATGTGCTGGATTTGGCATGTATTTATTTCTTTGACAGAGGGCTCATCTTGTCAGTCTGACAATAATGTTTGATTATCACAAGTGTTTTGCAAGCCAGCATGTACATCACTATTGGCTGGTGAGAGGTCTCGAGCACAAGCCCTGTGAGGAGAGGCTGAGGGAACTGGGGGTGCTTAGCCCAGAGAAGAGGAGGCTCTCTACAGCTTCCTGAAAGGAGGTTGTAGACAGGTGGGGGTTGGTCTCTTCTCCCAGGCAACCAGCACCAGAACAAGAGGACACAGTCTCAAGCTGTGCCAGGGGAAGTTTAGGCTTAGAAAGAGTTATTGGCCATTGTAATGTGCTGCCCAGGGAGGTGGTGGAGTCACCATCCCTGGAGGTGCTCAAAATACAAGGTCTCTTCTCAGCCTTCACTTTTCCAGACTGAACAGCCCCAGGTCTCTCAGACTTTCCTTGTAAGAGAGATGCTCTGGTCCCTTAATGATCCTCATAGCCCTCTACTGAACTCTCTCCCTGTCCCTCTTGAACTGGGAAGCCCAGAACTGTACACAATATTCCAGATGTAGTCTAATGAGGGCTGAGTAGAGATGGAGAAGCACCTCCCCCTACCTGCTGGACACACTCTTCTTAATGCACCCAAGTATACTGTTGGCCTTCTTGGCCACCAGGGCACATCGCTCTCCCACAGAGAACTTATTATCAGCCAGAACTTCAAGGTTCTTTGTGGAGCACGAATGAGAGAAGCTGAGGTGAGGCTGATGTTCCTTTCAAATCTCTCCAGAGAAAGGCAGAAACCCCTCACCTGTCCTTCCTGCCCTAGGAGCAGGACTTTTCAGGTTTTACCCCAAAGCATGTGATTCAATATCTGCCATTTTTGCCTTGCCTCAGGTAGATGTAGATGTTGTAAAGGCTTATGATGTTAGTCTGGTCTCTTTAAAATCTGACCATGACCTTTGCCTCCATGACCTTGGGGAGAGGAACAATCCATGTCATGCATAAACTACATGCAGCATTTTTCAAAGGAAAAAAAGATTTCTCTTTATCAGCTCTAAATCTGCTGCCCTTTAATTTCAGTGACTGACCCCTTGTTGCAGGACAGAGTTTTCAAAAAAAAAAAGGAAAGAAAGGAAGGAGCAATCAATTTCACTTTCCATCTTTAATCATTGTGAATGTCTCAGACAAGTATCATTCTAACTAGTCATCATTTCTGGCTAAATAGTCCCTGTGATCTCTCATCATCTATAAATTCAATGACACTTCTGTCTTCATTGACCTTCTCTGGACCTTTCAATATCTCCTACATTTTTCTTCACCTGACAAACAACAACTTCTGACCCACCATCGGCTTGCTGATCCTTTCTGTCCTCTGGAAGGGAGCCTGCAGCTTTATTCAGCCAGTCCCTGACTACTGCTTCCCTTCTCCTTATTCAAAAGAAGATACTGGAGTCCCTGTTTTCAAAGCAAAGTCTTTTACTTTAGTTAAATTGTCAGTGTGAGAACAAGTCAATAAAATCTCTACATAAACCTTAGAAGAAAGCTGTGGTGGGTTGAAAGCTTTCAAAGTGACTTATACCCTTGTTCCTACTACTAGCATACAGGCAGAGCCGGAACCTGATATTGCTGTTGACAAGCCTGGAGAGAGCAAGAAGAGCAGTATGCCTTGCTATGGCATCAACTTTCTTTGGAAGATACATGTAGCTCACCTATTTTGAGCTTATTTCACCTTAAAAAAAGCTGCAGCTTTGGGGTCAGGTACATGTAAAACACAGCAGCTGCTGCTAGCAGAGATTATCAGGCAATTGCTCTGGGTATTCTCATGCCTCATTTTCCCTTTCTATAAAATAGTGAAGCTGTTGGCCTATTTTGAAAAAAAAACCAAACAACATTGTTGACTGCTAATGAAGAGCTCTAGGAAAGAGCTGACTGTTACCTCACTGACTTTCCTTTAGCTTCACACCAGGAAGCTTACGGAAGAGCCACATTTCCAGAACATCTACCCATCCTCATGGCACATGAAAGCAAGGACATGTTCTCCACCCAGCCCTACCCCCTGTAGGCTTACAGCATGTAGCCCAAAGCATTGCCCAGGCCATGGGTGTGTCTGAGAGGAACACATAACCTTTGTAAGCTCAGCCTTCTCCCGAGGCTTTGTTCACTAACAGAACATTTCATGTTGAAGACGCAGTGCTTCAGTGCTGGTGATGGAGAAGGCACCTCCTGAAACCAATCAGCACCATTCACATACCTCAGCTGCTTTGGCAAGCTGTCTGCAAACTTGCTCAGTGCTGCAACACTAGACTTGTTCCTTCTTTTGACGTTCGCTGCAGAGCCCCAGCAGCAAGGCTTGGAGGGGGGGAGGAAGGTTTTTTTTGGGGGGAAGGCTTTTTTTTTCTCCCCTCTCATTCCCATGAAATCTGAGATGCTGAAAAGCAGCTAGAGGCTTCTGCCAATCCTTCACTTTCATCTCCTTGCTAAGTCTTCCTCTGTCCCGTAATACTACTGCACTAACACTCAAACTGATCCAGTTTAGTTTCTGCTGCCAGGCCACCAGAGGACAGGTCTCTCATAGTGCAGGGACAGAATGTGAAGAGAGAGTTTCTTTTCTATGCCTGATGCTCAGAAAAGTGGGTGAAAGAAATTATCATCAAGTGCTGTGCTGGCAAAGGCCAGGAGGAGTGACCTCGTGGCAATCCAGCACCATATCCTCTTAATTCTGTGGACCAGTGACCTTGAGTAGAAAATAACTTGCTGTTGAGCAACATTATGGTGGAGTACATGCAACATGGGTACCTCTGCTGATATTTGCCTGTCTTTGTTTTGCTATTTATAACTGTAATAGTCCTGGAGAGAGAAATTAATTACAGCCTGTCTCTCTATCCAGAGATTGTGTTCATATTACAAAGCCCTGAAAGCACAACTCAAGCAGTTTCTGATTATCTGTGAAAGCCTCCAACTGGAATACAAGCTTCTTAATTAATCCCTCCCTCTGCCCCTCTTTTTGAGTGATGATTTTGTGATGTTTATGGAGAAAAAAAAAAAATTAAATAAAAGAGGGGATGAAGAAGAAAGCAGCAGTGAGAGATTAAGAGCAGAAAACAATTTTTTTCCATTTAAAAGATAATTGCAAAGGAGAAGCTGGAGGTGGATGCTGGCAGGAGATTTTGGGCATCATGTGTGGCATTTCTCCTTCTCTAGAACAATGAGAGAGTTGGATAACAAAAACTGAGCACCTCACTTGTGCAGCTCTTCACTTCCCCAAGGCTCTCTGGGTATTTTAGTCCATCTTTCACTTGCTGTAAAAAGCAGGCATTTTGATCCAGATTTTCTAAGGAAATGGACTTCACAAAACGATGCTCTTTGTGCAGAGGGGGTATTGTACATATGTCTGTTCGTTCAGTCGTCTGCCTTTCCTTCCCTCACTCCCTTGAGCTCACTATACAACTTGAGCTGAATTTCACTGGCATGAGTGGCATAAATGAAAGGTTCTCATTTAAAAACAAAAAGAAAAAGGAGGATGTCTGGGTAGAGGACAGAGTCTCTGTGTCCCAAATTATGGAAAGCCCACAGGCTGAATTCATAGCTTATTAGACTCAAGCCTTACAAATGTCCCAACCACAGAAAAAGTTTCAATTGGACTGACAATCAACCAAGAGATAAAAACATATTGAAACCAGGCCTCATTAGTTCTATTCATCATCAAGTATTCACTTCTTTCCTCCTGCATCTCTTACAGACTCGCAGACTCCTCTTGAGCCATCAACAGTGTCCTTTCCAGACACTAACTCCCCTCCCTTTTTTCTGTCCTTGGGGAAGTGGGATGGGGAGGGAGAGAATTGCCATTTCTGCCTTCACCATGTCCACTTGTCCCTCTGGCTGCTAAGCAGGGCAGAGACTCTGTTTTGCATGTTTCTGTTGTAATTATATAAAAGGAACAAACTGTCTTTTGCTCTCACCTCTAAACTGTCCTTAAGGGAGAGGATAATAATTTTCTGCCTCACAGGTGAATTCCCTCTTATAAGTTGCTACTAATCTGCTTATACACAAGGACAAAGCCTTGTCAAGGTCCAAAGACTGAAATGGAGATAGTCAAGGGCCATTCATGGACTGCAGAGAGGAAGGGAAGCATCACCACCACACATCTGAGGATGCTGTCAAAGGCAGCAGTCCTTGAACCCCACCTAACCACCAAGCTTGTAGATGTGATGCAACACAATCAAGGCAGGGACTCCCTGTTTCTGAGCAGTGCCAACAGCCAGGCAAACCTGCTTAAGGCTCTTGGGGTGGCTAAGTAGGTTAGTGTAAGCTATGTCACTGTCTCTTGTTGGAGGGTTCACCACTTGACTGCTTGCCTTGGAGGGGAAGCATATGATGGAGTGCCTCCTACAAGGGTTCCTGTACAAAATCCCTGCTCATCACCCAGATAAGCAGCTTGTATCTGAAGGCAGTGTTTATTTCTGAGTTAATTCCTCTCCCTTAGAGGTTATGGAGGGATTTGAGCAGTTCATTCTCAGAAGAAAGCAAGGAGGATTCTCTCCTCATGAGATCCCTGAACACACGAGAACCCTGAAGGAGGCTGGGTGCTTCCTATTGTGCACCTGTCTGATCTCTAAGTCAACAAGAGCTGTGCAGCTATAGCTAAGGGAAATCCTTCCTCCAGTTTTGGGAGGGACAGGTGTTAATTAAAGAAGGAAATCTAATTGTTTCTGTTAAGATAGTGGAGATAGGACCCTGCATGAGATCATGGCCTCACCGCAAGGTGGATTAGGAAGAAAGTAAGCACCATGGGAAGACCACTTGGGAACAGCAAAGGTTTCGCACCACCATTTCCTGGCAGACATTTTAACCATAAGACCCTGAGGTGGAACATATCACCCTACAAAGCACAAACCCCAAGGACACAGTGACGCATTGCTGCTTACACATCTGGTGCCTTTCCTCCTGCCTCGCCCTTTCTATCCCCTACCTCATTTAGAATCCTCATTTAAGCACAGGAACAAAGTCTCAGCAGGTGTTTGTCTGCACCACCCTGCTGAACTAAGAGAAAGACTGCAAAATAAAAGGCAGCAGAAAGAAAGGAGAAAAGCAAGGGTAGGAGACATCTACTTAGGAAAACTAGATGAGATCCAAAAGGCTAAGTTGGCAGCTACTAAAAAGGAACAAGTAGTGTATTGTACTGCAGTGAAACTGTACTCAGCTTTTCTCACAGATGTTTTTGACAGATGTGTTCAGTACCCCATGTCTCACTTCATTTGGCTCCCCTCTTGTCTGTTAGCAAGGGATTCTGATTCATATAAGCACAAGCAGATGTGCACCTTTTGCTGTCTTGTGGTGGTTTTCACCCAACCCTGGGAGTCAGAGGCTAGACAGACTTTTGAGAACGAAAATCAAAAGGAGGAGGCCATACCACAGTTTCTTAGCTGATCAGCTGAACAGCAAGCTGCCTTACCTTGAAATGCAGCTTACTGCACTGAAGCCATTCATTCCTGGAGTAATTGTCTTAACGTAAGTGACATCAGGCAGGGAAGGCAAAGCTGACATCTATAAAAAGCAAATACTGTGGTGAATGCTCCCTCAGCAGTGTTACTGGGTGAGACAACAAGGGCTATTCAAACACAGTGGAAAACGTAATGGGATAAAATCATTCATGTATCACTTATCCTCTTTAAGCTGACATGGAAGAACAATCCATATTTCTTCTCCGACCCCACCTTGAGCTGGCAAATGGAAGGAAGAAAGCATCTTCTTTTAAGCAGTGTAATCTGATAAGGACTGCAGTAATGCAATAAACATGAGGCCACACAGCGAGCTTTTTAGAGCCTGCTTTTCAGAGCAGAACTGCACTTGAAGGCAAACCTCATGGAGCTCCACAGACCTGACAATGCAGCTATTTGGATGCAATGTGTGATGTTGTCTGGAACCTGCAGCGTGCCTGACTGGTGCAGTATGTGTCACGTTTGAAGGAATTACATTGCACTGCTAACTGACTCTTCATTTCTCTCAGATGAGTGGTCAAATAAAGTAAAATCCAGCTTTATATAGGATTACTATCAAAACTACTGTCACAAGCTATTCTATACAGCAAGTGAGTTGGATTGAAGTGAATACAACTCAGGCCCATGATTAAAGCTTTTAGAGCTCAAAACTTCATTTAACCATGTTTCCTAGGAAGCCCTTGCTTTCACATCAATAATAAACTTATACTGAGGCCCTCAAGGAGCAGCAATTAGGCTTTAAATCACAGACAACGATTTCTTTTTCTTTGTTGTACATATTGTACACTGAGAAGTCTTCAACTTGCCATGCACGTTGTTCCTTCACATTTCAACACTCACTACTCCAGTGGCTCTCTTCTACTCCCTGCCTAGTCTTGCTTTTTGTTTCCCACAGCCACCTTGCATCCTATTTTGTAAGGCACTGTGGCTTAGACCTGTCACTTCATGCCATGCACGATAACATTTTTCTTCTTTCCCACAACACTGTCGACATGCCAGTGTTTTCTGCTTGCCTGTATGAATTTGGAAAGACTGCCTGTGACAGGCACTGCCACGTGCATTCAGGCACACAGACCCTCAGAACATTTGTCCCTGCTCTCTTACCCTATTTTTAAATTATGTGCAAGACAGCAGATCCTCAAAGTTATGAATCCTCTGATGTCCACTGAAATGGGTGGTATTTAAGCTGCTAAACCCCAATAAGCATCAGAAACACTGCCCTTTTGCACTCAGAACAAGAGGACACAGTCTCAAGCTTTGCCAGGGGAGGTTTAGGCTGGATGTTAGGAAGAAGTTCATCATAGAAAGAGAGATTGGCCATTGGGATGTGCTGCCCGGGGAGGTGGTGGAGTCACCATCCCTGGAGGTGTTCAAGAGGGGATTGTACGTGGCACTTGGTGCTGTGGTTTAGTTAGTCATGAGGTGTTGGGTGACAGGTTGGACTTGATGATCTTTGAGGTCTTTTCCAACGTTATTGATTCTATGATTCTATGATTCTTAAAATGTCTTGTATACTTAGTCATGATGTGGGCTACCAGACTCCATCCAAGACTCTCACCTATTATGAATCAATGTCCTGCTCATTTGCACAATTGAAAACCAGTGCCAATGAATCAGCAGCTTGTTTCTCTTAAATTCTCAGTTAAAATGAGGAGTCTACACAGAATCTTGCCTGCACCTTTCATAAAGCTTTGAAATACTGAACCACAAATCCTCCTAAATTCAACACTTCCCTTGTCTCTTCTTTTCCCTTTGGGTAGAGCAGGAACATAAGACAGCATAGTTCTGCTGAAGGAAGAGTTTGTGGCTAGCTGCTGGATATGCCTCCAAAAGCAGAAAATTAAAGGGTCTGGAGCCTGAAGCACAGAAAATTAGTTTCACTTTTGAACATGGTCCAGCTTTGTTTTATCAACATTGTCTGCTAAGCTCATACTTGAAACAGTACAGGTATCATCAAAGTAGTTCAAACCACTTGTTTAATCCCAAGGCACTGACACAAGCAAAGCTGAGGATGCATCTCGGAGATACCAGCCTGTGAGCCTGAGTTTGCTCTCAGGATTGGCTTTTCCCACTGTTCACATTGTGAGACTTCAGATGGCACTTGTGTGGAAGCTTTGTGTATACCAGGTGAATTTACCATGCCATAGAGGGAACACATAGAGGCTGCTTGTAGGGCTGAGGTTGTTGTCAATCCTCCTTCAGGCTGCTCCTCCACAGCAGTGTAGACCTCATCAATTTCCACATCCACAGGAGGAGAGGATGTGGTGCCATTTGCAGCTGCTCAGAGGACAGTACACTGAATGCCTCCAAGTGGGGGGAACCATGGGCCAATTTGGGCTGAGAAATATGGATTATCATGGGAAACCTCATAGGCCACATGAATGTAACCTCACCTCCTAACCCTGAAAACACTGGGAATGACACAGAGCCAGTGGGATCAGCAGGGTGCAAAATATGATGGAGGCTTCTTTTTGTTCATGTTAGTTCCTTTTGAACCAGCACATTCTGGAGCCAGAAAGCTGGCAGACAGGTATCATGCAAATTCCTCATGCCTCTCTCCACTCAGACTCATTATCAGACATGCCAGACCTTGTAATTTCTGAGTTACACTTCTCTCTTTGTGGCTTGGTCAATCAGTTCTCAGCTACCTCATTCCCTGTTTTATTCAAACCTGGTGGCATGTGCACAGCAGTGACAGTACTCCTAATCATACTCTGCTCTCAGCTATTTTTAATCCTGAGCAGAGATTGCCACAAACTATTGCTGCTTTCCTCTACTTCCTTTCCTCTGCAAAAACAGGTTATGCTGCAACAGAAAAATGTTCCACCTCAATTTGAGGATCAACATCTTGTCATAAAGGGAGTAACAAGGCATCTCCCAAGGCCCCAGTTCAGCAGTCTGTCTCTGATCAGCAAAGCATTTAAGCATATGTTTACCAGTAGGCTGATTATATCCCTTGGACTTTACAGAGCCATGCTTTTTTGCCTCTGGTTTATGGACCCCTAGAGGCTCATGAACTATGTCTAAGGGGGTCTGAAAGGTACTTAAGAAAAGCAAACTTCTCACCAAGAAGCTTGTTTGCTATGGAGAAGGTCCAGACTCCTGTTCAGAGAATGAAGAGACCAAAAACCACTGCCTGAGAGCAAAACATGTCTGTGAGTGAGCTAGGCAATGAGTTTTAACTAGCTGGGATGCAATCTCACCCAAAGGGCAGAGATCCCAACATCTCCAGGAATGTCTTTATGTTATCTTGCAAAGCAATGATAACTTGTTCTGGAGCAAATCTGACAAAATGTAATTAGCACCAGACCCAACACAGGGCAGCTGCGGTGAGCAAAGGGCTGACCCTGAGCTAAGACACTACGCTGAGGGATGAGCATTAGTAGCTGCCTCCAGTCTGGGGCTTGTAAAGGCTGGTTGGGAGCAAAAGCAGAACATCATAATGTCTGCCTGCAGACTGAAATCTGTGAAAAGCTTGCTGTTTCTTATATTCTTTGCCATCTATGACCTCCTCATTTTTGCCAGGACAAAGCTGTATTAGATCCTTTTCTCACAATGCTAACCATGGAAAAGCCTTCTTTTGCTCTTGCTTCCTTCTCCCACACAACCCCAGCAAATTAAAGAAGCCTGCAAGTGGTGAGCTAACCTGGACTCATCCAGTCTTACTAAGTAAATGTCCCATGCCTGCCCTTTATTGATCCATCTACAAATGTGCATATGAAAGCAGGTAATTCGTGCTGAGATTTACTAAAAATATGCCTAACTCACCTTGCCTTTTAACTGGCCATTCAAATTGCTTTCAGAAATCTATTATGTGCATTATCATTATTATTTCCAGTGCAAAGGAGATTTTTTTCCCTCCAGTCAGTCAACTTACAGTCTACTTTTATAGAATAAATTGCTATAAATTGAGTTAGCAGCAGTATAAACAGAGGTAATAGATCCCTGTCTCTGTAGTGGCAGCTGACAGCATTATGGAAATGTAGAATGTCTATTTCTGAGTTTATTCTGATGCTGATGAGTTTGCACTGATGTTCGTCTCTCTCATTTCTCATTTTATCACCTCTAATGCAGTGATTTTCCCTCTGCAAGCTTCTCCTTCCTGAGGTTTGATTTAGTCAAGTAAATCCTAAAGGCTATTTGAAAAATGAGCTATAGGAAAAATACTTAGAATTGGCATCGTGGGTAACAGCCTTTTGTTTGAACAACAAACTTTGGTTCCAAAATAATGAAGGTTGCTGCTATTGAATGCATTCAGTCCAATAAAAATGTAATCCATTTCCCCCTTGAAATACGCTCACAATAAAAGAGAGCATGTATTTTTGCTTGAAGTCCATTTCAAGTTTCCAATCCCTGCTGGAGGACAGCATGAAGAAAGTTAAGTAGGAGGAAGAATGAGGAAGTGTGTGAGTTTCTGGGTGCACAAATAGATGAAGTGGTCTCCTCCTCTTTTCCTCTTACTACCTTTCCACAACTCTGGCCAGTAAAGGCAGCTTTCAAAACAGGTGGAATAACACCAATTTGGAAGATTCTTTCCACCACCAAATAATAGGGACACTTGTGGGAATAAGAACTAAGCCCTCATCAAAGGTTCCAGGTGCAACAACCATTTCACAGGTTACATAGGAGGTGACCTTATAAGAGTCTCTATCCAGGAACATGTTTGATAACCCTGAGTTTAGAAGCCTCTGTCTTCCCTTTGCTGAGCACTGGAGCATGTTTTTATTTTGTGAGAGTTTGGTAAAGGTGGCTTTGAAATCTATGACAAGAGCCGTGTCCTTTCCAGCAGGTTTGAACACAATTGCCTTGATCCATTTCCAGACTTAAAACTCCATTGAAAGAAGCTCTCCTAAGAGGAAAAAAAGTGTGGGGTGTTGTTTGAGTTTGGGGTTGTTTTTTTTGTGTGTGTGTGTATTTTTTTGGTATTTTCTGTCAAAAGAAGCCAAGTCAGAAAAATCATAATAACCTTTCCCCCTTCCCTAGAGCTTGGATTGTTATTGAAGCAGGAAGGGAAGGAGCTATAGGACCCACAGGGAGCAGATCCTGACTAACAAAGGCAACTTGCTCCTAGTTTTGGCACTGACATCTGAATGGTTCCTAAAAACTGCTCAAGTTTGGTGGGGTTTCTTGGGAAAGCAGGCAAAACAACAGTGACCCTGTCAGCCAGGCTGCTTTACTGTCTGTGAGCCCATCTGTCGGGCTGCTATGGAATCTCAGTGTATAATGGTTGTAGCTGGGAAACAGCCTGGGTATTCCTTTTTATGGGAAATTCCAGAATGAGGAAACTTGAGGATTGTTCCAGACCAAATATTACTCTGAATTTTGTAATCTGTATTTTGCTTTTAGCATTTTATTGAGGAAAATCAACTAGAGGAGTTGAACAATGACAAGTAGTGCCATTAAGACTTAGCCTTTTTCATCCATGAACGATGGAGCCAACCTCTGACGGTTCCAGAGGGAGTCTGCACTTACCCAAAGCTAAATTATTTACCTTGCATTACCTTGGCAGTACATGACATACCATAAGAATGCAGCCATTAGCATGTGTATACACCAAGCAATTGGGGCAATTCTACAGAAAACCAAGGAATCTGGGAGGAAAAAAAAATAGAAAATCGTCTCATAAAACCCAGCCTTCGTGAAGGCACCAAATGGAGAACATAAATCTCTTGCTGAGGAAGAGGCAAGTACTCGCTCAGTAGGTATCGCTGCCTTTGCATACCCGCGAAGTTGGGAACTGCGGCTAGAAGGAGCATCCCTGAATACGCAGCTGCTACCGGTTCAGGGCAAGAGGACCAGAAATGACTCTGCTGCCATCTGGTGATTTTTGCAGCCATTTGAGCTCAGGGAAAGATGCTGTAAATCTTGGCAGGTAGCACTAGCTTAACAGCACAGGATAATACACACATAAAGCGTAAACTTAGCTGTGGTAAAGAGAGGAATATGGTGAAAATTTTAGTACTGGATGTCTTCAGAACATAATGAACATAATATTGTATATATCCATGTTCAGCCCAAAAGATATCACTGAGACATTACTGCTGGCAGTGACTGGAGCAGGAACACTTGAGAAATGTTGCACTGACATTTATGTGATCATTTGTCTCCCAGGTGATTTCTTGACAAGTTCTCAGAATCCAGATTTGTCTTCTATTCTGGAATACAGCAGGGCTCTGCTTTCCAGAGTGGCAGTGTTTAGATAAAAATGCATTTGCAACTACAGGAATTATCCTGGAGTTAACTCAGAAATTTCAAACCTTGTTTAGAGCTGTGCTCCTGCACTGCAAAAAACATGAAAGCAGGGATTTCCACTGCATCCTTTTGTTATGTGAAAGAAAACTTCCTTTCACCAGTCGTCCTCTGCAATAAGCTCTCCTTTCTTCATTTCATTAAAAAAAAAGTGATTAGTAGTCACATCTTCTCCTGCACAGTACCTTATATGGTATACATTTCCCATGCCTTCTGGTCTTCATCTCTTCACTAATGGTTCAATATTTCTTTACATGGGAGTTTCTCTGTTCCTAGACTCACCCTGGTTGTCTGACTCAACCATCCTCTCCTCCCCTGCTAGAGGCAATCTAAACAGAGCACCTCTCCTATGGGGACAGACTGAAAGAGTTGGGGCTGTTTAGTCTGGAGAAGAGAAGGCTCTGAGGTGACCTTATTGTGGCCTTCCAGTATCTGAAGGGGGCCTCCAAGAAGGCTGGGGAGGAACTTCTTAGGATATCAGGTAGTGATAGGACTAGGGGGAATGGAATGAAGCTGGAGGTGGGGAGATTCAGGCTGGACATGAGGAGGAAGTTCTTCCCCATGAAAGTGGTGAAGCCCTGGAATGGGTTGTCCAGGGAGGTGGCTGAGGCCCCATCCCTGGAGGTGTTTAAGACCAGGCTGGATGAGGCTCTGGCCAGCCTGATCTAGTGTGGGGTGTCCCTGCCCATGGCAGGGGGGGGGTGGAACTAGATGATCCTTGTGGTCCCTTCCAACCCTGCCTGATACTATGATACTACGCATAGGATCCATTTGTATAATAGCACTGCAATATCCCACATCCCACACTTGGTGCATTTTGCTTCTGCTTAACCACTTATTTCACCCATCCACAGAAACTATTCATTTGCTGAATGTGCTGAAAACATGCAAATGCACTTAAGAGAAAAGGAAGAATGTCTGTTGCTTTTCCCCTTGTTTGATCTTAGATGCTGTTTTCATCCTCCCACCTATCAGGGTTTATAATTTACCAGTGCTATTTCCAGGACAAATGTATCTAACGAGTCCTAAATTTCAGCTGGGTAATAGGATTGCTAAATCCAAATATAGAAAGATCCAAATAAATATAAAGAGGCTTTTGCCCAGCCTCACTCATTTTAATAAAGCACTGCTGTGGGGGTGTGTTGAGTTGTGCTAATTTGCAAATTTCTTGGTAATAATCATCTTTTCTTCAGGTTCCCTCAACTGGAAACTAATGCATTTCAAGGAGGAAAATGTGAAGAAAACAGCAACAACTGAAATAGACTCAGTGGGGGAGGTTTTCAGATTTGCTTTTTATTTGGTCATTTATTTCTTCAGAAAAAGTAAGCAGCTCAACTAAATAAAAAAGAAAACTCCTTGCTTATGAAATCTAGCAGACAATACAATGGTCTCTCAAGTGATGTGGTAAAAGCTTCCATTACCTGAGACATTTAACCGTGAATTGAATTTAAGACCATAAAGCATCCCATTCTTCCAGTGCTTCAAGTACAGCACAAATACTCAATAACCTTACCAGGCTGGTACTGTTAAAAAAGAGAAATGAGTTATGACTGAGATATACACTGATACAATCTCTCTACTTCTCTCTACATAAGTACACTAAGTGTTGTATCCCTCATAAAAATGAACAACAGGGTTGTTTTTTTCCTTCTTTGTGACTCCCCCAGTCTGAAACCTTAACTGCAAACCATCCATTCCTCCCCGGGTGTCTCACCAAAATAAATGTAGGGCACACAGACCTGTGTGTCTTATTCGTGACCAGCACTTCCTGGAAGAACAATCTATCCTTCTCTATACAGTGTACAACTGACCAATACACAGCCTGGGTACATGGTGAGGATTTGAGGATCACTGGGAGGCTGGTCAAAACTGCTTCTCAGATTGTCACAGCTTCAGCATCCCTAGATACTACTGAAAACCCCCACATTCCATCTGGATATTATATAGAAAGAGGAGAAGAAAATTCAGATACTGTTGCATGGTTGCAGTGAGCTATGAGCTGATGCAGCTTCCATTCTGATTCATCTCAGAGTACCTCAACTTCTTCTGTAGGTTTCTCATGTGGATGGCACCAAAAATACTCTCACTGCAAGTTTTCACTTATGCTTCAGAGCAATACTGTCTTCACACAAAAAATTTAAGCTCAGCTTTATGATTCCTTTGTCTTCTTGGTGCAAAGTATAGATAAATTATATTTTAGAGGGGCTTTTCATTCCTACATCTTTCCCAGCATTAGATCAGTTGAGGTCCATACTACAGGCTTCCCAGTTAGACAGCTCTCTTGTACCCTCTATATTTATTTCAGTTTGTGGCACAGTGAGAGGTGAGGCTTTTTTAAGCAAGTTTGTTAACAAACAGTAGATCAACCTCACAAAAAAAAGTCATTGTATCCCTGATAGGCTATACTTACGCCAAGGTCAAGGACTAGTTACTTTTACACATCTAGGGAAAGGGGTGTAGATGACTCCATGTAGTATATTTTCTTCTGAATGATGATTCCCAAAAAAACTCAGCACTCCAAGGTCTTTCCACCATGATATGTGTCCCTACACACCTAAGCCAAAAAAAACAGGATAAATATCCTCTCTCTAATCAATAGTCTAACCATCTCCCATGTTCCTAGCTCTGCAATTTCATCCTGTATCCTATTTGCAAATGCTATAATATAGAATTATTTTTTATTTAAGACAGTTAAAACTGGTACTCACCTAAATATAAATCCTGTATCATCTCAGACAGATGTGATGCATGTTCAACATCCACTGGCACCTTGACTATCAGGAGAAAAATGGGTGTAGGGAGGAAAAGAGAGAAAGATGGTGCAGCCCTGCAGTATCTAGGGCATGTTGGAGAAAGAAAGCAAGATGAAGGTCAGCTCCAGGCTTTACATGATTGGCACCCCAAAGTCTCCAGCATGATGGTGGTGGCCCACCCAGCATGGCAGTATTGCAGAGTGCTACTGACCTGAAACAACAGTCCTCCTCCACATTACATGTGCTGCAATCACAGAGTAAAACTAGAGCTGAGCAGGCTCTGTCCTGGTCCCCAAAAGGCTGTGATCAATCTGTATATGTTCCTTGTTTTCCATATCCTCCTATGACTCACAGGGGAAATTATAATGCAGACTGACTCTTTCTGGTTTTAAGAAAATGGTCAACTCTTCTATCCTCACAAAAAAAAAATAAATAAAATTCCTCTAGAGAGAGGGAAGTATTAGAGTCACTGTGTAAGACCTTGGTGAGTCCTCTGTGCAAACTGAGCAATTACCAGTCACCCAGCTTCAGGGAAGAATTCAATATGAGCAAGCGCAGAGCAAGGCTGCCAGCATGGGGAAGAGGAAGGAGGAGGCCACCAGCTAGAAGGGAACTAGAGAGAGCAATCCTCGTTTAGCCTAGCCAAATGAGAACTGAGAGTAGGTATGACAGTTCTCTATAAATACATCAGAGCAAAAACAGCAACAAGGCACAATAATTATATTAGTTAAAAGAAAATGTTGGCACGGGAACATGGGGATGCAAGCTAACCATGAATACATTTAGGCTAGTAATCAGGCAACAGTCTCTAACTACCAGAGGAGAGACATTCTAGAACAGTCCCACAGTGAGTGTGGTAGAGGACTGAGACCTGATTGCTTTGAAGTTAAAGACTGATCAGTTTACAACAAAGAGTGAATATCAGTGGGCCTGCAAGAGCAGGGAACAGGTCTCAATGACCCAGATCATTTAGTCTAGCAGCATGACCCTGAAAGCACTGTAAATTATTTGCTGTGTAAGTCACTGCAACATACAAAATGTCCTACAACACCATCAGATTCTCCCAGTACATACCACCCTGCAATGCACATGAGTGTACAAGGTACCTTTTGTAATTCCTCACCTGGTGCCAACAGCAGTGCACCTTCTTATTGTCTTTACCATGCCTCCAAAATTTAGGAGATGGAAGCCCTTCCCACATGTTGCCCATATTTTTGCAGCAGGTCCATAGATCAAGAAACACAATAGCCATGAGTATGGCATGAGCCCAGCTGGCATCCCGAAGCTTTTGCAGGCAGTACTGTTGCCAGCCTCTGCAAACTCCACTGCCATTTTGCACCTGTTCAGGGAACAGCGAAGTCTTCTTCTCTTGCCAGAAGTTCTGATTTCCAGCTACAACGTCTGTATCCAGAAGCAGAAACAATATGCAGGGTTGGCCCACAGAAACAACCATGAACCATCTACATGACTGGAATATAATCATTACGGCTACCCCGTGCAGGACAGATGCTGAAGCAGTGGTTCTGTCATAAACAGGGAACTGCAGACATGAAGCAGCCCAGAGTTAGAGGATTTTTTTTCATACAGTTGAAGGGCCATGGCACTGTTTAAAAAGAGAGGACCAGGTCAGTCTGGCCAGTGCAGAAGAAGGCTGTAATAGACAGAGTCAAGGTGTGAGAAGAGGAAATGAAATAAATTACCAAACCCAAGGCAAAAAGGAAAATGCAAACCACAAATATAGATAGGACTGAATGCTTGATGTTTCATGGGAGCAGGGGTGTGAGGAACTATGGCCAGCAGAAGTCAGCAAGGTCCTTGGGGAGTATGCATGGAGGGAAGAGTTGAACTCTGAAAGCATAAGCTTTGTGTAGCTCTGTAAAACACAGATTTAACCAATTCTGCTTCCCTGGCAGGTGGTGAGGGGGAGGATATCAAAGGCAGTGAAAAGAGGCAAATGCTGACATTCTGCATTTAGACTTTATGCATATTGCCTCAGTGCTCTGCCTTTGTCTAACCACAACCAGGAGCACACTTTCCTTCTCTGGACCCCACTAATCCTGCTGTAACACATGGTACTCTATCCTCACCAGATGGGTGAGGACATGTTACAAATCAAGGGGTGCAGGCAGGTAATGAGTAAAAATATAAATGATTTTATTAATTTAGAAACCTGGCAACCCACGTAACATCACACATTTAGAAAACATTGTTTACAGGTTGGTTGCTCGGTTGCACAATAGCTCCCAGAGCACAGGAACAGACAGGTACAAATGGTTAAAGGTCAGGATTTGCAAAATGATAGAACCCCAGAGCAGGATATTGCCCCTACTAGCAAGAGAAGGTATACCCCAGAGACTTAGGCAGGTTCCAAATATACTCCCAACACTAGTTCCAGTTGTGAGTCGTCCTCTTAGTGTCTCTGTTTCTTGAGGAATCCTTCTGGACTGTGATGTGTGGTCCACACGTGCCAGGAAGAGAATCACAGGAAAAGCCTCTCTAGCAAACCCATTTTATATCAGCTCATGGCCCAAACATCCTGTGTCCCAAATGCCACAGATCGTATTCCACATGCCAAAAAAGGGCAAGAAGCTGATCAGCATCAGGTTCTGTATTGTCCAAACTTGTGCCAGGGGGGGTCTGCCCCTGACGTGATCTGGGGGAAGGGGCCCAGGTGTCAGCTGGTGGGGGAGGTGCCTTCCTCCTTACCCTTCTTCCCACATTTTCTGATATTCACCCCCATCCCGAGTCAATGGGGAGGGGAGGAGGTGGTTTGGGTGCATTGCCACAGGACAGTCCTCTCATCTCACATCAGACCCTTAATGGGAAGGTCATGAGTTCAAGCCTGCAGTGGGCAGTAGTGTCCTCCCTACTCTAGTCAAGAGGTCTGTGGTGACAGGTTGGACTCGATGATCTTTGAGGTCTCTTCCAACCTTAGGAATACTGAATACCTCTCTCAGCATGTACATGTAGAGGGTGCAGAGTAAGCAGCAGGGGAAGAAGGTGTGTCCCCACCTTGACAGATGCTGTGGTTCTGGGGAACACCGAGGCTGTTTCATTGACATTACAAATGAATGCACATCCCTTTGTGGCTTCATTAATTACTGTATTCCCAGGTGAAGATGCAAGAAAATTCATGCATCCTGGGGAAAAAAAAATAAAAACTAAGACAAATGGGAAGTAATTTAAGTAAATTCCCAACACTGAAACAATGCACACAACAAATCTTCCGAAGTTTTGCTTCTCTACAGAAGCAAGTCCATATATTCCAATAGGACAGAAATAAGACTAAGGAAATTATATGGCTGAGGTAATTGGCATGCAATGTCCATTCCACCTAAAGTCCCCTGCAACATTGTGGTCACCTCCTCTGTATTCATTGCCATAAGCCCTTTAAAATATAATTATCTTACATAGAACACATCCAAATGTAACAAAATGTGCTTCCTTTTTAACAACAGACAAGTGTTGTAGTATGCACATGGAAGAGTAGAACCATAGAATGGCCTAGGTTGGACGGGACCCCAGAGATTGTAGTACTGTCTGTGCAAAACACAGCAGGCTTTTCTTGGATAGGTGGGGATCAGGATAGGTGCCCTTTCCAATTAATGCCAAATATGGTGAAATGGGGCAGGAGTGAAAAGAGATTGATTAGTTGGAAATTATGACAGAGAGAATTGGTAATTGTTCATAGAGCTCCAAGTGCTGTGCTTAATTCTGTAGTTAAGCTTGGTTGTAGGCTCATGCTCATGTTACTATTCATTCCTCTCATGCTCATTGCACTTGAGACTCCACTGCACTAAGTACTAAAAAACAATGGAACAAAAAGAGAGCCATTAAATCTAGAAGCTTGCAGAGGAAAATGGTAGACAAGAATGGATGGTGAATATAATGTGGGGAAAACAAGACCATACTAGGTGGCTTCATGGGTGGTAAACCCTTACTTAGCACATAACTACTTTTGCATTAAGCCTAAGTATACACATGTCCTAAAATGTTCTGTGCTGGCAAGAGCATTTCATACAATATGCATCTCACTGCCAAGAAGACACCTGAGGGAACATACCATGCACTTTTTTTGCAGTTTCTCTCCCTGCCATGTAGGCAAAAGAGTGCAAAGTGCTCTGAACAAAAGGAATAAGCAATATTCTCACAACAGTCTGAGACTGACAGAAACTGCACTTCAGGTCTTAAAAACAATGGGGGCTGTTTGATTTTCTGATTCCCTCACTACAACCTCTTATATTCAAAAGTACAAAGAAACAATTCTGTCAGGTAATAAGGATTTGAAAGGGTTGTACCTCTCTTTAATTTGCTGTCAGCATGCTGACATTTTCCCCACCTGACCTGTATAATCTAGGTGTACACTCTAAAGGAATCCCTGGATTTTCTAGAAAAGGGAAAGGCTAAGCTGTTCAAAAGCACCTAATAAATGTCTGTGTTTTGCGCTGGCTGGTTGCCTTTATTAATTCTGAAGAATGAGAATGACTGAAGTTAGTTTTCCCAAGCATTTCTGCACTGACGAAAAGTGCTGTAGGAGGGACTACATGTTGTTGTTACTCTTACAATTACTATTACCATAATTATGATTGTTCTGTGGGAGAACGGGAGCATGGATAGATCTCACCAGGGGAGGTCTGAGTGATTGGTGCTTCTGTGGCTTTATGTGCAAGTATTCTGCTGGATGCTGATTTTTGCAAATTCACCTGCAAATTCGCTCCCTCTCCTCCACAAATAATCGCTGTCACAATCTAATACCTATCAACCACTGAAAACATTAAACTGCAGGGGAGCTAGAATTCTTTTCCCCTTCTGCCTCCACCTAATCTGTACGCCAAGTGCTCCAAAAGCTAACTGATGTTTCCACACACTCTGTAAGATGAGTAAGAATGCTGAGGACTGGAAAATCCTGGTGACAGAAGCCATGTTTTCCCTGTACTGTGCGTTGCTGGATGCCTTATGGGTCCATCACTGAGACCTCCAGAAACATGATCAATAATTGGACATAAAGAGCAGGTCTTGGGGGGTTCAACTCTGGCCTCCTGTTCAGCCTAAGAGCAGGTGGGTTTTCACTCTGATGGTGTTAATGCTGCACTTGCAGACATTGATCTGTACATAGAGGCTGCACACCTCGTTTTGGATCAAACTATACATTGACACAGCACACATAGGCTTCTGTCCTACAACAAATAATTGTTATGTATTTGTTAGAACAGAAGCATCAGCAGAAACAGAGGCACATCTGTGAGCACTGGGGAACCAGGCTGTCTGTGATGGGTCAGGTTCAACCTCAGGCACGGCTGGGAAACGTAGTCTACAGACAGCATGTAATTGTGAGCAGCCTCTGACAAAGAGTCATGTGAGTATCTGCCAACATCTAAATAAGAACCTCCTGTATGAGTGGAGATTGCAAGATTTAAGGTAACACTAAAATGGGGTTTGCTGAACAAGGACTTTCTATGTGCTCAGAGTTGAAGAAAGGCTAACCTGGTGGGGAAAAGACTTGTCTTGTCTGACTAAGATTCTTCTTGTGCTTTTTTAACCTGTCTTGAATCCCTTGCAGTAACAAATGAGCCCCTTAGAAGATTCTGGCGGTGATTTGCCTTTCTCTTGCCTGCCACCTTTGGACAGCCGATTGGAAACGGCGTGAGGATGGCATGAGGCAGTAGCCCTGTATGTGCTGTTCCGACGCGCTTACGTCCGCCCCTGCTGGTCCTTACCCTCCCGCCAGTGCAGTGCCTCCCCTCAGTGGCCCAGGCAATCACGAGCTTGCAGATGTGCCGGTTCATGTGCATACATAACCCATCTCACTAAAGTGCTGTCTCTGTAAGCGCTAAGTAACAGCATTTCACTCTTTCCCATTGAGCCACTGTGGCAGGCACAAGCAGACAACTAACCCACGCTTGCAAGCCCCGGCAGCTCTCAAGAGATGACGAGATAGGAGAACTGTGCCACAAAAGCACAGCATGGCGCACACACACAGAGTAGGTTGTGCTGAGGACAGGTGGGCACAGGCTCGTCGTCCACACCAGGCGGCCCTGGACAGAGCCAGTCCCACACCTCTGAGGGGTCATACAGCAGCCGGGGTGCTTGGGGGCGCGGCGGGTGACCCAAACCCCAGTGCGAGCAGCAGCGCTTCCCTCACTCTGACCCCAGCCCTGGGCCCGTCCGTTCGCACCAACGGGGCACCGAGCGGGCGAGAAGACCACAGGCCAGGGCCCGGGGTCAGCCCGCTGGACAGGCGAGGCACATGGTTATTTCGAATCCCACTCGCTGTAGGGCCTAGGCAGGGAAGGGCAAATGAGCGGCGGCTACCGACCCAAGCTGCAGCCGCCCTCTGCAGGGTGGCAGCATCCGCAGCTCCGCTCACACCTTGGGGATTGGAGCTCCCCGCCCCGACATCGATACGCTCGGCAATCCCACAGCCCGCCTTCTCATCCGCCGCACGGGTGCCACGTTGGACGTGCTCGGCGCTCGGCTAGCTGTCCCTAGCTCCGGCGCCGGGCGTGTGTCCCTTGTCTCCCTTTCCAAGATGGCGGCCGCGGGCGGTGGCGGCGCGGCGGGAAGCGGCAGTGCAGAGTGAGGTGACTGCACCGCCTCCTCACCCTGCGGCTGAGGCCCGGCACCTGCGGCCCGGCAGGCCTTGTCGTCCCTGAGCGGCCCTGCCGTCGGGGCACGCTCGGGCCTGCTGCAGGGACGGAGCCGCGGGCTGCAGTGAGGCCGGAGCCGGCTCGGGTGAGAGGGCGCGCAGACGGGAGCGGGACGACAGAGCCCGCTTCAGGTGGAGGCGGCGGGACAGGCGCAAGCGGCAGCTGGGCTTGCCCCTGAGGGTGTTGGCGCGCATGCGTGGAGCTGGACCGTGGGGTGCCCCGGGGGGCGCGGGACGGGCCCGGCTCCGTGTGGGCGGAAGGGCCGGCGGCGACGTTTGCCCTCTCGGCCGCACTCGGGATTCCTGGCGAAGCCCGCCTGCCGTGGCGGCTTCTACAGGTCGCAGGGAGTGCTGGCGGGAAATGGGGTGAGGGAGCCCGCTGCCGCCGCCCTCCGCTTCCACTCGCCGCGGTCTCTTGCCAGTTGGGTGCGCAGCCTCCCGTGGGGGACCGAAGTGCGGAGGTCACTGAAGTCCAGGGGGCTGCAGATGAGCAGTGGTTGGTGTTGATCCCGCAAGCGTGTGCATTAAGGAACAGAAGACGTGAAGAGAGCCTCTGCACTGAACGTGCAATTACTGCTGAAACCAAAGAATTTGAAGCAGGGAAACCTAACTGTGATTTACAGAGCAAGACTAGTTAAGGATATGTTTTGTATTTGCAGGGCTGGAATGCTATATTATAAGACCCTTTGAGCATTATGTACCAACCTTTATACCTGACAAGCAGATGATATTTAGAAAGAGTAAGTAGGTACACATCTAACTATAAACAAGTCCTAGTTTCTCCCTGCCACCTGTTCATAAATAACTGACTTAAGTTTTGTTGAACAGTATCTAGCTTAGACCCTTGTCCTCTTGAGAAAAATACTTCGGTGTCATGCATGTTCCCACTGAAGTTCCTATGACAAGTGAGGATCTGGCTCAAGGTTGTGAGTCCACAAAGGCAAGAGGGCAGTGCTCAGTGCTCTTTGCAATGTGCAGGGCTCTTGTGCATATACATATGCAGTGTTCCTGCGTGTGTACATAAGTTCTGCCCACAAATAGCTGTTCTTGCTACAGACACTGTGGTGTCGCCATACTGACTTGAAACATTTGTAGCAGATGGACTCCCGAACTGAAGAAATAATGTGTATTCATATGAGTTTAAACAGAAACATCTCATGCATACCTGCAAGCTTGATCTAGTTGGGACTTGATTGTTTTAAGTAACCACTGTAAAATGAATATACTATGTAGTAGCAGCCTCAGGTAGTTACTTAAAAAATTCAGCTGCATGCAGGGATGTACAAGCACAAGTTGCCTGCTGTCGAGGTTTTCAAATACAGCTTCAGTGTGGCAACTAGACCGAGCAAGCAGCATGGTCTTTGTGGTTGAATGCTTATGCATGCAGATACACTGTAACACACAAATTCAGTTAGGTGCAATTGGTTTAATTGCTTAAGAGCAGAAGATGGATTTTGTATTAAGCTGGTCGTTGACTGAAGACCTAAAGCCATTTACTCAGAGAGAACCAGAGTTCAGCTATTTCATAAGGGTGTTATCCTGCTCTCTGCCAGCAACTGTGCAACAGAATGATTCAGTTAGATGAGACCTGAAAACCTGGAGCTGACAGAGGGTGGGTTGCTGTGGAAGGCCTAGGGAAAAAGAGGGCTTTTTTCCATCCCCTCTCCCAGGCTGGCATTCAGAATGGCTGCAGTGGTAGTGTTAGGAAGCAGATCAGAAGGACACACCTTCATTACAAAATGTACAATCCGTTAGTTAAAAACATTGGAAAGAATTCTTTTGTAGTACAGTGATTTCTGACTGGTTCCTCATTTCCATTCATCTGAGATTCAAGGGTTTGAAACCTCTCTTAAATATCCAACTCTTTGCTGAGCGGCTCCTGACAGAAAATGGCTTTGACACAAGTTCCAGTGCAGTTTTGTGTGCTATCAAAATCAAACTTGGCTGTCTTCTCACCATCTTTCTAATTATGTAAACAAATGACTTCTAGTGATTTTACAAGGAAGAGATGGCCTTTTGTACCTTTAAAACAATAGGACAACCACCCACCCACAATTGAGTTTAAAAAATATATTGTCAAGCCTGAAGAGTGAGCCTGAACCAATCAGAAGGTAGACTTCTTTCCTTTCCCACTGTGTTCCAGAGAATCTTCCCTTGGTTCAGAGGAAGTTTCCCATTTTACATAGTGATTCTTTTTTGTGGGAGGGTTATTTTCATTCTCTGTTTCTTAGACCTTTTCCTGTAGATGGGAACGGGGGAAGGAGCCCAGACGTGGCAACACATTCTCAGGCTCCTGCAGGACGACCATGGCTTATGATGACTCCAAGAAGAAAGAAGGTACGACTGCTTCGTAATCTCAGAGGAAGTTGCCACCAAAAAAGCCCTCCAAAATGGTACTCTGCAGCCCTTGCCAGGCCGTGCAGTCAGAATGGGAAAGGAAGCTAGTATGCCATGGAGCCTGTAAATTTAACCTGGCCAAGTTGCCAGAGGATCCCAAGCCCTTGAGTTCCAGGTGTAAAGTACTAGGATTTGAACTTCATAAAAATGGGTGTTATTTCCTAGACAAACACCCTGACTGGAAACTGCCACTGCAGCCTTTCTTCTCCCTGCCAGGTCAATGGAGCGGGAGACTAGGATAAGGATGTGTTCAGTTATGGTAACATTTCTAGGTCCAGTTGTCTTTAGAAAGAAACATACAAGGGTTGAAAATGAAATCTTGAGTGATTGTGTTAACTGCGTTAGAGTACTGAGCCACATCCCTGCCGTCATAGCACAGATTGTTATTTTTGGGCCTCTTGTGCTTGTTGAGTTTTGTGCATCACTCTGCTTTCATCTGCTGTTACCTTATTTTATGCACTGTCCACGTCTGTCATTCCTTAATGGGGTATTTAATTTCTTCCTTTTCCCATTTCACATAATTCTTAAAGAGTTCCTAGAGAGTGACCGAGGTGTTGATGACGTGGGGCTGGCAACTGGCAGGATACAGCGGGAGAAAAAACGCTCTTACAAGGAACTGCTGCAAGAGGAAGATGAGATAGCAACTCAGGTCAGGAAGCCCCAGAGAAAAGGTTGAAGATGTGAAGATATGTGTAAAGTTAGTTATGGAAGGGGATGGATGAGTTTCTTGTTCTTTCTCATGCAGGTATGCAAGTAGAAGACAGCAAGAGCAGCTATTGTGTCCAGTAACTTTCCTGTGGAAAAGGAGGGGGTTCATCCAAAATAGAACTGAAACCAGAAAATAGGATAGTAGGAAGCTGTCCTAGTCTTGGTGTAGAATCTTACAAGTCAAAATATAGCAAAAATAACTCTTCACACATACACTCAAAAAGTTTTTAGAATTTATGGTTGTATGAATAGCCAGCAAAGGATGGATATAATGTTAACTGATGCACTGTTGTCTTCCTGATTCTGCAGACAGCCTCAAATGATAGCTCTTGAGAGGTATGAACTCGCCCTATTCACCTCTTTGGGGCCTCAACTCTAAAATCACAAAGTGGCAACTTAAATTTCTTCAAAACTTTCTTCTCTGAGCTAAATTTTTTGCTGTTAGCTCAGAGATGACTATTGTAATTTTTTTTTATCTGGAAAAGAAGTTCTAGTTTAAAATTAAAAACTTCTGTGATGCAGATGGAATTCTGTAGAGGACCTTCAGTTTCAGACCATAAATTGATCAAGAGACAAATAATAATTGGGTGACATGACATGTTAAGGACAACTTTTTGACCCATCATTTTAATTGTCACCTCTCTGACCTCCTTTCACTTCTTTTATCTTTTTCAGCACATTAAATGTGAACTGCTCACCTTCATTTCAAGGCTTGACAGCCTATGCATGCTTAGTTATTTCTTAGCTTTATTAAGAGGTAGATGCCTGTCTATTATCACTCATCAGCTGATCTTCAATTGCTGGCTTTCCTGGCTATTCTTTCTAACGCTATAAAATGTGATTTGTCTTGTTCTTTCTTGTGCATTGCTCCTCTCACTTTTGGGAAGCTCCCTACAGAGATCTGTCTTTGAATTTCCATATAGCCCTATTCTGCTGCAATAATGCCTGCAGAAAGCTTGATGCTGGCTAGGTGGCTGATGTGCTGAAACCAATCCTGACTAATACCACTTCTCGTATTTTCTCACGTATCTGTACCGTGCTTTTTGTCTCTTATCTTAAATCTTCACTGTGGGCTCCTGGAGAGAGAGTCTGTTTGGCACCTAGAATAATGATCCTGGTTCATACCTAGGATTACTTGATGCTACAGTAGTACAAATAACTTGATATCTCCTATAAATTGTTACCTATGTCAGTAGTCCGTGTGCATCTCATGTGTGTCAGCAAGTTTTTTCTTCTTACTCTAGGACACTGAGCTTTGTCTGGGGTCAGAGCCTCACAAAAAGAAGAGAAAGCACTCCTCCGATGAGTTCTGCCACAGAGGTGAGCAGGGGAAGGGGCTAACTTTGAGGACAGGATGCTATTAAACCAGTGTCATCAGGCTTTGTGGTAAGCACTTTATGGGAGGAGAGCAATCAACCTTAGGACAAGTAACAGAAAACCTTGTTCTGATCAGCACCAGACAGCAGATTAGGGAATTATATTTTTAGAGTATAGTTTAACAAGTTGCTTTTGTTGTGAGTGAAGACCTTCCAACCCTTAATCATGGATAAGTTGTAGTTTTCTAACTCAGGCCTTCCCTTTTGGCATTTGCATTTCTTTTATTTTCTTTACCAGGTTGCAAATTGTAATTCCATTTGCTGATAGAATTACTTTCTCTGATTTTATAGAAATAGAAGGGGGGAGAGGGTGGGAGTGGGTTTGGGTTCAGTTTAAATACAGAAACATTATTCTTGCCATTAATAAGATGGCCAGAAAATGACAATTCATTCATAAAAGCTTAAGAGGTTTAAGATTTATTTTTTCCCAGTGAAATGAGAAAGCCAAGAGGAAATTTCATCAAAGTCTCTTTTCAGAATGAAAAGGCTTGTATTTCATCTCACCTTAGCTAAAAATGGCATGAGATCCTTGCACTCAAGTTGTAATTTCAGTCTCAGTAAGATACATTTTCATCAAAATATGTTATTTCACAATACAATACAGAGTTTGACAAAACATAATGATCTTTCCTACTCTTTCTTCCAGTCTTAAACTGACTTAGTTTGGGCAATGCAGCTCTTGAATGCAGCTGGCTACACGTGTCTGTGATCTGTTTAAGCCTGAATGGAAGCCTGTTTGCTGTAATCATAAGTAATGCAGGATTTCCACTTCACTGTCTTCAAGGGAATCATCTTGAATGTACCCTTCTCTTGATCTATTTCAGGTGTTTCGCCTTTGGATCTACCATCAAAGAAGAAGAAAAAAGCAGTTTCTAGCCCATCCTCAGCTGATACAACCATGGATTTACTCAAGGCTATCACCACACCTTTGGCCACAAGCTCAAAGTCTTCAAAGAAGACCTCTGAAAAATCGTCTTACTCCTCCTCTGGTCACTCTGAAAGCAAAAAGGAGCACCACAAGAAGAAGCTGAGTAGCAGCAGTGGAGAGCACTCAGTGGATGATAGCAGCTTCCACAAATCTAAGAAAATGAAACCTCTCTATGTGAACACAGAGACCCTTACTCTCCGGGAACCTGATGGCTTGAAGATGAAGCTCATCCTGTCACCAAAAGACAAAAGTAGTGCAGATGATGATTCTTTCTCCTACTCTTCAGCACCATCAGCTGCAAAGAAATCTTCAAAGAAATCAGCTCGAGATGAGCAAGGCCCTGTCCTGCTAGGTCATGAACTGCAGAGCTTCCTGAAGTCATCCCGGAAGAAGCACAAATCACCTTCAGACTCGCATCCACCTTCTGAGAGTTTTGGTGCTGACACTTCCCTTTTTTCAGAGGGCCATGGGAGCGAGTATGAGGTTTCGGGTATGGAGGCACCACCAGAGTCTGGGTCGTCTTCTGGTGGGGAGTTAGAGGCTGGAGAGCTAGTGATAGATGACTCCTACCGGGAAATCAAGAAGAAGAAGAAGTCAAAGAAAAGTAAGAAAAAAAAAGACAAGGAGAAACATAGAGAGAAGAAGCACTCTAAATCTAAAAGGAGTTCTGGACATGGTCCTGTGGCAGTAGCAGAAGTAACAGTGTCACCACCACCTCCATCCAGTACCCCCTATGTTCTTCCTCCAGCTCCTCCTGCTGTTTTTCATTCAGATGGTCAAGGTGAAAAGAGGAGGAAAAAGGAAGACAAGGAGAAGGACAAAGCTGAGAAATGGGAAAAGGAAAAGGAAAGAGAAAAGGAAAAAGAAAGAGAAAAAGAAAAGGAAAGAGAAAAGGAAAAAGAAAAGGAAAGAGAAAAAGAGAAGGAAAGAGAAAAAGAGAAGGAAAGAGAAAAGGAAAAGGAAAGAGAAAAGGAAAAAGAAAGAGAAAGAGAAAAAGAAAAGGAAAGAGAAAAGGAAAGAGAAAGAGAAAAAGTAAGGAAAAGATGGAGGGAAAATGGAAATGGGTGATGGGTAATGGTGAATTAGACCATTCATTACAAAGGCATGTTAAATTGAAACAGAGGGATAACTAATAGGATTGATGGCTTGAGTGAGTCATGTTTGGAAAAGTATGTCAGTCCTTGTGATTTCTGTTTGTAACAGAAGGAATATACATCATTCTGCTTTTGTGGCATAGGCAGTCTTTGGCCAAGAGAGGTTTGAAAAGGTTATACTTAAATTGCCTGATGCAGGTTATGTACCAAAAACAGGTGCATCATTTTCTATGGTAATTGTTTCTCAATATTTTCAGGCTTTTCAATTAACAATCTAGTCTATTGTCACAGTTCCTGTAAAAAGGGAGCAAGCTGTAGCCTGAAAAATTACAAGTATTTAGCCATTGACTCCTGTATTAAAACAAAACCTAATTCTTATAGACTACCACATTCACAATTTTCTCCTGTACTCACAAATTCAGTTTTGCCTGATTAATATATACAAATATGAGTAGAAGAAATGGTAACTAGCATATGAATGAGTTTACATGTGATAGAACTGTATCCATGTAAGGAGGGTAGAGAGGCTCTGCAGAGGGACCTCGACAGGCTGGACAGATGGGCAGAATCCAACGGCATGAGATTTAACACATCCAAGTGCCAGGTTCTGCACATCGGCCACAACAACCCCATGCAGTGCTACAGGCTAGGGTCAGAGTGGCTGGAGAGCAGCCAGGCAGAGAGGGACCTGGGGATGCTGGTTGATGGTAGGCTGAACATGAGCCTTTAGTGTGCCCAGGCAGCCAGGAGGGCCAATGGATCCTGGCCTACATCAAGAACAGTGTGGCCAGCAGGAGCAGGGAGGTCATTCTGCCCCTGTACACTGCACTGGCTAGGCCACACCTCGAGTACTGTGTCCAGTTCTGGGCCCCTCAGTTTAGGAAGGATGTTGACTTGCTGGAGCGTGTCCAGAGAAGGGCAACAAAGTTGGTGAGGGGTTTGGAACACAAGCTCTATGAGGAGAGGCTGAGGGAGCTGGGGCTGCTTAGCCTGGAGAGGAGGAGACTCAGGGGTGACCTTATTGCTGTCTACAACTACCTGAAGGGGGGTTGTAGACAGACAGAGGTTGGTCTCTTCTCCCAGGCAGCCAGCACCAGAACAAGAGGACACAGTCTCAGGCTGTGCCAGGGGAGGTTCAGGCTGGAGGTCAGGAGGAAGTTTTACACAGAGAAAGTGACTGCCCACTGGAATGGGCTGCCCTGGGGAGGTGGTGGAATCGCCATCACTGGAGGTGTTCAGGAGGAGACTTGGCAGGGTGCTTGGTTGCATGGGTTAGTTGATTAGGTGGTGTTGGATGATAGGTTGGACGCGATGATCTTGAAGGTCTCTTCCAACCTGGTCTATTCTATTCTATTCTATTCTATATAAATGGGGGAAAGCAGTTTATGTATGTTCAGATATACAAAAGATGCTTTATGTCAGGAAATGGGCAGTTGTAGCTCAAGTTTTTTCTGCCATTATTCTGTTGTGTTTTTCTGATCATAGCTCAGCAACTGCTTCTGCCACTGCTGTCAAGTGTCTTACTACTCACACTTTCTTTTCCTTCCAGTCTGAAGTGTTTTGTAAGGATGTAAGGAATGGACAAAAAATATTATGATAAGGACTAAATTGTTTTGGCAGAACTATATTAGGTACTGTGAATAGTATGAGAGGTACCTTTTTTATTATTTTAAGTTTTTAAAATGAGCTCTTTAAACAAAGCTGTATGTTGATTCTGGATTCAGAATAGCAGGTTGTTGTAACTTTGGAGTGAAATGCATTGATAGAGTTGTTGCAAGACTCATTCTGGCAGGTTCCTGTGCTTTCATAAATACTAAATTCAGCCAGAAATCTAAACCCATTGCTTCTTCAGGTTCCTGATGTAGGCAGCACATCTGTAAGTCTTCAACAAACACCATATTCTTAGTAAGTTTCAGTAGATGTCACAATTAAAAACCTTTGTTTCCTTTTCATCTTCTGCCTAGCCAAAGAAGAAAAACATGTCTGCCTATCAAGTGTTCTGCAAGGAATATCGTACAACTATTGTGTCTGAACACCCTGGAATAGGTGAGGCAATAATCTAGCCTTCTCTTGTTTTATACACCAGTCAGATTAATTAGCACAACACATCATTCATGTTTCAACTTACTAATTTTGACAGACTGCAAAGAATCTGCCAATTTTCTTTCAATAAGAGCTGGGAAAGGGGACAGGCATTATTTGTTTTCATTGTATTTTAACCAAGCTGTGAATCTGGATGGAGAAATTGCTAACTTGCTCTTACTTAGAGTTACCTCAATTGTGTCACTTCCACAGAATCACAGAAAGACAGGGCTTGGAAGGGAACCTTTGGAGACCATCTAGTCCAACCCCCCTGCTAATGTAGGTATGCCTAGTTTAGGTTGCATAGGAACATGTCCAAGCATGTGTCGAAAGTCTCCAGAGAAAGAGACTCCATGACCTTTCTGGGTAGCCTGTTTCCAGTGCTTCATCACTCAGAGCTTTTCCTCAAGTTAAAGTGAAACCTCTGGTATTGCAAGTTTGTACCCATTGCCCCTTGTCCCATCACTAGCCACCACTGAAAAGAGCCCAGCCCCATCCACCTGACCTCCACCCTTCAGGTATTTGTATATCTTTCCTATATATATATGTATGAGTTGCTATTCCTGATGCCAGCTCTAGAAAAAAACCCAAACAACCAGTAATGGGAATGCATACTGGCAGTTATTTTCAGGACAGTTCTAGTTGTGAAGTCAGTTACTTCCTAAATGTGTATTCATTGGCCAGTAAACTTCCTATGTTCTCACTATGATTCTATGATTTCATTTGTTTTAAGCATTTTTTGTCTTTCTTCCTGACAGACTTTGGAGAGCTAAGTAAAAAACTGGCAGAAGTGTGGAAGCAGCTACCTGAGAAGGATAAACTGGTGAGTGTGTGAGATGTTTTTGTAAATTATTTCTGTAAGCTAGGTGCTTAGGTCAGCACATGCCAGCAGCATTGCCACCATACTTTTAAAAATGCTGCCTGTGTCCTGAAAGTATGGAAGCCTTGCCCTTGCAATCATAACAGCATCCATGTTCTTATGATACTGCTTCACCAATTACATCATTCAGCCTCCAGGTCCTGGCATCAGGTAACAGATTTACCTAATGTTATTAATCTCTCTTTGCATACCATGGTAACCACAGATCTGGAAACAGAAAGCTCAGTATCTCCAACACAAGCAGAATAAAGCAGAGGCCACCACTGTGAAGAGGAAGGCCTCATCTTCTTCAGATGGTGCACCAAAAATAAAAGGTAGTTGTACTATTATTTACTCTGCTGGTCTTTCTTGGACAGGGAAGATTGGGCTTCCTGTGAAATAAGGAACAAAGATCCTTTCCTGCTTCACATGTCTGCCTGCTTTCTCACAAGTCTTGACATGTAACTGATCATACTGCTCAAAAACAATGTTTCTGTGAGAATGGTAATGATGTCAGCATCTTAAAAAAATACATTTCTGTGTGTTAATTTGTAGAAGGGTATTTGGTTTAGTAATCTAGGGGTTGAAATGTAAACCAAGAAGAGGCAGCAGGGAAGTTCTAGTGGGATTAGCTTGCTGCAAGAGGAAAAGGAGTCGTTTGATTTGGTATCTGTTTACCAAATATTCCAAACCAAGTCTCCCAAATTTCATTCAGCTGAGGTTGATGCTTTTCATACATAAAAGGAAAGTTTTTGACTCCAGAGACCACAGGGCCAGGTTCACAGAGCAATGTAAGCATCTTGTGCCTTTGAGATTTGAGTGTTGCTAAGTAGACTGGCTTGTAAATAGAAGAACGAAATAGGGAATATGACATTTTAATTTGTGTGTTTCCAGCTTCTCCAACAGGAGTGATTTCCCCCCATAAGAAATCTCCCACCAGTACCGTGGTGGTGTCTTCCTCACCAGCCAAAGTCCCTGAGACAGATCCTATTGATGTAGCTGCACACTTACAGTTGCTGGGTGAATCTCTGAGCCTCATTGGACACAGACTGCAGGAAACAGAAGTGAGTCCGTAACCAGCAATGTCACAGTGATCTTGTGCAACCTACATACAGGACTGGGGGGGTTGGATTGTTATTTTACTTTACTTGAAAGTTTAGTTTCTGTTGTTCCCTGTTTTTTTTCCTACACCAGTATGCTGTCTACTGAATTCTTACTTTTTTTTTGGAACCCGCAACTCTCTGTGAAGCACACGGCATAGTTTTGTTACTGTTTAAGTAATGAAAGTGGACTGAAGCTTGAGAGTGAAAATACTGCATCTGCATGAGAATCAATACAGCTGTGAAAGAATCTTAATTTTCACTACTCATCCCTACCTTTTTTTTTCCTTTGTTACTTCCAGGGCATGGTGGCTGTTTCAGGAAGTTTGTCAGTACTTCTAGATTCAATCATCTGTGCTTTGGGCCCACTGGCATGTCTGACCACACAACTACCTGAGTTGAATGGCTGCCCTAAGCACGTTTTGGTGAGTTCCCTGTGGTTATTTCCATTCTGCCACTGTTGATTTCAGTAGAGTCTAGCTTAGAGCTTTTCTGTGCATCAGTTTTATGATGTAGTTATAATTCCAGTGCAGTACACTTTTTATAGAGGAATATTTCTTCACATTCTTTTAGATGTAACTGCTGTACAATAAGCTTGCAAGTTTTTCTTCTCCCAGTGGCAACTGACCTAATAGTTGTAGCACTGTTTGCAGTGCATGCAGGTCCTGTTGTAGTGAGTGAATCAATCTATCTGAATCAAGTAAAAAGACCTGTACATACACTAGTATTTTTGAAAGTTCTAATTATCTGTAAAAATAAAAAGCACCTTCTAGCTGCACTGTAGCACACAATCTGTTTTTCTTTTAATAGCAGAAAAAACAGCTTGTGACCTCAGGATTCCTAATGTGATTGAGTAGGGCCTTTTACACGTGGCTGTAACTTTCTCCAAGGAAAGAAAAACAGTCTCTTATCTTAAGGAACTGCATAACTACAAGTTCTTTTCCACTTTACACTTAATATTGAGACCTGTGGACATAGTTTAAGGTGGCAGTGTAATCAGGAGCCGTATCTCTAACATGAGACACAAATAAAGCAGCTAAGTAGCCTAAACAAACATATAAATAAATAAATAGCCTACAAAAGAGATTAAAACAAATCCGGCAGAGAGAACAACAGAAATGGGATATGAATTCACATGTTATAATAGGACAGCCCAAACATTGATTCATTCTGAGAACACCCTATTAACAAGAAACTTGACAGCTTAGGCTGTGATCTCCCACAAACTGGCAGGTCTGCACAAAAGCTGAGTCAGTGGGGTGTTCCCATACTAATCCTTGGAAAAACATCTTACCCTTTTTTTCCTTCCTGCTTGCCAAGTGCATTGAGTGCAATGACAACACATGACTAATGGTGCTTATATTGGATGATCAACTTACTGTTATAAGGAGCAGTGGTGCTTTAGGTGGATTAAGGCACTTACCACTTCTGAAAAGTGGTATTTCGACTTTATGGTAACTAAGCTACTCTGATTTTTACCATCAGATACATAACGGTGGTGATGAAGGTATGGATCAAACTGGCAGTGGTTGTGTTGCATGCAGAATGCAATTTACCTTTGCAGTCAGTAGGTGGCATTGTTAAATTCTGGAGCCGTAACTGGTGCAGATCCAGCTCCCCTGTCTTCATCAATAAAACATGATATTCCTAAGGCCTCCTTCAGCCATTCAGCAACAGGCTTATGCTTACTGAAATGCTGAACTTGAAGAACATACAGATAATGTACTGCTGGGTCTTGTTTTCTGATGCGCACAAGAAGGACTCTTGCTCTCAAAATTACATTACATTTTGCAAGGAAAAGTGGAGAGTACTTATTTTTCCCATCTGACACTCTACTAGTGTGTGTATTTAAGGGTTTCTCTCTTGCGAGTGTAAAGTCAAGTAATTTTTTTATATGCTACAACTTTGACCCCTTTGCTCAAGTCCTTTATCACTAGTCTTTCCTGTGCTTGATGTGATATAATCAGTGTGGCTTGTTTCAAATTCAGAGATCAAGTATGGGGTTTGTAAGGAGGGGGTCATGTGAGGAAAGCCTCAAGCATTTCCATTGTTTCCAGGTGCTTAGAGATACTGAGGCTGCCTTTACGTTTAGTTAACTTACATTGGCAGTGATGTAAAAATAAGCCTAATGGCGGTGGCGAGGACTAGGCAGATGACTTGTAAACCAGGTGATACCCTTAATACCCTTGTCTGTGTCATTTTTTAAGGATTTTGAGCCACTATCTGGCAGTAAAAAAACACTGAATTTCTTTTCCCAGTCAAACACACTAGACAACATCGCCTACATCATGCCTGGACTTTGATGGGAAAGGATCCTGGGATGTACTTAACCTCTGCGTAACTGACTTCTGTACATATGCACTACACCGGCACTCCTGAAAGGCTCCGTGTGTAGGGTTTTAAAGTTTTATATCTTCATGGCATATACATAGGATTATAACTATTTGACTTCTCTTTTATGAAAAGTTGTGAAGTTAAGCTGAGCAAACCCTTTTGTGTTTGTGAGTGGAATGTCCTCCCGTCTGAAAGTATTTTGTATGAAGCACTCAGAAAGCTTTTGAGATACTTGCCTTAAATTCAGATCCTTCAATGGGGGAAGCAGCCAGAGAATGGACTTCTTGATGAAAAGAAAAAAAACATCACCATGAAAACAGATCATTGAAACAGGTGGCCAGGAGAGGCTGCTGATGATACTCAACAACTGAATGAGCAGCCTGCTCTAGTTGGACTTTCCTTAAGCAGGGAGGTGGTCCAGATGACTTCCTGATAACCCTTCCAACCTAAATTATTCTGATATTCTATGGGCAGGTAGAGATGATATGTTTTGAACCAAGGAATGGAACCAAACTCTTCACCAGCCCTATCTCTAACAGGTTTTCAGTTTAAAATCTGCTTGAGGAGAAAGATGGAGAGCTGGTCAAAGCTACAGAGGGCTTTGCCTTTCGGTCACTTCTTCTAACCCCCCCTTCAGTTAGTAGTAACTGAAAGTTGCCAGCCTCAGCTGGCTGGTCGGGTAGCTGATGTTTGAAGTAAAGTGGAAGATGACAACAAATTTAATCTCTTCTTGTGGACTTGCACCCAAGTCATCATTAGCACGGTATCTCAAGCAGCTTGAGAGAGTGAACCTCCTGCTGATTTCCCAAGGGCATGGTCAGCCTGGTTTGATGAAAAGGAGTGTGGAAGCAGATGAGGAAAAACTTGAATTGCTTCAGCCCATCTTGCACCGTTCAGTGAACAGACAACTCTGGTTTCTGAGACTGCTCATCCCCCATGCCTTTCACCAGCAGTATTGAAAGAGCCATGGTGCTGCTGTGAGGCAGTGACTAATGACCAGTTTAAAGCAGTTATGGCTGAGTAAGGCACGTGTGGGTTGCTTGGACCGATTCCCCTTCCTTCCAGGCACAGATTTGGTGTTTGGTTTTCTGCTCCTCTAGAAGAGGAGCCACAGGAAAGCGCTTGATTCTCATATAGGCTTTTGTGTGTTTGTACGTATGTGTATGTGGTGTTCATATCATGTGTATTTAACTTTTGCCAGTATCTGTAACAGATTTTATTTATCCTGTATATTTCTCTGTGTGTGTGTACATGTATATATGCATAATTTAAAAGCAAAACCCCCTCCCTCCACCAGCAGTGTGGGGAAAAAATTAATCAAGTTTGCCTCACCCTACTTGATGCAGGAGTCAGCTGTATGCATAGCAGTAAGGGTTGCCATGGCAGTAAGGATTGCCATGTTATGGAGAAACATCAGGAAGGTTTTAAGCATTTGTAGAAACAAGCTATCTTGTGAAGATAAGTAGATCAAGTGAAATGAAATTTGACTCTAGTCTTTCCAGCCTCATAAAAAAGTTTTTAAATGAGAGAAGAGCAATTCTTTTCTTCCAATCTGAAGTCTAGCCTCTGTTTTTTCGGGGCAATTGAAAATGAGCTGTCCTTCATTGTGGCAGAGCCCCAAATCCCATTTCAATTAAATCCTCAGATGCGCAGGAGGGTTCTTCTCCCCTATTCCTCTTTATCATGTATTCCCCACCTGTAGCCTGTCTCTTACACAGCTTTTCTCAGTGCAGGCTTGAGTTTTCTCAGTCAGAGGAAGAGGCAGAAGGTTCTCAGACAACAAGTTATCAAACCAAGCCTCAAACCAGAGCATGCATACATGACTACTCCCAGTGAGCCTGAAACTTGGAAGAGCCTGAGAGGGAGGCAGTCTGATCCCACTTAAGATCCTGACCTATAGGAAAGCAGCTGCTATTGGGAGTGGCACAAAAATCACTGTCTCTTTCCAGCCCTTTACAGTTGAGAGCATGGCCAGTGAAGGGGGAGGTCTGTTCTCAAATGAACAGAAGGGGATCAGCTTTAGCTTTGTCACCTGTACAATGGAAAACTCTTCAAGAGTAAAACAACACACACAGCCCTGGTGTATTGTATTTTTATTAATATTTGTACACTTTGTATAATCTGTATCTTGTGGTATTTGGTGCTAGCAGGAAAACTTTGGCAAGATTTAGCAGGTTTTATATTTTTTGTTATTTCCTTGCTGTTTGATCCAGATTACATTGCAATTATACAAAGAAACTTTTTTGTACTGTACTTAACAATATAATTTTTTTTAACATTTGGAGTGTTGTCCTTCATTTCTGGCATGCAGGGTGTTTTCTGCTACTGGTGTTACTACTAGCATGTAGTGTTTCTCAGCACAACACATCCAATTCTAGACACTCATTAAACTCGTACAGTTTGCAGGCAAGATGTGGTGTTGCCAGTACCACAGGTCGCTCAAAACGTCGCTAAAAGGCTGCTGAACGCTTGAGAACCTTTTTGAAGGGAAATGAACCATCGAGCACTGCAGGTGCCTTCGGGGCGTTTGTGTTCCGCGCTGCCTCGTCCCTACAGTTGGTTCGCGGTGTCATTAACAGCACACGGGGCTCGGGCGAGCGTGTTCTGACGGGATGTCAGGTGGGGCGGTGTTAAATCGTAATTTGCGGCGACTATTAATACGTCCCCATTTCCAGGGAATGAGCGTCAGTCCATTGCAGGCTCGGCTGGGGCGGGGCGATGGCTCACGCTTGCAGGATGCTGCGGAACGCGGTGCCTCCCTGACCGGCCCGAGAACGCTCCAGCACAGGATTGCGGAAACCTAGGAACCCATCGCTACAGGCTTTCTTGTATGTGGGGCACCACTCGAGCTCGGGGTTTTTCTGCACGATTCCTGCGAGGGAGGCTCTCGGATCCTGCTGGCCAGGGACGCGCCACCAACACTGCTTTTGCCTTATCAGCTGCCGGCTGTGGTCGGGCTCGGCGAGCGGCGGTGGGACCGCTCCGTGCCTCAGCCCCACGGCGGGGCCGGGGCGGGCCAAATTGCGCACCCCTCCCGGGCGGCGGCTACCGGCGTCACAGAGAAGGCCGAGCGAGACCCGCCCCAGCCCGGCGCGCGAGTCACGTGAGAGGTCGCGGCGGCGTCAGCTGATCGCGGCGCGGCGGCGATGGACTTTCTGCTGGGGAACCCCTTCAGCTCCCCCGTAGGGCAGCGCATCGGTGAGCACCGCGGCCGCGCGCCTCCGCGACCCTCTTTGCCCACCCGCTCGCCCTTCCCTCACTGTGCCCCCGGCGGCGCTCGCACGCCCGACGCCGGACCCCTTCCTCCGGGAAGCGGCAACCCCCGCCTCCGCGGCGGGACGGAGACGGCATTGACCAGTGAGGGGAGAGTCCCGCTTTGATTGACGGGCACTATCGACCAATGGCGGACGCGCAGCCGGAGGCGGCTTCGGAGGTGGCCCCGCCGGCCAATCCGAGCATGAGGGGGTCTTTAGGTGGCAAGGAGAAGTTTTCTTACTTAAAGGGGCCGCAGAGCGGTGGTCTGAGCCACGCCCCCCAGTAGAGCCGAGGCCGGTGATTGGCTCGAGGCCATTCCCACCTGCACCTCTCTGGGGGTTTCGCGGGGCAAGTGGGGTCCTATCAGGAGGCACAGCGGGGATCGCCGATTGGCTGGGTTCTAGCTGCAATGGACTATCACATTCGGGGTGGGAAGGAGCCGCGCTCCCTCTGAGGTGACAAGGTGGCCTTGAGCAGTTACCTCTGCTCTGGAGGCTGCCCGGGGATAAGGGCTTTGGGCTGGCCTGGCCCTGTGCAGCACACCTGTACCCCACCTGAAGGATAAGCACTCTGGGTATGCCAGAGGTAGCTGCTCACCCAGAACTTCCCAGCCTTGGTTCTGTGGAGAGCACCTCCGCTGCACCATGTGCCTCCTCACAGGGTTAAGTACCAGCTCCAGCAGTGAAATCAAGAGCAGAAACATAGTGTCTATTCTGTGACCTTGCAGACTCATGAGCATGCAGTCTCTCTTAATTCTTGTGGTCAGGTCAACTAGATGAACGCAGGAGACAGACATAGTCTGAGAAAGTGGAGCAAAGAGATGTTAGTTAGAACAAGGCCATCACCAGTTACATTGGCCTCAAAACAGAGATGTAGTTCTTAAAATACTTCAAGACTCTTGATATATTCTTGTTGTATTGTCTAAGTGTCTGCAAGTTGTTCTTGAAGGTTGATGTTGCCCGTTTAAAACCCCCAGCTTGTACTACAGCCATTTGTAAGTTTGCATACTTGTTCACTTTTGCTTTTTGTCACCGATGGAGACCTTTTTTTCTTCACTGTGAACATCTGGTCCCTGATTCAGTAGGTTTTGGTGTGCTTGTGTGGGTGAATACGCTGCTGTGGCTGGCGTGGGAAGGGAGAAAGCAGCTGCTTCCCTTTTATAACACTGCTTATTTTAGAGTAGACCCAAAGCACTGTCCAAATCACATGAATTAGGAGCGCTGCAATGTGCCACTCTAGTGTTGGGACAAGATAGGTGAGATGCACTACAGCAAGTTGGGAGAAGAATCACCAGGGATGGTTTTCTGTAACTAAAACCACCAGAGGATCTTTGACGTCTTCCCAGATGAATGTCACGTGTATCATGACTCTTTCCAGAAGATGCCATCTCCTGCCCTTTCCTTAATGAATGCTCTTTGATTCCCTCAGTGAATGCATCAGATACGTTTTTGTGTTTGGGTAGAGGCGATCTGAAGTTATCTTTAGATGTCACAGATAATTTCCTGCCCTCTGGATCTTCTGATCAGTATAGTAGCCAGATTTTAAGTGAGTTCCCTCTGAGATTAAAGAAGGGATTTTGTTCGAGCAACAAACCAACAGCAAAGAAGAAGATAAAAGTATTTCAACAGTGTTGTCAAACAGGAGCTTTGACTCCTGAGTACCAGAGGCGTGACAGTAGAGAGATCTTAATGACTGGGGTTGATTTGGGTTGTGAGAAAGAAACTCAGTGCGGAGGCTTGAAAGAGCTGGTGGCTGGAAATATAATGTTTTCTCCTTTTGAACGTTGCCTATCAACATCCCGGGGACAGGGATAAATGCTATCTTCCCTGTTTAATTTGAGACGCGGACATGACTAACCCAAACTCGTTTGGTAGGTCTGCAGCAGCTGCATGTTGAACCCAGGAGCCTGATCACCAAACCTGCACAGCGCTGCTGCTGCTGCTTTGGGCTGTCTGCAAAAAGCTAATACTGTGTCCTTGTAAACTGCTCGGGTAAAGTCATGTGTGCCTGGTACAGCTTTTAAAGACTAAAATAGCTTTAGATGAAGGCTAAGGAATAAAAAAATCCTCTGTGGCACACTGCAGCAATGTTCTCAAATTCCTTCATTAAAGTTAATCTAGTAAGTCCCATTTATTTTGCTGACAAGGAAACTGGTGCTCAGATAATCTCAGTGATCTGTCACACAGTGATTCATCTGCAGAGGAGTAGGTGTTCTAGCTTCTTACACCCAGTCCCAACATTTAATCACAAAAGTTGCCTCTGTCCTGTTTTTGAATTGTGATGTCTCTTCCCAAGATGAATACAGACTTGTCTGGGGTTTTTTTGGTATTTGGTTTTGTGGGGTGGGTTGTTGGTTGTTTTAACACAGTACTTCTGACCAGTGGGGAAACTTCCAAAGACTGCTGAAGCATCATAGTTTGGATTCCCTTCTCAAAAAGGAAATCTGCTGCACCTCTATCTGGGAGCTAAGAGAAACTTCAAAATGGAAAATCTAATTTCAAGGAGGTGCTCTGAGTGAGAGAATGAAGAGGAAACCATGAATGCTGCCTCCTGACCCTGGAATTCTGAAATAACCAGTACTTAGAGCAACACCAAAAGAGACAGAGTGAGTTACTTCAGTGAGTGAGGGCAGACAAGGAAGACAAGTAGCGGTGTGGCACAGGGATTACCAGGACTTTTTATGTTTGGGAGTTGGTTTAAATATGAGAACAAGGAAAAGTTGAGACTGTACAGAAGGAACAGCTAAGAGAGGCTTTGGGGTGAGGAAGAGGGGCAGACAATACATGATGCCAGAAAAATCCCAATGTCCATTTGGATCCTTCCTTGCAGGTGCCCCTGCACCCCTCTATGAGCTGGGACCGTGGGAGTTGGTGGGTTCCTGTCAGAACCAGATGGGTCCCTGCAAGGTAGTGCTTCTCAAAAAGATGTTGCCTTGTCTTCTGTGTCCCTTCTGGAAGATAAGGAGAAAGGGGACTAGTAAAAGAGTAGGTTGATCCTCAAAACTTTGAGCTGCATCACAGGAAAGAAGCAGAAGTTCAGAGACCCAGATACCCACAAAACTGTGTCAGCACAAATCTGTGTCCATCACCATCCTTGAATTAGGTTTGGAGCTGTACCTCCACTCTCTCTAGAAAGTGCCTTTCCCCCTCTGTCTTCGGAGGAGCAAATCAGCTAAGTGGTGGAGTCCCAATTGAGCTGGTGCTAAGTTTCAAGGGAAGCAAAAGCATGAGGCTTAGCAAGGAGACTTCGTACAGAAAGCTGACTTGCACGAGGGGTTTTTGAATTGAAGAGAGGCTGGGAGAAAAGCCTCTTATGTTGTTTTCTGTGGAATCTGCACCATCTCATGCAGTGAAATGCTCATGCCCTCAGAACTGTTAAAATGGGTGAGAAGGTGCTTGATGTTTTACTAAGGAATTTAAAGACAGCATGACTGAGCACTGTAGGGATGCTGGCTAAGGGCTTGGCTTGGGGGAGGAACACACAGTCTGTGATGAGCTATAGCAGAGCGTGTCACTGGCAAAGGGTTGCTCAGCAGTGCCTGGCCAGTTATGGATGCTTCAGGTCTGTGATGGGGAGCAAAGAGAACAGAAGCTTGTACAGTATCTTCTGTCCCCATCTCCTAAATTTCCTTGTGCTGTTGACTGTTCTGCCAGCATGCAGTTGCAGGGATGGCTGGGTGGGATTGCCAACCCCACAGTGAGCTCTCACCTGCCATGAAGGCAGAGACAGGAAACCTGGAAAGAAGCAAAGCTGTGAAATTTATGCATGTCATGAAGCAGTGTACAGCTCCGTTACGTCAGTTATACCAAGCTCAGAGTTCTTTCTCAGCTGACAATTCCATATAACTTTTATCACCCAGTTACAGTCAGCAGGAGCATTCCAAATGCCAGGCAGGAAAAGAGCTGATGCTCTGGTTCAACCCATACCACAGTCCTCCATGGTTCTGGGTTGATCCAAGCAATTTGTGAGGCAGCAGGCTGGAATCAGACAAACCCCAATGCTGTCACACCCGGGAAGGCAGACAGGCTGCCAGAACAATGTGGCTTTGAAATGGCCCAGTGAAGGGCCTCCCGCACATTCAGTAGCCAGTTGGTTCCAAGTTTGGAGGGCGATGGCCCTCGTATGCTCACTGATAACCTTGGTCAGGAGGGAATTCTCTGTGGCAGGTCAGGCTCAGCTCATTAGTGCGCAGAAATAAATACTGCCTGACGAGCCCTGCCAGGCGGGGTGCTAGGCAGGCAGCTGGGCACAGCCTCCTGTTCTCGCTGGTTTTAGGAGCTTGTCGCTGTCCCCAGCCATCCTCGGCTCATATTTCATGAGGGGCAGACAGCTCATGTGCTAATTACAGCTCGTGAAATGGGGCCAGCCACTCTGGTCCTTCATGTGACTAATGAATAGGCTTTGTTTGCTTCCCTTCTGCAGGCTTTAGTGAAAGGATAAACTTTAGGATTTCAGAGAAAACTCCAGCATCTCTTACTAGGCTTGGAGAGTCCCTTGGTGCTTGGAAGCAAGCAAGGAGGATTAAAAATGCATTAGCTCCAGCTCTCCTGAGGCCAGCTAGGCCAGGCCTTAGTCTATACTGGATAAATTCAAGTGTTTTGTCCTTGGGAAATGCCTCATGGTCCCGTTCCTCTTTTCCATATGCCCTAGCACTTACTGCTCTTCCAGCTTTGTATTTTTTGAGCCTTTGTGCAGGATTATGGCAGGTTTGCTCCCTTCCTGCAGCCCTTCGTTGAGCAGCATGTGAACAGGAGTGATGGTAGCAGGATGAGCACAGCATTAGAACAGTGGGGTGGTGTGTGTCACTTCTGAGGAAGCCTCATTTTCCAATTGGTGGCCAGCCAGGTGAAGGAGCATGCACGGTTTGTTTGCATTCCTGTCTGTAAAGCAAACGTACTGACTGACCTTGGCAGGACTGATGTGTTTGGAGGAAAAGGGGTGGTGATGGGGAGCAGGTTACGGAGTGCCACCAATCACAGGGAAGCAAGGGAAGGGTGTTTGCAGCCCCAGTTCTTGTTTGTGTGCAATGAAAATGAGGATGCAAAGAGTTGGGGAGACTTGAACAGGAAGGACTTTTCTAAGATTCCATGACTAGATGATTAAAGGTAGTTTTGTTTCATCCTTGGTTTTTTCTGTAGCTCAGAGCTTCCCACCAGATTTGGCCCTGTTCCTGAGGTGTGGGTTGGTGGGTTTTTTCCTTTCCATATGCTGTGTTTTTTCTTCAGGGGTGAGAAGAATGGACTTCCTTTCAGTAGAGTGACCCTGTGTGACTGATTCATGTGCTTCATGGACAGAGGCAGCAAACAGCATAGAGAAACTTCTGCCTGCCCACGTTTCAAACCAAAGTGTGTCATGACCAGGGGATGCTGAAGGAGAGTGCAAGTGAAGGTTGGCTTTGTGACCAGGTGTGCCAAATCTGACCCGAGCTGCAGTGTGCCTGCCAGCAAGGCTGACCGTGTGGTGTCCCAGAGCAGGAGGGAACCTGGAGCTCTGCTACTGTACCAAGTCCAGATCCCAAAGGAGCCCTTAAAGAAACAGTTTCTCCTTATGTATTACCACAGCGTCACTCATTCATTGGTGTATGCCCTGGCGCACCAGACATGCTCCCCTGTAGCCCACAGCCACCACACCATCCAGTGCAATGCTACCTCCTGTGTCTCCCTGAGGAAACTTAGATCTGTAAGAGACCAGGATTCCTATATAAAATGAACACTTAAAGTGACAAAAGTTCACCCGAATCAAGAGGCCTGTAGAATGTTACAGTAGCAGCCAGAAAGGTAGAAGAGCATCAAGGACATTCTGCCACTCTTCCCTTGTTTGCTGTCTTCCATCTGGCTGTGGCCACAATGTAATCAGCATAATCACAGGGTAATCAATGCAGTCAACAGAAAAGGTGGTGGCTGGATTGTGATAAAATGCAGATAGGTAGCTCCGTGCTGTGGTGTGTGATCTGTGGGAGGGATGTGTGTCTAAGAGGCTGCGTTACAAGTGCTGTGAATAGCTCTCTGCCTGACCCTTAAAAACAGGACATCCCAAAACATGATGGATGTGCAGGAGTTTAAAACATCTTTTTTTTACCGTGTTATGGCCCTATCCCATTATTGTGTGAGCAGGCATTTGATTTCATTCTCACAAAGGGATCATTAGCTGCTGGGTCAAAAGAATGGGCCTCTCCAAAGGGGTAGAGTACCCACAGCAGCAAGGGCCAGCTCCAGATTTTGCAGGCAGAGCAGTTTTAAAAATGCAGGCACTTCTCTTGAGTACCCTGTTGGGCTCCTGAAGAGCACCTGGTAGGTGCTAAACCGGTCTGACTAGTTTTCATTCTCTTGCCCAAGTGATAAGTCAGGTATTTTATAGGATGAAAGAGATGGGAAGGATGGTTCTTGTCCTCATTTTGCCATCTGCGGTGTCTCTGTGTTTTCCCATGGTCTGGAGAGTGCCTGCAGGGGTCCTGCCTGCCCCGCTGGCAGATCTCTTCCCTTCAGCCTCTGGTGGTGTCCCTGAAGATAGCAGTCAGCCAGCACAGCTAGGACCAGGACATGGCTGATTATAGGGTGGAGACTCTGGTGCTCTCAGTAATAGCTGCTCCCAAATCTCTGCCTTGAATAACATCAAGGCTGACTGAGGAATTCCTAATTAAAGAGCGCACAATCAAGAGCTGAAACAATATTGGTTTGACTTCAGCTTGCAGTCCACTTCTGTCCATACTCCTCAGAGGCCAGAAGTTCAGGGGAGAAATGTTCAAGGAGAGAGAGCCCTGCTTTGGCTGTTTACATTTGCTGGTTTATTTTTGTAGGGCTCACGTAAAAAAAAACAAACAAACAAAAAAACCACCAAAACCAAAACCCGGGTGGTGGTGGGGTGGTGGTGTTTGATCCTTTGTCCTTGATTTGGCTCAAACCACTAATGGTGCCACTGACAGACCGCTTTCAGCATGAGCACATCAAATTCACAGTTTCTGGCCCTGAAGCAACGGAGCAGATATGCCTCCTTTTCTGCAGCTGTGGAGCAGCAGTTATGCTGAGCCCTCTTCCTTCGCTTGCAGGACCCCGGAGATGACACTGCGTGCGATTGTGTGTTGGTAGCGTGGGTGGCGTGGGCAAAGTTGAGCAGCCCCCCATCCCAGTGCCGGCCAGCCGTGTGCTTTGCAGTGGTGACACCTAGCGGGGAGCACTTGGTGGCCTGGACTTTGCAGCCGGATTCTCCTCCTAGCGTGTTGCGGTGGAAACCAGGGAAAAAGTGTCTGGTCGCTGGGGTGTCTTGACAGCAGCTCGTGAAAGTGCCAGGGCTGCTCTTAGCCTTGCTGCGTCTTGGTTTCTGTTTTCCAGAGAGAGCTACAGATGGGTCCCTGCGGAGCGAGGACTGGGCTCTCAACATGGAGATCTGTGACATCATTAACGAGACTGAAGAAGGGTAAGGGAGCTGGCAGGGCTACACATCCAGTGGCAGGTCCCAGCACGTTCTGTAACACTGCATCCCTAGACTGCAGTGGTAGCATACGCTGGTGGAGGTAATAGGATAGGCTTCCCCAAAGTGCCTTAGACAAGACTCCGCTAGGAGACCTAGAGACACAGCAAAGCTGTCAGAGCATCTGTTAGATGCTTCCCTGTAATCTTTGTGAGCACTGGGAGCCATTCAAACATGCCTTTAGGGTCTCCAGAGAAACCTTGATTCAAGCCAGGCTGCCTCCCCATCTCCCAAAGGTGTATTTTCAGTTTTTCCACTTCGTTTTACTCCTCTCCTTTGGGAATGTAAAAATCCACAGGCTGGTGGCTGAGGAAGGAGGAAAATCTCAGGCTGCTATTCAGTCCTCTGACTGTGCAAGTCCTGCTGGGGTTCATTTCTCAGGTATTTTCATGTTTGGTCACAAAGTGGGTGGGGGAGCCCTTGTATCCCTCTTCCTGCAGGGAGACATTTAGAAATCTGCCAGACCTGTTAACTCTGGGCTGGGGATTTACCAGTGAATTCAACTGGGACTACCTCTTCTCACAGTAAAGATGTCAAGAGCAGCATGTAAAAAAACCAGAAGGTGCTACATGGAATAAAGAATGTAGGTTTCACTCCTGCTGTCCTACCCCACCGTGATGCTGCCAGGATTAGCAAGCCTGGTTTTCAGCTTCACAGTTATATGAAAACAAAGTCAAACATCTTTACTCACAGATCTGTCACCACTTCTTTTCCTTGCTATCCCTATGGCACAAACATGCCTGCCTCAGCTCACAGTTCTCACTCCCAAGCTGAGGCCACTTGGTATTTCTGTTCTGGGCACCTGGTAACACAGCTGTACCCTCCTGGCATGGCGGGCTCTCCCATTTCTCTGCTAATGGTCATGCATTTCAGCCATCCTGCCCCATGGGCCAGTCTGCTGCTGCCTTCCTCCTTTCCTCAATGTCTCCATCCTACTCTTCTCCTTCAGTGTTGCTGCTCTTCCAGCCAAGCCTCTCCTCTTTTGCTCTGCCAGAGCACTTTGGTTCATTTGTGCTCTCTCACAGGAACACAGTGGGCTGAGACCACGGTGCTTCTCTTGCCAAAGAATGGCTAAGGAGACACTGCTATGCTACTGCTCTCTTGCTTACCTGCAATATAGGGAAGATTTTGCCCTCTTGCTTTTTAGCCTTCTTTCCTCCAGGGAAATATTGTTAAACAGCTTCTCTCCAAACAGCACAGGGATTACTGCAGCTTGCTCTCCTTCCTGTTTCTAACCCATGCCAAGATTTTTTGTGATCTCCTCTTCTTCAGTCTCTCTGCCATGAGATTTTGCTCTATCCCCCCAGCAGTGCTTTTACTCTGCTCTCTGTTGTGTCCTGTGCACCTTGAATTGTTGCAGACATCAGCACATCAGCCTCCAATTTCAGTAACAGCACTCATTAGTAGGACCCCACTCCTCTTACAGAATCACAGGCAGAAGCTACTTTACCAGTTGTTGCTTCAAGCCATCCTGAAAACATGGTGGGGAAAGTCATCTACTGAGCTTGAGGAATACGGAAAGAGTGACTGTTTAGCTTTGCTTCTCTGTGTACTGAACCTCTCAACCTTCTAATGATCTTTCTTCATATGATTTCTCCTGCAGGCCCAAAGATGCCTTTCGAGCCATTAAGAAGAGAATTGTAGGCAATAAGAACTTTCATGAAGTTATGCTGGCTTTGACGGTGAGTGGTCAGGTCTCTTCCTCGGCTTTGTGGTATCCTGTTGTAAACCTGAGTCCCTGGCTGAAATGACACAAGTACCTAAAGCCAGCAAGGCAAACACACATAGGCAGAGAAGGCCTAATGCTTCGTTGTCTTTGAAGGTCCTGGAGACGTGCGTCAAGAACTGTGGCCATCGCTTCCACGTCCTTGTGTCCAGCCAGGACTTCGTGGAAAGTGTCCTGGTGAGGACAATCCTGCCGAAGAACAATCCACCTGCCATAGTGCATGACAAGGTGCTGACCCTCATTCAGGTGAGCTGAGAGTCAGTGCTCTGTGCCAGTTGAGGGAGTATTTGTCTTTAGGTGTCTGTACTAAGGCTGCTGTAAGTGACGATGGGCTGTACTATCTTCTTCTTCCCAGTCCTGGGCAGACGCCTTCCGCAGCTCACCAGACCTGACTGGTGTTGTCGCTGTCTATGAAGACCTGAGACGGAAGGGCCTGGAGTTCCCCATGACTGATCTGGACATGCTGTCACCCATCCACACACCACAGAGGGTATGGGAGCATTACTAAAGGGGAGGTGGTTGGGCACCTGCCATTGTGGGGCTATGAAGTGACTTCAGGAACTCTAGCTTGTATTTATAAGGCTTCCGGGGAGTGAGCAGCTCCAGGACAGCCTGTTTGCTGGAAGAGCTATTGAAAACACCGGCAGAGTTCCCATCAACATTTCTGTCCTAATTGCACTGCCCTTTCAGCTATGAATGTCTGACATCTCCTTCTCTCTGATTTTTCCCACCTTTGTCTGTAGACTGTGTACAACTCCAACTCCCAGTCAGGACAGAACTCACCTGTGGTCAACTCACCTCAGCAGATAGAATCCATCCTCCACCCTGTCACCCTGCCTACTGGGAAGGGCACATCCAGTGACTCTCCCATCACACCCACACCAGAGCAGGTGAGTTGGACCTGTGCCTGGTGCTGCTGATTCTTCCTGCATTCTGTGGCTGTTTCACAAACACTGTTCTGGGACTGCTGTCCTGGTCCTTTCCCAGCCTCTCTCCTCAGGAAACCATTCCTCTAAAGCATAGTCCCTTGAGAGCTCTCCAGAGCTCCATTGTGGTCACAGTGATGAGCTGGGATACCCCAAGCACCAAGTGATTGGTTATGTTTTCCTAAGACAGGACAGGTAGAGGGAAGATCTCCTGGCTATAGGGAAACTGAGGCACAGAGATTTGGGGCTTTGTAGTGCAGCAGAAGCTTAATTGATGTCTCCTTATCATCTTTGTTTATCCTGCTCAACTGCTGACTGTATATGAATCAATGCTCTCTGACTGTGGTTTCCAAAAGCCAGGCCTTTCACACTTGTTTCCTCACCCTGACTTCCTACAACACCAAGTTCAGCACCAAACCTCCAGCAGTCAGTGAGTTGCATCCCCTGGCAGAACAGAAGGTAGAAACCCTTCTCAGGAGGCTCATTAGCATCTTGTGAAACTAGAGAGATAAAGCTTCAACTGCACGCTTGGCTAAGGCTCACCTTTTGAATGGGAATTCATTTTCTTGCTCCACTTTGGAAATGAAATGATTTGAGTGGCTGCCACATGGGAGCTGCTAGCTAGGGAGAGATTTGATTCATAACAGCAGCCTGTGATGGCTATTAAAAATCAAGGCTAGGCTAGTGGCCAAAGATCTCAGGTGAGGGCCTGGCATCTGTTACTAGGAAATGAACCTCATGGTAAGTAATGGAGCTTCTTTCTGCTGGGAGCTCCCAAGAGCCCAACTGAGTGCTGACAAATGAGCTCCTCAGCAGCCATTCCCTTTGACACATATGTGATGCACTGCCATTCAGAGCTACTTCATCCGTCCCTCCAGCCCTCTCAGGCAGAGCTGTCACTTCCCCTCCCATTTGCAGGTCGCGAAGCTGCGCAGTGAGCTGGAAGTGGTGAATGGAAATGTGAAGGTCATGTCGGAGATGTTGACAGAGCTGGTGCCATCCCAGGCTGAACCTTCTGATCTGGAGCTGCTGCATGTAAGGAACGCTTTCACCAAGGAGGGCTGGCATGTGCAGCTTGATTTAGCAATGACTTGATAGACTGAGGCATGACACATGCCAGGCATGGGGAACAATTACACTGCACAGTTTAATGTGGGGCTTATTAGGGTGTGACGGAATAAGAGAGACACAGGGAAGGCAGAGTTTCAAAGGCCAAGGGAAGTTGCACTACTGAGGCTGGAATGAGCCCACATGGGGACTCGTAGTCACCAAGGGCCTTTCCTTCTGGGTGATGTGCTACAGATAATTATTGTCTGTAAAGCTCAGACAGAGTTTACTTCTTACTCTAGTATCTGTTGCCTGCCAACTCTTGCTGATAGACCCCAGTAGCCTCTGGGGTATCTCTGTCCCAGTCAGACTTCTAGAATCTGTGAGTGCTCAGCCTTAGCCTGACCATGGTGGTAACTTCTCCTTGCTGTGAGCAGGAGCTGAATCGGACATGCAGAGCCATGCAGCAGCGTGTGCTGGAGTTGATTCCTCGTGTCCTCCATGAACAACTCACTGAAGAGCTGCTCATCATCAATGACAACCTCAACAATGTGTTTCTGCGCCATGAAAGGTACCTGCCTCCTTCCTTCTCTGTTCTGTTCTTCCACAAGGCCCCTTGAAGGCCTTCTACCTCACCCTTTTGATCTGCCCATGAGTATAATGCTCAGGATGTATCAGCCTGGATCATCCATCTTTGAGAACAAATTCCACTTTTGCTGATGTATTCCTGTCCCTTCAAAACTGCTGTGTAAGTAATGGATGGAATATAAAGACATCCCTGTGGCATAAGCTGGAAGAACAAGGAGGGAGCTGCATGAAAATACTTGGTTTTCTAGCTCTGAGGCAGAAAGGACCTGCACATTTTTTCCTTCTATTTCATAAAACCCATCTCTTAAGCTAGGATGAATTCTGGATAATTTAGTCCCTGTGTCTGTAGAGAGAGCTGGGTTTGAAGTAGCTCTGGAGGATCACAAAAAACTTCATGCCATCTCTGAGGAGGCATCAACTCTGTGGTTCTTGTTGTTGTGTCTTTGAGGGAGAATTGGACCCTGAGTCATGGTTCACTTTTCCCAGCACATAGGAAAGGGCAAACTGTGCCAAGCCCTGAAAGAAATCTCTTGGCCTGTGGGTGAAGAAGCACACACTACTGAAATGCATCCTGTCATCTTCCTTGCAGGTTCGAGCGTCTTCGGACAGGACAGCCTGTTAAGGTAACTCAGAGAAACTTCACCTCTGTGCAGCTTGATTTGCATCCTGCAGGTCCAGGAGTGTCCTGCTGCAGTGAGGCTTAGTCTGCCCCACTTACAAGCTGTAGGCTTTGCTCTTCTGGCCCAGCTGCACCAGGCCACGCTGGTGTGCAGGACACTCCAGTTACCACTGCTAGCCTCTCCCTCCATGCCAGTGGGAGCCTTTCTCTCACCCAGAAAGCAAGAGCAGATCAGCAGCAGTTCATGCTTTTCTCGGATTGAAGGTTGAGAGGACCAAGTACCATATGAGCCTCCCTTTGTCCTCTGAGCGTTGCCCTGTCCTCTGAACCAACACTTACCCAATTTACTGATGTCCAGCAGAACTGGGAGGCTGGCTACCAAGGCATGATCTGCCCCAGGATGCTATTCCCAGCCAGTTCTCTGTTTGCCATCCTCCTTCTCACAAGGAAAGGCTTCACAGCTGATGTCTTTTGATGAGTACAAAAGGGCTTCCTTCTCCAGTGTTCATGAGCTGGGACTGAAGGGTTGGTGTATTGGGCTTCAGAAACTCTACCTTCTTTTGTTGTTGGCTGGTTTTTTTTCCTCCAAAGGCACCAAATGAGGCAGAAAACAGCTTGATTGACCTGGGGCCCAGTGCTCCTGCAGTGAAGCAGCCTGAAGTCACCAACAACCTCTCCTCTCAGCTGGCTGGAATGAGTATGCTGCCATGCGGTTTTCCCCTCAGTCCTCCTTTGCTCCTCTGGGAATCCTTTAATGCCCTAGAATCATCTACCAAACTTATTTAGTCTCATTCATAAAGTAACCTAGAGAAATAGGGTGTATTATAAACTAATAAACATATGAAGGCATATGTCCACACCTCGTGTTGTGCAGGAGGCAGATGTGATTTAAGAAGGACCTCAGCAATAGGCTGTGGCTAAGGACTGGGCCTTTCATCAAAACAGGGGGGAAAGTTGCTCCCTTTGCAGTGCCTAGCAGCAGTGCAGTAGCCTGTGTGGTGTCAGGGTGACCATTGTGGTTTGGGAGAAGAGAAGCAGCTGAGCTGTTCTACAAATGCAGCTATGAGCATCTTGGGCTCTGAACCTAGGATTTGACAGGTTGTTTACTCACCCTGAGAGTTCTCCAAGACATACCAACAGCCTACATAGATAGCACTGGCTGAAGCTCTTGATACCTGTGAGAACATCCAGGTGCATGGATGCAGCTACAGAAAACTGGCAAAGCTGTTTTTACAGACAAACCAATTAAGATATTTTTCAAGCCAGAGTTTTTCAGATTATGCCTGCATCATGAAAATCCACTCATCTGTCTCAGAGGCTCTTGCCCAGAGCAAGTCCCTGTCTGAAACGGTCAGGAACATCTAACCTTCAGCATCAGTGGATTGATGTTGCTGCTGCTGCCTGAGACTGAGCTAAAAATATCTGCTGAGCAGTCAAACAAGCTGCTTTAGTTACTTCACCCGTGACAGTGCACACACACACATAGACCGTGCTGCAGCTGAGGGGCAGGATAGAGGAGTGGGCCTAGAGCAGTTTAGCCTGTCCACCCAGCACCCTTCAAGCCCCTGACCCTCCATTTGCTGCTCTGTGCTGCCTGCTCATCCTGCTCTCTTTCCCACAGACCTGGGCTCAAGCAGCATCAGTGCAGGGCCACGCACCCTCAACACCTCTGGCAAGCTGGAAGAAGAGTTTGATATGTTTGCTCTGACCCGTGGCAGCTCGCTGGCTGAGCAGCGCAAAGAGTGAGTGTAATGGCCCAGCTGTCCTGTCCTGCCCTCTGGCAAGGGGCAGCTGGGGCTGTGACCCCAACCAGCAGCACTTCCTGCAATGTCTCCCAGGAGGATGTGATAGAAATGCACTCTTCCAACACAGAGTGTTTGTAGGATGTGTTTCCAAGTCGTTCCTGCTGCCTTCACAGTGTTCTCCTGGACATGGGGGGAACGAAGTGATCTCTGTGTGCTAGGGAGACTCAGTGTCTGGAGATGAAAGCATGGGGCAGGACTGGCTGAATTTCTTTGTCTCTGAACTCATTGTGCCCTCTCGGGGGTGATGTTGAATTTGGGAATTGCTGAATATCAATACAGCCTAATGGGCAGAGTATTGAACTGGGGCACAGGAAGTATGCAGTCAATTGCTGCTTGCCAGGCAGGGCACTGCTCTGTGCCTCAGCTTCCCTGTTGGTAAGTGGGACTGATGTTTCTTCCTCCATAGTATGTGAAGTGTTGACTCTCCATAGTACTGGGTGAACTGAAGAAGTCTCTTCCCTACTGCAAAGAGTGGATTATTGAATCTTAGTCCTGAGAGGAGCCCACTGTACTGACCAGATCCCTTTGCTTGGAGAGTCTGGCTACTTTGTTATACATTGTTTTGCTGTCAGAGGCTTCCACTGCTCTCCATCAGCTGCCAAGCAGTAGAGCCCACAGACTGATGTCTGCCTCCAGCCCTCAATGTCCTGTGCTCCTGATCTCCATCCACTGGAATACCTTGTTCTGCAGTTGGGCAGTAGCATGTTATGGTCTCTTAAAGAGGTCTCTTTTCATTCCTCTTCCTCAGGCCACTTCTGGTAAAAATGGTGGGAAAACTTACGGCCTTAGACACTAGATGTGTTTTGCCCACAGGTTTGCCCACCACTTTCCCATAGGGTGTGCTGCCTGAGGGCAGAAGCAGTCTGGGACAAAAACGCTGGAGCCAACAGCACCCAATCTGGGGCTGAAATCTGAGCCACTGGTATGTGCTCAGTGATGGAGGCTGAGGGAGATCTGGGCCGGGCTGGAATCCTATCTTTTCCATGGTGGTGCAATCCTCACAGGCTGTGGCTTGTGATCTCTGCACAAGTAAGACATCTTCTATTTATTCCTCACTCCCTCCATCTGCCTGCACTTGCACTCCTGCCAGGTAGCCTCTACTTTCACTGGCTCAGGTTTCCCATATCACTCACCAGCCGCTGCTCTCAGTGTCTCTGTCAGTTTCGACAGACCCATGACCCTTCTGCTCCTGGACAGGACCTGCAGGCAGGAGACAGAGGCAGAGCCAGTGGGGTTTGTTCCTGACCCCCGTGTGCTTCATGTGTGTCTCAGGAAAGCAGTGCTTGAAACATTTCAAGCCTTTCCTGCCATTCTTCCTCATCAGTGGCATGATAGCAGCGTTGTACTTCATCCTTGATGCCATTGTCCACAGTGGCCCCTTCACTGATGAGCTCTTCTTCGAAAAGTTTGAGCGCCGGTGGCCCAAGCCCCTGGCCCCAGGTAGAAGCAACTCCACTTGATGGTGTGATGGATCTGCAGAAAAGGGCCCTGGAGCAGCTGGAGAGGAGACATTTGGAGAGTGTCTGGGAGAGGCTTCATTCTTCGAGCATGGACAGACTTTTTTCACCACTCTGCATGGATCAAATGGTGATATGTGGCATTAGCATGTGTTGTAACGGTCTAGAGGGGACACAGGAATGGGTGAGGGAGATCATGGGTGAGATGTGTCTCTGTGTGGAAAGAGGTTGCTGTAATGGTGCACTGGGAGACCTTGAAGCAACATTAGGCTATTCTGAATATCCATTTTCACCTCCCATGTAACCTAGAGCAGTGAGACTCTGCCACCATCATTTCTTGAGCAGTATCACTTTAAGAGATGTTTTTTGAGCTGTGCTTGTGTCTGTGAAGGTAGATAAGTAAGGCTTGTTGCTCAAGTCCTTTCTAAAGTAGCTGTAATCTTCTGGTCAGTCTGTGTTACTTGCCTCTTCTGCAGTCATCCTCAGAGAAGTGTCATGAGTGATGTGCCATGGCACCATGAGTGTCATTGTTGATGCACCTAGCTCTGTAAGTCTGTGCTCTCCTCTGTTGGATGGTTGTCTTCATATGATGCCTTGTGTTCCTCCTGTTGTGTGCCAGGGCTGACCTGTGGTATCCTAAAGTGATGTTGCAGTGAGTAGCTCACTCTGTTTTGTGGTCATCTACACCTTCAGTAGGTGTTTTGCACACCTTTCTAGAAGCTCTTGGGAGCAGAATGACAAGAGGTGAAAAGTTGTGCAGTTGGAAGCACTGAATATATGTTTAGGAGTTCCTGCTTCACACTTAGGCATCTCATCAGCCTGTGTGTTATCTGACTTCATGCTTTCAGGGTAAAGTACGAAGATCCCCAAGCCTCCAAAGGACTTGCTGGTGCCCTGGATGCCCGGCAGCAGAACACAGGAGCGGTAAGTTGGCCACAGAGCTTTTAGTGCATCACTAGGAATGAAAGTCTCCTCCTTGCTCACTAACACAATAAATGTGCAGTCTGTTGGAAAAAAACAAGTGCATGACATGATAATAACTCCCAGTCTCCACCAGCCTGCATTTCCTACCTGGGGTATAGGTCTCATTCTTTAAACCCCAGAGGTGGGGGACTATGTGAAGTCTGGAGTTAATTCAGTCAGTAACAGGATGGCCTCCTTAGATCTGGAGGGAAATTTCCCCCTGCAAATGTATGGTTTATTCCTTTTCAGCAGGTTCCCAAGTCCAGTTGCCTTCTCTCTGCAATCAGAGAAGTAGGCTAGAGTGTTCTTTTCCCAACCCTTAACCCATTGTGTCCTCTCTCCCTTACTCTCTGTGATAGCAGCTTTCAGTGCAGACTCTTTCTTGACTAGGGGGAGTCTGGTGCCTCCAGTGATGGAGCCCAACTGACTAAGTGGATGATGCGGCAAGGAATGGTGAGATCGTGGAGCACCAGCAGGGGGGAAAGAGGCTGGGGCTGATGAGCTCGAGGTGGCGCTGGCACAACATGTGAGAATGCACAGCAGACATCAACAGAAACAGCAAACTGAAATGGAGCAACCTTGGTCTGGGCCAGTGGTGAAGACCAGGGTTGGGAAGGAAGCAGGCAGAACACAGTTCTTCCTCAAGTAAACGTGTCTGCAGGAAGAAATCCTAGGAGCTCTGAGGACCAGAGAACATATGCCAGTCTTGAACTCGATGAGAGTCTGGTTTGGAATGGGTGTCTGGGCAAAGTTAATAGCCAGTGGCATCATGAGGAAGGCTGCTGTCATTCATTCTGCCTTGCAGCCTCTCTTGCTCCACATGAGCTGCTCCATTTGGAGGCAAACACACTCTGGCTTTTACCCTGTTCAAGGTCTCCTCCTCTGGCTAAAGTGATTGACCTTCAGGCTGTTGAATTTGGTCTTTTGGCAGCAGGAATTCCTGCAATTACATCCCCTCACGTACACTGAGGCTTTGACACACTCCCAGGTCTGAAGCTTGTTAGCCTGTTTTCCTGAAATGGGCACTGCCCAGACTGATGATGTCTGCTCTAGGAAGGTTCTCCACATGCTGTCCAGTGGGCTTGTATGCACTTCTACCCCAAAGAGTTCCTCTCTGGGTAGACAAAGCCAGCTAGCTTTGAAACCTGCTTAATCTCACACACCCTCTTCCATGCCCATTCTTTCCTCTGCCAGCTGTGTTAACTATCTGAACCTGATCTCTGGTCTGGGGAAATCTTCCTGTCCTTGATAAGAAGGGGTCGTGCTTTCCCTTGGTCTTGCTCTTCCCCTGAGAGCAAGGGACCTATACCTCATAGGAGGCTAATAAACAAATTCCCATAAATGCCCTCTTGCACTTCTGCTTGTGGAGCCTCTAGCAAGGGCTGCTGTTTGCTCAGCTTTGTTCAGAAGTTTGTGACTGGAAAACGCTCTGGGGTCTTGAAGTGGACCTGGTTTCCATCAGGGCTATCTCTGTCCACTAGGAAGGAGCCTGTTTGCTGCTTAAATTGGCCAGGGACATGAAGTCATGAGAGCTAGCCCTGTCCCTCCTACTAGAAGTAAAATGTAATTGCAGAGGATTTTCTTTCTGATGGGTCTGTTTCTGTAGTTTGATGAGATGTAAAATCCTGCTGTGCTCCGTGATTCTCCTGCCAGATAATCACTCCTTGGCAGGTGTCTTTCCTCCTTAATGCCAACCCTGCCATACCCAATGTCTGCATCATCGCAGACTTTGCCATCAGGCTGTCCCTGGTTTGTGGAAGGGAGGAGCATGTCTCTTGTTCAGTGGTTGCCTAACACAAGCAGTCAGCTTCCACTATGAGTCCTCACCAAAATGGAAAGCCTGGTCCTGTCTTAATACCCCAAAGCCAACCATCAGATGCTTTTAACAACATGTGTTCTGGAAACTCCGCCCACGTGTCTGGGTGGGGATGGGCCAGAGAAAGCAGGTGAGCGGTGGCATTGGTAGCTGGGAGAGCTTTGCAGTGGCACTGGTTGAATTTGGAAGGACCTGAATGGTGGAGTGAGAGGGTTAGCTTTTGGGTTGGGCTGTTGGTTTGGTTTGGGATTTTTTTGGCAGAGTGTGTTCCTGGAACATCCTCTCTTTTCGTGGCCTCATCACTCTTTTCACTTGTGTCCTAGGTGCCGGTTCCCCAAGCCAATTTCATGGAAGACATAGAAAAGTGGCTCTCCACTGATGTGGTAAGTGAGGGGCTGCTTTTCTGGAGACAGCAGCCCTGCCAGAGTTGTCTGCAGGGATGGATTTTAGGCAGTGTACAACAACTCTGGCACAGCTGAATGTGTGGCACTGGCTGCGCAGAGGGAACAGGGGAGGACCAGCTGAGGACACAGGTATACCACACCAGTATAATTAGCCTTCTGGGAGGCATAGCTAATGAGCTGAGGCTCAGGGCCACCCTAACATGTCTGTATGGCAGAAGTAGAAGTGCTATCAGGTCTCTCTCTCTATTCCAACAAAAAAAGGTATCTGTGGAGTTGCCTTTGGATGCATTGCTTCTAACCCTGCTCTTCTCCTTCCTTAGGGAGAGTCAGAGGATGCAAAAGGAGTCACCAGCGAAGGTAAGGTTTGCCAGCCAACACCCTTCTCCACCTGGCTGCACCTTGGCTCTTCCACAAACCTCCTTCCTAGCTAATGCTCTTCTCTTGCCCCAGAGTTTGACAAGTTTCTGGAAGAGCGAGCAAAAGTTGCAGACCGGCTACCTAGCTTGTCCAGCTCCTTAGCAGGGACGTCCGTCTCCCCTCCTGCTGCCAGCCATCACCGGAAGCAAGCAAAGGAAGATGATGCTATGTTTGCCTTGTGAATGCTATGGACTGCTGTGCTGTGGAACAAGAGGCTGTGTGTGCTGTTTTACTTGCCTCCAAGCAGGGGCTAGCTGAGGAAGGACTCTGTCCCCTTCCTTCTCTTTATTCCTGTTTTCCCCTTGAGTCGTTTTTCTTTTTAAGTTGCTTTCAGTTGTTGTGTTTAGGGATGCCACACCATAGACTTGTGAAGGGGGTTTCAAAGCTGCTAAAGAATGTGGGCTTTTTTTTGGTACAGTATAGGCTAGGCTGAAGCTCCCCATCCTCCTCTCCACTGAGGTAATTAGAGATCTTGTCCAAGAAACAGGAGAGGCTGCAGTCTGCTGCTGAAATCATTCCTGCCTGCCTCTTTTCTCACCTCATCCCTAGAAGAGATCTCCAGTCCTCTGCCTGCCAGTGTTATATTGGATAGCATGGGGATGCAAAGCATTGCAGGTGGCAGAGGAACTCTAATGGCAGAGGGGCCCCATTGCTCTAGTCTCTCTTGCACAAGAGCTTGTGGTATGCAACACCTTCCCACTCACAGCCCCTTCTTTTCTTCTTCCTTTCCTCCCCCTTGCCATTGGTTCATCCAGAATCCTGCCCACAGCCTGAACGTCTGTTACAAGACCCCCAGTTACCAAAGCTGCCAGCTGCACACAGCTGTGAGCAGTACCTCAGGCTGAAGGAGTTGCCTGCCATGGACTAGGAAGTGCCTTCAGCCACCACCTCTCTGCAGTTGATTTAATTCTCCATTTATTAGATTTTTCTCCCCTCTTTCCCCAATGTGATCCCACCTCCCTCTCTCGCTTCCACTGCTGCCTTCCACCACGTTGTGCCACAGTGTGGGAAGTCTCCCTGAGTCTCTGATCAGACCAATGCTATGGACTCCCTCAGGGAAGCTGTGTGTGCTGGGGCCACAGAGCTGCCTTCCCTACAGCAGGAGGCCCTTAGGCTGGTACTGGTGTTTCAGCAAGAACATGCTGTTGCTGGGGTGGCTTGTTCAGCTGGTGAGCACAGAGGTGAAGTGAAACATCAGTCATCTCATGCCAGCAAAGCAACCCTGCAGCAGCCAGGTATCACAGAATCATAAAATGGTTTGAGCTGGGTGGGACCTTAAAGACTACCTAGTTCCAGCCCCTTGCTGTGTGCAGGGACTCCGTCCACTAAGCTGGGCTGCTCAAAACCCCACCCAGCCTGCGGCCTTGAACACTTCCACGGATGGGGCACCCACAGCTTCTCTGGGCAACCCATTCCAGTAGCTCATCATCCTCATGGTACCTTCTTTCAGTTTAAAACCATTACTCCTCTCCCAGTCACTACACTCCCTCTAAACAGTCCGTCCCTGTCTTTTCCTGTAGGCCCCCTTTAAGTACTGGAAGGCCACCATAAGGTCTCCCCAGGCCTTCTCCTTTGCACATGGAGACAAAAACCCTTCTAAGCAAACTGCACATTCTGCCCACTTGTAAAAGGCAGCCAGGGAGGACGGTTCCAAGCCCAGGGCTCCTGCTTGTGGGATTTCTTATTTGAGTGGGAGAGTTACCTTTTTCTATTGCACATTAAAGGAGCAAAATCATGAGTCTTCCTCTCCTGAAGATGTGTGTGTGCTGCTAGTGCTGGTGAAGGGCGGGGAGGACCATGTTGGGGAGAAGAGGGGAGTAGCCACATTTGCTTTTCATGGAAGGGCACGGGTGCTGTGTCACTGAGATGAGTCACAGTATGGGGGCTGAGGGTGCTGCAAGGCAAGGCAGGTGCTCACTGCTTTTTAGCATAGTCTTCTGGGAAGGCGACTACAGCCCATCTCAAAATAGCAAGAGGGTGATCTAACAGCTTTCCCTCTCTACCTTGTAACCAGATCTGAATACCCACTTCCCAGCCCTTGAAGACATGGGAGACATAGAGTTGCTATGAAAGGACTCTGGTATCCACAGGGCATCCTCAGTTATCCTCATGCCATCCCCTGATGTCCAGCTGAGTGGAAGGATTCTTAAAAGGCCGTCAAACAAGTGTCATCTGATCCCTTGACTTGTAGGAAGGAGTTAAATTAGCTGAAGATGCCCAAACCTCAGCACTCCCTCTCCCTGTGCCTGCACTGCAGTCTCAGCTGTACCAAGCTCAGGCAGAGGCTTGAGGATAAGGGCTGTGAGCAAAGCTGGTCTGCAGCTGGTGACAGTGGGGCTGCAAATAGCAGGGTGCAGTTTCCTCCTCTGTCAGCAGTTCTGGAATAGGAGGAGGCTTTGTGTCTTCTGCAGCTTTCCAAGATGGACAGCACATCCTTGGACAGTTTGTCCCTTGGAAAAATGAATCACCATTTTCAATTCCACTGCATTCCCAATGCCTCAGGGAGGAACTGAGGGAAGACCTCCCTCCTTTCTGAACTAAGTGGTATTGTATGTTTACTATCAGCCTCTTTAAGCAGCAGTTCTCAAACCAGGGTCTGTATGCTATCTTCTAGAGGTGGTAGGGAGGGAAAAGCTCAGCTCAGTGTGCCTAAAATTAAGCTAGTCCTGCCCCATCTTGGTGCTTTGAACTCCATGTTCCTGCCTCGGTGAGTGCTTAAGGCTCTTGGTGCCTCTGGCTCCCTCTGTGCATTGCCTGTGACTTCTGCAAGAGAAACAGAGCCATCCCTGAACACACACTCTGTGCACAGGACATTCAAGGTCTTCCTTGCTGCCACTGGGATGCCCAAAGTGCGCCTCAGGGTAGGAATCCCTTCTCCACCTGCACCTCACTTTTCTTTCCCAGACATCCAGCACAGGAGCTGGCAAAGCCAAGAGGGAACCATTCCCGCAGAAGACTTTGGCACAGCAGAATCAGCTTGCTGCTATTTTCATCCTGGGGTGAACAGGTGGGAAAGGTCACTTGGTGGCTTGCCAGTTTGAAGCAATGACCGACAGGTGAAAACTAATAAGGGTGCAGCTTGTGACCTCTGGGCAAGCCTGTCTCCTCCCCACCATACAGCCAACCGTGGTCACAGCGCTCTTCACTGTGGGCCACTCAGCACAGACGCTTCTCCTACGGGAATGACGCAGCTTTCTTTCCAAGCCACCGAAAATATGGAGAATAGGGTCAAGGGTATGGAATCTTTCCATGCCCGAATTAGTACTTTCTTACTTGTTATAGATCATACCAATAATAGCTTGAATAATTTTTTTTATGGCTTCTTTTGAGGAGGAACTTGGAGAAAAAAAATCCTGCCAGGTCTGCAAGGGATCATTTTAAGTAGAGGCCAGGTGGTTTACACTGGGGGGGAAGGGGGAATGCTTTATGATCGTGAAAGAAAAATAGTTACACCATTATAAAGAAGTCCCTTAATTGTTTGGGTTTTTTTTACTTCTAAAAGTGTTTCTAACGTTGCTCTTTTAAAATGCAATTACGCTGCCTGCTCACTTCTCACCACCAGATGGCTGTGGTCCCTCACGCACACAGCCGGAGCCCCACCAACTGCAGAGGGCAGCTTCTCCCTTCGTGGTGACCTGTTTAGCAAGCGACCCAATCAGTAGAAACAAAACAACAAAGTTTTTCCTTATTCTAAGTATTATGCTGCAACCATCAGCCCAGTGCAGACTCATAGAGCGACTGCTCCAGAGCATGCACTCAGCAGCTCTGCACTCATTCACTTTGTTGGAGCCCAGAAAGCAAATCACATCCTGGGCTGCATCAGAAGAAGTGTAGCCACCAGATTCAGAGAGGTGATTCTGCCATTTTATACTCTGCTCTAGTAAGACCTCACCTGAAGTACTGCATCCAGCTCTGGAGCCCTCAATATAGGAAGGACCAGGACCTGATGGAGCAGGTCTTGAGGAGGGCCATGAAAGTGGTCAGAGGGTTGGAACACTTCTGCTATGAAGACAGGCTGAGGGAGCTGGAGTTGTTCAGCCTGGAGAAGAGAAGGCTCTGGAGAGACCTAATAACAACCTTCCAGTACCTGAAGGAGGCCTACAAGAAGGATGGAGAGAGACTGTTTACAAAGACCTGCAGTGATAGGACAAGTGGCAATGGTTTTAGATTTAGATTGAATGTTAGGAACAGGTTCTTTACTATGAGGGTAGTGGAACAGTGGAACAGGTTGTCCAGGAAAGTGGTTGAGGCCACATCATTGGAGATATTCAAGGTGAGGCTCAACAGGGATATGGGCAACACTGCTTACTGCAGAGAAGGTTGGACTAGATGACGTTTAGAGGTCCCTTCCAACCCAAACCATTCTCTGATTCTATGATTCTAGGCTGGGAAAAGGCCTTGAGCAAGCTGGTCTATTAGAAGGTGTCCCTGCCCACGGCAGGGGGGTTGGAGATAGATGATCTTTAAGATCCCTTCCAACCCAAACCATCCTATGATTCTATGACTGCACAGAGGTCCAGGAAGAAGCAATACACTGGGTCTCCACATCCATTAATAGCCACACTGGGAACAGGATCCTGGCCTGGACAGATATTTTACATGACCCAGAGCAGTTGTTTCTGTGCAAGCTGAAGAAAGGCATAACTTCCTTGTACTGGGTCGGGGTGCTCCACAGCTCTCAAAGTCAAATCTGTGCTAAAAGTTAAACAGCATTTCCATGATGTTTGGATTCTGTGGTCCTTGGCATACCAGCATTGAATTCACAAAGGCAAAAGAATATGTGCTTCCCTTTTACTTACTGCTAACTTCCAAACAGTATATACATGTTATTTTTCTATTTTTAAGAGCAGTTAGCAAAGATATCCCCTGATTTCCCACAACATCCCCTCAACAATCAGCACAACTGTCCCATGCTAGTACACTGGGAAAGCTGCTCTCCATCCCACATGGATTTTCAGCAGGAGCAGGGAAGTCATTGTGCCTCTCTACTCAGCACTGGTTAGGCCACACCTTGAGTACTGTGTCCAGTTCTGGGCCTCTCAATTTAAGAAGGACATTGAGACTCTTGAACATGTTCAGAGAAGGGCAACGAGGCTGGGGAGAGGCCTCAAGCACAAGCCCTACAGGAGAGGCTGAGGAGCTGGGGTTGTTTAACCTGGAGGAGGCTCAGGGGAGACCTTATTGCTGTCTACAACTACCTGAAGGGAGGTTGTAGCCAGGAGGGGTTTGGTCTCTTCTCCCAGGCAACCAGCATCAGAATGAGAGAACATAGTCTCAAGCTCCACCAGGGGAATTTTAGGCTTGAGGTGAGGAGAAAGCTCTTCACAGGGAGAGTTGTTAGCCATTGGAATGTGCTGCCCATGGAGGTGGTGGAGTTGCCATCCGTGGAGGTGTTCAAGAGGGGATTGGATGTGGCTCTTGGTGCCACGGTTTAGTAGTCATGAGGTGTCGGGTGACAGATCGGACTTGATGATCTTTGAGGTCTTTTTCAACTTTTTTGACTCTATGATTCATGTTGCTCTGCCATGTCAAAACATCCTCAAAGCTTATTTGGGGTAATAAAATTCCCCCTTTCTTCACAAAATTAAAATAAAGCCACTGCCTCTTCCCTTCAATCACTGTTAGTGGCACTGCTTAGGGCAGATGGTGATGCTGGGAACGGATGTGCAGCAGAGACCCAGTGGGCAGGAGAGAGGATTGTTATGAGGAAGGAAATCATTTCTGTAGGTAACTCATGTTTATCTGTGTGGGGACACAAGCAAATGGATGCGCAAGGAGAGAGGAAAGAGACAAAAAAGAGGAAGGAGTATAAGAAAACGTGCAAACACATGAGAGGAAAAACAGATGCTCCAGTGCTCAGGAGCAAGGAACTGGAGGGGGCTAGGGGTGACCAATGTAAAAAAAGGAGTCATACTGGCAGTCAGTCTGGGGTTTTTAATGCTTCTCCTGAAGATATTTCACAAAACACACAGGCAGAGGTGACCTAGCCCTGAGGAGATTTCTCTTTCACTGGCTTTCCTGCTCTCCCCTGGCTTTTAGGGCGCATAGTGCATCCCACACAGTGTCCAGCAGTTCTGCTGCCCGTCGGGTGAGCAAGTGTCTCTGTTGCTTTGTGTCAGTGACCTGCAAAGCCTGAGTAAGGGAATATGGGCTCCCAAGTTAAAGCTTCCTCTTTCCTGTCCACCATTGCCCTTGCAAAATCGTGCGGGTGTGGGTGTGCATGGGATCCGTAGTGGGTTTGGACTGCACGAGTGGGCAAATTCACTTCCCCCTTCCAACAGGACTGACAGGGGTCAGAGAGATTAATAGGGGTGAAGGGGAACAGGATTGCTCCTCATGAGTAGGAGAAGTTTGCTGCAGTGCTGTCTCCAGCAGTGTTGCTGCGGGGCTGCACCTTGGTTCTTATCAAGAACACCTCCCTGTGGGGCACGGGGGTGTTTCACTGTGCAACAGCAAGCAGCTAGGGGCTCAGCCCTGGTGAGGAGATCCCCAGGGAGACAGGTTCTGCAGCAGAGCTTTGGAGGATCAATGATTCCCTTCCAGCACAGAAAAGCCACATGTGCCAGTCTCCAGGCACTATTTTCCTGGCTGATCTTGGCAGAAAAGCATGGATCAGGCACAAGGTGAACTTTATGGTGGGGTGAGGCAAGGACACAGCTTTCCTGAGGCTTTAGGGGAGGCTCTTTCACCAGCATGGAGTGACAGGAAAATCTGTGTTTAGAAAAAGTGCTGTAAGGCACTTCAGTGGTATTTTTAGCTCCTTGGCCAAAAAAAAAGGGCCCTAAATACCAGACCAGTCTCAATGGGAGATAGGTACCAACTTCTCTGAGCTCCTTTACACAATTTCAGTCCAAAGGAGAAAAGAAAGCAAGAAGAAAAGAAAAAGAAAGAAGGAAAGGAAAAGAAAGCAAAAAAGAAGCAAGCAAGCAAGCAAGCAAGCAAGCAAGCAAGCAAGCAAGCAAGCAAGCAAGAAAGAAAGAAAGAAAGAAAGAAAGAAAGAAAGAAAGAAAGAAAGAAAGAGGGAGGGAGAGAAAGGAAGGAAGGAAGAAAGAAAGAGAGCCAGAGTGTAGGTGATGTGCTGCCAGCAGTGCCCCGCTGCCCATCCCCTCTGCCTCCAGGCAGGGCCACGTACAGCAGTTCACACCATCAAAACCAGCTCTGGCACAGTAATAAGGGGGTGGCTCATGCTGTGCCAAGCACCTTTGGTACCTCTTACCTCTGCCAGACCGTGCCCAGCAGCTGAACATTTTAATTCAACCCCCACATTGCGTAGCTTAGGAGCTGCAGCCCCACGGTCCTGCTGCGCTACAGCACTGTGAAGGGGATGAGGGTCTTGGCTCCCCTGTGCTTGGGATGCTAGGGAAGGCCTCCAAAAACAGTGTGGGTGTTTTTGTTCATTTGCACTAGCAGCTGAAGTCCACAAGCACTTTGGCACATGGGGCTCTCCAATGCTGAGCTCACTCTGCCCCTAAAGGAAGGGCTTTGAAGAAATACCTGCCCATGAGAACCCTCCCTGGGTTTACTGCTTCTTGTTAACATGTAGCCATCACTCTTTCAAAACAGGCAGCAGCTCAGTGGGATAAATGAGGTCCTGCCTGCCCTGAAGTGATCCTTGGTAATGGGTGAAGAAAAGGGATAGAGAAGGAGGGGGTGTGGAACACAGCCTATGCCACAGACACCTTGTGTGGCTTTGGGTAAGTTGCTTAAATTTGGCACACCCTGAATGCCAACCTCTAAACTAAATTCATGACCATATTACATATCTGCTGGGTTTGGTGTTTTCCACCGGAATAGACAAAGCCAGGTGCCCATCCAGCACCCCAGAGAGCAGGGTTCCCATGCTTTGATTCCCCTTGTATGGAGCAGGGACTGTCCCAGTCCCAAGGCATATAGCCACAGTGTCTTCCATGTCCCTGGGTCAGTGAGGTGTGCAGATTTAGAATCATAGAATTGTTAGGGTTGGAAGGGGCCTCACGGATCATCTAGTTCCAACCCCTCCTGCCATGGGCAGGGACAACTTACATTACATCAGGTTGCTCATAGCTACATCCAGCTTGGCCTTATAAACCTCCAGGCATGGGGCTTCTACCACCTCCCTGGGCAACCTGTTCCTGTCTCTCACCACCCTTATGGTGAAGAAGTTCTTCCTAACATCTAATCTGAATCCACCCATTTCTACTTTTGTCCCATTCCCCCTAGTCCTATCACTACCTGACACCCTCAAAAGTCCCTCACCAGCTTTCTTGTAGCCCCCTTCAGATACTGGAAGGTCACAATAAGGTCTCCTCAGAGCCTTCTCTTCTCCAGACTGGGCAGCCCCAACTCTCTCAGTCTGTCCTCATAGCAGAGCAGCTCCAGCCCTCTGCTCATCCTCGTGGCCCTTCTCTGGACACATTCCAGCACCTCCAGATCCTTCCTGTAATAAGGGCTCCAGAACTGGATGCAGTACTCCAGGTGAGGTCTCATCAGAGCTGAGTAGAGGGGAAGAATCACCTCCCTCAACCTGCTGGCTATGCTTCTCTTGATGCAGCCCAGGATGTGATTTGCTTTCTGGGCTGCAAGTGCACACCGGTGGCTCATGTTGAGCTTCTGATCCACCCCCAAGTCCTTTTCTTCAGGGCTGCTCTCAATCTGCCAGGTTTCCTGGCCTGGGACACCTGCTTTTCTGACCTTTCCTAGCTTGCCCAGTGCAGTGGCAGAGGGCTGGGAAGCGGAGCCAAACGGGGAGCATTTTGTGGCTGCCAGTGGTGCCGCACATCCCACTGGGACTCTCCAGTCTTGCACGAACTCCCAACCCCCCTGCCTGCCTCCCGCTAAGGCTGACTCACTCTTTTCCCAGCGTGGGCGTCCTGCTGAGTCAGGGTCAGGCTGGGTCATCCAGTATTGCTGAGCAATGGTTTCAGGCTGCGGCGGAGGGGCTCTTTTGCTGAGTCACGGTGGAGAAGGATCCACGTGAGGCTGTTTATTTAGGAGCGGTTTTCTGTGCACTGCCCTGAGATTGCAGCTGCTGCTCTTGGCCCAGGTCCCACATCTCGGGACAATCGGAGAAATCTCCAGAAACTGCCCTGCTTGCTCACAGCCCCTCAGCTGCTCAGCTTGTTGGATACTCATGCCTCCTCTGTCCCAGGGGCAGAGAACCACGGGTTCCAGTTTGTTCTCCTCCCTTCCCCTGAGCAAAGGGTCTGAGCTGTGGCACAAGGTCCTGCTTGTTGCATGTGTATGAGTTTCAAATCCATTTTTCACAGTCTTTCCTGACACACAGCCAGGACACGCTTTGTTTTACACAGCTGTAGCACTGATACAAAGGAGGCAGGGTGGATTGAAACATTTGCACAAACAGGGTTTGAATTTGATAACTCTGCCCTGCTCCTCTCCTCACTTCCCTTTTGCTTCCAAAGCAGAACCCCCAGCAGGAAATGAGGTTGATCCCCACCAGCACCAAGACTCTAAGCTAGATCATGGTGGGCTCTATGCACCCTCCCACAAAATTTCAGCGCAGTGCACCCATAGCCTGGAGACCTGCTTCATGCTTTAGGTCGCTGTCTGACTCTGGGTCTGTGGTCACAAAACAGGTACATGCATTGGGTGTGGGGCTGCTCTGTTCCCAGCCAGCTCAGAGCTCTTGCCTTGCTCAGAGCCAGGTGCTGCAGCACACCTACACCCACCTGTGCAAATATGCATTGTAACCTGCATTTCCTGTCCTTACCAAGATGGTTCATTTATGTCTGAGAAATCTGCCTGCACCTCTGTCTCCCGTGATGGTGGCCTTTGGGATTCTCATGTGTGCAGTTTGCCCAGCACAGCTGTATCTATCAGACTGTCTGAAAGGTGCCAGCAATGCCAGTCCAAAGGACACCTGCATTCCTCACGGAGACTTCCAGTGCATTGCACTCCTGACCTCCTTTTTCCACCTGTGTCTCTGACCTCAACACAGATTGTTTAATGCTGATGGCAGTGAGCACGCTCAGTTCTTCCACAGCAGGGCTGGGCTGGGCAGGGCAATACCCCGTTGGTCAACACAAATTAATCTACAGAGTATCCCGGTCCTCCAGCACTGACCCTCTTTAGCAAATCACTTTAAGCAGTTACCACAATCTCTCCCACCCTCACCATTACACTGCAAGTCCTGGTTACTGAGTCAGCTTTCTGGGTGCAGTCCAGGCAGCTGCATTTTGCTGTGTCATGGTCTGAGAGAGCCTAATTAACCCCTCCTTTCACCACACACCCCACCAAGCTGAGACAAGCTGAGCTGCCAAGAGCCGCCTGGCGGAGCCTGGCTGGATACAGCACCTCCCACATGGGTGCAGGAGAGCTGACTTTGCACTCCCATAGCTGCTGGGTAACAAGATACTTCTGACCATAATGCTATTGGCAATACAGGCTGTTAAGTGCATAAAGAGGAAAAAAAATATTCCACTTCCTTATCCCTGCCAAAAACAGGGACCCTTTGATAACTTTCTGCTGTTGTTAACCCTTTAGCTAACCCATCTGTTGATGAAGAATTTTCCAGAGGCTGGGCTGTGCAGATGGAAGCTGTTAAACCCAGCTGGAGCAACTACCTTGCCTGAGGCTCCTTGATTTGTTTTTGCTAGAAATCTCCTGGGTTTATTTACTCCCATGCTCATTGCCCTCACAGCAAGTAGCTCTGGCACCACACAGCCATTGCTCACTGGAAGAGCAGCAGGCAGTCTGATTTCTGGTGAAGACCACAGGTCTGATACTTTGATGAGGTCCAAACAGAATTTCTTTGTGACCTGGATACAGGCTGGCCTCTGTTTCCCTGTGGCCTGCTGTGCTCAAAGTGGCTGTCTCTGGAAGCTAGTTTGGTCCTTCCACTAAAAACACACAGCTCCTTCCCCTTGCATCACTCTCAAATGTCAGCTTCCCAAGTTCTCTTCTAGGAAGAGATGACCCCTTGCAGATCTCTGCCAGCACATTGGCACACTCTGTGTCATTAACCTCTCCACACCACACAGGAACAGCACAGCAGAAGCAGTGCAAGTCATTGCTGCAGAACACTGGATGGGCCAGAAATGCCCCAGGCCAGCAATGGCAAAAATGATGACACCTCACTTTCAGTTCTCCTTCCATCTTGTGCTGCAGGGCATTTGAGCCTTTCCATAGAACTGGGCCTAATCTCATAGATGCTCCATGCCAAATAACCCTGAGCAGCCAGAGACAAGATGGCATAAATCAGTCATGGGGCATGGCTAGCTTGCCTGCACCTATGAAAAGCTCAAAGTGGAGGTGAGCTGCAGCAGGGACCTAATCTTGTGACCAGCCCAGGAGAAGGTCAATTCCTGTGACCTAGAAGGAGGTACACTGGCTCCATGTCCCCTCTCTCTTTCCCCCAGATCTCACACCAACATCCTCCTCATCTCTGGATGAAAAAGGAGAGGGAGGACCTTCTGGATACATCATTTTGAGTGCTTCCAAGTATGCAGCTTCTTGGAAGAAGGCAGACAGAGGACAAAGGCACTGGCTTGAAAGCAAGCAGAAAGGGATCTAGGTGCATTACCAGAGCAGAGGCAAAAGGAGGGACAGGGCCTGGGGATTTGATTTTTGTTTTCTTTCATATTATTTCATGTTCATAAAATGAATAATAATAATTTTCATATTCTTCTATATTTCATAATTCCCTTCTCCAGAACTAAAGATTCTCTCTGTGCCCCAACTTCCTGTGCCAGAAAAAGGACTCACTGAAAAGTAGAGAAAACTTCACATAAGCTGTAAGGAGTGATGCCAGAGAGAAGCACTCAATTTGTAGCCGTCTCTGTGATAAAATGGCATGCATGTCTTCAGGACAAACTGCCCATGCAGCCCTGTGCTCCCTATGCTCTCAAGGGCTCCATGCAGAATCCCTCTCTCAGGGGATATTCGGGGCTTTGTCACACTTGCTAAAAAGATAGAGACATCCTGATACCTTATTTCCCGTGACAGAAAAAGAAGCAAGCCAGCAGCAAGCTGTCTGCACTGGCATGGAGGTAAGAATGGAGCATGACAGCTTTTGCTAGCACACGCTGTCGCTTTAAAAGACAAAGGCAAGACAGGAAAAGTCTGGCTGAGTCAGGCTGGAAGCGCTGAGTAATCTTTCCTGAGCCTGCAACCCTCGCCAGATGTCTGCCCAAGTCAACAAATAAGTATGGAAGCACATTTCCTCCAGGACAGCTTTCTAACCTACAGCACCAAACCCATTTGGTGGCCAGGTGTAGGCACAGTCATGGGGAGACACATGAGGCATGTGCCTTGGATGGCAGCACCCACCACCAGAGCTGTGGAGTGGGCTCACTAGAAGGGACAGACAGACAGAAAACGCCACAGTCCTTCTCCTTCCTCTGCAGGTTCTGCCTCCCTACCAACCCCTGCAGAGCTGCAGCACAGGGCTTTCTCACACCCACAGCAGCAGAGGAACGGTGGCTTTAAGTGCCCTGCTCTCTGAGTTGCACACAAGATGTGTGTTTTCCAAAGCAGAGCTGGGCAATGTGTTGTCCATCTCAGCTAGCCCTGCTCCCAGCGCAGCTACACTTGGAAAAGAAGGTCCCTGCTTCATCTGTCCGCTGCCTCATTGACCTCCTCACCAGATAAAATGTCAGAACAGCCAGGTACTGGCAGAAGCATCCTGTCCAATTCTCTTTTTCCATATCAGAGAATTTTTTTGCCTTTTAAAGTCTCTGCAGACTTCCTCAGTTTCCCCCAAATCTCATATGACATCTTTTCAGTCCACTAGCTGCCCAGGCCTTCTGGATATCTAGGAGACAGAATGCTGTTCTCCAAGCTTGCCCAGCACACAGCTGTGGTGGTAACAGCAGGGGCCAGTTGCCACACAAATCCCAGTGCACAGGAAAGCAGGGAAAGGATTTTGCTGTTCATCAGTGCAGGTACACCTGTGAAGGCTCTGTGCAAAGGGACAGTGACCATTCCCCAGCACCCACCACTGTGCAAGGGCAGTTCTGGCACCTCTGGACTAGGGCATGTGCAACTGGATTACTCCAGGTGTCTGTGACTATGCATACCTCAGGGTCCCTGCTGTGCTCCCTGCTGTGAAAAGCATATGTTTCTAGGCTGGAGCATGGATTAACTTATCCCATGGTCCACAAGCACCATGTTACCTGACACTCTCTCTGAAGATCTAGAGTCATGGGAAATCATATGTTTATACCCGAGTGGTGCTAGAGCAGATGAGGGAGGGTGCTGTATTAGCTGCCCAGGAAGGGTGCAGCTGGGACACAAACTGAGGTGCAGGGAAGAGGAGGCTGCCCACCCTGCCCCAGGCACTAGCCCTGAAAATCCACCCCTCTTTGTCCAACCTGGATGCCCCCAGCACAATGAGCACCTCTTGCAGCCCCTGGGCTCTGCTTGCCACGGGCACCGAAAGGGTTACTGAGCCGAACACGCTCGAAAGAGAAGTTGCTGGACATCCTCTGGTTTGTGCTTAGTTATCAAGACGCATCAGGTGACTTGCTTCTGGTCCCTTGGGGGCTGCAGGCGAGGAGGGGGAGCCAGCCAGGCTGGGAGGGGAAGTGCAGTTGTGTTGCAACAAGTTGTGCTCAGCCTGAGGTCAGCGCTTTGACGGCTCACGTGGCCTGACAATATAAAGCTGGATGCGGGAACGTAGCAGCCCAGCACACAGCTTCACTGTCCCGGGAGCTGAGGGGAAGGAGGAAAGCACAAGCAGGAAAAACAACAACGAAGCGAAGCAGTGAAACGACCCAGATAAACATGGAAACTTCCCAGGCACGCAGCTCCGAAAGGTAAGAGCAGGACGGGAACGAGTGGAATTTTTTTTGTTCGTTTGTTTGTTTTTTTAACAGAAGAATATTGTTCCTCCACTTGCTTTAGGCATGCTGTGTCTGTTTCTGCTCTGCACGGAACGGCATGCTCCTGCTTTCACCTCTGGATGGAATCTGTCAGTTGTCCTTGCTCGGGACAGGGGCTGGAATGATGGTATTCCCCCCTTCCCATCCGTGGCTCTCGGGAATGTTCTGTCCCTTTTTCTGCTGTCCCAGGCTCCCCCTTTTTTCCTATTTTGCCATTTCCCCCCATTTTGCCAGAGGAGAGCCACAGCACTTACATCTGTTTTGGTGCTCTTCCCCAGCATGTCCAAGGACTTGTCAGAACTCTTGAAGGAAGCCACCAAGGAGGTGCACGAGCAGGCGGAGAACACACCGTTCATGAAGAATTTCCAGAGGGGGCAGGTGTCACTCCACGAGTTTAAGGTATGCAGTAGCTGCAACACTTGGGGATGGCATTCCCTCACCAGGAGTTGTATCAAATGGGTTGCCTGGGGGCTGAAGAGGGGAAGGAGGGGGCATCTCCTGGGCAAAATACACTTTTAAATGCCAGCATCCTAAGATCTTAGCAGCTTCTCTTGCAGAAGATGGTGGAGGACTGTGCAATATTAGGGTGGGCAGCCTGAAGCAGGGTGAAACAAAGAGGTTGAAGGGATTTGTGCGATTGCTTTTCTCTGCCTTCATAAATGGCTGCATGTTAATTATTGGCAATGATAGTTAATGGAGGTGTGACTACGTGCAGATACACCAGTGGCTGAAGGGACCAAAAAAGAAGGGGAATACTAAATTTACAACACCATCTACAGCTACAAATAATGATGGAATAGTGAGAAAGTGAGGCTGTGGGATCATCTCTGGCACTGAACTTTGCAATGTTTTACTTGTCACTTGGGTTATACCAGAGCTGAGATCATGAACAATAGTAACTCCAAGGCAGACTGAGTTTGTACAAGCCATGTCTGCTCAACAGGTAGCAGCCTGTTGCTTTTCTTAAGATAAAAGAGAATCATTTGCAGATATAAGCCTGTGCCTAACTTGGCTACATATGTGATTCCTGGGATCTCAGCCACATAACAAAGCCATGAGCAAAAACAAAACACGCACCTGGGCCAGAAATTCCTGGGAGGCTATAGGATGTGACGCATGGGCTTGCAACTAGCAGCCAGCAATCCAACCTATGGTTTAATTACTTTGTTATTGAATTGTTCCTTGGCAGATAAATCCACAAGAGCAGGAAAAAGTCAGCTTATTTCTGACAGGTCTCATTCAGGATACTTAGTCAAGCACAGATTTAATCTCAGGCACTGACTTCCTGCTGTTAGACATGCAGCATTGGTTAGGCAGTGAACTTCGAGACAGGCTGGCACTGATGTAAGAAATCAGGTCTTCAGGAACACAGCTCAGTGTCTTAGAAGACATTTATGTGCCGTGAGGGGCAGTGAGACGTGACATGGATTTTAAGAAGCAGTGACAGCTTTCAAAAGCCACGTTTCCCATTGTACCACCACCTGCCTCTAAAAACAAGTCAGGTTATATTTTGCTAACTTATTAGGCAATGTTCCTGTATTTTGTATCTCTTCCAGTAAGCTGGATGGCAGGTTATTGTTTAAAAGCCTCTGTTTTTGTTTACTCTCTTGGCAGACCTATATATCTGCCCTGACACATGACTCCCTAGAATCTGAATATTTGTTTCCACAACCAAGCCACTGCCTGTGTGCTTATCAAAGTCCTATTTGCTGGCACAGTTGGGAGAGGTCAGCCTGGCAACTCTTTTACTGTAGAACTGACTGCTTTGTGGGAGAGTAAACTGCTGCTTCTCCTGCCATCAGCGTAATCTTCTCCCACCTCAACCTGATTCACTTTTACTGTGACACCTTCATGTTTTATATTTTGCTGCTGATAGGGATTCCACTGCAAGGAATGGGTGGTATAGGTGTAAATATGAATACAGAAAATGGAGATTCTGAAAACAGAATGCACAGGGAAGGAAAGAACACAGCTAGATTGTCTTAGGCCATGTGGAAAAGCTGGCAGATAGAAGGAAGTATCACGTAAGCTGGGAAAAACAATAATAGGGGTTTCAAAACAGAGAGGAGAACACACAGCCTTGCAGCACTCCTTCACAAAGGCATCTTTCAGAGGCAGGCTGTGCTTCCAGCCCCCTTTTATGTTGTCTCCTCTGAGCAACCAAGGAGGCAAGCCCACTTGCAAGCCTGAATGAGGACAGCGGTGGTGTGTCGGTTCCCAGGATGGTGGGATGCTAACAGGATTAATATGTTGAAAAACAAAGAGGGTGTGTCATGTGTCATTGTCTCACAAGGCCCCACAAAGGGAAGCCACATCTTGAAGCATTCAGATTTGAACAATGCTTCGGAAAATATACCTTTGGGAATATTCTCCCCATTGACCAAGGGACTAAGGAGAACAGAGTGGGCATGATTAGACAGGGCTCCAGTTTCCATTGCAATTAAGTTTCAAGACCTTTAACTTCAAGTTGAATGCAGTGCCTCTTAAGGGCAGGTAAGACCAGTGTCTGCTGGAAAGAGCTTATGTGTTACCTGATGGTGCCTCAAGCAGAAGGGGAAGGGCTAGTGTCTCACTGCACCTTGCAACTCTGTTTTCCTCATAGGAAACCTGCACCATAACAAATGTGCATGACTCACACTGGGTGTGCCCATAAACAACATTTTCATCAGGAGGATTTGTCCCCAAAAGCCACAGAGGCACCTGTAGCTCAATCTCTTCCTTCTCTTTCAGCTGGTTACAGCATCCTTGTACTTCATCTACTCTGCTCTGGAGGAAGAGATTGAACGCAACAAGGACAACCCAGTTTATGCCCCTGTGTATTTTCCGGTGGAGCTGCACCGGAAAGCTGCCCTGGAGAAAGACTTGGAGTACTTCTATGGCAGCAACTGGAGGCAGGAGATCCCATGCCCCGAGGCTACTCGGAAATATGCTGAGAGGCTCCACTACATAGGCAAGAACCACCCAGAGCTCCTGGTGGCCCATGCCTACACTCGGTATTTGGGAGACCTGTCTGGGGGACAGGTGCTGAAGAAAATTGCCCAGAAGGCCCTCCAGCTGCCCAGCACTGGAGAAGGGCTGGCGTTCTTCACCTTCGATGGAGTCTCCAACGCCACCAAGTTCAAGCAGCTCTACCGCTCCCGCATGAATGCTCTTGAGATGGATCCTGCCACTAAGAAAAGAGTCTTGGAGGAGGCCAAGAAAGCATTCCTGTTAAATATACAGGTGAGTAACAACCAGACAGCCCTGCTTGCCCACACCCTCCCTGAAACAAGATAATAGCTACAGGGGAAAGGCAAAGCTGGTATTCCTGCTGTGGAGCTTATGGGTAGGTGTGGATCAGGGCAAGCTACTCAGAGCAGGATGGCTGTGCTTGTCCAGCCTGGGAGCCTAGTAAAAAGATGGTCTCTGAAAAGCTCCCCCTTCTCTCCTAGGGTGTGAATTCAGTTGTTTTCCTATGTGCCATTATTTAGATATGAATGAGGGCTTATACTGAGAGTAGTGTGAGTGGGGATCACTTATCTCTATAGTACAGCTCACAGGTCCTCTGTGGATGATGACTAGATACACAGGTACCTTGCCTGCCTTCCCCTCAGAAGATGGGCAATTGCTTCTTTGTGAGCTGGAAGCTTCAGGCAGAACCTGTAAAATACTTGCTCTTGACCCCACAAGGCATATTATATTCTGTGCAAAACAAATGCCAGGAGACTTGGATTGAATGCTTGTGTCTTCCTCTAGTTCTTAAAGTGCCTGTAGCAGGGGCCAGGGGTCCGGTGAAAGAAAAGGAGGCTACATAATGACTCAGTGTTCCTTCTTCTCAGGTGTTTGAGGCACTACAAGAACTGGTGTCTAAGGGGCAGGAGAATGGTCACCCTGTGCAACCAAAGGCAGAGCTTCGCACAAGGAACATTAACAAATCATATGAACACGGTAAGGCACTTCTGAGGACAGGTGTTTAACACTGCCCCTTGTGCTTTTGTTCTCCCTTCCTTTGTTAAAGCCATTGAGAAATCAGCATGAGGTGCTTGCCCCATCTCTCCCCAGCCATTAGTGCAAGGAAAGGCACTGGTGTGTGCAAAGCTCTTCTAGACATGACAGAGGAAGGATGACACATGGGGGCTATCCAGAAACATTCAGTGAGGAAGCTTTACATGAAAAAGATTCCACTCTCCTCCTCTTAGGTTTCAACAAGCGTAAGGTTCATTCAGCACACGAGTTTTCACCACATGGAAAACTGGCCTTGAGTTCACAGATGCAAAGACAGCAACTTTGGGCCCTTTAGATCAGCCATGGTGCTGTGACGCTGACAACATTCTTTCAGACACACAGTCCCGTCCAACAGGCTGTCCTTTCAGACTAAATCTCCCTCTGGTCATTTTCCTGCCTTCCAGAAATAGTTAATGAAAACACTCCTGAAAGTGTGCTGGGTTTATAGTGAGCGTTGTTCAGAATGGTGGAGTGTAACCAGTTGTGAAGTGGGGAGGTAAAGGCTGCCCATCAGCTTTGTGAAACTGAAAAAGTCCCACTGCTGACCAGTGCCAATCCCAAATTGAGCAAAGCCTGAGCAGCAGCTGTGAGCAGAGCGATGCCTTTTCATACAGTCAGGCTTGTAACAAAGTGAGGAGTGGGCTCAGATATTCACAGATGAGTTTCCCTGATAATACGTGATTCAAACAAAAAAGCCCTTAGGACCTACCCATTCTGAAACTAAAAGGAAGATTTTTATTTTCAGTGCATACTGGATTGCACTACAGTTTTCCTCTGGCAAAGAGTGGAAAACAAACCTTGTCTTACACATCTCTAAAGAGTGAAGCTTAAAGCACCTTCTTTGGAAAAGCCAGTAAAAATTCTCTGTGGAACTTAGCCACTCCTTTCCCAATACATTCATAAAAGTAGAGTTTCCAGAAAAGTTTGGTGTTGGATGAGGAATCCCACCCTGAAGCTGTAAATTTATTTGTCTGGAGTGCTAAGGACTAGCTGTTTAAGGCAATTAGATGTCCAACCAATTGAATCAACTACAAGTGGGAGACAAAATGCCTTTTAAAATTCTGGCTTAAGTAATTGGCTGTCTTCTGACACATCAGGGGTTTGGTAGAGCTGGGCAGAGCTTGTAAACCTGTAAAAAGACAAGGGGAGAGGCCAGTACTTACATACAAGCAGAGGGGTTGCAAGCCCAGGTCAAGTTTGCTTCCTCTCTTCTTCCCCAGGAAAGCAGAATCTGCTGTTGCTGTTTCCCCCAGCCCAGCTGGGCTCTAGGCAGGGTCTGCTCTAGCCCAGAGGAGGGCAAACATGGCATACCAACAGCATCTTGATGCAATATCTCACTCACTCTTTGTCTTTTATTTAGGTGCAGTGCTTAGAAAAGGAAGTGAGAAGACAAACAGCAGACAAACAGGCATGATGCCTACCACTCCCTTGGTGCGATGGATTCTGGCGCTCAGCTTCCTCGCCATGACAGTTGCTGTGGGTTTATTTGCCATGTGAAAGAGCAGAACCTTTGTGTTCTCTTCATGCCTTCCATTATCCTGAACTAATTCACCTTCCCCAGTCCTTGTGAGAGCTATTCCCTCCGACTGGGTACTGTGATCTTGGCTCTGCCACTAATACTAGGAGACTTTTCTCCCCAGAAATCAGAGGGCTGTAAGGGGGGGTCAGGCAAAGTCTCTCCCACACTTGGTGTGAGTTCCTCTCAGAGACTAACTTTATCACCAAAAATACCTAAGGGCTAAAAGGCTAAAAACAATGGCCAAGAATTGTTGCTGCTTTACAGAGTACCTGCAAAAATCCTACAGGATCAGAAATGCAGCTTTGAGATCTCTCTCCTCAGAAATGCAAAGTTTCCTGGAGCTGTGTTTGCTCAGTATTTTTATACTGCTAGATAATACTGTGATCACTTTTTCTGTGGAGCCACATGGCTCCTGCGGGTTATAGACTGTTTTATATGACACTAGTAGGTCTTTGTTAATTCTTTCTCCAATCATGTTGTTTGTTTGTTTGTTTTTAAGCAGATGACAGTTGTTGAAGCCACAGTGTCACACTCTTGTCTCGTCGTATAATTTATACACATAATAAACTTCAGTGTAAAGTCTTCAGGCCTGGTGTTTCCTATTATTAAAGCATCACCTGGGGAGAAAGCAGGTTTCTTTCTTCCTGCCCTGTTTTATGTCTTTGGAAGCTGCTGCCTCCAGAGACATGACAATTGACAAAAGTGGGAGCTATCATCAGAGCCAGACTCTGCTCCCACTCAGGGCTAACAATAACCTGTTACAAGATGGGGCAGGTTTCTTCAGCTGGTCTCTATTTCTAGAAATGGCATTACATTCTGGGAGCAAAGTGGTTTTTTTAAGGGGTAGAAGCCATACATAAGAAGTGGTTGGTATTCAAGCTAAAGCAAAAGATGATGGGACCCTCAGCCAGTTGAAACCAGGACACCTCCCCCTGACCACTACCAGCTAAGATTCCATGACCAGGCTGCCTTTGTCAGGACTTCTGCATGAATCAGAAAAGCAAGCATGTTTCTACTACCCAGAAATGAAATGCACACTAGGTTTTGATCCTGTGAGGTAGCTAAATGGGGGACATCAAGCATACGTCTGCATTCCCTCACCTAAGTAATAAATCAACCCAACTTACACCCAGAAGTTGGCACAGCTAAAGACACTCTAAACACACAGCACTGCTGGAGCAGCCCACGTACACAGCTTCCTTACTTCCCCCCATTGCTGAGGCAAATGTGGAGGTCTAGCTTTGTGACCAGCCACTGTTATGGCTACAGGCCTTACCTGCTTTAGAAGGCCTTCTAACACAGGAGTCACTGCAGGAGAGCCTGCAATTCAGGTATGGCACAGCAGGTCTTGACAAAGCCATTATCTCTCACATCAGAGTCCTTTCCTCTCTTTCTACCAGAAAGCCATAAGACCACCTGTCTCAATGATGGTGCCTGCTCTAGCTGTGACCTTAATCCCATACATGCTTTCCTACTGCTCTGTTTTGAGAGCAACACTGAACCTGCTCCAAGAGCAAGAATGAGCAGTGAGAATGAACAGCAGGAAATAGGGACTGTCAGATAATGGTTAGACTCAATATTACCTGAAAGGTCTTTCCTGGCTGAAATGATTCTGATTATTCTCTGGCTCTTATCTACTCTGTATCCCTTCTGAAATCCCCTTTAATACTTCTCTATTTGGACCCATTTGCCAACCTTTGGTAGAAAAAAAATAGTTATTTTTTTAAACATAGTGAGATGTTTAAAGGCAGGGATATGGAGCTTGATAGTTACTCACATACAAGATCTGATTCATTAATTTGAATTTATATTAAGTTCTATTCAGTCCCACTAACCCACCTAAGTCAGTATGTTCATTCAACCATGCTGAATACCTGAGCTCAGAAACGCACTCTACCACACCCAGCTCCTCTCTTCTGCCCAAAGAGATCACAACTGTGACCTTAAACTTAGGAAATTTGGATACACACTGACATCATCCCTCCTCTGCTCCTGGCTGAAGAGCTAGGGTGCCCTGAGTAACTCCCAGCCATTGTGCTGAAGGGATGATGAAGGGATACCTGACTGAGAATAAAGAAACATAAAGAAGTATGGGTTGGAAAAGACCTCCAAGATTATTGAGTCCATCTGTTAACCCAGCACTACCAGATCACCATTAAACCAGGTCCCTCAGTACCACATCTACGCAGCTTTGAAACCCCTCCAGGGATGGGGACTCCATCACTGTTCTGCACAGCCTGTTCCAGGCCTTGGCAACACTTTTGAGGAAGAAATTTTCCCTAATACCCAACCTAAACCTGTGCTGGTGCACCTTGAGGCCACTTCCTCGCTTGTTACCTGGAAAGCTTCTTCTCTGCCCTGCCCTCCATGGCCATGGGTCTGCTGCACCCCATCCAGCCAGACCAGCCCCAGCCCTAGTGATGGAAAATGCTTACAAATTTTATCTTGGGCAGTTTGTGGCATCTCAGCAATTTCACCACATCCTTATTGCCTGTAACTAACAGTCCTTGCATTTTTACCAGTGAAGTTTCCCCGTGTATCTTTAACTTAAGAAGTGTCCTTTGAAACCAGTGAGAAACAATTAATATGGGCTAGGACCTTGGCAAGTGGAGATCTAATGTGTGACAAAGGAACTCAGGAGTTCAAACAAAGTCCAAGCTTTTGAAAGACCAGCAAAGACCCTGGAGACAACCCCTCCCAGCTGGAAGACCCCTGCCCAAAACAAACCACACACCATCCGAGCATGGGTAAGAGAAACTGAACCTTTAATGAGAAGCAAGTAAGAAACTGATCAGGCCCTTCGACATCATCAAGCCCCACAGCGACAGCCGCCAGCTGCTCCTACAGCAATACTACTTTTTGTCTCGGAGACTTAACATTTTTGTCTCCCTCCCGGCCTGCAGCAGCCACGCTGCTCCCACCGCGTCCCTGCTGTCCGCAATGGTTTCACCCGTTCCCCCTCCCCTCCTCGCTACGATGGCTCCGCCCGCTCGCCCGCCATTTCGCCTGGCCTTGCTCTTCTCCTCCAGGTTTCGCGCCAAACTGCGCCCGGCGGGCAGAGGGCGGAACTCTCCGGCCAATCGGCGGCAGAGGCGAGGGCAGCGGGCCCCCAATCGGCGGAGGCGCGCTGCAGACGGGCCAATCGGAGGGCGCTGCCGTATCGGCGGCGGCACTCCCCGCGCAGCAGTTCGGTTTCCGCCGCGCTGCTTTTGCCGCGAAAAAGTTGGTGGCGGCTTCCCGGGGGCAGCGAGGTGCGGAGCGGGACTAGCGCGGGACGTCACGCCGGGGGCTTTTGGCATGGGGGATCCAGCGCGGCACTGGGGTTGTGGGAGGAGGATGCGGACGGTGCGTGGGGTTAGTGCAGCTAGGGATGTGGGGGAGAGCGGAAGGGGGAGGCAGGGTCCCAGAAAGCATTTGGTGTGGGAGAAAAGGAGGTGGTTGGGCCTGACCGTGCGCTCTCGGCCCCACGCAGGTGAGCATCGATCATCATGTCCGGCTTTGACGACCCCGGCATCTTCTACAGCGACAGTTTCGGAGGCGATACGCCGGTGGATGAGGGGCAGGTTCGGAAGTCACAGCTGCAGAAGCGGTTCAAGGAGTTTCTGCGGCAGTACCGGGTTGGCACGGACCGGACGGGTTTCACCTTCAAATACAGGTGCTGCTGTGACCCCTTCTCCTGTGCCTTACCCACTCTGATCTGCACATCCGATCATCGCTTAACCTCCCTCCTGCTATGCACATGCCAGATACACTATAGCACCTCAGCTTTTCCCATAGACCCTAGAGAACTCTCTGTCAGTATAAGTATCATTGTTCCCAGGAAAACTGAGGTCTAGTGTTCCCTCAATTTTTTTCAGGCAAACAGCCATTGGCAGTGGTAGCAATAAAGGGATCTGAACTGCCAAGCTTGCACCTAGTTCTGAAATTCAAGGTTTGTCTCAAGATTCCAGTGCTTTCTGGTCTTGAGTTTTGTCTGTCCCCATTAAAATCAGTGCAGCACTCCCTGCCCTTGTTGCTTTCTGTGGCTGTGAAGGTCCCTTGGTAATCCCTTTGCCTGTGAGTGTTTGAAAACAAAACTGTAAGAGGACATACAGATCTGTCATGAAAGGACCAGGACAATCTTTCACCTTTCATCTCTGAATTTCATGTACCCTGGCTATTACACTATTACCTCTCTTTTTACAGTTATGTTTTAGGTATTATTCTGCATAGAATTTTTCTAATTGCCTGTCTGGTGTGTACTTAGCCAGCAATTAGTGCTGTGCTTTGCACTATCACTGTAAGCACTGGTGGCCCTAGATGTATGGCCACATTTCAGAGTGGGTTTGGGTGAAAGATTTGCCCAGGTCCCCCTACACTTCTTATGGCACTCTCCTGATTTTTCTCCTCCTGATTTTTCTCCTCCTGATTTCCAAACTAAGGACTTCTTGCAGAACCTGCCTTCTCTGATCCCTGTGTCATAAGGTCATCGTGGTGACTGGTGCTCTGCCCTGCAAACCTCTACCTCTTGCTGCCTTTCCAGGGATGAGCTTAAGCGGCACTATAATCGGAGTCAGTACTGGGTGGAGGTGGAGATGGAAGACTTGGCCAGCTTTGATGAAGATCTTGCTGACTATCTGTACAAGCAGCCAGCAGAGCACTTGCAGCTGGTAAGGATGGAGGAGGCTAGCAACCTGGCATACTGATACCACGCCATGAGAGCAATATATTGTAATATACTCATAATAGCCTAGTTGTTCCTTTTGTAGCTGGAAGAAGCAGCAAAAGAAGTTGCAGATGAGGTCACCCGTCCTCGTCCTTCAGGGGAGGAAACTCTGCAAGACATCCAGGTGATGCTGAGATCAGATGCCAACGCAGCCAACATCCGCAGCCTGAAGGTGAGGGGAAGCAGCTCCTGCACTGAACAGCAGGTGTCAGGACTTGTTTGTGTGTGGCTGTGATTGCAGGGATGCTTCTGCTGCTTGATTGCATAGTTCAGGATGTGAGTTGTACGCTAATTTACAAGCAGGGATACTCTGCAGCTTAAATCTGACTGCAAAAGATGTACTGCTGGTTTCTGCTGTGGGAACATTATTGCTATTAGTCACATTCTGCATAGTGTTTCCCCCTTTTCTCCCTTGCTTTGAAATTGGCATGGCTTAAGTCATGCAGTGTTCTGCTACTACTATAGAGTAGAAGAGTGACATTGTGCAGGCTTTTAGTTCAGGTACCTTAGTCCCATGAATGTGGAAAACTTAGCTAAGGAAAGGCTGTGGGGTTTTAAACTCTTTAGTTTCCCATCCATCCTCCAGTGATCACCTGCTCACCTTTCCTTCACCTTTTCCCTTTCAGTCTGACCAGATGTCCCACCTTGTGAAGATCCCTGGGATTGTAATTGCAGCAACCCCAGTGAGGGCCAAAGCCACCAGAATAGCCATCCAGTGCCGCAGCTGCCGTAACACCATCAACAACATCGCAGTGCGCCCAGGCCTGGAGGGCTATGCTCTCCCCAGGAAGTGCAACACGTAAGGACTGACACAGGCATGCATGCTGCAGGCTGGTGGTGAAAAAGGGGCTGTGTCCCCTCCTTCTGCTCTCCCTCCATTTCATGCATGCTGCCTAGAGTCAATGCCCTGTTGAACAAGGCAAAAGCATCTGCACAGCTCTTTGCCTCCTCTTTTTGTTTTGCCCTTGTATGTTCCTGCACCCATGGCTGGCAAGCTTTAGCTTCATCTGTCTGTAGTCACAGTGGTTATGGTGCTGCAGGATCAGTGCTGAGGGCAGGGTTGAGCAGCCACGTCCAGAGAGTTCGGTACATCTACAGAGTGCTTCACTTGTTGTGCCTAAAGGTTCATTCCTGCCTCCATGATGCCAGCTTACTCTGCTGTCCTAACTTTCATTAAGTTGTTATCTTTTTCAAACAAACTTCTTGTTTCTATGTTCCTTCTGCCCTGGGGCTGTTTCTCTTCCCTTTCTGTAGGGAAGCTTTGCTACTGACTTTCCAGTCAGGCTTTACAGCTCTTGCTGCCCATGTGTATGGTGAGAGTTAGGGTGCACTGTGCTGCAACCCTCACACCAACTGATCCAGGTGGCTTGTGTCTTTGTGCTTGGGCTTAACAGTATTTATTTTCTGCTCCTTAACTCTAATGCAGTTTGAGAAATCTTTGGGACAGGAGTCATTCTTACAGCACCTGTACAGCGCCTTACAGCAGTCTGTACAGCACCTGGCTACTGATGCTTGACTGTACGAGTGCATCTGCACTCTCTTGTTAACCTCCCCGGAATCCCTGTCCCTGTCTGCATGGAGTTAGGCATCAGTAGTGATGTACTGAGACAGCAGCAGGATGTGGAGGTGCTCCTTGTCTCAGAGAGCTTGTAGTCTAGCAAGGCAGATGTGTCTCAAGAGACCAGGAGGTTGATGACAGCCTTGTCACATTGCTAATTGCTTTCTCACAAGTAACCACTTAACATTTGCTTTGTGCACAAGGTTATAAAGAAAAATGCTCTGCCATGTCTGTGCTGTTACCGTCTGTGTAATTAATGAATTACCTTCCTCCTGGCTTTTAGCTAGCAGGGGAGAGGGGGGAGGCAGGGTATTCAGGCAAGTATCACCCTGTCTTGGGCTTGTTCTCAGGTCTGCCTTTAGCAGCTGTTGAAGACAAGACAGAAGACTTGGTAAACGTTTCTTTTTGGCCCTGTGTGATTGACCTTCTCATCTGCTCAGCAGTATTTGGAGGAGCAGCTGCTCTGGGCTTTGTCACCTCTGTCCGCTCTATGGGAGGGCCCCCAGGGATGGCTCCTGAGTACCAGTACTGCTCCCTGATTGATTTTTCTGTGCAGGGAACAAGCTGGCCGCCCAAGATGCCCACTGGACCCCTATTTCATCATACCAGATAAGTGCAAGTGTGTGGACTTCCAGATCCTGAAGCTGCAGGAGGCCCCAGATGCCGTACCACACGGGGAGATGCCTCGGCACATGCAGCTGTACTGTGACAGGTACCTGTTTAGTCTCCCTGCCCTTACCCTTAGGGCAAGCAGGTGTTCTGGTGCTATCCTTTCCCTTCCCACCATCCTCTGCTTTCCCCTTCTTCCTTTTAGGTACCTGTGTGACAAAGTTGTCCCAGGGAACAGAGTCACTATCATGGGCATCTACTCCATCAAGAAGTCTGCCCAGAGCAAGACCAGACGACGTGACAATGTGGGCGTGGGCATCCGAAGTGCTTACATCCGTGTGGTGGGAATTCAGGTGGACACAGAGGGCTCAGGTGAGGTCTGCTTTTGATGCCCATGTGCTCTGTGTTGGTAGCCTGGCATTGGGAATTTCCCCTTCCTGAACAAAGTGTTCCCTTGATGAAGACTGTAGGAAATCACAGTCTGAGTTCTTCTCTGCTGCTTATGTAGCAGAAGGTTCAAGCCAGTCCAGGAGTCCAGCTTGTCCTGGATGCTCTGTAGTTGTGTCCTGCATGACTTTTTCTCAGGGATATTAAATAAGCAATCTTCAGCCTGAGTCCTCCAGGGTATGTAAGGGTTTTTATCCTTTTGATCTAAGTGGCGTTCTGCTAAGCCATCCCTGAGGATCTGGGCTGAAGTCAATAGTTAAAATTGAGCTATGTATTTAAAACATGATCCTGACTGTAATTCTCCCTCATTCCTCCAAAGCTACTTTGGCCAAGACCTTTGCTTTGTTCTCTCAGCCTGTAAGGACACAGCCTACCTTGCTGGGATAGCGAACACCCGCCCTGCCCACTCGCTGGCTTGATTTTCAAGGAGGGATTTTGGTGGTGGCAGGGGCACTTGGGTTACATTGATTCAACAGTGAGCAAATGGATGTTTTATCTTCACCCCTGTACAGGACACAGCTTCGCTGGCTCCGTGACCCCTCAAGAAGAGGAGGAGCTCCGTCGCCTCGCTGCCATGCCCAACATCTGCGACACCATCTCCAAGAGCATCGCGCCCTCCATCTATGGCAGCGCTGACATCAAGAAGGCCATTGCCTGCCTCTTGTTTGGGGGCTCTCGCAAGAGGTGGGGAGAAGTCAGCCTGGTGGAGAGTCAGTGGTGTCAGCAGTGTCATTCATGGCACAAAGCCCTCGTACAGTCTCCTGGCAGTGCTGCCAGAGGGCTGTCTCCCGTCAGCAGTGCTTTGTTACCAAAATTAGGTCTCACCATCTCTCCTCTCTCTTTTCTTCCCACCCTGTCAATCCAGGCTCCCGGACGGGCTGACCCGCAGAGGAGACATCAACTTACTGATGTTGGGTGACCCTGGCACAGCCAAATCCCAGCTGCTGAAGTTTGTTGAGAGGTGTTCTCCCATTGGGGTAGGTGGTTTAAGGGGCTTGCTTGTAGTGTAGTTCATTTCTTCCTTCTGCTCCTTGCATAGTAGCAAAGACCAGACTGGTCTCAGCAGATACCTTCTCCTGCATCCCCAGCTGTACTGGCTGGGAGAGGTGCAAACTGCCATTTCTAGTGCTAGCCTGGAAGAGGTGGGATGCAGGACAGAGACCAAGGGAGGGAAGGGGAAGCAGGTAATGCCTTTCATTATGATAGGAGCCAGGGTATTTGCAGATGTCCAAAGCTGTGTTTGGTGCTGCTGTGTATTGTTGAGACTTGATCAGCAGAGAGGCTGACTGCTCAGGACAAATGAAGCTGACTGTGTCTCAGGCACGGAACCTCCAGGCTGAGCCAAGGCACGAAACTGTGTTTTCAACTGTGTTTTCTTGTAGTCACTATATTAAAACAGCCTCTGACCATGTTGTTCCCTTGGGGGGATGGGGGGAAACAAAGCTAATGCAGCAGCCCATCAAAGAGTGACTCACTCCCTGTTCTGTACTTAATGCCTGTGTGTGTGTGTCTGCAAGCCCTCTGGTGTGTCACAGCTGCCAGCCTAAGGCTTGGGACTAGGCAGTCTTGCTCTGTACCTGGCAAATCTTCTTTTGGCAGGTACTGAGGGGTTTTCCTGGAGACCATTGTGTTTCCTCCAGCAGCTCTGGACTTTGCAGTGCTGGGAGTGCTTCATACTCAAGCTCTGGAGCAGTGGGCTCCTGAGTCCTGTGGTGACTGACATGCTGTCCCCTTTCTTGTCTCACATGCTTTTAGGTGTATACCTCAGGGAAAGGCAGCAGTGCTGCTGGCTTGACAGCTTCGGTGATCCGCGACCCTGCCTCCAGGAGTTTCTTCATGGAGGGAGGAGCCATGGTGCTGGCAGATGGGGGAGTGGTGTGCATCGATGAGTTTGACAAGGTACCTGGGGAGATGCCTGTGTGGTAGCAGGGGAGGGAGCCCTTGGGCTGCCAGCCTCTCCTGGGAGAGCCCAGAGCTGGAGGAGAAAGGGTGACTGTCCTGAGACTGCCTCATTCTCTTTCGGGGAAGGTCAGGGATGGGACTACAGGGAAATTTTGGTTACATTCTGTCATGTTGTGCAGACATCCTCACAGAGCTTTACCTAGGGGGTCAGCATCAGTGGGTGTGCAGCTGAGGCCCAGCAGAGGGGACTGATGAATTTTTTTTTACCTCCTTACCTCATTTGTCCCACCATGGATGACAAGATGCGAGAGGATGACCGTGTGGCCATTCATGAGGCCATGGAGCAGCAGACCATCTCCATTGCTAAGGTGAGCTTCTGGCACAAGTCATGCTGTGGTAGGAGCCTCACTTGCCACTGGGTTTCCCTGAGAGCCAAATGCTGATCTTTTGCCAGAGATGCTCATTTTAGAGTCTAGGCAGTGGTCTTAATGGTTACTGGTTTTTTTGATCTGAGACAGGTCAGCTCTGCCTGCAGGTTTTGAGTTGTGTTCTCCAGGCAGACTGAACTTCAGCAGGACTGAAACAAGCTCCCTCTGTTCTCTCTATCCTCTGCTCCTCTAGATTTCATAGTTCTGCTGATGTCCTTGTGTCACAGCCTGATGTCACTCCTTTTTCTTCCATCCCACTGCTTTCTACTCCCTCAGAAGATCTACACAAACTGTAACATCCTGGTGCCAGGTCTTCTCTCAAATCAGAGTTTCTCTTAATTTCCCTTTGGTAGCACCTCTGCTTCCTCCTGGTCACCTTGGCTAACCCCTCAGTCTAGTAACAGAGCATGCACAATGACATTTTGTTGCTGGTCCTTTTTGCTCTGCTACCTGCAAACCCCTGCTTTGCCCTTGGGTCTGCCCATTGGGACTCAGCCCTGACAGCCCAGTTTCTGGCTCAGCTTGCAAACATGGAGTGGGGTCTTGTGTGTCCTTGCCCTTGACACAAGGTTTTAAATGAAGTTGCTCAGTGCTGGTGTCTCAGCTGAAGCCAGTCCTTCTCTAGAGGGACATGTGGGTCCAGCCCCATGCAGCTCCTCTGCTACATGCTCCTCTTTGTGGAACCATTACAGAGCAGATGGGGCTACTTAAGGGGTTTTATTTAAATGCAAGTGATTGAGGATGAGTCCTTGCAATCTGCTTTGGACCTTTCACTAGGAATTAATAGCCTACTAGTCCTGTGGTGACTTGGAGCAGGTCTTGACCCCCTCTCTGTTTCTCCTTCCCCCTGCAGGCAGGAATCACAACCACACTCAATTCCCGCTGCTCTGTGTTGGCAGCTGCCAACTCTGTCTTTGGGCGCTGGGATGAGACCAAGGGCGAGGAGAACATTGACTTTATGCCCACCATCCTGTCCCGGTTTGACATGATCTTCATTGTCAAGGATGAGCACAACGAGGAGCGGGACATGGTCAGTTGGGGCACACGGGTGTAGCTGGAACTTGTAGTGCCCTGTTTTCCTGAGGGGGAGGCGATGGGGTTTCCAGCTGCCTGACTGCCCTCTGCTCTCCCAGACGCTGGCCAAGCACGTGATGTCCTTACACGTGAGCGCCTTGACGCAGACCCAGGCTGTGGAGGGCGAGATCGAGCTGAACAAGCTGAAGAAGCTCATCTCCTTCTGTCGGACGTGAGTGAGAGAATCACAGAATCCCAGGCGTGACATTTTAGCAGCACGTGGGCTGCGCGGTGGGAGGCAGTGGTGAGAAGTGAACCGTGCAGCTGGCATTTGCAAGTGCTCTGGGTGACCTTTTGTAGAGTCCTGCCTTGAAGGAAGGCCAGCCAGAGCAGCTCACAATAGTGGGCAGTGCAGCCTGAGGAAGCGAGGGGTACGCAGGGACCCTCCTCCCTGGTGGCAGTGCCTGCAGCTCCTGTCTTGTGTTGCAGGAAGTGTGGCCCTCGGCTGTCGGCGGCCGCCTCAGAGAAGCTGAAGCACCGCTACATCCTGATGCGGAGCGGCACTCGCCAGCAAGAGCAGGACAGCGACCGCCGCTCCAGCATCCCCATCACTGTCCGGTGAGAAGCTCACACAATCACAGCAACATTCCGCTTGGAAAAGACCCTCAGGATCACCAAGTCCCACCCAGAACCCTACTCTACAAGGTTCACCCCTAAACCATATGCCCAAGCACCACATCCAAACCACCTTTAAACACCTCCAGGGTTGGTGACTCAACCGCCTCCCTGGGCAGCGCTTTCCAAGGCCTGACCACTCGTGCTGGGAAAACTTCTTTCCTAATGTCCAGTCTAAACCTACCCAGTCACAGCTTGAGGCCATTCCCTCTAGTTCCCTGACTAGTTACCTGTGAGAAGAGACCAGCACCAGCCTCTCCACGATGTCATTTCAGGGAGCTGTATACAGCACTGAGGTCTGCCCTCAGCCTCCTCTTTTCCAAACTAAACAGCCCCAGCTCCTTCAATCACTCTTCATAAGACTTATTTTCCATGCCCTTCTCCAGCTTCCTTGCCCTCCTCTGCACTGGCTCCAGCACCTCCACATCTCTCCTGTACTGAGGTGCCCAGAACTGGACACAATACTGGAGGTGTAGCCTTGCCAGAGCTGAGTACAAGGGGATGATCACCTCCTTACTCCTTCTGGACAGAGCATTTTTGATGCAAGCCAGGATGCCATTGGCTTTCTTAGCCACTTGGGCACACTCATGCTTGCTCATATTCAGTTGCCTGTCGATTAGAACCCCCAGGTCTCTTTTAGCCAGACAGCCACACTTCTCCAAGCCTGTAGTGTTGCTTGGGGTTGTTGTGACCCAAGTGCAGCACCTGGCATTTGGCCTTACTGAAGTTCATCCCATTGCTGGTAGTCACCTGGGGTAGCCCAGGAAGGTAGTTAGTGGCGTGCTAGTGCTTGGGAGACCCCTTTGTCCAAAGGAAAAACACTGAAGGTGCCACAGGGGCAGTCAAGAAGTGCCTGGAGTGGGGTAGGAGAATGGGGTAGGTGGGGGTGACAGGGGTTGAAGGGAAGCAAGAAGACCTCTTGGAGCCACAGTAAAAAGCAGGAAACATCTCCTTTGGCCACAGGCAGCTGGAGGCCATTGTGCGTATTGCTGAGTCCCTGGCGAAGATGAGGCTTCAGCCCTTTGCCTCTGAGGCAGATGTTGAGGAGGCCTTGCGGCTCTTCCAGGTGTCCACACTTGATGCAGCCATGTCAGGCAACCTTTCAGGTGAGAGGGTGATACTCTGTGCTGGGGACAGGAGGGATATTCTAGGCCTGACTGCTTGGGGCAAGGAGAGACAAGCTCCTATCCCAGGAGCAGTCTGGCAGAGGCAGGGGTGGGCCTGCTTTCTGAGCAAAGGCAAAGCAATGCCTGTAACAGTAAGGAGCCATCATAGCCGTGGGGCTGTGGGTCACAGGGAAGGCAGCAACAAATGACACTGAGGGTCTCTACCTGTGCTGGCCAAGGGATGGCAGTCTGACCTCTTGTGGTCCCAAAGGCAGAGTGCTGGAAGCAGTTTCCCAAACTGTTTATTCCCCAGCATCTTTCCTTATGGGGGTGGAGACAATGTTTCCTCGGGGGGCAGTGTGGTGCAGAGGATTTGAAGGAAGCTCCAGCAGTCAGTCTGCATCCAGCTGTGTCTTTCGAGCTCCACAAGCTTTAATGTTGGATTTGCTTGTGGGTTCCTAGTCTCTGAGCTTTGCTGCAGGTGTAGTGGGAGACACAGGAGGTGGGCACTGTGGCTTTGATCTGGGTGGCACTTTACTCATCCAGCCTCTCCCTGCAGGGGCAGAAGGCTTCACGACACAGGAGGACCAGGAGATGCTGTCCCGCATTGAGAAGCAGCTGAAGCGCCGCTTCGCCATCGGCTCCCAGGTCTCGGAGCACAGCATCATCCAGGACTTTGTTCGCCAGGTGGGCCTGGGTCCCTGGGGAGGATTGGGCTGTGTAATCAGGGGCCCCAGGCTGCTGCTCAGGGGGTGAAACCCATTCCCCAAGAGGAGGCTGGAGGCCATTTTGGTCATAATTGCTTTTGAAGCTGGGAGGAATGTGCCATTGCAGATTTTGAGAGGAATAAGAACTCATTTTTCTGTGAAAACACTGAGTTTTGGGGCTGCTCTGGTAGGTTGGGTCCCTACCCCTGAAACCTTTGACCTGGGAGACTGGCTGCACTCAGGCTGAAATTATGAAAGGGAAAAGGAGCTTCAGTGCCTGGCGCTACCAGGCTCCCTCCCTCCAGAGAGCACCAGGCTTTAGCAAAGCTTGCAGGTTCTCGTGGGCTCTGGTGAGCTGTTCCCTGCTGACTCACTTCCCTCTGCTCTTCTGTTTCCAGAAATACCCAGAACATGCCATCTACAAGGTGCTGCAGCTGATGATGCGGCGAGGGGAGATCCAGCACCGCATGCAACGCAAAGTCCTCTACCGCATCAAGTGACCTCCCTGTCCTACGTGTGAGGAGGGGCCTGCTACCACCTGACATGGGCTCATGTGCCCCCTGGGGGCAGAGCCTGCTCCTGGGAGACTTTCCTTGGGGAGCCAAACAGCTCAGGGCCTCCCTCTTGAACCATGCTTTGGGGTGCCCAGGATTCCCCTGGGGTGCTGTGATACTCTGCCACTTTGATGTTTCTGAGTTCTGAAAGCTTTTAGTTTGTATTAAAATAAAAACTGATAGTGCCAGCCCAGGATCTTTGGCTGCCTAGGGGTACAAAGGGGATGTATCTCCTTCCTTTGGAGTTGGTGCAGGAGTGGAAAGGCATCCCTTCTGCTTGCCCTGTGTTAGCCACTGCCCAACACCTGGCCTGGAGACTCGAGGTAGGACACAGCCATGGGGGCAGCACCAACAGCCCTGAAAGCAGAAACTCATTTCTTGCTCAGGGTTTGATCTGTCTGTTAAGGCATAAATCCTGTTTGTGCTCAGCCATTACTTTACCCAACCACTGCATGGAGGCTGCTGCCATCTTTCCCATCTTGCCAGCAGCAGTGCAGGAAATGACCTGGGGTTCCCTGCTACAAAGCTGCTCTTTGCCCATCCCTCCCCTTTTCCTGCTGCAGCAGGCAAATGCTTTACCCTGCGGTGCAAAGTGCTGTGTGACAGCCTTGCTGCAGGCAGGGGCAGGGCCAGTCCCCTACTTACCTCAGTGGGGTAGAGCTGTGCCAAGTGAGGATGAGGATAAATGTTGATGTCAAAGAGCTTTATGCTCTCCTCATACCCCTACCACTGTGTACTGGCAGCCAGGGGGAGGGATTCCCACTCACACTGAGCCTCCCCTGGGCTTTCTGCCCCAGCGTACATTTGTACAGCCACTCACCCATCTGCATTTGCTGCATGACCTCTCACTTGTCAACCTGCAGCTTTTGGCATTTCTAGCAAACTAGTATTGGTCCTCTCAAGTGTCTTCACAAAGATGTGAGGTGTGGGAAGGTCCCTGCCCTTGGCAGCTTGGTTGTGCAAGAGCACCTGGGAGGGGAGTCTGAAGACAGGGCAGCATTTGCCATGGCAGGCAAGCATAGCTGCTGCCAAGTCTGCAAGTGACCTTCAGAGTGAAAGCACACCCCAGGAGAGACTTCATTAGAAAAAGAAACATTCAGGGCCAGCAGAGGGTACCAGAGCCTCGAGGATGCTGAGCTGTGGCGCTGCACGTAGTGCTGCCTCCTCCGAGTTGGGAAATGAGGAGGTCCCTTTGGTGTGATGAGGTGCAGGGTGCTCTGAGCCTGGCAGCTGTAACACAAGGGCTGGCCTTTGCTGCAACCCCTGTGGGGGTTTGACAGCCTCCTGGTCTCCACTGCAACCCTGTGTGGGTGTTCTGAGAGGCACACAATTCACTCCTGCCATGCTAGAAGTGGTTATGGGATTGAGAGTCTGTCTGGACCCAACGGTGTAGCAGTGGCCCTGGTGAGACTAGCTACAGATTGGAGAAACACATCTTGATCTTCAGTTTCATGGATGGCTGACATTTGTGGAGGGTTGGAGGGGGGAGAAGCAGGTGCCAAGCATCTCATAGCACTTTTGCTGGGGTAAAAGTGGGCACCCTTCTATTCTCTTTTAAAACTAAAAGACCCCACCCTTCCCTTCATTGTTCTTTGGCTGGGAGGCAGGGGTGGATTAAGAGAAGCTACCCTAAGCTACAGCTCTATGAAGAGGGTCAGCTCCATGGAGGAGGAATAAGTGAATGTTGGAATAAAAGGGTTGCATCCTCAGCTGGAGACTGAAGTTTCCAGAACTACCAGTGTCTGAAAGCATTCCACCTCCTAAGAGGCTTCTGTGCCCTTGACCAAACACTTCATACTGCAGCATCAGGAGGTGACCCATTAGAGCAGGGTCAACATGGCCCTGAAGCAGCAGCATGGTATGGCCATTTTCCTGCCAGGTGCTGTAGCCCATGCAGCACTCTGGTAACGCATCGTACATGCCTCTCACCTACCCTGCCCTTGGTTTAGAGATGTAGGCAGTGCCTGTCTATGGTCCTTCCAGTAGTGCTGCACGAGCAAAGCAAACAAGGAGGTGAGTATGGGATTGGTACCCACAGCCTGCTGTTAGAGCTGCCTCTGGAAGAGGCCTCCATTCTCAGCCTTGGTAAGATCACTCAACAATGGAGTGGGGCTGGATGAGGAAAGTGTCCTGGGAAGGAGATGAGGGAGAGGAATGCAGTACAAAGGGCTCCATTTACTTTTTTGGTTGGTTGGTTTGGGATTTTTTTCCTTTTTTTCTTTTCCCTTTTTCTCTTTTCCTCTTTTCCTATTCTTCCTATTTTATTTTCCCTCTTTTCCCCCTTTTTCTTCCCCCTCCTTTTTCTTCCCCTCCTTTTTCTTTTTTCCCCTATTTTCTTTCCCCCCCTTTTATTTTCCCTCTTTTATTTTTTTCCTTTTTCTCCCCCCTCCCATTTTTTCCCATTTGCTTTTTTCCCCTTTTTCTTCCCTTTATTTTCCCTCTTCCTTTTTTCTTCCCCCTTTTCCTTTCTTCTTCCCCCTTTTCCTTTTTTCCTCCCCCTTTTCCTTTTTTCTTCCCATTTTCCTTTTTTCTTCCCCCTTTTCCTTTTTTCTTCCCCCTTTTCCTTTTTTCTTCCCCCTTTTCCTTTTTTTTCTTCCCCCTTTTCCTTTTTTTTCTTCCCCCTTTTCCTTTTATTCTTCCCCCTTTTCCTTTTTTCTTCCCCCTTATTTTCTTCCCCCTTATTTTCTTCCCCCTTATTTTCTTCCCCCTTATTTTCTTCCCCCTTATTTTCCTTCTTTCTTCCCCATTTTCCTTTCTTCTTCCTCCTTTTCCTTTTTTTCCCTTTACCTCTATCTGAAAACATTCCCTAAGCCTTTCCTCATAATCTGTGCTCTTTGCTCCTGGCTGGATTTCAGCTGCTGACGTGATGGTCATGTGAAGCTCACAGGTTTTAAAAGAGCCAACATCTCAAGGTACATCAAGCTATGCTGGGCGTTGGCAGGTGTGGAGGTTGGAAATTCTTTTTGATATTTCTTTTCTCTTTTTCTTTTTGGGTTGTTTTCATGATCTGATAGGGAGCAGAGGTATATTTCTGTGACGTGGATCGGGATGATTGATCTCTTCGTGCTATGAAGTGTGTTGATTATATGGTACGTGGTTATGTAAGCGTACGTAGGGCTTGAAACAATGCTGTTTAGCAATTAATGATATGCAGCTCTGTCACAAGAAGTGGAGCTGGGGCAGGTGGAGCTGGTGTTATCTTTGAACTTGAGATCATCGACTAGTAACGGCTTGTTTTGAACGCTGCACTGCAGATGGAAATATCATGAGGAATAGCAGATCTCAGGTAGATCCATGGCCATATCTGTTTGACAAAGGACTCTTGGTCCTCCTGGTGAAGACGACCAGATTTTTCCTCGAATGATAGCAACTTGATAATGGATTAGTCAGCCTCCTGGTTAAGGCGTCTTTTATTGGTCATCCCTGAGGTTCTGGGATGCCGAGACTTTGGACAAATTCCCTGCCTAGGTGTTGTGAATCCAGTGCTAACAGAGAGAGTAAAACCAGCTAGAATGAGCCATTTCACATCTGAGCAGTGCAGCATGCCCTTACCAAGCCTATTGACATGGCCTTGTCCATTCCTTACCTCAGTGCTGTGTCACTTACACACGAGGCCCCTTGGCTTGTCTTTTTGGGAACTACATCTGCAGTGCAACCACCCCAAAACAAGGATGCTCAGGTGCCTCTGATTCAAAGCTTGGACTAGTGGAGGAGCTAACCATAGCTTGCTACAAGGAATTATCCCCTGAAGAACTTGCAGGTTACATGCAATTCTGCATAAAATGTGTTAATCTCTGTGAGGGGAGGGGAGGCTCTTACCCCAAAGAGATCTTGTGCCTTGCCAGCCTTTCTGGTTCTCTATGGGAGGGCTGGGTTTGGATTCATCTGACCAGGCATCAGGTGCTGTGTCTGGACAAGATGTGCTCTGTTTCAGTGCAAGAGAGTCAGCACTTCCAGACACCAAGTTGTTTTACCCAATGTAAATGTTTAAAAGAAACCAGAGAAGCTGTGCCATAATTGCATTTGTTTTCTCTCTGTTGAGTACAGAAGAAGGTCAGGGTAAATAGATTGAGCAGGTATTTTTGCATCCTAGGCATCTCAGAGTGGGGAGATGTGCAGTCTTTCCTTCCCTGCGTGCTGCTCCGCTGAGAAGGGCTTTAGTGAAGGCTCGCTTGCTATGGATGACTTAACTCTGGACAACTTCACTAGGTTTGAGTCCCTTTTCTCATACACCAAGCTTACCAGAGTATCTCTGTGGAAGTGTCAGTGGAGTTGTAGTACGGGGAAATCCAGCAAAGCTGAGTCATCACATCTGCACCGCTTGGATCTCTTCCATCTCCGTGTAGGATGAGCACTGTTGCAATGCAGCAACATAACCTCTGAACGTGTTGTGAGTGTCACTTCCTCCATAAAATAAAACAAATCCAAGCTGCAGAATCCAGATTGCTCAAGGATGTGAGATAAACACTGGCAAGTAGTATATGCTGATCTGGGCAATGTGGGAAAAGATCTGAGCTGGTCCACCAAGCACTGGCCTCAAACAAAGGAAGCTGAGGCTCTGCTTCCCCCTTTCTGCTACTGACTTACTGGGACAGTTGAGCAAGCACATTTATCTCCTTGCCTGTCCTGGGTAATAAAATTTTTGAAGCACAAACCCCCTCTTACCATGATTTTGTGTAGTTTCTGGCACAACAGTATCCTAATGTCAGTAGTAGATTCTACCTGCTGATATAAATAACATCAATGTGTTCTAGGGCCCCTCCAGCCCTTGCCAAGCTGAGAACCAATCTCCTGGAAGCAAAGAAATCCCTGTGCTTCACTCTGTATGGTGCCAGAAAATACAAAGGGAGAAGTCTCCAGGAAGAAGACTTTGGATGCTGCTATGACATCACCCTGTGGAATGGTGCAGGTCTGGGTGTCTGTGATAGGGTGTGATGGACAGAGATACCTCATGCTGAGTTTCAAGTCCATTAGGAACTTTAACTAGTAGCCTGGCTCCCCTAATTCCAGGCTAGGTCCCTTCAAAATCCCACTCACTTTCCCAAAACTGTGAGGTACAAGTGGCTGCTACAGCTCTTTGTCTCTTTTTGCCCATTCCTTTCCTCCCTCTTGCACACCTCTGCTCCAAGACTCTCCCAGCAATAGCACCCCATTTATTTTCTCCTTCTCCACATCACTGCATGCCTCCTGCCTGCTCTTTTTCCTCTGCATGGTCATACCCTCCTATTCCTCTTCTTGGACATTGTGATCTGCTCCTGGACACCTTGCAGCGAGTCCAGCACAAGCCTCCCACTTTTGTTTTCAAGCCTGCTGGCTTGACAGGCAGGCAGGACATCAGGGTATAACATGCTCAATCAGCTCGCAGGGCTGCCTGTTAGGAACAGGACACCAAGGGACATGCACCAGAGAATGTCATCTGGACCATCTGCAGCTTCCTGGCCATTCCTCTCCTCCCCTGACCTTCAGCTGTCATCCATCATCTTCTCCCTATTTTTGATTTTTAACTCATCTCACCACTCCATTTCTAATACTTCATTTTCCCCCTTTTCTCAGACTCCAGTGTGGGCAGTTTTGCCAGAAGGCACACCAGCCTCTGTCCAGAAAAGCCAGGCAATTGTGGTTTATATGCCCTTTGCACCACACACTTTTGGACCCTTAGAATGAAAGCAGGAGCGTTATCCTGCCTGCCTTGATCAAAGTATCCATGAAATGCTGGCTGAGTGGAAAGTAGGTCTATCCACAGCTGGCCACATGCTGTGTGCTCATCAACATCCAGCACCTCTGCAGTATAAATAGACATCTATAAATAGCTACATAGGCATCTTTCCTTTCTGGAAATCCTTCACTTTATGGAATCTGTCAGGTCTCAAACCACACCTGATACTTTGTGGACTCTGTCACAAGTGATCATAAAAATGAGCTTCAGTATATCACCAGGACTATGGAGTTAAACACCCACCGTTCAAGATATTTGCAAGGTTTTTAGAGCAGCAGTTGACAGGTCATCTAGCATACAGGTCCTAGGCACTCACACCAGAATAAGGTTCACATTCAACATTATCAGATACCTTCTATTTGTGTTTTGTGATGAGAAGATATTTGATGTTCTGACCAGGAGTGCAGAGGCTGCCACTAATCTGGGAGGTTTGCTACCCACATGGATCCTGCAGTTGAAAGGTGAAGGTCTGGGTTGGGGAGAAGCAAAAGACACAAGGAGGGGAACAGCTTTCTCTGCACCACATGGCTCTCACAAACTGATGTTTCTGGTGCTTAGTCCAGATCCTTCAGCAGCACAGTTACTTCAACAGAAGAACTACCATGTCTGATTTACCTGTCTTCTCCTGAGTCAAACAATTGAAATGCCATGGTTTCCACAGTAATGTCACTACTGCCACACCACACCAATATTGTTTTACTGTACCGTATTCAGCTGCAGATGCAACTTCCAATGATAGACACATCATGTAGAAAGAGAGTGAAGCTTCCCCAGTCTTGAGTTTAACTGAAACTTGTGTTGCCAGCTCACCCGACCTCCTGCATGACACAAGCCCTAGATGCCCAGCCAAGGAGCCACGCAAAGTGCTCCATGGGCAAAAGCCAATTCTCACTGTCTGCCTACACTTGGTATAATCTTGGTTTGCTTTCCAAGAGGCTGGAAAAATAAAGTCTCTAAAATGGCCAAATTGATCCCCAAGGGGCTCAAAATTTCCCCCAATGATCATCACCAACTGATAAGAAAGCAAAGCCAGGACCACACAAAACAACCACTTGTGGTCATGCAAGACCAATCCACACCTGTGTTTCACACCACCCAGCAGGTTGGAAGTGTTGTCTCGATGCCTCCCCATGCCATACTACTTGCTTTCCAAAACCTTAGTGGAGAAACCACTCTCCACTGCTCTTTTGTCTCGTGCACTGGAGAAAAGAGTAACATTAGGTCACAGAACCATCTCAGCAGGAGAAGCCCAGCATTTGGGTCTGTGCTTTATGAGAAAAAGCAGAAGACCTATTTGTTTGTGGTTCATGCTTCATGCCCCAAACCCAGAGACACACAATTTACAGTCATGACCTCCTCACCTTTCTTGCTCCTCGGAGGATTAAAATGGTTTCCTGTTTATTCCAGTAGGCAGCTGTTGTATCCACAGGGGAGAGCAGCACTCATGGTTAATAAGGCTGATGTCCAGATATGTTTTGCAGAAGTTGTTTGTTTGTTTGCTGGGCCATCCAGCAGCTGCTGAACATTGCCTTTGGGAGCAGGAGACTCTCAGGCAATTCTCAGATGCTTGAGTATGGGAGAAGGCTCACTCTCACAACACTGGGATCTGAAGACAGGAAAGAGGTCCTGAGGTCTTCTTCAACCTCTACCATGTTCTGGAGTATATTGGGAGCTATTTGGCCTCCTTCACCAAGCAGGTGAAGCACAGCTGGTTCATTTGTGCCCAGGCATGCCCATGAGAGAGCTGAGGCAGCCTTGGGGTCTCATAACCTCAGCAAATTTGTCAAAGCTGCCAGACATCCAGATCCAGTGAGGTTAACTCCCTATAGTCAGTGCCCAGGAAAGAGAAGTCTGGGGATGTGTCAGTCCCTGGAAATCACCAGAGAAATATTGTCATCATGGGAGCCACTCCTTGGGGTGCTTTTGTGGTTACTTGGACAGAAGAAAGCATCCCAGGATGTGGAGGATGCAGCCCCCAGGCTCTTCCCTGGCAGACATGCAATCACCATAGGCCATTTTTGGTCTCCTCCATCAACATGGAAGAGGCAGTTAAAATTCAGTGCCCTGGGGAAGGAAGCATCAAAGATAATTAAATGCAGGCAGCCTGCTGCCTCCTGTGTCTGTATGCTTCTCTTTTGACATTAAGAACATTTCTTATGCTTTTGCCTGGCAGGGCTGTGGTGCCTGTTCCTGGGTTTAAGTGCCACAGTGACCCAGATATGGAATAGGCAGGTGGTGATTTCAGCAGTGGGTTTGTATCTGACATTGCTTATGTAGTCAGCTACAAATCGCTGAAATGGAAATAAATCAAAGCCTAATATCCAGTGACCCATTCAGGGGCTTCAGAGTCACCATCAGTCTGGAACTGGGGCACTGAGACACAGGCTGTGAAGCAGAGACATGGAGAGCTAGCCTAATGAATCTATTGTGCCCTCTAGTCAAGCAATAGCTGGTACCTACCCTGTGTCCTACTCACTGGCTTTGCTTTTCAGCAGCACCTACTGTGAAGATCTCCAGGCTGGGAGAGATGCTGGCTCACAGACAGTACAATAGCTGAGGGCTTTGGAGAACCCCTATTGAAGCAGTAATTTGTCATAAGTGTGTGAACCCCCTGCTTCTTACCTAAGAAAGGATGTAAATTGCTCTGTTCTGGGTCCCACAGTGGGCAGTGACTGGTAGGTAAAATCTGTACAACCCAAATTGCTCAAAATGATCTAGCTTCTCCTATCCTATTTTTCTGGCCACTTTTTGGACTCCCTCATGTGAAAGTGACAGCAGAGCAAAGGGCTGTTGATACACTTGAAAGCTGCCTGGGCAGTGCATGAGAGAAGATCAATGGCTGCCAGTGGAGGCAAGGGGTTGTATTTACAAGGCTGTTGGGAGCTGTTGAGAGGCAGGAGGGGACATCTTGTGTAAATTATGCCTGTGCAGTCTCACTCCTGGGTTCTAAACTGGTTCCTAGCCCCAGCAGTGACCTGGCACCTTGCAAACACTAGCAGATCTGTCCTTTCAGACCCTTTGGTAGTGGAGAAATCCTGTCACCTCTCCTGCAGAGGAGGGAGTTGGGGCACAGGAGAAGTAGCATGCCTTAGCCCAAGGTACACAAGAGTTAACACCAAAGGACAGATGAAACCCATCTTCTTCATTCCCAGGTTCTGCTTGTGAGGATTTCCTTCATCCTACAGATGCCACATCAACAGCATGTTTTAATCCTCTTGAACCCTGTCCTGCTCTTTAAGAGCCAGAGAAATGTGTGCCATGACTTTTCAACTCCTCAATGTCCCTCTCCTTCTATTGATTTTTGTTTCACCACCTTTCTTCCACCTGAAGCCTTCCTCTCCTCAACCTCTGTAGAACACCTCAGCTCCACAAGAAGCCAGTGAAACAGTGAATAAATCCCTTCTAAAGAGTTTTGCCTAGTGGATCTATATTTGCTGCTGCTTCAATTATGTCTCCTCAGCAACTTTAATGAAATTGAAGCTAATTTTCCTGCTCATGTCATTTATACTGGCTTGTGGCAGGGTGGTTTTCCCAGCACAGATTTCCCAAGTTTCACTCTCAGTCCCTGCATTAGCAACAGCAGTGTGCCCTGCTCACCTCTATGCTATCATCCTCTTACCACCTCTTGTCTGTTCTCATCCTGGCTGGTGCTCCTCACCGTGTGCCCATTCCTGTGGTGCATGCACGGCCTCATCCTGTGACTGGAGCACAAATCTTATGAGGACCCACTGAGGAAACTAGGATTGTTTAGCCTAGAGATAAGGAGGCTCAGGGGAGAGCTTGCTTTCTACAACTACCTGCAAGAAAGCTGGAGAGAGGTAGGTGTTGGTCTCTTCTCCCAAGTAACAAGTGATAGGATAAGAGGAAATGGCCTCATGTTGCACCAGTGGAGGTTTAGGTTGGACATGAGGAACAATTTCTTCATGTAAGAGCAGGCTGCCCAGGGAAGTGGTTGAATCACCAGCTCTGGAGGCTTAGGCACATGGCTTAGTGCTGGGTTAACAGCTGGATTTGATCTTGAAGGTCTCTCCCAATCATAAACAATTCTATGATTTCCCCGGAGCCACCAGCTTCTGCTTTGCACTCACTCAGCCCCCCCTCCAGGGCCTCCTCCACAACTCATTTGCTCTTTCTGCCTCTTGAAGCCACTCACCATATTTTTGAGTTAAATAGAGCCTGTAGGCAGGTGGTGGTGGTGCTGTGCCCCTTCCATGCTTCCATTCAAGAGGAAGGTGAGAATGACACCAGTTAAAGAGCTGTTATGACTGTTGGTGGTGATCATATATATTGCAGCAGGATTTCAGGAGGAGTTCAGATGGGGCCTCACTGTCTGGAGAGAATGGAGCCCTTGCTAGCAGTGTGTTTCAGCCAAACACATTGACAAGTAGCAGAGGTGAGGACTGTTATGTATTAGTGAGAGAAAAAGTGACTGCAATGCTTCTCTGCAGAAGGTAAATGGGTTTCTGTAAGTTAAGTATCAGAGGAATGGTGATCTTAGGAATCCAACACAGCATCTCAAGGGGCTTGTTCCTGCATCAGCCACTAAGTTACTGTGTGACCTTCAGTAGCTCATTCAAGCTCTCTCTGCCTCGGTCACTTGTTCTGTAAAACAAGCCCAGTGACAAATCCCTTTCTTGCTGAAGTCTTGTGAGGACTGCATATCACAGGATACTTCAAAGGCAAAGTGTTTTTTCACCCGGACTGCATTTAACATCCTCAGTGATGTAATGTGGCTCATTAGCTCACTGGTGCTAAACCTGGAGCCTCCCACTCAGAGCCTTTCCCACCTGCCTCACATGAAAGGGTGTGTTGCCCCTCCACAGCCACTTCACAGCACAGTTCCCTCCTCTCCCCCTGTTTCCCTGGGTATCTTTTTAGCCTCTCTAACACCTCCTTCCTTGCTGTAGTGCACGGTCTTCAAAGAAGAGCCCTTGCCTTGGCATAGATGGGCACAGCCAATCTCTTCCCTTTAAAGAGAGATGTTGCCTCAGCAACCAAAGTTTTGAAGTCAGGCAAAGTTCTGAAAAAAAGAAACAACAACAACAACAACAAAAAACCAAACCACCAACCAATTGTGATGGAAAATGACACTTGGGAACAAATGTACCATGTTGCCATGGCAGCCTGAATACTTGCAAGGAACTTGGTGTTTTGAAAATAGAAAAAGGCTGTGCTTCAAGCAAGTCCAACTAACTTAATGCCTTTGTCAGGTAGCTGCATACCACCCAGTGTCTGGTGTTTGTATTTCATACCTGGTGTGTGAGCGACTCCACTGCTTCTGAAATGGAAGCAGCTTTTGCTTTCAATCTGACAGAGGGCTATGTGAGATTGCAGGGCTTTTTCTGGGTTGCCTACGCTGGTATTGATCCGTTGGGGTTATTTCTGTCATTTGAAGCCCATCAGTTCTTGGTTGTCTTGGTTTCCACATCTGTGTTTTATCATGTGTTATTTCATTTGGTGTGTTTCTGTGCCAGCGTCTGGGCTAAAAGCAGCAGGTAATGTGCTCAAAAACATGGCTTCTCTTCTTAGACCCATAATAATCTGTGCCTTTCCTTTGAGCCATGTGATACATAAGTGGCTTTCAGGGGGCATGGCCTGCTTCATTCAGCTCTGTGAACTGAACCAAATGTGACCTTTTCTCCATCAGGTAGGTATCTTCTCCAGATTAGAGTGAGGAAGAGGAATAACCAGCCTGAGGGTACTTGGGTGCTTGTTGGACACACCTTATTTGCAAACCCAAAGAAAAGATAAAGTCCCAAATAGTTCACAGGAGAACAAAGATTCTCAGTATTTAACTGAGCAATAATGTGGGACTCTGACACCTCATTTCATTCCTTGCTGGTGAACCCTTATTGAGAGCTGAGCACAAGAGCAGGGCTCAGTTGGGCAGAGCCAGCCAATGCCTTTGGCAGTCAGTCAGTTCTCCTCTATTGGCAGGAAAACATCCCAGCTTAGGACCCACTGTGCTGTGGGTACAGGAGGGCCAGTGATGGACCCCATGTGCCAGCCCGGGTTGGGTGCATACACAGAGTACCATGCTGCGAGGACTTCCCACCCTGTGATGGGCCACAGCTCAGGGATCACATTCCACCGCCCTCTGTGAAGACATTTTGTCTTCCCTTAGCCACTGGGGTGTACATTTCTGTTGCCCAACCTACCCTTACATTATATCATCTGTGAGCCTGCTTCATCTTCACTAACCTCCCCCCATTGCTCTGGGTGGTCCAGTGTTGGCTGCTGTTACTTGTAGGCTGTGGAGGAGTGACCTAATTTGGAGAGATTGTAGAAGGAGTATCAAGAAGCCCACAGGAGAGTGGGGATTTCTGTGTTCCTTGGAAGGAGCTCAAGCCATGTACCCAACCTTTATAGCTCCTGATCTCTCTTCCCTGGGTCATCTACTCCCCTGGTCCACATGTACATCTCATCCCTAACTGCTTCTCTCCAATTAGAGTACTAAGGATGGTTTATCTCAAGTTTTTTGGAGAGGGTGTCACTGTTCTTAATTACTTGGCATTGCAAAAGGTTTCTAGTCTCTCATTTCCCCTTGACAGTTTTATTATGGAAATATTTTTCACTCTGGGCTCTCTCTTTTGTGTTTTCATCTGATATTTACAATAGGGGCTCCCCACACAGCTGGCTCTGAGAAGGCAAGCAGAGAATTGCTGACTGTTCTCTAAGGACTCACTCTGCTCAGTGCCAGCTCCCAAGCCTCTGGTCCTCACACCTGCTCTTTCTTCTCTTGGCTTCAATGTGTGCAGCAGACTCAAGGGAGCTGACTGCTCGTGTGCCCAGTGCCAGGTTCCTCTTTGCAGCAGTGCCCTCCCCATGCTGTTTGTGATTACAGGGCTTTGAGTTTCCTCCCTCATGGGAGTGCTCTCTGCCACTCTGCTGAATTTCTGCTTCTCCTGTTTGTACAGAGCCATGCTAGTGGATGCAAACATGGTACTTACCAGGTAGATGAAGACAGGATCTTGAGGAGTACAAGAGAATAAGTGGAAAAGATGTGAGGTCACGTTAGATATTCACTTGAAATGGGGCTCTTGAACTGAGCTCATTTGGGGTCCATGGCAGTTTTCCTGGAGACTAATTCCACAATTACACATTCAAAGAAAACCTGTGTACAATCCATACTCATCTCTTCATTTGGGTTGGTTCCTTTGTAGCAGAAGAGAGCTCACTCGTGATCAAGCCTACAGCAATCCCCTTTAGAAGGTGTACTTTGTGCCACGAGGGCTAAAAATGTGTCTGAGACCCACACTTTATAGACATAGAGGGACAGGAACCTCCTCTAGAGGTTTCCAACAGATAGAAACAGAAAAGGAAAAACCTACTTCTGGCAAGCACCAGTTACCAAAATGAAAGTATTGCTCTGCCTGTAATCCTGTGATCCTGTCCTCCACATTCTGTTATTTCACAGTCTACTGACTGCATAAGTGTTGTAAGGGTATCACAGTCACCATGTAAGGGACAGGACATTGAACGATGGCGTGTACCCCACTGTGAGCTGGCCACCTTGCTCCAGAGGTAGAGGCTCTCAGGCAGCTGGGATCCCTGTAGGGTGTTCAGATAAGGAGCTGAAGGTCAGTTTCATGTTATGTTAGTATTTTCCCCAGGGTTGCAGTTTGTATTAGTAGGGATGAGTAAAGCTAGATTGGTGGGAATGAAGCAGAAATGGTTTCCTAGAGAAGTCCCAGTGGATCCCTGGTGGTTGCTTTGCTAATAATTTATTGCTCAGAGTTGACTCACTCTGTCCGGAGGGGTCCTGATCAGCAGTTGCAGAGTCTTCCTTGCAGGACAGAGCCTAATGATGCGATTTTTTCCGTGATGGTGAACATGGTTACGTGCTGTTACCCCTGATGGTTCATCACAGGGTGTAAGTAAGGTTTTTGTAGGCATAAAGTGTTGTGTGAGTTGTGGTTGCCCTGCGATTTGTGTGCGCTGCTTGGGGTTTGCCACTAGCAAGTGTGTGTGTGTGTGTGTGTATGTGTGCGTGCTCAACAGTAAGATGAAACCCACCAGTCCCCTCAGCCAAAGGAAACTGAGCTCCTTGTTCCCAAAACCCCCTGAGAGCTTCCAGCTGAAAGCGCTACCAGCATAAATAGGCAGAGAGATTTGCAGTTTCCCACATCCCCAAATATGAAATCCCCAAATATGCAGATGGCTGCAGTTTCTCACCAGGCTTCTTTCTTCTTTTTTTTTTCTTTCAAAAAAATAAAATAAAATCAATAAAATGGTGAATCTTTGTTTGCTGGTGTCAGCAGCTGGCACAAACCTCTATTTACAGTGTGTACAGATGGGCAGAACCAGCCCTAGTACCAGGGTTTGATGAGTCCGTAGGTTCCTGTCACACCTACACTGCTCAGACAGTGGGAACTAATTCTAAAGTCAGGTGAGGCGGAGAGGGAAGCAGGAGCTGAAGGTCACATTAGATTTTGGCTCCTGAAGGGAGGTTGTAGCCAGGTGGCTGGGCTGGTCTCTTCTCCCAGCCAACCAGCACCAGAACAAGAGGACACAGTCTCAAGCTGCACCAGGGGAGGTTTAGGCTGGTTGTTAGGAAGAAGTTCTTCATAGAAAGAGTGATTGGGCATTGGAATGGGCTGCCCAGGGAGGTGGTGGAGTCACCATCCCTGGAGGTGTTTAGGAAGAGACTGCATGGAGTGCTTGGTGCCATGGTTTACTTGATTAGATAGTGTTGCATGATAGGTTGGATTCGATGATCTCAAAGGTCTCTTCCAACCTGGTTTATTCTATTCTATTCTATTCTATTCTATTCTATTCTATTCTATTCTATTCTATTCTATTCTATTCTATTGGGACAGAGGTGAGGGTGGCATTGCTGACCGTGCCAGAAAGGAGGAAGGGCAGGTGAGAGAACACAGATTAGGTCTTTGGCTCTAGTTGCCACAGAGCACATATGAGAAAAGCTACAAGGAACCTACAACAAGGAGGAGGATCAGTGTAAGGACATTTGCTCTCCACCTAAATGCTGTATGTCCCTGATGCAGACATAATAGCTACAGCCTAGCTCCTTGCAGCCAAGGCAGAGCCTTTGTTGGGCCCCAGGACAGCAAGTGCTTCATACCTGCTTCTTGTGTGCATTCCTGAGGGCCTCTAGTTCAGCCCTGCACTGATCTGGGTTTCATGTGTGACCATTTGCTAACAGCCAGTATAAGATGCACCAGTAAAATGGCTTGTCCCAGCAACTCTTCCCTCAACAGACCTCTCAGTTCTAAAGAGAGGAGGCTCAGCATCTCTTCCTGGGAGCAGTTTGCACCCAAACCCAAGACTGAAATCTCTATTGCTGTGTAAAGGCAGTCACAGCAGAGCTCCTGTATCCAGGGCAATGTGCAGAATGCAACAGAAAGAGATGCAAGCATGTTGATAATGTTAACACCCAGGAACACCTGAAATCAGAAAGGGGGAGGGCAGTGTTATCTCTAAGTACTGAGGTCAGCAGGATGGGCCTGGAGTAGCACAGAGTGGGACAAGCACCAACAGGTACACTAAAGCAAATTACTCAGCAAAAGGTCTGTCAGACTTGATTTGTCAGAGCCAATTTGTGGTGAGTGTGCTGGCTGTGACACACAGCCATGACCACTTTCAGATGATTTGTTTTGAGGCAACCATGAATCTATCATTTTGGGAGCCACTGTCCTGAGAGCCTTCAGGCAAGGATGTCTAACCCTGAGGATGGTGGATTTCAGTAGAAAGGGGGGGAAATAGAAATGGGTAAACTAAGATTGGATGTTAAGGAGAAGCTCTGCACCATGAGGGTGGTGAGACACTGGAACAGGTTGCCCAGGGAGCTGTTGGAAGCCTCATCCCTGGAGGTTTTTAAGGCCAGGCTGGATGTGGCTCTGAGTAACCTGATCTAGTGTGAGGTGTCCCTGCCCATGGCAGGGGGGTTGGAACTAGATGATCTTTGAGGTCCCTTCCAACCCCAACAATTCTATGATTCTATGAGCAAAGGTCTAATCGTTGTTGATAGGTAAACTTGTTCAGCAAATGAAACAATTTAGTGAAATGAAATCAGGGATGGTTTTCAAACTCTCAAGTTCCTAGTTTTTTCTTTGCCACAAAGGAAAATGTCTGGATTTTAGAAGAAGAAGGAAAAAAAAACCCAAACCCTTTTAACTTTTCAGTACTTCATTTTCCACCAAAGCCGGGAATGAAAATTGATGGAGATGGCATTCATCTTGGAAGAAAATAGATCATCACTAAACCCACTGAAAGAAAAGTCAGGTGGCTTTCTAAGACAGTGTTTTGCCATCCAGGTCTCTCTCAGTTTGCACAGAGAGTCTTCCATGAGTACCCACTTAGGACACCCTTTGGCAGCATCCTCTCAGAAGGGTCTTCCTGGGACAGCCCAGATAACAGGACAAAACATTTCTTCTAAAAACAGCTCCCAGACAGTCTCTGGGCACTATCAGTCTGGTTATATAAGTGGCTTTTGAGTACAAGACGTGGTTTGGTCATCACAAACTCCCATCTTTAAATAAATTTCCACTGGTGCTTCACAGGGAATGTTTACCCCTGCTTCCCTGAGTTCCAGCCATCAAACAAACGGGGTTTGCTTAATGAAAAGCACTCTGCAGGAGTGCTCCCTAAGCTGGGAGCTGGGGAATCATGAAAGGAAATAAATGGGGGGAGGGAAGGGAAGGGGAAAGAGAGATATTCCTTCTTGTGGCACAATCCTCCATTCTGCAAATTTGTTACATATAGGGTTGTTGAACTTCAGAGTTAAAAATGCATAAAGCAAACAAATTCATTTTAAGCTTCCTACGTAGAACTCCAAAAGAACAAGATATTCCTTTGCACTGCAGCACAATTGGGAGTCTTTCATTATTTCTTTTTTTTTTTCCCCTTTCCCTACCCTAGCAGGATGAAATGCATTTCTGAAGGATACTACACTTCCTTGCCTGAGCAGGACTCCCTGCTTCATGCCAGAGAACAAGTCCAGTCGAGAGGAGTCAGGACCTTTGGGGGAAAGGGTAGTGATACTGCAGCACAGAAACCACATGATTGCCATCATGACTGACCCTGTAAATTAATACAAATCTTGATGAGTTAAAAAGATGCTTTACTGACTATTAAACAGAGTCAAGTTGTTTGAAAAATAAACATTTAGAAGATTAACACTTGTGTTGTGGCAACCTCCAGACAGCAGTTTTCAGCCCTTTGCTCTGGGATGGTGTGTTTGCACTGGCTCTAGGAACAGCACAGTTCCTAGTCTCAGCACAGTCATACTCACCAGAGAGTGGTCTCTGGGATTCCAGGTCCTGAAGGCAGGAGAGCAATTACAGCTACATAAGCTGCTAGAAACAGACTGCATTCAAAGCAATGAGCTGCTCTTTCTGAGCATCCAGTGTGGTGACAGAAACGAGGGGCACGATTTCCAAAGCAGGTTTGTGTGATTTGTGTCAGTGAAGCTAAGGCAAACACAGTTTTAAAGCAGCCATGGGGATGCAAAACCAAGATCTAGCTCTCCATTGTCTCTGCCAGCAGACAGTTTTACATGCATAAGGAAGAGCACAGCATGCAGAGTAAGCCTTGAGTGATCTTGCCTCAGGAGATCCTTTCCTAAAGTTAGAGGTTACAGGAATTCCTGATCTGTGAGATGCTTCTGGGTGACTGTGTTTAACAATCACTAGAGAGCTCTGTTACAGTTTCCACACCACCTTGGCAAGAACTTCCACTGTGCATTAATGAACATCTTTTTTCCCCTGAGATTTAGAGGTTTTACTGCTGTCATCTAAACTACATTTTTATACCTGACAGTTTTCAAAACATTGTAAAATTATAGGAGAGTGAACTGGATGGAGTTCTGCATGTGCCAGATTGTGAGCTGAATTTGGTGCTTCAGCTTAGACTCTCTATTCCTAGAGAAAGAAATACTCCCAGCAGCCTGGTGATGAGCAAAAAAGGCCTCCCCACCAGAAAAGAAGCAGAGAAAACAAATAACACCAAATTCTGATGTTATTTATAAGGTGAGAATATTTCCTATTCCTAAGCAGCTATTTTCATAGAATACTTTTGCAGAGCATCTCAGTGTTGAATTTTATGACCAAAAAAAAAGGCTTCTTAACATTTTTGAACTACTTTTTCCAAATCCAGGTAGCACATACAATTTTCCATTGATCTTAAATCCTTCTTTGGTCACTGGACATATGGGATGTCACAGTGTTCTGCAGTCAAGTGATGTTCCTACATTACCTGGTACTGAGCTTACCTCTTCATGCAAGCAAAGGCTACTCTGGACCTCCCATCTTATTAAGATGTTCCCCAATAATGGAAGAGGAAGCAGTTTAAACAGCTGTTGAGAAGAGAGGGTTATGCAGGAATCAAATGCTTCACATAACAAGCAAAATTGAGAGAAGTAAATCAAGCATTAGAAATTAAGAAAACAAAAGGAAGAAAAGCAGAAATATTTTGAAACACATCAGCACATCCTCATGGAGATGCCCTTTATACACCCTAGATCTATTGGGGTTGCTCTCTAATTACCATTTAAGGAGGAAGTTGTATCATTTCAGTATTCAGTATTTGTGCCTCATTGCAACACTGATAGTAGTATGCAATGCACAATCATGTTTGCTCCCAGAGAAAAGCTCCAGCTCCCTAGCTTGGTTTCTATAGCCATGTTCTTGTAACCATTCTTGAGATGGTGCCTGACATTGTTCCACTGATTCATTAATAACATGTGTTGTGGCTCATTCTGATGTAAACATTGCCCAGGCTTTCACATAGTTTTTAATAAACTTCTCCACCTCCACATACATTAAAATGAAGCATTATTGTCGACCTCTTTTGAAAGTCATTAATGATGACACTGATAACATGCAATTTGGCTGATGAATCACAAGTTTGCTGGAGATTTAGGCTATGTTTGTGTCCGTCTCAGTGGAGTCTGTCCCCATCTTCTCCATGGTAACTGCTCTGCCTCTGACATCACTAGGCAAAATAGAGCATGGAGGTTATAAAATCCTGAGGGGGTGTGGGATGGGGAATGGTAGAGACAGAATGAAAACATAATTCTATCAAGGAACCATCCTTAACACTTCGGTCACCAGACAGTGTCCAGTGAAGGCAAAGGACATCTGCAGTCTAAGAAATGGGGTATCAATATTGCAGAGCTGGAAATTAGGGTAAGGTTATTAGAGACCACTTGGAAAGCAAGACAATCTGTGAGTCCTTTTTTTGACTAAGTCATGATGTACTCAATACATATGATTTTCTTTCTTGAAATCAGAAATTCTCTTAATCACAATGAAGGCAAAAAGCTCCATGTTGGAAGTCAAGACAGATCTTAGACAAGTAATAAAAAACAAGACAACAAGAGCAGAAATGTCAGAGTAAGTATCCTAAAGTGAGCGCTGGAACTACTCAATTTTTATCCCAATCTTTAGCTGTGACCTGGGGTGCTGCTTTCCAATCATAGAATCAACCAGGTTGGAAAACATCTCAGAGATCATCAAGTCCAACCTATTACCTAATACCTAACACCTCATGACAAACTAAACCATGGCTTCAAGCACCATATCCAATCCTTTTTTTAACACATCCAGTGATGGTGACTCCATCACCTTCCTGGGCAACCCATTCCACTGGCCAGTAACTCTTTCTGTGAAGAGCTTTTTCCTCACCTCCAGCCTAAACTCCCCCTGGTGCAGCTTGAGACTGTGTCCTCCTGTTCTGTTGCTGGTTGTCTGGGAGAAGAGGCCAAACCCCACCTGTCTACAACCTCCTTTCAGGAAGCCATAGAGAGCAATAAGGTCTCCCCTGAGCCTCCTCTTCTCCAGGCTAAACAACCCCAGCTCACTCAGTGTCTCCTCATAGAGCTTGAGGCCCAGACCTCAGAAATCAGGATTTTGATGACAATCTTAACTCTTCAGTTTGGGGGGGAGGGTGAAATATTTTTTGTGTTATGAGAGACAAATACAACAAAAAATATAAACCATTTAAAAATCAGACAGAAAAGATGATGAACCCAAAGTTTCTCAGCTGTGAACATGTCACAGTTGAAAGTCCAATGGGGAATTTCCTAGACCGCAGTTTAATGCTCTGGAACCATCAGTACTGCAATTTGGATGCCAGGAGAGCTTAGGAGTTGTAATAGAGGGGAGGGGGGAAACAGCAGACACAGGAATAGGTCAAGAGGATGGGAGGATGTTTAGGCTCACCTCTGCTCATTTGAGCAAGGCTGTTAGTCTTGGGAGGGTTAAGAGTTTGCCAGGGAATGGAAACTCAGCTCCAGCCTTGTCAGAGCTCTGATGCGACAACACATATAAAATAAACAGCAGTGAAGTGTTAGGATAATGCACACACCCCAGGTCTGTTCAGTGTCGAGACCATTTTGGTTCACTTCACATAGCTATTATCCCTTTTTGACTTGCATGGTTAGCCAATTTTAAACGTCCTGTGGACTGTTTCATTTAGGCGAAAAAAAAAGAGCTAATAATGGAGTCCCCTATTTCCTTTATTGCAGCCCTGCTTTATTTACAAAGAAGGTACATGAAACCCTTTTTCTTTGGACAAAAAAAGGCATGAAACAGCCAGAAACAGGCTCTTTGTTCATATTTTTGAGCCAGCATTTAGTCTTAAGGTCTTTTTCTCTCTGTTCTTTCGTTCCTGTGTTTTCCCTTTCTCAGTGCTAGTTGTTTTGCTTTGTTTTGTCCTCCCCATAAACCAGATGTATGCAAGGGGGTGGGGTGCTGTGTATTTTTACTTTAATAAAATGTCTTCTAAGAAATTGAGAAAGCAAGTTGTCCGCTGAAGAGCAGAAAGAATGCAATGTGAGCTCCTATAAATTTGTCCTCGCCGTCCCTGTCTCTATTTCCACTCAGTGCTCAAACAACACAGACAGCGATCATTTGACTGATACCCATTTGCAGTTTGGCTTGACAGCATACCAAACTGGAAAAATAACTGTTAAATATACACTCTGGCCTTTCCCTCAACAAGGTCCTAGCTTGGACAGCTTCACTTGGTTGTTGATTTTTTTTCATGCAACTTGTAAGAATTTGTGACTCTCACTTGCAGAAACGGGGGAGAGCGATGGCCAGGCAGCATTGGCTTGTGTCTTACTACCTTGGGTTTGTTTTATTTCAATAAAATTAAAACAAAATAAAAAATGGGAGGGAGAAGAGGAAGGGAAGGAGGGAGAACCACGAGGAATAGAGGGAAAATACATTTTAAACCAATATGAAGAGGAGAAAGAAAGAACTGAGAAGCATTTGAGAAAAAATAGAGATGAAGAATCGGAAGTGATATACGCATAGAATGTGGGCAAATGAAATTTACTCTGCTTGTTTGATGAAATGAATTAAAACTACCTTAACAATGCTAGTGCAATTAAATCACGTTTCTCTAAGGCAGTCAAACACAAAAGAATTATGAAATTTGGTTATGCCATCTGCGGAAGCAGCTGTCAAATGTCTGCTGGCTCTATTTTGGTGAATCTGAGTGAGTTTGGGCCATTGCGTGTATGCACAGCGGATATATCATCATCTGAAGAGGACAGGTGACACAACGTGTTTCTTTCTTGAGCTGTTTTCAGACAGGTGTTTAAACAAAATGCTTTTGTCTGAAAGGATGGATATTACACTGTCGTCAAAGACCAAGTGTTGAGGTTTGGACTGGTGTTCAACAGGGACAAGGGGAGCTGTCAAAGAGAGGCAGCAGGTCCCAGCCTGTTCCCATGGGCTGCAAGGACAAGGGACCTCCTACCATCTCCTTGGTCCCTCTTGCCTCTCTGCAAGACCAGGGTCTCCCAGGTCCTGCATAGAATCTGCTGCCACATGGCTTCAAACTCAAAAGAGAAGTACAGTGTTGTCCACCATCCTCTGAGCCTCCTGTCCTACTCCACACAGCAAAGAGTTTCCCTTTCTGCAGTCTCCCTTCCTGCCTCCTCCATCTGGCATGGTGGTTGATCACAGTGAGCAGGTGCTCTGCCTCCAAGCCTCATGGTCATGCAACTGTAAGATGAAGGGTACACCAGTGTCAGCAGTGGCAGAGGTGTCATATGGAGTCACTAATGTGCAACCACGCAGGACAACACCTTCACTTGCTCCCACAACCAGGCGAGAAACTGACACAGATCAGGAAGGAGCAAGCAAGCAATCATCATAGAGTGATTCTGATGTGAGCAAGGCAAGCCTTGGGGGCAGGGATATTAGCTTAGGAGTGATGAAGAAATCTTGCTATCCCTTTCCAGGTCACTGTTTCAAGGGGGGACACCTGCAAATCCCAAGTGTCAGACTCACACCTCACCTTTTCTGCTATCTTTTGCTTTGGCCAAACTATGACATGTGGCCTGAGCTGTGCAATTCATCTCCATGCTGCAACTGCTCTGTGGGGTTACATAAAGCTGCACCTAGCGAAAAGGAACAGGGCATGTAGATATTTTTAAATCAGTGAGGAGACAAGGCACAGATGACAAAAATCCACCTGAAAGCCTAAACCCCAGCTAAAGGAACAGCGAGGGCTTAGGTGTACACTTCAAGGATGAGCAGGAAGGCTGGCCACTCTTTTTAGGTAAAGATGGAGCTCCTTTTCCCAGACTCATCAGGGAGCATGGCTGCCCATCTTAAAGAGGAAAAAAAAGGCATTTTGCTCTTTGAGTTCAGCTGCCCTGTTTCTCTTCTGAGAAGCTTAGGATGAAGTTTTTTTGAGGACGCTTGGTTTTGTGCTGACGTGGCTGGAGCACTCTTTGGTACAGAGTTGCCTGGGGGCCTGATCAGCTCCATCAGGTCCCCATGTCCCAAAAAAGCCTGAGGAGGAGGAGTTTCCAACTGCTACCTAATGTGGTGGTCCCTCCCTTGTCCTGAGTTCAGATGCAGATATGTCAAGTGACAAGTGTGGGCTTGCTCCAGCCATGTGACAATGAATAAACCCTGCCTGTGATTCAGATCATGCAGATGCTGTGTGATCTGAGCGAGGATGCAGGGGCTGACGCGTAGGTCGGAAGAAAGTAGAACAGCTTGAAAACTAGTGTCCTTACCAGGCAGGGAGGCACATCCTGATTAAGAAAACACAATGTTTGGTTTCTCCAGCAGTGGTTCCTCTGCTTCATACTGCTTGTGCTCTCAGGTTTGATGCCTGCTTCAGGTGGCATACAGTAATCCAGCTCTCACGGCATTCACGTTTGATTTTAGCAGTGTGTGCCAGGCACATGCCAGTGAGAAAGATGAGGTAGGTCTTGACTAAGTCCTAGAGGAACAGCAGATTTAGATGTAAAAAAAAAATGAAATGACAAGAAAGGTAGTCAAAATATCTTAATTGTGGCATTTAAGGCTTTCCTGGTGATTTTTGGCAGTTGTATTCAGTAGTCTCCCAAAGCAATAGACATGCTTCTGAGCATGTGGTGGAAATGTCATTGCTTCCTGCTTGGGGTGAGCGTTCTTTTGCTGCAGAGGGCCAGGTGCTACAGCTCAGTTGTGGACAAGATGCTTTGGGAGGCAGAGGATGTGGTATGCTAGTATGGCTCACTACCATTGGAACCAAGTTACAGCTATTACAGCAGATAATTACAGGTGTTGCCATTTTATCAGTGTGCTTTTTTCCAGAACTGTGTATCTTAGCACATTTCAAAAGAAGCAAGCAACCCACAATAGGCATACTTAATTAGCAAGCAATGCTGCTGAGAGAGACCAAAGAGATGCTGGAGGGAAGAAAAAGCCGCAAATCATTCACAGGATCAAGCATCACAGCTCTCAGCCAAGCTCAGATCTTGCAGTCAGCCTCCTGGCTTTGTGGGGTGACATTTCTAGCCTTTGAAGTCACATTTTCTTTTGACACCTTTGTGTGCTGAAGATGAGTCCACACTGCAATCCTCCATGTGCAGAAACGGATGCAGATGGGCTAGTACAAACCATCCCTGCAGTGCAGCAGGGCAGAGCACAGCCTGCAAACCCTGCAGCAGGCAGGCACCAGCTGGGGACATGGCAGCCCAGCTGTGGCGTTGTGGCTGTGTGGGCTGATGGCTGGGCTTGGGCAGGCTTGTTTTGAGCAAGGATGTCCTTGGGAAAGCCAGGCCAGGCACATGCTCTGCACAGCAGGTCCCAGTTGGAAATCTGACTCTTGGGTATGCCAGAAGGCTGCTAGGACCGCTCCTAGCTGCAGGAAATGGCACCTCGCTTCAGAAACAAGTCATGAAGCCCTCTCTTTCACATTCCCATCAACCACACAACATTCATCCTGTTTTTCCTTCTTTTTCTGGGCTCTCTCCCAAGTTTAATGCTAATTCCTCGGAATTTACATTAAACTAAGTCCCATCATAAGGGAAATAGAATTTAAAGTTACGTTGGGGTTTTGGGGGTTTGAGTGGGATTTTTTGGTTTGGTTTTGGGGTTTTGGAGGGGTTTTGGTTTGGTTTGTTTTTTTGCTGGCCTCAGCTTTATTTACAGTGCAAATGTCACCATGGATGAATGGGGAAGTTCATTTCCATTTTAACCTTAAACTGCAATGGAGTGGCACACCTCCTTCATTCTCTGAATGAGGCACCATGAACTGAAAACTTGTCTCTGGGCTTGGCTGTATGAAGAAGTGCATTACATTCACTTCAAAACCCTTCACGTTATCTTCAGATAGCTTTACATTGTAATTAAGTTCTAGGTGTGCCTCCTGGGTGGACTTGCAAAGGCAACTGTTCCACTAGCAAAGCCAAACTCTCTTTCAGGTGTCACCCCTGCAGCCAAAGGTGAAAGAAGCTGTTAAAAATTCTGTTGAAAAAGGTGGAAATCAAGACCCTGACTGAGTCTGGGTGAAAGAGGATCCTTCTTGGTGTGCCTTTTCAACGGCATAGATACCAGGAAGACGAGAGAGGATTGTTTGGGTTGAACTGGAGGGAAACATTTTACATACAACCAAAAAATACCAGCATGAAAAACAGTGTTCCAGATCTTTCTGAAGTTTTTTGCTCAGGCCAAGAGAAAGCACTTGACTGTTGTCTTGTGAATCTTCTGCAAATCCTCCCTTTCAAACAAACAAACGAACAGCCCAACATTTCTAGTCAGCTAGTCAATCAAAAGCCACTCTTTTTTGTTGGAGTGCTGTTTAAAAGTCTGAAGTCACTCTGAAAAAAACCCCAACTTTGATGCAATTTAGGCTTTTCCAAAATGGTACATCTCTCTCTTTCTCTTTTTTTTTTAACATGTCTAAGTGACATTGCATGGCATTTTCAAAATTCCTCCTTCTCTTCACAGGTTTTCTTTCCCAGTCAAATTATTTGCTGGTTTTGACCCAGTTTTACAAGTAGGTTCCATTTAATGTTTGCCCAAATAATTTACAGATGGTCTAGTTATGCTTAGGTGAGTGGCCAGAGGAAGACATGTGCTGCAGCAACGAGGCCTGTGTGAGGAAGGAATGGAGGGGCAGGGATGGGGGTAGTTGAGCAGGGGCACCTCTACTAAGAGTCCTGGCCCACCATCCTCACTGAGGATGCTTAAATTCAGCAAATGAGGTGTCACAACAAGGGCATTTCTCAGATAACAAGAAGTAGGAGGAAAACCTGGAGTGCAGAATGTGTCAGGAAAAGAACTGAGGGGAGACAGAGAAGGACATAACTGGAACAACAAAAATAAACCATTGAGTGACAGCAAAGCCACACTAACTATCTCGGGACACTATTCCAGCTCAGTAAGGAACTGAATGCAAAAAAAATTCATTTAAAGCAGACTCAGAGTCTGTTAAGATGGTCATTCAGAAGGTTAAGCACAGCCAGCTGCACAACATACATTTGATCTGGCCAGGAATAGGGAGAGCATGAAGTCCCAGTTGCAGGCTCAGGGATGCTTCACAGGTAGGGGACAAAGCTGGGTGATTAATTTGTTTCCTGTTAGCCTGCCAGACTTAAGACTCTGAGCCCTCTTGCAATAAGCAAGACTTTGTTTAAATTTTTATCCCTACACTGCCAAGCCCCAGTTGCCCAGACACATCCTGGAGCAGGTGATAAGAAGCGCTGTGCAATTTGCACAGTGCTAGGTGAACAAGACACTAAAAGCACACATGATCCCCTCCTTGGGTAGCACCATGCTGCTTGATGGTAAACCCTCTTCATTCAGACCCTGTTTGAGTCTCTTTACAGCCCAGGGCCTGAGCCAGTGAGGTGGCAATGGCAGACCCACTACACAGCAAAGAAGACCAGTGAAAGGCAATAGAGGCAGCTTCTGGAGGCAGTAAAAGAAAGCAGAGGCAGGAACTTGCTAACCCATAAAGACCAGAAAATTTTGAGAGCAGGATCACCTAGAATAGGTCACACAGGAATGTGTCCAGGTGGGTTTTGAATGTCTCCACAACCTCTCTGGGCAGCCTGTTCCAATGTTTTGTCACCCTCACAGTAAAAAAAAGTTTTTCCTTATGTTCATGTGGAACCTCCTATGCTCCAGCTCACATCCATTGCCCCTTGTCCTATCACTGGACATCACTGAGAAGAGCCTGGCTCCATCCTCCTGACACTTGCCCTTCACATATTTATAAACATAAATGAGGTCACCCTTCAGTCTCCTCCTCTCCAAGCTTAAGAGCCCCATCTCCCTCAGCCTTTCCTCATAAGGAAGATGTTTCACTCCCTTAATCACCTTTGAGGCTCTGCACTGGACTCTTTCAAGGAGAGATGTCACCACAGATAGAGCCAGGCAGATCCTCTGGACACACAGAGACTTTTCCTCCCTCTTATTATTTACACATTGGACTGGCTTCTGTGGTAAATAACTGTGGATCTGTTTCTCTTCATGTCTGCACTGTCCTGTGATATTTAAGCAGGAGAGTCATCCATGGAAAAGAGGACTTACTCAAAGGGCTGAGGGAAGCTCACACATTTTACATAAGAATACAGAAGATTAAGGAAACCTGGCAGCTTCAGACTTATGCAAGCAGTGGTAGAGAGAGGCACAACAGAGCCTGATGATTGCTGCAGGCAAGGTATTCCATGTCTTGCATGTAAGGCATAATGTTTTGGCTGTCTCCTTCACCACAGCCCCTTTAGACCAGATGAAGCTGGGCACTATGGGTGTCTTCTGCTCTGTGGTGCCTGGGTAGGAGAGGCAGAGCATTACTGCACTGGCTCAGTGAGTACACCAGGCTCCACAGCTGCTGCTGCCAACTGCAGCCCCTTCCCCATACTCCCAGATATGCTGGATATGTCTCTTACCATAGGGTGTGATCCTTCAATCATTACACAGGAGGATGCTTGAGAGATCTGAGCAAGATAGGGCCTTTCGCAGAAAGGCTGGGGGAAAAGTGGTACTCATGTCTCCAGTGTTAAATGATGAGAGATATTGCAAGCTCCAGATTCTTCTCTGCACAGAGGTCTAATGGGGTAGGCCCTCATCTAGAGTCAATCAGCACTGCTGCACAACCAGATGAGCATCTCTCAGCATGCATAGCAAGTTGTTCTGATTCCATCCTCTCTGCCAGTAACTCCAGAGCATCCTTCTCAGTTCCACATGAGATCAAAATATTTAAATCCTTGATGGTGCCATTGTTCCACTAGCAATCTGGCTTTGGCTGTGTCCTATATACTCTGCCTTTAGTTTTCTGATTCACACAGGTCGTTTTTCATTCTTTGAATTCTTTTCTGGTGAGAACAACAAACCAGAGAGCTCTTGGGTATTCTCAGAAAAGAGGAATGAGTCCACAGAGAGGGCCACAGCCACATGATGGTTAAATCTCTGTTACAGGCTCCTCGGGCAGTTCCCTAGCTTTCAATCTGTAAAAACAATCTCCTGTAAAACTAGCATCTGGAAACACAAAACCCCAGTGGTATAGTATGTTGGAGAACCACAATGCCTTCACTTAGTTTCCATCTCATCCTGCAAGTACTGATGTGCAGATCTGCCCTACTTGTATGAGGCCTCACATTCAGGTAAAGTACTTTATGGAGCCTCTTGCAAGCACCACCTGAAACAAGAAGCCAGGCTGTGCTGAGCTTGGTGTTGGAGGAAGAGGAAGCGTCACTTGGCCAGATTTTTGCCTTAGGGTGCTCACAGATGGTGAACACCATCTCCTCAGTAGGAGAAGGGGACACTGTAGACAGCAACCTGACCTACAATTGCTTGGAAATGTAGAATTGAAGAAGGATTAAATAACACTGTGTTCTGTCTTTGCAAGCAGGGAATGGCAGCAAAAAAAAAGAGCTATACATAAAGCTGATGTGAACATGTCAAGGTTCAAGTGAAATATTTGAGAATGTGTTTGTAAACAACGTACAGTGATCTGGTGGAAAAGTATTAATTACAAAAGAACAAAGCTGGGTGAGCTGATTCCTTGCTCTAATCCCTACTTTAAATTCACAGAACCACTTTCTGCCATGCATCAGCTACATGCACACAAGCCCAGCACTGCTATGCAGTTAATCCAGGGTATCCCATTTGCCAAAGGGCAAAGTCATACCACCCTGTAGCTGCTCATGCATACTTCTGGCACACACTGGACTTCTTGATTTGCTGACTCACTAAGTTGGATGAAAACTAGTTGAATCACAAAATAAAAATAGTTAGTCTGCCGCTAAGCTGCTCAGCTGCACTGAGGCCTAGCATGGGAAGGACAAGGGCTTGTGGATGGGCTGGGATTTCGTTCAGAAGAGGACAGGACATGGCTGCTAAGGGACATCCAGCTTTGGGGAAGGATGAGCGATCAGAGGTCTGATGTACAAAAGCACATTGTGTAAGGGGGTTGATCCCACTCAAACATTTCTATCCAGGACTCTCACATAAGTGAAGGACACACATTCAAAGCCCCCTTCCCATCTTCTCACAAGACTTCTGCTGTCCCACATGTGCCTTCCCTCTCTGGCTGCAGCATACGGCTTCAAGTTACTCTGCCTCACTTGGTTGTATCCCTTCCTGGCATATCTCCTGCCATCCTGGGCTACTTCTGCCAGTGCTGTTATCAGGGACTACTAAGCCCCATTCAGACTGGAAGGATGTTTTTTGACTATTGTTGACTAAAAGCCTTGATGTGGTGCTTTCCATTCCTCTTGCCCACGCATCTCCTTTGCAGTCTCACTTCCCTCAGAGTAACAAAGAAATGCCTTTCTCTGGCTTATTGTCTAGAGCCACTAGAGCTAACCTTCTGAAACACAAATGCCTTTACATCAGTTTCACAAGTTTTTCTAAATCCAAGGACCACTCTCCTTTCCAAAGGTGCTCCAAGGACATCCCATGCTGTGTGTCACCATGCAGATTTTAGTTCACAATCCAGTAACAATCAGTCCATTAGAAATGCATTAATTACTTTCGTTTATTCCATCTGCCTGTGTATTTTTCATCTCCTACATCAGGAGAGTGGTGAGTAGGAGGAGGTTAGGAAGGAAGGGGTTTTGTAGTCATTTTTCCTGATCACAATCTGATGTTCCTCATGTGCCATCTGAGGATACCATGCTGTAAGGGATGTTTCTATTTTGCTCTCTACTCACAGCTACAATATCCCTCCCTCCTTCCTGATAGAACTGGGGCTATTTTGACCCTTCTGTATGCTGATTCAGAGACCAAAACCAGTGTAGAGTTAATACTTTTTGTTCCTGTGACTTAGCCCTGCACTCTGGATCACTCCATGGACAGAGCATCACCAGTATCAGGGCAAGGGGGCACCTTGCTGGAGACAGGGTGCAGGACAAACTTGTCAGAGATAGTTGGCCACTGGATTTGAAATCACACACATCAGACTGTACTGGTCCAGTGGATGAGGAGCACTGCCCAAGGATCTTGATGCTGGCCCAGATGCTGAACTGCTAGTATCTGTTTGCCTAAACCTGCTGAGCCTCCCTAACATATTTCTTCCCTCACTTGTGATACTCACTAAAAATAATCTTACTAAAACTGAAGTTTTGTCGAGTAATAACCAAACCAAATTCAAGAGATTACAGGTTTAAGAGAGTCCTTACAAAAAGTTAGAGAGTGCTAATACTTTCCTCTGCTAGCCACTCACTCGAATCCAGCTTTGGTCATTAGCAACTGGAAGTGGTTCCTGCCTGCTGGATTTTTCACTGAGCTACATAAAAGAGGTGAAATGGAGTGGATTCTTAATGCAATGGCCAGGTGCCAATATCACATCCCCAAGTACCATTTTCAGTGGTACTGAATGGATCAAATGGACTATGAATAGTACCTTTTTCACTTGGTCTAAGTATTTCCCTCCACAGTCCTCTCCTGGTGCTGAGTAGCTCACCTTACTCTTGTCACAGCTGTAGCTTCTCTTTTTTTGTGTGTGGATAAATGGAAGATTCTACTCTTCTGAGCTACCAATTAGGTGGTTGCCACTAACAGCTAAAGCCAGAGGGATGATCAAAATAAAGTGCAGAAGGACAATTAAAATACAGTGCAGCCTTTTGTCCTGCCCTGTGCAAAAGGAACTGTCAGCCATTATGGATGATCATAGAGATTTCTCCCACCCCTTGCAGTTCAAAAGGTTTCAAAATGTTACAAATACATATTTATTTATCACAATTCTTCGCACCACAGTGTTTCCCATTTGATGAAATAACTTGTCTTTGTGGTATGACCCTTGGCATTTTGGTTTAGTGATTTGGCTTTTCCCTGAACCTCCGCTGACAGTATTAGTGCAAGGCAGCAACCAGTTTTAGCCCAGCTTTTACTCACAGAATAGACATTTCTGTTCCTGCTACTTGGCATAACTGTGCAATTTTCTGTTCTCAAAAAATGGAATAGGAGACTGACATTCAAGTATCAAAAGACCATCTACATTCTTGTCAGAAAAAAACCCACAGGCCACTCGCCATTTATAACATTTGCAAACAAAAAAGCACCTTCTCAAAGAGCAGCAGTGACACTGCTCATGTCCTGGCAAGAACCCACTCTGGCAAACTTCAGTTGTAGTTTGGGTTGGAATATTTTTATTCACTTGCAACCCCAAAGCTTTCTGCAGGCTGTTAAGCAGATGCACATTTCATACCAGATGTGAATTTCCTCAAGTAGTTCCTGCTGTATAGAGAGAGGACTAATCCGAGGTCTTTGAAGTAAGTGGTAAGACCTGATGCTGACTTTGGCTCCCACATGTATGGACTGAAAAGATATTTGCAAGTTCTCTGAGGTAAGAAGACCACATATATGTAGAATGTCATCACAGGCCCATAGAAGAGTCTGTGATTCATTTAAGATGGGAATCTGCCTGCTGTCTTCAATGGGAGATATGTATGTCAGACTGAATATGGATAGTAAATGTATTTTTCCATCCTTATAATTTACTGCAATGGCAAATATTCTTCTATTTGTGCACCAATATGAATCTACTGGGGGGATCTCTCTCTTCAGTTTTAATGACAAAACAATGCACCCCAAGGTGCTCAATGACAACTAACATCCCTCAAGGACAGTTTCATCCCAGATTGCATATCCCTGAAAAAAACACTGTGATGTTATCATGTCCATCCACTGGGCATGATAACATCAAAACCAGACCCAAAATATACATGCTTCTTTGGAAAATTCCTGACCAAGAATTTTGTTCCAAAAAGTTCTAAGCAGAAGCTGCTACTGAGAAGGAGACTCAGAGGTATTTGGCTCCTGCCAGGCATTGTTTCTCAGTTTGATTAAGCTCTTAATCTTACATTTCCTCTGTGGGTATCAAGCTCCAGGAAACTGCCTTATTCAGATGCCTAAAGGGAAATAAGATTCAACTTCAAACAAACAACAATCACTGCTCCAGTTTTGATTGTAATCTGGGGGGAAATATATCATGAAACACCACAGCTCAATACCTCCAAAAATCAACTTAGGGAGTCAGAATTTAAGAATCTGTCAGGGCTAATCACTTCAAATAATGCTGCAATAGAAGATTGGACTTGCCACAAGAAGCAATTGCAGCTGGAGATAAAAAGATTACATGCTGAATGATCTGATGTGAATAGGAAAGATGCTATTCGCAAAGCCCTGAACTCCCATGATGCAGCATTTCAGCTTTGGGCTGAAATGGTAAAGCTACAGTAGAATTGTGCGCTGATAACGTCAGAGCAGTCAGCCACCGGGATGGGAGGAGAATTCCTACTTCAAAAGCATGTTTTCAAGGAAAAGCAGTAACTAGTATTTAAACCAGCAGCAACTGGAGTTGCTGAATCTCAGCTGCTAGGTTTTACTCCATGCGTTAGAACACACACCCATTGCCCCAAGGTCTATAAATGTACAAACAGACACAACAGACAAAGAGTTGGAGAGGACATGGAAAAGAAATAATCTGACTAATGCTTAATATCAGAGCAAAAAACACCATACAGGGTCTTAGCATACTAGCTGCTACAGCCAAGCATCCCCCAAAGCTATGTCTGTGCCCTGAAGTTTCACGCTTTACATTAAAGGAATCTCATCTTGATAAGACTACCTGGTTGAAAACAAGAAGGGAAATGACAGTAGCTGTAAATCCCATGAGTTAATTACCTGTTCTGCTTTTTGCCTCTGAAATGAAAAGCCTTTTGGAATGAAGCACAGAAAAAGACATTCCTAAGTGAGCAAGGATTGAGTCCAGGTCTGCCTAGGATACATGTGAACACCTCTTCAAAGAGTTAAAACCGATCTGCAGATGCTCCGATATCTGACAAACAGTGGGTATCAGCTGCAGTGAAAACCAGGCTGGCAGGCTGCCTTCAGCCTTAGTCAAGTCATGTTCAGGAATCCAACAGACAGAGGAGTTTCTTGGTAAGATGAAGAAAATGCTGACAAGAGGTTTTAAGAGCCTATCTGCTGAGTCTGGCTCCCGCTAACCACAGCAGTAAGAACATACCAGGTTGGGAGAGAAGTTGCTAAAACTACAGAAACCAATCAGAAAATGTTTTCTGAAGATGCACTTAAACTTAGAGCAACCTCCACTGATAAGACTAGTGAGGAAAAAAAACTACTGATGCCTTTAAAACAGAGCTAGGATAACTGGGGCACTGGATGTTGAGATGTGCTTCTCCATGGAAAAGGAAATGGAGTTAATTTGTCTTCCCAAGCATTTGCTCCTAAGAAGCTGCTGCTGTTCTTCCAAGCATACTTTTCTAGGAAAAATAAATAAATTAAATTGAAGGTCAGAAATCCTATAAAGTTTCTTTCCTATTGCAACACCATGAAAAATTTTATACATCTGTGAGTTTCTGATAACATCTTGGAGGGAATCTTGTGATCATTGATATTGTGACTTTTTGTGTGTTTGCTTTCAGCTGGACCTTCCACATTTTTAAGAATCATGCTTCTGAAAACTGAATCTTTTTGGTCCAAAACAACCCCCCAAAGCCCTCCAGAATGCAGAAAACTGAAAGAACAACTATCATCCTCATCTGAAAAGCAAGCCAGTGAACTGTAATTATCCTAGAGTTTGCAACTGACATATTTATAGCAAGCTTTCGACCCCCCTCAGGATGATTCACTTCTCAAGAAAGTTTGAAGACTGCCTTTAAAAGCTATGTTCACTCCACACACGCCCATATCTATTGCCTCTTGGAAAAAAATAAGGTTGGTATTAGTATATTAATATACTGTATACCACATTGGTATTAGTATATTAATCACACATATTAGATGATTATCCCCGATCATGCAACACCACAACACAATACAGCATTAAGGTAGAGATCCATTCATGCCATTCACCAAGGGCTGAGCCACTATATTTAGAGGTTGACTAATTTGGGAGACCACTTATACACCTTCCTGAAGGATTTCTGCAGCTCCCCTTCCTGGGGTACCTGAAGACTTCACAGCCATCTGGGCATTTCTTGTCTAGTGCTCCTGCAAGGCTGGAAAGTGTTGACATTCTCTGTCCCAGACCTGCTGCCCAGGGCTCCCTGTCTCTGCTTGCAGATACCACCCCTTCTCCTGGCTCTCAAGGGTAGCAAAGCCCTGGTTCTTTGCCCTTAGTACAGGCATCACCTGGACAAGACTGAACTGAAGAGGTGGCAGAAGCCCTGTCCCTGGAGGTTTTTAAGGCCAGGTGGGATGTGGCTCTGAGCAACCTGATCTAGTGTGAGGTGTCCCTGCCCATGGCAGGGGGGTTGGAACTAGATGATCCTTGAGGTCCCTTCCAACCTGACAATTTTATGACTCAATGATTCTATGAAGGGCACGTTCCAAGAAAACTGCCTCTGTGATGATGGAGATCTGGTCTTGCTGATATAGCATCACACACATGTATGCTTGTCCTAAAACATTGGTTTGACTTAACAAAGTCTTATTCTTAATTTAAGTATGGGCACTTTTCTCCCACAGTGTATGTAGGAGGGAAGGAGAGGCAAGCTCTTGGTAAATGCTCTCCTTCAAATTCCCCTTACAGTGCCTCAGAGCATATTTCAATCCAGGGTGTTGTTCATCTGCAGCATAGCTCCACGTCTATCATCCGTACTTGGGGGACGTGGGGTTCCCACATTTGCAGTGCTGCTGAGATATGTTTGTTGGGGGCGAGGAAAAAACACTGCTCACATCCAAGATGAGGAGCCACAGCTACAAAGCCCTCAGGGACTGCAGAAGTCAACTCAGCAGTAACTTTCTCAGATTGGGAAAGCTCTATGTCTGGGAGAGATCCAAGCACTTGTAGCCAAAGCCTTTTTAGGAGCCTGTGAACTAACTGTGCAGGCAGACCCATCAATGGCAAAAGCTGGAGGAGTCAGCAGGAGGCTGCAAGGACAATCTGTGAGAGTGAAGCTAACTCAGAAGAGCCAGGAATCACCCATCACTCAGCCCAGAGCTATAGCAACACGAAAAGACAAGACAATCAATCTTTCTAACTTACTTGGCCACATGATTGAGGTACATTAAGCACTGCATCATAAGGTTGCTGTACTTGGAAAGGTATTTGGAGTCCACAGTGTACTGAACCGGAGCGTACTGAGCAAGGCTGTATGGGAGGTTATCGATTGATTCTTACAGAGACAACTAACTCCTCAGCATAGTAAGAAAGGACCACACATAAGGACTGTGTACAAGAGTTATACAACTCTTACACTCCTTTAATCAAGCCCCAGGATGCAGGCAATGAAGCACATCTGAATGTCTCTGGCGAGCATGCGATCCCACAGAGCACAAAGACGGTGTGGTGCACACAAGGTTAGAGATGGCTGAGCCAGAGGACATGGGAACTCAATCTCTCTTCAGCACAGGGACCTGTCTGTCTCTGCTTTGTAACAGGTGGACAACCAAATAACAGGATCATATTTGATTGCCCTCCTCAGAAATGTCAGGTCACCATCACAAGGGCAGCTAGCTGATTTTAAAATCACCCCATTCCGCTGTGATTAAAGACAGCAGACAAGGAAGTTTATTTTGTCATTGTTGTTCATAGAGAGTTTTGTTGCATTTTTGCTTTTCAAAGGCTTCTCTGGGAAAAGAGGAGTGGCTTCTTATTGGCTACCTGACAGTCAGATTGCAACTAGTTACAGCCTGGAGAATAAATGAAGTCTTTCTTTTTGCTAATCAAGGGAATAACCTGTGCATCACTCAAACATGTCAGCATAATGGAGCTGTCAGTCACAGTTTTCTGAATCTAGTTACATCTTAAAACTTTACAAACTAGATAAATTTTTTGACAAAGGTGAAGCAACAGATGAGAGTTCAGCAAACTAGCACTTGAACAGATACTATTAGCTAAGCCAGATGACAATACACGTGTTGGACAAAAGTCTCTCATCAAAATATTTCACATTAAAATACATGGTTTGCTCCCCAAAGAAAACATGTTAATGGACATTATTTTCCTTTTGGAGTTCATCAGGATTGTAGAACTAGTTGACCCCAGCCTAACTGCTAATCCTGGATTCAAAGGAGAAAAATGAACTTCCCTTTTTTGATGTTCTTAGCTTCGAGTCTGTTAACTATTGGACTGAGGTAAACTGGAAACAAAAAGCAGAGAAGATGTTATTCAACTGCAAAATGGATCTCGGTTGTCAAAGCAATCTACCACCTCAGTAAACTCTTACTCCTGGCCATTAGCCAGTTGAGACAGTTTTTAAAATTTAAAGCAGTTCATCTCTCCTGGCAGCTGTTATTTTTAAACCTTGGTCCTTCACCTTTCTTACTCCCCAGAGAAAACAGTCCAGACCGTTACAGCTATTAGCAGGTTTTGCAACTCACCCCATCTGTGTTCCCCTGTTCCCCATTAAGCTGCAAAAGCCAACAGATAGGGTACAGTCAGGTACAGCTGGCACCTCTTACATGGGGAGAGGGAAGAGGAAAGGGGCAGATGCTATGGGAGAGGAGGAGATAGCCACTCAGGTGGCTCACCGTCAGATGCCTAAACAATTCATTAGGAGAATTAGTGTTTGCAGTTCATTTCCTCATAGACTAAGTGCCTAAACTAGCCAATATGTGTCTGAAAAGAGAGTTATGGCTACATCCCATCCCTCTCAGGTGCTTTGCTGACTGAATTGCTGGGTAAATACTGCAAAGGATCGAGGTGCTCGAATACTGCTGCAAGAAGCAGATAGGGGCTGAATGCGTTTTAAAGCATGTACGTAACCATGGATTATTTTTGTTCTGAAAGTGGCTTATGCTCTTCCCATATGGATGTTTTTGAATTCAGCCCCAAAATAACAACCTCCAGTTGGTTGGGAGTGAGACTACAGAATAGTGTGCCTAGCTGTAAACAGCCAAATTCTCCAGGGAAATAAGTAGCAGTTAGGAGGTCCTAATCAAATGCTATTTTGTGTCTTTGTAGGCATTGTTAGACTCCTAAAATATGAAGATTGACTTGGAATCTCCCCATCTCTGCAGTTTCCCCTGGCAATTAAGTCCAGCAGGAGCAGGGAAGTCATTCTGCCCCTGTACTCACCACTGGTTAAGCCACACCTTGAGTACTGTGTCCAGTTCTGGGCCCCTCAATCTCAGGATATTGAGATGCTAGAGTACATCCAGAGAAGGGCAACGAGGCTGGAGAGAGGTCTTGAGCACGAGCTCTATGAGGAGAGGCTGAGGGAGTTGGGGTTGTTTAGCCTGGAGCAGAGGAGGCTCAGGGCAGACCTTATTACTGTCTACAACTCCCTGAAGGGAGGTTGTAGCCAGGTGGGGGTTGGTCTCTTCTCCCAGGAAACCAGCACCAGAACAAGAGGACACAGTGTCGAGCTGTGCCAGGGGAAGTTTAGGCTCAAGGTGAGGAGAAATTTCTTCCCAGAAGGAGTTATTGGCCATTGGAATGTGCTGCCCAGGGAGGTGGTGGAGTCACCATCACTGGAGGTGTTCAAAAAAGGATTGGACATGGCACTTGAAGCCATGGTTTGGTTAGTCATGAGGTGTTGGGTGATAGGTTGGTCTTGATGATCTCTGAGGTCTTTTTCAACCTTGTTGTTGATTCTATGATTATAAAGATTCTATGATTCTTGGATGGATGCTGGGGGAGCAGTGGCAAGCAGTTGCTGAGGACACCATCTCAAAAGCAATTTCCACAGATTTGGAAAGTGCATGAAAACCTTCTGTGGTTTCTGGAGGGTGCCTAGAGATCATCCCAGTGCGGACACCAAACAGTCGGTGCTGTGGGCCAGAGAAAGCGACACCAAAGTATCCTTGGCAGAAGGTGACCATGGCTACACTGCAAAATCCTCCACTCCAGAAAGAGCTCTCTGTGCCCTGGCCAGCAGTAACAGTGTGAGTTGTATCTGTCTTGCTGAGAACCACCCACATGAAAGGGGCTGCTTGTACACTGCATAGTGCCTGGCCTTGAGCTTCATCAGGCACCCATGTGCAGCAAAGACTTTTATTACTCCTCTTGTGTTTACTCTTCCCCCACACCCCATAGCTTTTGAGTCTGAAATTCCAAGGCTTCATTTCAGCCCACTGGAGTGTGTTTTGTAGCTCCATGCAGGGTGTGGATATTGCATGCCCTGGAAAGTAGTATAAAGGAGCAGGCAGTGTATGAGCATGCAGCGCCTGGGAGCAAAATACCAGAGGGATGCACAGGGCAGAGAAAGCCAAGTCTGGGGCAGACTCCACCATGCTGCCTGAAGGGCAGAACTAAATACCCATACAAAGACACTCAGCTTTTGCCTTGGTAGCAGCTGGTTTAGAGTGAACTAATGTACATGCAGTGTGGATGATCCCATGACCTGAATTCAAGAGAAAAGCTGGGAGCTAAGTTATTCACAGTATAGATATGTTCTCCACTGTTTTGTGTTGTAGGGGGAAAAGAGTTGACCCAGAATCACACCAGCTCTACCCTATAGCTGTATGTAGGACCCAGAGACCCAGGCCAAAGCAGCAGACGTCACTTCTGTTCAGGCCTTGGAGTCTCTTGAAATGCTTTTTACTAGCAAGGCCTAATTTGTAACTTCTCCCTTGCTCCTGTTGTTGCCTTGGGTGCCATTAGGGCAGAGCCTCAATCTGTTTCCAGCACAAGAAGGCTATTAATACTTACACTAGTGTAGATGGGCTGAGTGAGCGTCATTCCATCATCCAGGTGGTAACCACAACACAATGTTGTCCTAGCCCATGATTTCTTCACGTTGTCCCCTTCTTCCAAGTAAGCTAAAGCAGCCTCTGCACAAAGCTGACATGCTGCACAGTGTTTGGGAGATGTCAAGTTCCATCTCCCCCTACACGCATACACAGCTTTCTGAGCTACGCCAGCACTGAGCAGAGCTATTCCATCCATCAGCCCCTGGTGTTTGTTTTCATCTGTCAAAAAGAAGTAATATCTAAGCCTGAAATCTCCCAGGAAGTTCTTCAAGACTGGACCCAGGCTCCGATCAGGAGTGTAACTCAGGGGTATTTATATTAACATGTACAGTTCGGTGCGTGTGGAAAACATTCTAAGGAAGCCAAAATTATCCAATACACAGCAGACTTTTACTGGGTCTCTAATGCTTAACTCCATAGCAGTGTTCATGCTCATGCTGTCTAACATGTTTTGGTTTTGTAGTAAAAGTATGGCATCAGTAAAATGCCATGCATCAGTTACAAAAGTCTTGAAAGTATAGTCTGGTCCATCAGTAATGAATGCAGAGAGGGGAAATTACAATTTACAGGCTTTATCATTAGGGAAGTGATGGAAACTGGGGAAGACTGCCAGATCCTCATGGGCCAGCTAAGACTGGGGTCTTGGTTGCAGGTTTGAATCACCTCCAAAACTGACTCCAGCCAGTGTCTCTGATGGTTCCATGTATCCATGGAATGTCTCTCCACAAGTTTTTTTTTGCTTAAGCTTTCCCTTCTGAAGAATAAGAAATTGGTTGGGTTTTTTTTCTGGATTTCCAGCTGTGCCCATGCAAAGGCCATTCATGAATCAGGTTCTGAGAGTGAAGCCAGGCTGCCATACAAGGCTTAGACTGTGGATGTGAGTTATCCCAAAGGAAACCACAGCAACTTTTCACAGCTGAGCAGCTAATTACCCACAAAGTGCTGGGACACTTTGCAAGCACAGAGCGGGGTAAAACTGGCTTCTATTAGCAAACTGCATTAGTCTGTCTGTAAGTCCCACACCCTGACTAACAGTAGAAAGACAAGCTCTTAGTTTCTTGCACTTAAGGTCTGGTGCAAACTGTGAATTACAAGACTGAATATTTCTTCCAGGGTGGATTAAAAGAAGCTCTGACTCTACTTGCTTCTTTTAACTCAGATGGAGATTTGCAGCTGTGTAAATGAAATGAGAATTGCATCTCTATCTGTGCCAAGAAAATGTGCTAAATATACAAATAAGCTGAACTGAATATGATTTAATCTTCAAAGCAGACACATTTTGAAGGATTTGGTTTCCTTTGCCTTCTAAAAGCCAGTTTTTAGCTGTAAGCCTTTATCTGCAAAAAGATACTATTTGCAGGGACCCATTAGCCCTTCCTTTGGCTTACGAAGTATCATGACCCACACCAGATAAGGTAAGGAGCAGTCTCTGCCTCAAACCCCTAATATAGAGTGGGGAAAGTTCAGAGGAGCTGCTGGGCAGTTTTATCCCTTGTCTTTCTAAATATGTACACAGGACCAGAAGCAGAGCCATAAACAAATTCATTTCCAGCTAAGGAAAGACAATTAGCAGTAGCAGTAGGCTACAATGAGGTTCCCTCCTGCTGGACATAATAGCAAAAAATATGGAAGAAACAAGAGCCTACATCATGTTCATGAGGAGGTGCACAGCCAGTGGTAAAATGACAGCTGCCAGCTGTCAAACATTTATTTGTGGATTGCTAGCCAACTGAAAATCCACCTAGGCGGGGTGAGAGGAGGAAATCCCTACAGAGCTTGGCAGAGTGCGAAGGGATGTTGCCATTTTGGAAGTGGACCCATAATCAAAAGCTTTGCAAGACAGTATTTGTCAAATGAATCATACAGAAGGAGGCTTAGGAAAAGATGTCACATGCCCAGCCTGGATTAGCTCTGCAAGGAGGTTGTCTGCTTCTCTTCACTGTGGCACTGTGCTTTCAGCAAGATGGAGAGGCCACGGCTCGGTCACCCATGTGCTCGTGGCCTTTGCAGAGTCACGCTGCAGCTCGGCTTGGGGCCATTCTGGCAGCATTGATGGCTTCAGTAAACTCTGTGTCTTTATTAATGTGACATTTGTCCAAACTCCCTCCTGAGCTCTTGCCATCCCTGTCTACAGGGATGGTGTCTTTTAGCTGCTGCAGCTCTGGCAGAAGGCTCTGCAGCTCTCCTGTTATATCACTTAGCGCAACAAACCTTCCCCAACGGTGATCCTCTGGTCTATTGTGCTGAGACTCCAGTCAGCATTACAGCTGTCAATCACCTCTGAGGTGGAGGTGTTTCTGACAAGCTTAAAAGGGTTTTGGAGCATAGCACTGCTTTTCAGAGAATGGAGTGGAGCCAAATGGGTTCTGGGAAATGTTTCTGCATGAATAGAATAGAATAGAATAGAATAGAATAGAATAGAATAGAATAGAAATAACCAGGTTGGAAAAGACCTTTGAGATCATCGAGTCCAATCTATCATCCAACACCATCTAATCAATTAAACCATGGCACCAAGTGCTCCATCCAGTCTCTTCCTAAACACCTCCAGTGATGGTGACTCCATCACCTCCCTTTGCTCTCTAACAAAGATTTTCATTCCAGAATGTCCCTGGTTTGTTTTACCTTTGCTAAGTAGTCACAAGTAATTGCTGCTAAGACTCATCTGGGGCCCACCAAAGCTGCTCCCTATCTGAAAGTTTCCTGTAAGTGTGCAGGTAGATGCATAAGTAAAGGGCAGTAAGACTGAGAGGAGAAAATGTTGTACCTGTTCATGGCCATAATGCATTCTGGGGAGGTGGCATGAGTGGGCAGAAGAGGGGGGCAGAAGAGGGGGGCAGAAGAGGGCTGTCACTCTCCTACTAAAGTAAATGGGAGCCCCAGCCCACCTGGGATATTGCATTTAGGTGGCTTTTGCCACTTCTGTGTTTGCACAGTGACTGTGTCACACCGAGTGTATGGCTCAATGGAGATACCTACTGTCTTTTGCAATAGGCTGTGGCACCTGCCAGCTGAGCTGGGAAAACTGGGCTGGAAAGCCATGGGAAAGCAGTCATTTATTGTGGGCTGCCCAGACCCTGGTGTGAGCAAGGGGTCTGGCTGGAGAGATCAAATACCTCTCTCTTTTGTGAAAGGAAAAAAAGGAAGCAAGAAAAGAGGTCAGCGCTGCTTACTCTTGATAAAGCTTTTAGCTACAGAATGTCATACTCCTCAAAACCCAATCAGCCAGTCATGCTCTAGGCTTTAACAGCTGTAACTCTAACTTAACAAAGAAAATTAGCTGATCTGCAGTGTGAAAACATAAAATACAGCAAAAAATCTAATTGGGTTTGCATGGTGAGAGGGTCTGCACTACACTGGTATTGATTGTCCACACTTCATTGCCAGCGTGGCCTTTTCAGCCTCCCTCTGATGACAAAGACCAAGATGCCCCGTAAAGAAATGTACTTTCATTTACTGCTGTCAGTCAGCCTGCAAGCAGCAGAACAACCAGCTCACTCAATAATTAGCATCTCTGCTGCTGGAAGAGCATGATGAGAGCAAGAGAGCAAGAGACTTACTGAGGGAGACAAATGTTGGCTGATGTCTTCCCACCCTTGATGCACTGCTGTCTCCTTCCCTGGAAGAAAGATTTTCTTTGTCCATGTTTGACAGTGTCATACATTACCTCTCAGCTTCCTGTTGCCCAGTGACACCAACAAGAGTAGCTTCAGAACTCAGGACAGGGAAGGAGTTGACCAGGGTTGGATCTTATAAGCAAAGAAAATTCTTCTAAGGGACAGTCAGATGGGCAGCTTCCCATTTGAAGATGTGCATTCCTTATTTATTTATCTGTGCTCCCTCCCAACTAACCATCTTTCTAATGGCAGTCTAGGCCTGGATTTCTGCTTGCAAGCATTCCCTGAAGTGCTGTGTCTGAAGGCTAAAATGTGCTGCAGCCTACCCTGAGAGCATTCCTGGGAGTCTTGTCACAGGATTGTTCATGAAAGGCATAGCTGCACTTCTGCTTGTGTTAGTTAGGCTTAAGAAAGGTTGGTGTTTGTTGTGATGGTGTGTTCTTCTGAAGTTCTAGAGATGGAGGAGGACCTGAGCAGGTAATTGCTTGCCAGAAGAAGACTGATCCCTACATGACACTTCTCAATGTCTCAGACAATCGAGTTACACATGGGACAAAAAGCAGTGTGGATTTCAACACTTGCCCTGGAGATTTAGACCAAAGCCAGCCAGATCATGACATTCAGAAACTGTCAGGGCATCAGACTGCTCCTCAACTCATACCACACCATTTTCTCCTTTTCTTGGTGTCTGCATCCTTGGAGTGTTACTCAACTATGGTTATATCCTGTGTTAATATCCTTGTTTAACATGTCTCCCGTGGGCAAAGGTTTTACCACTTAAGGAGGGATAGATACACTGCTACTGTCTCTTTCAACCAAGTGGTAGTTTTCATCAGGCAAAGAAGCTGTTAATGCAGATGGGGGGGGTTGACATGGTTCTGTAAGGAGGTATGGATTCCTGCTTATGTGCACACAGCAGGCATCAAATAGGTAGGGAGAGCTTGTTTCCTCATGGGTCCTAAAACCTTTTAAAAATCACATAGCACAGAGGCTTCTTTCTCCCATGCCTTTCTTTTTCTAAATGCCTCTTTTTCACAAGCAGAAAGACCTTCATGGAACAGTAACAGACAAAAGCCACTAATGTGCTTTTAATCTGGACCCCCCTAAAAAAAACCCTTATATCTACGTTTGAAGTAGTGGATGTTCTTGTTTTAGTTACTTAATTCACAAAGGAGCTTATCTGCTCTCTTACAGGAAAGGTTTGATGGGTATCTCACACCTAAAACTGCATACTTCTTTCATTTGCTGAGATCATCATTGCATCAACGTGAGCATCTCAGGAGGGCAGAAAGAGGAAGTGAAAGGTGTTCTTTCAGGGTCCCTGGGAGAGTGGCATAGCCTTACCTGCTTTTGGCAGTACCTTTTATCTTTCCAGAGTAGCAGCAGCACAATTTGGGGTCCTCAATTCAATTCATAAGGGGTGTGATGGTCAGGTCATACTCCCAGGCCTTTGGGTTTAATCCCTGCTCTAAACAAGGCAAAATAAGGATGTCAAAAGCAGGTTTTTCTCTACTCAGGTTTCTGCTGTGTATTCTGGCAGGGTGTGACTGAGAGGGCAGGGAGATTGTGACCCTCTGGGAGAAGAGGGTGATTTAAGCTGGACTCCAGGCAAGCAATCACAGGACACTCCACCATTCCTCAAGATCTTTTTCATAAAGGACTGCACTCAAGCTCATTATTTCAATAGATGGCTGGCCATAGTCAAGGTAGGTATTGTAGGTATTGCCTTCCAAGGCTGTGATAGAAACCAATGCAAGGCAAACTGCTTGTGTTTTGTTTTCTGGCTGACATACACGGCCTGCGTAGCCAATGTGTCCACTTCACTATGCAGCCATCCATCTCCCTGGAGTTTCATAATAATATCCATCTGTTCTTCAGCTTGCTTACGAGAAAGGTTCATGGGGTTAGAGTGGTACCAATTAGCACATCTTGTTGAGACTGTGTTTAAAAATATTCACTGACTATCTGTGTGGAGAGAAAAATCCATTTCTGTTAACAAGGTTGTTTTTCTTCTGACGCTTGCTGTCTGCACTACCCAACTTGGTACACTGAGTGTTGGGAGAACAGAAGAGCTTTATAGCAAGTGGACCAGTGTCCAACTGTGAATGGGACTGGCCAAAATCAGTGCTGGAGAATGAGAGAAGTTTTGGGTGCAGGAAAGTAGCAGAAGAGCACAAAACAGGGAAAGTATTCATGATGTTCCCTTACCCCAAATCCCACTGTAGACAAGCCCCAGTGCTGTGGCACTATGCTCTGGGTGCACTATCTGAAAGGACTCTGTGAAGTGCTTACTCACTTGGTGTCCAAAGAGGGACCACAAAGTGGGATTTTGCAGAGCACAAGCGCTGCACTACCACAAACTGGGATCTGAAAAGATCTCTTGGCAAGAATGCCAGATGTTCCTCAGAGCCCCTGACTCCAACTCCATCGTGTTTGGGCACTTTATCTGATTGTCTTGTATTTTCCCTGACAATGGAAGACAACAGAAGGCATCAGATGTGAAAGTATTTGACATGGCCTTGGTCAGCAGGCCAAATTCAATAAAATGGCTGGCACAGAGTGCTTGTAAATCCCTGCGTGGCCGGGGAGATTGAGGGGGGTGGCTGCCAGGGAGGAGAACAATGAGCAGCTCTCTGCCATCCCTCTGCTACCCCAGGAAGGCACCCCCTCCAAGACCCACTTGGCTCATTTTTAAATTTATCCCATGTTCGTTTCATTCTCAGAGCTCCATCAGAAATGCAGCACTGTGAAGGGCGCTCACCGCATCTCCCGCACCTCCTGGGATTCAGCTTCCTCACCATATGTGTACACTGGGTTAGGCTTGCTGCTAGTGCCACCGCAGGGAGGATGCAAAGATGTGACTGTCCCTCCCTTCCCTTTCCAGATCCATTTTCATGAATCCTATGGGCCACACAAAGAACAGCTGTAAGATAAGAGTTGGGGCAGGGGTTAGAGCCACTAAAGGACATTCAAGGCAACTTTGCTTTGTTCTCTTTCCACAAGTACATCCACCTTCAGAATATGTGTGATGAGCTTGCCAACTCCTCTGTCACCTGCCCTTGCTCCCTGCTGACCAAAGGATGAAAAATACCTTGAAGCACCCCAAAGAATGTGTATATGTTCCCTTTGCTCCAACAACTTATATAATATATCTGCCCTGAAGGTCAGTCTCTGGAGTGCTGGAAAGCTGTGCCCTATCTAGAGATGATTTCTGTAATGAAACAACAAGTCCAGCCACAAAGCAAGTAGTGAACTAGCTAAGTTTTGCCCAGACAAATGCTCCTCATCCACCCTGGTGATCCATGACTAAGGAAGCTTGGCTAAGTTCACTGAGAAACATAGCAGAGCATGTTTCACAGGCCAAGGCACTGTGTGATATCAAAATATTAATATCTGGGCAGCCATGGCTTTTTGCTTATGTGGTGGCTATATAGGAAGTCCTAGCACCTCTAACTAGGTGCTAATGGGACACTGAAAATGTTTGTAGCAATGTCACTACTACCACACCAAGCATTTTGAAGCTTGAGTCACTTCCTCCCAAGTCACAAGACTGGCTTGCAAGTTATTAGTATTGATTTTCTGACTGAAAATAGGAATAATCTGCCTTTACATCCAAACATCTCAATTTGTAGGGTTAGTTCAAATGATGCTCACTAAATTTTCTCCATGCATGGAAACCTTGGTTTGTTGTCTTTGTGTTGCTTTCCCTGCTTTAAAATAAAACTAAGATTTCTTTTTTTCTCTCAGCACACAAATCCAAATCCAAGAGGACTTGAATCTCATCAGCTGTTTGGAGATTTCCTGTAAAACCACAAGGATTTGCACTGGTTATTGAGCAGCCATATGCTCGGCTCAGCACCGTGCCCTTTGGCACCTCTGACCGAAGCTGCCTGCCTGTCCACTTTAAAGCTCTCCCTGCTGGCAAGAGTTTACATTTGCTCAGATTAGGTGAGGACATCAGATTTATTCTCTATTTGCCCTTTTTAGTATTCTCAAATAAAATTTGTCTAGCATGATAGATACAGTTGCTAGTAATGTCTAAAAAAATCATAACTGAAGCTGTGATGAGCCATGCTGAAAGCAGCTCTCCAATCAACCCCACGAAGTGCTATATGCTGAAAGAGCCTCTCAGAGATTCATCCTGCAAACAAAACCCCTGGCTTCTCGTCACCTTTCCCCTTTGTTGATAAGGGGAGGACAGGAAAGTTGCTTAGCAGTTCACCTGAAAATTCTTAGTGCCTAAAATCTCCACTGGCGATGAGAGCAAAATGCCGTCACACACCCTCTTCATCTTGTCCTTGCTGCTGCGAGATTGGTTTCTGTGGTGCAGGCCTGGAGCACACGTTTTTTTTTAAAGGTGGGTGTGCTGAGACCCACCAAGGGCTACAGCACAGTTGTCAAGGGGTCATAAATCCTATTTTTAGTGGTGCACTTTGTACTTGAGGAACCCTTGGTGGACAAAAACACTGAACCAATAACCTTTCTCAGGATGTGCTCTGATGAGTGATGGATAGATTGAAGGGTGTTTTGGAGGCTCCTGCTGTTGCCCAAGAGCTTATGAAGCATCCAGAAGGAAATTCAAGTCAGAGGGGAGGCTTTGAAGGAAGCACAAAGCTCCAGCAGATCACTGATTTCTGCCTAACTACTCAAGGATGTGAAGCGTGGGCTGACGAAGCTTTGCGTGTGCAAGGGAAGGGAAGTGCCCTTTCGCACCTTCCCAACCTGCTTGTAGTTGCATAAGCCTGAGAGCGCAAAGCCTGAGGTTGCTATGCCAACTTGATTCCCTAATTCCTCCCATCCATCTCCCTGTCTGAACAATACTGTGGGCCTGCAAGAGTGGCAGCACACCCCAGAATGATACACCAGCGACAAAGGCTTTATTCAATCGGTGGAGCAGGCTGAAGAACTCTGAGAGGTGTGCGTACCTGTGGTCCTTGTGCAACCAACAAGGGATGGCACCAGAGGGACTGGTTTGCAGCACTTCTGCTTTGCTACCCTGCGTGCTTTACCTTTACTGCTGAATTTGATTTCTAGTCCTCACTGGCAGCACTGAGCCTGTGCTGTCACTCATCAAAAGAATCACAGGTGCAGCCTGGATCTGTGTGCTTGGCTTCCTTTCTGTAGCATTAAAGTGTAAAGTGCCTTTCAAAAACACCGAGAAGGAGGAACCGCGATTTCCGCGTGCTTATATAAACTGTCATCAAGTGCAAAAGCAGAAAAAAATTGAACTCCTTATGTTCTCCCCTTACTCCCTCCCTTAAGAAGGGCACTATATAGAATTAGGTTGTATGGTAAAAAGGTCAAACCCTTGAGACAATACAAAAATGTGGTGTGGCATAGGTCTGTAATGTGTGGAAGTGACTGGCAGATGAAGCAAATCCAAGTTTTTGTATCCTATCCTAATTAGCAGTGACTTCCAATACAAATTCTTATGGTTATTCCCTTCCCTATATTTGACCTGCCACATAAATCACATACCCTTTTCTCTACAATCCAGCACTATCAGGAGTGGAAATCCTGACGGGTTAACTTGCTGGTAATTAAATTTGTCCCTTCTGTTCATTTCCAGTTGCCTTCTGCTTTCAAGCAAAGTGCAGGTCAAAGCCAACTTGTAATAACCTGGTAGTCTCATCCAATGCTGAAGAGAGAAAGTTTTCTTATTGATTGGATTCTTGTGAGATTACCTGAAGAGGAACAAGCTCCTTTGGACAGAGGGAGGCTGGGAGAGTATAGAGTGATGGAGAAGGTAATGGGTAAATTTATACTCCTGTACACGTCCTCTGAGTCTTCAGCCAGAACAAACATGCAGAAAATGCCTTGGATCTGATTTTCTTTGACTCAGCAGCTTGCTTACTCATTTACACCAGAATAAAAGCCACTTTGATAGTCTTTCATGTCAGAAAGATAGCTTTTTACATTGCTGAAACTGAGGTGCCAGGTTAGCACAGACTGCAGCCTGAGCAGAAGAAACAGGCTCGCAGCAAGAAAAGGCTGGTGTTGCCCTAAAGCTTTAACTGGGCAGGATGTCAGGACAGAGGCTCAAATTGAATAGCTCTAAGCTTGAAATGTTGCCCCTGAAGAGGCAAGCAGCAGCACTTCATACAAGCAAGAACTGCTTGTAGCCATCACTAAAAAACATGAATTTTCTCACTTCCAGATCACCAGAGAGATATGCAGGCAGAGGAACCAGGCTGGTTCAGGAAAGTTCTCTGATTTCACATTAACTGAAGAGACCCATTCAGATTTGGATTTGTCCTTAAATGTGTGCAAATACAGAGGTCTGAGGTTTTTGTTTTGTTTTGTTTTGGGTTTTTTAGGGAAAAAAAATAACACTCTAGTCATTTCTGCTGCAGAATAAAACCTGACCCTGAGGCGCCCTGAGGGCTTCTTTCTTCTTATCTAGTTTGTTTTAATCTTGCAGGGTTTAAGTCTGTTCCATGATTTTGCAGACTTGATGTATATTTGTGGAGAGACTGTAGCAGGCAACACTGCCTCTTTTCAAGGGGCCAAAGCTATTCAATCCTCTGATTCCTTTCAAGGATACAGATGAGGTTATTCATACATCCATTAACTATACTTCACTGATGGTTTTGGTACTCTGCAGTGAGCATTTGTTATATGCACTCTGTGTACTGTGTCTCCTCCTGGCCATACAGCCCATGCCTGGCGCTGGGGACAAGGACATGTGGACTCTTCTTTCCACTCCTGCAGTCTGGAGGCTATTATTTGCATGGCCCTTTCCAGACAGGCAGAACCCATTCTTCTCATGCTCCAAACTGGATAAAAGCTATGTATGTCTCAAAAGGGCTGATTAACTCATGCTCTGCAGCTCATTAGTGATGGTTGCTTAATTTTCAGTTAGTCTGGAGTGAGGTCAGAGTGAGCTCAAGTCTGGAGAAGCTCATCCTGAGCCACCTGAAAGTTACTCCTAAAAACCTGTATGTGCATTCATTGTTTTTTTTTCTAACTGTAATCTCCTAAAATACTTCTGGTCCTGCTCCACTGGAGGGACTGATCTTAGCTTCCTAAATATTTGCAGAATATGTAGAGATAGTAAAAAATTTACCCTAGGAGTACCTAGTATTGCCATTATTATTATTATAATAGATTTCACATTGGATCTTGAGTGCATAAGATCCTCTGAGGGGGGGAAGCAGAACTAGAACAAAAAGAAATACAGAAGAACAAGCTGTAATTCTCACCTGTTCTTCCATCTGAAATGATTCTCATTCACTGGCTTCATTTGATTATTAATAAAGGTGCAAAATGTCTCACAAATCAAAGGAATGAGACTTTTTTTTCAGTTGCCAAAACATTCTTAGTCTCTTAATGAAAGGAACAGTAAAAAAAGAAACAGGTTCTAGCACAGGACCGTTCCTCTAGATAGAGGAGAACACAGAAACAACTAGCCCAGTATGAGGACACAGTGCTCTAATTCATATTAATCATCAACATATTGCTGTTGTTCTTGGAAGTGACCACAGTAAAACCAAGTCTCAATTAAAACCTGTGCAGAATCATGCAGATGCAGAGGCAGAGCCTCCATGAAGTTTCAGGGTGGCAACCCATGAAGATCTCTTAGTACTAAACATCTTCAGTGCCCAGGTTCTGGCTCCAGCAAGACAACCAAGGAAACCATCTGAGCAATCAGCTCGAGGTGGCACAGCCCACCTGCATGGCTTCAGGGAGCAACAGTGGATTTAGAGAAGCCCATCTCCCAAGCATAAAACCACAACACTGTTGACAGATTTGTGCTCAAAGGAGATACCTGTAAAAATAGTCAACTTTTACAGGTGAATTACCCCATTTTCTGGAAGCACAGGTGGAGATGGGAGGTGTTGGTGGAATATGAACAAATGTGAGAAACCATATCCTTAGAGAAGTAGTTTTTTGCACTCAGCCTCTTGCAAGGCAAAGGGGGCTTCTGAAAGGGAGTGTTTATAGAGACCCAGCTGACCTCACTCATGGTGGCCAGGCCCCGCCTTGTGATTGCCACTTCTTAATGGAGACCAAAATAGAATAGCCAGTCAGAGGCAGCATCACGTGTGCTGAAGAGAGCCTTGGCTTGTCAGTCTCTGCTTCATACATTTTTTATGCATCTCCTCTTGTTTCTATGCCATTTGTTTCATCTCTGTTTTCAGCTCTATTTAGTTATGCTCACTTTAGTTGTTCATATTCCCCTCACAGGTTAAAGTCTTCTGAAGACAATCATCAGCCATGGTAAGAGAGTCAGAATGGATGATAAAAGAGGACAGGTAAGGTCATGTCTTGGGGAGCTACGTAGCAACTGTGTGAACATAGCTACAGAAATGACCCCAAAGGGGATCATTTCCCTCTCTGTCTTTTGGAAGCACTGGGGATGATATCAGCCAGAGGAGAACTTTGGGGGCCTTTTGAATGAAGCCCTTTCTTACCAGCATTATTCAGCAGCAGAGATGTGCACTGGCATCTTCCCAGGTACGCTGTTCTCTTTCTGGACACAGGGCTCCAAAGGAGACAGGGAAATGGGATGCTGAACAGAGGCTGAAAGTCATGATGTGTAGCTACACCTACTCCTTCTTGAAAAGCTCATTCAGCATTCTGTAGTCAGTGTCAGGTGAGTGCATGACTTGTCCTTCACTCTGGCAGGATCACAGGCTACATGGATGGATGCTGTGGGGATCACTTTTCCTCCACCAGGGCCTGGGAGACCATAAACCACCCCCACCTTGGTATTCGTTGAGAGCAAAGAAATTAATGGTACACTTTGGGGATTTTTTTTTCCCCACCACGTTCTATTCTGAGGCTTTTTTGTGTAGTGGAAAATCTTTACGCTTTAATTTTGCTTCTTAGTACTTTTTCAAAGATGGGGAAGATTTAAAAGCTTCAGAAGTGGAATGAAAATGAAAGGGTGCATGCATCTCTGGTGAGGAAATGTGAACATGCTGTGTCAGTAGCAAAAGGAAAAGAGGGGAAGTAGAACTGCAGCCTCTTTCTCAAAAAAGTTTCATTAAAATGTATTTTTTTTTTTAAACATTCACAGCAAGTGCAGCAAATAAGAGACAACCTGGATGGTTTTTCCACAGCAAAGCAGTTCTTTTACATTTTTCAGGGAACTCAGCAAGTATTATTAACCCATTTTACACCCTGGGATGCTGAGAAATTACAGTCACACACAAATTCTGTGACAGCACCAGGAATATAAGTCAGACCACCACCTTCTCAACTGTATGCCTTTTCCAGCTGTATTCTCCCAAGAATTACTGTTCCCACTTGTAACTGATGATCATTACTTATCTCCCCAGTCACTCTAACACCCCTGGAGAGCACTTTACTGAGTTTAAATGCCTGGGATGTACAGGTAATGCAGGGGGAGTATTACTTGTAGCTGCTCACCTACTTGCTGTTCAGAATATAACTTGATACCTGCAGTTTACTGACTCCTGAAGACTAACTTTTCAGCCTTGCTTGAAGGGAGGGGCACCAAGAAATTAGTGTGGGAAAGAGGTGAGGGGGTGGAAAAATGAGCCTCCGTTACTGAATAATGAGAGGAGTAAAAATCAATGAGAAAAGATGAGAGAAAACCTCGTTTAAATATTTAATCTCTGTTGCATTTGCTTTTGAAGAGGAGACAAAAGCCTTGGAACATCTTTTGTCTTGAACTAATTCTGACCAGCATGCAGCTGTCACTTCTGTCATTTGCCTTAAGGTGGAGAAAAACAGATTGGTCCTGCTGCAGCAACCCATCACATCAGTCTCTGTCTCTAGCCGTGGCTGGTATCTGGAGCTGCAGAAGGTCTAAATTACTTGTGACAGTAATATCTCTATCTCAGGAGTCCACAATTCCCCAGATCCTGGTTCAGAAGTGGTCAGTGCCTGTGCTGCCTGGGAGCTGCCCTTTTCTTCAGAGAGGAGGAAGCTACTTTGAGGGGTCTGAGGAGCAGTTGCTTGTTGATGTGTCCCACCCCAAAGTAAGTCACTTCACTTTAGGTCTTTACTACCATTTGAAGCCAAGTGGCTAGCGCAATATATGACAGTAGTACTTTGCCTTTGTCTTTCCCCATTCCTCTGGACATTTTTTTAACCAGCCCCTCCCTGCAACATTTCTCTTCCCCTTCTTTTGGCTTGCCTTCTCAAGTCCTCCCTCTCTGCTCACCCACAGTCTAGGCAGAATCAAAATAAGCACAGCTGTCTTGTCTGCTGGCCACAGCTGCACCATCTGCGGTACCTTCCACAGCTGAGGCAGCTCCATGGATGAGCTGGCAGGACCCACATGCCAGCTTCAGAGACAACAGCTGGATGTGCTAATGAGCTGCTGCATCAAGGAGGTCCTTTGCTGTCAGTGACTCCTACATATCCCATGTTGTTGAGCTGATACAACTCATCTGCTATGTGTTCTGCTTCTCTTGTCTCTCACACTGAACACCCAGATGCAAAGTCTGCACCACAAGCCATGGCCAGTATCATCCAGTGAGTTAGGTGCAGCACCTGGTGATGGTGATTCTCCACAGCCATAGCCTGTTATCCCCTGAGACAGCCTTAGCCAGATAAAAGCCTCATTTAAGCTTTTAGACTGGAGGAGGAGGAGGGAGAAATGCCTCCAGAGAGTAATTCATTGTAAGCCTGGATTTTAGGTTGGTAAATATCTGTAAGCTCTATGAAAGGATGATGGTCTCTGACTAACCAGAGGAAACTGCTGAGGAAGGGAATTATTTCTCTTCATCCCTGTGATCTGAACTTATTTACTTCATGACCCTAAAAGCAAAGAGGTGCTGCCATCCCAACATCTCAGATGTGGGGCAGATGTAATGTGACTTCTCAACCAGAAACCCTCAGGACATCTTTGGAAAAGCAGAGATTTTTAAGCTGTGGTCTCCTGAGCCCTGAAAGAAGGCATGAAGACCAAGCCTTCTGTCAACCCCTGAACTGGGAGCAAACCAGAAAAAAATGAAGCAAAAATACCCAATCCAGTAACTACAATAACATCTCCCAAGCCTCTGAGGGCTCACAGGTAACAATTACCTTTCAAACGCTTACTTCAGAAGTAATTTCCCATTTTTCCTAGCTATTTGCTAAGAGATCAAAGACAGACAAGGTGCCCAGTCAAGTGTGTTCCTGTTTATTTTGATATAACTTAAGGAACTCAATTGGCTACTTTAAATGTTGGAGGAAAGAGCTGAGTAGGAGGCTGGACTGAGTGAAGCCACCTAGACAAGTGGTTTGCATTTGGCTTACAAAAGGGCTTGAGTAGGCTGAGATTCCAGGCTGATGAGATGGTATCCATGATGACTACAGTTCTCTTTCTTGGCAGAGAACCCCTATACTCATATGTGAGCCATGGGAATGAAAGAGGAATTTATTCTTTGTACCCTTACAGGTCTTGACTTTGCTGATTTTTGAAGCAATTTCTCCCATGGCAATGATACCAGGATGCTAGTCACCCTGTTTGGATCTAAGCTACACAAACTGTTGACCAGACACCAAAGACAGCAGCTTTTGGACCAGGTTTGATCTGACTTAGGAATGGAAAGTATCATATCTTATTTCAAAATATTTAATGAGACATAAACATACCCCTCTACTTTTTACCAAAGAGAAAAGATTCATTAGCTGAGAAAGGAGTCCTGGTATTGTGGTCCAGAAAGAGCTGAGTTCAGGACATGACCAGTTCACTAATACTGCAGTGTTCCAATGGTGCTCTCTCAAGCCGTGCCCTCCCTTCCCACATCACAGTATCACTAAGGTTGGAAGAGACCTTGAGGATCATCGAGTCCAACCTGTCACCACAGACCTCATGACTAGACCATGGCACCAAGTGCCACATCCAATCTCCTCTTGAACACCTCCAGGGATGGTGACTCCACCACCTCCCTGGGCAGCACATTCCAATGGCTAACAACTCTCTCAGTGAAGAACTTTCTCCTCACCTCGAGCCTAAACTTCCCCTGGCACAGCTCGACACTGTGTCCCCTTGTCCTGGTGCTGGTTGCCTGGGAGAAGAGACCAACCCCTTCCTGGCTACAACCACCTTTCAGGTAGTTGTAGAGGGCAATGAGGTCTGCAGGAGCTACTGTTTCCTAAATCTGATCAATGATATTTGTCTTTGTGTTAGCCTGGGACCTTCAAATCTGGCTCCTGCACAGGTCTGACCTTAGTGGGAGATGCTGCCTCTCGCAGATGGTCACAGCAGGACCCATCTCATAGCCTCTGTTGGGGCCTTTAAAGTCTGTTGGCACAGAGAGATGTACAGGTGTGTCAGATCATGTGCTTGCATCAGCCTTGGCACCCTTCTCAAGAGCTGCTGACAGCTGCTGGTGGCTGCTCTGCAATGCCAGGAGCACAGGAGGGAAGCATTATTCTGAATTTGACTACAGAAACTCCCTCATGCTTGGAGGAGAAAAATGAGGAAAAGCAAAGCATCTCAGGAATTCCTCAAAAAGTGCAGGAACTGTTGTGGGGATCTGGAGATGAAACAGACAAGGTAAAAAAATAATGTAAAATAGACTTGTAGATCTAAATCATTATTTCAGCTCAAAAAGGAGGAAAAATAGTCAATGCAGTGAAAGAAACTGCAAGCCTGATTTTGTTTTTGACTTGGAGTGGAACAAACTCCTTGAATACACCTTAATTTTGATTTGTGTTTCTTTTTTTAACCCAACCCTCAATCCCCCACACTTTCAGCTTGACTTTTTTATGTACATTTGCATCACCCAGGTATGATTTAATTTTTCATGTATTTAAATATTAATGAAAGGACAACAAATCAAATCAAGCAGGAAACATAATACATCATCTGTGAGTTGGAGGGAACAAGAGAAAGTATTCCCTACAGCAGAATAATTACAGGAAAGCCCCCTTTGGGAAGGGGAATCAATCTGGTTCTATCTAGCAAAAAAAGATGGTCATGGAAGTATAGATCCTTCAGAGAGAGCTTAGGAATCCATAGCTTGCAAAGTAAGTGAAGTCTTTGTGTCTCTCACACACATACACAAGCTCATTCTTCACACATACATACATCGAGGTCTCTGGTGGAAAGGCAGGGAATGTGCAGTCTGCAATGCCTAGGAACTTTCTCTTTAGAGGGGGAAAAAAAAGAAAAGATTTTTTTTTTCAATAGGCAGAAAATCCCACCCCCTCAGCAGCCCTCCTTCCCTCTGTGTCTGACACTGACTTCAAGGGAGGAGTTGAGCCAATTATCTGTGAGTCCTACAGAAGGAAAATCTGCAATTTGCCAGTAGTTGTGAGAGCGAGAAAGGCAGGGAGGGAAGAAGAAATACTTGACTGACAAATGTAAGGAAAAGACCCTTCTGCCTTAGAGTATTTTAAAGCAAATCTCAGACCAGAAGAAAAGAAGCTTTTGGAAGCCTGTGCCAGGCAAGACCCAGGGAAGCGTAGGTTCATCACAGAGAACTTCACTGATTTGTCCCCACAGGGGCTGAGGCGGAGTAGAGGCAGGGTGGGCCAGCCGGATGCACCCCGGACCCTGCACGACTAGGTGTCGCTCCAGAGACCCCCTCCCCCTGCCAAGTGCAACTTGCAAGAGAAGCTAGTGGGAGTGGGAGAGATTCTGCCTCTGCTTCTTTCCAGCTGAGGCTGTGAGCGGAAGAGCTCATCTCTCCAAAGGGAAAAGCTGTCACTGGTTCTGATCCAGTACTTACCATCCATGGGGGAACTCCCTCTGGAGCCCTGCAGTCCTTCCCAGTCCTGTTAAGTTCCCAGGAAATACTGGTGAAGCACTGAGCCCAGAGCAAGCAACGTGGGATCCACAAAACAACAGCCCTTTACAGCAGCAGCAGCCACCTCTGATTGAAATTATCAGCTTCAACAGACTGCATCAAGACCCAGGACTGCTCCTCCAAGGAAAGAGAGGTAAGACAGTAGCTTGGAGTTTGGGGTGAAACAAACATCCCACAGGAGAGATTTTGGTGTTCATGAAAACTGTGGGGATCCTAGCAGTGATTTAAAAATGGCAGGTCTGTTATGTACAGTACAGTTTGTGTTTGCCTGTGTCCCTTTTAGCTGGATGCAGTGAATTACCTTGGGATGACAGATAGAGACACAAACAGTAGATGAAGACTGCGAAGTGCAAGAGAGGCAGTTCATATGTCTGTTCATGGATGGGGAGTGGTATGAAGGATACTCTCAGTTGTGAGGATGGAAAACTAAAGTGTAAGATGTCTAGGAAGGTTGAATGAAGAATGCCTTCCTTAGGAATCTCTCTCCAGATACTCAGGATCAAATCTGTCAGCACCTCACTGAAATTCTAACACGCACGCTTCAAGAGCGTGCAAAAGCAGGTGCATTGACATTCACTCCAATGTCTAGCTATGAAACAAGCAGTGGTGGTTAGGTATAAGATAATACAAAGAGTTAAAAGAAATGAGGTTTAATGTTGAGTTTGGGCAGCTGTTTCAGCTCTCTCTGGGAGTAGGAGCCTTTCCCTTTATTAAGTGAAAATAGCACTCATTGCCTACATTTGTGTGGCATTTTTAGATCCCTGTGCTGTACTAATGTAAAGTTTCTAGCATCGAGTTGGTGCATAAAGCAGAAGGTACCATGGGGAATTCATCTATGCTTAAGCATTTAATAAACTGGGAGGAAAAGATGTAGATTATAGCCAGCTGGAGGTTGGTTGTCTCCTCATTCTCTTCTGATTGATTTTGCTTTATTTAGTACATGAACATGTGGTCTCTCTCTGTTTCCTTTCTTCTGTCTTTAATCTTTTTCAGTGTATGAGTCCCTGTGCTCCCCCACACCCCTGGGTGTGAAAGCTGAAGTTTCATTCCTTTTCTGAGGGGGAAATAAGACAGGTTATATTGAACTAGAGAAAAACTGGAGTCAGGGGATAAGAATAAAGAGCAGGAAACACAAATGTAAGCTCCTGGTTCAATGGCACGCTCTGAGTCAGATTTACAGCAGAGGCGATGAGATGGGTAGCAACTCTATAAATCACAGTACTGAAAAGCATCTTTTGACTTCATGTGAAATGAAATGCAGTCAGGAGAACACAAAAGCCCTCTTGAATCAATGCCTTGACAGGCATTGGAACAAGAACATCATGGAACAACTATCTAATACATTAAAATCTTCATATCCTCAAACCTCCTCTTCCTCTTTATCACACCTCTGACCTTGAGGCAAAGCATCCTTAAATAAGTGTGCATCTGCACATAGGATTTTTCCCTTGATGGGATGGAGACAGTATGATTTAAGGACCAGAGATGCAGGAATGAGGAAAGGTGAGGAGTTTGAAAGGTAGGAGTCCCAGAGTCCATTCACACTTCCCATTTGTTGACCTCAGGATGTCACTCATCTTCCCTGTTCTTTACTCTCCCTATCTGCGGGAAGTTGTGGTGGCAATTCCTTCTCTAAGCTGTTCAGTGCATTGAGGTCCAGAGTAGTGGAATTCATTTCAGGGTGGAGGAGAGAAGTGCCAAAAGGTGCAAAAATCGCCTTCCAAGCAGCTGCAGTGCCACAGGCCACCTCCTTTGCTGTATGATAGGAGATTCTCTAGTCACCAGCATCTCAGTAGTTACCTGTCAGTCAGCCATGCAATCCCCAGGAGTCTGACTTGTAAAGCTGCTGGCCAAGTCCCCCAGCATGCACATTCTGGATGGGACATAGAAGGCATTTGGTTGAAAAGCTTAACTGCACTCACTTTCAAATGCTGCCACACCAAGCTGTACAAAACTGACCTTCAGCAGGTATGAACCAGCATAGTCTGCTTGTCCTCGTGCAGCTACACTGGTCCATCCCAGTCTGAAGGGCTGACTCATTTCTAAATACTGAACCTGGGCTGCAGAGAAGTTTGTAGTTTTTCTCATAAAATCTATTTCCCTGGTTTTCCCTGGTTTTTGTCAGCTAAATAAAGCCTGAGAAGGTGAAAGCTAACATCCCAAAGCAGCTCTGTCACCATTTGTCTGCCTGTGGATGCAAGACAGTATTGATTAGCTATGTGAGAAAGGGCTAATGCAGGATACATGGCAATGTTGGATTAGAGATTGCATTTGGTGTTTCTGCACTGTTGGAGGTTGGTCCTAGTCTAAATAAAACACAAAGTTCTGTTCAAATAGCAGGTGTGCTTCTTGCTGTCATTCCCACCACAGCAGTCCCAACAGTACCCAATACTCTGCATGTGTATGTCCATCCAAATTTATGTTCTGGCATTTCTCTCTGGCTCTAACAGCTCACTGTCCTGCCCACTGAATATAATTCAGAGCTTGAGATATTCTTGAGGAAAGCATTGCATTTTGTAGTGTGCTTTAGATAGGGCTGAATGTGCTGTTGGCATGCAGCAAATGCAGGAATAGTAATAAACAGTAATGTTTTGCTGTTGTCTTGGGCTATATCATGGTGCTTCTAATGATGCTGTATCAGAATTCCAGGGAGTCCTTTATTTAGTGGTGGCCATATCTTCAGAGCTGCTTTGGTGCTTAGCATATGTTAAACAAAGTAAAAGATTTCAAGCTTTTGACTGAGATAAATATCAGCAGCATAAAAACTTGGGAGATAAAATTCACTCAAAGGAGTGAGAGATAAAATTCTCTTGAGGGAAAGATAGGAATCCAGATCTGGACCCAGACACAGTCTTTCAGTGTACATAAAGTACTTGCATTGTAATATGAAATAAACAGCACCTAAGTTAAATAAACAGCACAGTGGGAACCTGATTATTCTTTAATAAGATCCTAGTAACCAAAATAAACTCTGCCAAAGATGTGCCTTCTTTGCTTTAACAATTAACTTCCCTCATACAGGGGTTAGATTTTTCCTCTCAGCACACAATTCACTTGAACTGGCACAAGAAAAATGTCTGAGCAACGCTCTTTGTTTTCCATCAAAGTTTTCTGCACCCAAGTGCTATATCAAAATGTGATCTCCAAGGTTATAAGATTGATTTTAGTTGTCAGAGGGTGGAAATCTTGCCTAGTAGCTATTTAAGGTGGCCGTCCTTCATCTTGTTCTTAGCACCCACAAAAGACTGTGGTATCCAGAACACGTGCGTGTATAAAGACTGAAACTCCTACAAAATCTGCATTCCCGCCATTCCATCTATTGTAATCCTGATAGTTTGTTGACAGAGAGAGTTCCCACACCACCAGCCCAAACAGCAAGATTAAAATCTGGTTTCTAAAAGGCCAGTGAAGGCTGTTGTGTGGCCCAAACTCCCTGAATCAGCAAGGAAGGCTGTATGGGACCAGCTATTTAAAGCTGCTGAGATGTCTAGCTTCTGCTGATGTCAATCATGATTCTTGCTTCTGTCTGACTTTTGGCTAATCTCAGACAATCTGTGTTATTTGGGAAATCAAATGAAGTAATCTAGGCCCTACTGGTAGCTACAGCGGGTGCAACACGTTGGGAAATCTGACCTCTGTGTTTATGTATCTAAATGAGAACCAAGCTCTGCTGAACAAATCTGGTAATATCCAAGTGACGCAGATGGTGGAAAGGAACTAAGTCTCTAAGTTGAGCACAGCCAATAAACTGAGCCCTCAATGTTAAATAAAACAGCAAATTACAATCCAAGCCCATCCTGTTTTCAGTCCTCAGGCCTTCATTTTTATAGGACTTTAAGATCAACAAAAACAAAACCATAATAATATCAACAACATGAGACTGAAAAAGGGAAGCATTTCCAACTAAAATATTTCTGTATGGAGCGTTCATCTATTAATCAGGGCTACGCTCCAGAGCACAAGCTCATAGTAAGGAGCTGCCTTGCTCTATCGTCCCTTTCGTTTCTGGTCTTTCCTCCAACTCTGCTATTTCCTCTTTCAGGATCAAGCAATGATGAAGACTATGTCTGGTGGGAACTGCAACCTGAATGTGCCAGCCAAGAACTCATACCGCATGGTAGTGCTGGGAGCCTCCAGAGTGGGCAAAAGCTCCATCGTCTCCCGTTTCCTCAACGGCCGCTTTGAGGACCAGTACACGCCCACCATTGAGGACTTTCATCGCAAAGTCTACAACATCAGGGGAGACATGTATCAGCTGGACATCCTTGACACCTCTGGGAATCATCCTTTTCCTGCTATGAGGAGGCTTTCTATCCTGACAGGTGAGAAACTGGGGGGGAAGTCTGCAGGTGGGGAACAGTGATCATAAGAACAGTCGTTAGCCTGGAAACTGTAGCCTGGAGATGACTATTTCTCAGGAGGCAGCTAACAAAATTGCTCGATTTTGTGGCAAGATGCACTTCTCTAGAGAGATATTCCCTGGCTAGGATGCTCCAGGCACTATTGGAAGCACATTAGCTGCAAAGAAGTCCACTGGGTGAAAGTCTGAAATTGAGATTTCTCTGTAGTCTATTTCCCTCCTACCTTCCCTTCCCGCTCCGTACTTTTTATCGCAGTCACAAATAAATGGCTGAATAAAACCTCACAGGCATGAAACGCATCAAGAGACAAAATAATGATGTTGTTACGAGACCCAAGCAGTGACAAACACATGTAAAAGGCACAGGAAGGGAATTCCACATGAGAAAATCTTAAAGATTATTTTCTTTCCTAACATTTCCAGCCTGATGCCCTTGGTTTAACATTCTGAGGATAGTTCTACTTTTGCCCTTTCTTCTCAGTCTATCGTTTATCAAAGGGGGGGCGGGGGAAGAAAATGGTGGGCTCATCTTGTACATTCTCCTTGTCAAGCTGTTCCTGTTGTGAGCTAAGATGTAACCTTCAGTTGTGGAAGTGGAGATATATTCAGCCACAATTCACAACAAACTTACTTCCTGTATTTGCTATGTAACCTTCTAGTTAGCCAGTGAAACGTGACATTCACATCTGACTAGGCTGGCATCCACGCTTAGCAAGGTCCTAGGGCCAGTTTCTTGGATGTGGATGTGAGCTTTTGTCCTTGGAAGAACTGTTAGCATGTTCCACGTGGATGTCATGCAATGGGCAATGATTTGCTATTTTATATTTGCAAAAGGAATTGTAAGTCAGGAAATGTCAAAAGGAAATGCCAGGGGATCTGTGTCATTTTTGTATGTCTTTTTTTTCCCATGATCAGATTCTCTTGAGCAAATTACATGACAGCAGAGCACTGCACAATGGGGAACCTCTCCTTCCTGACTTAGGTGTTGAGGACTGACTAACTGTAAAGCTTCAGTTCAGGTGTTGTTTTTTTGTATTGTGTAACCAAAAGGCCAAGGCTGAGTGGCTCTCCACTCTTCCTGGGGTCAGAACAGGCTGTGTTTTGCACAGAGATATTAATGCAAGGAAGACAAAAGAAAAGAAAAGCAGCAGAGCTGAGACAGAAACAGGTTTACAAATGAGAGTAAAATGGGCCTTAACTTTTAAGTCCAGCACAACCTCAGAACACAATTCAGCGTCATTGCCAAGTCTTTTCCATGGCACCACAGAAAGGCGTGGGAAGTTGAATTATCAGGAGTGGAGGTAAAGTATGGCTGAGTGAATAGATTCAAAAGGACCAAGCTAAAACTATGGGGAGAAGATGGCAAATAAAACTATTGATTTTTTTAACATTAGCTCCTCTGACACAGGCTGTGACCAGCAAGGCTTTACAGTAGCTTTTTTTTAATTGCAGGGGATGTTTTCATTCTGGTGTTCAGCCTGGACAACAGAGAATCTTTTGATGAAGTCAAGAGGCTCCAGAAACAGATCCTTGAGGTCAAATCCTGCCTGAAGAACAAGACCAAGGAATCTGCTGACCTCCCTATGGTGATCTGTGGCAACAAAAATGACCACAGTGAAGTCTTCCGCAAGGTACGCTCAGATGAGGGTGAGGACCTGGTCTCCAGTGATGAAAACTGTGCTTACTTTGAAGTTTCAGCCAAGAAGAACACCAATGTGGATGAGATGTTCTATGTCCTCTTCAGCATGGCCAAGCTACCTCATGAAATGAGCCCTTCCCTCCACAGGAAAATCTCCATCCAGTACGGTGACACTTTCCAACAGAAATCCTTCCGGATGCGGCGCGTCAAGGACATGGATGCCTACGGCATGATCTCCCCCTTTGCTCGTCGGCCAAGTGTCAACAGTGACCTGAAGTACATCAAATCAAAAGTTCTCAGGGAAGGTCAGTCTAGAGAGAGGGAAAAATGCACGATCCAGTGAAGGGGGCTCACACTTCTATCTGAAGTCATCCTCCACATGCAGTGCCTTAAAGAAAAGTCGTCTGGGAAGCGCGGAATGGGCTCGTGGGGTTCACTGAGAAAGGACAACTCTTCCTGTGGTTTCTGCTGACTCATGAATATAAATAATATTGTCCTTGTAAATGACTGGGAAAAATCATATCCCTGAGCTATGAGTGCATTTCTGTCTCTGTAGTGTGGTTCCTCTTCTTTCCCCTTGTTTAACGACCTGAGGAGTAAAGGTATTTCGAGCTCATCCTTATCAAGGAAGGTCAAAAATGTACAGAAGGCATTAACAGTTGCCAAGCATGCAGCTGTTGCTGAGAGGAGGTTACATCTGTGTGTCTGTGTGCATGCATGTGTGGAGCACTACTTTTAACAAAATGAGACTTGCATTTCAATTGGAGCAGTCTTAACTGAGGTTTCCCAGATTGGGAGTGGACTATACATGGACACATGACTCTAACTCACTTCTGAGAGGACCTGCATCAAGCAGACCTTGATTATCTTTGTTTGTTTGCTGGGATGGTTATAATTTCTCCTTAGCATGAATGTCGTTTTGTATTATAGATTTTATTTGGGATTTGGGTGTTTTTTATTGTTGGGGGGTGGGTTCTTAGCAAAGATGACAAGTGTGATTGGTATCAAAACAGTGTCTACTTCCTAGCAGTGAAAGGTGTTTTTTAATTGTATAATTATATAATATGTGCATTGATTGAGAGTGAAATTGTTCTGCCAAAAGCTAATACATTTGACTGCTTTGCAAGCCTCATGTGATATTGTTTCTCAAAGCAGTCACACTGACTCTGAATACTGTAGTACAAATGCCGCCCTTTGTCTCGCTGGCCACTGGGGCAATGGTTCCTTTCCTCTACCTGGATCAGCCAAGGCTGACCAGATATATATGTAGGCTCAGACAAGGCTGAGTTTTCCTTTAAAATTAAGAACCAAAAAGACATAGGGCCAGCTCCATCGGTTCTCCTGTCAACATGCCTTCAGTCATTTTGTTCGTAGTTTTCCCTGTTGTCTGATAAAGGTTTTCTTGACAGAAACCTTTGCACTGCAGAAGTTCTTCAGAACAGAAGCTTTGTGCTGGCTCTCCAAACAGGGCTGAAATTGCTGGACAGATAGATCTGGGGCTGTCCATTCAGCTCTACCCTTTCTCAGACCAGTCCAGGCTTCCTTGTCTTCAGCTCTTTCCCTGTTCTGCTTCTGGTTTTGTTGTTTGATGTGCTCCTGTATTTCCCCAAAGCTCAATATATTCTCTCAGATGCGAGCTTGCCACTTGCTGAGCAGAATGAGATGTGTATCACATAACTGTGGGCAAAGCATGTCCCCTAGATTACACAACAGTATCTGTGTTATATATACCTCAGAACAGTCTTCATGTATCTCATGTCCCCCTTCCCCTCAAATTCTGTTCGTGGTTGTATCTGCCTTGCTGTGTCCTGGGCAGAGCTGTGTGCTAGCTTATACTATAATTTGACAGGAAACTAAGAATGATGGTTGTCTGTAAAAATTAGCCTCTGGGACTCAAAATCCCATATTCATTTATCAGTTCCATCTTTCATTGGTACTGTATATTGACTGGTAAAACACACTGTTCTTTTACTCCTGTTGCCAGGGCAGCACCTTTCAGACCACATCCCCCTCCCTATCTATAAATATGTACATGATTTATGATTAAACCTGGTTTATTTATTATCTGTGTCCTGATTGTTTTTACTTTCTCCAGAAATAACAGGAAAAAATTTTTTGTGGTGTAGTTGCAGCTAGGCAAGTAAGTTGTAGGTTGAGAACCCTGATGAGGTATCTAATAAGTTCTGGAAGAGCCTTTTATGACCTCCAGGCACCAATGACTGCACATTTGTCTGCTTGGTACAGAACCATGTCTGTTTATACACAGTTCTATTTATCTGTCTGTCTTTCTATCTATCATCTAATCTATCCAATCTACCTACGTCTACCTACCTATCTTTTTTTGAACATTAGCTTATATATAGAAGCCTCATAAGCAAAAGCAGACAGTTCCTCTTCCCCATGCTGCCTCAAACACAACAGAACAGCAACTCTGTCCTCTGAGCACAGAGCAAACATTCTTGTGGTCTCTGCAGAGACATCACTGCTGCTCTCAGCAGTCTCTCCATCTTAACATTTGCTTCATCTCATCAGCTGCATGAGTGTTGGCCCCACTGAGCACATGTTCACCTCTGCAGATTCTCCACTGAAGTGCATGACTACTGAATGTAATCTGATCAGGTTCTGGGACTCTTATGCCACTGGCCATTGGCTGGGTGAAGGGGCTTCAGGAAGCCAAAGGAGAACTCTTTGCACTATATGCCATGTGCTGCCTTTCTAAGCCTGTGCCCCCTCTTCTTGGCCTGCTGGATAAAGATGAATTTTAAAAGACCTTTCATAATCATCAGTCTACTGCCTTTGTCTTACTACACTAACCTTCTTACAATTATTTTCCTTACTGTCATTCCACCCTTACTAAGGCACCAGCTTTCCTCATCCTTCCATGTTTTCCCATTCCTGCCTGCTCCACCGTGGACAAGAAGCAACAGGGCACAGAAAAACAACTTTGCCAGTGACAATGCTGTAAGAGTAGGGGAAGCTGAAGACAAAGGAAAAGGTGTTCACAGAAGTGTGCTGGATTGTATGAGCCTCAGATTCACAGTCCAGCTTCACCTGCCAATGCTCAGAGTGAGAAGCATCTAAGAAAATGGCTGGGAATGAAGGTGAAGCAGGATTACTGTCACCCATAGAAACAAATGGCAATAAGCAAGTAATCTTATTAAAGCAATCCTAGTCCTCTCTCTGCATTTTGTTACTGATGGTAATTGCTTTTGAAGTTAGATTATCATGCTCCTGGGGATATTTTTTTTCCTTTTTGTTTTTATTTTATCATTACAGTCATTCTACTAATATTCATATATTATTTGGCCTCTAGAAGTGCTTACAGCCCCTAAACAAGACAGTATGTAGCAGTTGTTTATTCACAGTTAGCAGCCATTCTGTTCTGTGGAAAGGGCTGGACTGGAAAACAGTGAGCAAGACAACCTGCCTGCACAGGAGACATCAGGTAAGACAGGAGGAGGAAAAGGGAATTGTTTCTTCCCTGCTGGCCACTGAAGCTGTGAGACAGATCTGGGAAGGGCTTGATGGGGAACTCTGCAACATGTAAGAAGAATCTGCAAGATCCTGAAAGAAGGAAAGAGAAGACCTACATCCAGACCTCAGGAAAAAATAAGAGACATGAAGGGGTTTTCTTTCTCCCCTGGGATTCAAGGGGCCCACAAAGAACTTGTTGTAACCCCAGAAGTTATGACAATGCACAGGACTAAGGGCAAGTCTGGAGGAAGGGGATTGTCTGGCAAAGATGCTGAGAGGAGATGTGCCCTTACTTTGACTTACCTGGTGTAATGAAGGTGCTTTATTCCAATAGATGCCTTGTCCTACATTTCTGTATGTTAAACCTATCTATTAGCCTCACTGATATTTTTCATGTACTTTCAGGGCAACAAGCAGGGACATACACCTCACTGAGGATCAGGCACAGCTCTGGAACAAGACAGGGCTCAGATTTATTTTGAACATTGCTCTACACAGTGAGAAAGTCCTTGTCCTGAAGAAATTACAAGTCAACACATTACAGGGGCTACTATAAATAATTACAAAAATCTAATTAAGCCACAGGGTCAGCACAAATCAGGAAGGAAATAGTGGTCATGGTGAATTAAGTAAAAAATAAATTGAGGGTGGGAAGAGCAGAGCAAAAGCCTGTTTTGACATCCACAGGACTAAATTAGGCTTCTGTTCTGAAGGATCCCCAAGAGAACTGCTACCACCAGGCCAGGCTGATGCAGAAAGAGAGGCTTTCATGGTGCAGCCTCACAAAGAGCATTGTCACCTTGAGACTCAAGGGCTCATGTGTCTGATTGGCTCAGAGGCCTAATGGCTTGTTATTATCTCAAAGGCAAGTAAGAAATGATGGGATAATTTTTAAAAGGGCATCAGAAAAGAGCTTCAGAAGGGGGCTCACAAAGGCAGGATGGCAATAGGAGATTGGGTGGGTACAGAAGAGAAAAGATAGTATAGAGTTTGTGTTACAAAATGTACCTTTCACCTTGGCTTCATCATTCTCTATCAACAAGTCAAATCCGCAGACAATTTCCTAAGCATTTTTGTCCTCCTCCACCACTTGCTTGAGTGTAGGGCCCTCCCCCCACCTCTCATATACTTTTGACTGCCTTATATTTACTCTCCTGTCATGTACCATACTGCAGGCTGCCTTGCAACCCCTGTCCCAGTGTCTTGGCTGGGGCAGAACGTTACAGGCAGAGGTGCTTTTGAAGTGATGATTATTTGATTTGATTTGAAATCACTATTACTCTTAGACATCTTATTAGCATTATTGTTTCTCTAAAATTGCATAGGGGCAGGCTCAGATTAAAGATCTCCTTGGGAAAATATATAAAACGTGTTATAATGTACATTTTCCCCACTAGTTTCTATAGCAACAGCCTTTTCTCTGCATTCAGAAAGATCAGAGAATTTCCAGGGGGGAGATGAGTAGCAGTGGCTCTGCCCTAGATCTTTCACCTCTGAGTCATCATGGGAAGTTCTCCACTCTTCAGTTTCTGTTATGTGGAGAAACAAAGACCTCCAGCCAGACCCACCTCACAGACCATTCAATATGTCTGGCAAAGCTGTGGGATGGGTATGCTACCACAGATAAGAATGTAATTTCCATGATGTGATTGCAGACTAGGGTATTGCTCCTGGTACACCACCTGATATGGAGAATACATATTGCAAACTGCTATAAAACCAACTTCTGTACCCGGATCTGGTTGGTTAGCTATGAGCCTTGCCCATCTTCTCTCTTCTCTGTCTTCATAGACCACCATCTGGTACAGTCAGAGCCTGAGACTTCCCAGAGAAATATTTCTTTTTTTTCCTCTCATGACATCAGCCAAAGACCTTTCTTTGCCCCTACCATCATTGGCCATTCATAGCATGCAGAACAGCCACAAGTCCCAGGCATCATGTTCCTAGAAAGTTATTGACAGTTTGGAAGCAAGCCAAGAACAAGCAAGAAAAATATTTTGTAAGCCTGCAGGAACTGACTTGAGTGAGCCTTAAAAAACAACTCTGAAAGGGGTAATTCTGTGCCATGTAGGTAAACAAAGCCTGAGAGAGGCTAGCTGAAAACCACCACATGGTTTTTGTAAAGGTGGAGGTGACAACTGAGACAGCCCTTTGAGCTGGACAGTAGGATATCTCAGAGAGAACAACAATAATAACCAGGAAATCATAGCAAATAGAGCAAGGCAGACTTCAAAGCAGTGGAATCTGTTGGAATAGTTTCTAAGAGATGCCACGAAAGTGAGGAAAACGCTGGGAAAAACACTGAAATCCACACAGACAATGGGGTAACTTGGGATTGGCAGGGAGAGGCCAGCTGAGCCAAAATATTTAGATCCTACACACTTGTATCTGAGATGGAGCCTCATCCCAAGACTGATTCAAAGACATTTCCTCAGACTGCATGTCCTCACTGCATGCCCCTGACCCCCCAAGTGGAAGGTTCAGTTCACTGGTCCTCTCCAGCCAGATCACTAACAATAAAGACAAGACTTCTTACATGAGACTCTGCTTCTATGAACATTTCCACAGAGATCCCTGAGTTGTTTTCAGCAATAAAAAAAAAGAAGCTCCTTCTGAGAATTGCTCATGAACAGTTTCTTGTGCATTTGTTTATTGTTCAAAAGTACTTGATGAATGATTTATGCAACCGTGGCCTGCGCTTCGGCTGGGATGGATAAATCAGATTAGTTCAGACTGAAGTCAAGGAAGGCTGAGGTCACTGTTTTTCAGGACATCTTGTAGCAAAGTAAAAGAATATAAACTGAAAAAAAATCCAACTAGAAGATGTGTCTTCACATCACTCTGATCTAAAGGGAAGCAAACTCCCTCTCTCCAGCTCATTCTTCCCCACCAGACTGTTGAAGGAAAGATTTCAGATGGACTGTATTTTTTTGTCCTCTCACAAGCATATGGCTTTCAGTAGTTAGTACAGAACATCAACTGACACATTAGAGCACTGAGTATTTTAGACTGGTTTTAGTGCTATATCTTCAGTCCCACATTTTGAAGTTAAGAAAAAGAACAAAGAAAAGAAAAGAAAGAGGAAAAGAACCTCTGCAGTTGTGGTGAAGGAAATTGAGGGGAATAAGGGGAGGTCAAGGAAAAAAAGAGATTTCTCTCTCCAAGAAACTATTTCCTCACACATTGATCCTATCTGGAAAACTGTACACCTCTATTAAACCGGGATTTGTGATCTTTCTGTGCAAGAAAGCAACAGAGAAACACAAGAAACACACTCCCAGGAGGGAAGTCAGATCTTGCATTTCAAACCTCACTAGCATCAGCACTGTGAGAGATCCCCCCTACTTCATCAATGTATTTGTGAAGCTCCCAGGAGCTCCAGAAGTAAAATAAGTTGTCTCTAACAAAACTGATTATTAGGTACCATGGCTTTCTGTCTTACTCTTCAGGTCAGAGATCTAACAGCCCCATCGGTTTCCAAACTCTTCACATAAATCAGTATCTTGGTCCCCAGTCCCTAACAGAGCACTCACGGGAGAGCTGAGAGAGGATAAATGCTTTCTAGATTGTAAGGCACTTGGGTAGTGCAATGATGGATAAACACATTAAAAGGTGAAGAGGCAGACCAAAAACAAATATCACCTCAATCAGTGCCAGCTGCAGAGGAGGGTGATTACATTTTGCATAATCCCTGATTTCTGCCCTACCTACAGTCTTGTTCTCCTCAGATTCTGCTGAGCTGGCAAGCCTGAGGAGCCTCAGGATTAAACCCACACACTGGCTACTCCCTGCTCTTCAACCACTACATACCTGTGTGTTGAAGAAGTTTTCACTTAGGGGCCCTTGGGTGAATGTACAGCATAACCCTTCATCCTCTCTCTGCTGGAGAAACGAGTGCCTCATGGAAACACAGCCTTGTTAAACACAGACTGTGGGGGTTAGAGGATGACATAGGGAAGATGAGTGGCATCGGTTTTGCCTCGACCAGTGCAGCATGTCTCATCTTTTCTGTCACAAAACAGTTTGTTCCTTGCTAGGTGGTTCATTGCCAAGGTAATAAATACAAGTTTCTCAAAAGAAATAAAACAAAAAGGAAAAATAAACACAGAGCAACAAGTTGTTCTGCAAATTGACAGGAGACTTGCCTGAGGCAATGGATGAGAGGTGACAGGGATGAGCAGTTCTCTTGTGGAGTCTTATTAGAGAGTGGGCCAGAGCTCTTCTCAGATACTCTTTATGAGATGTTGCCATCTGGGAGAAATCCAGATTGGCAATTATTAGAGAGAACAGTTCCAGCTGGTCACAACACTGCCAAAGCAAAAATTATCCCCTTACACAATGGCACTGACTCAGACCGCTCACAACTTGTGTTGCGTTTGGGGCAGTTACACAAGGTCTGTCGTTAGTCATGGGGTAGTTATTTGTATTGTGGCACCTTGCCCACAGAGCAGGGCCCAGATACACCACTCAGTGTACAAATGCACAGCAGGGCTACAGGAGAGCCGGGGAAGGACTTTTTACAAGGACTTGTGGAGATAGAACAAGAGGGAATGGATTGAAGCTGGAAGAGGGGAGATTTAGTCTGGATATGAGGAAGAAATTCTTTACCGTGAGGGTGGTGAGACACTGGAACAGGTTGTGTATGGCTCCCCCCCCGGAGGTGTTCAAGTCCATGCTGGATGAAGCCTTGAGCACCCTGGTCTAGTGGAAAGTTACCCTGCACATGGCAGGGGAGTAGGAACTAGATGATGTTCAAGGTCCCTTCCAACTCAAACCATTCTATGAATCTGTGAACAAATGGATAGCCCCAATGTATGCAAAGGCCAGAGCTGAGCCTTACTACATCTGCCATATCCACCCTGCCCCTTACAGCATGTCATATCCTGTGATGGCTATCTACATATTTCTTACCAGCATGCTATCTAACCCAAAGGGAGAAGAAACTGCTATATGTGATGTTAATTCACTATTTCCCTGATTAACCTCTGAGAGCTAATTATTTCTATAGAGATCCTGTGACTACTACACTGTGGTAGCAACAGCACCAAGACCTATTGCAATTTAGTAGTATTCTTCCTTCAGCTGTACTTACTGAAACAGAGAAAGCCCACGCAAGGCTGGTGCACTGTTTCCAAACTACTCTTGAGATGTGCAAATTCTTTATTATCCTGGCACAGTTTCCTTGCAGTCATTCCTAGCAGTTTAATCAAGGAGAGTACTCTTAGGGAGAAAGAGCATCTTTGGGTTGTGTTGGTGATCCTGTGGTTGTGCAAGCCCTGAGCCAGGCATGACTCATGGTAGTTCAGAGCTAACTCTGAACCGTGGCCTGTGACGGGCAGCAGAGCTGTCTTACATATGGATGTTGTGAAACCTGAATCTGGGCAGGGCAAGGATATAAGGCAGCCATGTTGCCAAGTCCTGACAAAAACCTGATGACCAGGTGATGTATCAAGGGATGTCTGCTCATCTCCCAGCTGTGAGCCAGGCCAGGACCTCCAAAGCTTTCAACAGAAAGAAATGGGTCATATACTGCTAGGTGCAGGGTGTCTACGCAGCTCTGAGATATAAATTGGAGGAACAGAAGGCATTTCTAACCACTCACAGAATTTAAAGTTGAAAGCAGTGAAAAAACATGGAAAGGACTGAGATTCTCCTCAGTGGCCCTTTTGTACTGCTGTAGACCATGAAAGAGCTGTTAGTTGCCCCTGATAGCCCTGACAGGAATATTTGTGACACAAAGTTTGGCAAAACAATTCATAGGATCCTAATATTTTGTCTTCTCCCTCCACAGTGTGGTTATTGGAGAAAGGGCTGCCCTCAGATGGGTGGTAAAACTCTCTCAGATGATATAGATCTCAGCTGATGGAGAGCTCCCCATAAACAGCAGGACACTTTACTGTGCTAGACAGTGAGCAGATGCTTAAGAAGTGAAAGCCCTTGGTGACCCTTAAGGATGTTTTTTATTCCTTCTTCTTGGGACTTGACACATCTTCCCCAAAGCATCTTCTCATTTCAGACAAGAATTATGCCAAAGAGGAAAATGTCTGAAAACATCTCATTAATTAAGGAGCCTTGAGTTTTGCTGATTTTTCCATGAGACTTCAGACTGAATTGACTTTTGAAAATGAGATGAGCTTAGGCTCACTAAAACACTTTCTCAAGTTTACCCAAACAGGTTATGTGAAGAGGGAACATTTAAAAACTGAGATGCATCAGGAGGAAACATTGTTCTGAACCAAATTTTCCACTGTAAGAGAAAACTGAAAAGACAAGTGATTTTCTGTAAGAGGTTCTTGAGTAGTGAAGGTTTCCTTAGTAAAACAAGAACTGTCTGAGAAGCCCTTCTGCTTTCCCACACATTTACATAAAAGAAAAACAATTAAAAAGAGAGAGAAGCTTGCTGCTTCTTAAAAGAACTGAGAAAAACAAACATATTCCAGAGTGAAATGCTGGTTTTGTCCTTTTTCCCCGTGGTATCTTTTAGTCAACCAGGAATTAAAGCAAAAGAGATACTCAGGGCCCAAACATAATGTCATCTGTGCCCTCACTTGAGTTTGGCTGGGTCTGTGCTCTACCTCTAGCTTTTCCTTCACTGGCAAAGGAGAATCTGAAGAAAGAACAGATGAAAGAGCCAGTTTGTTTTTGACTAGAGGTGTGTGGGATGTTCCAAGTGTTTGAGACAGTCAGAAGAGCAGCGTTAGTGAGTGAGTGGGAAAATTATCTCTAAATTGGCTGTAAGTCTTATGTCAGCTGCTAGAAAGGTCCTGTCCTCTTCTGTTCTTGACAACTAGTCAAGCCAGGGGAAGATAGCACCTCCTATTTCTAGCACTCCTAAACTTTAGGTGAAAGCTTCCCCATTTTCTTGCTTAGCCAGAATCAAGAGGAAACAAATGCTCTGCTGAGCTATGTCTATACTGCCAAGTATTTCCCATTTTGCATGTCAGCCCTTGTCCTCTAAACCTCCTCACCACCTGCATGTTGTTGCATACGGCAGTGCCAAGCTTGTGCCCACTTGGTGGCTTTCAGTTCATGACCCTGCAGGAATGCTCAAACCTGATACCAGAGTATCCACAGATGTAGTTTCCTGAGCCTACTCCCTTATGGCACTTCTAGAGTCACAGCTTGAGGAGACCAGGGCTTTTCATGCACACAGCACAGTGATTCTTCTCTGCAACATGTTGTGTTCCATCTCACAAAGCCATTAGATGTCACTTCATGCCATGGCAAAAATACAGAGAGTGACAATATCTGCCAGAACAGACGGTCTTCTCCTGGCTTGCCATTCTTCATACAAGTAAGCACTGGTGCCAGGCAAAGCATTAGAAATCATATTGTAAAGAGTAAGTCTAGATTACAGGAGTCTTCTGAATTTCCATGCCACAGTGCTGATCTTGTCTGCATCCCATACCAGGCATGACGCTGTTTTGGTCTGCAGAGAAAGGAAAGCCAGGTGAATACCCTAAAAAGGGCTTTGTGGTATGCTCTAACAGATGCATGGCTTGCTCCAACAAGTCTGCTGGGTGGCACAGATACAGAGGATCTCAGAAAGAAGTGTACAGCCAGTCAAAATTACTTTAACTTTGTAAGTGAGGAGTCAAAAAGAGAGCACTGTGCAAGCTTTGCAGCCGCATCCAGTCGCATAGGCCAGCTATGCAAGGCTCACTGAATAAGCTGTGCCATGTTTAAACAGCTTGATCCTGAGGTGCTTACAGAAAAGCACAGCTGAGCCCAGAGCTTGGGGTCAGTAGCCTCAGAGGGACCAGAGTGTGTTGGCACCACACTAACAAGCTATCAGGGTAACTTTAAGGACACACTGGACTTTGACACCATTCCAGCAAAGCAGCAACCTCACAAGTCCCTGACGCATGATAACTGGTTCAACAGTTGTCTTCTGTGACAGGAAATGTCAACATGGGCCATGCCTTGACTCCAACTGAACGTGGGCATTTAGCCAGCAGCTGCTCTCTGGTGGGATGTACTGCCTGCCTGATTGCCAGGAGAGACACAGAGGGAGCAGCTGAGTGTATTGAAAAAGGTCAAGCCAAGAAGTGCCAAAGTCAGTCTTCAGGTTCCCCCAAAACAGCTAGAGTCAATTTACTTTCAGGAGCCTGAAAGAGGCAGAGATGACAACACACCAAAAAAGTGTGCAAGAACAGGGAAAAAATAAGTGACCAGAGTTGTCACTGGGTGATGCCCGTCCTGTGCACAAGAAATGTTTCTCTGGGATTGTTGGAAAAGTTTTGTTTTCTGCCTCTGCTACAGCAGCCAGAGACAAGAAGCCTGACTATTTTTAAAGATAAGTTTGACGCATCATGAAGAGGCTTGTGTGACATGATAGGCTGTTGCAGTCAGGGAATGGACACCCTGACCCAGGAGCGGCATTCCAACAGTGTGCTCCTGAGCTCAGGCTCCGGCCATCTGCAGGCTTCACTCTCTTTCTCAGGAGACAGGAAAAGGAAAGAAAGGGGGGAAGAAAAAAACCTTTAGTTTCAACTCAAGCTAAAGCTATTCTGAGGGAAACAGGAGGCTTTGGGAAGCAAACACAGATGAACAAAAAAGTGTCTGAGGAGATGCCTATGTCAGGCATTCCCTTGGGCTAACTGATCAGTAGTGCTGTTCTTGGGGTAGGAGTTTGACACCAAGCCAGCAGTAGCAGTTGGGCACCAATGGGCTATGACTTGCAAGGGTGATATGAAAGCACTAACCCATGCAAGGTATCACAAAAGCCTGTTCCTCAAAATCATGTGAGGAGATGTTGCCAGGGCAAGTCCATACTAACATGTAACCTGATGGAAGCCCAAAAGGCTGGAGGTGTTGTTCTTGATTGTTATCCAAAGATACTGGAAACTAAGACTTGCTCTTTTATATCTAACCAGAAAACTTGAGAAGCTAAATAGTGGTTAAAGTGGCAACTTATCTCCACATAATAAGTGGGGACTAATTATCTTGTTTTATCCTTAGCTGGCAGTCTTGACTTCTTCCCTCAGCCTGGGGAGTGCAGCTTCCCACCTATTGCCTCATCACAGAGACAGCAAATGCACATTCAGGCAGGGAGACACTAAGAAACAGAAGCTACAAAGCAAGCTAGGAGGGTTTCCCAGTTGGGCCATTCTGGCCTCTGGTGTTCTCCTGCTAGGAGGTGGAATAACACAAGCTTCTGCCCTGCAGAGAGGAAGATGCTGTGTGGGAGATTCCCATCTGCTGCTGCTTTTTGGTTTCTGCCAGCAGGGCTTAGAGGGTTTACAAAATCAAATGCTCAAAGGCAAGAGGCACCTTGGCCATGACTATATTAGCAAACCTACTGGTGTCAGGGTGTGTTCCCAGACTCCAGAACTGCATCACCCACTCTATTAATTGCTTGCACATTACCTGTCACAGTTTTGACAGCGACCAAGGAGGGGTCCTTCCGCACAATCCCTTCAAGCAGTCTGTGATTGAGCCCAGGCCAGAAACAATTCATTCTTCATAGGGAGTTTGCAAGCTTTCACCCACTTCTGGAAGGTAATGAGGTTTAATAAAGTGAATGCAGACCTCTCCATTCCAGTTAGTTTCAGGGACAGAGCAAGATCCTACATTTAATTTTCTAGTACAGCTATAGCCTACAGTAACATTCAAAGAGCAGGTTAGAAAAGGTCACAGGGTTTGGAAATCTCTCTGATGTAGCCTGCTCATAGTGTGAAACAACATCACCCTTCACATCTATTTGCAAAACAGAGATGTGGTTGCTCCCTTCAGTTCTATCTGTGTTTACAAAAGGGCTCACCGGTAAACTCATGGAAATAAACTACAACAGCCATAAAACTCACCCTTTTGGAGGGTACTGCAGAGAAACAGCAGTACATTTCCACATCTAGGGCTCTAGGATATCCAGTGGGGAGGAGGGAAGGAAGATTGATCAAAAAGAAAAGAAAATGAGGTCTGAGGGAAGGTCATACAGGACCAGGTTGCTGACTCTAACCATGCTTCGAAGGTCTCCTGCCAATTTACATTCCCTGGGGATGCTATGTGAAAAGCCTAAAAGTAGTTGTAAGTCAAGCTACAAACCTTCAGCTCCATTCATCTTTTGCATCAGAAGTACTTGGAGCACAACAGCAGTAAATTAGTGCCAGCTCTCCTGCTGAGATAATTCCAAGTATCTTTCCGTGCCCAACAGGGCCTGACTTTTCATGTCGATTATATATTGTGATTAATATGGACACATTTGCTCATTTAACAGGGGGAAAAAACCCTTCACCCAACAGAGCTTCTGGGAGGAAAGCTTGCTTTGTTTATTCTTCTCCACTCAGTGAACTATTAATTTCAGTGAAAAACTGTGACAGCAATGGGCCACGATACAAAGAGATTGATAGACCCACTCTGGTTCACCATCACTTACCTGTTGGGGTACATGTACCTTCTGAGTGAGGCTTGTCAGTCACACAGGGCTTGATATTGTCCCTACCTCCTACACCACTGATTAGTGTCACTCACCAAATGAGCAGAGAGGACGTGGAGGCAGATTCTGCCTGCTGCAAGGAACCAACTGCAAATCAAACCTGCGAAAAGCAGCCTAAGATTCATGCCATGTAGGTGGAAGGGAGGAGAGAGGAAAACATCTTTCCCTTAAAGAACTCATGGCTGCTTTTATGTCTTGTAAAAGAGAAATGGTCTAATTTGCTAAAGGGGAAGAAAGAATGTGGGTTGATTTTAGGAACACAGTGTGATTGCCTTGGCAAGGAAATGGTTCGGGGGGCGGGGGGGGGAATATACAGAGAAATGGTGCTACCTGTGGAGGGTCCCTGCAAAAGCAGGTAATCGATATCCATCTGCCAGAGACAGCTAGATTGTCTTTACAAGATTAGCTCCACATGGCAGGAGCCCAAGAGACTCTGCAAGTATGATACAGAGGTAGGGAGAGAAGTGGGGAAGAAGGTGGGAGGCTGGTTTTCATGTCTGCATACTGACAGCCAGCATCTTGGAACCTTGATGCAGAAGGCTTTTGCTAAAGGAGAGGTGACTTGTGGTAGCTACAAAGTACACTGAATTGCAAAGATCTGAACTGGAATCTCTCCAAAGCTTGTGTGTGCCTCAATTGGAATTGGAGTTGTAGTTACCATCCTGTGAAGAGTCAGTTTAGATGTTATCGAGTTGGTAAGGGGGGGTTGAGGGTCCCAAATTAAATCTGGTTAAAGATGAACAACAGAAATTTATGTCTCAGACTGTGGTGAGATAGAAACATCTGTGCTGCTTAGTAGTACATTTGAAGTCAGGAGTTTTAGAGCAAAATGAGGGAACATCCTCTCTTCATTAAGACAGAGATTTAACTGTATGGTATGAGTTCCACCTTCAGCAAAACTATGCTGCTGATATTGCTGAGATAGATACTGAGAAGCCTAGGAATGACTGCAAAAGACTACAGGGGAGCCCAAATACTATCTCAAGAAGTCAAACTGTGGGCATGCCTGACTGAGCACTTCTACTCATGGCAATGGGATCAGGAACAGAGCAGATTGCCCAGGGATGTGGTTTAGGCTCCATCCCTGGAGACTTTCAACATCAGACTTGATGTGGCCCTGGTCAGTCTCATCTAGTTGGAGGTGCCCTGGCTCACTGCAGGGGTGTTGGACAAGATAACCTTGGAGGGTTCTTTCCAACCCAGTGCAATCTGTGAATCTGTGAAGTCACAGATTGGACTGGACTTATAGGAGAGCTATATGATTGGAGTCTCCTGAACTCTGACATCTCTGGGATGAAGAGGTTGAACAGGCCAGCTTTGCTGTAGGAATGGGAGAGTTAAGGAGAGAAGATGTACAAATTAGATGTTTGGCTGGGAGACACCTCATAAGGCTAGCAGTAGATGCTCCTGCAGTCATTTGGGAGAAAGAAAGCACTGGTAGCAGTGGCTGCTCTTCCCAGCATTAGTTATTTCCCCCTACACCAAATCTGTTGGTAGCCCCATCCAGACTCTAGGGTCCTGGCAGAGGTGAGGTCAGCTGCAGGAGGGAGGCTGCCTTATGTCTACTCAGCAGATGGCTGCTCAAGGCAGCTGCTTGTCCTGCCTTTACCCAGATCCACATCCACTCATCTTTCCTGAAAGACCTGTAAACGAAACAGATCCTGTGCTATACCAGTCTTTAGCAGGACCTGGCACATGGAAGTCCACCCCCTTCTTGGGGCTCTAAGTACAACCCACAAAGCCATCACTACCATTAAAAGGCCATTGTGCAATGACATACAGTTAGGGATTACAGCACAGCTTGATTTTGCACCCTCTGATGTTGCTGACAAAGCCCTGCTAGGGCAGGAATCCTTGTTAAGGCAGCTGTGGGGTTCTCCACGTGACTTTCACACTTTGAGGAACTGATCCTTTCACTGTTAAACAAAAGCCATGCAGCTGTACTCCACACACCAATTACTCCATCGAGAGAGAGATGTCCAATTAAGGGAAAATATCTTTCCAAAAGTAATTTGTTTCCAATGGTTTACAAGCTTTCTTTTTTTATTTATTTTAATTTTTTAATTGACTTTCCATGTCAGTCAGTTTGGGGTTGGTTTATTTTTAACTGAGTTAGTAAACTCCTATACACCAAAACCCCTATGAGGAAAGAACAGTCTCTGCTGTTTGGGTTTGGCTCCTAATGAGAGAACAGTTATTATATTTTCCACTCCATTTTTTGATCTAAAGCCTTTCATTCCATTCTAATTCAATGGATCAGCTTTTAAGTCAGGTTGCAGAGGCTCAGAAGACCAAAAGAAAAAGAAGAAAAAAATGAAGACAAAAGAAAAAGAAGAGGAAAAATAAGGAAAAGAAGATGGAAAAGAAGAAGGAGAAAAAGAAAAATAAGATAAAAAGAAAACAAAAAAAAAAAGGGGGGGGGGGGACAAGAGGAAAAAAGGGAAAGAAGAAAAAGGAAAAGAAAAAAAAAAGAGAAAAGCAAAAAGAAAAGAGAAAAAAGGAAAAAAAGAAAGAGAACAAGAAAGAAAAAGAGAAAGAGGAAGAAAAAGAAAAAGAAGGAGAAAACACAAAGAAAAAGAAGAAGAAAAAAAGGAAGAAAAGAAGAAGAAAAGGAAGGAAAAAAAAGAAAAATAAAAAGAAGGAAAAGAAGAAGGAAAAGAAGAAGGAAAAGAAGAAGGAAAAAAAGAAGGAAAAGAAGAAGGAAAAGAAGAAGGAAAAGAAGAAGGAAAAGAAGAAGGAAAAGAAGAAGGAAAAGAAGGAAAAGAAGAAGGAAAAAAAGAAGAAGGAAAAGAAGAAGGAAAAGAAGAAGGAAAAGAAGAAGGAAAAGAAGAAGGAAAAGAAGAAGAAGAAAAAAATAAAAAGAAAAAGAAAAAGAAAAAGAAAAAGAAAAAGAAAAAGAAAAAGAAAAAGAAAAAGAAAAAGAAAAAGAAAAAGAAAAAGAAAAAGAAAAAGAAAAAGAAAAAGAAAAAGAAAAAGAAAAAGAAGAAGAAGAAGAAGAAGAAGAAGAAGAAGAAGAAGAAGAAGAAGAAGAAAAAGAAGAAAAAGAAGAAGAAAAAGACAAAGAAAAAAGGGGGGAGAAGAAAAAGAGAGAAAGAAAAATAAAGGAAGAAGAAAATTAAGGAAAAATTAAACCAAAGAAAAGGTGAAAGGCGAAAGAAAACGTTGCGGCGTCAGCCGAGCCTGGTACCCGCGACCGCCACTGCTTCTCGACTGGGCGGGGGACGTGGGGGAGGGGGCACGAGGCACCAGGGCGCCATCTTGTGGCGCCTCCTCACCAGTGACGGTGACTGTGGCAGGGCATTGACCACCCCGCGGCCCCTTCTCCTCGAATAGTGCCTGAACCACTCAGTTCGAGGCAGGCAAGGAGGGCCAGGTCCTACGGCATCCTCCCCACAAGGTGCAATCAAAGTGCAGATTTCAGCACTGAAGGGCTGGGTTATTCCCGAGGGGAACTGAAACACTAGGGGAGGGCTTTTCATCTTCTTAGCAACAGCAAATAGAAGTTGTCTTGACCCCAGGGCAGCTGGATTGAAAGTGGTTCCCTAAAATGAAGCACCTCAAGCCCATGCATAACTCGGGGCACAGAGGTGCCCTCCCCCTGTCCTGTGCACGTCCTTGAATCAGGAAAGTGCAGCTGTGAGCTGTGCAATCATGGCAGCCCCTGGGGCAGCCCCTCCACCGCTCCACTCACCTCAGCCATGTTTCTCCCCAACAACGCCAAGCATGGCAGCTCCCGGAGACCTAGCTTTCCCAAGGGGTCATGACTTTCAAGGAAAGTCCTTTAACCACTGTGAAGAAAAAGAAAAAGCGAAAAAGAAAAAAAAAAAAAAAAAAAAGAGAAAGAAAAAGAGAAAAAGAAAAAGAAAAAGAGAAAAAGAAAAAGGAAAAGAAAAAGGAAAAGAAAAAGAAAAGAAAAGAAAAGGAAAAGAAAAGGAAAAGAAAAGAAAAGAAAAGAAAAGAAAAGAAAAGAAAAGAAAAGAAAAGAAAAGAAAAGAAAAGAAAAGAAAAGAAAAGAAAAGAAAAGAAAAGAAAAGAAAAGAAAAGAAAAGAAAAGAAAAGAAAAGAAAAAAAAGAAAAGAAAAGAAAAGAAAAGAAAAGAAAAGAAAAGAAAAGAAAAGAAAAGAAAAGAAAAGAAAAGAAAAGAAAAGAAAAGAAAAGAAAAGAAAAGAAAAGAAAAGAAAAGAAAAGAAAAAAGAAAAAAGAAAAATCTCAGTTGTTTTTCCTGTAAAAGGAACTGCCTTAGCTCCTCTGCTTACCTGCAGCTTTAAAGTTTGGGTTTAAGGATCACCTGAGTTTGCTGAGGTTTAAGGTAGGACTAAGGCTTGCAGTCATGCCACATGGATTTAGCCATGGTGTCTTTGATGATGCAGAGCTAGGCAGTGTCTCCTTCTCCTTGAATGCCCTCAAAGCAGGAGAAATGAAGGAGATTGGATTTGAAGCAGGGACCATAAATTGCAGCACAACTTCCCTAGGAAAGCTAGCTTTCCTCCAAGTCCCAAACCACCAAAGGAGCTAAAGCCTACCTTCATGCAGCAGGAGTTGGATAACTGTTAGTGACTGGGATAGAGCCCATCCTTTGAGCATCCCCAAAAGTTCTCACTTCCATGGGTATCTGCTTCTACATCTGCTGCAGGGAACTGCAATTTGAAGGCTTACTACTTTAAACAGCTCACAGCCATAGCCACAGAAAGCACTAATCAAAGGGGCTCAAGCAGCAGCTGATGAATAGATGCAGAGCTGGTTTCCAAGTTCCTACGACATCACAGAATGAAGTAAGTGGTCCCAAGCCTGTGGCAAAAGAAATTTGTTATATAAACCCGGGTCTTTGAAAGGTCTCATACCCACTGAAATTAACGAGTGCTGAGAGGCTGTGTACCTTTGAGGCTCCAGAACAAAACATTGAGTTCGGTGTACTAACTATAGGCTTTGTGCTGTACATACATACTCGACACCCCCACACACACTCTCTCATCGCAGACTTAATTGTAAGCTAAGCACTCCCAACAGGAATGAAATTCAATGCCTGAGGAAAGGTTATTTCTTGCATTTATTTCTAAGATGCTCTGCCCTCAAGATGCAAACGGCAGATGTTCAATCTTTCTCTCAATATCCACCCTCTAGTATGTATTAGGCTCTTACCTCTCCAACACCAGTACTTGAAAGGATGATGCTCTCTGCAGAACTTATTCTGGTTTGGTCTATTTCTAATGCTGAGAGGTTCTAACACTCTTTTCCTCACAGATACAATTAACCTCTTTACTGAGGTGAGTGCAGTATTCTTCATCTCCGCCCTGACTGTAGATGGAAAGAAAAAGTATTCCTTCCATTTCTATCTATTTTTCACCACTGTATGTTGCCAGAAGGATTGGAACTGAATAATTCCCTGTCATGAGCCCCTACGTGTATGAACATGGACATGATGAAGTTAGGAGAAGAAACATTTCTTGGCTGCCATACTTAAGACCTTTAAATTCCTTCCAGTCAGGCACAGCTGCAAGCTACCCTCAAAACAGAGCAATGTGGAAAGAAGACCCTCATTCTCCTTTGCACTAGCTGTCTTCCAAGGAGAATCGTGTGTGAGGGTAGATCCAGATGTTACTGTCAATGAGGTCAGAGGGGAAGTTGTAAGCATAGCTCACAGGGAAAAAACCCAACAACACAGAGTCTCTGAACACATATAGCAGGCTCTCACATAGCTTGTTGTTCCCAAACAGATCCTATGTGCTCTGCAGCATGTCATTTAATGCCAGGCACTGAAATCTTTTCTCCCTTCTCTCTCCATTTGGCTTCACAAAGAGACTCCCTTTGGGAAGGAGAGGTCTCATCAAGACAGCAGCAGCCTCAAAGGTGTATGAAAGCTTTTAGTTGGCCCTGGTTGCTGAAGTAGAATCTGAAGGCTGAGCTACTTGCTCAGAACTCCAACACACCTCTAGAGAGGTTGAAAAAGGTTTCAGACACCCGTGTGGGGTGGGCTATCTACATACAGCCAGCATGAAGCCCAGCTCTGAGGTTTTTGGTGTTGTTCTTTTTTCCAAGCCTCCTCCTTTAGAACCTAGACAGCCAAGTCAGGCAAGGATTCATCACCCAAAGGCAACCCATTACAAAATGTAATGTAAGGCACAGCTCATTAAAAAAACAACAAGTAAACAAACAAAAAACCACAAAGCAATGTGAGCTGAGATAGCTATGAGGCAGCAGGCATGCACCTGAACCTTGTTCACTAACCACACTGTTAGATGCAAGTGGATGGGACTGCATTTTTCTGGAGATCAGATGTAGGTAAAGTATGTTTGGTTTCTGCCATGGTATGCAACAGAACATCACTCCTGAGGATTACAAATTAGTTTGGGTAGATGAACACTGCCTAAACACTGGTTGGCTTAGACCTGCCCAAGATAGTGGAAGGTCAGGGCATAGCAGAGGCAGGGTGTTAGACATCAAGTAGAGGGTTACAGATGAAAATGTAAGCATGTAAAGATTTACACAGGAGGATTTAAGGTTCCTACACTTGGATTTAGGGACCTTGCTTATGCCAATAACCTTGTTTAGGTATTTATGTCCTTTATTGTCTCAGTCCAGGGCCTGTTTCTTTGCAAGTGAGAAGATTAGCAGTGTCCCAAGCGATACCAATAGTTCATTAATCTCTAGAGCATTTCATTCCAAGTTCAGCCCAAAGGTCTTTACACTGCTGTGCTTTGTATGAAGCATCTGTAATCTATCTGGGTATTTACACCACATCACTGTTTCAAATGAACATCTACGGACAGGATGTCCTTTGACAACCGCTGAAATAAACCACATCAAAGCAAGGGCTGCTTACAGGCAGATGGCACAACTTCACATCTCTTCCTACACAAGAAGCTCACAAACATCCTCTGACATATCACTGGCAGCCTGGCCCGCTGGACAGCTGAATGACCAAACCATGAAACAATGGATGTGCTGGTGTCTGGCTGTGCCTCAGTTTACCCCCTGTGAAATGGGCTAATCACACACTACTGTGGATGGGCAGCATGGACAGGGCTCTAAGTAAGGTTTAGGGTAGTAGCAGTATAGCAAATAGGCATCTTGTAAGAAGGGTGTTGGTTCAGATAGTGCATTTTAGAGACTGGGAGCTTTAAACTGGATGAAACAGAGTTCTTAATTACCATTAAACATCAGAACAGTGCTTGTCCCAGATGACACTCACAGTCAACAGCCTTCTGATCTAAAACAGACAAGGAAGCTACAGCACAGCTGAACTAGAAAAAAACATAGCAGGGAATATGTTAAGGATTATTTTCTAATCATTCTTGTTATGAGCTAGCAATTTGTGACTGTGACAATAAAAAAATCCATTTTGGGACAGGATTTTGACTGGAAAGCAAGAAAATTTATGACTTTATTATACACTAAGGGATCATTTCAGCTCTAAGGGGAACACAGCAAACACATGGGGATAGCATCCTCAATGTGACATGCTGAAATTAGCTGGGGAGCTAGCAATACATGCTACTATCAAGGCAAAACCAAAAGGCACAAAATGTTTATTTCTCATGATTTATGGGCCAGCTTTGTGAGAGTGTCACATCCTTAATGCTAGTACCATGAGAAAAGTCCAAGTCCATCTTTCTTCCCAAACAAAAGCACATAGATTGCCAGTTTGTGTTAGGAAACTCCCTCCATTACATTACAGTAAGTTGTCAGAATAATGCTGCTGCTCTTCAGAAGGCACTGATAGCTGTAAATACCCTTTGGGGGAGGCAGTTGTGCCTCCATTTCCCACCTGCATTTCATTTTCATTCCTCCTTACAGACCTCACAGATCCATCGGCCCTCAGAGTGGGGTAACTGCAGGCAAGGAACATGACATGCCCTGCCTGCTTTTCCTCCATCTCTGTACAGCTTGGCTTTGTCTTATACAAACCCTTTGCTCAGTGCAAGCTCCCCCACAGACTCTGCAGGGACACAGTATGGCTGGTTTAGGCAAAGCTTTGTCGTTTCTTTTTCTCCTCAACCAGCTCACAGTTAATCCATGACATGCTACATCCCTCAAAGGGCACCAGGCTATTCACCCATATGGCAGGTGAGTGAAAAAATACAGACTCACTTTGACACCATAACAGCTAACTGTCCAGATAACCCAAAGATCAACAAGAGCCAAGAAGACAAAGCCTGCTGACTAGCAAGCCCTGGGCAGAGCAATCACAGATCTTAGTGGAGGTAGCAGCTCCAGGAATTCTCCATCCCTTTGGTGAGAGCTTTCATGCTTAAATTCAGCTTGAAGAAGGAAACAGATATGTTGGGGGGAGAATAGAAAAACAGCACTGAATAAAACCACCCTTACTTACACACACAAGTTAAGCATGGAGAATTAAGTGCTAATAATCCAGAATGTATTCCACCCAAAGCTATTCTGTCACTATAACATTTGAACCTGCTTTAAGGATGATCTAAAATAAGATCAGGCACCCAGCAGCTGCATTCATACCAAGCTTTCCTTGGAGGAGAGGAATGGGAAACAGGCATAATTTTAAGCTCTACTCCAGGCATTATGCTGCAACTAAGATATACAAACCAAGAGTAGCTTTAAAGTAGCCCTCTTGAATGCCAATAAGGGCATAGCCACAGCCCCCTTCTCAGCCCTATGGCCTCAGGAAATTCACACATTCCTAGACAAAATTATCTGTGTTGGACTCATTTTTAATACCTGAGATAGGAAACTGTTTTGAAGTCATGACTACTGCTGGACTGCAGGGTGACCATATCAACACCAGCCTCCTCTCACCAGGCCTGGGTAAACTCACTAAACCAGCCTCACAGCCCCATGACGTGCAGCAGGCTGTCCCCTGTCACCTTGCAGCACTAGCATTTGCACGGGCATAACCCAAGCCACCTCAGGACCACTGAACCACTCTTGCTGTCAGCATGTGATGCTTTTCTTGGGACATGGGGAAGGAATAGAGGCTCCAATACTCTCCCCACTCAAATAAAAATTGCTTTGCCCACTCAGCTACCAGCTATGCTGGTATGCCCTGCACCAGGGCTTGCCTTGCCTTGCCCAACACAGCCCCAGACCTGCCCTCTGTCTGCTGTAGTTCACCATGGGTGGTCTCTCTAGAGCTGCATGATAAGGTGTAGGCAGCCTGTTCTGTCTGTGTATTTACAGGGGCTGAAAGCCAAACTGGGAAAGGACTTGGTTACAGTGCAGCCAAGGGACTATAAAGCACTGCTTTAAAAAGCCACAAGGTCACCTTTGCTGACATTTGGATAAGGATTTTATAGAAGTCACAGGACTGGGAAATGGGCTTGTTGTGCCTACTATCACCAGGGAGGGAAGAATTTATGCTGGTCAAGTAGGCTGCATTGTTATCACTCTGTCATGTTCATAAATGCTCATTTATCAGACTGTTGGATAAAAGAGGCTGACTGGAATTACCCTTCTCCCTTACTGTAGTTCCAGGTAACTTCCTTGCCAGCACACTTTCATAAAATTTAACAGCCCCCTCCTTACCAGCAATCTCCAGGTGCCACATCCTTGCACAGTCTGTCCTCTAGCTTGGTTAGACCTTAGCAAAACTTGCTTTCACAGCCATACTTCATTTAAGCACGGTGTGAGAACTAATGCAGATAATCCTTTCAAACGAAGGCCCAGCACACAAGTACACTTAAATATGAAGGATCTGGACAAAGAAGGGCTTTGCTAGTGATGTGTGAATCTCATGCTTTGTGTTTAGATATCCACGTGTGCATGTGCTCAGTCTGAGAAGCAGCACAGACTCTGAATGTTAAGTCCTGCACAGCCTGATCAAGCAAGGATGCAGCCTTGAGTGGACCTGAATGAGTCCAGGAGGTAGGAGGACACATTCTGATATTATGCACCCTCTGGAAAAAAAACATGAGCAACAGAGTCTCCATAAAAGAAACACCTGGCTCCACCACTGGTTTCCTCAGTGGCATAACATGCAGGAGGGTTTTGACCAGGTGGTAGAAAACATAGGGATTGTGACAAAAATAATCCACATCTGGATCATGTGGCACAGGTGAGCATTTGAATCTCTTTAGTAAATTACACTGTCATATAGACAGTGTACAACCTTCAGGCACTGTCTGTGCTTCAATACCCAGAAACCAGACATATCTGTTCAGTGACTGTATCTGGATTGGAAACTTCCTTGCCCTTTTCTCACATCAGCCCTGCAGGGACAGGCAAACATGAAGAGTATCACAAGCCTCATGCTAATGGGCTAAATATTTAACATAATTAGTCACTGGAGCCCCATCCTTTTCTCCCTCTGAGGTGACCAAGAGACAGAGCACAGGATTATTAGTATGGTCCCCAGCACTTGATGCCACTCGGCTTTGTCAGGTGTACTGCAGCCAGGCAGGATCAGCAAGCACAAATCAAGGGACACAGGCAGTGCAGCCTGCGGTATTGCTGCACGCTGGCTGGGGCTGACTCACTCACTTGCACAGCACCTGGGAAGCAAGGGCCTGCTCCCCATGTCTGAGATCCTGATGAGTCACTGGCCTCTGACACTGAAGGCCAAGCAAACACAGACAGGTCAATTACTTGGTGTCATGGGGAACTCTGCCATGCAATGGAAACCATGGCAGTGGGAGAAGAATAATAGTATGTCAAGTGCAAAGCAGCAAAGATGTTTTTCAACCTAAGGGAGGATGCAGGTGGATAACATATTTGCTGCTAGAGACAGCATCATTAGCATTACAAAACTTGTGGTAGTGCATGGAAAGCATAGGACAGGCATAAGCCTGACCTGGCAGAAGTCAGTGTGTACGTGCTGCAGCAAGGAGGCTGGCAGCCACACAATCTACATCCCATCGTGTGACCAGGACCACGTAGGTGACACCAAATGGTGCTAACGGGGAGTAGGGCTGGGCACACCCCTCTGGGACCCATCCTCCTTATGCAAGCTATTCCTGGAAAGAAAGCAGGAAAATGTCTGGGCTTATGCTGATATGGTTTATCTATGCTAAGGGACTTTGTCTCATACCAGAAAAGCTACGTGTGCTAGTAGCACAGTGGAAAAGGTGACTCCAACTGAGATGTGGAATCAACATAATATGGAGCTAAAAAGTCCTTTCCCCACCATCTCCTTTCCCCTAGGATACTTCTGCTGTCCAGAAAGCAGGGGCTGCTGCAGGAGCTTTGTAGGCTCACTGTGTGGGAATTGCATTTATCACTACACTGTGTCACCTCTGTAGCCAAGGGCATGCTCAGTTCCCAGAGTAGCAAAGTTGCAGGCACACGGATTTCCCTGCAAGCATCCCAACACACTGAAACTGCTGGAGCTCCACTGTTCCTGGTATCTGAACTTGCTGGCTCGTCTCAGCTTGTGCATCTAAAGACAAGGGGTAATGGGTACAAGTTTCTACTGGAGAGATTGGAATGGGTGCCAGGAAAAAAAAAATTTCACCAATCAAACTATTAGGCATTGGAATAAACTCCCAAGGGAGGTGGTAAGACTCCCCTAGATTCGACAGCTTCAAGCCCCAGCTTGACAGGGTGCCGGCCCATCTCATTTAAAAGATGTTCTTACCATGAAATGTTGGACTAGATGATCCCTGAGGTCCCTTCCAACCTGGTATTCTATGAATCTTCACTGGGCCATAGGCACAACCAAGCAAGGTACATCAGGCCCCACATCTGACCAGCACAGATTTAAGGATGGTCCCTAGGGCACTGACACAGTGGGCTAAGACAGTGTTAAAGATCAGTGCTCCCAGCAGGCCAACATTTATTCCAGGCAGCTAATAACCAGTAGCTAGGCACAACATGCATACAAAGCCTCCCTCCTCCACTACCCTGCGCTACATAAAAGTATCTAGATGTGACTCCGATCCTGCTCAGACTGACAGTGGCAGCTGCTATAGCAGACCTTTTAATCCCAAAGTATAGCCTGTTGTCCCTGGCAGGAAATCTTATTGTGCTGGGCAGGGAATTCTAGACCTTAATTAAATAGGTCGCCCTCCCTGCAAAGTCAGACAGGCTAGACTGGAGTCAGACGAAACAAGTTGCTTAAGCCAGGGACCACCTGGCTGTAACTTCATCTAGGTGACAGCATATGCTTTTGTGACTTGCTGTGAAAGGTTGAAACCCCAAGCAAGTTCCCAGAGGTAAAGTGAGGATTTATAAAGTGTAGGAAATCAGAGACGCTCTTTTCTGGGAAGGAATTCATTCCTCTCCTTTTGGAGACAAATTTTGTGGCCTTTGCCCTGACCAAGCAGCTCAGAATGGTTCAGAACTGATTTTTAAGAGAGCTGGTGTCTCCTCCTCCTCTGTTTCCATTGCACAGTGTAGTAGGGAGCATTTTAAACTAGATCCTGATAGTAGCTCCTAATACAGAACCCCTGCTTTTCTTTCTCATGCTTGCCCTCACACTCTCTCTGTGAGATAAAGCACCTCCACAACAGAAAAGAGCGGTTGACCCCATATATTCCTCCTCTCTAGCACTCCACTACTGTGCCAAAATGTGACTCTGCCATGAATCCTCTGTGCAAACATACAAGACTGTTCATCCACCTTGCTTTCCCTGTAGAGACAGCTTGAGTACTTCTGCCAGAAGAGACTGAAGCACCCTACTGCCTAGCTAGATGAGGGGAATGAAGGAAGACAAGGGAATGAGGACTCCAGTAGTCACTGCAGACTGTTACCTGCCCCTTTGACTAGGTCCAGCCAGAGAAAATGCACAATTCCTGGAGAGTCAGATAGTCCTCTGTGGACCAGGATGTCAGGTCAAGACTTTGCACCCCAAAAACCCTGTTCATGCTCCAATGATTTCTCACTAACCTTTGGGCTGCCTTAAGCAAAACATGACTTTCAGTCTCTCTTAAGTCAATCCTACCGCACTGTGGTACCAGGATGGGGAGAGGGCAACAGGCAGAGATAGGCATCTTGATGCTGTGTCTGTCCCTTAAGTTCCTCCACAGAACATCTGTAAACACAGGGCAGCATGCACCTCAGCAAAAATGCAGAATGGTACAGAGACCAAAGAAGAGCACAGGCTGCTGTTGCAAGCTTCCTGCTGCGCTAATCAGCCCTGCTTTCCGTCATCTGGAGGAAGCAATGCACTAGGACCCAAGGCACGTGCTACCTCTCCATAAGAAACACAAAGGGCCTTCCCTCACCACATTCCTCCAGCACAGCTGTGGCCATGGCCTTTAGTCAGGGACTGCTTCTCTCAGCTTTAGGGCACTGAGTCTATGCTGCTATTTTCCACTGTTAACCAGGTCATGACCCTATGGTGACATCTGAGCGCCCAAATGCCCCTGGCTGAGAGAGATGCCCCTGGCTGAGAGAGATGCCACATGCTGCTTAAGTCATGGACTGACCCTGCAAGATTCAAAACACCCTTCCACTTTCTCCCCCTCCCTCACTTCTCACTAGGGTGTCTGTAAAGCCAGGAGTAAACACAGGACATTGGTGCATGTATTTTTATTTTCTGAGACACACACACTTCACTTCCCAGTGCAACAGAACTTCGAATGCGTAGTGGTGGCTACCAGAAAGCTATAGATAACAGGAAGCACTTCTCTGTACTTTTGCTGATGGGAGTTCTTGCCAAAGTTTCTGACCTGGCAGATCCTAGTGACTGACTGCGTTCACCCTCATGGAGCAAGGTAATAATGTACTGGAAGCTCTCCATACTGACCTGCTAACAGTCTCACCTGTGGGAGGAGTAGGAGGCTGTGTTCCTGCTCCCCATCCTGATGTCCCTTTCACACCATTTGAATCATCCCTTCACACTCCCATTCACCACACTCCTCAACAGCGCTGTTGTTCCTCCACATCCCTTCATCTCTGGCCATTCCATTCACCTCTCAGATGAGACTGAGTTTCAGGGAGAAAGGAAAAAAAAAAAGGGGGGGATAGGATAGGCAGAAGCTCACAGATAATCCTTTTATTTTTCCTAAGAAAGCAGATTATTTCTCTTGTATACATGAAGCCAGGATACAATGGTTAGTCATGGATATCGCTCTGAGTGCCTCTATGCTGCCCGGAGTGACTCTTGGCCTCTCATCAAAACTTTCCCACACATCTTGGACAGCTGATTACGAGAAGTCCAAAAGAGTGCTGGGGAAGCTACTCTAAGGTGCACGGGCAGGCCTCCGCCGTGATGCTCCTCTGTGCGTGTGTGCTAACCCTGGAAACCGAACTCCTTGTACTTGCTGGCCATGTCATTTCGGAACAGCTCCAGCGCCTTCTTCATCGCAGCCTGGGCATCCGCCCCAAAGTCTGCAGCGTGTTTTTCAGCAAGGACCTTGATAATGACCTCAGAAATGAACTGTGAGGAAGGAAAGAGAGAAAGAAAAACTGAAGGGATGCTTGCAGTTTATTTTCAGAAAAGCCAGACTGAGAAATAGGCTGCAGAGCCCGGAAATATCTCCGAGCTAATTCAGTAGCCCTCCTCGCAGTCTCTGGAGACGGTGAGGTCTCGCATGTACAGAGCCTGGGCTGGGCAGAAGAACTGAGCTCTATTCCTGGCTCTGACGCTGATCTGCTTCGTGACCTTGAGCAGACTATGGCACTTCTCCCTCTTTGTCCACCTCACCCATCAAAGCTGAAAATTTGTGCCCTTTATTTTTCCAGCACTTAGTTTTGTGGGTCTCAGCCTCCAATGGATCCCCCAGGGCTTATTCTAAATTATATGTCCCTTGTGTCCAGCCACTGAGAGTTCTTATGTAATGTAGTTTCTTAGGCATGCAGAGGCTGCATGGGCTGGTTATTGTCTGCTCAGATTGGATGTGGTGTTTGGAATGGGAAATGTAAACTTGGATATTTACATACAAATCACATACCGTGAGCCCTTTCTGTGCCTCCTCCTGCCTGTACATAGAGACCTCAGACTTGAGGGATGGCTCACTGGTCCAACTAGCCATCAATAAATAAAAGTGAAACACATAGCTGCCTTGCACACATTCACTACACATCAGATACCAAAATTCCCTGCCCTTTTCCATACCTCCAGGTATTTGACAGGGATTTTATGCTTGGTTGCATGGGTTTGGGCCAGGGGCTTCAACTCTGCCTCATGATGACCTTTCTGCTTCAGGATTTTGCCCAGCTGGGTAAGGACAGTAGCTCCATGTTTCTTCAGGTCTTCAGAACCCTTCATCGCATCAGGAGTCTTCAGGCCTTTGAACTTTTCAAATTTATCCAGGGTCTCAGGGTGGTCCTTAAAGAGTCTGTGGACAAATGCAGAGGGACTTGTGAGACTTACGAGAGCTGTCATCCAGACCAGAGCTGAGGTCCATCTGCTCCAGGTATTTCAGAGTATATGGACAGGTGAAGAAGGTGTGACGATCTGCTTCACTCCCCAAAGTTAGTCCCTGCTAGTAGAGGCTACTTTAACCTGAGAACACTGACACTTCAGATCCTTTCCAAACTGCCACCATTCCCAATCACTCCTTTTAGCGTGTCAGTAAGCCAGGCGAGCACCTAGCCCATCGGGTTTCAGTGTTTCTCATCCTTCTTCAGGTAGGTTGCTCCACAACCCAATAGCCATCACTGCACAGAAGTTTACTTTCTATTTATTTTGTGCAAGCTAATTTCTATCACTAGCAAATTATAAAATGCCTCCTGTCTTTGCAGAGCAGAAGCTCCTGACATACCTCCCTCGAGTGTTGCATCAACTTTAATCCCATCCTCTTACACGTCATTGCTGCCTTTTTCCATTCCCTTGGCTGTGACAGAAACAATGCCCTAAACATGTCCAACTAAAGCAACAGAGCAAGTGTCTATATTTTGTTTGCATAGCTCTGCTAACTCTTTAGCACCAGGCCCCTGCTTTATGTCAACTGTATTAAGGTTGAGACAAGAGCCAAGGCTCATCCTGGTACTCAGAGGTGATTTCTTACATTCATCTGAAGAAAAACCAAAACCAAATAAAACCACTTGTCTTCATTGACTTACTACTGCTGGGGAGCCAACCTGTAAATCCCAGGCTCTCACCAGGACCTTCTTTCCAGCCTCTCTCTCCACTGCTCAGGGAAAGAGAGTTCCAGGGGCTTCTCTTATACAAAAATAAAACCAAACCAAAACAAAAAACCTGGAGCAGCCCATGCCCACAACAGCCTGAGGTCTTCCTGAACATCAGGTGGATAGGAGAGGTTACTGTGCTTCCACTCTCTAACCACAGTCATGGAGGAGTTTAGTTCCTGCCTTTTTTCCCCCACCCTTCAGCTCAGCTGCCAGCGATGTGATTCCTCCATGAGGAGCCATGGCACTTCAGAGTCCTTGGGAGCAAGTGGATAACAAGAGTGTGGGACCTTCAGGCATGCTGTTGCCATGCCATACAGTGCTATATATAGGCACTATGATCCTGAAATGGATATGGAATCAATAAGGTGGAAGAGTGGCTAAAAGACAGGATAGTATCATTCCTGCTGCTTCCTCCCTGCTGCATTTCCTAGGAGACAGGAGGCAGACACCACTGCCAACCAAACCAGTAGGAAATTTCTCTCCTTTCCTTGCCAGTATTATGGAGTTGAGGTGAAAAGGGGATACTGCCTGTCCTGATCATTAGTAGTCTAACAATTAGGTGCTGAGAGACATCAGCTCCCTTGCATGAGTTTCTTTTGAGGTACCACACACTCTGATGAGTACAATCCGACTGGTGAAGCACCAGCAAAAGCAATGCCTGTCTTTACATCCAGGGCCCCACAGTTCACACCTGCAAAGTGGTTCACCCACATTATCTGCAGTAGTGTCTGGAGCTCCACTCCAGGATCTCAGCTTCCCTTTCATGGTACAGGGATTGCACATTTGCTCTGCCCTCACAAGTGTGCCAGTGCTGCCAGGGGTTGCATCCCATCTAGAACTGGGCATTTGTCCTTATTATGTTGCCATGAGGGCCAGACTCTCCACTACAATCTGAGTCAAACCACACTAACAAATACATCAAGCACATGGAAAGCACACACTATTCTGCAGCACAAATATCCTGTAGATGTGACCCACTGTCCTGTGGCCAAAGAACCCATCTCATTTGTGGGGAGGGCTCAGGTTCCTGATACTCCTCCAGCATGCCTGCTCTGGACTGCATGAGGGGAGAGCTGCTACCCTGCTGCCCCCATCTCTCTCTTCCCTTCAAACAGCAGCTGAACTGGGCCATGATACAAGAGGTAAATACGACAGCCTCATCTTTGGAAAAGCTTTTCAGAGGGTTACCCTAGTGCTGTGGGTCCTTTCTTCAGCTGTGCTTAGGCAAGAAAATCCCCCAAGTGAGTGCCATTTCTCCACTGCTCTCTTCAGTGTCCATACCCTTCTAGTAGATCATGCTGCGAGGGAGATCTGGAGATATTCTCCTCGAAGTCTCCATCCCTGCTGGTCTGGAAGGACAGGCTAGCATCCAATGCTCACTCAGTTTCCCATGTGCAGCCCTGAAATCCTTTCCAGATTGCACTTCTCTGACCTGCTCATGGCACCTGAGTTGTTCCCCTCTCAGGAGGTGAGGACTGCAGGGACAGTATGGTGGGGAGGGTGTCCTCTTCCCACCTCCACTCTGATACCAGAATCATGGAAGAGTGAAGCAGAGGGAAGGATGTGCCTCATTTCTCACCCAGGTCTCAAATTCACCATTAGAAGATGAGTGTTAGAGTGTTACCACCTAGATTTCTGGCCCAAAAAGCAGGGTGGACAGGGCTCTGCCAGGTGAGGAGAGGAAAACAGTCAGCTACTGAAATACTGAAATTTGACTGAAGTAGAGAAAATTGTCACAGAGGTGATTTTTCCTTCCATGCTGCAGAGCATCTAAAGGCCAAAGACACACAGTTTGCTCCAGCATTTCTCACCATGGTGCTTGGGTAATGGAGGATCCAAAGGAGAGCTTTGTCAGCAAAAGCAGAGGGAGTGACAAAGTCCAGCCATCTTTTGAAAGCAGCACTGGCCTGCTCCTGCACCCATAGACAGATGGAGAGACAAAAGCACAGCCACTTTATATAGTGAGTAATTTTTAACCCAGAAACCATAGCAATGGAAAAACCACCACCCTACAGCAAAGAAAACAGCCTGTTGGGAAAAAAACCACTGCCAAACAGAAGCCCCCATGCTAAATATCCACCTTCCCTGGTCTCTCATCGAAAGCTCTCAGCTTTACTCTTCGGACCAAAGCTTCTTGCCTACCTCATTAGAACTTCGTGCCCATGGCCGGCAATGTCAGACTCCACCTTTCCCCAGACGGTCAGGACCTGCTGCCATTCCTGATCACTGAGCCCCATGGTTCACTGAAGGCAGATCCTGAGAGCTCCCAGCAGCCGCTTGCCTTTCCCCAAAAGGTGGCTGGAGAGCTCACCCGTGGGATTTATAGCCCCTGCTCACAGACCTACACCTGTTAATCGTCAGCTGGACGTCTTGCTCTGTTTCAAGCTTGTCTAACCTAATCAGCCTCCCTATTTTTTTTCTAGGAAGCTATTTTGGGTCAGGTGCTATTGTGGGTGCCACTGATGGCATCATTTCTGCTTTTCGTATTGGTCTGGCACATGTCCTGCTCTAGACAGAAAGGGCACTGCCGAAACACTGTGCCAGGAGACTGTTCCAGGTTCCCAAGGACCCAGGACAGTGTCAAGCTTTATGGCAGGAGATTCCTGAAGAGTACTGTCATCTGCAAGGCCAACATGCCTCTCTCTCTCCTGAGGCCTGCCAAGGGCAGGCAAGAGAAAAAAGCTGGGACAGCCAGGAGCATCGGCTCCAGAGCTCCAAAGGCTTTTCCTTTCCCATGCTGATTTCACTCTCTTTTGTCCTCTGGGATGACACATGCCACTTAGTAATAGAGAAGAGCACAGTGTTAGAAGAGACATGTCCTTAAGAGCTAACCATGTTCAGAGCACACCTGTCATCTCCTCAGCCCCTGCAGGAGGGAGGAAGGGGATAAAAGCTATAATGGAGCCAGTTACTCCACACCTGCCTGCTGGAGTCCTTCTGCCTGGCTCTCTGGAGGACATCCAAGATTAGCCACCGGCTGAACCACGATGTCAGAGCTGACAGATGTATAGCTGACTCATGAAGGGAGCTTGCAGCAGGCCAGAGGCACAAGGACATAGCAGGGCTTCACTCAACATGCACCCAGCCAGGGGTTAAGGTCGCTGACTACCTCTGGCAGGCCAAGTATCAGTGTTGGGAGGAAAAGCCCCTGGTATGACAAACAACACAGGTAAGCTTTGGGATACCTCCCAGTTCCTCTACTGCTGTCCTGAAGTATGCACCTACCTCTGGACATTTCCAAAGGGGGACACACCACAGGCCTCAGCAGGCAAAACTCAACAAGGGCTGAAGATCTCTGCCTTGGGGGTCAGGAGAAGAGCATGCTACTCTGCAGCCCCCACTGCAGTGCTGCAGGACATGAAGTTCATTGCTGTCTCTGCGCCCATCCACTCTGCAGCACAAGAACACTGTCTCTGCTCCAGCCTTGCAAGGGGACAGAAGTGCCTGTGTACAGGGGTGACCAGGTAGAGAGGAGGACAGAGGCAGAAAGCCTCAAGATACAATAGAATAGAATAAACCAGGTTGGAAGAGACCTTCAAGATCATCGCGTCCAACCTATCACCCAACACCACCTAATCAACTAACCCATGCAACCAAGCACCCTGTCAAGTCTCCTCCTGAACACCTCCAGTGACGGCGACTCCACTCCCTGGGCAGTCCATTCCCCGGGCAGTCACATCCCTCAGAAACACACAGGTTTAGTAAAGGGAATAGTTTGGGTAAGGAACATGGCAAAAGCCAAGTCGAGGTATCAGCTGGTGTTTAAGTCTAGAGGTAAGGGAATTTTGGCTGTTAGATGTTGCACGGCTCAGTCAGCCAAGTCAACCTGTGACCCTGAAGTCCTCCCCTCGTCTCTCCTCTATACACCAGTTCATACCCAAAGACCCACATCCTAAACAATACAAGGCCAAGATTTCAGCCTGGTTTACCTGTGTAAACACCAAGCTAAGTTAAACCAAAAGAAGAGAGCTTAGGAGTTCTCAGCCTCATTCCTTGTGCCATTCTCCACAGCACAGGGGTGAGAGAGGAGAGGTCACATACCTGCAGCCTCACTCCATAAGCACTTTGAGCAGTAAAACAAGCATTTGCACCATCTCAGGCTCCACCTTGGGTGGGATCCTGAATAGTGACCTTCCTGTTTTACACACACTTCAGACAGGACAGAAGTATGTTTCTGATGCAAGAGAGACTGTTGCTTATACACTGAGCTCTGTCATATTCTCCAGGCTGAAACTACTCAGTTGCTATAATAACTTCCTTTGAAGCTGGTCAGTATATTTTCCCTGAGCCATGAAGCCAACAGTCCTGGTATGGACATTAATGTTAAATAGACAGAATGCTTAAAAATTTGAGAATGAGATTCCATATTGCTTTTTCCTTTTTCTCTCTTTCCTTTTTATTTTCCTACCAGAGTGTTAGTAATGAAATTAAACCATAAGCTCTTCTCCCTAGAGCTGAAATAAATTTGTCTGCAGAAGTACTAAAAACTTCATAGCACACCAGACCGCCCCTCAGCCCTGCTGCTGTGAAAAGGACAACACGGTTTAGTATCTACAGGCTTCTCCTCTCCCCCTTTGGGGCAAAATCCATCACCTGCAGAATCATCTCGATATCAGCTGCCCCCTTCAAAAGCACCAGGGGATTCATACCCTATTTCAAAGGACACTGATCCCCCCCCCAGACCACCTACGGCACTCTCGCTGAACGAGCAGCAAACGTATCGCTAACGTTTTGGGCCATGTTTTGGGGTGATGAGGGTGCCGGCCGCCCCGGCTGGACCGCGACCACTCAGCGCAGGTACGCGACTAGGAGCTCCCCTGCCCGAGCAGGAGGCGTCGCGGCAGCCCGGCTCCGTCGGCCAGGGCTTGCTACCATCTAGTGGCCACGGGCGACAAAGCCATGAGGATCGGAGCCCTCGTCCAGCTCCCTACCTGAGATTCGGAGGCTCGGGAGATGGCCAACATGTAGCCCTCATTTTTCAGAGGCAGGAGAGTGATCCCAGGGCACACAGGACTGCAGCGTCCCAGTGCCAGCAGCATCACAGGGCTGTGGCTGTGTATAGGTGGCAGAACTTGTGTGAGGGACTTGGCTTTGGTGCAGAGCATAGAAACGGTCTGTTTTCCTCGGCAAGGGCCTGTGTTGGGGGGGGCAGGGCTTTGGATTGGCTGGGTGGCATTGTACCCAGCCTTGTGGCAGGTCTCAGGCACAGGGATGATGCTGTGCCTTCCCTCCAGCCTTGAGCACTGGAGATGGCTCCGGTGGTGGGACTGGGGCAGAATAAGATCCCATAGGACAGCAACAGAGCCACAGCTGAACCCTGGGGTACTGCCAAGGAGGAAGGCTGTCCTAGGGGCTTTGTGGAGCTAGTTTCTACTCAAAAATGTTCCAAAAGATGCTCAGGGAAGGTCTTCCCCAGCAGGCAGGGGAAGAGGCACTTCTAGTTAAACAGGGGCTGCAATCTCATCTGTGTCTTGCTCCTCCCTCAACAGATGTCAAACTTTTCTACAGGTGTAAATTAATTTAGGCCAATTACACAAATGACAATGCAGCTTGTTTTCCCCATTTCTGAGGGATCAAAGAAGTTCTGTGACTTCCTTGAGCCCACAGACACGCCAATGAAAGAGCAAGGGCTGGCTCTTGGGTATGGTTTTAGAAACACCAGCTGCTTGGTGGTTATTAATACAGGGCACAGCTGCCCAGGCAGAGCTGGGAAGTATGGTAGAATTCAGACACCAGGCACAGGCAGGGACCAGCTCCAAGTCAGTTTGGCCACATTAATTTTTTTGTCTTAAGAGTATTGCTGTTGTGAAAGGAAGCCAACCTTGGCCTGTAAAGCGGACATCAGAGAGCCCAGCAGTCCCCAGCATTGCCTTGGCAGTAAATATAACAAATCACCAATGATTTTTAGCCCTGTCTTCTCAGCAGCCAAATCTACTGTGGAGAAATGTGTACCCAAGAGAAAGGCACCAGCACAAATCACAGACTTCTTTCATTTGAAGTACGTTCATGACATAAACTTTCCTGCAAGATGAAGAGAGAGATGCTCCAAGACCCAGCCCATTTTCTGCAAGAAACAACCCAAACCATCTTGTGTGCTTACACAGCAAAACAACTCAGAGGAAAATAATCCCTGAGAGTAGCCAAGGGTCCTGTGGCTGGGGACAGCTGTAGCAGCAGCCCCAGCTCTGCCACGACTCTGGGTTGTATGAAGCATGGCATGACACAAGCTCTGCCAGGGGACAGGCCAGGGGAAGGCTGGGGCTCTGCAAAAGGCAGGGACATTATATAACATCAACTTACATAATTACCTATTGCATAATGCCCAGGGAACAGCCCTCCGTGAGCCGGCCGCCGTTCCTATGGCATTCTGCTGATCCACGGCAGCTGCGCTGGGGCTCAGCAGCCTGCAGCTCGGGCCAAGCAGAGAGGCAGGTGAGAGCCTGTGCTCACCTCATCGTTAGTTAGCCAGGGAGGTAAGAGCAACAGTAACAGGGTCCTATAGCCAGAGCAGCGCAAGAGCATTGGGATTTCTGCGGCTGTGTCACTGACTTCAGTATTCAGAGGACCGAAGGCTGTCAGCTAAGAGCACCGTCGGAAGCTGCATGCATTGCACAGCGCCCGCTGTCCGGGAAACAAGGCGGAGTCTGACTGGTGGTGGCAGGAGCCAAATCCCTTCCAGCCTCTCTGCTTTCTTCCACTCGCTCTTAAGCACTATTCTTAGTGTTTGGAGGCAAGGCCTCTCCTGCACCGACCGATTTCAGCAGCTGAGAGGTGACCTGAGTCGCTTGCCTAAAAGGAAGAGGAAAGATTAGGAGAAGGAGATTTCAGCATCAGGACAAGATCTGGGCTGTGAGTTTGCAGAGCTGTGCTATGTACTTATCAGTATCTCAGCATGGATTCTTTCAGGGATCATGCCCCGTGCCATAAAGTCGGAATTAGCTTGCTTTCACTTCAGTGCTCACAGGATCCAGCCTTTGGTAATTATCAGACAGGCAATTTATGACTCAGTCATCTTCTTTTTTCCAGAAGGTGCACAGGATAACACAGGAATGACCCACAGCAACCAGGAAATCATTGAGGCACCTCACTATGTGACACTGCACAGCACCTGGGCTAAGCAGGATGCTTACTGCAAACCAATACTTGGATTCAGTGGGAGAATAAGGAGAAAAGCAGCAACACAGCCCCAGCCAGATTATTTAGGCTCCAATACAGAAGCTGAGGCTGTTTCTGAGGCTGCCTGAGCTCTCTCTAGGGATGCAGACCTCTGAAGGACTGGGCAAAGAGAACACAAAAGGACTGGAGATTTCTGTGGGAAGCTGTGAGTGCAGTTAAAAGGAGGAGGATTATGATTAGAAAACAACAGGCAGATTTTAAGGCCCTACCCATCCCAGGAGCAAAGGGAGGGAATTATTTTTTGGAGGTAAGAACACAGATGATACCAGCAAGACCCTGGAGATCTCTAGAAGTCAGTGGGAAGACATGAAGGAACTGATGGATTAAACTTCCTACCACTGTAACCACACACAGGGATTTGTGTGCTACTTACTGAAATAATAAAACAAGAAGGGAATTCTTCCCTCATCCCTCACTACCAGCATAACACTGTAACTAAGAACCAGCCAAGGGACAATGGGAAAGGCAAAAAAACTACCAAAAAATCACATATGGAAAAAGAAAATAGTCCAAATCGATCAGCAAGCATGCAGTATTGTGTCTCTCCCTGACAGCCTGAACTCTAGCTCAGAGCTACACGTAGGAGGGTGTAACAGAGGTGCTTGCAGCACGGCTGAGGCTGGGATTTCACAGAATCACAGAATTGTTCTGGTTGGAAAAGACCTCTAAAGTCCAGCCTAACATTGCCAACCTAACACCACCATGGCCTTCGTGATGGAGTTAGACTGAAATCCAGGCAACTGGAAAGGGTGGCTTCTCCCACACCATGCCTTATGCCAGAGAGGGTCCTCAACCCCTTCCTCCCTTGGGCACCTTGCATGGTGACTTGCCCTGCAAGAGTGTGGGGTGCGCTCTGGGCGCAGCTGAGTGCAGCTGGAGTGGCATTGATGTGCCTGCAAAGGCAGCAGCAATTGCAGCACGGCCAAGACCAGAGTGAGTGCAGCATCAGAGGCGGCAGAGCTGAGCTGCTGTGCAAACAAGCAGCTTTTCTGCTGGCCACCCTTCCTTGGGACACGTGCAAACACACGTCCAGAGTCTACAGTGAGCTGGCAGTGCCTGCCTGCTGATTAAGCTCTCTCAACAATGAAAACTTCAGAATACAGAATTAACCAGGTTGGAAAAGACCTTTGAGATCATCAAGTCCAACCTATCACTCAACACTATCTAATCAACTAAACCATGGCACTAAATGCCTCATCCAGTCTCTTTTCAAACACCTCCAGTGATGGTGACTCCACCACCTCCCCGGGCAGCACATTCCAATGGCCAATCACTCTTTCTATGAAGAATTTCTTCCTGACATCCAGCCTAAACCTCCCCTGGCACAGCTTGAGACTGTGTCCTCTTGTTCTCATCCGAGCTGTTTCTCAGGGAAGAGGAACTAACCAGGCCACAACACAGCACAGGGTTCAGCAGTGGGCTCTCAGCCTCCCTACAAAGGGTGAGAGAGCCCATTGCTGCATGGTGAAGTTGGGTGATACAGCTGCAAACTGCCTTGTTCAGCCCCAGTGGGCAGGCAAGTAACACACAAGGCACCAGCACTTAATAGGAGGTTGTGCATGTTTGTATGTTGGATTTGGAGGCAATGCCTCCTCCACTCCAGCTCGTTCTGAGAGTTTGAAATGAACTGGATCACACAACTGGTCTGAGTTTGAAATAGCTGCATTTATCCTTTGTTAAGTTTGTTTTGAAACCGGATCAGTTCTGCAGTCTGGTTTGTCACACAGCCAGAGTGACACATGCTGACAGCAGGGAAGGCAAAGCTGCTTATATAGAGATTGCTTGTGAAAGCAACAGCCATCAAGCCGTCCCCCAAAACCCCAGGCAGCATGTCTAACCGGTGACACAGCACACACAAATTAGGACCTGAGTTTCATGGCATGAGAGATGAGGAAATAGACACCATTTTTTATTCCCTTTGCTTGCAAAACAGCCTTTTATCAGAAAGCAGGGAGTTTCTGCAAGATAAGAGCTGGTGGGGAAGCCAAGATCTACCCTTCCTTTGTATTGATGTTTACACTTGCCTTTTGATGAGCTCCAACAGGTTCTTGCTTCCAGATGCAGTTGGCCCTTTTCAAAGTTCACGGTCACATTTGGCATGAGCACTGCTTTAGGGAGGAGAAGCAGCAGCACCAGTTTAAGCAGTCCCTCATCCAGTAGCACTTTCTGGGCTCCATGAGTCTCATGGGGAACACCTGCAGGGAACCTGAGCCCTCTGCAAAAAAAAGAAATACATGGCAAAAAAACTAATGTCTTCTCCAAGCAGATCAACACTGGGTGGTGGTGAGCACCCTGGGTGCTGTGCTGGTGGCCTGGCTGCCTAAACACATGGCATTTGAGATGGGATCTCTGTTCTGCATCTCTTCCCCATTAATGTCATTCTCACAATTTCATCTCATTTTCATTGCTGTGCTTGCAGTCAGGTATTTTGACTGCCCTCTACAACTACCTGAAGGGTGGTTGTAGCCAGGAGGGGGTTGGCCTCTTCTCCCAGGCAACCAGCACCAGAACGAGGGGACACAGTCTCAAGCTGCGCCAGGGGAGGTTCAGACTCGAGGTGAGGAGGAAATTCTTCACCGAGCGAGTCATTCAGCATTGGAACGGGTTGCCCAGGGAGGTGGTTGAGTCATCGACCCTGGAGGCGTTCAAGGGGAGATTGGACATGGCACTTGGTGCCATGGTCTAGATACTGTGTCATGGGGTCTGTGTTGATAGGTTGGACTCGATGATCCCCGAGGTCCTTTCCAACCTAAGTGATACTGTCCACTTTAGGGTCCTGCTGGCAAGACAATCACAGTTTAAGAAGGACATTGAAACACTTGAGCGTGTCCAGAGAAGGGCAACAAGGCTGGTGAGAGGCCTTGAACACAAGCCCTATGAGGAGAGGCTGAGGGAGCTGGGATTGTTTAGCCTGGAGAAGAGGAGGCTCAGGGGAGACCTCATTGCCCTCTACAACTACCTGAAAGGTGGTTGTAGCCAGGAAGGGGTTGGCCTCTTCTCCCAGGCAACCAGCACCAGAACAAGAGGACACAGTCTCAAGCTGCGCCAGGGGAGGTTTAGACTCGAGGTGAGGAGGAAGTTCTTCACCGAGTGAGTCATTCGGCATTGGAATGGGTTGCCCAGGGAGGTGGTTGAGTCATCGACCCTGGAGGCGTTCAAGGGGAGATTGGACGTGGCACTTGGTGCCATGGTCTAGGCATGGGGTCTGTGTTGATAGGTTGGACTCGATGATCCTCGAGGTCCTTTCCAACCTAAGCGATACTGTGATACAGTGATACAGTGATACTGTGATACAGAAGTGGGGCCTGATACTGGCCAAAAAAACCCCAAGTACTGGAAGATCTCACCTATGCTGAGAATCCTAGTCCTGAGGTTCCTTCGGTAGTAAGCAAACCACAGCATCTTTACCAAATGCTCAGCCTGGCTAGCCCTCTCAGCTGTTTGGCATCAAGGGAGTACAAATGTCCCAGGCTGGGCAGCTTTAGAAAGCTCACCTGTAAGCATCTTCCATACACAGGATCCATAGACAAGTAGAAGCTCAGCTAAATCTCTTTCCCCAACAGCACCAGAGGTAGATGCCCAGGAAAGTTGTAAGAAGTGGGAACAGTCCTGCTCCATCAGGACAACTTGAGCACATAAAGGACTTCCCAAGGTTAGATTTGCGTGCTCCACAGCCTTAGGCAGAGCTCTGCAGGAGTTTATAATTTTCTAATCCTCTTATACATGCTCCCCAAAATATATTTCAGACATTGCACCAAACTGCTATCCACAACCTGCTGACTTGGTGACTCTGCAACAGATTAACCAACAGGCAAAGACAATAATCTGCTAATCACTTTCTAACTCTTCACAAATGGCCCATTAAAAAGAAATAAAATCCCCAAACGATAAAAGTGAAGATCCATTACCCTCAAACATCTATGTACTGCACAGGGCTCCCACCTCTGGTGCCTTTTTAATTAGCAGTTCTCCAGACACCATGGTTTTGGGTTTTGAATCTTCCTCCTTCTGCTAAACACTCCAATGCTGGTGACTCAGCTGGTCAGATCTGCCTGGAAATCACAGAATTGGAAGAGTTGGAAAGGACCCCAAGGATCATCTAGTTCCAAATCCCCTGCCACAGGCAGGGACACCCTCCACCAGATTAGGTTTCCCAGAGCCACATCCAGCCTGGCCTTAAAAACTTCCAGGGATGCGGCTTCTACCACCTCTCTGGGCAACCTGTTCCAGTGTCTCACCACCCTCATGGGGAAGAACTTCTTCCTGACGTCTAATCTAAATCTCCCCTCCTCTCTGACATGTGCAGAGTGAGCACAGGAAGTCATGATTCCATATCTATTCCCATTTCAGGACTATGGTTCCTGCTTTTGGGTGTTTCACTTTGTGGACAGAAATGTACCTGTCGTCTGTTGAGTGATGAACCTGATGGCCAGGGCACTCCAGCTGTTGGCTCTGCACATCGTCCCACTTGGCCTAATTCACAGAGGTATTTAATAGAGGAGTTATTATGAACCATCACATGCAACTAGCTCATTACAGCTTATGATAAAACCATCATAGGTTGAAGGGTGCTTAGCAGCACCAGCAGCTACAAAATACAGAGGAATGTCCACAAGAGGGAGAGTTGGTGCCAGTCTCGGCAGTGATTTTGTGCAGATGGCACTTTGCTGCCTGGCAGTTCTAAGAGAGCTGTTCTGCTCACTTCATTGTTCCCCCTGCTTCATTTAGCTCAGCAGAAGTGTTTCATTCTGGAGATTCCTCTTTCCATGCTATTTTCCCTCCTTCCCTCTCTCCAGGTGACGGGGATTTCATCTTCTTTGCATGGGATATGCCCAAAGGCCGCCCCGTGCAGGTGCTGGACGTTGCCATCCAAAAAGCAGTGTGATTAAGACATTCCTCTGCTCTTTCCTCCCACCTTTGTTCTTCTATGATGAAAGGAGATGCCCTATCAGCCCCAGCACAGGCATCCTCTCCTATTGCCCAGCTCATCACCTGGAGGTGGCACCCCACATCATCTCCTCTGGGGAGCCCCATTAGCCTTCATGGGCACACATACAAAGTACTGGTTGCTCCTGCTGGGCCCTGTGTTCAGCCTCAACATCCCAGGCCCAAAACAGATTCCAGTGTTTTCCAAAAAGAGGTGATGGCTACCAACAACAAGAGCCTAGAAGTCTTTGAGTTTCTACAGGACAAAGCTTACTGCAAGGAAGCCCCAGAAAACACCAGTGATGTGGAAATGACACAGAAAAGGATGGACCAGGTGAGGTGAAGCAGAGAGACCTAGAGGCCAAAAGAAGTTCCTTCATATGCACTGCTTTTTCTTCATGGGCCAAGGTCTGTGGATGTAGCCACATCTGAAGAGGGTGGGAACAAGACCCTGGATCATGAGATGAACAGTGTGGAAGGTCTTGCACCACAGATGATGATCCGGGGGGGGGGAAGAAAAAAATAATCCAGGAGTAAGATGATGTGGGGAACCAAGGGACCCAGAAGCTACCTCTATGGTTTAGAGTCTGTGGAATCCTTACTGGGTTCACTCGTGGTCCATAAACAATTGAGAGAGCAGCATCAGCTGTATCCAAAGGAAGGCAGAGCAGCAGAGTTGCCTTCCAGAGCTGCCCCTCCCCCTGGAGCACTGTTTTCTGCACCCTTCATTTTTTATCTTTCTTTTCCAAACACTCTCCTGGGCAAACATCCACATTGATCACCATGCTGGGGCCTCACTCCTTACAGAATTGCTAGGACAGGTAATTTCCTACCTTCTTTGATCATTCTTCTGCTTTTGTTTTTCTTGCCTTGCCCTTTTGATCTTCTCTCTTGATCTCTCTGGCAACGTCTGGAGCTCTGAGAACCCCTCAAACAGTGACCTTTATCCAGGCCATTCTACCCTCGAGTGATGTCCAGCCTTGGCTTATTTTCCTCCAGTTAGTGTGGGCTGGGGGCACCACAAGCTGCTCTATCAGCAGCTGGTTTCTTCTCTACCTCCTTCCAGCCATCCTCACATCCTCAGAGGGAGGAGGCATGGACCAGTGGTCAGGTATGTGCAGTAGGAATGAGCACCTGTCAGCTGCAGGTCCACATGCCTCTCCCTTGCCATGGTCCACACACCCTGCACTATGCAGCTTTTCCCAGGGTGAATCCTCCACACTGAGCAGTCGGGGCTCCATGACAACCTCAGCTGGTATCTCACTCTTCCCTTTTCTTCCCTGCTCTCCTCCACCAGGTTTTTTGGCAAGACCTTCTCCACTCTGCAGCCTCTGTGGTTGGAGGTGGTCCTCGGTGCTAGTGCAGCATAAGCACCAGGAGAATTTTCCCTGTGGGATCATCCCACCAGCTCTACAAACATCATCCCCAAGCCACCAAGTCCAAAAGCTTACAAGATACATTTTGATGATTTTGCTGAGTGATTTATTAGAAGCTCACAGCATTCCTGGGGCAGTTTCCTAACCTGAAAACTTAGAGAAATGTATCCAGAGGAAATCTGTATGAAGTACATCACAGGATCACCACAAGATCCCCAAGCATGGCTTCTAGCACCTTGGCCACCCCCCAGCCACTTTTAGACTCTGACAGCCAGAGCCAGCCTTGCTTGTGCCCAGCTGGCTGCGGCACAGTGGCAGCAGCATCCAGTGCTGATTGTGCAAGTGTGTAGGAGAAAATCAGCTCTCCAAGGGAAAGGAACAAAGCAGGGCAGCTGCTGGCAGAATGGCCCTGGCAAACCAGGCTGCTGGCTCCCTCTGGGGAGAGGGATTTCCAGCCCGAGGAACAAAGCTGTGGCCTCTTCCTCTGAAGCACACTGCACCTGCTACTATTAACAGTTCAGGCATTGCATACAAAATTACCCTAGGAAGAAGCATTGGCATGAAAGTATATGAGCTCCTACCTCTGACCACTGGCCAAAGACCTGACCTCAGAGGGAGAGTGTGGTCCATAGCCCAGCTGTGGATGTCAGGCAAGCAGGGCAAGGAGAGGTCTACTGTATCCAAAGCAACGTGATTTATCAGCATGCTTGCAGGACATCCAGACTATTGTGAGACACACACTGCACATTGAGAGGGAGGAGAGGAAGTGCAAATCTACAGAAGACACAGAGGGGAGAGAGAGATGACAGCTTTACTGCAAGCCAAAGCCTTAATCACTCTGTTCCAAATTATAACTGTAGGGCTGGGCAAGCTTAGGCACACAGCTAGCAGCTTATCACCATCCGGTGGGTGCAGAAATGTGCCATGTGAAGAACCAGCACCTAACACCAGCTCCTGCAATCAGTCAGAGCATCTCATTCAGCATTACCTACTCCTATAGGGCAACCTGGGCAGGCACAGTGAGGCAACAGCATAAGCAGCAGCTTAGCAAACACAGCTGCCATAGGTAGAAGATTTGAACTTGGTTTTAGGTGTGTTGACAGGAAATACCATAACCAAAAGCCACCAGAGGTCACAAAGTGAAGAAGAAAGAGAAGGACTGCTCCTTGGTAGGGATAAGCCAGCAGGGTCATTTACAAAACAACCAGCAGACATGTGTCATATTTATACAGGGTAAGGAAAACAAAAGCCTCTACTGCTGATACAAAGTTATCCTATGTTAAGAGGGGTAATTCTATAATACACGGTCACTACATACAGATTAAAATAGAAGTAATTAAAAGAGAGGTTGTGCTCTGAGGCAGAGTTACCCTGGCACTGGTTTCAGGTCCATTCTCACTTGTAGACAATCCCAAAACCCAATTCCCAATCTTCCCTAGCATCTTAGCTACAACAGTGTCCTTTGAAGCAGTAGTTTTAGTTCAAATTCAAATCTTTATCCTCCTTTCTAACCATCAATTTCTCTCTTAGTCTATTATCCACACAGCCATGAATTTAATAACTGCTTGCCCTTGTTAACAAGCAAACATCCTCCCCCTGTGTGTCTGTGCTACACTGTTCTCCACTGAGCAGCATTTGAAATCCAGAGGCAGCTCCCTATGCGCATTGCAGGTTCCCTGGGGCGGATTCCCACGCTCCGACCAGACAGGGCCATGGAGATCTTGGCTGTGCGGGGTCAGGCAGCGGGGAGGCAGCTGTGACATTGACCAGGGCCTTGCTCTCTGCCCTGAGGTAGGACCTGAAGGTCAGAGCTCAGGAGTACACAATGGGTTAGAAGAGACCTCCCTTGAGACTAGAGCTGGGAACAAGGTCTCCTGTGAAACATTGTCATCTGTTCATAGAGTCAAACCATGTAGGCCCCTGATGCAACACACTGCCAGGATGTCAAGAGGCTTTTGGCTTGCCAGGAACCTGAAAGATATATTTTCATCCTGAGAGAGGCTGATATCAACATTTTCTGTCTTTTTGTTCCACACCATGAACTCAAATGTGAACCAGAAGCCACAGTTTTGGCCATTTGGGGAGTGAAAGTACACCAGGAGCAAATGCTTTTATAGTTCTTCAATGAAGTGTGAAACCTGATCCTTCCTTTCTGTCTTTGCCCACATGTGCACGCACAATGAGCCTTCCTCCAGCTCTGCAAGAGCACGGCTTTCAACACGGACTCTTGCAGCAGGCAAACATTAAACCACATTGCCCCAGGGCTCAATCATTCTTCATTCCTGTGCAGCACATGCAGGCTGTGCATTGGATCAGGACACTGAGTGGCAGAGATGCCTCCAGCACTGCTCCAGCACACAGAGGGACCCAGACAGCATCCTTGAGCCAGGGCAGCAACGGCTTCACAGGGATATGAGAGCCCATCTAGGGAGACAGGGCTGAGGAGCCTGGCCAGATGGAGAAAGGTTGGGCTGAAGACCTTTGCCTCTCCTCCATGCACACAGCTGCACTACTGCCAGCATGACCAGACTTACAAACTCACAGAGCACATTTTCCACAGGGAAAAGGAAAACAAATAAGAGGAAAAAGAGGGACACTTCCCCAAGGCTAAACACTCACACCAGCTTTGCAGAAGCGGTTTGCTCTCTAGCTGCACATCCCCATCACACTTAGGCAGCCTAATACTGACTTCTTGCTCCTACTGTTGGGTTGTTTTGTTGTTTTATATATATATATATATATATATATATATATACACAAAAGGCATTTGAAACAAACCAATCTAATTACAGAAAAATGTTTAGGTTGAAATGAGCAGACAGACATTCCAAACCATTTCCTGATGTGACAGATGATCTGAAAGGAGCTGTGCTGCAGGCACTGCACGCCGTTCAAACCCAATTTAAAAATACATGGTGTAGTAGCAGAAATAGCCATGACCCTCAGCACAAACACAGCACGGGCACAAACCTCTCCTGTAAAATGCCAGCGGTGATTTGCGAGGCAGCTGAGCCCGGCAGCGCTGGAATCGCATCGCCCGCCTCTGTTGGAGCTGCTGTGATAAACTCATGTGAACACCACTGCAGCAACACATGCACGCTCCCACAGCAGGGCTTGCCCAGCAGCTGCTCCAGTCTGGGGACCCCAGGCTAGGTCCTGGCTTTTTCTGAAAGCCTGAAGGATCTTCCTGTCCCCTTATGTAGGAGACCTGACCTTCAACTCTCGGCATGCTGAGAGACCCAGAATGACTCTACCTTTGCCATATGGCTACCTTTGCCATATGGCTACCTTTGCCATATCTAAATTATTTTGACATCTAAATGACAGGTGAGAGCCAGGTAGTGTAGGAAAAATAACCTTTTCACCCTTAAATACTGAAGAGCTCATCTCCACGTGTTCACACCTCAGAGCTGCTGAGGAGCAGAGGGGTGCAGGAGCAGCAGCTCCAGCTCTAAGTCCATACAGCGTACCTGGAGATCAGCCTACTCCAAGAGCTTTGGCTCAAACCCTGGTGGGCTTCTGAGGTAACCATGAGCTCACAGCAGAAGAGGATGGAGGCATGGCCCCAGTGCTGGTGAGATGGGCTGGGAAACAGGAGCTGTAGGACTCACAGCTTGTGCCCTGTCCATCCTTCCATACCAGCCTCCAGCCTGCTGTCACCAGGGCAAACAGGGCCATCCTCACTCTCCTGTTCCTTAGGTTTGGAATGGAAGTTCACAGAGCCCCTTGTTCCTGATCCCTCCCAGTTGCAGGATGCCTTCCCCATGCTACCCTGCCATGCTCACTGGGCTGTGTCTTTCCTTTGTCATTTGGTCACCCCTTTGATCTAGTCTTTATCATTAGGACCATTGGTCCTCCAGATTTCCCACCCAGGGTCCTGTTTTGTTTGCATGAAGCAGCTGTCATCTGGCCACCAGTGGGGCCAGGTCTTGAGAATAGGTCCTTGGTTTGCTGTTCTTTACTGGTCAGTGACTTTTGCAAGGCCAGAGAAAAGAAGCAGCCAGTCCTGTTACCAGCGTGGCTGCAGGGCTTCAGTTGTGCAGCACAGCTCTGGCTCTGGCAATGGCCTTCCTGTACAGAGCCAGGAGAGACCTGGGATAGCAAAGACCTAGAAACCATACCATGGGTTTGGAGGCAAGGGCTGATGACTCCAAACTCTGGGGCCTCTCCAGACTGTTTGCAGAAACATTACCAAAAGCAAAGTGGTGTTAAAGAAAGAAACTGTGAAATGAAGAGGAAGTGTAGAGGAATCACAGAAATGTCCAGGCCCTGACTGTCCTGATAAGTAAGACACAGCATCAGGTGTTCAGGGCACTGCAGAGTCCTGCAGCCACTTCCAGACAAGCCATATGCAGAGCACGTGGAGAGGGGAAGGTTTGTGTTCTGAGAGGAGCAGACTGTTAAAACACCACTCCAAATCTGCCTTCCTGCTTTTGCTGCCTTGGCTTGTCCTGTCTGCTCAAGCCCTGCTGGTCCTGTGGGTCATTCTTTTGGGCACACTCATGGCACATGGTTTCTCCCAAAGCCTGGAATGAAGTTGAGGCTACAAACATTTCTGGCCCTGAAACCTGGCTCTGTGTAAGGACTTTTCCCCATGAGGACTGCCTGAGAGAGGGCAGAAATAAAAGGTTTGAAAAAGATAACCCCTGCTCTGCAGCACTTTCTGAGCAGCCACCTGCCAAAGAGCCAAGAAGTTGGGGCAGCATAGAAGAGCTCAAAGCCTGGGACCTGATCGTTAGCAAAGCAGAAGAGAGGAGATTCACCCATCAGCTCTTCTCTCCTCCTGGCAATTCTCAATGTATTTTGGGCACAGATGCTCAGACTTGTGCTGGTAACTGATCTAGAAACATGGCCCCAGAAGACCTACACAGCTGCAGTTGTGGGGAGGGGACGTGGAGGTGGAGTCACGTGGTGAGCAGTGTCTCCAGGGTTCACTTCAGGGATGTACCGTACTAGGACTCGGCTGTTCTTCAAAACATGCCTTCTGCATGCCCAGGCTTGCTGGGATCTCAGCCTTGGCAGTGCCCTCAAGGATGCTTCTCCGTGCCTTTAGGGCCTCTCAGCTTTGAGAGTCCCCAGTAAAGGAACACAAAGTCAGACAAGTGCACAGAAGACTCAAGTATCTCAGATCTTCCCAAGGAGACCCAAGTATAAACCCACCGTGCATTTGCCCAGCTCCAAGTAGTGCTGGGTGCTGCTGCCTCACAGGAACAACCTGGCTCTTGGCTCTGCACCACAGCCACATGACTCTATCCCCCGGTGCTATCAGCTCCCAGTGGGCAGAGGGATGCTCAGCCGCAGTGCTTTACTTTTGTCAAGGTGTTTCATTTATAGTGGGCAGGCTTGGGGAAAAACAGCTCCAAGGGACCCTCAAGCAGGCTGAGAGCACACCAAAGACAAGCAAAGCCCCAGATGACTCACTGATTTTTCTCTAAGCAGGTTCACTGCCCACCTGGGGGCAACCTCCCACCCAGGGAAGGAGGTTGGTTGCATTTCCCAATACAAGAAACTGGGGGAGACTTGCTGCTCACCCCCAGCCACAACTCAAACCTTCAAATAAGTGGGCAAAGAAAAAAACATGAACAAAGCTCCCTGAGTGCTGATTCATCACTGAGAGAAAATCCCCCTGGTTCCATGCCACAGCTCCTGGTCATACCTGGCCTGCAAGTCACAGCAGGGCTCCTGCAGGTGCCAAGATGCTCCACTTAAGACATCACACGGGGTAGGGGCTGGTGTGGCTCTGAGCATCTCAGGGCATTGCTGGGGGCCATTGGATGGTCACCACATCCACAACCTGAGCAGATCCCGATGGACATAAACATCCCCTGGAATGAAATTTGTCCTCATTTTTAGTTTTGAGGGCAACATTCCTCAGCAGAACACAATGTGCTTGAGAGCTTGAAGGCTCCAGGATCAGCCACAGCAAAACTAGGAGGCCTGGCATCCTGTCCCCAGGGTTTTTTTATGATCCCCCTCAGTGCTAGCATTGCCTTACATCTACCTCCCACACACTGCTCCCCAGGGGATGCCTGGAGCAAGCTCCCTTAGCTCTGTGTTAGAGCTTTTGCCCAGTTTCAGCAAGAGAACACTGGCTGACAGCAAGGAATTGTTTCACTGTGGCCCACAGCTCACTGGTAACAGCAGGGACCAGTGGCTTGCCAGCATTCATGCTGCTCAGCAGACGGGCCCCTGGTACTTACTCTTGCTGGTGTTTACAGGTCCCAACTCCATACTGCAAGGAGTATTTAATGCCACTAGCAAGCCTGTGGGAATGGCAACCCTGCAGTTAGTCCAGGTACTTGCTCCTTTCTAGTCAAAGCTATTTGAGAGCCCAGCCACTCAGGTGACCTGAATTATCAGGCTGGGCTCTTTTTTTTTGCCTCCCCACTGGAACTAACAACCCTGTCAACCGCAGCAGGACCTCGATCTTAATCAGGGATGACTCAACTTCACCACTAGCTGTCATCTCTGTTGCTGCAGGGCTGTCTCACCCACTCTGACTCTGAGGAGTGTGTTAAACTCATCTCTCTGGACCTTTGGCTGCAGCAGCTCTCAGCATAGTGCCAGTCACACCGTGGTGCTAATGGCAAGTGAGGATGGATGAGATCCACACCAGCACCACAAACACCATACCTGGTCCATGGAGAAGTGTTATCACAAGGCCACAGCCCTGAAGCCAACTCAGCTGTCACCCCACAAAGCAACTACACAATTAGGCAGCCAGTGGCTTTCTCCCAACCAACAAGTTCATGCAGAGCTCTGCATGGGATAGTTCCCCTTTTCCCTTCCTACCCTCCAAGACCACAGACAAGCAGCATAGCGCAGCAGGCAGCTCTCTTTGGTGCCTGCCCACATTTGTGCTGAAGTGAGCAGAAAGCCCTGCCCAGCCTCCTGTGCTCAGGGTACCAGTGGCTGCAGCTGCCCTCCCCTGGGGGAAACCTGCCCCCATGCTCAGCAAGTGTGGGGACAGCCAGCAGCGTCTAGCCCACGTGAGCTGTGCTGGGCAAGAGCTATTTCTGGAGAGCAGCTTCTCTCGGAGCAGAGATGGCAGAACTGGGGTGCACCGACCGTGCACCGGAGCACTGTCTGTGTTGGAAATGCAAAGTGAGGCTCCCCAGCCCCTCTCCAGGGAGGGCAGGCGATATCCTTGCAAAAATAAGAGCGGACTGCGGCGCTCTGCGGCAGGAGGGCTCCAGATGAGCAAAGGCTGTTCCGAGAGAATGTAAACATGCCAGAGCTGCTGTCGTTGCAGAGCTCTGTGAAATTGGTGATTTGAGGAGAGTTCAGCTGGAAAGCGCTGCTGCTGCTGCAATAAACAGAGTGACTTTGGGCTTTGACACTTCCTCCTGACACAGAAAAAGGTGATTTGTGATTCAAAAGATGAGGAATTTATCATCAAAAGGAGCTGGGCCAGAGCTCAGTGTTTACACATGGAAGAACAAGACAGGCAGCGAGAGCAGATATATTTATACTCATCCATTAATAAAAGAAGCTAAGCCAACCATACCTTTGTGCTAAAGTTAGAGCACAGCACTCACCATGTCCTTAAAAAGGCAAGAAAGTTTCCGCAAACTGGGACAGCTGCTCCCAGCGCCGGCCCTGCGCATCCCCTCCCAGCCAGCTCCAGGCAGCAGCACCCTGCAGCAGCAGAAGAGCCAAACCTGCTGAGGCTTCTCCAAGCAAGAAGGCTGACTCTGGCACAGGCTAATGGCCACTGCCCCTCAGGAGCCAAACCGTCCCTGAGCCACGTTCAGAGGCCTGCAGAGCAAGGCTGTCTTTTCCCAGAAGCAAAATATCCTCTGCTTTCAACTCCAATACCCTTTGCTTCCCCAATCATAGAGCTCACACAAGCAAGGAGCCTTCGTCTCTGCTGCAGGGGAAGACATGAGAGCATGCTGGTCACAGCACGCTGGAGTTGGTCCTGTGGGTGAGGACTTGGTTTGTGGGGCTGTCTCCATCAGCTAGCAGAGGGAAGAGAAGCCAGCACCCGAAAGGTGGACCAATGCAAGCCCATGGTTAACAGAACACCCAGGACAGCTCATTCCTGATGAGGTGACCAAGAGGACTGGCCAGTGCCAGTCACTGGAGACTCCCAGATTAGGATTTGACCTTTAGAAATGCTTCAGAAACAACTAACTGCAGCATGCCCCTTAACCCACAGGTAAGGCTGAACCTGTCTGGCTTTACCTTCCAAGGGCTGGGGTATATTACAACACTGATTGATAGGAAAGACCCAGGAAAGTCAGATCTTTGTTCCTTGCAAGGTGCTTCTAGTAACAAATGAATTGTCTTTCTTGACAAACAGATGAGCTCTGACAGTTGCTTCGCTGTTTACCCTCGTTCTGCCCCAGCTCACTTTAGCTCCAACCCTTGAACTGTGGTGGAAGCTCTTTACTGAACTGCTCCTAGTTGATCTGGAGCTGCAGGAGCCAGTGCTGGACATGCTATGACCCTGCTTCAGGCAGAGTGGTCACAGAAAGCACATCTTTTCCAGATCAAAATTAATTGTGTTGCAGTTCTTCTCCACAAATGACAACCAACCCTGGCCTGTACAGAGAAGGAAACAGGGCAAGCACAGGAGGCCATGAGTCACTTCTCACCTCCTGGAACATGATGAGATCATTTGCTCTCCATAATGCATTTCACCTCCAAGCTCATGCTGAAGATGCTAGTTATGTGAATTTGACTGACCTCTGAGCAAGACTTGGAACTAGATGACCTCCACAGGTCTCTTTTAACCCAAATTATCCTATGACCTTGCAATTTTCTGTATGAAGGCAGAAAGGAAGCATGCAAATAACTCTGCCTGCCACAGCAGCTATAAAGCTGTGATAGGAATGCTCAGGCCACTGTCCCTGAGTTGTTGTAGTCAATGGCAGACCAGCAGCAAAATCCCCAAAACAGGTCAGCTTCACCACTGGCACAGCAATCAGTGCATTTTCCTAGGCTCTTGGGCTCAAATCTCCTGATGCTGTTTGTCAGCACCAGACTAAGACACAGCCTTGGCAGTCACACTAACCTCACCCTTGAGCTCTTCTGCAGATTCAATTTGAATTCATAAACCATTTCAACATAATCCAAACGCTTTCCAGCGAGCGTTAGCGTTTATTGACTAAAGTCCCACCACACAGCTGCCAATCACAGCAGTGTGGCACAGCATTCTTGCTGAGCAACCATGTTGGTGGATCTTGGGGCTGGCACCAAGCCCTGCTGCCTGCAGCCTACAACCAGGTTGTTACCAAACTCTCTTCTGAGCTCCTTCCATCCACTCTCAGTGGATGCTACCTACACATGCTGAAATGGGCACTGTGGCTCATGACCAGCTGTGACTCCTGATTTGTCTGCTGTTTATAATAATTATTCAGTTTTAAAGAGGACATTTATTAACTCAGCAGCATTTGTTTCCTTAGCCAACTTACAGTCCATTCCAAGGACCTGTGTTGGGTTGCTTTGAAAAGCTCTGCCCTTGCTAAACCCTTGCTGAGCAGGGCAGTAACATGACACCGCTTTCAGGGATGTATCAGTGAGTGCCCAGATCAGTCATTTTGTGGCTTTGCCTTGAAATGAAGGCAAGCTGGAAGACCTGAAGGACCTCTGCACTACCTCTCTCCCAGCACAGTGGGGTTTCATTTCAAGACCTCTCCCAGCCTCACCAATACAGAATACCTTAACCAGCTCTTCCACAACAATTATTCAGCCCCCATTTTCAGGCAGCTAATTTTAGCAGTTACTGTTGAACATCCTCTTGAATTATTGTTAGAATGAAATGAGGATCATCTGACAGGAATACTGCAGCTCCTTGGTAAACACCAGGAAGGAATGCTTAAGGAGCTCACGTGCCTTCCTGCATCAGTATCAACGATCCTACCACCTGGGGACACACCTGATCCCAGCCCTTTTGTTCCTGGCACCTTGGATTTCCAAAAGCACTAAAACCCAGCGCTGGTCTCAGCTGTACTGGGCATATTTCACTGTATCATTTCACTCAGTTAACAGTTTAGATAATTACTTGCAAACTGGCCAGAGGGATTTATTATTTGTTATTTTTAGGATCATTTCAGTGGAAAAGGCATCTGATTATATGGAGATGTGTTTGCATGGCATCCTTCACTTGAGGCTCTCCAAGCGCTTCACAGAATACGAATGAACTCCTGCTTGTCTGCAGCGATGCTCCTTTTCTAGGCAGGACAACAGGAGCAGTGATTCAAAGACACGTCCCAACTCTCAGAGGACATTTATGCCAAGCTCATGCACACCAGGCTCCAGTTGTGTGTGTTAACTATTAAACCTGTGCTAACACAGACAGCAGGAGAGTGGCTGCACAAGGCACTACAGAACACACTGACGCTGTAATTTGAAATGGTCGCCTCTCCTTCCACTCCAACAGGTTCAAACATAGATTAGGCTTGGAAAACGGGGGAGGGAAGGGGAGGGAGGGGAAGTCTCCTTATCAAATACCAAAAGGCCCTTTTTTGGCTAATCTGCAGCAATGGGAAAGAAAGGCAGGGAAAGGCGTGGGGTTAAGGGAGAGCCTGGTGTGTGAACAGGCAGTGCTGGGATTTTGCCAGCATAACTTGCCAAGGCTTAGCCCTTTATCACTGTTAAGAAGATCTGATCTCCCAGCTCATTCTTCACGCCAGCTTCCCTTCTTTGCACGTTACCTGCCAGGGAGATGCGCCAGCAAAATTCATCCGGAGGCACTGAAAAAACAGACAACGCACAGGAGCCACCAGCGTGGTGTTTCTCTCTTTTATTTAAAAACAGTGCTTCATTACCATTTGCAAAGGGTTAGGAAGGGTCTCCCCCCTTGCTTAGAGTTTATAAAAGCCAGCAACATGATCAATAATTTATACACATGGATAGTAATACAAAAAAAAGGAATAAAAGCTAAAGATCTAACTACTCCGACCTTCACAATTCCAGCTACTTGATAATAATAGGAATAACCCAATGAATACTGTATGGTCTGAAAGCTACTATACAATATGATACTTAACGAGGGAGGGCAGGAAGTTAGAGGCTGTCACAAAGCCCTGGGATGCAGATACTGCTTCTCCAGAGTCAGCAGGGAAATGGGACCCTGGGCAAGCGGCTCGGGCGTCCTAGGAAATGCTCCAGGGGAAAAGGCGGCATCCCGGGGGGGGATGCATCCTGCTCCGCGGCGGTACCTGGCAATGGGAGGTGCTGGGGAGACTGCGTGAAGGGGCAAGTCGCTCGCTGCCACTGGAGGTGCTGCAGCATCTCGGCCTCGCACTGAAAATCTCCAAGTCTCAAGTAGATCAGCCTGTGAGGTCAGTAAAACACTCCACCAGCTCTGTATCACTCTACAGCCCTGGTTCTCATTTACTATCAGCCCCAGGTTTTAGCTCCAGCTATTTACAAGCAGGATTTATCGTGTTTAAAAAAAACCCCAAAAACAACCAAACCAAATTCTATCTCCTGGGGTAAAAAGAGGACTATTTTGTCACTTGATAACCGAGCCAAATCAAGCTGCCAAAGCTACAACACACACACACACAAAAAAAAATACTGTGACCAGAAGAAGAAAATAAAAAGGGAAAAAACCTGAAAAAACCACCAAGAAAACCATGATTAAAACTGAGACCACTGAGAGGGGAGGCCCAACTTCTGAAAAAGAACTGACTCCGCAGGGAAGCAACTAGCCCCTCCACCAGCAGAGAGCTGGGAATCTGGCATGAGGTTTATCTACCCACTGCTGAATAAAAAGCAAAAGATAAAAAGCATAAAACCCATTCCTAAGACGAGCTGGCATTTTGCTGACTGCCAGCCAAATAAATCCTCAGGTGGACGGCGTTAGACACCAGAAATCTCCTGGTGAAATCAGGCAGGATTTTTAGCTGATGCATTTTTGCTCTACCACAAGCTGAGAGGCAGCGTGGGAAGCTGGTCTCCTGCAGAAGCTTGGACCAGATGCAGCCCACAACCCAGAGAGGACAACTGCTGGCAGCGCTTTTAGCCACCGGCAAGAAGCTGCCTTCCAGGGTTAGCGGTGGAGAAGGAGACGGCACTGGGACATCCCAAGTCCTGTTTAGTCTGCCAGTGACGCATGAGCTGCAGAGGGACAGGGGCTACCCTGCCAGCTCCTGGCTAGAGCAAAGCATACCAGGGAGAAACCCCAGAGCCTACTTGAAAAGGGCCCCATTTCACGCTCTGGCTATCAGACTCCTGCTTGCCTTACTGACTGGAGTTTTTATTGTAGAAGAGAAGTTGACTGGGGTTTGAGGGCAGAGAGGGCAATCAGTAAGGTGGGGGTGGAGGGAAGGGGTTTCTCAGACATTAACATCACCAAAAATAGTGTTTTATGCAACAAAGAATCAAGTCTCACCGGTGTGTACTACAAAATGTTTGACATTTTCCAAGAGCATGACAAAATAAAAACACAAAGAAGTTTACATTGGATGTTCATTCTTGTTCACTAGGTTGGGTTTTGTTTCCCCCCCTTCCTATTTTAAAACAGTGCAAACAGGTAACACGCTTTTAAATCACCCCTCTGCACCAAGGACAGCATTCCTGAGACCCCACGAGGCTGGGGGGTCACAGGCAGTAGGCCATCTGCCACACTGCCCATGTGCTTTCCCTTTGGAGCTAGACTCAGCAAAAGCACTCCCCAGAGCTGTTGTTTGTGTTTCCCTTTATCCAATTCCTAAGTACTCCCCAAACCTGTTCTCCACTGGCCTCGTTCTTGGGGCTGGGATGATACAGCTAGGGCTGGGTTGTGGAAAAATGTGGGTAGGAACTGAGAAGCTGTGCTTTGTATTCCCTGCTGCCAAGATCTGGGTGCTGGAATTGAAACCCCAACAGCCAGCATCTCTTTTCAGGCAAGGAAATGGTTCCATTAACCGTTTCACAACCAGCACTCGAGCCAGCTATTCAGATAACCTTCTTCAGCTCTTGCTGTGCACTTCACATCCACAGATCTCAAAACAGGTGAGAACAGGGGATAAACTTTCACTTCAGGGACAGGGAAGCAAAGTCTAGAGTAGTGAAATGACTGCTCCACGATAACCCTTGAGGATCACTGACAGAGCCCTGCCCAAAACACAGGGCTGGGACTCCTGAGCGGACTCCTGAGCTAGGTCTTTCTTGCTGGGCAAGTCTGCTTTCTCTCAGACAATGAAACAGCCAAGCCACAGCTATTTGAAAACATGGCTTTGTCTATCTGAACTCACAACACGAGACCCACGTAACTGCTTAACCTGGGAAAAGCTGGCTTGTAGGAAGCTCACACTGACCTCCACGCTGTCTCCAGGTCCCATCATGGCTTTGCTTAGAAAAGCTAACCCACCTGCAACAGTGCAGCCTCCCCGGCACAGGTACAGTGACAACAGTGTGGTAACACGCTGGACAGCAACATTACTTATTCCCAGTACAGAATATACTATACCAGTAGAAGTCATTTTTGTACCAGCACAACTGCACCCACAAGAAAAGACAGACCAGCACACTATACAAAGCAATTCCTCAGTCCAAAATTTCACCAGTATAACACCATGTGCTGGCCAGACCTATTGCAAGACAGTACAAACAGCAACACTTAAAAGAAACATCTTTTCTTCCACATCAAGAAGAATCCCAGATGCCACCAGACTAGAAGGTGACAACCAGCAAGCTATTTGCCAGGCTGCCTGTGTAGTTTCCCTTGGAAAGCCAAGCCTTGCTTTTTGTGGGACCTGTGACTGCAGACCCATCTTTGGGACAAGCACTAGCTGCCATCAGCCAAATAAGCCAGGGCCCAGTTTAATTCATTAAGTGTAATTCATTTTGCATAGGGAGATACAGGCTTTGCCCTCACTTCTTCAGAAGATGGATACAGCCATGACTTGGCTACTCTGAATTAATCTCAAGCCAGTTCGTAACACATCCAAGTGAAACCAGAGCTGTTGTTTGCCAAGAGAGAAGAAAGACTGAAAAGCTTCTCTGCCACGGCACAACACTCACTTGAGAAGCCTGGCTGCAAAATTCCAGCTGGCATGCAAGTTTTTGGGAAGTCTAGTGCTCCAGAGTCCTGGAACCGGGGAGCTACCTCCAGCCCTCAGCCACGCAGGCATGCCACTGTCCCCTGTGAAGTTCACCACTGAGTAACAAGCCAGGTGATCAACAAGCTGCCTCAAGGGGATCTCACAGCATTAACTACAGGGTTGAGAAGACAGCAGCTACTTAACGCAACAGAGGAGCCTGGCAGGGAGCAACCAGAGTAGGACAGACTTGGATACAGGAGGAATCAGGCTGGATAGACTAGAGCAGGTACTACTTGGAGATCAAACAGCAGGGGACCACAGCCCCACAGAAGTTGGGCGCTTCTGCACTAAACCCCTCACATTCCTAACATACTTGGGCGGGCTGAAGCTGCCATGCATAGACTCTGCTCAGAGGCAGAAACAGGGCTGGGGTCCCTACTCCCAGAGAGGCCAAGTGGCAGGGGGACTGCAGGTGGCATTACCAAGTCAGGGGGAGGGCACATGGGGAGGGAGAACCCAGCTTTTCAGGAGCTGCAGTCAGAACCAGCTGAACTGAAATGCAGGAAAGGGGCAGAGGGGTGAGCAGTAGCCCCTGCCAGGCTCTGCAAGCTGCACTCCTCTCTCTGGCAGCCTGCAGACCTGCTGCACAGGGAACTGCCTGTGAGCAAGGGAAGGGATGGCCCCACTCAATCCCTTCAGCCACAGGTGGGTAAAACAAGTCCAGTAGAGGCTTTTGCTGCATCTAAGCTCCACAAGTTCCCTGGCTGCCCTGTGATGGAAATGGCTTCCCTTGAGTATGACTATATCTACCACAAGTCCTCCCTCCCCTACCCCAACTCAGGCAGTAAAAGCCCCAAACACCCCAAGTCCCCCTCATTTCCTAGATTTTGTGAAAGCCCCAACACCCTCTTACCCCCCTCCCTATTTTTCAAGCTAACTAAAATGTTTATATACAAACAACAAAAAAATTGTCATAACAGCAACAAACCAAACTTTGGCTTGAAAAAAAAAGGTTAAAAACCAACAATAAAACCAAAAAGAAAAAGAAAAAAGGTGGCCAAGAGGCTGGCAGTTTGGTGTCCCCTTTATCTAGCTATTCCTCCAGAGAATCAATAGCTTCAGGGTCTCTACTTCAACTAAGGGCTTCCCCATTCCTCCCATTTGGGGTGAGCACAGAGAGGCAATGTGTATCCCTGGAAAAGAGCAAGAAAAAAGCATGGTGTTGCATGGCTGGGCCAGGACACCTCCCCCAGAGCTCTGCTTGCTGGTATCACTTAGTATTAAACGAGGGAGGTTTCCTATTCTGGTATCAGCGGTGGATGGAGCAGCAGGCATATGACAGGAGCCAGAAAGGCTCCACCAACAAACCCACACTCCAAACATCCCTCCTGGGGGCAGCGGGCTCAGCCCAGCACCAATCAAGGGAGCTGAGGCAGCCTAAGAAAACCACGCTTCTGCCTTTCTTTATCGTAGGTAGAGACCCTGTCTCTGATTACTGGGGTTACTGGGAGCACTTTAGTAGCCAGCAGCTGAGTGGGGAGATCTGGAAAGCAGCAACTCCCCATCACAGTATAGCTCACACAGTCATCTAAAAATGCTGACTTTGAAACACAGCAAAATCACTGTACATGAGAGCAGAAGGGAGGTGGACTTAGGAGTCATGGAGGTCTCCCCAAAATAACTCTCCCTACTTCCAAATCTTCTAATATGTAGTGTCTATACTGACTGAGCAGACCAGGTGCCAAACTTTCTGTGAGAGGCTGGGCAAAACAGACCCAGGGGCTCCAACACAACTGTGTAAGGTCCTGAAATAGCCTGTGGTGGGAAGTTCCTATGAATTCAGAGCTTGCACAAACTGCTTCTACCTCCCCTTATACTGCTGACAGAAACAAAACTACTTCAGGATCATGTTTAGGTGAGGAAGACCCTCTTCCCACCCACAAATCCACATGCTTGCCCCTTGCCTCAAGCAGCTTATATGACTTGTTTTCCCTCACTTGTTACTTGAAACAGATTACTTGCAGAAGTGCCTGAGCACCTGAGGATGAACAGGAGAGACCTTGCACGCTGAACCTCGGAGTGACTGAACACACGGCACTGACGCATGGCCCTTCTGCCAGCTTTCTTCCTCCGCAAGGCTGCATGTACTTCACCTCCGCAAGTTTAACCGCTTGCTGTCCACAACAGAGGTGCTCTGTGTGATGCTGCATTGCATCTGCCACTCCTCGAGGGAAGAGGAGGAGGAAAAGGACAGCAAGGGTGAAGGATTTTGAAAAGGAGGAAGGAAAACTAAGATAATTACAGCCACCAGCAATGGACAACAATCAGCTAGAGTAAGTTGTGGGGGGGGTGTAAACGGCATCCTCATCAAAATTTCTTTCAAAGTCTTGTCCCCTATAGAGCAGACACCAGCCAAAGTCTCTGGGCAGGTCGAGGAAATCTCTCATCAAGTCTACAATCCTGACAGTGTTGAATCTGTCCCAAACCTGCGAGCATCAGATGGTGACAAAGACAAGGAACGTCTCCGCGTTTCCCCCGCTTCCAAATGCAAACGACTACTTCCCACTAGCGTTTAGGCCCCAGCCACAGTCAAAGAATACTTCCTTCGGCAGAGCAGAAACACGGCAGGTAGAGACTTCCCCCTCACGTCCTCCTGTCTCACAGGCACCAAGCACCAGACCCAGGGAAGTAACTCTCTGTCTGCGTGCCGCTGATTAATTGCATGATATCGCTTGGCTTTCCTTAGCGCCTAATCGCCTTTTCCGTGATTGGTAAGGGTCAGCTATGCACCAACGTACAGACACGGAAATGCAGGAGTTTTACCACAGTTAAAAAAAAAAACCCAAAACCAAACACAAACAAAAACACACAAAAAAGAAGAAGAAGAAGAAAAAAATAATAAAAATAATAAAAGCACAATCTTTGGAACAAAAGAATTAAAGGCAGAAATTTAAAGGGGGGGGGGAAAAAAATACATATTCAAAGAACATAGTGAGGTATAAAAAAGTATTTTCTCTTTTTTTGTTGTTGTTGTTTTTTTTTTGTTGTGTTTTTTCTTTTTCCTCCTCATCTTGCTATAGAGTTCCTCTACTAGTAAATATTGCAATAGCCAGGCCTCATGAACTGGGGGGGCTGTCCCACTTGCAGGGGGCTCACGTCACTTCAGTAGGGGGCAAATCGGCTGTAGCCACCTCGGTATAAACTCGCCTGTAGAAATGAAATGAGAAAAGAGGTGGTTAGGAGCAGAACTGAAGAAATACACAGGACAGCACCCAAACCTCCCAGAAGGGCTAATGGACACGGTCTGTCACTGTCATCAGCGCTTCTAAGCAGCAAGACAGGAGGACATTGACTGTGAAACCAAAGAGACAGCTCAGATATGCTCATGGCCAGCCAGCTGGAGGTGAAGTTTGCCATCTCTTGGTTGAAAAGAGTTCCGTACCAGAGAGGAGACTCCTGAGCCCTGGTCTCTGAGTCAGTTGTCTATGCTGTCTTATAGATAGCAGAGACCAGGACTTCTATGATGGTCTTTACCTCACCTTAAGGTAAAGGTCTAAAATAGACACAACAACCTAGTATCCTAAGAGCAGGCTGGATGAGGCTCTGGGCAGCCTGATCTAGTGTAGGGTGTCCCTGCCCATGGCAGGGGGGTTGGAACTAGATGATCCTTGTGGTCCCTTCCAACCCTGAATGAAACTATGAAACTATAAGTACTACTTTTCCTGCACTGACCCTGAGCAGAATCCAACATGATGAGCTGAGGCTCAAACAGAGGTGCTACACTGAAGGTATCTACATTTAGGTGTCTTTTTATCTCAACACATTTGTATTACAGCCTTTGCAACACCACAGATACTGCACTGGCTAGCAGATGGGCAAGCATGCGTTTTCAGCAAGCTGCTCCTCTCCCTTCTGATGCCAGCTTACCTCATTCCTACCCTTGCATAACTACTGCTGGCAGGCAGGACATCACATCCTTCCACTAGTGAAAGAGGGAACCAAGTGGAGCAGCTTTGCAACAAGATGTCACAAGAACAACTTATTCCCTTGCTTCCTAAAGCTGGTTTCTCAATGTGCAACATGAGCCTTTAAGGTTGTTGAAAATGGCAAGAAAAGGTGTCTGGCATTTCTAACTACTGCTGATTTTTGCTCTATGCATGACCTTAATTGAGTTCTACTGATTCATCATCAATGTTATGGCTCCTGGCATATCTGGTCGCTCTGCTATCTCACAGATTCACAGAATGCATGGGTTGGAAGGGATCCTCAAAGGTCATCTCGTCCAATCCCCCTGCGGTCAGCAGGGGCACTTCCAACCAGATCAGGCTGTCCAGGGACACAGGGAGTCTGATGTACCATCTCCGTTGTATCAGGCAATGTACAAGACCAAGCAATAACTGATCTACAATCTGGCTCCTTTCCTAGCACACACACACCACACACATACATAAATGCAGAACTGGGCACTCAGCACTGCAACTAAGGATGTCCTCTCTAAAGAAAGATGACACTCTGGGTGAGGTTTCACTACCTGATACTCAGTGAAAAGCAGTTGCCCAAGCTGGAAAGGAGAAACAGCACAATAAAGCAAATCCCACTTACCACAGCGCCAACTCCGTAGCTAGCGGCAGGTGCAAGGGCATGGTAAGGATCTGCTGTGTACACCCTGCCATAACTGAAGAAAAGAAGAGAAGAAACAAAACAAACAAACCAACCAAAGAAAAAAAAAAGGAAAAAAGAGGGAAAAGTGTCACTTCAGATAGGCAGAGAAATGGCTGTCTGACAACAGGCAATGGAAGCAGCAGCATGCCCTTCTACACACATGTATGCATACATGCACACAGGCAGCCTCTCTTTGAAGACATCCTGTAGGCATGCTGCCATGCATCACATAAGATGGGTGAGAACAGCCTGCAAGGAGGAACATGGTAGAAGCTATAAGCTTGACCTGTAGAAAAAGGTCAGCACCATTAAAACATCAGCTAGTGCATCCCTTACCTCGCGTGATGCAATGTGGGACGAGAGTAACTGCTGGCGCCAGTGCTACTGGCACAGTAACAGCTGCTTAAGTGGAAAGCAGTGAGGGAGTCTCCATAATGAGAAAGGAGTACATATATAAATTTTAATGGTCTTGCATGTGCTAGGATTAAAACACAGCCTCACTGCACAGGAGATGAAAAACCTTAAGGCAAGCACTCTGATGATGATAATCCTTTGTAGCTATCGAGATCTGCACACTACAGCATCCTAGACTACTGTATAAGCTGAGTCACTTTTACTTTGTGGATGGGGAGAGAACTGCACCCAATGATTCAACAACCTGCCCAAAGTCACAAAGCAAGGAGCTGGTAAGTCAAGACAGGTCTTTTGACTCTGAGGCCATAACCACACTGCCTCCTTTGTAGAGAGAGTCACAAGGAGAGGGAAGAGGCCAGAACTTGTGCCAGCTCACACACACCAGTGGGGCAATGCTGCGCAGGAGCAGAGACACAAACCGTGCATTCCAGTCTTTGGTGTCGGGTCGTGCATGCATGTGTGCACGTGCAAGTGAGACAAAGGAACAGGGAAAGAAGTACTGTGATGGGTCAATGCTCCTTGAATCCCTGAGCACAGCAAGCTAGCCCCCATGGACACCTCCCCCTTACATACCCATCGCTGTAAGCTGCTGCAGCGGCTGCAGCGGCTGTGGCTGCTGTTGCAGTAGCAGGCTGTGCATATCTGTAGGCTGCATATCCACCCTGCAGGAGAGAAGAGAACTGACTTTACAGATACCTGCCCTCCCATGCAGAGCATACAAAATAAAATCAAAAATAAAGTCACACACATCACAAGGAGAGGAAGTGTTTCAAACTGCATCAGCTCCCATGTCATGTCTATCGCAAGCATTGCCCGTTAACTCATGGATATTCCTTGCCTTAGAAGGACCAGGGAGACTCTTCCATTATCCTGTTTAGCAGAAGGAATAAACTAAAAGCAAGCCTGAGCATGGTTAGATCCTTGCAGGAAATTAAATTTGTCATGGAGGAACTGCAAACCAGGAGAGCACTGAAATTTTCTGTACAATGTCATTTTTATATCCTCTTCCACTTACGCTGGGGAAATCAGAGCTGGATGCTGTCTGTAAAGTGTGTGTTTCAGAAAGGGGAATCATCAGAGGAATTCCTTTTATCCTCTCTAACCTCTTTTTTAAGCCTGGGAAACCTGAAAGGCTAGAATTTCATTTGCAGTAATTGTAAATGCATGAAAGCATCAACAGTTAGAAAAGTCAGACCGCAATCAGGAAACACTGGTCAGAGAAGCCAGTCTCTGGTGGGCTCAGAGCTGACAAGCAAACTGACACTGGCACCAACCACACCTTTCTCCCCTCCTTCCATGGAAGAAAGAAACCAGTTGGGGGAAATTATACCCCAGTCTGTAATTTTGCCCAACTCCTGCTGCATTTCTGCCCTTGCCACACAATTCTAGAAAAGGTCATCAAAATGCTACCCCCAGTAAGAGGTGATTACTAAAAGTGTGCTTAGAGCTGGGTCAGCAAAATGTGAATCTTGACCCAGAAGACTACTGGACAAGACCCCTGGAACTTGTACAAGGAGCTCAGGGGCAGAGGAAGACCTGGTTCAAACAGGCAGCTCTGCACACCCTGTGGTAGTGAAAGTTGGAGGACAGTCACCTTTGAGACCGGGGCAAGGGCTGCATGGCAAGCAGAGCCAAGAGGACTCTAAAAGCCCAGGCTTGATCATTCCTTCTTGTATACATTTTTGTTGCTCTGAGGGGTTGGGGAGCAGGCAATGCTAAATGAACTGTGGCTTTGCTTTGCTAGAACCATAATGAGCAACAAATAACAGTAGAAAAATCCAGATTGGTTCAAACTTTTTCCCAATTGACACATCAGAGTTGGAAGGATCAGAGAGTAAATTTATGCTCTTCACCTTCAGGGTCAGCTCAGCATACACGTACCTAAGAGTACAAGATCAGCTCTACTACAAGACTAGAAGTTTGCTCAGCAGAGCTCAGTTTGGGGCTAACTGGCTTTTAAATTATAAGGAATGATTTTAAATCAATTTTGGTTGCTTCTGTGGGACCTGTTAGGTTCATGAAGGCTAAGTGCTATCCAATACAAGCCTGAGGATTCTTTCCTACTTTGGGGGAGAGGTGCTTTCAGCCTCTTAAATCTTCTAGTCAACAGATGAAACAGCAACACAAATCTACAGTGCTTAAACATTACCATACAGCCTGGAAGAGAAGATGTCATTTTAACAGTTTGCTCTCTTAATCTCATCTAGTTGTTTTCAGTCCCTGCATTTTGGACTGATGCTTTGGGGAGGTTCAGCTTGGTGTTGGCATGCCATCATTGCAACACCATTACTCCCACCTTCACAACATGACAGAGGTGAGTGTAATGAGGTACAGCCTCAATTCTGGCCAAACCTTTACTAACTTGGCCAAATCGAGACAAAACTATACCAATGTCAGTGTGGTACTCCCTTAAGCTTACAAGCTCCCTGAACTCTCACTGGGATCTATCGCTTGGGCACAGCATACAAGGCATTTTCACTTGGCACTACACTCTGCAGGGCAGCTGGCTTCAGTGCATGCCCAGATTCCCACTCTGCCTCACATTTGCCAGCCACATTTCAGATCAGAAGCCATTTGAAATGTGCCTGGCACATACAGTGAACATGGGAGCAAGATGCAGTTTGAAACCAAAAAGGGTTATCATGTAATTCTCTTTTAACTCATGTCTCTCATAAAGGAAAATGAAACCAAACCAAATCAAAACAAAACAAAACAAAAAGAAGAAGAAGAAGAAAAGAAAAGAAGGGTTGGAGTCAGGTGTGGGAGGGGGAATGGAGTAACATTTATTAATCAAAATTAAAAAACTAAGCATGCTGACATCTGGAGCTAGAACAACCAGCAAAGTCACCACGTTCAGACTCATATCGGCTAGTTCTATCCATCCCAGCATTCTCTTGGGACAGCAGTTTGCCCTAGGCTCTACCACAAGCTCAGTGAAGTACACAGCCTCAAGTACTAGAGCGTGCAGCCACAACAACCTGCTATTACGGAAACAGTCAGTCACCACTGGAGTTAACATTCCAACCTTAACGACTCCCGAAGCCTCCCACCCTCGCACCCCGAGATGGCTCCCACCCTAGCCCTGTCCCACACCACAATGTTAATAATTATAACAAGCAATAACCCATCTGTTATATCAGAGAAGGGAACAGAGACTCCACTGAGAGATTTAGAGCAGGATGTTAACATTTCTTCAGTCAACTGCACAACAAACAAAAAAAAAACACACAAAAAAAAAAAAAAAGGAGAAATAATTCATTGGAGAAATGAAGTTAAGAAATAGCTGACATGTGTATTGCTTTTCAACCATGCACTGATGCAAAATTGAAGCTACTGTTAATTAAAAAAGAGGGGGGAGAAAAAAAAAAAGGATAAAGTCACAGAATAGAGGTACACACGCATGGGCAGACTCGTTCAGCTCAAAGCTGTCTGCACATTCTACTTGTGTGTACTTCAAATAGAACCAAAAATGGGGATTATAATGGCCATGGTACGTTCCTGTCGTAGGAGCAATGAGTGTGGACAGCTGGGGGGGTTTCTGACACAGGAATGTATTTAGCACAACCAGCAGGTCCAAATACACCAAAACAGGGCAAAGGAACGAGGAGGAAAGCTGTGATTATTACTTGTTATTTTAGAAACGCTTCCAACCAAGCTCTGGGACCAGTACAAAGCAAAAGGAAGATGCTGTGCAGGTTGCCTTACCCAGCTGCTGGTCCTCTTTTCCATAACCAAGGACCCACCTATAATTCCATCAATGCATCTAAAGCCCTAGCAGTTTGTCCAATGCACCAGCTGTTTTCTCTGGCTATTCCTGTTCACACACACAGAGCTCATTCATAACCTCAGCTACTCAGTCCTACCATCCCTAATGATTTCTGATGCCACTCACTTTGGGTACTCTCGTAAACAGAAATGACAACAGAGTAGAGCATCTTCAACAAACATGAAAAATCATGTTTCCCAATAAAAGAAATAATAATTAAAACCCAAAAAACCCCACCCCTTGCTAGCTGCACCATGCTCTTCCAGTGCCACAGCCAAACTGCAAGAGAAGACACTGAGTGGCATAGTCCCTGAAACACAGGACAGCCATGCAAACTCCCACTCCATCTCTTTAAGCAAAGTGATTCCACAGGGAGAGGTTTACCCATCTAGGTTAACATTAAAACCTTAAGCCTCATCTCAGAAGAAATGAGTGTGGTTGAGCTTCTTGTGAAGCTGTTAAGTGACATGTTTCCATCAAAAGGGTAATTTAAACACTGCCTCAACAAGGACATAGGAGAACTAAGGGAAAGGCTTATGCATTTTCTCTGGGCAGTAAAACAACAACCAAAAGGGCTGCTAAATCAAGATTGGTCCTTTCCCGTACAGCCTTGTGTACTGTCTGGCGAGCACATGAGCAAAAGGAACACAACCCTAAATGCTGCTTATTTTAATTCAACTTCTCTTTCTCTGAATATCTTGCCAGTGTTGTTGGGGCTGTGCTAAGCCCCTTTCCCCCACACGAATGTGTAGCTTTTGAGCCTATCGCTCTCAGCTGTCCAACAACCATATTGGCTCAGGTATTCACAAAAGCCCACATTTAAAATGACTCATCTGTGATGTTATCATCCTTGGCTCAACCACAAAGCAAGAAAATACTGTTGTTGTTGTTGTTTGTTTGTTTTCAAATTCCTTCTTTAAAAGACTGGATGACAGCTTTTACAATATTGTCATATATTCCCTGAAGTAACACACACATGGCAAAACAACATACACATGAAGCTGCAATCCCAGCTAAAGCAGCATTCCAGCTACTGAGCATGTTAATATAGATAAATGAGCACTTCAAGACTATGCAGTACAGCTCAAAATATGTCCATCTTCCACTCTTCAGGTCCATATTAGGTGATAAATCCAATGAGAACATGAGGAAATCCAAAACTACAGCTTACTTTGTGAGCCTCCCTTTTCTTTTTCCCTTGCTGCCATTGACAGGTGCACAAAGTGTGTTGCTGGCTGTCTTTACTCCAAACTCTTTATGCCACAAGACACAAGCATTCCTTACCCCTGGAGAAATGCGTACCTCATGGTATCAGTTAGATACATTTAACAACTTGCCAAGTTTACGTAGCAAGCCCAATTTTGGGATCTTTTATTGTATCTCAAATGTGTTTTCCCACCCCCAAAACTGCCTTAGAACAGAAGTTAAAGAAGCAGAAAGGGCTTGAACAGCTTCCAGTATTTCTGTATTAGAAGGGTGGCATACGTGCACCAGGAATGAGCATGAATGAATTAAAAGAGGTGACAGGACAACGGTGTCCATTGTAGCAGGTGCTTCTACATGGTAATGGGACAAGCATGACCTTGTTAACCCTTCCATTGAATTTACATTAACATCATTATTTTTTGTAATGAAATGCCACTCGGTGTGAAATCTGGACACGCGCCACCCCGCTGCAGCGGGGGCTGGGATCACAGGGGAGTCTGCGCTGCCCTAAAAAAGCCTCTGTTCCCATCTCTAACGTGGTGCTGGAATGGTTAGTATAATTCAGTTTTTTCCACTGCAATCCACAATCTGATCGGTTGGCAGGTCACACTGGCACTCCTACCTGAGGTATTTTAGCGCTAATGATTGGTTCCTGTAAGACTATTCTATAACAGAACACAGGAAGAGCAGTTCAAAAAAACACAGCTGTGGAAAGAAACAATCATACAAACAGCCCACGGGGGGCTCACCAGCCTTTTCTTTCCAGTGGATGCAAGCACGCTTTTCACAGGCAGCAGCGGTCTTCGCACAGGTGGGCTCGTTTGGGTTTCCCCCCCGCCGCCCGGATTGACCCCCTTGTAGAAGACAGACAACCTTTGTTACGATCCAAAATTGAGCCCTCTGCAGCCTGGGGCAGGTTGTTTTATGAATTCGGGTGTCTTGCCAGAGTAGGATGCATCCAACAAGAGATGGAATGCCTTCTTCACAGAAGAAGTGGCTAGCAGGATGGTTGCCCCAGGAAAGAAAAGAGGAGTGAGGAAGAGGAGGAGGAGAAGAAGAATGAGAAATTGGTGCAGAACGTATGCAGAAAAGGAGCCCAAACTTGGGACGTTTCCCCTTCATCTTGCCTACCACTAACCACTTCCTGCCAGCTCAGCTCCTTTTCACCCTTCCTTGTCACAATACTACAGACTCAGAAGACCCAAAGGAATGTCAACTGAACTTTCCCTTCCAGTCCTAACTGAAGTGCCCTATTGCCATCCTTTCCACAATCTGGACAAGCCTTTCAGAGCAACCAGAGGGATGGAAGCACAGCAGTGAAAGGCACAACCAATCGGTGGGGCACAGGAACGCTGGAATCATTCCATCTGTGCCAAGCAAATTGTTTAGAAGGATAACTCCATGTTTGCATTATGGTAACATTTTCCTGAGCTCTGTCAGATGGCTCTAGACAGCAGTAACATAGGAAAAAGCACCTCCATCCACCTTGATGAATCTCCTCTTGTATCATCCTGCTTGCTTATAGTGAGACCAGAGCCACCAACAGCAAAGTCTTTGGAAGTCCACCTAATGGTTCTGACCCGGGGGCTTGTTTTAGCATTACATCATGCTACTGCATTACAGCACCAGGTGGTTACAGGCATTCCTCATTATTGAAGTCTCTTGTCCCTAAAACACATTCAATAAGCCTCTCTCCAACTGCAATGGAAGCAGCTTTTTCAAAAGAAGTATGGAGTAGCCCTGCCTAGTCTTCTCTTTCAACTTGATAGCCTCTTATATGGCATTTTGTGAGGGAGGAGGCACTAAGCACTGCTCATTTGCTGGCTTACTTCTGCTAGCAACATCAGTGGTCTGTAAAGTAATGTTTAAGGAGCGAGGTGGGAAACCCCAGAACCCTCTGCAGACCTCACTATGGTTTTATAATGGAATGCTTGACTAGGCAGGTCAGTTTTTAAAGGACTATGTATACAACAATGTCCTTAAGAATGAAGAAATGCACCCAATGCAGAGAGCATGTCTTCCACCTGCTGCAACTGTGTTGGGAAAAGCACAAGACATGACCCTTCGTATAAACCAACAAAATCCAACAGCTAATTCCATCCATTTATTATCTTAGCTCTAACCCCAGGGTCCTCTTCATAAATGTCAGGAGTAGCATCTTCAAAGGAGCAGGGAGGTGAAATCCCTGCCAACACCTGTGCCACTACTCAATACAAAACTTGCCCAGCTCCAAGGAGCTATCACTTACAGTGCCATGAAAGGGAGCTCTGCTAGAGCCAGGCAGACCACGAGTTGTGATGGCAGTAGTGGACCTGAACATTTTGGCTTCGAAAGGCCAACGACAGCTGCTCTGTAACAGCTCTCCATCAGAGAGGAAACTGCTTTACTCACTGGCCAGTCAATCTCTCCATCCTTGAGTTACCTGTGTATACACAGATGCCCTGGAGATGTGCAATACAGACTGGCTGGGAAGGACAAAGGACAAGACAGTCTCCTGTGACATCAGAGCTAACTCTCAGACAGGAGGAGGCTGCTGACTCTTCTAACCGAACATCTCCACATATTTGTCCTTTACAATTCCTCAAAGAGATGAGAGAAGCTAGCCTATTTAGGTGCCGTTTCTACCAGCAAAATGAGATGTCAGTTTTCACTCTAGCAACTCAGTCTCAATTTTTAATCAGTCCCAGTGTCTTCCCCAAAGGGATACTCTCCACATCCCAGTGGCACGTGAACATTTTTAAACACACAGCTCGTTCAAGTTTAGTGTGGGCTGCACAAATCAAACCTGAAAGGGCCCCAAGAGGGGAGAGAAAGGGGAGGGCAGAAGGGGAGAAGGAAGAGGAAGGTCTGAGGCTAAACCAGTCCTGTTGTTTTTTATATCCGAATTATGTAAACTGGAGAAGTGTTGAGAGAAATTTTAATTCACTAATCATCTCTCAGGCTGATTAGTAGCGGTGTGCATGTGGGGGACAGGACACCCAGTTAACTGACCCTGGCAATGATCAGGAAACCCAAAGGCTTAGGTCTTGCACCCAGGGGCAAGCGCAGTGACAGAGAAGCATGCTTGCATTCCTAAATATATAAATATATATATATATATATCCACAAGGAAGAAGAAAATCAAAGTAAATGATATTTAAAAAATAAAACCAAACCAAACCAAACCAACAAACAAAAAGAATAAAATAAAAGGAAAAACAAAAAATAGGAAGGAAAACAAAAAAAAAAAGGCTGGCTTGTCAGGGGTTGGGGACGAGAAGGCTCCGGTGTTGTGTACTTACATAGAGGTCAGCACCGTAAAATCCGTCCTGGTAAACCACACTGCAGAAAATCCACACAAAAACAAAAAAACAAAAAACAAAAAACAAAAGAACAGAAAAACACATTCCGGTTATTGAGGACGGCAGCATGCACATGCGTTTTACACAGGCAGGTGATGTATGAATCCACAACCTGGGCTTTTGGCAGGAGCAAATCAGCAAAGAGAACGGGTGCGCACGCACGCTAGACGGCTTCAAGTCATCTTCCACGGCATGCAGAGGGGAAGGGGCGGGCAAGAGGGGGAGACAGTGTGCAAAGGAGAGAGGGAGGGGAACCACCATCTTGTACAATAAAAGTAGACTCTAAAAGATCTCATGTCCTGAAGAAGAGAAACAAGGGTTTAGAAACCTCCACTCTGGTTGTTCTCCTAGAATGGTTTTAGTTACCCCCTAAACACATGGCAACGTTGGCTTGATGAAGTGGGTTTGTGAAATCAAGGAACCCCTCAGAAGGCATCCCAGAGGGGCTGGAGTCACCTATGTTGGAAGCACGTTTCAGAGAGTTTGTATGATTACATATTTTGAGCTCCACAGGGCTGCATGACTTTGTTTCTGACATCCATACATCACCTGCTTTTGCCCTGCACATTAGACATGCAATAAGATTTGGCTGATCACACAAGCATGCAAAGTATTATTATTCAGCATCTTAAAGAACTGATGCAACACCTCAGAAAAACAAGTCAATCAATTCTGATCAAAGTAAACACAGAGAAATGTAATTAAAAAGAAAAAACCAAAAATACCCACAATGCATTGCTTTCACAAGCAGAGATAATGAGCTAAAAAGGTTAGGTGACTGGTCCAAGGTCCGAGAATTGAAAGGTGCAGTGGGAGTCCCTGGTAGCCATGACCTATTCCATAGCAGAGAGGAGCAACTGGAAGGGTTTCCATGGGATGGTACTTTTTCTGCTTTAAACCACGGTTTTCTTTCTCTCAGAACTTCAAGGAGGACAACTGTTAAACCAGAGCCTGGGTTCCCAAGGAGTCACTCTCGTATGAGCATTCGCTGGCCTAAGACTATGCAGCTCACTTTTGGGGACAAGGGTCAGGGAAGGATGAGGAAGGAAGAGAGGGGATGCCCCCCCACCCACCTTGAGTTCAGCATGTACTTCATACTGAGGAATTTCCTCCTGCTTTTCCTTTTCAACAGCTCTGGACAAACTCGCTCAAGGCTTTCAAAAGCAGTAGCCTCATCTGTGATGTTTATGGATCTAATATGCATGATGCTGCAGTAGCATTAAGGAAAAAGGTATGGAACACTAACTTTTCTTTTGATTGTAGTTTTTTTACTCATTAGATGGAATGTGAAATGTTGACAAGAGCCTGCCACCCTCAGACACCCACCTACTGTAAGGCACGCACACACAGAAAAGCCCAGCAATCTCGCCAAAATTCTGCATGCTATTACTAAAAAGGAAAATAAAATAAAAAGAAATCTGTTGCAGTGTTAGCTACTGCTTGAATAATTTAGTCTTGCTGTCTTCCCCAGGAAAAAGTATACTCCATTCCCAATGGATAGTTACTATGGCCTTCAAGAGCACTGGGAGCAGATATGAAGATAGAGACCCTTGTTAGAGGAAAGGGGGAGCCACTTCAGCAGGGAGAAGCAGGCCATAAGATCATGTTTGTTGAAGCTGTATTTTTACAACCACATAACAAAGAATTTGGCTCCTGGGGCAGTGACTTACATTGCTGGGTTCTCTATCTAGGACCAGGAGTTTTAGCAGTGATACTCCACCTGCTCCTGCAGGAAAGGCAAACGTATGACAGAGGAAGTGACTGTCGGTTTATGAACAGGTTAGCAGTTTTATCAGTTATTCTGAACACAATCAGCTGGATGAATATAAACATTACCACATTGGATCAGGCCACTATTCCTGTAACTTAGAATCCTTTCAGTAAGAGATGCTAGCAGAGCTCTCCAGAAAAAAACCTGCAAGGAACACTAGTAACAGGTAAGAGTGAGACTTTCTGGGTCCAAACAACCAAGCACACATGCACCCTCTTCTCTCTCCTTCAGTTAGGACTTGACTAGCACCAATTGCCAGGATTGAAATTTAACAAGGTTTATTTGCAAGCTACAATATCTATATTTATGATTCTTAAAGCTAGCAAAACCAGACAGAATTCCTTCATTTGAGAACCAGAGAGACCAATTCTGGTTCTGTAGACTGACCAGAAACATAAACCAGCCCAGCAGCCCATCCAATCTCAGTGGCATCTGCAAAAAGCCCAGCAGTTGAGCTACACCATATCCATGAGAAAAAGAAATATGCTGACTTTGTAAAGCAGCATCATTTTGGTGTCCCAACAGTTCACTCTGTTGCAAAAGGAAGCAAAATAAAATTCACTCCAAACCCACCAAGCTCCCTACTGCCTTATATCTAGTCTGACTTTTATCTACTTTGAGCTTTGAGTCAGTGAATCCTCAATATAGTTACACTCCTAGATTAAATTATTCTTTACTATGGCCAGTCTACTCTTCATGGTCCTTAATGACCATGAACAAGTCAATGAATATCCTATAGTTTGAGATATAAATTGATCAAGCTTATTTACTTTTGAGAGGAGTTTGTTTTTCTTTCCAAAGTGCTTAACTCTTATGCATTTTGGTTTCAAGTGCAATTTGTCAGCATTTCTGTTCAGAAAGCATGGCTGCTGCAAACCAAGGCAATACTCCAGTACAGGTTTTACTCATACTGTGTAATCAGAGGTTGTAACATCACCTTACTTCTACTGAACACCATCTGGAGTACAAATTGAAGGTTGCATTTGTATTCTCAAGTCAGGCTCAGGTGACTATCCAATATCCTCTCCAATTGCTAAGGTAAGAGTAGCCTTCCATACTCAAGGATGTACATTCCACACAAGCATTACTAAATCATAGCCTGTTAAAACTATTATAAACGACATGATTTCTTGTGCCTTCATCCGGAGTGTCTAGCACTATACACTACCTGAAATTACTGTGACCCGACTGGCCCTCAGGTGTGATCCAGCATGGCAATTCCAAGGGGCTTTTATTGATCTACAGTCTCTTATTTTCTTTTAAATTCTGCTAAGCTCTCAAATGCAGTGATACCATTAAGTTCAGCAACTTAAGTTTTAAACACCATTAAAGGTTTATGCAAACCAATTCTTTCTACCAGGTTTGACTTAACCTTCAGCTTGCTTTACTGTCATCTTTCACATTATTTTGTCTTGATCATTCGTGTGCTGCTGCCTGATCTCATGGTGTCATCTTTCCACTTGCCTGGAAGAAAGCAACTGCTGCAGGGTTAAGGTGTCTGGAATGTGCCATATAGAGAGTGGTGCCCATATAAAGCGGTGGCTGTCCTCAGAGCTTACTGCACCATGGAACTCAGTAACACGTTTTGTATTACTCCACCAGGAATCAAACTCCCTCTACAAAATACCTTGTAGAGAGTCAAACTATGATGTCAATAAACACCAAAATTAATTAATTACATTCCAGTGCCTGGGATGAGGGACAGTTCTGGGCCATTTCTGAACCTGCCTTGCTTATGGCTGTCCTGCAAACACTTACTGGATAGTAAGCTGCCCATGAAGACATGAAGTCAGCAGGGTCAGACAAATTCAACATAAACACAGTCAAGAGACAGTATCTGGAGAGGATAATCATTGGAGCCTGGCCCATAATCCAAATGGAAATAAACCTTTTATATGGGACTCAGGCTAGATCTACAAAGACAAGCCTAGAGTCCCGGCCAGTGACTCATGAAAGCCTCTTGCTAGGAGTGTTCCAACTGTTACTCCCAGGGGTGAAGAGCTCATTCCCCTTCCCTGCTGCAAGTATTTAATATTCTGCTAGACAGCAGCACTTATCTTTGCTTCTCTGTTTCACTGTTGAGCACTTCCTAATAAAACTGGACTGGGTCATTTTTAGAGCAACAGACATACACATTGCAGGTCAAAGACTATGGTTAGAGGATCTAGAAGATGAACTAGGAGTGGTAGCAAAAATGAGGTGGATCTGAAAACCCATTGTGCTGTATTTGGAAGGCCAATATGTTCAGACAAGAGGTTTTGTTTAATCTCTTGCAATGACTTAAATAAAAACATTGCCAGATTTGCTGGTAAGCAAAGCTAAACAGATACATGACCACTGCAGCTTGCTTCCTTGAGCTCTACTTTAAATGTCAGACTGGACTCTAAAAGGAAAGGGCCAGAAGGTATTGAAAACCTATTCAGAATACATCGGGCTGGCTCCTCGCACTGCTGTGTGCTGCTTCCACCTCTCTTTTTAATAAAGGAGTTATCATTTATTTTCTTCCCTTTTGGGGCTAGTGTAGAAGAAAAAAGGGAAGTCCACTTCCCCGTGCTGGGAAGATTTCATTCCTATTCTTACTCTTTCATTGCCTGAAAACACGGCAAACAAAATTGCAGAGACAAGCCATATGGATAAAGCATCCTCAAGATCAGAAACACAAAAAGACAGTTTGAAAGGGATTTGCTGATTCATCTGTCATTCCATCACACTTAAGAGAAATAAAACCCCAGAACAACACTCACATACAAACCTACCTCCCTGTACTTTTATACAGCAGCAACTGCTCCACTGCATTAATCACGAGAAGTCAGAGGGCAAAGAATGCTAAGGCCATGCATCCACCAGTGCTTCATAGAACAGTTAGAAGAATGCTGCACTTTCATTCTCCCTACATCCCAAACACTCCCAGCTTTGAATTAATGGACTTGATTAATCTTTGTTTTAAACCTTTTTAAACCGTCTCCAACAAAGAAAGCAAATCCATTGTGGGTAACTGGCTCTTCTGTATCCTACTGTCAGATGGTGAGGCATGAAGGTAATGGATAATATTCCTTATTCCTGGGTATGAAAAGGCAAATAAAATGCAAAGAGCAGAACCTTTTCAGAAATTTTAGAGTTTCTCTCTTTGTGTCCTTCTCAGCAGCACTACAACATATTGAGGAATACTTCGTAGACAAATTGCAAAATTATGAGAAGGAATCCATCAGCATTTGAAGCTGTTGTAAGTACTGAAAGTTGTTTCAGTCCAGAACTTAACATGGAAAAAAATTTAGATTTGCCCCCCACTTGATGGCACCATGTGCAGAACGCTGCGGCACTAGCGATACCCTGACTCTCACCATCCAGACAATTTTAGTATTTTTAGTTCACTGATTAGCTCTTTGACACGGTTGTGCAGAGCACTCTGCTCTCATGACCAGTGCTTACCCTGGGTAGGCAGGGATGGCTGTGGGAGGTACTGCCCGGACTGCCCCGTACACTGTCCTTCCTCGGCCCCTCAGATGCGCTCCCCGAAATGCGGCTGCTGTGGTGGCTGCAGTTGGGTAGGGGAAGCCTGGAACTGCAAAGACAGACAAGGTGGAGGGTGAAAAGGATCCGAGCTCCTGCCCAGAGAACAAGCACCTGCTTCAAACAAAGTGACACAATAGCTCCACAGCGGTGGGACATTTTTGCATCAGTCCTGCAGAGGGGCATGCTTATAACCCAGCAAGCACCCAATACATACTTCCTGCTACACCATGGCCTTATCAGGGAAGAGGGGTTGCAGAGAGGTTTGGCATGCAAGAGGTTAATGCTTTGGCATGCCTCACCCACCACATACAGGGTACAAATCCCCCCACCTTTGGACACCGCCATGCAGTCTGGTTAGAGTCTGAGAAGCGCAGAGAATTGCTATCAATATAGCAGGCGGCTCTTCCAAAACTGCAGAGGCTCTTTAAAATAATTTGTCAAGAGGCCCTTGAAGTCCATCAACTTACATCAGTCTCTTCCCTCCTTTCCCCTCCCACTCTTTGCCACCCAATCCTCTGTATGTTCATTTTAAAGCCTGAAAGACAAGATATCCCATATAACAGCAGCAGAAATTTCCCATAAAGTGCCAGTTCTCTGCGAGCCCACCTACAATTAACAAGTGTAATCAATGACTGCCTCCATGGACAGTGGAGCCTGCATTATTGTGTTTTACACTGGAGTAAACTGGCTCACAATGAAAGGATGTAAAACCTCAGAGGCATCTGCAAACACGTAATAAAAACAGATACCCAAGAGGGAAGGAGTCCCAGGGTGCAAACCCAACCCAACCTGTGTCCAGGTACATGCCACTGGGGGCCCTGCAGACTCGCAGTTCAGCAGCTTGTATAATATGTACTTCTGGGATTTCTCTGTTTGGTTTCTTTGACTTCAAAATGAGGAGCGGGGCAAGGGAATGGTTTATTCCTCACACACACTCTCCCCTTGTTCTGCAGCCTCCTCATCACTCAGAAAGACCCATCCACCAGTACAGAAACACAATGCAGATGAACAAGCTACAGCAACTGCACAGTGTACTTTGGCTCAAGGTAAACTCACTCCCAGTGAGACCCGTCCTTTCAAGTATATATTATACAGACTGGAGAGAAGAAGGGTAACAGGTCATCATTAACTCAAGCACAACAACAACACGGGGGCCAGCAGGAACTACTTACTGATTAAAGGAATGTAAGTGTTAATACCCCCCCTTCCTGACAGGGGCACTGCGGCGTCATTGCCCAGCGAGACATCTGCTTGAAAGCTGGACGCTAATTGAATTAAAAAAAATAGTAAAACAAACAAAAAAGCAAGATGTAAAAAAGGTTATAAAGAAACAACAGACTGAGAACATTAAACACCACTGCAGTTAAATGGCAGAAGTGGAAGTGTCTACTTAAGCTCTACCTGCATATAACTCAGGGCCGTACACCGCTCCAACCACAGGACTCAACTTCCAACCTGAAACAACAAAGACTGCAGTGAATGCCAACATCTACACCAAGAGAAGGAGCGGGCAGCGTGGGTAGGGGGAACAGTCTCTTGCATGCGCCCCAGCTTCACATGCACAGCTCTTTCCAATTTCTGCATCGCCTCAGTCCCCCTTGGTGTAGATGGAGGCCAACTGCCTTTTTCTAATGTCAAGCTCTAGGTACAGGTTGCTGTATCAGAGGGAACAGCAAAACATCACATGATCCGCAGCACGGCGAAGGCTAAAGGGAATGCCAACTACCTCGTAAGTGCCTTGCCACCCTGTGTGCTCTGCATGACCCTTGCTGTCAGCTCCTCCAGCTGCTCCCTGCTTTCACTGGGAATGCTGCGGATCCAAAAACCTCTCTAAAGCCACCAGCCCAGGCTGCCACCCTGGGCAATTTGCAGCCTTAAATTCTCAAAGTACCCTTCTGTCTTATTCACTAGAAATCTGCTAAAAAGCAACACTGAATTACATCGCTAACTGAATTACACATAGATGGTGCAGAAAAGCAATCCAATCTATTCATCTCAGTTTCGCCTCTCTGTTACTTCAGTATTTCCTGTCCTCTTTACACTGCTTTTCAGGTGGAAGACTTCCCAGCAGATTCATTTTCATACTATCTGGATAACTGGCAGAACTGTAAATCATCAACATAAAGCCTACGGGAGAACAGCCCTTAAAGAAGTCATAGCTCAGGTATGAAAGGAGGAACCCATTTCCAGCCAAATCCAGGAATCTGTCTTTCTGTCACAGGAGAGAAGGGGTGTAAAGCTAACAACATAATGTGAGCTGGCTTCCACAGAGCATTCCTTTCAGGTAAGATCCCAGCTGTTCAGCTTGCAATCATAGAGGCATTTTGATTTTTAAAAAATCCATACCCTTCCCCTATCTCTTGGAGTCTTGATGCACTCACTGCACTTCAACACCACTAACCAGACTAGAAACCATATGAACAACTTTGTGAACTGCAGCCCATCAACACCACCCCTTCATCTGCTGGCAGAGTATCAATGAGAGATGCAGTGCATGCTCGCTCTGCAAAACTGGGCACACTGCTGGTGTGCTGCCCATCCTGATGGCAAAATACTGGAGTGGTGGCAATGAGAGAACTAAGATCGACCCTCAAACTCAGTAAGAGTCATATGACCACTCATGGGTATGCCGTAAGATTGGCCTAATACTGAATACATTTGCATAGCTTTAAAACTGCCTTTAAATTGCTGGCTATGAAAGCAAAATATTCCTGTCTGTTATCAGGGTTTCACCAGCAAGCTAAATTTCTGCCCTTGTTTCAGGACAACACAACATAGCTACATTGTCTTTCCCTACAAAATCTCCCGGCTCCTTTCAGACACTGACGCTCAGAACCCCCAGCCCTCCTGCTTGTCCCCCTTTCCCCAGCTCTGTAACCACTCTAAGATTTATCTGCCAAGAGGCACAAATAAAATTCTTGTCTTCTAAACTTACAAGTCTTACATTGTAATCAAAATGGATTCTTACACTACTATACTATATACTGCCTATATGTAGCTTCCTGCCTTTTTGTAGCTGTTTGGGAGTATTATCAGACCAAGAACTTTTTTGCCTGTTTCAGGACAAAGACTGAGCTGCTAAATCTCAGTATTTAGTTCTGTTGAGGGAAGAATGACTTTTTATGCTATATTTGCCTCTGCAACAAAATTATTGCACAGATAGAACCACCAAGATATCCTGACAAAACAGAATTCTTCATTACCCAAACAACTTGGTCTTTCTCTATTCAGGCTCACTGGAAAATGACTGAGCGCAAGCACAGTCTGTAACAAACAGCAAGCAAACAAGTAGTGCAATGCCTCTGTTTTCCTGGTTGTTTGGGGACAGATGTACTTTTACAGTTCGAACTTAAACTGAAGTGCATCCAATTATGTAAGTATTTAAATGGGTGTAAATACTTTAAATGGTGTAAATACTTCAAATGACGGCAATGAGACTCGGGAGTACTGCACATCCCACTGTACAGCGTCAGCTGGCAGCAGTGGCAGGCAATCCATCGGTGCTTGGTTTCTTTACCCAGCTTGGCCATGTTGGGCATGTCACTTACTCCTCTCTGTCCCTACTTCTCCACTTGTATAATGGTATTCCTCCATACATCCTTGAGGGTTATACTGAAGGATAATGCTATATATTAGTGTTTATGGGGTTTTGTTGTTTCTTTTGAGGTCTGTTTTTCTCCTGAGGAGAGATGATGCCTCTTCCCTTCTGCCTGTCTTCCAACTTTTCAGGTCATCGTTAGTACAAACAGTCTCTCTTACCATTTGCATAAGGTGTGACCATCTTCTTATTGGTCATCACTCGTGCAGTAGCGTTGTTAACCTAGAAGTAAGAAAGGGGAGGGGGGAGGAGAGGGAAGGAAGCACAGGACGTTAGGGAAAACAGTGGGAAACTCTCCAGTAACACACACACACACACACATTTTACTTCTATCAGCAAAAATAAATAAACAAATAAATAAATTTAAACTAATTTTATAAAAATGCAATCTTTAAATTACTTTTAACAGTTGCCATTTAATTATAAAAGTTAAGCTAAACATGGCACTTTTAAACTATGCATTAAACAAAAGGCCAGCGAGAGTGAAGTGCAGATTCTCCACCACCACACCACGTGCTTATTGTCAGCTCCTGGATCAAAAGGGCAAAACGTTGGGAGGTTTTGTCCAGGTTCTGTTCTGAGAGGCAGTGATAACTTCTGCAGCCCAGGACAAGGGAATTGAACCAGGTGATGCACAAGCTGGCTTGTTTCTCACCACTGAGGCCCAGCAGGTCACTGGCAGGCTTACTTTTTACATAGAGAAACGCAGCTTGGAATCCATCAGCTTTAGATTTGAACTTCTAAGGGTTGAGAAGATATCTGAACGCCATCAAGCATCTGGACTGCCTATATACACTGATTTCCTTCCCATAATTTTCAGACCTTTTTCCAAATTATTGTTTACTTGTCAGAAATCTCATGGAGCAAAAAGAAAAAATGGATAGTAATAGACATGGGTCTTTTTTCTTTTCACTTTTATAGTGTCCTCCACCCTCTTTACAGAGCTCTGTATAGTTTCAAGCAGTTTGATTGCTCAAGCAAGTGGGATGTTACCACAGAGATGGTGCTGATAAAGAAAAGATGGACCAGTTTGGAAGCCAAGTTACTGCAGCCCCGTGTCAGACAGCCTCAAAGTTCTTGCAAGGAGGGTGAAGTCTTTGTCGAACATCAATAATTTATCAAAACCTATGCCAAATAGGAATTGAGTTCAGGGTGTGGAAGAAAAAAAATTGATATCAAAGTAAAAGCTGCCTTAGGCACTTGAGATCTATGGATGGCAAATTTCTGCGGGGTGGGGAGTCCGGAAGCTACATTTTACTCTCATTTCAGCCCCAAAACAATAGAAACATTACACATTTAAAAAGAAAGAATGGGAAACAACAATGATGAGACTGAGAGCATGCAGTTAAACACACACAGATAAAAGAAAGAAAGAAAAAAAAAACAAACAACCACAATTGATTCAAGGGGTGGGGAGGGGAGGAGGAGAAAGGAGGTAGGGTCTCACAGACAATCATTAAGATGGAGCGAGTGCCTGAAATCAGCTGCTACAGCAAAGTGCAACACAAGCACTTAAAGGAAAAAATTGCCAGAACCAATCAGAAACCACCAGTCAGCAAGAGATCAACAGCTGCATTTAACCAAATAAAAAAATAAACCAGGGAGGAGGGGGGAGATAGAGAAAGAAAAAGAGGGAAAACAAACAGTAACAGCTACAAACAGGTCTCAGAAAGAGAGCAGCAGAAAGGAGGGGCAGAAAAAGAGAGAAGAGGAAATGGGTGCATTAATAAAAACCAGCCAAACTGGAGTTCAGTAACTCTGAGTAAGATGTGCAAGGGGAAATCACCATGAAGTCAGTAATCAAACAGCTCAGACCGCTACAAAACGATAATGTACATCCAAAGTCCAGGCGGCATTACTCAACAGCATTGAAAATAAAAGGGGGGGGTGGGAGAAGGGGGGAAGGAGGTGGGTGGGGACAACAAGTCAAATCACATTTCGTAGTGTTAATGTGAGATGGCAGATGGATTTTTTTTTTTCTTTCTTAAATTTTTTTTTTATTTTTTTTTTGCAATTTTAAGAAAAGTCAAATTTTAAAAAAAAAAAAAATTTAAAGAAAATAAAGGAGAAGGAAAAAAAAAAAGAGAGAGCTTCTTCTCTAGCGCTTTCGTTTCACTTACCGCCAACTCGTACCATCGCCAGCATTGTGTATAGTTACCATGGAAAGAGTGAGTCAAGTGAAGGGCCCTAAACGCTAAACCATCGGAAAGGGAAATAAACAACAAAAAAAAAACACAAAAAAGAAAAGAAAACAAAAAAAAAAAAAAGGCAAAATATGCAGACATCTTACTCAAAACCGGCGGCTTTTTGGTTTCAATAGTTGTACTTTTTTCTTTGTTCTTTTTTTTTAAAGAAAGAGGGAAGGAGGGAGGGAGGGAAGACGCCAGTTAGCCTTCAGCGCAGTGGAACGCCAAACTGGTCAATACCAGGCATGCCCAACACATGGCCGTGGTGGCCAGCAGCATCAACCCTTTAACCCCCTGTGGTGAGAGCTCGAAACATTAAGGATTGGCTTTCACCAAGCGACTCTTTGACTGCAGGCAGGTCAAGAAACCAGCAGCGTGTTATAGCACAGCCCACTCAGGGCTTCTGCCCCATGTCTCCCGTCCCTTCCCATCAAGGGCATCATATCACAGTTGGATGGAGGAGAACTGGCCTCAGAGGAAAGAGAGGATACTGGCTGGCTCCCTGCTTTCTTTTTTGGACACAGAGTTAGAAGTTGGACAGTACTCTTTCAGTTAGTTTTATTCAGGCCTGGTAACAGGAAATTGGAGCCTCGCAAACTGAAGCAAAGGAAAAATCAAGACAGCAGAAGGGCAAAACTTTGGAGTGGGTGGGTAAAAAAAAACCAAAAACAACAAACAACTTAACAAAAGAAGAAAGAAAAGATAAAAACACCCAAAACAACAATAAAAATATTCCATAAGGGGTGTAAACTTTTTATACATTTCAGTGCAGGGAGGTGAAGGACACAGACACAAACACACACGCACACACGAGACTGGGATCCAAATGTGAAATAAGTGAGGCAAGACACAAAAAAAGAAATCAAAAGAATAAATATAAAGAAGAAATTGAATTACTGAAGACATGCACCTCGATTTTACGGCCCTCTACCACGGTGCCGTGTAATTTCTCCCTGGCCCTGTCTGCATCAGCACTATTCTCGAAAGTTACGAACCCGAATCCCTGCATGCAGCGGGAGAAGGGGGGAAAACATGCACATCGTTATATATTGAAATACTGATCTCTAGGTAAATAGAGAAAAAAATATCACAGTATGAAATCGACATCAGCACAACTCAGCAATAACCTCCTAGAGTCACATTGTCGGTTCATGCATGTTTCATAAATGAAAGAAATCAAATTTGATAAAATAAAAGAACTGTAATCATAATAAGAATAATAAGAGTAATTAAAAACAAAACCAAAAAAAAAAGGAGAGAGAAAACATAAAAGCAATTGAGGCCAGACCAAAAAAGAAGTACAAAGTTACTCGAGACAATTTTTTGTTTTGGTTTGGTTTGTTCTGTTTGTTTAAAACCATGAAACCCTGCTCTGACACAGGCAAGCTGGTCGAGCTCAAGCAGGGCTCCTCTCCCTCTCCTCATCAATGCACATGCTTTGCAAGGAGCCCGTGCCCGCCCCAAACACAGCACAGGACAGCGACAATGAGCAGCACTTCAGTCTCTTGAGAAACTGCTCTGAGAGCAAGTGGCGATCTGAGATCACACCTGGCACAAGGAATTCTGCGAAGCTTTGGGCAAATCAAACACTGAACCTTGCTTTTCCCACCTGTAAAATGCAGACAATAAGAATTACCTACCTTAGAAAGCTCTTGTGAGGAAGGGCTGTTTGTAAAGCATCCCTTGTAAACTCTTCGGGGCACAGCTCATGTCTACTCCTATGCCTGTAATTTCCCTAATAATGCATGGAGCCCTGAAAGTAAGCAGGGCTTCTGGGTGGCACCATCAAATACACAGGAAAAGATTTAATGTATCCTATATTCTAGTTTTAAAATTTTCCTAATAGAAGTGTTGGACTTGAGAGTACATCTCAATACCTTAACATCGATTCGTTGGTAAAGGCAGGTTTTATCTCTCACTGCTGACTCATGGCTACCTCTTTCTAGCCTCACTAACTATCTTATACTTGGTTTTGCTCCAAGATGGCAACCTCTGTATTGTGGATAGAAACAAATCTCTGCCTAGACAGACTGTGAATTTTGAGAACAACTTGGTATGTCCTCCTTGGAGCAGCCACAAAGGCTCAAGGACTATTAAAACTTCCCTTTATTTCAACAAACTGAGGTTTAGGGCATCCATGAAGGTACATGCAACACACCTGTCCTACATGCTCATGCTGCTGCCAACCCGTGCAGTCATGTAACAGGGCACAGTAAGACATCATGCTTCCTTCCATGGAGAGGAGCGTACTGACATTGAAATGAAGCCAATGTGACTAAGGGAATTTGGATTTTAACTGGTAACAAATAGTATCTTACTACAGTCAACTGGGATGAAATATTCTTCATGCCATTACAGAGAGCGGGGACAAACAAAAACTTCATTGTATTTTGCTCTTAGGGTATCTTAAGAACAGAAGTAACTGGTTCCTGTGGCTTAGTCTAAAGCAAATACAGGTTTAGCATACAGAGAGTATTCTCTGCTGGCTCCAATACCCTCAGGGACAGGAAGAACAAAGCTTGCATTTGTTGCAATGGAAATTCCTGATACTTACTGGAGAGCAAGGTGATGTGAACGATCTAAAGCTATGCCTTGCCAGGGAAAGGGCATGCTAGCCTCACAGCTCCCTCCAGGCACCTTGAAGTTGACAGGGACTGGACGTCCCCCAAAAAACAGCATCTTAATTTCTAAGCACTGTTAGCAACTAGACACAAGCAAACCATCATTCTTCAAATGCTTTTTAAAGGTCTTTACAACACTAATCTTAAAAAGCCCAAGCCTTCTGCACATGCTGGCCTTTATAATCCACAACAAGGTTTCCAGCACAAAACTGCATACTGTGTAAGATGCAGAGGTATGTTTTCTTTTCTTTTTGGTGGTGGTGTCTGTGTTGCCTTTTTTCCCTCCTGAATGGCAATTGTAAAAGAACTCAGCCAAGCACTGCAAAGTTGAGATCAACGACAGCATTCCTTTGGGCTCCAACTCAATAATATAAAGCTTCAGATAATTTCACTTCTCCAGCTATAAATGAAAAATTATGTAAGTAACAAGGAAATGCTTTTTTTTTTTTTCCAGAACAGAATAAAAATTTTCTGTTTAAATGAACTAAAACTGGAGCTACAAGAGATAGGGGCTTAAAACAGCCCAATTGCACATAACTCTCAAATACGTTGCAGGGAACCAGGCTGGGGAATACAGAGGGTGTAATAACAAAGCTGATTATGAAGGCACAGGGTATCCTGTCTGCTCCAAAGACCCCCTACAGAGAAAGGCACAATAGAGAAACAGAGCAACACCTTTCCCTCTGTCTCTGTATAATGGGGAAAAAGCATCTTTAAAAGGCTGGGGGAGGAGGGGAGGTACAGACTGCAACAAGATCCTCTATTTCTCATTTCTCTTTTCACATTAAAATTTCTGTTTGTTCTAGACAAGCCTGTGGAGACTGAACAAAATTTATGTCTTCAGTGATGATGTCAACTGAAAGCCAGAGAGCAGAGGGAAGGTAATTTTTTAGACATTAATCTGTGCACGCTGGAATCAAACTAAGACTATTTTAATTCACATTTGTTTGCAATTAGTGAAGTCTGTATGGGATTTTAAAAAACACATTATCATTAAATACCTTTAAACTGAATAGGAATCTTCAATAGTCTAAATAAGTTAACTCAAGGCAGGGCACAATCCACATGCAGACTATGTAAATAATTAACAATGTGAATTAAACCAGAATTAATCTGATTCTGAACAGCATAACTAATTAACCACAATTTTTTTGGTCTATTGACAGACCAGTTCCTCGCTTGTGCAGCTCTCTGTTGAGAACCATTTAATAGCAGCGCTGAATTAATGCTTTACATAGGTGACTGTGTCAGAGTCATCATTTGTGCCTCCTTGCTTTTTCTTCCTAATGCAGCTCAGTCATTCAAATTTTTGTTAAGAAAAATAGGTAAGCCACACTTGACATTTTTATCATTGTTAAGTTTAAAGCTTAGCAATTATATATACAGATACCCATACAGATATTTTTAATTCCTTCTCATAGATGACCTGCAAAGAATAGGGATTAATTTGTACCTAAATACAGATACAACAAACAATTATCAGTCTTCCCTCCCAAGGTCGTCTTGCCCTTGAAAAAAACAAAAGAGGTGGGGGAGAAGGAAAGAAGTGGCAGATGTCCAATATTTACTAGCTTAGCTTTGTACAGCAGGTACTGGTTTGCTCCACAGCAGTAAGCATGGAGCTAGAGGAAGGAAGACACAATCTTGGTTAAAAAAAAATAGAAGAGGCTTATTGTTTCTAAAATCTAGTTTATACAAATAGCTTGGGTTTAATAATGCTGTTATGGTAACAAGGCTGAAATTTTCAACAATTCCTCTCCACCTGCAGCTGCCAAGAACTTCTTCCAAGCAGAAAGTAAGTTTAAGTCTCAACATACCCAGCAAACACTAAACCCCAGCAAACATTTTTAGGCCTGGTAAGTAATTTGCAGTGCCAGACAAACCCCTTTTTGCCCAAAGGTTTTTTTTTCAAAGGGCCTGAAGACACCGAGTAACTGTCACCCTTTTAGTCTGGCCTCAGACTCTGCAATAAATAACAAGCAACATGATGAGCAGTGGAAAAATAAAAATAATAAATGTATATATATATAGTATTTGAACGTTGCCATCTCTGAAGAATGAGAAAGAAAATTTACCATGTAACCGTAAAGGGAGAAATCAAAAGCAGACGGTTCTCCTGGGTGTGGCCAGAACACAGAAATTAAACAAAAAAAAGAACAACAACAACAAAAATAAAGTAAAATAAAATAAAGCAAAAAAAAATAAATAATAAAACCAAAGGAAACTAAACAGAGCCCCTTGAAATCCATGCATTGTTAACCCTTCGTTTGTCATGGAGTTTAACCAGTCACCTCAGCAGCAGCGTCTTTGTCTTGCACCACTGGAGCACGCAGCCAGCAACCAGCCTTGCTGTCATCTGCGGCTCTGCTTGTTTTTAACCAAGTTGAGGGTGGGGAAATCTTTTTTTATACCCCCTAATTTCCATAGTAAACTTTTGGAAGCCTGAAAAAATGGCCAAGGATACAGCAGCTTGGGCTACCTGTTTCCAAGGCATATGGAGAGAGGAGGAAGGTTTCAACTATAATCCACCTGAGATGAGCAGGACTGAAGGTACCAAACAGCACAAAATTTCAGCAACGTATTGTTGAAGTTACAAACAGAAACCCAGGCTTTAGATCAGTGAAGGAATCAGCAGAAAACAAGCTGCCACAACTGCAGCAGCTCTTCCACTTCCCCCTTGCCCTCATGGTGCACCTTGAGTGCATTAAGGTACATTGGCATAATGCACCCATACAATCTGTTGAATCAGATGCAAGAATTAATATGGCTAAAACCCATAAATATATCTGAAAAAAAAACCAAACCATGAAAGGCTATTTTTAGGCTGGATCATTGCCCCAGACCAGCTTATTTTGTAGCTCCACAGCCAATCCTTCCTGCAAAACTGAAGGGGGGGCAGAGGCTGGGAGCAAACAGTAGGAGCCCAGCCAGCACTGCTTCCCAGTGAGAGCTTAGAGCTTTCGAGCAGCTCCAGCCAACTCAGGTCAGGGGCTTCAACAACTTCGTGCCATCCCTGGCTGTGTGCTCCTCCTCATCACTTCAATCAATCATGGATGTTACTATGTGGTCTGTGAGTTCAACTAGCTAAACTGGCAGAAGGCAAGCTCATTTTTCTCCCTCCCTGCTGCATCTGGGTTTTTTGCTAATTTAGCATCATGGATTCAACTCCCTACACAGTGAAATGAGGACTACTGGGAAAGTGCTCCCACAGGAGAAGTAAATCAGCTTATACTATCAAGCCATCAAATGCAGCCTTAATTATTCAGGTTTATTTAAACTAGTTCAGTGTATGGACTAATTTAACTGTGTATGGACTAATTTAACTCATCAGTTTAGTACCACTGAGTTGAAAGTAGAAAACTGTACTACAGTGAGCTACAATAAACGTGTGTCTCCTTCAGGCTATTGGCATTATAAAGGGATTTAGTGACCTCAGAAACTGATGCTGGTCACTGGTCCTTAATTTGTTACTAAGCCTCTTTATGTCAACAAGACTGTTTGTATTTCTGGCTCAGCTGATGGCATATGAGCAGATATTATAAAAATAGAATTAAATGGAAAACAAAACCTCTAATTTATTTTATGTCACAAAGGGTTTTATCTAGTTCACTGAGTGGAAACTAAGTCCAGAACAAGAGTTTCTTAACTCAAGAGCACCTAATCCATTCAAATAAGAAACAAATGGACAAGCATATATTTAAAAGTCTTAGTATTTAGGCACATTTACCAACACCTAAATTCATATTCCTATCCTCACTGACAGTTAACTCCAAATATCAAAAACCCCCAAGTGTTCCTACACAACTTTTTAGCTAGCCCTGGTTTACTTACAGAACTTCCCTCATCAATGGATTCAATTTCTTTGTAAAGACAAGGTGTCAGCTACTATACAACCATTCTTTTCATTAAATATGAAGTGCCTCTAGACACTTCAGTCCTATACAAGAGTGTGGAGATCTGGATCTCCCAAAGAGATTGCAGTGAGGGACAAACTTAGACTATACCAAAATCACAAGCCTGAAATCTGCACTCATATGGACTCTTACCATTTGAAAAACTAGTAAGAAAGGCTCCCTCTTCAGCCAAGATTTTGCTGTGTGCTTCTGCACTCTTGGGCTCTGAATGTCATCGAGGGCACATCTTGGAATGCCACATGGTATGCAGCCAATGAGTAGACTTTGGATTCCCTTCTCCCGCAGCGTTACAAACGCCACAGGGTACTCGTTACACAGGCAGACTGCATTAATTCTGCAAATATGTCCACTTGCTCTGTTCAGCACAACAGTGCCAAAATAGGCATCTAGAGGATGCATCTCCGCTAAGAAAAGGAATAGGAATCCTCTCTCTTGACTTCCTCTGGAGGCATTTTATTCATGGTTCAGCAAAGTGCACGGCAAACTGCAACCATGAGCAAAACGCTATTTAAAGGCACTTACATGGGTCAGAACTAGAACCATAATGGTAAACAGGATAAATGAAACAGCTAGTTTCCTGGAAACAAACAAAAAACCTTGACACATCAAGGGAAGACTGATTATGTCATTCTATTAAATAAGAATAAAATAAAATTAAATTCAAGAGATGTTTCAGGTTTGTATCTTCTGTCTCCTATGTGGCAAAGCAATACCAGTGGGAAGTCTACCAGGGCCTATATAATCCTGCTAAACAGACTGAATTTGGGCAAAAACCTGGTTAGGAAACAAGAATTCACATTGCTGTGAGGGGAGAATCAGCAAAACTAATTATTAACTGCTTCCTTTCTGAGCCAATACAGAAAGTCAACCAACAACATTTCCTAAGCCAAATGCAAGAACCTGAGGGGTGAGGTGGCTGTGATGGATGCTGCTAACTCTTTGGTCACCAAATTCCCTAAATACATAGAAATCCTGAGGATGCACCCGATTTGACATAGTACCTCCAGGCTGCCAAAGAAAACTGCCTGGTCATCTCAGGTGGATTCAAAAGGAAGAATGCAACCTGCATGCTTCCTGCAGTCCCCTCCTTACAGACCAATACCAGAGCGATCCCAGCAGAGATCTCCCGCCATAACTTGGCAGGGACAAAGCGCTGCTCAACCCCATCGTACACTGGGTGGGGGTGAACCCAGGGCAGTTTGGGATTTACCACTGTACCTTTGACATATTTACAAAACAGATACACATTAAGTCTACAACCCTTAGGAACCCGGGGAAGGGAAAGGAGCATTGAGAACACAGCACAAGGCAGGCAGCAGGAGCATCTGCTTTCGGATTCCCAAGAGAGAGTAGGAGGAGAAGAAGAGAGAGAGGTTTCATATCATTAGATTAGAATGGAAACCACAGGGCAGGAAAATGCATTCAGATTTTTTTCTTTCCTAAGGTGGAGGAAGAACCCAAGAGTGAGTGAGTGGCCTCCAGAAAGATCCATTTCCTTTGCTTCACCATCAGATCACCACACTGTTGTTTTTCCATTATTATGTGAATACTAGGTGCGTCGTGCAGCTACACCCCACTCAAACACTGGGGCCTCCCATTTTCACGCTAAGCAGGAATAATCTTGCATTCTTTTAAAAACAGGAATTATTTTGGGTACAGAAGGTTGCAAATATGCCAAAAAAATTACTCTTTGGGTGTTTTCTAATTCTGTTCAGATTCTGCCCCATCCCTCATATAGGCTATGAGTTTTGCAACTGCTTTTTGCTGCAAGATGACAGAAAAGCAGTGGGAAACGGCACAGTCAAGGACTGGGAGAACATGTCTTTGGCTTACTTTTAGTTTTTCCTCTATTTTTTAAGGGTTCAGGACAAAATTTGTCAAAGAACTCTTCAGCACGAATTTTTGTTTTAAGTGAAAACCAGAAGCCTTGGCCTTTAACAACTGCATGGGAAGGTACACAGTCATCATAAATCAAGTCTTCAGAGAAAGCCTTCATCGTTAGCATTACTAAAGAGAAAGGGCAGCCGTGGGTATTTAATACAGGGCTGTACGGACGGGAGAGAGAGAAGTTCCTATGTGGCGAGGAAAACACTGCTCTGAAAAGAGCAGGCAGTGGGGGATGAAGGGTAGAGATCAACACTTTGCCAGGCCAGTTATTTTGTGCTTTCCTTTGCAATTACATCCAAACAAGTAGGGATTTGATAGAGGCCAGAGGCTAGTTCCAAAGCCACATAGAAATTACTAAAATCAAGACCAATTCACAGATATCCCTGGCCTATAAATATCAAAAGAACAGCAGAGAGCAGAATAAATATTTACAAACTCAGCATAGCTGATTGTTTGGGTAAAGCATATAGATTTTCATCTACAAAGGAAAGTGAAATTCCCTAAGCCATATAGACATTTGTTTGTACAAACTGTCTTATTAAAATCAAATCCCTCAAAACAACAACAAAAGAACCACCACAAAAATAAAGAATATGGTGTCATGCACAAATAAAGGATGAGGAAATGGCTAAGATTAATTTATTTTGTATACAGGCCAACTGCTTTCTGGTTTCCAGCTAATACAAAGACTGAAGAACTTCAGAAGGCATCATGGACAACATGGGTGGAAATTTGTAGAGGGCTCTGAACATGAACATGCCCAGGAATCTGTTGAAGCAAAGAGGTCACCTTAGGACTGTGAACCTCAAATCCAAGCAAAAGGCATAGACTTGAAATCAAAACTGCTTAGCTGAATTGCAACTTCAAAATCTCGTGTGCATGCACACATGTGCACACACGTGTGTGGGGGAAGGAGGGAAATTTTGTTTTAATTGAAAATGGGAATCTTAGCGTTGATTAAGTCAAGCAGAGTATAGACATGCACTGTGCAAGCTTCCCCCATAGAGCTTTGGCAATGCACCTCACTCCTGACCTGCAAAACTCCCTGCTATTCCAGTGCTGAACCTCCTGGGCAGAGAGAGAATCACATCAATTTGTCATTGTGGTGATACTGGTTACATGATGAGAACCAATTGCCAATTAGGACAAAGATCACTGAATCTCTCTGCAGCTGGTCTGAAATCTCATCTCCAGAGAAACAAATTACCATCAACCCTCAAGAAAACCTCCCTTCTAATAGATCTTTGGGGTGTGGATGCAAACTCAGTGGGAAGAGGTCCATGAGGCAGGGAAAGTTGAATAAGGATACTTATATTAAGCATGGAATATCTCAAACATGAAAGGTCAGCATCTCAGAAGTATCAGACAATTCTACAAGTGAGAGTAAACAAAATCCTTTCACATGTGAGATATGACAGTTTTTCTATGGAAGCATTTTAATGCAACAAAAATGTGGTTGCAGGGATGGGTGGGTTAGCCTTTGTGCTTACAGTCTCCTATCACACAAACCTGTTTTAGCTTATTCTGCCTTCCTTACAGGGCACCCATTGCTGATGCAATGGGAACAGGTTGGTATGAAGGGTCAAGTGACTGACTCCCTGTTTATTAAAAATCTGGGGAACCTGATCCCACATTACAGACAGGAATATCTAGGAGCATTTGTACATGCTGCCCAGAAATGACCATGTTCAGAATCTGGAGTCAGAGGGAACAGGAGACAGCCCCTAAAATAGCTTTTCCCTTCCCCCATCATACTAATTCCTGCTGATCTCTATAGAGTGTATTCTCTAGGCAATGAACTGCCTTTTTTCACTCTGCAATCAAAACAAGAGAAGTGGGTACAGAAACAAGACTTACCTTCGAGCCACGCTCATTAAAGATTATCTCTACATCAAGGATTTTTCCAAATTGCTGCAAAGAGACAAATGGGAAAAGATTTGGTTTTGGCAATTCATTTTGCCTACCTTTTGGAGGCTGGCTTAATATAAAAATGAAGTTAAAAGCATTTTCATTTCTAGCATACAGGCAAAAGCATAAAATCCCAGTGCCGTGACCGAGTTCTCATGGGTCAGGACACGCAGATCCTCTTGGTCATAGAACCTGGGTTTTCTCACAGTAGTCTAAAAGAAAAACGATCTCCAGAAGAGGTTTAGGGAGTGAGGCAGCTTTTCCTTCTCCCTTTTTAGTCTAAAACACTTCTTCCTTCATTCTACTATTTTGTCTAAGACAGTTGCATGATTTCACCTGACATCTAACAGTGAATCTCAAATGTAATTCAGCATTTCATCTCCTTCCTCCAGTGGCTATCACAAAGAGAAACTTAACAGTGATGCTATTCTTCTGGAAGGGGACAGTCACTTAAGACCCCAATCTGTCAATAACCTATGCAAGTTCATCATATGACAGAATTCTGACCTCTCTCTCAGCCTAGAGAACCTGAGGAGGGCAGGGCCCTGCTATTTGGCACTGTTTTGAGTTCCAAAAAACAACCTACTTAGTACAGAGCAAAAATGAGAGCTATAAGCTAAAAAGGAGATTAAGCACACACCGTGGATCCATATATGCATCACATTCTTCACCTTGGAACATACAATAATACTTTTACTGAACTGGTCAGATTTAAACCAGAAACTTCTAGGCAGAAGCATCACCACTTCAAAAGAGGTCCACAACGCTCTGTCCTCTTGAAGAGTCAATGTTCCAAACTGGAGATCTGCTCTCCAGAAAGACAGGGCTAAGATTCGTTTTCAACAGCATATATATGGGGCAGTCCTCATTCTGGGAATGAATACCCTGCTCAGATAAATGCTGTGGTTTGGGTATTTCCTACATTATTTATGAAAGCTTCCATCAACAAGGTTTTGATCTCACTATTGGAAAAGATATAAAAGTAGCAGGCAAATGAAGGAAGGATCAACAGGAAACAAAAGGATGGTGTCACAGTTAGCAAAGATGACGAACACAGTCTCCAGGAACTAGGATAGTCTCCACTTTGCCACAGTTCTCCTAACACAGTGTTTGCCTTCTTTTTCTGATGAACATTACCATTCAAAGTCAAATGAGTATAATGCTCATTTTATCAATACTTTGGTTGAAAAACTTGTGTCCAGCCTTGTGAGCATGGAACATTCACAACAAGCCGTGATGGCTGCTGATTATGAAAAGCAATAAAGCACTACTAAGCCCCTTGAGCAAGTATTCCACAACTGTCTTTAACCAAATAAAATGCCTCCAACACTTTTAGCTATAGTTTGTCTGCTTCCATTCTCCATTCTTAAAAAGGAGATAGATGCATTCTTTTACAAATATTGCCTTACAGATGTTGTTTTTTCCTGTTCTATTGTTTAAAGACAATACTTGATCTTCTATTCAGCCCAAGAACAATTGAATTCAGAACATTCTGCGTTATGCAAAGTTTGAATAATGCTAATGTAAACATGCATCTTCCTTGAAACCCCAACATCTCAAGCTTGATCCATGCTAGATTTTCTTTTGACCACTGTTGTGCCAATCACAGCTAAAATACATTCTCTGTTTCTATCCCACACTTGGTGCAGGCTTGTCTATAAAAGAGATTAGCTGTTGATTGCTTTTTGTTGTCTTTGTTGCATATGGCTTGGGCACCGTCATGAAAGGAACCAGCCATGATTGCTTTCTTGGCAGACTATTTCAGTGTTGTTACCTTACAAGGGCTGAAGAGCCCCCAGCTGCTGATGGGCTATCCCTGCTCCCTTATCCTGCCTTGTCTGGTCTCACTAGCTTCCTAAACCCAGCCCCAGTTTTCATTTTCACGCAATTTGATAGACCTCACTGAGCCTCAAAAAAACACAGTCCAACAAAAAGACTAAGCACAATGGTTTTGATGATTTACTGATCTGAGGTGGCTCAAAGGATCAGGTGAGCACTAGGGCTCCGAGAAGCAAAGGGGAGCAGAAAGCAGCACAAGCTGCTTGAGAACAGGATCTGTAGCTGCCAGATCAGCTCAGCTGCCTAGCCTTGCCACACATGCTGAAACAGTCAAGATCTTGATAAATGCAAATGCCAGAATTATTTTCAGAATCTTCAAAGCCATCAAAAAAAAAAACATTCACCATTTTCTACCTCATTAGAATCATCTTGAGAGAGAACAAACTGTGCAGCTTCTGATGCACAATTATGCTGTGCCATCTTCCCCTTTTTCCACACCCAGCTGGGCCTGGATCCTCGGGTATTACTGCCAGTGCTGCCTGCCAGCCTTGCTCAGCTGAGCTCACTGCACAGGGTTTCCACACCAACAGGGAATCCTGTTTTGTGTGTTTCATTTCTTGTGGCTGACAAAAAGCTGGCACTAAGGCTGAATGCAAGTGGTCTGACCTAGCTCCATGAGAGACAGCAGGGCTGCCTCCCTGCTCTGTAGAAGATGGAAGTATGTCATTTCCTAGATGACAGGGTAAAGATCACCAAATGCTGTAGATGCAGCAAGTACACTCTTAACAACAACAGTAATGGGCTTCATCCATCCAAGCAAACTGCCCCAAATCACTTTTCTGCCTAGGAGTTGTGGGTGTCTGAAGAAGCAGAAGAGAAGGACCTGCTTGGGAGACAAGGAACAGAAAGCACAGGGATATCTGCTGAACTGTGGTTGGCTGAGGAGGCGTTTCCCGCTCTGAAATTCACTGAAAGAAAGCAGTGTGACTGTGAGACAGCAGACATGTGCTGGGCTCTTCAAGACTCTGCTGTGGCTATTGCCACAGATGCTCTGATAGCTCCTAACACCATGGCTCTTCTAAACACTGCTGCAACGGTTACAGCAGGTCCAGCACTGGAGACACTTTTGGTTTTGGTAGTGTGCCAGACTTTTCCTGAAGAATGAAAGCAGGACAAAAAAGAACCAGTTCATTTTAACAGTTTATATCTCCTTCAAAGCTGAATCTAATTTAGTGGAACATAAAAAGGCACTTTGTTCTGTGATGGTGCTTCCCCTACCAAATGTCAACAGTCTACTGCAAACAATCGCAGTTTTAAGAGCTCCTTAGCAAAAGGTCACAATTTTTGTAGAGAAAATGCTAGGCTGTCTGAATACAAGGGTCAACACCAAATGGTCTGTAGTAAATTTTTTTTAACTCATGAATGCAGGCATGTTTGTATTTTCCAGCAAACAGAGGGACTGGCCAAAGAAAACAAGATCCATGCTTAGGTCATCCATGATTAGCCCTCTAATGTCTAACCTTGAAGACATGAATCCCTGTTCTCACAGACTTGGTTCATTCACTTAATGATTATCAAGAACTTCTACTTACAACCTTGCACAGCAACAGAGGGGAAAAACCTGAGAAGAGTTAAAAACCTTTGAAGGCAGTTCAGAGAAGGGCAACAAAGTTGGTGAGGGGCTTGGAACACAAGCCCTATGAGGAGAGGCTGAGGGAGTTGGGGCTGCTTAGCCTGGAGAGGAGGAGACTCAGGGGTGACCTTATTGCTCTCTACAACTACCTGAAGGGAGGTTGTAGACAAGTGGAGGTTGGTCTCTTCTCCCAGGCAGCCAGCACCAGAACAAGAGGACACAGTCTCAGGCTGCACCAGGGGAGGTTCAGGCTGGAGGTCCGGAGGAAGCTTTACACAGAGAGAGTGATTGCCCATTGGAATGGACTGCTTGGGGAAGTGGTGGAGTCTCCATCGCTGGAGGTGTTCAGGAGGAGACTTGACAGGGTGCTTGGTTGCATGGGTTAGTTGATTAGGTGGTGTTGGATGATAGGTTGGATGCAATGATCTTGAAGGTTTCTTCCAACCTGGTTTATTCTATTCTAAATGCTGCCCATTGTGGCTTAAAAACTTTATTATGTGACAAAGAAGCCAGCATCCCCTCTGCTAAAAGCCTCTTCCATGAACTGCTCATGGATAGGCCACATAATGGCTACACACACACACTTTCAGCCATGCCACGGCACAGCATCTTGCTCTTACTCCTCCATTCCCTGGAGTGACTTTGTGGCAGCTTTTCGTTATTTTTGTGTAAAGTAGGTAAATGACAACCATCTCCTCCACAATGGTATTAGGGGCTGTTAGAAATAACAGTTGTAAGAGGCATAAAGGTATTAACAGACATCAGCTATGACCAGAACTCAATGTTCTTGCTTGAACACATTGTACCTTATCACAGAGGCAAGGGCATTGTGGAAGGGAGGGCACATGCATGCTGCGTGTTCCCTTCCACCCAGATGACATGAAGGCAGCAGATTTTTTCCAGTAGAGGCCATAACTACATTATATATATATATATATATATATAATAAATTTGAGAGATCTGGGACCAGAGAGCTTTTGCCTTCCAAGGTACTGACAGTTTGGTAGAGCCCCTCCTGTATGCTCTGTTCCAGCTGGCCTCATCTCCTCTCCCTGTCTAGAGCTTTCAAAATCAGCTCCAAAATGTGCCAGACAATTTAACCCTCAAGATGGAAAGAAAAGAGTACAAGGCAAATTCCCCAGAAAGCACAGAACAAAAGGTGATGTTAAGCCACCATCCAACAAACTTGTATCCCTACAACAGAACTCTCTCTGTGCAAGTGGATTTGCACCAGCCCTACAAAATTGCGTTAGAGAGGACTGCAGTGAACTAGTTAAAACTTGAAGGTGCCAAACAGTCCATTCTCAAAGATGGCTGGAATTCAGAATTGCCAGGAAACCTGCCTTCTATGAAAGAAACATTTCACATCCTCAAGCTTAAAATGCATGAACAAGAGCATTTCATATGCAGGGTAGGCCCACACTGCAGAGTCCTTACTCTAGTTTCCAACTCCAGGGGACATATTTTCAGCTGAGCACAGCTGGCTTCATCACAGTTCTTAGTTATGGTAGCATGGGGTCTGCCAGAGACACATTGCTATCGGTATATGAATTTCCTCACCTAAAGCCTGCTCACATTTCTTCACAAGAGTGGGGCCAACCTTGCTAGAGCCAATCCTTCTCAGCCCAGTGATACCAGTATGCTTTGTTGTCAGAAAGAAGCATGAAGTATTTATAAACCAAATCACAATCACAGTTTACCAACTGAAGGAGCAGCAAAAAGCACCAATAATCCCTTATTAGGATTGATCTGCTGCCCTTGCTTTTTAAGAAAGCAGACTTTAAAAGGAAGCCACACAAAGAGTACAGATTCCTAACAGGATTTACAGATTGCAGCCATTCCAGCAAACAAAGTGACAACAGAGAGAGTTTCTCAGTAATTTGTTATCCTCTGACTCACAAATACAAGATTCTCACACAGAACAGTGAGGTGGGGTGAGCACTACCACAGGGTACTGTTCCAGAGATCCTAACACCAGGCCAGCACGTTCATCTCTTGAACCATGCCCAGGTATGACTGCACTATAATCTGGTACTGCTGCCACAGAAAGATACTTGGACACACACTCACAAAAGCAGCATGCATTCAAAGCTCAGTTTGAGATGACTCCTCACACATGTAGACCAAATCTGTATAAAACTGGACTATAAAAGACAACACCCTGTAATTTTATCCATGCATTTTATGCAAGTAAATCACAGAATGTTAAAGGCTGGAAGGGACCACCAGAGATCATTGAGTCCAACCCCCCTGCCAAAATCCAGCTACAGCACTGTTTCCTAAATGATGTTCAGACCACTCTCACGGCAGATTCTTCCAGTAACTCATATGAAAACCTAAACAAATCTTACACAGAAGTGTCATCCAGCCACAGCTGCCTTCCATCAGACAGTCACCACAGAAGTTTCTGTGTCATATGACAGCAGTACACAGGCGTTGCAGATCAAGACAGATAGTACAATAGAGGCTGACAGCTGCAGCAGCAGAAATACCCCTGTGCAGAAGTACCGTGGTACCCAGTAGGACAGACTGAAGGAGTTGGGGCTGTTCAGTCTGGAGAAGAGAAGGCTCCAAGGTGACCTAATTGTGGCCTTCCAGGATCTGAAGGGGGCCTACAGGCAGGCTGGGGAGGGACTTCTCAGGATCTCAGGCAGTGATAGGACTAGGGGGAATGGAATGAAGCTGGAGGTGGGGAGATTCAGGCTGGATGTGAGGAGGAAGTTCTTCCCCATGAGAGTGGTGAAGCCCTGGAATGGGTTGTCCAGGGAGGTGGTTGAGACCCTGTCCCTGGAGGTGTTTAAGCCCAGGCTGGACGAGGCTCTGGCCAGCCTGATCTAGTGTGGGGTGTCCCTGCCCATGGCAGGGGGGTTGGAACTAGATGATCCTTGTGGTCCCTTCCAACCCTGACTGATACTACTATGATACAGTACAGCTGCACAGGATGCTCAAACATTGTGTGCACAAGTCCAAAGGTAACCCCAGAAATCACACTGCTGAAAACACATCAGGATAAAGAGCAGTGCCTCTTCTGACTCTAGCCAACACCAGCAGAAACAAAGTCCTACCCTCTGACAAGGCTGGAGCGCTCTCATATCACAGGAAAAGCTTGGCAACAAGAATCATCACAAAGGGGCAACCTTGTGCCACAACTTTTGTTTTCCAGTATTGGCACACAGGACCTGTCACATGTGATCAGTGGCCAGTATTACAGAGGTGAAAAAAACTACATCTGGATATCCAGAAGACAAGATTTACTCCTTCAGATGTCCAATCCACTCAAAGTAGAATGGCTTTTAGCAACTTTCCTATTTGCTGTACCTCATGGCATCAACACCTGCACTTCAGAGCTTCTTGGTCCATCATACTATTTACCTGCTTACCTTAATGCCTAACAAGCAGTTTTTCTGCCAAGTGCAGAAAAAATTGTGTATCACAAGTAATTTGTGTATCACAAATTACTTGTGTATTTAAATTTATATACTGGTAAATACAGACTTCAAATTCTACCAAATACTTGGCAAGACGCTGCTGTATTCTTGTTACTGCTTCAGCCTCAAACTGTAGGCTCACTGAGGTGTTTTGCACTCTTGACAGCAGAATGAAGTTGGATAAGAAATCACATCCACTGAGATATTTTAGGAAGTGCAAAGTGCCAAAATATTTCCCCAGAGGCTGAGATCTGAAGGCTACAAGAGCTTCTAAAAATATCTATTAAAATATCTGTGTTGCTTGGGTCATACAAAGCAGTGGTCTACCACAAACAGACACCACAAGAACCTTGCAGTAAAGGCATGAATTATGCTTTAAAGAAGGAAAAGGATAACAACATTATTATTTGCCTTAAAACCTAATGTTCAAAACCAAAAAGCAGCTACCATTCTATCACCTTTAATAAATGAAGTTATTAACTTCAACATTTAAAAAAGCCATTAAATGTGACCCAAGGGTCATCTGTATATAAAAGAGCTATGCATTATTACTGTCATAGCTGATCACAAACAACAATCCTTTATATCAAGTAGGTTGATGATGTTCCCCATCAGAAGCAGCTAACAGTCTACAAGCAGTAACTGTGGACTGAGCATGTTGTAAAAAAGACTCTGAAGCCAGAGTCTGAAAGACTTCACACCTGACACTGTGCTCCCCCTGTATGCTGCACTGGTTAGGCCACACCTGGAGTCCTGTGTCCAGTTCTGGGCCCCTCAGTTTAGGAAAGATGTTGACTTGCTGGAACGTGTCCAGAGAAGGGCAACAAAGCAGGAGAGGGGTTTGGAACTCAAGCCCTATGAGGAGAGGCTGAGGGAGCTGGGGTTGCTTAGCCTGGAGAAGAGGAGGCTCAGGAGAGACCTTATTGCTCTCTACAACTACCTGAAGGGAGGTTGTAGACAGGCGGATGATGGTCTCTTCTCCCAGGCAGCCAGCACCAGAACAAGAGGACACAGTCTCAGGCTGTGCCAGGGGAGGTTTAGGCTGGGTGTTAGGAAGAAGTTTTATACAGAGAGAGTGATTGCCCATTGGAATGGGCTGCCCAAGGAGGTGGTGGAGTCACCATCATTGGAGGTGTTCAGGAGGAGACTTGACAGGGTGCTTGGTTGCATGGTTTAGTTGATTAGGTGGCTTGGATGCGGTGATCTTGAAAGTCTCTTCCAACCTGGTCTATTCTATTCTATTCTATTTTATCGCACCTTCATCTGCAATTGCCATCAGCATAATCTGTATCTTACACTATTTCCTTTTTAAAAAATAGTTGAAGATTCTTGAGCAAAGAGTATTTCACCACAGCAAATTGAGAAGTGCCAGTTCTGACTCTTCATGCTGTTGCTTTCATGACAGCTAAGAAGGATTATACTCAGATACCCACATGCACTACCAAAATGATCCACTTTGCTTGCTCTTGTGGAGGCAATTAATGATTTGGCTTGAGAACAGATAGACTTTCCTCTCATAGGGAGTCCAACCCAGCCTCCACCTACCTCAGAAGATTCTGAAGTCCAGAACTGACCAGGATATCCTAGCCAATTTTACACTGGAAGGAAAACTGCTTGTTGAAGCCTAAGAGGGAAGGTCTGAGGCTACTAACCATGAGGTACAAGCACAGACACTGTCCCCACAGCAAAGTTGAAAGGCCTGAAAATGTGTTGAGAGAAACAAGAGTTTTTCTTCTGCATATATAATGCAATAAGGAAGGGGACAACCTACCAGCAGTTAAGAAGGAAACTACTTACCATCATGTCAGAGTCCTTACACACCAGTCCAAGAATGTCCCTCAAGAAAACAAGGTTTTGAAAAGAGTTGTTCACTTATTTTTAACACTGATTGCAACTCTTTTACTCCCCACTTAAATTAGCCTAAATTACTAAGAATGATTACCTTACTTCAAGGTTAATTGTGTTAAATCTCAGCTTCCAACTGGAAAAATCTTATTATGACTGTAAACAAGACCTAAACCCCCTATTAGTAGGTATCATCCATGCATAAGCACCTGTACAGAACAGACTTGTCATCTCCCAACCTCTCTTTAATAAGCCAAGTAAATCATGTACCCAACACCTTACACAAAAAGCCACTCAGCTTCCAAGCCCTAGATTATACTTTTCATCCATAACTGATCTCAGAACTGAACAAAATTGTGCAGTCCTTTCAGCTTTGAACATGAGCAAGATTACATCCCTCTTTCTACCTCTGAGCATTGTTGAAGCAACTGTCTTCAACAATCACTAGTACTCTCCCAAATCAGTGTTTTCCAGAGAAAGCTTTCCATCCCACAAGCACAGCCTACCTCCTACATACTCAGTACTCTGCACCGAGGTGCATCAAATACATTTTGTTTTATTGTCAGTTAACCAGGCATTTCAAGTAATTCTCTAACAGTAACCTTATCTTTCTCCTTCCTCCTCCACAAATAGCTTTTTAAACTCAAGCCTTTACTGCCAAGGTTTTAACAGCACTGTCTCCATGGGTTGATACAGATATTGATCAGGAAACGGATCCCTGTGCAAACTTAACTAGAAACAGTCTTGATCACCACTGTCTCCCCAGTACCTTTTTATTATCTATCACTAAAGAGATTTGAAATTCTTGGCATGTCTTGTGCTAATCTGAGATAAGTATTCTTTCTCTTAAAAATGAGCATTGGTCACTTGGATAAATTCAACTCCTTAAGCACTCTTCACCTGTATCAGTGTTGCTTCGTACAACATAAAACCAGGCAAGACAGTATTTGCATCTGCAGAGATGCATATAACCTTATAAAAAGTCATGCTGAGCAGATAGTAAACCATTTCTTCACACCTTTTAAAACTTTCCACAATTACTTTTATCTTGGATCAACATATGGATGCATAGTTTGCAGCTCTCTGGGCCATCCCTTTCCATTTTTTCAACAGTGTATCCCAGTGCACAGCATTCCAGCCTTTTGCAACTCTCATCATGTACAAGAAGTGGCTAAAAATTAGCATTAATGAAGAGCTCCCTGCTTTGGCTGTTGTCTTTGGACACACCTTACCTAGATCTGTTGGGTTTTAAACAGTTGTGAGCACCATTTCATCCTCCTTTGTTACCAGTTACATACAAATAGTATATAGTACAAATAACTCTTTTAAACCACAAATATAGCAAGTTTGGGTCTTCTACTGTTTTTTTTCTGTTTGGTTTTTGTTTGTTATTTGTGTGTTTTGTGGTGTTTTGGTTTTTCTTTCTCCAGAAGACATCACTATTTTCTAATTTTATACTGTGCCTACACCAAGATCTTTCCTTTTTGCATGTAAAAAATGGATGCCTTCTCCTCTGAATGCAAATCACTGATACCTCCATGATTAGCACATTTCCTTTCTCACCTGCTTGTTTAAGTTTGCAATTACATTCACTGCCATATACTTCCTCCCTGCCTAATGTGCAGAATGCTTCGTGTTTTATTAACAGGGTTTCAGTGACTCTGGAATCATGCCTTTTTGGCTACCAGTATGATTTTGTTGAATACTTTATAGCTTCCATTAACACTTCCCTTTTAAAGGTACCTCCCTGGGTAGTTATCCTGCCAATTGTTTAAACTCAAAGCAGCAGAGACTTCTAAAGCTCCTTACATTACTGCCTGATGCCATATTCTGTTTGCACAACGCAAATACAGACAAATAACAATCACTGGTACCTAGGCAACCACGGGATTTCAGGTCAGCTATTAACTCTTCTTTATCTGCCAGAACAAGGTCAACTATTGATTTATTCCACAGTGGGTGCAGAACTGTGTGCATTAAAAAATGACCTATACCTCCTAGAAGCTTTCTGGAAGTCTTTTTATTGGCATCATGAAATGTCAGGTAAATATTACCTGCTTTAAGCAGCCTATTTTACTTGCCTCCCTATAAGAAGCATATACATAAGGAAGTGTTTGTTCCATTCCTTGGATATCTCAGGGACCTGTTAGAAACATGCAATAGGTGAGAGATGATTTGAAACCCAAGTAACTTGAATTCATCAGGAAATCCTTATGTCTGCAGCCTTCACAAATGGTGAGGGTTTGGAAAGCGTTATGTAACACCCATTTAATCACACACAGGACAACATGTCTGAAGTCCACCTCTGCTGGAGTCTGGACAAAAGCATTGGCTAATGCTTTGTGCCCCAGGATTGGGCTGACCTCTTCCATGCTGCTTCATCCTCAGGGGACTTCTTTACTACCTCCTTTCCATCACATTTATTTCTTCCTCTATGGCTTTGCTGTCTACCCAATTCCTTTCTTTGTACAGTAGCTTAGGAAAATCACTCCAGGCAAGGCTTTTGAGTCTCTCAGATATGACGTTGAGGAAATGTGACCTGACACACAGAAGGGAGAGGGAGAAGTTGGGGGTTACAGGCTAGCCTCAGCTGAAGACTCAGACAACCACGAGTCCCCTGTAGGAGATAAGGGTTGGTTTCACTAAGTCACCCAAGGGAAAGCATCCTGATCCTGAAAAAGAAATAGGAGCAAGCAGCATTGAGAGAGAAATGCTCTCCTGCTTGAGGCTCTGAGCATGCTGACAGAAGCAGCATGGAGAGAAAAAGAGAGATGTGGAATAACCATTGATTATTTCCATGGCAAAGTAGTAAAGTTCTCTGTTACAGGAAAATGGCACATGGGAGGGTTGTGCCACAATAGATGAAATGCTGTTCTGGTAGGCACACCTCCCAGCAAACACAGGGTGAGGGGAACTAGCAAAAGGTTCTATAAGGAATATACCATTTACACCAGTTAAAATCACATCACTGTTCCGGCACTTGAGATGATGCTTAGAGTAAAACTGAAGAAACAACAAATAATTTGAGGAACACCAGAAATTGACTCATACAGCATACTTCCTCACTCTTTCTATGCGCAGTAAGTGGCACCACATGGGCCAAAAATAAAGATTAAAAACCTTAATGCAAGTGGCTAGGCTACATTTCCTGCAAGTTACTGCTCAGGACAGCAGTTCAAATTCTCTTGGTCTCCCGAACTGCAAAGGAAAGGTAAGAGCCATCAGGACAGGGGTGTTCCTAACATTTCCATCTCATCATGTCCCACACACAAGGGGGAGGAACAGCACCAAGATGAATGAGTGTGAAAGGGGCCAGTTGTCAAGCCAAGCACAGGTCCCAAGGGAATGGGCAGCAACAAGTGGAATGGTTTATGCAAGTTAATGTAGCTCCCAAGAGAGGGAAGCAGCAGTAGCACAGGACGTGCTAAATACAGCATGTATTGTAGCAGGTGGCCCAAGAACTGGCTGTGATTTCAGCAACTGGTTTATCCAACCAGGATGGAACTGCCTACCAGCATCCCTGCAACAGCAAAAAGGAAGCTAAACAACACAAAAGCTCAAGAGGTACAACAACTGAAACATGGAAATATTTTGGAAGAGGAGATGGCTACAGTCTCTTCCCTAGTATCAGGTGATAGGACAAGAGGAAATGGCCTGAAATTGTGGCAGAGAAGGTCTAGATTGGATATTAGGAAAAAATTCTTTATGGAAGGAGTGGTCAGGCCTTGAAATAGGTTGCCCAGGAAGGTGGTGGAGTCACCATCTCTGGAGATGTTCATAAAACACGTGTATATGGCACTTTTGCACATGGTTTAATGCCCATGGTGGTGTCAAGTTGATGGTTGGACTTGATGATCTTAGAGGTCTTTTCCAACCAAAACAATTCTATGGCTATGCAGTTAGAACCAAGGTATACACTCAAGGCCTAAGACGGTAAAAGGAATTATTGCTTTGATCCTTTCTGAGTCTTAAACACGCAGCAACATTTTAAATTCATTAAGTTCATCTAATAAGAACTACTTCTCCAGACTTTAAAACAAGCCATCAATCAAGGATGTTACCATCATATCAACAAGTCAAGGATTCCTCATGACAATGATACATAGCCAGCTTCACCTGCAGGTTAGGTCATGAAGCATCCAACTCATTTATCTCTGTGTCCAACATCTCTGTGTCCACCTATGCTCATGTGAACAAACTTTTCCTCAATGAGCTTCTAAATTGAGAATGATGAATAGCATACAAAGATTAGGCAAGACAAACTATTTGGCCAAAAGAAATAGAATGTGTATCATACACAACATAAAATACCATCTGACTTGCACTAGCTTTTCCACATGCAATAGCTGGTTGGTCCAATTCCTTGCAGCAATTTTTCATCACAGAAGCAGGTCACGAAGAAAGACATAAATATTTCAGCAAGTTTCTAAGCAACTTCAAAACAGTGCTTTGCAAGGGATATATTAAGTCAATGTTTAATGCTAGTCTTCACTGAGAGAAAAGGTGAAGTTTTGGGATGGGTTTTTTCCAAGCCCAACGTTCGGTTACACAGCATCTGGACACGAACAACGCAGTTATAGTTTTCCTGTGTATTTATCAGCTGAGGTAAACATTAGCAATAGTCCTAGTCCTGCAAACATTTTACACTGTACTGATTGAGAGAAAAGGATTTTTCTCCTTCACAAGAATACCCTAGAACCATGTGTTCCACTTGTGCAGAAGGAGAATTTGCCTCGCCTTAAGAGGTGCTGGTAACTTACCCCAAACATCTGCCGAAGGTCAGGATCTCGAAAGCGGAAGGGAATGTTAGACACATGGAGTCGTTTTGGAGTGGATTTGCTCTCGGTATTCTCACTGCTCTGTGTCTGTGATTGCTGTCCATCTGTCTGTGCACCTCCTTCTGTCTGCTGAAATCAGAAAGACAAAACCACATGTATGAACTGAAAAAACCACCAATTACTTTCACACGCTGTCTCTATCTATTTTTAGGTATTAGTACTACACTTGGTAACTGCAAGTACCTCGGCACTCAACCGTTACTTCGACAAAGCCAGCAAGGCTGAACGATTGATCTGCTGTTCTTCCCCTCCCTTTCCATGAGGAAAGAAGTAACGAGATCTTATCTTCCCTCCCCTCAGATCATCTTTTAGTTTAGCAGATTTGCCTTTGGTTTTCTTAAATTGCTTCTCTTTTCCCCTGTTCTTCTTCCCTTCAGCTGCCACCGTATGAAAGCCCTAATGAAGAGGCGGATCTTTCACATCCTGAAGCTGGGAGGTAGTGCCGCCACTCTAATCTCATGTGGCAGGATGTTCATGCAATCATCAAAATCCCACAGCTGAAGTGGCAGCTCTTCACTGGGCCAATACCAGAAATGCATCCCCAGGCAAAACGGCATCTGCTCTGTCAAGCTCCCTTCAGAGAAACATTACCCCAAAAGAAGATCCGTAATTAAATGGTAAAATCCATACACAAACAGCTTATGGATGGCTCTGATTAACTTTTTTCATACACTTAGAAGTCAGCCCAGGGACAGGAAACAGTCATTACCACTGCAGGATTTATTAAAACTCCAAGTGCTACTTTCTGCTATCAGCTCCACAGCTAAAAGAAGGGAATGCTTGTTCTCAGTATTCCCAACCACTGCCTGGTAGAGCTAAACCAGGTCAAAGGGCAGGCGAGGGCTGTTTGTGCACAGAGAAAGTACAGCGAGAAGGCAGAGGAATAGGAACACCAGTGCAGCAGAGGAGAGACCCATTGTCCCAACAGGTATGATGGGCACAGGAGATAAAAGGAAGATCCCTTCACCACCTGTGTTGGGCTTGGACCAAAAAAGTGGTAAAATTTGAGCACAGGACTAAGTATAGTGAGGAGGCCCCCTTGCAAAATGGCTCGATGAGAAAATGGCACTTTTTGCACTTTAGTTGGAAAAGTGACCTCAAAAACCTCCAATCTACAGAGTAAAGCAGACTACAATTTGATCAGGTGTATTGCTCTGTTCCTTTGCAAGGCAAGCACTGACAGACCAAAGTATTCATCAAAAAGCACTCTCCTGCTGCTTGTCTCAGCCTCCCTAGGAGACATGTGTTGGCCACCTGTGTGATGCATTTTTAAGTGTCATTTCATTTCTTTAGGTGCCAATCTGACTTCTTCATTAACCCATCAAGCGAAAATAAGCTGTATGAGAAAGCAAGGACCACGTAATTGCTAGAGCCAGCCTCTTTTCAGGCACCTTCAAGAACACACACAGGTCTTAAAACTAAAGATTTCAGAGTAGGGCTGGGTTAGTTGCTCAGAGGCCTTTTCCTTTTTTCCTGTTTTAAATACACAATGTGTACCAAAGAGGAAAGAAATCTCAAAGGAGTTGCCCACACTGACTCCTCAATCTCTTTCTGGACTTGCCAGATTGCTCTGCACATCCTTCAATATATAACACTTCATGAATATTTGGAAAGAAATATCTCTTTACAGATGAACTGAACAAGTGACATTAAGAGAGATTCTTCTGACCAGAAACATCTCTTTCAGACATGACCTTGAACATATACCAGTTATAAAGCACTAACAAGAGCGAGTAAACAGTAAGCACTGGGGTCTTTTCATGCTGAGCAAAGAAGTGGCAGCTTTTCCATCTTATTTTAGTAAGGCTGTGCAGGGAACACAAAACCCATTCAATCTGGTTCATACAAATAAACCTGTGATAAGAAGAATGGAGATATTGCCCTGCAAGGATCTCTACTCCCCAGAGCCATCCAAGTCCTGGGAGAAGCCTAGCAGGATGAAGTATTGTTATTTGGCTAAGACTCATAGATTCTCCAAACACCAAATTTTCAAGAGCAACCTCTAAGACTTCCATCCCTCCCCATCACCAAGTTCTCTGTCCTCACCCCTACGAAAAAAATCCATCTCCAAACATATGGAGAGTGCACCCTAGGGGAAAAGTTGATGCAGCTGGCTTATGATTAAATCACACTATGCTATTTGGTGGTTTTATTTTTATGACTCCATCAGAGTCCTTTGCTCCCCAGGGCAAATCTGTCCAAGAAGAACAAAACACAAGGGCAGTCCAGCCATCACCACCGTATGCAACACCTGAAGCGAGTGCTTCAAAATAACTCCCCAAAATTGTCAACACTTCTGCTAAGAGAGATTTTTTTACAATCCATTTTCAAGCCCTGCTGCTGCAATTTGCCAAATCCCATGTTTTCTGCAGCTTTGTGTGGAACTGGTAAGTCAGCAAACACCCATGCACACAGGTGCACCCTCCAACGTGCACACAGGTGCATCTTCTGCAGTGTGAATGAAGAACGACAGATTCCCAACAGTAACGACAAAAACATTGTGCCTTTGAATGCAAATGTAGGTTGCACAGGACTGCATCTGCTGCTTCCACAGGGGAGGAAGCTGGGAGGTGGTTTGCACTCCTCTCCCATCCATTTGTTCAGGGGCAGAGGGCAGAACCCTTTTCTTACCAAGGGTGCAATGTACCATGTATAGTGGTCTGCTCAAAAACACCAACAGATGCTCCTGCATATAGCAAAGTGCTGCCACCTCACAGGAGTCATTCTGCAGCAAGAGTGAAGTGTACAGCAAGACAAAGGCTTCAAAGAGGAAGAGCAATAAAAGGAATAGGGGAATCTCAGTCCACTTTTACCTTTTGACTACACTAAGAGTCTCCAAATGCTTCTCAGGTTTTCACATACCCTGATTTTTCAGCAGTAGTTTAACATTAAATACCTTCTCTTTCTGGATGCTGTAGCTCCCGCCTCTCTAGCACCCAGGGCCCGAAGGCAAGATTGGAACATTCAGACACATTTGTCTACTACCACACAGTCAGATGCACATAAATGAAAGAAATAGCCTACTCAGAACTTGTCTTTTCCTTTCTTTTTTTTTTTCCTCTTTTTTTTTGCTATATTCTTCATCTTAATTCAACAGGAAGGAGATGAAAGGAAGAGCCTGAAGCTTGTTCTCAGGCAGTACATAATGGAGAACGGCAACAGCACTACCCTGGCAAAGCCAAAAGATAAAAGCCTGCATTTCACCAAGCATGCACTGCCCACCCTGACTCCTTCCCTGCACCAAGTTTCAGCTCCTTCCTTCTGGCCTCACATCAACACTTCACAGAGACAACCGGCCCTCTCTCTTCACTACAGACAGCAATTAGGCTCAAAAGGGAGCTAAATATACGTTCCCTAGGTCTCAGTGACTGTCATCAGGCAACAGAGACACATGCTGCAGCAAAGATCCTGCATTTAGATGGAGTATTGGATCCACCTCACCTCCTCAGCAAAGTCTGCATAGCATACACTTATGCAGGTGATAATGTCATTCAAGCCTGCACAGGCAAGCTTTGAGCTCTGCTCAAGGTCACCAAGAAACACATCAGGACTCAGGACATGTGCAATATGTGCTTCACTTTTAACTACTTGCTGCCCATGCCAGCTCCTCTCTTATACCCACCAGCAGTAAGGAAACTCCAAGCAAGAGGAGGAAACTGCAAAGAGAAGCCTGGATGTATAGATGTGCCTGTATGAATGTAAAAGGGGAGCAGGACATCTGGCACTGACAATGTTCTGAGATGGTTAAGGGCAGTCCTACGACCATTTTCCCACCTCTTGCCTAGACTCTTCTGTCCAAAAGCAGCTGATGAACAAGCAATTGCAGAGGAGGTCTGAGCAGATATCCATCTGCCTGGCCAGAGAGAGAACTACCTCTCCAATGGACCAGACAAATACCAACACAACTGTCCAGCACAGAGGCTATTAATACCCAGCACATTCTGTTTTCATCTCCCACTTGCTTTCAGAACTGGAACCGCTTCAGGTCCAGATTATAGAAAAACAAAAACCAACACACACACACCCCCCCCCCCTCCCAGGAAGCAGGCAGTCCAAAATGCTGTGAAGCATAATGAGGAGGTTAAGAGCCATAAATCACTGCAAAGAAAATATTTACAAAACACAAACTGTAACTAATAACTATATTTAAAAGGGGACTTGGGTGGCTTACAAAATCTGGGAGACAGACTCTGCTGACTCCATTGCTTCTAGACCTTGTTTGCATCAAGGGCTTGAGGAACTGCATGGAGACAACAACTGAAAGCCATGACAGGCAGAAGGCAATCTTCTCACTGCAAAGCAGAGTGCAGATGACGTGGGAAGATCTCTGCAACTTCTAGTGAAGAACTCACATCAAAACAACCAGTCACCCACCAATGCACAGCTACCTACTGAGCGGGTTTGGTAGAAAAATGAGTGACAAATTAGGTATTAGACAAAATCCTTCTCCTGCCCTGCCACAATCTACCTTACTAGGACTGAACTCCTACACTCAAGAGCACAGGGCATGGGAACTTCTGCTGCTTAAATGACACTTGTTTAGCAGACAGATCATCACAGGGCTAATAATCACCTTTCAAGAGCAGTAAATATAATTTTAGAACTATATCCAGGTAATTGATTTTTCAGCTATGCCAAAGCTGTGCCATCTCTGGGAAGAACAGGGCAAAGGTTTAGTGATTTTTCCACAGCAAACTGAGCCAGGTGATGTCTCAACTTCCCAAGTATCCTATGGACAAGAGGATACTTGCTAAGTTCTTAATTATACGGGGGAAAAAACCAAAAAGAAACAAATACATAGGTTTGGGGAGTTCTTGATATAGTTGGCACCTGACTATTTCCTGTGTGCATCTTTGTAAGTGCAAATGGGAAATTTTGCTGGTTTATTTCCAATACCACTGAATATTCTATGCACTTGTCACATGCCTCATTCCTGTCAGCTCTTTTCAGAAGTGAATGTTTCATTTCTTTTCATAAAGAACCTGCTACATCCCTTTCATCATCACTATTATCTTTCCCCTTACTACTTCTGTATCTGCTACCACCTTTGAGATATGCAGAAGCACCACAGCTGTATGCTCTAACAGTATAGTATTTGCTGATTAATTTCCTATTTCTCTTTTGAAATAATTTTTAAATCTGCCTGACTAGACACAAGCCCACAACCGCTGACAATAACCTGCCTCATACTCAAAGCAAACTCCTGATGATAAATGGCAGAGTTCGCTATCTCCAGACAGCAATTTCCAGGATGAGGTGGCCAAATAACCAGCAGCTAGCTACTTATTTGAAGTTAATTCTTCCTCGTGCCTACCTGCTCAGCAGTATCAAAAGGTAAGTGAGGATATTCATTAAACATATTCTTCACCTGAAATACCTCACATGAGCAATTGCTTTAATTACTGAAGTGATGAAAAGTAATTACAGCGGAAAATTCTGCAATCTCAAAGTAGGCAAGAAGCACCTACCCAAGGGAAAGTCATCATTGTAATATCATCCATGTGTTACAAAAGTCAGCTGATGAACCCATGGTGCCATTGGCTCCCTTCTTTCCCAACCCTTGCTAGATGTATGGGGCACAGCCAGATGACCAAGCAGCTTCCTCGTCTTGCTTCTGATCACAGTATATAGAGGTCTTACCACCCCAGATGTGTCTCTCTTAGGAAGTCAGAAAGTGACTAGTCCTTTATGGTATGGAAGAGGAGTTGAATACATTTCAGTGTGGCACATTAAGAAGCTGAGAGACACTCTAATTAAATAATGCTTTCTCTGGGTTCATGACAACGTAACACCAAAGCGACAGCACCTGCCATTCCCAGGCGAAGCAATTTACATAAACTTATTCCTCTCCTTCTATACCTCCAGCTGCATTCCGTAATTTATACAGACACACAAATTCTTCCCTCTGACATTAACAAGAGAAACGAGTTGAATAATCAGCTCACAGTATTAAGTGCACTGCATTCACTATCAAGCAAGCTTTTTTAGTTCAGTGGATGATTAATCTTCCCTCGGCGGGTAGAGTACCAGGAGATGCAGAGAGATGACAATTGCTCTCGGCTTCTGGCCATGCACTCCACTCCATACGCTTACCTTGCAACAACAGCATTTGCTGGATCCCTCCAAGAGCTGCTCTAATTCATTAACCCAGCACAAGAATTGACAGCTTTCTGCCAGGTCAGTGAATTAAAGTGGCTCACGTAAGGCATGCCAGAGCCAGTAAATAGGAGTGGGAGTTTGCTCTTGGAGCCAGATCTCTCATTTCTGACAGCAGTGAATCTTTAGATCAGCTCAGCTGCCAGAGGTACTGCAGCCTAATTAGCATCTCCATTTGCAGCTCTCTGCGCTGGGTGTCTCCATTAGGGATATGCACAGTAACACAAGAAAGGGGAAGAAGCAGGTGACCCAGCACCGTAAGAAGTGAAATGTAGAAGGTCGATGGGTTAAGAGACAAGCAGCTACAGGCAGACCGAGTAGGCCAAATATGGTCCAGTACCTCTGTCTATTTTTAATTCTAGTCTTTCAGCTGTGCTTTGGGACAGTATCAAGAGAAAGGACAGATGCATAGAGATGAAGACCAGGAGACCCACATGCCAGGCAAGAAACAAAGCCCCACAGATGAGGCTTGATCCTAAAATAAAGATTCCAGAATATTAAGCCATTTGTATTACACCACCTATTGTGCCAGTTTCTCTTCCGTGCTTTGAGCTGAGAGCTTTGAATGCTTTCCACTACACTCACACCACCAGAACCAAGTTCGTCCTTAGCTGATGACACCATCCAGTCATTACCCTCTGCTCACAGCTTTTAGGCTCTGCAGAAAGGCATGGACTTTGACTCTCAAAGTTTATTTTACTTAAATTCACTGCCAGTGTTTGACCTCAGGCTTCCCAACCACTGTCTATTAGCTCAGACATCACCACTAATCTCAAATCGATTATTCAATCTGACTTGCCTGCCAGAATATGCCAAGTTTCTATAAAAGACACTCCTCCCACCCAGTGTATCAGGGACTGCACTACAGACCCCACCACACTGCTGCATAACATCTTCCCAGTGAGATGAAACTCCCCTTTCCATGAGGGACCATAGCCTCTGTTACTTTTGTAATTATCCTAAAAGCTAACAGTAGTAAAGAGCAGGAAAGCCCCATCATCTGAGCATACCTCTCACTACCTCACTGTGTCCTGCCAGTTGGACCAAGCACAAGCTCTGCTCTTAAAAGCAAGGAGAGACCTTATCTGTTTGGCTGAAGGAATTTCTGAATCATCCCATGGGAGCACAGGCTTCAAGGCAGTAGCTGAAAAATGCACCAGCTGTTCAGTTTGGGGTATCACCTTCACACACGGCAGCAGCTGCACTTGTCAATCGCAGTAATGGAGAGAAGGAGCACAGATCACCTGTGATGACTTTCTGCTCTATTAAAGTCAGCGCTGTTCTTTGAGCAAGGCAACAAAACAGTGAAAGGAAAAGATGCTGTAAACCACAGCAGCCTAGTCCACATGGACTGAACACCTATGTCAAATGAATAACAACCAGCCTATGTGATGGACAAGATGCTTGACGTTAGCTGGAGATGTTCAAGGTGAACTAACCAGCCCGTTCTGCTGCATTTTAATAATGCTCTTTACCTTGAGCAGTTACTGAGCTTTCTTCCATCCCTTAGCTCCTACATCATTAATCAGTGTACTAAAGAGAAAAGTTACAAGCAATTACATCTCAAGACAACCCAAAGAATAAAAATAACTTCATACAGAAGGAATCCTAGACATAAGGATAAAGGGACTCAGAAGATCCCGGACCTTGTGCATGTGAAAGGTGCTTGGCTGAGGCATATTTCCTCTCCTCCTGGATTTCTTCATGTGTCACCATCTGGGATCCTCTGGGTTTGATCAGTCCCAGCCATAGCAGCAGCAGCACAGGCTCATCTATGCCCTTACTCCCTATTGGCTAGCTACAATTTGTGAGCCCGACACTGCATCCTCAGCTCAGGCATCTTTAACCACCTTAAATGGTCAGACCAAGCCTGCCCACCTGTTTCCAACAGCCAGTGGAAGTGTTACATGTTATTCAGCCCGTTTCTTGGGTAACCCCAGCCAGTCAGGCTCCCTCTGCAGCCTCCTGGCAACAATGCGGCCTCCCAGCAGGCTCCCAGCAACGCTCCCTCCCCCACAGATGGGCTCCCAGTACCTCCTCACAGGCTACCCAGCCTTCCCATGCACTGTGGGCTCCTCGGAGTCAGCATTAGTTGATGAAACACAGAGCCTGGCCCTGCAGTGCCATGGAGATGGCTCCTAATATGGAAGAGGAGCAGGAGGGTTGGCAAGAGCTTACATCCAAGGTCAAGGCTCGCATCATTTCCATTAAAAAGAAACACTCTTAAGCTCTGGGCAAGGATGGGAACAGCAAAAAAATACATGGGGAAAGCCACAGTGCTGCTGCCCTTTTTTTCTTTTTTACTGTTTTCAGCTTTCCCATCCAACTGGCAGGGCTTGAGGTAGCTGTCTGTTGTAGACTGGCAGCCCAGATCTTATGGGTTGGAATGACATTGGACAATCTGGTGCTAAAATGATGACTTGCGTTTCTGCAGAGCGCAGCAGCTCTAAGTTTTATTTCCAGCCTGATCTCATCTACATTTGTATTTGCTGAGTAAGGCACATGAAGGTCCTCTTCCTTTGTCAATGCACTTCACAGAGTTTGTCCTCTTTTTCTTCTTCAAGATGTTGAAGTTGTGCCATTCCCAGGATGAATTCTAAGGTATTTTATCACAGTCATAACCAGTGGTGTCAACCATGCAGCCACTGCCCATTGCAGAAGGAGCAGAGGCACATGCCAGGCACCATGCACACAAACTGGCACTATCAGTTCTTCCAATCGTTGGCTCTGAATTTACTCAGCACTTACAGGGGAAAAAATAATCTCCATGAGCCAAACACCCAACTACAAGTAAAACTGAAAGCATTAACAGATTAAATCCGCCCCTGAGCACTGAAGGCTCTCACCATAAGGCTCTTTATTAGGAAGTTAAGTCTTAACAAGTGGCTTAAGGGGTGGATAAAGCTTTTCCTGGGATAATCTGCCAGCATGTTGCCCAGTGCCAGTTCCAGGCCATGGGAAGAACAAAAAAACACATACATAAGAAGGTGAAAAAAAATCTTTGATTGTCAAATAGATGCCCCATAACTGAGAGGTCCTTCACCACCTTCAGCCCTGAAGCTCCTCACCATCTCCAGGTAGTCAGGAAAAAAGAAAAAATAAAGTATTTTTGTAGTTTGCTAGATTCCTGTAGACAAAACCACGTTGGGATTATACCTAAAATGCACCCTACAACTAAAGTGTTCACCCCTAATCCTTTGTACCATCAACCTTCCAGAATTTGCCTCCATCACATTCGTTTGAATTGCCCATCGATTAACACAAGGTAATTAACACTTTTGCAAAGGACTGTCTACAGACAATGCCACCATGGTAAAAAAAGCCATGAAGTCAAGTATCACTGCTCTTTGCAGCCACCCATTTCAGAGGAGAGCATGCTTAAAGAATCTAGTGTTTTGGTCGTAATTCTCTCCTTTTCAAGCCTGACACTGATTTGCTGCATACTTAAGCAGCCAGCAATCTAATCAATAGCTGCTTCTCCCCAGAGCACCACCTTGCTCTTCTGCTCTGCATCCTTCTGCACTTACTGCAAGAGATCCGTTCTGAGTGCTGGCCGTGTTCGTGCTCTGCTCTCCATGCGGCTGCGTGCTGCCGTAGAGCGTCAGATTGTGCTCGCTGGTCTGGCCTGCATAGTCCTGAGTGTGTGGCACCCCATACTCTGCGGGAATCCCGTTCTGTGGGGGTGGCGGAAATGGGATTGTGGTGAATGGCTGCACCATTGCATCAGGAGTTGCTGCTGGCTCCTGGTTACCCTGAAGAAAGGGAAAAGGAGAAAACAGTTTTATATTATAGAAAACATCAGGTGAAGAAATGATACACACCTTCATGCCAATAGCCCTCCCTCAGCCACCGTAAGAGTGCACTCTTCTATTTTCTTCTCTGTGAAAATGAGCATGCCTCACATCTCTGAGCCATCACACTGTTGTCTTAAATCTTTTTTCGTGCAACTTTTTCTTTACTGGGTGGCATATGAAGAACAAATTCTGGAGCTGGAAAATGGCTCTGCTCACAAGCAAGCATACTTATCATGTGGCTCAGAGCAGACTCTGCTGTGCTACAGCAAGAGAAAGGTAGTACTCATTTTAAAACTCATCTGTGCAGCAGCCCCTTCCTTTGCTCCAGCAGCACTGGGTACAGAGCACAAGTGTTCAGGTACCAGTCATTAGAATATCCCATTTGCTTTCACTGACTCTGCAGAAGACTCTGAAGAATTGTGGACCAGAGTTGAGAACACAAATATGCAGTACTCTCGCCCTCTCTGGTTCTGAGCATCACTGCCATCACACAAGGCATTAATTACCCACTCCTCCCTCATCTTAGAGTATCCCACAGAGACCTCTACAAGAGGACAGAGGCCTTTTTAGCAGCTTTTAGCACTGCCTTACATGCAGTTGACACCAACCAGATGACTCAGAAACAGCCAGCTAACCATGCAAAAAGATATCCCCAAAAGACAGCAAAACCCCTACCCCACCATGCTTGAAAACCACCCAAAGCAAACACAGAAGTATGCAGCCCTGCAGAGATCTCACCAAGTGGGGAGCTGGGAGCAGCATTCAGCCACCTGGGGCGAAGGAGAATAGCCTTGACATTGAAACCCAACCCTGGGAAACCCAGGCTGCTGCACTGCTCCTTACTGCTTCCACAGACACAGCAGAAAAAAAGCCCACAGGAAAGATTTATGATAGGAGAGCTGTTTGATTTATGTGCATGTCAACAGACTAATCCTGATTTTAAATTTTGGCTGCCGTTCCAGCCCTGGGTCCTCCCCCACAAAGCCCAGAGGTGCTCGAGTCTATTCTGATACCAGCATGCTTAAATCAATGGCATAAAAAAGCAGCAGACCTTATCCCGTGGACAGGAGAGGCAGAGTGGGAATTACCAAGCAGCCTTTCAGCAGGGAGCATGCAGGGGCTGATGGACCTCCAGTGCAGCCGGACAAATCTGTCAGTGCCTTTATCAGCCTACCTGCAGCTTTCCCTTCCGGGGGAAGGAAACAATGATAAATGCAGTGCACCTCCAGCCAGCAGCGGGTCATTCAGACACTGGCTGAATCCCAAATTTGCTCTGACATTAGTCTATCTGGTCTGCCTCCCCTGGGGGCCACGTGGCCACAGGCTCCTGCAGCTGGGGAGGAGAGAGAAGGGCATTCAATACCACTTAGTGGAGCAGAGCTGCAGCCTTGGCCCGCACCGAATGGGCAGTTTCATTAACTAAAGTCCAGCTGCTGCAAAGCCTCGCTGCCTGCAGAAACACAAAACTCTGCAGTCTTATCTGAGAAAGGAAAACTCAGGCAAGCATGCCAGCCATGGCCAGTGCTCAGTTCCAAGCCACTGCAGACCTGCGTTGCGTGCTGGCAGTTCTGCAGAGGTTTTTCACACACTGAGTACGCACTCCAAAAGCAGGACACAGTTCCCCTGTACAAAAGGACAGCAGTTCCACCAGCCCTCTGCTTCTACTCACTCTTCTGCCATTCTCATCTTCCAAACAGAGAGCTTCTAACTTGACCTAAGCTATCAAAGCTCTGCAGGGCAAGTTTTACAGGAGGAGGGGGAGGCTGAATGATGGCTGCAAACCAGGTACCAGCAACCCTGCTGCTCACCTATTTGGACCATCCTGTCATGGTCTTCCATTCTGTTTGCATCCTGCCTCCCTTTCAAGCTCTCTTGCTTACAATATTATAATTATATCAAAATGTCTGTGTGCTGCCATACAGCCCATGTTGTCTGCCCTTATGTTTAAAAGCAGGAAGCAACAAGGAAACTGATTTTAAACAAAGGGGGGGGGGAAATATTTGGTACAGTCAGCCCAGGAAAGATGCAGCAGCAGAAAGTATCTCCCATTTTCTTATAACAAACTAGATTTACAAGCCAGCAGCACCCCAAATAGGAGGAAGGGAATGCTAATTAGCCACAAACAAAACATACTTCTGCCATCCTCTCAACGGCGCAGGGCTGCTCCCCAAACGACTTTAAGCTCACTCTTACACTGCTTGCAACGCCAGCCCACAAACCTTACGTAATCTTATGTTCAAGATTTTTACCTTCTCAGTTAACACTGTCCCTATCAGTTTAAATGCATTTCAACCTTTTAAATATTTTCTATCCCTTCTTCAATCATCAACAAATGTCTGAAGGATGAAAACCCCTCGCTCTCTTTTCTGTTGCTCGTGGCACTTTGACGATGCATATTTATTTTGAGCTTAATCGCATCTTGCGAGGCAAACCAGCCGGTAACTTAATTTATTACCTCCCTCTGACCTTCCCAAGATTTTTCAAATAAGGGATTTCTGGGGCAGAACAAAATTATTTTTTTCACACCATTGTAACTTTTTTCCTTCCCCCTAATCACACTACCATGCAAAATCCTTTCTTTTAATGGAAATGCAGCCTTAATTTCATGTCTCAGGTTATCTGTAGATTTATCACCATGACGCTTGTCCAGGTTTCATCATTCCACAGAGCATCTGGATCTCAAATTATTTTTCTCCTGATATGATTATGTTCACATTTCCCATCTGATTTTTTTTTTCCTTTGGGGGTGGGTGTAATTTTAATTTCCTTTGATGCTTTGGTATTACTTTTTTTCTGCTTCCGCTAGTGTCTACAGAAAAGGACTCCTGATGAGATCTCTGCAGGTTTCACAGCATACTGATATCCTGCAAACCCAGAGGAGATTCTACCTCTTCTGTTATTCTACCCAATTTCAACATTTACACAACACTTCATATTTTCAAGAACATGGGGGGGGAAGGGGGGGTGTGGAATCCTACTTATCTTCAAACACAGCACCTGAACTCCTTCCCTTACTTCTAATGTACCAGGGAAAATGCTGCAGTCAAGAGGTGCTCCTCTTCCCTGCTCTCAGGAGGTACAAAGAACATGGAGAAAGGCCCAGCCTTCTTGGTAATGGTACATACATAGGAGAGATGGAACTGAAAGTATTTTGTCTATCCCATCTGGACAATGTACCTCACTGCACTGCCAGTCCTGCCTATTTTAGCTCTTAAAAGTTGACTCAAATGCAACAACAGACTGAGATGGACGCATCCAAGAGTAGTCACCATCCTCAGACACATGCAAGGACACCATCACAGGACTGGGAAAAGCAAGGCTGCAGCCCTCCATAGAAACTATTACCATCCTCAACTTGTGTGATGGCATGAAGTAAATCTTAACTAATGCTCAGGAACAGACAGACACTGCTCTCAGCCACAATCCAGGGTGGCTGTCAGAATCGAGGAGAAGAGCTTGAGACACATTTGGCTGCAGGAATCATTTTGGCAGTCCCAGGTTAACTGATTCCTCCATGAGTCTGTATTGCCATACAGTGACTACAGTAACTGCCATCACAGGCTAGAACTGGGAAAGGCTGTTCAGGGAAACTGGAGCTCGGTATAATTAACACGTGCCTTAATAAACAGGAAAGAACCTCACTATAATGTACATTAACCTATAGCTGCACTGCTACCAAAGAAGTCACTCATCCACATCAGGCAGGAATTCAAAGCAGGTCCCCTCTTGTAAAATGTTGACATCTCATTCATCAGCACCCAAGCCTCCAGGGTACATGAAGGGTATGAGATATCTGTCTGGCCTCCCCTTCCCGGCCCCTTTCCCCAGCACTGCAAGGGTCCAGTCACGTCTTCCCAAGGACCCACTTTCTCAAGTCAGGGGTTTGCCTACACAGCTCAGTACAAACCTATCCCAATTTTACTTACAAAACAAAACAGTGGGGGGGGGGAAACAAACAAACAACAACAAAAAAAAAAATCTAATGGAGAAACACTTCTAAGAGCTTACACAGCTTTAATTAAGAAACTTTGTAGCTCCAAGCTAAGCAGAGAAACAGTAAGTAACAACAGCAAACCATACCTTGTAGATGGGTGGGAGCTGGGGACCACATCTCAACAAGCAGCAATGTGGTTCAGCAAACGTGACATAGGATGAATTCTTTCAACAGACAGCAGGTGGTGATCCAAGATCACGGCACTGCAGCGCCAAGAGCAAACACCAGAAACACACACAAAGGCCTCCTACTTCCATAAAACTGTCAAAGATCAGTCTGCTTTGTGATGGGTTGGTTTTGTTTTGCTCATTAGAAAAACTGATGTAATTACAGGGATGCGAAAGGAGCCTTAAAGCAGTGCAGCTCCAGATCTCTCCTTTATTGGTATGCCATAGCATGCATAGATATTTAAGTATGTCTTACCAACTGCACGTTATAAACCTGGTAAAGCTAAACAAGTACAATCTCTGTAGAGCCATTCCCGTGCAAACTGCCACAAGGTAAATGGTCTGGTTTGTCCATACCCCTACTGCAAGTCGTAGGCATCAGAGAAAGGTGCAGAGAAATGCTACAGCATGTAAGCTTCAAGTAAGCTCTTAAACATACTTTTCAACTTTGGTGATCCCCAAGTCTCTGAGACAGATGTGACTATAGAGCCTGTTAGTGGAATAGGGCTTCCAATAGCTATAGATTCAGTGAACCCATTTTATGAAACCTTGAAGCAACTAACTCGCAGCTGATGGAGGCAATTAACCCATTTGTGAAGACCAGTGTGTTACAGGCTACGACTGTTTGTTCTCTGTGCTAACCTAATCCCTTTCGTAAACAGCAACACTGTTTGTAGCTCAGATCTGAAGAGCCTGGCACAACCATTCCACCTGGAGCTGCTGCCTGCCCTCAGCTCTCCCCATGAAAGGGACCCTTGTGAGCGAGGCGGGGGATGCAGGACCGCAAAGTCACAGCCTCCTGCCAGGGAGGTAAAAGCAACACATGGCTCTGGCAGAAGAGGCCAAGCACTGCCCTCTGGCTGTAACACAGACAAGAGAGAAAGGGCCTACCACACACCACTGCTGTCCAGGAACAAAAGAACAATAATAAGGAACACCGGCTGGAGGGTTTTTCACCCTGCTTCTCACAGCTAAACACAAATTAAGGTTGCTGCAGCCGGCTCCCCTTCCCAGCCCCTTCCAAGACAGCCTCCCCCCTTGATGGGAACTCAGGCCACAGATGTCACAGTCACATCTCCACCTGCGCACTCCTGCCCTGTCTTCCCTCCCAGCTACAGCACTTCATCCACCCTCCAATGAGCCATTTCAGCACATACCCCAGGAAAAAAAACCAACCAAACAAAAAAACTCATCACCACACAACACCATCTTGCTTTTTATTGTCAGGTTAGTTTTGTTCCCAGTTAAGAGTGTTGAAACAGCTTGGCAAAGAGTTGGAGGAGACTGGAGCTGAAAAGAAGAGGGGGTGGAGAAGCTGGGGAGGCAAGGGCCAGGGGCACCAGCACTTGGATGAGCTCAGGCTGTTGGGGGGCTGCAGTCTCTGGCATGCACTAACCCTCTCCCCAGGCAATTCCACAATTTGCCTGCTGATAACTTATCACCAAGCAAGTTCTTCACAAATGGGAATGGATACAAAGCACCATGAGGGATGCTTCAAGACCCACCAGACACTCAAGCATTATCCCTTCCAGAAAAACCACAGGCTAGGGCATTACATCAGAGATAAACCCCAACCTACAGCAGTAGCTCTCACAGCACATGGACCTAAGCCTTGATTTTAAAAATAGTGCTTTTGCTCTTTAAGGTCATGAAGACCATGAAGGTCACTTTGCCAAACACAAGGCACAGTGATGCATGGAGTGGTGAAGTGACGGCTATCCAAATCCCCAATCGTGCCAAAACAGTGACTCAGCCATGTGTACCCCACAGCTGCCCAGGAAAATCATACAAGTTCTTCACCCCAAAATGCAGTAGTAATGCTTCCTGCAATGGATTAGTTTCTGAACAGTGCATAGAATGCCTACAGAAAGGAAGTTCAGAGGTGAGAAGGATAGAAACAAAGGATATAGCCATCTTGTATTCTTCACCTTTGTACAAACTTGTACCTGGATTCAGAGGGGTACATGACCCTAATCTGACACCCCTAATCTGGCACACACAGTTCACACTACAAAGGCATTTCTGTTACTCCAGAGAGCAAGATTGGAACGTTTGTCTGGCAACCCAGACTGACAAAATCACCTCTCTCCTTCTTGCTGTGGGTTGATAACAAAAACACCTTAAAGAGAATCACGGGTAACAAATGTTTTGTATTTCCATCTGCACATCTGGAGCTTGATCTTTGTTTGACCTATGACATATGGAGGTAACAGAAAAGGATGCTAGATTTTGACTCTACTGCCACAGGCAACAAGAGCAATTCCTCCTGGATCTTCCCCAAAGCAGTGCTCTATCTATAAGGAGCCTTGCAAAAGTTTGATGGAGTTTCATGCTAGTTTTGTTAAAACAAAGGAAAATGTGTATGTACCCATTCTTTAAATCAGCTGTAGCAATTGTAGGAAAGCTTTTTATTCTGGGTTAACTTAAGCCTAAACATGCTATTTTTCCACCAAGGAAAAAAAAAAGAGATGCCTGCACTCAAGTTACACCTAGCTAACCATTTAAAGGCATGTTCTCTTCAACTTCCTGGTGCAAGCTTGCACTAGATTATCTAATCTTGCTCTTCTTTCTTCTAGATATGTAAAGCAAGGGAAGACCCACGTTATCTTCCAATATACACTCTATCATTACAGGCCACTGAAAACTGTGCTGTAAAATAAAACAGCTGGCTTTTCTTCCCCCTTGGTTTTTTTCTTTAAGTGCATTGAAGAACTTTATGGAGAAGAAGTTCAAGCCCCTCTTCTGCAGGAAAGGATGAAAGAAAATTACAGCCTTATCTTACCCTCACACACAGGAAGCACTCACTCATCCCCACGCTGTCATTATTGTCACTAATGGTCAACTTTTGCTCTATCCCAAAGCACTAACAGAGGCTCTTGGTGCTGAATGTGTACACGCTTAATTAAGAAGCCTCTGGGCAACCTGCAAAGAGGCTTCCTGTTGGACGGAGCCAAAGCTTTGGTTACGCAACATTAGTAAGGCCCAGAGCCACATCTACTTACCGACCTGAAACGTACCTTTTGGATTTTTTAAAAGCCCTCATTTTCTGCTCCTGAAGTCTACATCACTCCCCATTAAAGAAAAACAACCCACCACCAAACCCCAGCAGTCAAACGTTACTGGCACAAAAGCGTCCCAACAAATGCTTTCAATCAATTCACGCTCTCTGGGGTTGATTAGAAAGAGAGAATTGTGCTTCAAGAGACGACACTGAGGTCTCAACATCTGTTTCCATTCCATATTAGGAATGAAACTACCTCTGAGAATTATTAAGAAGGGGGTGGGGGTGTGGAAAAAAGGGAAAAGTCATCAGGATGGATATGCCCTGAGCAGCAAAGCAAGCCAGCAAGTTAAGAGAAAGGCTCAAGTTCTTTTTTTGTTCCAGCTCGGTCCTTTAACACCTACCCTGGCTGTGTTCTTCCCATCCCTGCAATATTCCAAGTGAATATTTTCCACTTCACATTCATAGTCAAACATTCTTGGAAAAAAAAAAAACCAACAATTCCGCAAGACATCCAGCTTTCAACAAATCAGTACGAATATTAAGCCCCAGAATACTACAAATCCAGCCATACGTTAATCCAGCAGGCACCCAGAGTGGCAGAAGCATCTCCCACACAAGGAAGATTACTTTTACTCTCAGGAGAAGAGGGTTAAATTTCTTTTTTTGGACCAGAATTCAAATGAATCCCAGCTAAGCAGCAGTGTGATGCAGATGTGTCACGTACATTTAATACAAGCTAACCACGATTAGCTTTTCAGTGGATTAGCAAACCAATCACACTCACAGTTGCAAGACTGTAGCTCCTCATGCAGGGAGGCAGCAGGAAAGAGAGGCCAGTGGTGGGGAAGGATTGTGGTAACTACTCTTTCAGGAGGGGTTCAGGGTTGCATCAGGGTGCCCAGCCGCTCGTGTACAAGACAGAGGACCCGTCTGTGTCGGTTTTCTGCCTTACTCCTGACTGCTAATGAGTGGGTCCTGGCCTGCTCAGTTAAAGAAGTGCTGCAGAACATGGAAATAGGGAAGAAAAGCTCACCTTGTGCCATGGCAACTCTTGACCAGGTTGTCAGGGTAGTGTCACAGCTACTGTCAGCTGAGCTAATTCTGCAATCAGGTTACTCACATCAGACAGCTTTGTTTCAAGGAAGACAGTAGCTTGCTCTCTCTCTCACATTTCTAAAAACCAGTATCTGCTTCTCCAACCCCAGACAAGTACCTGAGCTGGAGTGATAAAGAATTTTTAATCCCATATCCCTACCCTGTGACTGGACTATCACGCAGTACCTGCAAGCACATCATCAAATCTGAAAGAGCGTGGCAAGTTATTCCTACAGCCTCAAGAATTCAAACTGCCTTCCTGAATGTTTAAATCCTCATGAAGCTCATTCAGCCCCAACAAAGATTTATATCTACTTTAGTCACAGGAATTTTTCAAAGCTGTTACCATGTGGTGCAGCTATCTGTAATAGACTCTTCCAGATCTAGCTATATACCCAGAGCTCCTGTAGGAAAGATTTGGAAGACCACTTTTTGCATCAGACTTCCCCATCCCTCTCTCCCCTGCTGTGAGGGGAATGAGCTGAAGACAGTACCGAGCAGGGCAGAGGTGCGGCTCTGAGCTGACTTGTCTCCCAAGGGATAGACAAACCCCGAAGTCCCATCAGGCAGCTTCACTTGCACAGCACATACACAGGCCCCTTCAATTCCTCCCATTTCAACGGCCAGCAGGAAAATCCTCCTGCATGCCAGCACATCACAGGGAAAAAGCAGCCCTGCCTCCACAGCCAGTGCAGGACAAAGAGTTGGGAAGGGAAGAGCACATCTGGAATCAATTGGAGAGTGCTGAATGCCTCAGGAAGAACTGCAGAGCTGGCAGAAACCATAGCGAGGAGCCGTGCGCTTGGACGTGACTATGGAGCAAAGGTGGGGGACGAGACACACACAGCATACTTAAACACAAAACCAGAGCTCCTCCTGGGGCTCTTTTTCTGAATGCAAGCAGCTAACCATCTCAGCTCCATCACACTTTCAGCCACTGGCTTATCTTGGGTACAGTCAGAATTCAGTACAGCAGAGAGGGGATGAGATGCACGCAGTCCCAACCGAGGCAAATGGGACTCATCTGGGAGTCAAGTGCCAGAAGTGAGTAACACAGCAACAATGCTGTATCGAGCTGCTCCTCAGGGTGCAGGACAGAGGAAATCTGCAACTGACTTGGCACATGCTCGAGAACAGAAATGTGATGGTTTAAAAACGAAGATTTCTTCCCATAGTTACTTTCCATTCTCGCAGTGCATTCTCCTATCTCCCACCACTCACTTCTTCCAAGAGAAATTTTCCATTTTCAAGGAAGCCTCCACTACGAGTCTTGGAAAGCAGAGGTTCTGGAAAGGAGCAGAGGGTCATGGAGAAGCATTTCACCAGCGTGGCAGCCTGGTACAAAGAGTAGCCACTGTTGTGCAGATACAATACCAACAAGTAGGATGCAGGAAGCATTACTACTGTGGTACCTGGCCTCACTCAGCTGAAAAATAAGATACCTGGTTCCACATAGGAATTTTAAAAAGGGAATTGAAAAATTCAAAAGGGAATAGGAAAGAGCCATGGAACTGATTAAAAAATTGACCACAAGATTGGAAAAACTCACATGGCTGCACACTGAAAGACTTGGAAAGTCCACTCTATTTTGCCTATAATTGCCACCAAAAAAAATTAAGTAGCAACTGATTATTTTGTGGCAGTATATTAATGGTAAGGGAGGGGAAAAAATATTAAGCACTAATAATATTTAATCTAATGAACAAAGACATCAAGAAAACCAATAGCCAGAAGCTGAGTCTGATAAATGCAGCTCTAGTCAAAGACCCCATTTCATTTTGTTTACTGATTTCTAAGTGACAGTCATTAAGTCAGCCAGTGAGGACTGAGTCCTTTCCACCTCTCCATGCTTTCATGCTGAAAACATTGCCATTCAAAAGAGAGCTACCTGAGTGACACGTAATTGCCCACAATGCACATACAGCCAGAAGGGAGGATCTAAGCCAGATCTATAGGACGACGCTCTGGAAAGCTAAGAAGAGCTGGTGAAAGTCGATGCACATAAATTAAAGCAGATTAAACTAAGCAGCAGACCCATTTATAACTAAAACAACTTCACCTTATGGAGAGGGACAAGCTACTGAGAAGTATAGGTTCATGTACTACTTAATATGATAAGCTACAAACTGGCCTGAGCAGCAGTGGCTCTGCTTTCCTCCCCAGCTGTTGCGAGATCCAGTCATGCCACAGCCACAGCCAGAAAATTAATTCAAACAATAGTTGTCTGTTTGGGCATAAACTGAACTGTCTCGCTTTCTATCTGCCTGAGCACGATGCCCAAAGCGTGAGGAGGCTGAACATATGGCCAGGGCAGGGAGACGAAGGGGACTATTCTTCTCGCAGCAGCCCGCAGTTACGCTACATTAAGCGCAACTTGAAAATGCACCTGAAAGCCACTTCATCCCAGAACATGAGGTTACATGGACATTTAGCATATGTTATTGCCACTATCTGCTTTGCTTATTTTTAACTCTTGGAGTGTCCCCATGTAAGCCAGCATGAAGGGGGTTTATACACAGTGAATGTCGAGTATCTCAGGAAAGATCTCCCCATTGTTATAAAAATCCTTTTAAAACCTCTTTCCACCAGGCCTTCCAGCTAACACAAGTTTACCAAATTCCTGCAGTAATCACAAACCACCACAAGCCTCTCCCCCTAGACAGGCCACCTGCAGGGCTCAAAGGTGAAGCTTGAGGTCAGCAGCACATCTGACCACCTTTCAGATGGCTTCTCCTGGGCTGGACGTAGTTAATGCCTCCAGGCCCCGTGCTCAGCAGCATCTTTGGAAGCACTCTGCTTTCCCTCAACAACTGCATCAATGCCTTGGTCACATAAAATGTGTGGGTTTAACGACAGCAATATACCAAATATTCACATTAAATGGCTGCATATTACTGGTAGCCTCACTTTTAAACTGTTCTGTTTTATGAAAGCTAAATCGATAAAGCTTAAAAGCTAAATTGACGTAAGAGCATCTCATTTTGGTGGCACGCCTATCAGCATCTGCAGCTCCATTAAAATGTCCCTGCTTGAGTTCCTGGGAAATTTACCCATCCATAATTCCCTGCAGACATCCACCTTCCACAGTCAAGTGCATTAAAGGTCCTTTTTCCCCCCTCCTCACTGTTTGTCTGCTCACACCTACAGAAAGACAAGAGAACAGGCTACACATAACTCAGACCCTTTCAGCTAGTCAGTCTGCCCTTCTGTACATCCCCTTTCACGCACACAGTGTCAGGCTAAACAAAGCCACTCACTCCAGGATACAGGCCTGGAAAAAAAGCATTAGCATCTGGCAGCCAAGAGCAGCACCCCAGCATTCGAGCCTGAGAGCAAACACAAGTCCCTGGCACGAAGAGGAAACACGGAGACGCACGGCTGACTGCTCCTGCCAATCCTGCAGTGGGGGAATGCCCCATTACTTTATTTCATTTTTTTTTAGTATATTTTTATCATATTACTGAAAGGAAATGCCAGGGACTGCTGCAGCCCCTGTCCCTTGAGGCTCTGCTGCTGCCATCAGGCTGTGCTGCCTTTGCAGCGATGAATATTTAAACAGGGCAATAAATATTTCAGAGCACATTCATCCCGATGAGAAGTCTACTAGCGTAAGAGAGACAAGACAACCACACGGGGCCAGGGCTGCTCCCTGCTCTGCCCCTCTGGCTCCCACAATGCCTGCTCTCCCTCAGCCCTCAACAGGCACCTGAGAGCCTCAAAATCTCATGGGCACAGTTCCAGTTCCTTTGCAAGCAACCAAAAACACTGTGGATAAAAGTTGAAAAGTTCTTTGCTTTCCAGAGAAGTGCAGAACACAACTACCAATTGCTTTGCTTTTACCTGGGGCCTCTGGCTTTTAGGTATAGTGCTTACACTCAGGGAGAAAATAATCTCCCCTAATTTCCTCAGTGTATTTACTCAGAACACTTCTTCATTGCTAGCAACAGCACTGAGCATTCTGAGAGATGCTAACAGCTGTACACAACTTGGTCATCACTGGCACAAATAAAACCAGCCAGGAAACAGGTGTAGGACTTGAAAAAAAATCCATTAATTTACTCAGATGTCATCTGTATGCCATTCATGTACTGGGGGCTATTGTGACTTTCATAGTGATGAAAGTTTGGGGGTTTAACTGGTACCTTAGCTATGCTCTTGCCCATAAAGAGTTTTAAGGGGGTTTTTGAAAGATAATTTCAGGGGTAACTAAAATTTTGCAGGAAACCAGAATCCCATATAAGACTTGCTAAGGATCAAATTTATAGGGTCACAAAACCCATGCCCATGCTCAGTAAAGGGACTCCTCATACCAGCTTCCCCTGCCTATCTCATTAGATTCAACAGACATGAGATATTTGCTGGTCACCCAGTATATAAAGAAGACTCCAGAAAAACAGTTAGGCCTGCTCTGAGTGAAGGGAAGCCAAACAGACACCCTCGTGAACAGCAGCAAGCAGCGAAAGTGTTATCCTAAGTGACAGGCACAATCTAGCCTGTCCTGGCTAACTGAGCTGCACCAGGACACCTCATTTCCAGTTAAAGACTGCAATTAACAGTACATAAAAAGAGGATTCTCTGCCTTCCCCGGTACCCATGTTTTCAAAGCTGACTGTAACCAAACCACAATCTCAATCTGTCACACGTTTTCAGACTCTCAGACTGCCTGCACCTGGATCTGGCCCAGCTTAATGTACAAGCTGAGCACCAAGTGGTTCAGTCCTTGCAACAGTTTGGGAACGTGCAAGGGTACACAACAACTCAGCAAGGTCTGCAGATGCACAGCCTTGGATTCAACTGCTAAGTTTCCCTGCAGTCTCATTTCAGTTGCTTTTAGATTTTTGAAGAAGCAGAAAGGGTCCTGCAGCACATTAAAAGTGAGATTCCTACTGCAAACCAGAGCTCCTGCTGTTCCATCCCTGGTCCTCATGGTCAAGGGAAGAGACCATGGTGAGTGGTGCACAGCCTGCTCAGGATGGCTGGTTCCCTGCTAATGAAATTCTCTTTTATCCCTCTGCTCTCTGGCATAAACTGGCTCCAAAGTGATGTATTGAACAGCCAAAGAGCAAAACAGTAAAACCTCTTTCCAGACAGCATTTCAAGGAAAAGCAGCTGCCTACTGAAGAGGTGAATCAATTACCTGCCACTGCCCTCTGGCCCTTCTGACCAAAGGCTCCTGAAAGAGCAGCAGCATCCCTTCTTCAAGAATGGCCATCAGCCATGCCACCGAAAAGATGAAGCTTATATGAAAACCTGCTATCACAGCAGCATAGTTCAGAGAACGGCAACAATCCAACTGCTTTGCCAGCAGCAAGGCTGGGATTTTACATCTCTGCTCCTAACCACCACCCAAACTGTCCTTCATAAAGGATCTGGTCAGAAGTCAGGCCCAATCTAGCCCAGAAAACACCTTGTACTTTCCTAGCCTGTTAAGAGACCTCATACAGAGGAAGCAAAATACCCTGGAAGGTGAGCAATTACCTGACCAAGTAATTTAGAGCAGGAGCCACCATTTTGCAGCAGACATCAAAATAATGAGTGCTCCTCTGCTGACTGTGCAGCTCCATGTAATTCCCATGATGGGACTCATACCCAGCAGCACGCATTAGCATGGAAAAAAACCCAGCATCTGATCCCAGCAAGAATGAAAAGGTAATGCTTGCTGCAACACAAAGTCTTAAAAAGGAAAACATTTAATGCTGGGGCTCCCAAGGACCTCTCACAACTCAGACAATGCAAACAAATGACAAAAGTTAATTTGGATCATATCAGCCCCACTGGCACAAAAAGGGCAGAGCAGGCACCCTGGGGAGAGGGAGTGAAAGATTTGCCACAGATCAGCTTACTATCACTGATGGCTGACCTAAAACACCACAAGATTTCAGCAGACACTGCCAGTTCTTCTAATTTTGAAAGATGCAACAGCCTCCTTTCAGAAATGAGATGTGTGAAATGCGTAACACTAACTGAGGTCAGGGAGGAAGGAGGTTCTGAAGCACAAGTACATAAGCAGCCAAGATGCTAATCCTCACTGCTTTAGAAGGAGCACAGTTAACTGGAAACAAGGAAAATGCAGAGGCAAATTGTTCCCTTGAAAATGTAAAAGTTTCAGTCCAAAGCAATAAGGACATAAGGAACCTGAATCATTTCTCATCAGTCTGAAGCTACTGCACAGAACAGACAGACGGACAACTGTTCTGTCCTCTAAACAGGCTCCTTAGAAACAGATGTCCCTCTGCAACCCAACACGCTCTAGGCTTAGGAAGCTGAAGACCCAGCTTGCTGGATGGGCACAACACAACCATCCCCCAGATGGGCCAGCACAGCCCACAGACATACTTATCCCTGTCAAACCTGAGAAATGCTCTTCAGCACAACCCCTCATCACTTGGGTTTAACTTCGCCTTGTTTGAAGGGACCTGAACTGCCTCTCTCCACTGGCAGCGAAGGTAGGCAACACAGAACTTACAGGACCAGTCAGGTGCTGAATGCAAGAGCTCTGCAACCCGTTTTCCTGTTCTGGGTGATCCTTCCCAACTTCATCCATCCAGGCTGGTAAAGTTCATAACAAACTTAGCATTGTTTGTCTTCCAATAATTTTTTAGGAAGGGTTAATGCTCAAAGATGGCCAAGGACTGCACAAGTAGTAGCCCACAGCCACCAGCATATTTATTTTTACCTTAAGTCCCTTTCTTTGTTAGGCCTTCAAAATGCACTAGAAGATTCACAGGAAGATGGATGAGTGTAAAAAAATCCTCCTTTCAATGATTTAGGATGAAAATTGCTCTTATAGTCTCCTCTCATACATCCAGGATGTTTACAGGATGCCTTTCCAGAAGCCCAGAATTCAGAACCACCTCCACCTGCTATGGTCAACATCTGTTGGTCACAGAGGGAATGGTTTGAGCAACTGTCTCTAGCATTCCACCCTGCTTCTGCTAGGCATTATACCTAATTAATTGGCCTGTCTCCATTCACTTCAGAAACTCCAAGACTAATACACCTGATGTCACATGGGTGCAGAGGAGCAGCTCACACAGGCACAGTAACCCCTGGCAGAAGGTTGGGATAGACACAGGTGACAGCAATTCCCACACCACTTCACAGATGGACTGGCTGCAGAAGGCCCTGCCTCACACTAACACTCTTCTGCTAAAATGGCCAGAATAGTAGCCAGGAGGCTCATCACAGCTCTACATTTAAATCTTGTCAATCAAACATGGTTCTTTCCTGCCACCAGCTTCTTTTCCCCTAGATTTAGGCCAGTATCTCAGAATAATTGTATGGTGACATAGAGCTTCACAGCTAACCTAGAGGCCTACTATACTTTTGAAAGCCACTATAGTCCTCTACAAATCCCTAGAAGACTGAAATTTATATTCCTTTATGCTCCTCCAAAACATTCAGAAATCCCTTTTACTCAGCTTTAGCTATTCTTCTGCGTTACAAATAGCACAGCTCAGAGTTTCCTACCCGCCCACTGCAAAAAAAAACCACACAGCCACTTCAGCTGTGCGGATACTTCTGCTTTAAGCAGAGATCTGGCTGGGACACGGGTGCTTTGCCACGTGGCTGAGCTTCCAGGCAGGACCCCTGCCACCCATCAGGGCAGGAAGATTTGAAGCTGGCAGGCAAGAATCATGGCAGGCATGGATCTGAAAGGAGAAGCTCGCGTCTGCAGCCTCCGGTGCAGCTTTCTCCTGACTTCTGCGCCACACTTGCAGTAACTCCTGCAGCTCACCATCAAAACCAGTCAGGAGTATTCAACAACCACAGAAATCCTGAGAAATCCCATTTGAGCTGAATGGGACAGTAACACCACTGCCTCTCTTACCTCCTCAAATCACAGCTTGTTTCAGGAAGACCTTTACTTTGTCCATGACCAAAGTGGCCATCAGGCTGCTCAAAGCTTCAGTTTCAGACTTGATGGAAAACACTGCTCAGGGACCTTTAATCTGACTTAAACCTGATTTAGATTGATTCATCTCATCAAATAAGACAAGGCATTTAGAAGTCTTGCTTTCTGATGGAGCATTGAGATCTCTGCAGTATTTTTCCCACCTCTCTCAAGTCCATGTTATTAGATAAATTCATTCTCACACTCCTTACAGCATTTTGACCAAAAGCAGCTCTAAAGACCTAGACTTCCACAGAAAATTTCCTCTTAGGATAAAAGTTTGAATTTGGATGACCTAAATTTTATCTGCCACCAAGAGGGTCAGTGCCTCCTTGCCTGCACCCTTTCCTCAGTCACACTTAACATATGCTCATTCACAGTCTGTCACCCATGTCCCTGTGAAGGACAACTAGAGCAGAGAACTGTCCTAAGTTTTCACTGGAGCCTCCAGTCACCACCTTCTTCATTCCTGCTTCTCACCACACTACACTCTTTACCACAGACAGGCTCCATCACACCCCCAAAAACACCAACATCCATCACAACCCAAAAAAAACCCACCAACATCCCTTCCCCCCAGATCAACCCAAATTTATGTAAGAAGAACTCCTAGGAGTACTTTTCTTCCTCTACCCACTGCTTTGAGAAAGAGCAGCGCTTTATCCTGGGCTGGGGTGGAGGCAGAGCAGAGAAGGATTTTGCAAATCAAACAGAACACTAAACAGCTTTATCACACACACGAAGCAAGGGGGGAAATTAAAGCAAACTAACAGGCATTCAATATTTGAACACTAAGCAAAGCTAACACACCACAATACCTTGTAGTCCAACCAACGGTAAATAGACTAATTCGCCGATTTCACCAAATCGCCATGCTCTTTGTCCTCTACCTCCTGATTCAGGCTGGAAGGTTCCTTTTCAAGATAATACAGATCTAAAACTCTTGACTAAACTCTGAAATCCTGTTCCCTGCTGCCCTATTTATCTCAACCACATTTTGCAAAGCAGGAAGGAACACATGCTGGAAAACAAAAGCCTTTCTTCCTCCTGCTCCTTAATATTCTGAAGTACTTTGCATAAATGTTAAGTTTTTATAACCTCCTTTCATATGCTGCAATAGCAAAACCAAGAGAAGCTACAAAGGACAAACCAAACGAAGGGCTCCGTTCTTCATGGCAGGTATGTGAAACAAAGGAGAACTAGTGTTGTCCAAGAAATGTGAACTCCTCTCCAAGGCATTTCCAAGCCAGTCTTTTAAAGTCATTTACAGCAGGTTTTGCTATTAGGACTGGAGGGAGAGCCCAGGCTTCAGATAAGGAGCCTCAGTGAGACCCGATAGGTGAATGACAGTCTATGCACTGCATAGGTCAACCTCTGATTATCTAAATCTTGGTTAATCAAAAGCAATTATCTGAAAGTCAAATATGCCCTCCGAGTCAGATAGCTTGGCAAGACTAGGACTTATAAAGCACACAGAAATCCTAACTCTACAGGAACACAACTGCAGAGACTATGAATTTTAAGCAGGATAACTGGGAGGACAGTTGAGAGTTTTAACCATACTCAAGACTCCCAGCCTGAGGGTAGCCTTCAGAAGCAGCTAAAAGATTACCCTCATAATTACTTGGACATTTTTGGTGTCTCCATGCGTTCTCTGATTACAGGCTACTTGGGAGTGCAATTCCACTTAGGTATTTAGAGACCACTCAGGGTAAAAGTCTCCATTACAGACAGGGCTGGTAGAGCCAGGATCCTTCCCATTTTAAGACCCTGTTTTCAGTTGCTTGTAATTCTGAGAAACCATTTCAACTAATCTTTTTCCTCCCTTGCTTTGTGCCATTTAATTTCAGGGTTAGTAGTTTATATGTACTTCTGCCATATCAATCCAAGAAAAAAGCAGGGGGAATATTTTGTCTTGTTTTATGATCAAGGGGGCAAAAAAAAACCCAACCACTCACAAACTACCCCACACACTTTGAAAAGCCTATGAGAACTCCTTATTTAACAGAAAAAGAATAACTCCAGGGATCTATATTAAGCAACCCTACTACACAGCCAACAAAACATAACCAACATTACAGCAAAACTATGTAAAACTACAGTGCTTGTCTTACATTTCATCAGCTAAATTTGCTGGCAAAGCCATATACGGAGGTCCAAAAATACTAAGAAAGAGATTCCAGTATACAAAACCTGCTGAAAAGGAAAGAACCAATTCACTCTTCATGTTTACTATGGAAAGAATCAAATGGTGGCAACACGCTTTCCAATGGCTTACACATTAGTAAAGACTCAGCCACACACAGAAAGGAGAAGAATGGGTTGTCAAGGGTGGCGAGGGCATCACAGCTTTTAAGGCCATCAGGAATGGTTTAGACAGTAGCAGGAAATAGAGATGCTCTTGAGGGTGGCTGGCAGTGCCACTTGCACCCCATCTTCTGTGATTTCATGGTCTTGTTCAGAACTCATCTACAGCTTCACAGGAGATGCCAGCTATGTCAGATCCAGGTCTGGAGATCAATGTCAGCAGGTAGATGACCCACCTTCTGTGCCTTGCACCATTCCCTTTTGTAGTGATCAAGTAACATGGAGCAGCAGTTACCCACTTCAAAAAAACCAAGAAATAGAGCTGGAAGTGTAGCAGAAGGAAAGTAAATTGGGACAAGAAGTCTAGGTGCCAACAGGACAGGCGGTGATAGCAGGAAAAGAGATCAGAGAAGTTGGACCGCAATAGGAGCAGAAAAGGCAAACTAAGTGAGGATCACAAGGTGTGGGTGGAGAAGTTAAAAAGCATATGACAAGGAGATTAGGAGGAGGAGGAGAAATAGCGAAAGAATAATCAGGTCTAAAAATCATCTGAGAAAGAACTGAAATGATCAAGGTGAAGAAGTAGTCTGTCATCCGATTTTGGCACACAACTAAGGAGGAATGGAGACGGGGACAGCGCAGGCATGGATTTACGTAGGACAAGCTACTGACCAGGTATCAAGAGGAAGACAACCCATCCATCCACAATGGGTGGCAGAGGTGAGACAGGAGAGGTCATGCAGGGATGGGAGAATATGCCTACAATTGTACACTCCCAAAGCCTAAACCAGAACCTAATACTGTGAGAAGTCACTATTCCTCTGCTGTCAGCAAATACACAAAACCAACTGGCAAACACAGATCAAGCTGGCCTGCACAGAAAACAACAGCTAATTACACATTCAGTTTAAGCAGCAGAGGTCTGTGGGATGCATCTGGGACAGCTACTGATACTTGCAGAGGTCATCGTGATGCCACATCTACTGGAGCCGATGGGGACGGGTGGAGGGTTGTCTGGTTTGTCTTTCCTTTCTTGTGGAACAAAATAGCATGTAATCATGTGATTAAAGACTATCATAAATAGACACAGAAATAAAGAGAACAAATGAAGGTTTATTTCACAACTTAAAAATATGGAAATGCCCCCGGAATTGAAGTGCCTTCCTATTACCATCTTGATAGCTCTCGATTCAGTTTGTGAACAATATTGCTCAATGGACAGTTTTGCAAAGGAGAAAAAAGAAAGGAAGGGGGGAAAAAAAAAGAGTGAGATCTTTTAAACAAAGCACAGTGCTGAACAGGCCCAGCATTTGTCCCATTTTCTTTCACACAGGCAAAGCACACTCTATTTTTACAAAAAGCTTTCAGTTGAGCGTTAATTGCTCTAGCTTCTGTGAACCCTACAAAACTACCTAATACCTCTCCAGCCCTCACTGGTCATTGCACAACCTCTAGGAGTCCAGAAAAAAAACCCACCACATCCTGCACAGCAGAGGACCATAAATATCTCTACAGGAGCAAACCAAAATACTTTGGGTAGGGAAGTTAACGTTTATCTGCTCTGATTCCAGGGAACACACATACCTGACTACATCCCTTTAAAAAATATTTGAGAGCAGACTGAAGCAAACTAACCACCTCCTCTCTAGTACTTAGACATACATGGGATGCTGGTTTGTGAATTCTGTGCCTCTGCAGCTGGGAGATAAGTAGGTTAAGGAATAGAATAATAGAATAAGCCAGGTTCGAAGAGACCTTCGAGATCATCACATCCAACCTATTATCCAACACCACCTAATCAAGTAAACCATGCAACCAAGCACCCTATCAAGTCTCTTCCTAAACACCTCCAGGGATGGTGACTCCACCACCTCCCAGGGCAGCCCATTCCAATGGGCAATCACTCTCTCTCTGGAGAACGTCTTCCTAACCCCCAGCCTAAACTCATTGCAAAGGTGCAGTTAACTGCACACATCATCTGCTGAAAATGTATCTAAAACAGGAAGATCAAGTATTCAAAGTGGAAAAAGTTAAGACCAGAATCCAGGTGGGGGGGGGGGGGGGAGGGGGGAAGTCAGCCCACCTTCCCTCTCCCCACTGCAGCTCCCTTTTGCACTGGTATTAGAAGTTTATAGTAGAAGGCTGGTCAATACTAATTAAGTGCAACGGAGCCACCATGAATTAATAACCTGCAGGGCAAGGCATTGTTGGTTTTAAGGGCTTCCCTTGATTTCAACCTACAACTTGTAGTATTTTTTGGTAGCTCACTACAACCTTTTTCAGTAGTTTGGATACTTCAGAAATTAACAGCTTTTAAAATAACAATAAAACAGCGTGTTAAATCTACACAGCCTCGTCACCTGAATATCACAACATGTACTGTGGCAAAATGAGGCATCCTCATTTCTCAGCTCCCAGTACCCAGGGGAGTTACCCAGTCACCTGCAGAAGAAATGCATTAGGGAGCAGCGAGGTTATTTCTAGGACAGGGACTTAAGGAAATGGCACTGCTATATCAAGTTCCCTTTTATATTGCCATCCTGCCTAGGCAACATTGAACGCGGCTTCTGCCATCCCAAGGCTGCTCTGCAAGAGCCTACAGCAGTTTGCTTCCACTCCAGGGCATCTGAAAGTGCTCAGCAAAGGTGATAAAGACAAAAGGGCTTCTAAAAACACTCATCAGGTTCTGACAGGTTCCACTGGTTTTTTTAAGTTAAGAATAAGCTCTTCTCAACCAGTAGTTAAATCCCTATCACAACAGTTTATAGACACAACCCACAGGCCCACCTGAAGTAACAATGACTTTACATCAGGAAAAGTGAGGTGCAGATCTGTTCCTGGGGGAAATTCTCCTGAAAAAGCGACTGGCCAGGATTCCTCTTACACAAACCTCTGCTGCTGACATGGTCAAAGCAAAAACTACAGGACAGGTATAGGCACAGAGGCAGGTACCATGTGAGCAAGCATTGCTTTCTGAACAGCAAAGAAATGAAAGAGTCCAAGGCCACGGACTGAGAAAAGAGTGATCCCCTTCTGACAGTTCCACACAAGTTTGCAAGAGTACCATCAAACTGAGGGGCAAACACCAAGAACACTTGGCCCAAAACAGAAGGGAGATGCAATTCTTAAAGCAAGGAAAGGAGATGGAGCAATAGTGGTAACTCCAGAGAGCAATCAGACAGAAAATAAAGCAAGCTTCCACCACACAAAGTGTTTGGTCTTTCATGCATTTTTTGTTGTTGTTGGTTTTGTTCTTGTTGGCTGATTGTTTTATTCTGTTATTTGGGTATCTTTTAATGATTTTTTTTCTTAGGGGAACAGGAGAGTCCTGCAGCGTGCATGGAAAGGAACAGACCCTAAAGCAGATATAAGAGAACAGGAGGAGGGAGGCTGTTCTGGGGCTCGGTCTCCCTTGCAGACAGTTCAGACAAAGGAGGACAGTCTCCTACAATAGGATGCATTGTACATTTTTAAGCTAGCACAAGGTAGCCGTCTGACAGGGCTCCCCATCCTTCTCCCACTCCAAATACGCACCCCCTGCATGATTCCAACATGAACAGCAGACAAAGATCCGTTTTATCACACTATTACTGTGACAAGAGGTAGAAAAGATAGGAAAAGGGAATGAGGCAGAGCAACGAAAAGGAGACAGAAAGGCCTTTAATGAGTCAGCCGCTGCTCTGATTTAAATAAGATCTCCATTTAAGGGGCCCTGCGTTTTGGAGTTTTTCCTTAATTAAGAGGGGGGGGGAAACCACAATCACTGACTAAGCAAGCAACTTTTGGCTGCAAAAGGTTGCCTCACAGCTGTACATGCTGTCTGGGAGGGAAAGGGTTATGGAAGGGGGAAGGGAAAGGGAAGAAAACCTCTGGAAAAAATGAGGTTGCTTGCTGGTTCATTTTAACAAGGACATAAATTAGTCTCAAAGCCACAAACGCCATCACCTCCCTGAGCCCTGGGCAGAGTGTAGCAAGTCAAACACGTGCCAAGATAAACGGCGCTGGCTGGAGCCTCTGAGGGGTGCTGGGGGCCAAGAGGGGGCATGCTGGCAGGCAGGGCAGCAAAGATGCTTCAAATGGTGCCACAAAATGGAGACCGGTGATCCTACAGCTGCACAAAAGCAGACCTTCAGATGCTTCTGCCTACATCTTCATCAGAAGCTGAGAACTCAAGACAGAGAAAGAGGGAAAATGGGGTGCTGCAGTAGGAAAATAGCAGCGCTGCCCAGACTGGCTTTAACTACCATGAGCAGCCCTTCCTCCTCCTCTTCCCATCTTGGAAGAAGGCCCAAAGGCGGTCAGCAGCCCAGGTGAATGGCTCCACCGGCAGCAGCAGGGAGGGGGGCAGACAATGGCGGGGGGCATTCATTACAAAGGCACACACACACATACTCGCACATACACACGCTCGCTCAGCGCTGCCGGCTGCCACATGGGCTGGCGGGACTCCTTAAGGAGGCAGCAGCTCCCTTCCCGCTCGCCGAGATGCTCGACACCTTCCCCCTCTCCCAGCCCTGATGGGAAACAGATTCGGAGGAAAACGCCAGCAAGGCACTGGGCTGTCCAAGAAAGGGAGGGCTTTGTGCTCCACGCAAGCCAGCAACCTCACCATGCACCACACAGAGGGGGAAAAAAAAAGCCTTTTAGCACACAATTCCTACCCACCGAAGACTCTCTCTCTTTTATCTGCAATTAGCACATGATGTACTGGGTCTCGTTTAATACTCATTTTCACTGGTTTAGGATTAAGGAGGATAAGACCAGAACACTTTCCATTAATGAATCTGAGCTCTTGCTCTCATTAGCAGTTTTGGTTTCCTCTTTTTTAAGCACGTTTCTACCTTCCAGTACTCCTCCTCCTTCTCATCACTGTTTCTAGTATTTCCACCCCACATGCTCTCATTTATTTTAACAGCCTCTCACGCCTGTACAGAAGCTGATTTCCCAGATTTCCAAGGAAGGTGGGCAAGTTTGCTCAGTAAAACAACAGAACAGAGACCAGGCAGGTAGTGGTCTGGAGAATAAACTAAACAGAGCAATGCTAAATTCACTCAGTGGCAACTACCAGCTTAACATACCAACAACATACACTTTTCATGAGACAGAGCCCCAGTGAAATATGCTCACAGGCTGTAATGCCACTCCACTGCCTCAAACAGCACTGCAGATTGAGACTAACAAAACAGAGGATATTGTTCTGGATGTGCCACACTCCTTTGGACACACATTCGGCCAAAACTGCAGTTGCAGTACCGCTAAGGACCAGTCTAATAAGCCAAGTGGCTCCCACTACAAGCAGCAGCACTATGCTGCCGCTGAACTCACCTTTGCTGAATTCCTCAACTCTGTATAAATGGGGTCTCTGAAAGCCCACCTAAGACAGTCCAAGCTCTCCTCCCCTACTGGCTATTTTAATATGCAATCTTCATTAGCATGTAAATATGCAGCACAAGTCTAGAAAGCCTCTCCCAGACAGTACAGGCTCTTTAGACAAGTCACAACTGAAGGTCAACCAACACTAGTAACGCATTGTCTCAATGCCTCCTTTCGCAGATCAGTAGATTATCAATCTCTGTGGAAGAGACGACTTCCCTGAAGTCTCTCAGGATATCTCAAGCCTTAAAGGGGGTTTATACCTTCCCTCATTTCAGCCAGTGCTCCAGCAGATTCCCATCTTTCCAAGCTCCACACATCTCCAAGCTAACCACCTCGCGCCTCAGGGTGCTTGATTCCATGCATGCACAAACTACACACAGGAGTATTAGTAACCTGGGCACTTTTCTGCACTGCATGGACACAAGCTGTATGAGGCTGTGCAAAACAACTCTCCAAAACGTGCACATGTTAACCTGCAGCTCAGGGGCACACACCTCCATCTAAATGGGCAGGCTCTGGGCACACAGGAATACACAAATGGATCCTGACTGCAGAGGCAGCCTTTCAGCATCACTCACTAAACTAAATATAGGTACAGAAAGCCTCAGGAGATTTCTGTAGAGTTCTTCCATCTCAAAACAGAAAGCCTTGGTCTGGATAAAAAGGAATTGGTAATGGAAGAGACTAAATAACAGAAACAGAAAGTGAGGCTTGGGTGCCTGGGGAGATACCTTAAGAGTAGAGAGAGACCTATTTCTCAGGTACTGACAATCAATACGAGATGAGACATAAAGGGTCAAAGCAGGTGTCACTTCTTGCAGCAGATTCATTCTGAGCCAGGCACCCGTGAAAACACTGTCCCTTACAGTGGGACACACAGGATCTCAGTAGCTGCTAACGAAGGGGGATTCAGCCAGGGCTAAGGAAAGCCAAGATGACAGTATGCATCTAGTCTAAAAATCCAAAAAGCTCCACAGAAACCAGCACTTGTGAAACCCAGATTTGAAAAAAAGTTCCTTCTTGGAGTCCTTCCCTCCACCCCCTTTGGGAGTATCCCCCAAAGGTTTCCAGCTCCGCAAGGCACTGCAGGGCATTATATAATGCCGAAGTCCAAAGGATTCCGGCTCCACGATGCCACTCTCCTCCTCTCTTTGCCCCCTCTCTCCGGCGGCGACTTGCAGATACCATGCCAAAAAAAAATTAATTTTTTAAAATCCAAAACCACACAAGAGCCTTAAAAGGCGAGCCCTGTCCAATAAAATCCCCTTGCGAGGCGGGGAAAATGCAATGGCCATGGCAGCTGGGTACGCTCCCGGGAAACGTCAGCCGCTTTCCCTGGGGAAGACACGGGCAGCCCCACGCCTTCAGCTACCTAACAAGGGCTTCCCAGCTCTCACGATGACCGGCAGCAGGATGGCAGAACGGCTGGGAAGGCGTTTACCTTGGTGCGCGGCTGGGATCCATCGTTCAGAGATGGGCTTAGCCTAACTCAGGAGCAGGGGCACCCATGCCCCTCACGCACCTCTTCGCCGTAGAGGGCACTGCGAGGCTGCTCCAGGTTGGGGGACTGCAGGAATCCCTTCCCCGAAGCGCCCAACCCAGCTCCCCAACGCGGCGGGGCTCCCTCCCGCCCCAGCGCCGAGCGGGGGCGGCGCGGAGCCGCGGCCGCACCGTAAGGAGCCAGCGGGGCAGCCCCACCGCCGGTCGCTCCGCTCCGCACCGCGCTGAACCCCTTGCTCCCCACCCGCCGCCCAGACAAAGCCGGGCAGGCAGCTGCCGCGACGCGGCTCCGGCAGCCCGGGCCGCCCACCAGTCTTACCTGAGTTACCATTTTCTTTTTCTCCATAAACCAAAATGGGGGAGCCGGGCCACAGGAGGGGAGGGGGGAGGAAAACAGAAGAGGAAAAAAATATAAAATATGTTTGTTGGTTTGATGGGGTTTTTTTTTTAAAAAAAAAAAGGAGGAAAAAAAAAAAAAAAGCGCGATCCCCGAGGAGGCAGGCGGCGGCGGGTGCCTGCGCTGCGCTGCCTCGCCGGCGCGGTGCCCCCCGAGCCCTTTTTCCTCTCTTTCTTCTCCGGTGTTCCTCCCTTTCTTCCCCCTCCCTCCCCGACCGCCGCTCCCCCCGCCGTCCCCCCCGGCTCAGCCAGATGGCTGCGGGAAGCACCGCCCCGAATGCCGAAGGTAATTAATGCGAACCGGGACCGCCCCCGCCGCGCCCCGCCTTGCCCCGCCCGGCTCGGCTCGGCCACTCCCCGGTCGCCGCCGCGCCCACAGCTCCGCCAAGGGGCTCTTTAGCCTGCCCGCCGGGACGCCCCCATCGCCCGTCCTCCGGGAATCGAAGAGCTCGGTGGCCGAGATGCTGGAAACAAAAGCGAGGGTGGCCCCACGCAGCGCTGCTCCCGGGCCGGCAGGACCCCAGGGCCTGCCCGCGTTCCTCCGTATCTACCATCCCCATCGGGTCTGGCGGCCAAGCTTCCCCGGCCCGGACCTCACCAGGCTGGAGAAAGCATCTCCCCGGAGGAGGACGTTCGGGAGACAGCTGTCAGATTATCACAGACCTCCCTCCTGTCACAAAGGGGAGAACGCGTGGGTTGCTCGGTGCATTGGATGAACCGGAAACAGTATCTGTGCCAGGATCTGCATTTCTTTAATCATAAAAGCTGGAGACTGCTGGATTCCTTCCCAGATTGCTTTTTTTCCCCTCCCATTTATCTTCAGTAAGCATCTGGCCCTTAACACCTGAGTATGCCACGGTTGGCAGCATTTGTTCTCCTGGTGACCCTGTAAAACAGACCAATAAACTGCTGCCCCATTTGGCAGATGGGATTGGAGGTGCTCTAACCGATTTTTCCCAACATCACCTCCACAGACAGGTCTGCCAGTTCCTCAGTTAGACAAGAGGACTATTCTGATGCTCCAGCACTCATGATGTGGAGATAAAACCAGCACAGGTAAGCCACCCCTCAGATGTACCTCTTTTTGACACCTGGTACTCAAGAGACTCCTCAGGCTCTAGCAGCAGAAAAGCCAAATTATGGTGCAGTAACACCTTGCATCCCCATGTGTTCTTCTTCATTATGAATATGCCCAGCTGTCATTTCCACTTTAAATAAATAAATAAAAGCCTAGTAAGTTTGCTGCTGATGCTCTCCAGGCTGCCCATGCTGACCCACAGTGCTTTTCAGTTTCCCAGTTTTGCTCATTGCAAGTCGACCTCTGACTCCCTCCTTCCCTTCCCCCTTCTTTCCTAATTCAGTGCAAGCCCAGCACAAGTGCACGCCCCAGCTCAGTTTGCTCCTCTGGCATGAAAAACCTGAGACCCTGACACCAGGCAAGCCCTTATGCAGAAAGCCATGGGCCATCCGTCCCGTGCCACCAGTCAGTCAATCATGGTGTGGGGTCCTCTGGGAAGGAGCCAGCCTCCACAGCTGCAGCCCGCAGGGCTCCAAGTCAGAGTCCACATTTTTCTGGGTTATTTCACCCTCTCATCCTTGCATCTTGTGATACTACAGGTTTACAGGCAATATTGCAAACCCAGGGAAAGCATTGGCTTTTTTTTTCCTTCCCTGTTACAAACCTGAGATTCTAGAGCACAGTTCCACGTCAAATGTAAATTCCATTTCTAAGCAGCAAAAAACACACTGACCTCCTTGTATCTTTACCACAACAAAGCACCCAGGTTTCAGCAACATGCATCTCATTCACTAGACCTCTGCAAATCACTCAGGATAATCTCTTTATTTTCTCCACTTAATTTACTTGCTGCACTCTCTCTGTCCCCTCCATGCCATAGGGTGGCAACTCCTTGTATCAGATCTAGGGCTATTGCAACAGACCTCCACAACAGAGAAAGGACAGGCCACCATGACCCCATCGCAGTTAACCAGCATTGCACCATTTCTAATCCTTCTCCTTAGGAATCTCTGGAAATATTTGCCATCATAAAGAACCCTTTAAGCAAAAGAGGTGCCCAACCATGCACTGAACCCTCACTTGCACTGCCTCCCACTACCCAGTTGGTAGAACTGCTTTGTTCATGTGCCAGCTGAATGGGAATTCCCTTTAGCATGATCTACTGCTGGTCTCTCTCTTTCATCTTCATTGCAGGCCACAAAGCACCTCCTCCTCTGCGCTTGTAATAAATCCACCTTTGCTCCTGTTTAAAGCACCAATTTCCAATGGATGTGCTTGGGCAACATGAAACATGGGTCTGCAGGACCTCCAAGTGCCACAAAAGCAGCTAAAATAAACATCTCATACAGACTTTCAAGGGCTTCACGGGTACCACGGAAAACATGACCAGGTTTGATAACACTTGAGGTTTTGGTTGTCTTGGGCTCTACTGGAATTCACAAAGCAACACCTGATAACCAATAAGACTGATAAAATTAATTGGTGAATCTGTGAAACTCACCTTTCCTCACTGAGGTCTGGAAGTTCAGATGTTGTCTTATGGACAACTGAATTAAGTTTAGAGGGCCTTCACTTAGCTTTTACATACAAGTCATGGAACCACTACCCAATTTACCATCACCAGCTACCACTGAGGAGGAGCCAAGACTCAAACTGCTCAACACAGTATCACAGTATCACTTAGGTTGGAAAGGACCTCGAGGATCATTGAGTCCAACCTATCAACACAGACCCCATGACTAGACCATGGCACCAAGTGCCATGTCCAATCTCCCCTTGAACGCCTCCAGGGTCGATGACTCAACCACTTCCCTGGGCAACCCCTTCCAATGACGAATTACTCGCTCGGTGAAGAACTTCCTCCTCACCTCGAGTCTAAACCTCCCCTGGCGCAGCTTGAGACTGTGTCCTCTTGTTCTGGTGCTGGTTGCCTGGGAGAAGAGGCCAACCCCTTCCTGGCTACAACCACCCTTCAGGTAGCTGTAGAGGGCAATGAGGTCACCCTTGAGCCTCCTCTTCTCCAGGCTAAACAATCCCAGCTCCCTCAGCCTCTCCTCATAGGGCTTGTGTTCAAGGCCTCTCACCAGCCTTGTTGCCCTTCTCTGGACACGTTCAAGTGTTTCGATGTCCTTCTTAAACTGAGGAGCCCAGAACTGGACACAGTACTCAAGGTGCAGCCTAACCAAAGCAGAGTACAGGGGCACTATGACCTCCCTGCTCCTGCTGGCCACACTATTCCTAATGCAGGCCAGGATGCTATTGGCCCTCCTGACCACCTGGGCACACTGCTGGCTCATATTCAGGTGGCTGTTGATCAGCACACCCAGGTCCCTCTCTGTTTGGGAGCTCCCCAGCCACTCCGACCCTAGCCTATAGCTCTGCATGGGATTGCCGTAGCCAAAGTGCAGCACTCGGCACTTGGACTTGTTGAATGCCATCCCATTGGACTCTGCCCATCTGACCAGTCGGTCGAGGTCCCTCTGCAGAGCCTTTCTACCCTCTAACTGACTAACATCTGCCCCCAACTTTGTGTCATCTGCAAACTTGCTGATGACTGACTCTACCCCTTCACCCAGATCATCGATGAATATGTTGAAGAGGACAGGGCCCAGCACTGATCCCTGGGGGACACCACTGGTGACTGGCCTCCAGCTGGATGTGGCACCGTTCACTACCACTCTCTGGGCCCGGCCCTCCAGCCAGTTCCTAACACGCTGCTGAAAACAACAGAAAAACAGAAGTAGAAGTAAAGGCTGGAAGCCTGGATAACACAGAGCCATGAGATCATCTCTTCCTACTTACTGAAGTCATTCAAAAAGCGACATCTTCAGAACAGCCCTAGATGCCAATACTTACAAGTTCTCATGATTTCTTCTGCATCTCAGCCACGTAAGCACTGAAGCTTCATTACTGTGCTGGAGAAGTAGCATTCTGAAATAACTATGGGCAAATTTAACTAGCCTGCCTCTGCAGTGCCACGGCACAGCTTATCATCCTGATTGTGCCAGGCAAAGCTCATTGCTCCCACCTGAGCACATCTGTGCCGTTTTTATATTCTCTTCTGTGTTTGCTCAGGTGTACGTGATGGGTTTTGGTTAGCTCCTACCATTCAAACCCTAATGGAAAATTAGCTGGAGAGGTATGCTTATGCAGCAGGTGACAGGTCAAGGCCACTGAAATCAGACTAGTGACAGCACAGCTGAAGAACTAACCTCTTGTTTGACTATGTGGTCTACACGTATGCTTCCCAATGCTTAGGTTAGTTTAACACTCATAGGACTCACGGAAATGGAGAGAGATGAGAAAGCCACAAGTACTCTACTTTCAGCAAGTTGCAGGAGGAGATTTCCTTTCTCTTTTACTATGCCTGTAATTCCCCCTTGCTGCTGGGGTGGAAAGAAAGCACAGTCTTCCATTTTAACATCCCATTACCTGCATTTCTGTGCTGGCTCAAGTTTAGATGGAGCAAACCTGCCAGCTGGATCAAGGCCAGAGAGAGAAAAAAGAGGTTTCAAGTGCAAAGAACCAATTTATCAGGTACAAATCTTAACAACCAAAAGACACACTTCTGTTGGTGGATTCTATTCATGTGTGTAATAAAAGCCCCAGTACAAGGTAACCTAACAAAACACTCTTTAGAGGCTATCTGACGTATCTCAGCGTAGATAATCTTCAACGACTCGTCTGCATTTCATGTTTTCTGGATAAATTTGGTGCCTGTGAGGGCAAGGAATGCTGACACTAAATAGCCAAGGACTGTGCAGAGAACATCATCTTTCACTTGGCTCCAAAAGTATTTGAGCCTGACCCACGGCCTCTGGCTTCTGCAAGACTCTACATGCCAGGCCAGAAAATCTCACGTGTGCTCCAAATATAGCCCCCTCCCCCAGCAGAGGCTGCAATACTGGCTTTGCCCAGCCCTGAGCACTGCTCTCAAACCCACCCATTCCTCACTCTACACATACTCACTGGACCTCCAAAAGCAAAAAGGTGATGAACAAGTCTTTGTCAGAGGTTTGGAGGGGGGTTTCAGAGGAGGGAGTAAGAAAATAGGTGAGAAGCCACTCTGAGTGGCTTGCCATCCCTGTGGCACAGACTGCAGTCACACGTACAAGTCACATGCACTGGGACAATGCAATGAGGCACACAAGACCATAGTGGTTTGCAGAGCATGGCTCTGCTGTCAGCTCAACCCCCCCTACATAAAAATTCAGAAAAAGGCAAAAAATGCAAACCAAAACACAAGTCTCAAACAATACAGACCTTGGAGTTAAAGTGTCACGTGGTACCACTCATGCAGGAGCCTCAAAGCCCTCCACAGAGACTCCGGGCGGCCAAGGCCTGTGACACAGAAGCCAAGCAGCCCAGCACAGAAGCAATGTTCTTCTACAAAGCCTGCACATAAGCTCCAGTTTTGCCCAAAGAATATACAGAGCAAACACCAACACTCTACTGTAAAGTCACCACTGTCCTTTTGCTTACCTGCACAACCGGGTATTGGTAATCCATACAATATACACCATACATAGCCAAAGATCCTCCAGCTAAAGGCCAAATGGACTGGAAGCTTCAAAGCCGAGTCTCCGTCTTTCAGCCTTGTGGGAAGGACTCTGGCAGCCCTGCGCAGTGCTTGGCTCAGGCCTCTGGGGCCACTCAGGTTGACACTAGCTCAGCTGAAAATAAAAAGGAGCTGCCTGGCTCGGCTCGGCTCAGCCCCTCTCTTCTGGGATCCAGCAAGGCAGCACTCAACCATAGGCAGCAGAGGCTCCTAAAATTAGAAATCCCCTACTGAAAACAGCCCTGCGAGCCCCGAGTGAGGAGTGTCCTGCGACTCCCGGGCAGCAAACAGAGAGACTGCCAGAAAGAGGGGGACACAGGATCTTCGTAGCCACTGCCGCCAGGGATGGGAGGAAGCAAACAGCATTTAGGATTGGAAAAGAGCATATGTTCTGGGCTCTAGGTGCGTCAGAGGGAACACTCCCAATCCAGGACAGGGAAAAACATATGGGTCTGTTCCTCCCCCATCTCCATACCCTTCTTGCTGTCCTCGGCAGGGACAGGTGCTGGGATTAGCATAGTAAAACCCTTTGGTGTCAGGGAGGGAGGGAGAGGGGAGAAGCCACATTGATATCTTGTGCTGAAGGGATCTCTTTCACAAGGGAGTATGTGCCCATATCATTTAACGCCTCTCCCTCCCTCTGCACTTGAGGCGGGCAGGGACAGCTGCCGGAACTGGGGCTGGTGAGGGGAGCTGGGCCCCGGGATGGCCCCCATCACCCCAGCTTTGGGCCAGCAGATTGCCCCCTTCAGCTGTTCTAGTCAAACTAGGGGAGGAGGAGGGGATTAACTCTGCCAAAGGGGACGGTGAGCAGTGGGGAGAAGGCTGGGGAGGGACAGTTGTGTCCGTTTTAGGAAGCTCGTCCTCTCTATTCCCAGGGAGGAATCTGCTCCATGACCGACAGGGCCAGATGGAACATTGCAGGGACAGAGGCCATCAGGCTCACCCCGCCGGCCATGTTACTGGACACCCAAGAGCCCACTGCTGATTTCCACTGTGGCTGGAGGGGCCTGAACTCCCACTGCAAACTGCATGAGGTTTTTCACCCATCACTGTGCCAAACCACATCAAGCTGATGGCCCAAAGCCGGTGAGTTAACAGCCCCAAACTACAAAAGATTCCCACCTTCCTCCAAAGGACAGCAGTGATAAAAGCCCTCCCTTCAAGGTTTCAAAAATAAAGATGTTACAGTGACCAAACCCAAGAAGGGCTATCCCAATTCTGTCCCACTCCCACCATTTTAAATGTATACCACCAGGGGTTTTTGCATTTCTCATCTCTCAACACTTCTGCACTACTCCTGTGCACCAGTAAACACCTGCCTCAGCCTAGCTCTGGGGTACCTGCCTTTCCATCATTAGTGATAATTTCTTCCCATTCAGAAAGAGTCAAACTTCAGGTTTTTTTTCCCCAATAGGTTAACTACATGGATCATTACCTAGCACAATTTGCATGTGCAGGACTTTGTAATTTAGGTAAGGAGTGCCTAACCTGCATCCTTCCTATCCATCCAGCCCAGCAGCACAGCTCTTTGCTCATCCTCTGCTCCCGCTGCCCCTTCCCTCTGAGACGCCTCAGCAAAGGACAGATATGAGCTGGGTGAGTGGTTACAGCAGCTGCCACCCACTCTCATCATCTTTCCTAGGGCCATGGGGCCGCTTCCTCCTTACAAAAGGAGCACGGCCAATTTGAGGAGTATAAAGCATGACAATTTCTATATCTTAAAAATAAAAATTAAACAAAAAATATAAAAAAGGCAGTTTCTATAGGCCTTGTTTCTGTGTGAAGATTTGTACAGAGAGAAATTAATTGCCCATAAATGGGAAAGCCACTGTGATCTCTTCACTGGGGGAAAAGGATGAGACTGCCACAATGGACTCCATCTTGTTCTGCCTCTGGGTAGTGTATTCACCTCAGAGCCAAACTAGCTTTCTGGAGCTCACATTATGCCTCCTTCTGATCTTCAGAGGGCTGTTTGGCCACCTCTCAGCATTACCCTTGCAAGCCCTGCTTTGAAGCACAGACAATATTTGGGTTTCTCTGAACAATCAATAAGGTTGTTTTTTCCCTTTTCCTTTCTGTCACTACACATTCCAATCAGTGCCTTTCCTTCATTCTTTTGCATAGCTCCTTACTATGCACTCAGGCAACTTAGTATGTCCAGTAACATTTTTTTCATGAAAAGGCATTCATTTAACCAAAAAAAAAAAGAAAAGAGAGAGAAGTTTCTTCCACAGCCTGTTTTTGCTGCTCCATATTACTGCCCCAGGTTTTAAAACCAAATCCCTAACGAAGTTAAAAACCTTCCATTTATTTCACAGTCTAGTTCTTGTCATTTCCAACCAGGCCTCAGGGGAATAAAATGCTTCCAAATCCTAGTGCAGATATCTTACTACCTATAAATAACCATCAAACGGGCAAAACAAAACAAGGAGGGGGAGCAGGAGCATCCCCTAAGCTCCTCTTATTTTAACTACTATCCAGATAGGACCTCTATGCTTTCAAGTTTTTGATGCAGACGTAAGTACTCTGCCTTAACCAGCATTAAGATAACTGGGGGACACTTTGGTAAAGAAGTGTTGCACCTCCTGTGTCCCACAGGAAAATAGAGGACAAAAACTAGCTTTAAATGTGTATGTGCCAAGATGGATACAGCAGGACTTTATTGATCAGCAGTGCACTACTGAATACTCTGCAGACTGTAATGTTTGGTTTACTACTGCACACTGACCCACAACAAATACTAATGAAATATAAGATGGCACTGCACTCCTAATCTCATTGTGAGATAAAGGCCCAACTGCATTACCATATAACCTGCTATGCACATGCATTTCCAGTAACACAAGTTGGGTACCTGTTATAAAAGCCATAGCCTTGCTGCTGCAAATGCTTTACAGAAATAGGAGAACTGCAAAAGACCTCCTCACACACACCACCAGAGCAACTGCTGTCACACAACGTTATTTAATCTTTCCATAAAATCTGTCATGCTGCATCTTAGAACTGGATTTTACAGCCATGCTACCCTGGCCCAAAGGCTGCTCTAGATCAGCACTCCCCAGCAGCTGGGAACTGTGTTCACCTCCAGCTTGGTTATTCCTGAGCAATTTCTGCTTGTTCTTTGTTCTTGTGCCAGTCCTGTCCTCTGCCTGTCCTCTGTATTTTCTCTTTCCCTTACAGTCAACCTTCCTTATGTACCTCTTCTCCACACACCCAAGCAAGCAGCTGTTCCAGTCCTTTGTCGCATCACAGGCTTGCTATTCCCCAATCTCTGCAAGCTCCTTCCTGCACCTGATCTAGCTTGTGCTCATCTCATTATTTTTTTTTCCAAAAGGCATTAGCAGAACACCACTGTTAGCTCCTAATCCCTTTCACAATTCCAGCACTAAACGGCATCTTTTCTAGCCTCATTAGTACTTCCCTCTGTAGCACCACATCAGATGCCATAGGACCCATCTACAGTAAGAAACATCCTCTTGTTAGGAAAAATGCATGTTACTGAGTTTAAACAAAAAATGGTTCTCTTAAAAACAGATAGGCTGGTATGGCACAACACTATTTTGATGGATTTATATTGCCTTTTATTGCATTTTTCATTTCTGCCCCAGACTTCAATTAATATTTTTGTGGCAGCAGACAGCTAAGGTCAGATCAACAAGTCTGTGTTTATTCAGAGTATGCCCCACCACTAATCAGTCTATTATGCTTCCTGTTCTCCAAACATATCATAGCAGTCCTGATTTGATAAGATTAAAACTTGTACCAGATATGCAATTTCATGAACTGGTTCTTTCAGGAACAGGTATCACCCTTCCCCAGGCAACCCTGCTCCCAAGCCTAGACCGCATGCCCCTAGGGTCTTTGAAACATCCAGTGTTTGCTTCCACAGTAGGCTCATGCCTATCACCCACCCTGTCCCTTGCTCCCATGATTGGCTCTAACATCAACAACCACAAAGATCTGTTCAATTCTGTCATCACGACAGGAGTATCCTCATGAACTACCCTATGGCCAACTCTAAGCAGCCCCATATTTTCCTTTAATTGTATTTTGAGAAACTGTCACTCATTTCCCTAGCAACATTTGCAAGCTTTAAGGCAGCCCAAGTTTGGGCAGCTCTTATCTTATCCCTATTGACTTTAAGGGCACAACAATCTCAGATGACAAATTATTTTGCATAATTTCTTCTTCCACCTAACAACCCCCATGAGGTGAATATGCCTCCAGTTACATTGAAGTTTTCTCTTACAAGTGTTTCCCCTTTATATAATCAAGATCTGCATCCACAGTACCTCTTAACAAAAATGAAAAACCCAAACAAACAACTCAAAACAAAACCAAACCCCAAACAAACAAAAACCACCACCACAAAAAAAGACAAAGCTACAAACCAAAGCCACACACCTCTACTCATAAATCTTTCTTTTCAATCCATTTCACTGATATTGTTAAATATTTTGCTTCAAGTGTCACAATCACTGCATCCAAAAGTGGGGACAGGGAGGCTTCTAAACAGCTTCTTTGCCTGTAACAGTCATAACACCAGTAATTCATCCACTGTCTAAACAACACCTACTGATGATGCTGTGATGAAATCTTTTGACCCTATTATTAGCAGCAGCATTTGTCTTCCAAGCTATATCTGAGAAACTAAAGTTTCTCATACCAATATTTATCTCTCTAATGACACTGGGAATAGTATCATTTCAGAGCCTCAAGTTTGCATCCAAACCCAATCCTATGAGGGATTACAGCAGACTCACAGTACTCCCTCTGGGATCTCTTTTACCATTCTTCCCCACAGCAATTTTGACCAGAAACAGATCCTGTGTTATCAGTATTACTCTTCTTTCTTCTTTACAGTCTACTGCACACAATACAGCCTATCACCTTTTACATCTACCCTATCTGAACCACACATAATCTTGAAAACATGTTAAAGCCATGATTACTATTTTTGCAGATTGATATTATCCCTATAATATCCAGTTTCATGTTCTGCACCAGTAGCTTTGGTTCCTCTACTTCTTATTTCTAATGCCAGGAGCCTAAAAAAAAATACCCTGATACATTTATGCATTTACCAATCACAGAGCTCCCAGCTCCCTCAAGTGAGAGCATCACCCATCCAGTTACTGCTGAATTTTCACCCATCTAGTTACTGTTGGGTTTTGTTCTTCTTTTGACAACATTGCATTGTATTGTTTTCCATCTCCTGCCTACCCATTGCTTTGCCTAGAGATACTGTTTTACAGGCTACCTTAGTAGCATGTACCTAATTTTCCTCTTTCTGCATACTAAGCAAGGCAGAGAGATTACACAAGTTTTCCCCAATGTTCTCAAAACCCAGGATTTTGTTTCACTGCTCTCTTTGCTGTCTGCAGATTGAGCAGCATCTTTGGAAAATGCAAGACCACAGCCTCAGGCTCTGCTTTGCCTGCATTCCTCATACTGCTTATAGCAAGCATGCTAAGTCACAATCACAAGCACAGCCATAAGAACATAAACCCGCCACAGTGTCCCTATGCTTCATAGCACAGCCATGGTAGTTCCAGGCATTTTCCATGTACATTTCCCCCCCCCCCCCAACTGCCAAAAACTGTGCTACTGTGAGGACACAGCAATACATGGAGTCTGAGACATTTCCATGCTGCACAGTCATTACACCACGTTGATCTTTACTAAGGAAATTACACCAACAGTTTCATTCTATAAACTGAATTTATAAAATCTTTAGTATAATTCTCTGTTCTCCAGACAAATTAATCCAAGCCTTATCTAGTTACTCCCACTAAAAAGCTCTTACCTCCGCTGATTCTAACTCTTCATCGCTAGAAGCCTGGCTGATGCTCTTCCTCTCACCCACCAAAAATGGCATCTTTAACAATTAGCCAATCACTACATCTGCTAAACTGGGTCATCAGGGATCTGATGAGCAGCTTACAATATGTCTCTGCTTTTTAAAGACTGATGTAAATGTAGGAAACACGCCAGCAAGCAAGGATGCATTTTCTGTCTGGGGATGTACTGATTTCCATAGCAGCTAAATAGATCAAGCAGCTCAGCCAGTTCCTACCGGTGTTAGACAAACAGCACACGGTACCAAGATTACATCTTTAAACTGCAAGATATCCTCATTTTGCACCAAAGCAAAGCCCATGAGCAGAGCACAAAGGTGGCTTTCACTCATTCCAGGTGAGAATTTATACTGGAGAGTCATCATTCCTCTATAGCGCTACATTTTCTAGACTGTATTGTTTGGTTGGTTTGAATAGGCACAATGTTTTTCAGAAAGCTCTATGGGCGTTTTTTCATTCCAGTTTTAATATAACTAAGGACTAGAAATATTACATGTGGTTCAGTTGTTATTCTGACCCTGAAATCATCAGAGATTCAAGTGGAGAGGACATAAATACAGAGGCAGAGCATGCACAGGAAAGCTCAATATTCCAAAATGGCAAGTAGAAGCAAAGATGATGACAAATTGGTGACTGCATAAATTGGTTTTTCTCACATTTCAGAAACTGGGCAGTTTTACACAGGTGTCCTGAACTCCAGAGCAAAAGGATCCGGTAGTAGATCAGCTATGCAGGGGAAGGAGTAACTCCGCACCAAGCCAGGGCATTCTTTGCAAGTGAAACATGTTAAGCATGCAAATGCTGAAGATCAGGAATGGGATGCATCAAGCAAAAATGGACCCAGCGGTTCTGGGGGATGCAGAGTCGCAGCAGAAGTAAATGAGAGCATGTTGGATTAGCATAATAAGGACATCACAGGGAAGAATTTGAAGGCGCTGGTAAAGCCACAGGAGCCACTGCTTGCCTGAACTCAGTCTGATTAGTTGGTGCTACTATTCCTTGTGTTCATTAGGATTAATGTTCCTAAAACACATTAGCTCAAATGAAATTACCAAAAATACACTTTGACTCCAAGGAATCTAAAATCCCTCTGGCAAAGGCCTAAGAAGCCCAAAGCTAGAGAAAGTAGCAAATGCCAGGTTACATGTAGCAGGAAGGATAGTCCCATCACACTCACTACTTGCCAAGGAAATACCTCAGGCAGAGGATGGCACTTCTAATTTTCAATGGTAAAATGCATGATTTAAATAAAATTTAAGAGAGAAAAATACCAAAGACAATATTTTATCAAATGGAAGATCTGAAATAGCTCCCAGTCATGCCCTGGAGCACTGGAGATCTCCCTTTTCAATCTTCTTCGGCAACACACTCTCTATTCGAGAGGCAATTTACTTTATGAGTGATGGAGTCTGCATCTGCCTCTACTGCCCTAACACTCCTCAGCCAAACTCTGCAGTCCTGAAACTGATCTAAAGTGACTTAACAGCTAGGCACCAGGCATGCTCTGAACTATGGACATAAGATACCTGCATCCTGTTACCGTCCTCAGCTCTTCACTGCAGAAGCCACACGTATCTATTAAATATTAATGGTTTGTCTAGACTGGAAAACTAGTAGTTTGAAAATGCAATTACAAATACACTGTATAAAAGGATAGGTCACAATTAAAAATAATTATTTCTTAAGTACCACTTATTTTCAGAGCCTTAATAAACTGCCTTAGGGGAGGACACTGAAAATAGAGGAAGAACAAATGTACCACATTGGTCTGCTAAAGCAACAATATGACAAGACCTTTGTTATATGGACAACTCCTTTTTTGGGTTTGTTTTGATGACCTTTCTTACATCCTTCCAGTAGAATGGTAGCATTAGCAAACTCCAGAGACCTGCAGACCAATATGAGACTCAGGAAATCACAAGCTTGGGTCATCCTCAGGCAAAACCCAAGCTCTCTAAAGTACCTGATCATGCAGTCACAGCTGCCAAGAAAGATAAAGGCTCTTGGTGAAATTGCTGGACTCTTGATCCTAAAGTTAGATCTGTGTAGGCAGAGCTGTCCTGAAGTTGGAAGTACAGATCCTGCTCACACAACTTCAGCTGCAGGACCAGGACCCACAGTCAGTTCAGGCAATACTCAGATTGCCCAAAGTCTGTCTCTGAAATTACTACAAAGCAAAAAATTAAGGCAGTGATGAACACTCATCTGAAGTTTGAAAAATCCCCTGATGAAAGATTGGGCTCCCAGAACCAAGGTTTTATGCATGGCACTAGCTAAAGAGCTGCCTCCCTGGAAGGCAGCTTTAACAGAACAATAACTCACAAAAACATACTAGTGATTAAGTTGCAAAATAAAGCTGGCAGCAGCCTGGATGTACCAGTAGCATACAAAAGACACAACGTCAACTTTCATTTCTACCCCAACCCAGTGCTTTACACAGATCATGAAACAGGCTTTAATTATGCTATCTTGAGAAAACTCCAGCACACCCAAGTATAACATGCAACAAGTCCAAAAGGAGCTTCTAAAACTAGACAGGCTCCATTGCCTTAGTTATTACCAGAGGCACAGTATAAAATGGGAAAGTAGACACAGATTTTACAGGAGAGAAAAAAAAGAAGAAAACAAAAAAGAATCCATGTGTTGGGCCTGGGCCTACTGTCAAGGAGAACTCCAAGTGCTTGGCACTGCTTCAGGAAGAATATAAGTGTACTTTTGGGATAAGCCATTTGGCAAAGAAGGTGATCATAGCACAGCTTTCTTTTGGGACCACTTGAATATGATCTTAGCAATGCTACATGTCCGTCAAAATGCTTTTTGCCTGTTACATGAAAAACACAAAGGTGTCCAGATACAGAATTTCAACACAAGAAGCTTTTCTCTTTGTAGTTTAGACATTACATGACAGTCTTGCTTAGTTTCATAGTTTCATAGTTTCATTCAGGGTTGGAAGGGACCACAAGGATCATCTAGTTCCAACCCCCCTGCCATGGGCAGGGACACCCCACACTAGATCAGGCTGGACAGAGCCTCATCCAGCCTGCTCTTAAACACCCCCAGGGACGGGGCCCCGACCACCTCCCTGGACAACCCATTCCAGGGTTTCACCACTCTCATGGTGAAGAACCTCCTCCTCACATCCAGCCTGAATCTCCCCACCTCCAGCTTCATTCCATTCCCCCTAGTCCTATCACTACCTGAGATCCTGAGAAGTCCTTCCCCAGCCTTCCTGTAGGCCCCCTTCAGATACTGGAAGGCGACAATTAGGTCACCTCGGAGCCTTCTCTTCTGCAGACTGTACAGCCCCAACTCCTTCAGTCTGTCCTCATAGGAGAGGTGCTCCAGCCCTCTGATCATCCTCGTGGCCCTTCTCTGGACACGTTCCAGCACCTCCACATCCCTCTTGTAATAGGGGCTCCAGAACTGGACACAGTACTCCAGGTGGGGTCTCACCAGGGCTGAGTAGAGGGGGAGGATCACCTCCCTCGACCTGCTAGCCACACTTCTCCTGATGCAGCCCAGGATCTGATTGGCTTTGCGGGCTGCAAGTGCACACTGAGAGCTCATGTTGAGCTTTTTGTCCACCAGCACCCCCAAGTCTCTCTCCTCAGGGCTACCCTCCAGCCAGTCACTGCCCAGCCTGTATTTGTGCCTGGGATTGCCTCGACCCAGATGCAGGACCCTGCACTTGCTCTTATTGAACTTCATGAGGTTGGCCTGTGCCCACCTCTCCAGCCTGTCAAGGTCCCTCTGGATGGCCTCCCTTCCCTCCAGCGTGTCTGCTGCACCACACAGCTTGGTGTCATCAGCAAACTTGCTGAGGGTGCACTCAATGCCACTGTCCATGTCCCCCACAAAGATGTTGAATAAGATAGGTCCCAGGACTGATCCCTGAGGGACTCCACTTGTCACTGGCCTCCACTGGGACATGGAGCCATTGACAGCCACTCTTTGGGTGCGGCCATCAAGCCAGTTCCTTATCCATCTAGTGGTCCACCAATCAAACCCATGCGTCACCAGTTTGGAGACCAGGATGTGGTGCGGGACAGTGTCAAAGGCTTTGCTCAGGTCCAGGTAAACAACATCAGTTGCTCGCCCCTCATCTATTAATTTTGTCACCTGCTCATAGAAGGCCACCAGGTTGGTCAGGCAGGATTTGCCCTTGGCAAAGCCATGCTGACTGTTCCCAATCACCTTCTGCCTTTCTGTATTCAGTTGGATAGAGTGGAGAAAAGGGAAAAGACTAGAGTAGGGAAAAGACTAGAGTAGAGGCAGTTTTCCACCACTATAGAGGCTGCTAGATCTACTGGCCAGCTCCAAAACATCACTCAGGGAAAAACTTTGACCATTTTGTCGCTCATAGTCACATTTTGTTTTTCACTTATCAAGCAGCAGCAGTACAATTAGCTGATTCTTGAGGGGGCATCAGGAAGACAGGAAAAGAAAGAGTTGACTCTTCCATAAAATACAGCAGCTTAAGCCTGAACATTTCTCCAGATCTATGCTAAGGCTACAAAAATTAAGGTTAATTCCTTAATTAAAGGACTATCTTCCGAAGAATAAGTATTAACAGAAGTCACCAGATGGTAGAATCAGAGATGCTCTCACCAAGTATTTTTAATTGAATGAATCACAAACTATGGCTGGGCCTCACTGGTGATGTTGCCCATAGTGTAAGTATAGTTACACCGTTGTCAGCTCTACCAGCGAGCTGCCACCTGGGGCCGTCAGTGATGCCATGTGCATTCCCAGTCTATCCCAGCAAATGCCCGCGGGATCAACCACTTCCACCAAGGGTTTGAGCTAACATGTTTTACCTCGCCTTTGCCTGGGGTGAAGGGAGCACAGATCAACTATTGCAGAACATTTCAGTATGTGGCCATGTCTTGCTCATCCGGCTGAGTGCTCACTCCCTAATGGAGATGGGTTTGCTATGGATTTTCCTCCCCACCTTGCCTCCCGCCGTACCAAACTGCTTTCATGTGACAAACTTAAAATAGAAAAAGGCACTTGTTCCAAGTTAAAGCATGTCTACACAATAAATTACACTAGTGTCACCTTAAATTTATCCCTGTCTTAGAGCAGTAGAAGCAAAAGCAGACTTTTGGGGGAAAGGTTTTCTTGGGCAGCATTTTCTTCTTCTGACACAGGAGCAAAGGCTTTCCCTGCCCAGCTCTGCTCACACAAAATAGCAGAGCAGCTACCCACATGCTGTAACCACACAAGCAAGAGACAGAACATGTCAAAAGTACTATACTAAACTCTTAATTGAATGGAAGTAAAGGAAATCACCAGGCAGCACAGTCTATGTGAGATAGCTGGGTCTAAGACTGCATTCCTGTCAGGAACTAAGGAACTGGAGATCATCGTGCAGGCAGAATCTTTAGCTGTGGTCACCAAATAAATCTCAGGAAATCATTTGGAAACAGTTCCAGCCCAGCAATATACAGAACAGGACACCTTCAGCATAAATCTGCAAAGACAATCTCATGACAGAAAAATTACATCTGCCCATTAATTTCTGTAGGCCTCACTTCAAAATCCTGCTTGCTTGCTGAACTTCAGGTGATGAATTCTCCTCTCTCCCATTCCAAAAAAACAAAGCAACCAACAACCACCAGATTCAGGCAGCTCCCAAAGATATTCAAGATCAAAATACCAGAAGTGCTGCAGTTTGGTGCATTTGCTGAGTGCACAGAAAGAATCCAGAAATAGCATGCAAAGCCAAGGTTTGGCAAGAACATGGCAGTTTACCCTGAAAGAAGAAAGTCAGGTAAACTTAAATGAATGGTGACAGCAACAAGTCATGCTACAACGTAAGGGAGTGACCCCGGGGACTACTCTTGTTGAGGCAGAGGTGCTAATTATTTCTGTGCTACTCCTATGGTGATTTTAGTGGAGAGAAGGTATGTTAAGGTTAGGTCAGCTCTTAAGCAAAAAGTAGTCTTCACATCAGTTTCTGCCTCAGACTAAGACAAAACCAGTAAAAGACAGAAAATACCTAGATCTTGGTTTGTCGAAATGTCTACCTGTGAGAAAGCAGCAGGGATCAACATTCTGGGCATTTTATTCTCACACAGCAGCCCAAGCCATGAGCACAGAGGTCTGCTACAGACATGCAAGCTAACTGCTATGCACACTTCTTCCCAGGAGACAAGAGGACAGAGTAAAGCCTGGCATGGCTCAAGCTCTTTCATATGTGTTAGCTTCAATTCCCAGCAAATTCTAAACCAAACCACAGCAGCCGAAAAGCTTGGGCAACCATCACCAAAGGCATTCTGTGTTATTCACACATGTTCATTCACCTCAGTTTGCCACTGTCTGCATCCTCTGCCCCAAAAATCAGGAATCCAGAAAGAGGTTTCCTGGCTCCCACAAAAACCTTTCTCTCTTTTTTTCTGTCACTACCAAGAAATCTCCACTAAACCTGGCTCACGTTCTCTGCAGGTATCTACAGTTCTCTGCAGTGGGGCTACTCTCACTTCATGTTAAGAGGACTAGCAATGCAAAAATTAACTGCAACCTCTCTGCATTATCAGCTTGGATATCAGCAGCACTCAAACTTGAGCCTCTAGAGCTTTATTGGACTCTTAACATGAATTTAAAAGAACCACTTATCTCAGGCTAGAGATTCATGCGTAGGCCAGAGTTAAAGTAGGGCAATACTTAAGCTCACACAGTAACGAAGCAAAAGCTGCAACTTCAAGCTCTGAAGGGGCACAGCAGGCACACCTCCTGCAACTGCTCTGAATTAGATAGCTTCTGAGAAACTTGTGTGAGTCTTGAAATCTCAGCTCAACAGCCTGAGACTGAACTGCTTTAGCAGGCAGGTCAAGCTGCAGCATTCCCTTTCACATACAATACTGGGTCCTCAGCATGGTGTTGGGAATGAGACCCATTTCTGCAGCAGAAGAACATGCTAGGTGCACAAACCCTCCCCAGGAAGCACAATTCAGAATGTCAGAGGCAGCTCTGGGCACAATGAAGAAAAACCATCACTGCCACCCAACTGCCCCAGATTGAAGAGGAAAATACCCAATTACCATCAGGATGAAAACAAAGAAAATGACAGACACGTAACATTAAAAAAAATCATGCTTTCTGTACATTCTGCTCCTGACTTACCTCTTTGACAGTTATGGGACAGATCTAATAACAGCCCCTAGAAATCCAGCTGTCACATTTTGATAGTTTGCTGATTGCCCACATAGATCTAATTACCTCAGCCAGTCTGCATGCCTAAAACCTCACGTGGGCACGGCTGTTCCTCATCCTTGCCCCGTCAGAAGTCCAGGGAGTAGAAGCAAGAGCAGCACTGGGATGATCTAACATTTTTTTGGAGCCACTGCAGTCCAAGTATAGGGAAGAGGGGAAACAGCTGCTCTAGAGATGACAGAATGCTTAAAAACCTAGAGAAATAATTAAATGAACTAATGAGCCATAGTTGGCAAAGGAACTACAGGTCAAGGAAAAAACAATTCCTCAGTGGGGGGAAAAGTGAAGAAAGGGACAAGCTCTCATATGTCAGGGCAGAGAATTTAGCAACTCCAAAGCAGAGCTGTGGCAAGAAGGGTAAAGAGAAAGGGACATGTCAAGAGAAGAGGCAACTTACTCTAGAGTTTCAGGGCTGGAATAAGCAGTAGAAGATGGAACAAAAGGGAATGTCTGAGGTGGATCCAAACAGGAAACAAGGGTGGGATGGCAATGCCACAGGGTTTGTTTTGTTATTGTGTTTGTTTGTTTTGAAAGGAAGTTAACAGAAAAACACCAGCAGCTTAAAATGCTCCAAGCACACAGCCTGCCATTCCTCCTGGATTAGGACACAAATTCTTGCCCTGTAATGAGAAGGGCTTCTTGGGATGCAACAGCCCTCCGACTCTTCACCCCCAGCTGGGGGGCTGAGGGGGTTCCCGTATCAGTGGCTCGGCAGCACGGAGCTCCCCACACTGGCACCGGCCGCCTGCCCAATTCAGACCTGTAATCTCCCTCGACTTTGATTTAATGCAGCAATTACTGGTAATGTGGTTTGAAGGAGATAAATGCCCAGTACAGGGCTGGCTGGCACTGACGCTCATTCCGCTCATGATGCGAGAACAGTTTTAATTAAAATCCCCTTTATGATAAAGGAGCTGCTTGACTGGATGTTTCTGTGCAGCCCTGATACGGAGCCTCCTCCAAAGCGGATTAGAAATCAAAGTTTCCCCCTTCTTGCTACTGGCAACACACAAAAATAGGGAACGTAGTCACCATGTCACCCCTCTGCGATTTCCTTAACCCTAGAGCTGCTGGGGAAATGCCCTCATTTGCTTAAAAGCAATTGCCATCTCTTGTCATGGCCCTAAGTGTTTTCCAAAAACTAAGCACCAGCAGCTTTCATTAGAATAAATGCATCAAGAGAGCTCATCTTCCATGATCCAAAACCAGTTTCCCCTCTGGGTTAAAAGGGAATCAGCTTGGCAACTTCTACTGCAGACCCATCCCTACAGCCTGCATTCTGGCAAGGAGGTAAATCATACCCGCAGTGCTCTGGCAAGATGGTAGGAAGTTGGGATCTAGCTGAAAGGCTGGAAAAGCAGAAGCCTCTGCTCTGGGTGAGGCAGAACAGCATGGACAGGGAAGAGGGAAGGAAAGCACTGCAAGATAAAGGCATAAAATTTGGCAGAACAGTCAGGATCCCAGCACAGACATGTTCCAGAAATGATCTGTCAGCTCTTGATCGAGTTACAGCAAATGGAGGTGCAATTTTGGGTCGGTTTTCTTCTTTACAGTATAGGAAATACCAGAGATGAATACATTAAGCACAGCTAGTTTCTATTATTGCAAGTGCCAGGAGCAGATTGTCACAGTGAGAAATTGGCCTTGTGCATTAGACAGAAAAGGCAGCACTAGGTTTGGAGGCCTGCAGACAGTTCAATGTGAAGACAAAGAGCCTCCAGTCCGACTGCACGTTATTTCTATCCTTGCGCCACCAAACACACAAAAACATTAAAAAGGATGATTTAAGCAGCTGAAGTTCTCTGTGACCTTCAGAATATATCTGTGGGCCATGGGATAAAGTCTTCTCCTAGGGCCTCTTTCCTTTTCAGAGTTTTCCCCTCATCACCCTAGGAGTGCTCTGTATTCCCCAAAATTGCCTTCTCCCCCAAAGCTCTCAATGCCAGTCAGTGGGATTCTGCTACAAAAAGCCTTTTTCTTTCTTTCAAATTTCTTTCCTGAAGTGGCTCCCCACCCCTTTCAGACAACACAGTATCAAACAAGAGATGGGATTTTTTTTTCATTCCCATCTTGAACAGAACCAGGAGGAAGTCAGCGCAACAGCTCGACTAGCCAGCTCCACGGGAGTCTGAAGCAGGCCACCAGACCACCAAAGGCTGACGAGGCACTGCTGTAACGGTAAAACCAGCCTTCAGGAGCACCCTTCTTCTCAATCGGATGAACAAAGGGTAAAAACACAAGGTCAGAGATGGAAACATGAAGATTTAGTGTGGGTTTTCTGGTCCACAGAGGGGAAAAAAAAGGAAACCAAAAAAGGCCTGGTATAATTAACAAGATTAAAGGGGGATTTAGGATCAGGACAGAAAAGCAATGGGCTAGATTGATCCTTACAGGATTAAAGCTGGAATCCTACTAAGAGTCCAGTGGTTGAGAGATCAACGCAATGTAATGGGATTAAATCAACATCAGCTTTTGTTTTTACCCAGCTGAACCCCCAGTGCCTGTGCTTCTGTCACTTCAGGTAAATGGCAGAAAGTTGGTACCTATAGACAACCAATGTGCAAGTCAGCCATGTGCTTCCCTCTTCAGCCCTCTTAGGGCAGCAGAGCAATAGGAACTGCTATTAAAAAAATGTGGCTTATAACAAACCACCCAAACAGCCAAGAAAGCTGAGCATTTACCAAAGCCCACATTTTGGGCAGCTCTAAATTAACTGGTATCAAGTGTGAGGGGATCACCACAGGACTGATGGATGGGAAAGCCAGGAGGACAGTTCCAGCTGCATTCAGACATGCTGCCGACAGGCAATTGGATCTGATATTGCCTCTCGATGGCGAGGAACAAAGGACGCAGTATACTCTGCGGAACGTATCAGCAAACACATTTAAGACAAATTGTCACATGTCCCCATTGCAAAACAATATCCAAGAATGACAAAAGTGAGAAAAGCCTCTTTCAGCATGTATCATTTGCATTACAGCTAGTGCAACACATGCAGGCCAGCTGCACCTCTATTCCCCTGCCCCAAATTTTCCAAAGCTTGCCGGTAATTTGAGTCAGTAACAGGGGGGAGGGAAAAAGGGAAACGAGACAAGGCACTTGGTTCTTTCTAGATATGTATACTATTTTTAAAGTTTTAATTCTTGTAGGGGAGAAAACAACCATGTTTAAATGAGAGGGAATCCATCACCACCCAGCTTGGCTGAAGAGGGAGGGGGTGTTTATTGCACACCTGTTCGCAACAGCTCAAACAGCTGCACTGGAGAGCAACACTCCCCACGCAGAGAAAAGGCAGAGAAGCATCTCGGATTTCCACAGCACTTCTCAGTCCTAGAGGTGTTTAAAAACCCCAGTTACATACACCCTACACACACTCCAGCAAAGTTTTTGCTGCAGAATAACATTTTCCCCAACACTAAGATTTCAAAACGCAGTTAACTGCCCAGTTCGTAGAAGACGCCACAATCGATAGCTTCCCCTATGCCGAATGTGCTTCTCCTTTTCAGCTGGTTGGGCCAAAAGAAGTAATTGGCATTCACTGCTCCTCCTCACTTGAGCGGTAGCCAAAAATCTCAGTGTAATCAATCGAGGTCTGGGGAAAATAGCTGAAATTACTGCTGGATCCAACAGGCTTCTGTGAGCAAAGCTGCTCCACAGTGTTACTGAGATGGTCCTAATGGAGCTACGTACCCCACTTAGGATGTCAAACACCTTCCCGAGAGATGATGCCTCTCAGGAGGTGTGAGCAGCAGGATTCTCCACCCAAAAGGTACACCATGGATGCAAGCAGACAACACCATAATGATTGAGGGTGGGATGAAAAAGGAGGCCATTACAACAGAAACAAAAAACTTAAGCAGCAGCAACAGCAACCAACATTGCACACATTCTCTTTTCTAGCCACAGATACGTATTTGAATTCCAGACTTTTTCTGCATTTAAGCTTTCTTTCAGCACTAGATGATTTATAAATTATTTTTAAAAGTACAGAGGAGTGTTCCAGCATCAGCCTATGCCAGCTTCTTAAAGCACCATGAATAATAATCCCTAAGAATATCCACAAAAAAATTGTCATCTGGTCAAAATATTTTCAGTTCATCATTGTCTAAATGTCCAGGATTCAATTAGAGTACTGTGTGGGGGACAGCAAGTTTCATTTGAGGCAGAGAAAAACTAACTGCTTTTGCCCTGGATTCCGCTACAGACCCGAGAACCATCTGGTAAAAAATCAGCCAGAGCATTGTGCAGGCAGTATATTAGTCATGAGACGTAGGACTTTGAGAACAATGAAACCTAAATTTAAGGGACAGACAAGGGAAACTTAATTACTTGTTTAAGCTTCTTCACAGCTTTGAAGAATCTTTAACACTTTCAGCAAAAGAATTTAACATCAGAGGGCACAAAGCACATCCTCAATTGATTTCTTCATTTTCTCCAAGCCTGTTTCCATTTCCAGCATGCAACTATCTGCAATGGTCCATCAGCACAGTCTGACTCTCCAGTACACAGCCACAGGATGTGTCATATTGCCTTTGGTACAGAGTGCCATCCAGAGCTGTGGGACTGCGGACAGACATTAGATCCTCCTCAAAACTGGTAACTCCCTACAGAAATCATTTTGTCTGACCCTAGCCTGACTCAAACTCCAGCTGTACCCAGTAGCCCTCACTGAAGGACAAAGGGATCTCTTCCAGCTAATCACACAAGCCATTCAATCATACTTTTGGTTAAGCATGAACACATACACAGTGATACTCTAGTGACTGCTTAGAGCTGTGCCAAAAAAAAGCCATCCAAATTCAGGTGCACTCAAAGACCTTTCCTGTATCATTGCCATAACCTTGGGGCTTAGGACAAGGGTAAAGTTCTGGCATTGCTGGAATTAAGCTTTGCAAATAAGCACCACGGGAAGTGCAGGAAACACAGATGTTCAGGCTCGGATCACTATCATCTATGTTCTTCCTCAAGCTTTCATCTGGAAATCAGGAAGGTTGAGGTTTATTCTCTTCCTTCCAAGATAAACAGGCTGTTTTGTGAAAAACTAACTTAAATAGGACACAGTCCCTGTCAGTCTTCCAAGACTTGGACAGGCTTACAGCAGAGTACCCTGTGCTCATCACTGTTTGGACAGGTGGGAATAGTGCAGTCGAGCAGAAGTGCCACTGGAGAAATTCACACCAACTGAACCAGCCTGCATCCTTCTAATTCTTTTGCTTAGACTCATCAGGGAAGGAAATTCCTGAATGTGATGACAACATGCTGGGCACTGATTTTAACTGGGTATAAACTAATCAAATGTAGCCTTTAGAACAGATCACCCTGATCCTGAATCTCCCTTCCCTAATGGAAGATTATTTAATATCTTAATTGAGTATCTTAATTTGAAATGCCTTCTCTTTTTGAATTGCAATGGGCTTTCTTGTCTCAGTAGTGACCTTGGCATCTTCCAGGATTACAGGCTTGGAAGAACACAGAACTGAAAAGATCACCTGGATTATCAACTCTAGTTTTCTAATGTCACAGGCAGTCACATTATATAATCTCCTTCACACACTCTTCTTTCTGTTTCCCGTATCTCCGAAGCCTGTATAAAACCCCAGATGCAAATAAACACAAGTTGCTTTGTCACACTAACCCTCAGGGGAACATAATGCAGACACCCCCAAACCAGCTGTGCACAGAGCAGTTTGGGTGTGGAAGCAGTATAACCATGTTCATGAGGTGCTGCACCAAAGCTAATAAAGCTTATCAAGCAGCAGAACTCATTATCTCAGTTGCAGTGCTGGACAAACACAGCTATATTACTTCTGGATTAAAGCTGCTACATATGCATGCCACAGTATGGCACCACAGGGACCTGCAGGCTGGGGAACAAGCTTACACGTTACTAGATCAGTGATTTTTGCACAGTTTTTCTGACTTTCCAGGACTCTCCTGCTCCAGAACAAGAATCCAACCATCGGTGTTTATAGCAACACAAAATGCCTTTTGCTTATGCAAAGAAATTTACCCAGACTTAACCTTTAACATGCATTAAGGAAAACTCTCCTGCACTCTCACAGCCACATCTTAACCTATCTTACTACTGACCACACCATGCATGCACCTATCACATACAGCAACCACGTGTTCTCTATCCCACCAGAGCTCCATTTGATGGCTGACATGTTTATTCGCCATTCCTACCAAACAGGTTCCAGCCAAAGACATACAGCAGAGCCAGACTTCTCCAGCAATACCTGCCCCAGGCTTGGCACCAGAACAGAGCAGGGAGGCCGTTTCCCCCAGATAGTCCCTTGCTTTGGGGCTATCAAATGCATGCTTTGACAACCACATCCTAATGGCTGTGCTTTTCACTGGCAGTAGCTACCTCTCATGAAAGAAAAAAAAACTCCAACAAAAAATAGAAAGGCACAGTGTGAGGACGAGCATGTTGCTAAGACCCAAGTTTGGCAGCAGAGTTGGATTTCCAATCCCTTGGTGATAAAGCTGATGAGTTTGGAGCCTAGAGAGAAAAATTATGTCAGTGAATGCAAAGAGAGGCATTTGAGTGACAAAAAGGCGAGCAAAAGGCAGGTCAAGATGAAACCCAATAAAATATATTTCAAAATGAGCTTAGCAAGCTGACCAGCACTATTTTTGCTTGTACGTCAGATAATTAGTAGGTCTAGGCAAGATCTTCACTTTCACAGTGCTCTGGAGAAAGAAATCATTTCTAGCAGCAATAGGCAGCCAGTGCTCTCACAAACACTCAGCATGTACTCTGTACATGGCTGTGAGAAATGAGGAAATTATCTATACCCACTATAATCTCAGATCAGAGTGATGAATCCAGTGCTCTCCTACCAGAAGCCTAGCAACAGCATGGACCTCCCCTACCTTGGTCCCTCCTGCCTTTGATAGTTTCAGCTGTCTTTGAGCAGAGGAGAAGGATGGTTGATAAATTGCTCACTAGGGCTGCTGCCCCTTCCTTTCAACCTTTCTTGTAACAACAGACCTCCAACAAGGCAACATTCATACATGCAACTCTCAGAACACATCATGCTCTTTAGAAAATACTTGGAATGAAATGACTTTAGATTATATCTTATGACTCACAGCACACAAAGATTCATCTGCTCATAAATGAAAAAAATAGGGCTTTCTTATCCAGAAAAGTGTTGGACTTTTCCCACACTCACACCACTCCACTTCTGGCTGTCACCACCAGAACACCTGCCCCTGCATTGTCAGCACACGCCTCCCTCCAATACCCTCTCCCCTAGGTAGCCCAAATCACTCCAGGTCCCATCCACAGCACTGACAACTAGGAGCCCTCTTGAGCAATTTAGGAGCCCAAACAGATGCAGGCATATGGAATCAGTGAGGGAAGAGACAAAGTCAAATTTAGATGGTCCCCTACAAACACCTGCAAAACCAGAACTCATATACATACCTCCCATACACAAGGCAAAGTACTCACCTGGAGTTTCAACACACAGAAGATCAGATGTATGGACCTGAACAGTATGCATCATCAGAAAAACTATCATACTGTCTCTGCTTCAAAAACTTTGTACAACTGCGTCCTACACAATAAAAGTGTTAAGATAAATAATCTCTCTTGGTATTTAATGGCACAGCGAGTCTGCCGCCTTCACTTCTCTCACAATGCCAAGCATTAGGTCACCATGACAGATATTTTAAGTTTCCCACTCCACAGCCCACAATTCCCTTCAGTCTACAAGGCCCTCATTTAAGAGTATCCTGCAACAAGTTTCACCTGAGGGAATACAGTTCAGCAAGCAGGAATGTCAGTCTGAACCATGGCCACACCACCACTTCATTTCAGAGACGGCACTATAATCAGGGACTGTGATGCTGCAGTTAGCCTGTATTTTGGGGTTCAGTATCCATGCAGTACTACGGTTTCAGAGGAAGCAGCATTCTCCTTTTTACTTTATTATTTGTCAAATGTGACAGCATCCAATATTGCACAATCTCTTCAAGGAAGTAACTCAGTAACGTGCACCTTAGGAGGGATGGGGGGAGAAACATTATGGTTGCTGTGGGAACCTTAATTCTGGATTTCAGGACTTGCATATTTAAAGCCTCAAATTTAACATTGCATTAATGTAGCTTCATGCATTGAATTAAGGAATGACTCAGTACCAATCTCCATGCATCTACTTTAGTCCTGATGTTCCAAGGACAAGAGGCACTGAACAGAAAAAAAAAAACCCACAGTAGAGGGAATGAGGAAGGAATGAAGGGGAAGCTGTGAGCAGGGATGCAAGAAACCAGCACAGCATGGTAAACCCCCCCACCAAACCCGATCTGTCACTGGGGGCTGCTTGTTCTCACCACTAAAGGTTATGCATCCCATTAGGATAAAGAGAGCCTAAGGTAGCAATACAAACAGGCACAGGGGAAAGGGTTCATGAAAGAACCATGGAAGGGAAGATTCCCCGAAAGTATTATGGTAACCTGCGCTGAGAAGGGGAAGATCATATGCAGATAGAGCAAAGTCACTCATTTTTTTTAATTATCATGGCACAGCGCCCAGCTGATGCCCTTAAACCCTCCTCAGCTATTCAAGCATTTAATACTTCTTTCCCTCACTTCTCCGAACTTTAACTGCAACATGAGCACAGCAGCAGTGATGCCCAAAGTTTAGGGTGCAGGCAGAAGCAGCAACCCACAGAAGAGTACCAGTCTTCATTTGTCAAAAAGCTTCCCAAAATTCAATTCTCTTTCAACAATCCACAACAGCACTTCACCTTTTGCACCAAAGCCAGTCTTGATGCAGGCTGACACCTCCACCGTATACTACAGTACAGCACCCGTCACCAGCAGGAGGAGGCGAGACAGCAGGGCAGCTTTCCTTGGCTCCCACACTCCAGCATCCTCCACATTTCAGCTGGGTAAGGAACATCTCTATTGTTTACTGCTTATCTAAAATCAGCAGCAGCATGGCTGAATTACTTCTCTTCTTACTCCACCCACCAAATGAAGCACAAATCTTAGCTGAGCCATGGGGACTGCCCAGCCTTTACCACTAAAAACTGGCACCCCGATTTGGGGTCCTGCATGCCAGGCTGAGGGGGAAGAGAAAGGGGTGGGAGGGTGGGAAGGGAGGGTGGTACAATGAGCAGAGAAGGCAGACAAGCAGAGAAGGTGGACGTGCCTGCCAGCACAGCCAGTGGGGCAAAACCAGGCAAGTGTGCATACCCCAGCACAGAATCAAGTTACCCTGCAACAAAGATTGTGTGTGTCTGTGTGTGTGCAAAGGAGGGAAGTCAAATCCTTCTGCCTGGGTTCCAAGGCTTGCTTTGTTGCTAAAATAAACCAGTGTTTGTTCCTGGGAGCGATGGGGAGCTGGACTCTAAAAGCAGCAGCAGTGAGAGCCTACCTTCAGACTATGAAGACATTTAAAAAACTAACAAGAAGTGGGGGACTGATTATTCTTCACCCCATGTATCAAGGTAAGGAATCCAAGGACAAAATGCTGATCTCAATGGTGCCCTGGAGCAGACAAAACCACACGTAGATGACTGAGTAGCCTAACAGCTGCCGCTCCAGAGGAAATTCCAGTCCTTGCTCAAAGGCTGAAAATATATATATACTTTTATATATGCTTTTACTTTGCTTGCTGGATCTATATAACACTTCACACATGTTTTTCCTGACATTATTTTCCATCCTCCACCAGTAACTCCAGTAACTGTGCCACTTCTGGAAAAACAACCTTGCATCCAACTTTTGTTGAAACAGCTTCTCCCCCCACCCCCAAAGCCCCAAACTGCAAAACTGTTTGCTGCTTCTCTCTTAACTTTCAATGACTACAGATCCCATTCAGCAGCATTCCTCCACTACCTGGGCTGTCTCTCAGTAACAGCAAAATCACGTAATGTAGAGCTACATGGGAACAGTCTTATCCATAAATATATATACACACACACACACACACATAGAGGTCTCACAGATGGTAGTGAGCACCATGATATCAGAATTGTTTTTCCCAAGGCACCTGACCAAAACTGTTTCCTCTAGAGGAACTTAGAACTACAGGAAAAGCCTGCTCAATACCCAGTTAACAGGACTTGCTCTAAATAGTATTTTTCACACAGGAAAACTACAGCCCACTGTGTGTAGAGGCTGCAGAGAGCTAAGCCCAACGGCAAAGGCCGCTCACATTAGTGCAGAGCCCTCCAGCTTTCCATTCCTTATATGTGCACAGTGTGCAAGCCCTCACACACGCTTCTCTACTCACCCAGAGGTACATCATGTTAGTCTGGGTCCTTCAAACCCAGCAGTGAAATGATCCGGCAATGCAAAAGGCACTTCAGTAAGACTTTCGAGACCGAGGTTGGTTGAGGTGGGCTGTGCTGGTGGTTTGTTTTGGTTTTTTTTCAAGGGGAAAAAAAAAATCCAAACGCCTCAGTTTGAGGCTTGGAAAGCGTCTCGCCTCCTCCACCCCCCTCTTCCAGCTCTGGCTGCTCTGCACTCTTCTCTCGCACTTAATCTCTCCCTGGGAGTTCCCAGCCCCGTGTGTCTGTACTGGCGTGCACAGCACACACTCTGCATTCGCCTCCAGGGAATTTCTCTCTGTCATTCTGCTTCTAAAAACACAATCTCGGCCTCACAAGATTCTTGCAAGAGGCAGGGATGGGTGGGGTTAGTAATAAATGCAGTCCAGCTCCCAGCACCGGAGCATGCTTACTTTAGAAAAGGGACATGAATGAGGCACAGCATTGTCCTCCGAAGTCACTAGGGGTGACGACTCACTCCCCCCCGCCCGCTAATTGCTTCTCCAGGAATCATCCAGGAGCCGTGCACTATGCCACTGGCAGGTTCTGCACATCTTCATCTACCCCATTAGTCAAAACCCCAAATTCGGTCACAATTCAGTAACTGTATTTAATCATTAACCACTGACAGGCACCGAGGAGCACAACTACGGGGATCTAGAAGCTAAGGAGAAAAATCTGTGGTGTGTCAGCCACCCTGGGGCTCCCTCTCGCAGGAGAAACAACCAGTGTCGTTGTCAGCATGAGCTGGGGAGGAGGAACGACTCGCAGATAAAGGAATTAATCTGCTTTCGCAGGTGGCTCTGCATGAGTATTTTACAGACTTACACACTGCTAAAGGGAAAGCAGCAGCAGCTGGCTCCGGTTCCTCTGAGTGTGTCGGGTTCCCACTTGCCTGGAGGCAGCTTACCCCCAAGTCTGACTGGAGCAAGCACCCTCGCAGCCTTGTGCTCCCAGTCTGCTCCAATTTCAAGTTTGTAAAGCTCTGCCAGTGGGGTGGCAGACCCAGCAAAGACACTCTCATCCCAGCTACCTCGACAGGCTCCGGCAAGCCCTTCCCCGCACGAGCCGGTCCTCGTCCCATCCCCCAGGCCCGATGCCACAGGACGAGTGTCACCTCTCATCTCATTAATCAGTTAAACCACTCTTCCAAACTAGGAAAACTGGTTTCTCGCCCCCTTCCTTTCCCACCTCAGAATGAAGAATCGACTTCCCTTGCTGGGCTTCAAATGTTAAGTTAAAATTTGCCTCTTATCCAACAGGGGAAAAGAAAGGAAAAAAAATAATTAAAAAAAAAAAAAAAAGAAGTGTTTTCATTGAGGCACTGGTCTCCTTGGAAATGAGTTTTAAAGAAATATTTTTATCTCAGCTATAGATAGATACAGAAATGGTGCTCTTTCATATATCACCTCTTCCCTCTTTACTTAGAGATAAGCGCAATCCAGCGAGCCGGGAGCAAAGCAAGCAGCCATGCGGCCTGCTGTGCTCCACCCACAAGTCAAGCCCCGGCTGTGTGGGGCGACAAATGGATGTGGCTCCTGCCGCAGCGAGCGCAGGCACGCTCTGCGCTGCCCAGGTTTCCCTCACCTTCAGCAAGTCACAAACGCACCCCAGGCCAGGCTTGTCCCAGCAGCAGGCGCAAACACGTGGGATGCCCACAGGCTCTAAGGAGATACATGACTCTCGCTGCAGTCCCGCACAAAAACTTGGAGGCATCGTGAGTACGATATAGCAGCCATGGAGATAGGCTCATTAGAGACAGGCAATATGCCACTTAGCTCTCCAGACAAGAAAACTCAAGCCCTGCTGCTCAGGGGAAGGAGCAGAAGCCTCGGTTTGGGAGGCTCAGATGTTAACACGTTCAACTACAGCAACAACTGGGCCTCCCATCCATTGTCACCTTTCAACATAATGGGTCATGTTGAGAGAATGAAAAGCAATGTTCCTCAAAATCACTTATTGCACCAAAGCCTATGCATCACAGTCTTCAAAGAGCAAAGCATGTGAGCTATAAAGCTGTTCTGAAATAGTCAGAGAGGAGCAAAACAGCAGCAATGTTGACATTTGCATCAGGGTTAGACACTTCAGTTAACATTTCAGCAGCAGGGTCACACCAGCACTACCTACTAGTTCAGCCAGCCTGCAGACTCAGGCAAGTAATTCGGCACCAAACAATCTTGATGGCATTTTCCAATCCAGAATTCCAATCAAAAAATGATCTTACTATAATTTTTAAGCTGAGATTCCTTGTGTGAAGAAAAGGAAGTGAGAAGACATGGACCAGGTGAGCAAGCCCAAAAAAACCCTACTTCAAATGTATTTCCTCAAAAGATTTGAAAAAGATGAGTGCTTAAAACTAAGCTGAAGTGACCAACAAGCTCCCTAATAAAAGAAAGGGGGGGGGGGGGGGGGGGCGGGGGCGGGGAAATGGAAAGGGAAAAAAGTCTCCCCCTTCTTCCTCAAGCTCTCTCATTCTTCAGGCCATTCTCCACGGGGAAAAAAAAGCCCAAAACACTTTCAGAATAAAGCTGTTCCCTAATTTCAACAGCTGAGACTTGTAACAAATCATCCCAGCAATGCTACAACTGGACAGGCTGCATTCAGCCAAAGTGAAACAAAACCTATGACCTCTCCTCAAATCATCCAAATACTGGCTTGAACTTCATTCCCTACTTGCTGCTAGGTCATCATCTCCTTGCAGAAGGTATACAAGAGACTTCTGGTGATGAAATACCCTCATCCCGAAGCACTTTCTGATGAAGCACAGAGCAGAATTCTCAAAGCTTAATATTCTTAAGCAGTGAGAGGAATACCCGACCAGTGAGGAAACGATGCTGTGACATGCCTCTAGAGGCACCACCACTGCCCTGATTCTGCAGAGCCGCTGCTGCCCAAAGGTTCAAACCAACGCTAAGAATACGAAGTGCGCACGCAGGACTACCCACAGCTGCAGACAGTACTGGTGGCAGTAGGGTAACCATGTTAGCCTCAGATTATAAGCAAGAAAAAAGATTTACTTGGCTGATATAATTATGTGGGAGGAATAAGAACGAGATGAGCTATTAGGCCTTTTTTAAGATTTTATTCAGATTATAGAGATTTTCAACTACATTAGCTGGTATGTAAAATATATCAATAAAAGATGTGAGGTGTTTTTATCTGGGAAACTTATCCTAGGGAAACACAAAATATTCTGTAAGCAGTCAGATGACAACAGTATGTTAATGAGTCTAATTCAAAAAAAACAAAACAAAGACATGACTAAGGCTTCTGAAACAGGTAGCTAGAATCCTCTGAAAATGCTTTGTCTTAATCCTAACAATGGTGCTTTACAGGATATATGTCAGGGAACTTGAAAGGCTGCTGTGTGTGGAAATACACAGGAGCTCTTAGGGATCTCTTTCCTCTCTCAAAAAGGATTAAAAGCAAAAAGGAAAATGTTTTTAAATTAATATATACTGAGCTAAGAGAGAAACATTCAGAGAACTGCATCCTAGTGGTCCCTCTTCTCTAATGGCAGGCTGTTGTGTGAATCAAAGTGAAAGAGGAAGAAAGCCATCTGCAAAGATACTAATGCTTGTTAGGGAGGTAAAAAGATACTAATGCTTGTTAGGGAGGTAAAGCTACTAATGCTTGTTAGGGAGGTAAAGCTACTAATGCCTGTTACGGAGGTAAAGCTACTAATGCTTGTTAGGGAGGTAAAGATACTAATGCTTGTTAGGGAGGTAAGGAAAATCTTAGCAAGTAATAAAAGGGGAAAGAGAAAAAAGGGAGCAAGTAATCACCTATTTAATATTATATCAAGATATTTGGCAAAATGATAGGCACTGGTAAAACAGGGGGGAGAAAATTCTGTCTGCTTCCGTGGCAGTATCAAAAGCCTTAATTACATATATGAAAAACCATAGCTGCTCAGTCAAGTGCATTAATTCAACTCTATACATATATAATTATTTTTTGCTGGTATGTAAGTTTCTAATAAGCCAAATGCTCTAAAAATGATTTACCAAAATTTCTAGCCTATTTAGGAAAAGATCCAAGCGCAGAAAAGGGGGATAGGTATGGCACAGTTTCAAACTGACGTTATCTGTTTCTAGCCGATTGTGTCTCAGAGGCATATGATTTCAAACACTCACGGATTAACATTCTAGCAGATAAAGCTCAAGACAGGGTACAAGCTGGTGTGTCTGCTACATACTACTGAAATCACATTAGATGGCATGCAGGATGAGTGGCTAGCTAAGCACCTCTTCATAACAGAGGGAGAAACCCATCTGATCAAGAATTTCAAATGCAGTGGCACTCGCAGGAGGCAGAGGGGGGCTAATGCCGAAGAACACCCTTGAAATCTCTAAATTACAAAAAACCAATTTCTTATTTCAAGGAGCGTTACACTGAAAATGAGCAATTCCCTTTTAGATTCCATCTTGACAGAAAAGAGAAAGCATTAGTACACATAGAAATTAGCAGTAGCTTAGGTAAAAAACATAGAAAAATATTTTGACAACTGCCTTTGAATATACAGAAGGAGAATAGAGACCAAACCAAGGCATCCAAGCACATACTGGGCACTCAAGTGGGACCTGAGGTACATCGGCATATCTCTCCTGGACAGGCAGATTGCTTAATTTGGCTTCCCTGTCACATCCCCACACTTGAACACTTCAATATATTCTAACAAGTGGGAAAAAAAAAATAACAGCTGAGAGAAGGAAATGGAAATAAAATTAGGAAGGGGAAAAATAACATTTGCAAGGGAATCCTAACAGGAAGTGAAATCCACAGCCAGAGCTAGAAGATGGTAACAAGTTTTTTCAAAGCTTCTCAAGAACAGCAGCCCCAGCAACTGGTGAACCTGCCACTAGGATAGAAACATCCCCAATAGTGAAGAGCCAAAGCATTCAATATGTATTTCTGTTCTATATTTGGATAAAAGTCAGCTGTCATAGTCTGTGATAACAAAATGCTTTCCATTCCAGCAGCAGCTGAGGAAGATGTTCCAACAGCTACCAATGAACAGCACTATCATCCTCTTGTCTAGCTTGAGCTTACAAACAGGAGGGATGTAACCAAGTAACAAGTGTGCTTTAACCACACTACAGCTGTGAACGCAGAATCATAGAAGCACAGAATTGTTTTGGTTGGAAAATACCTCTACAATCTTCGAGTCCAGCCACTGACCTAACGCCACCACATCCTGAAGTGCCATCTCCACACATTTCTTAACACCTGCAGGAACTCCATCACTTCCCTGGGCAGCCTGTTCCAACGCCTGACCACTCTTTCCGTAAAGAAATTTTTCCTCATATCTAACATAAACCTTCCCTGGCACAATTCCAGGCCATTTCCTCTCATCCTAACACCTGAGACAAGGGAGAAGAGACCAATCCCCACCTCACTACAACCTCTTTTCAGGTAATTATAAAGAGCAATGAGGTCTCCCCTCAGCCTCCTCTTCTCCAGACTAAACAATTCCAGTTTCCACAGCCACTCATCATTAAGATTTGTTTTCCAGACTCTTTACAGCCTTCTCTGTGCATGCTCCAGCATCTCAATGTCTTTCTTGTAGTGAGAGACCCAAACCTGAACAGTGTATTAGAGATGCAGCCTCACAAGTGACAAGCACAGGGGCACAATCACTTCCCTACTTCTGCTGGCCACACTATTCAGGATGCTGTTGGCCTTCCTGGCCACCCAAGCACACTGCTGGCTCACATTCACACATACTGCCCCTGTACACTGCACTGGTTAGGCCACACCTCGAGTACTGTGTCCAGTTCTGGGCCCCTCAATTTAGGAAGGATGTTGACTTGCTGGAACGAGTTCAGAGAAGAGCAACAAAGTTGGTGAGGGGTTTGGAACACAAGCCCTATGAGGAAAGACTGAGGGAGCTGGGATCGCTCAGCCTGGAGAAGAAAAGACTCAGGGGTAACCTTATCACTCTCTACAACTACCTGAAGGGAGGTTGTAGACAGGCGGATGATGGTCTCTTCTCCCAGGCAGCCAGTACCAGAGCAAGAGGACACAGTCTCAGGCTGCGCCAGGGGAGGTTCAGGTTGGATGTTAGGAAGAAGTTCTATACAGAAAGAGTGATTGCCCATTGGAATGGGCTGCCCAAGGAGGTGGTGGAGTTGCTGTCATTGGAGGTGTTCAGAAGGAGACTTGATGGGGTGCTTGGTGCCATGGGTTAGCTGTTTGGGTGGGTTGGATTGGTTGATGGGTTGGACACGATGATCTTGAAGGTCTCTTCCAACCTGGTTTGGTTCATTCTAAATAAAGGTTTATTCTAAATACTCAGAAGTGGACACTCAGGAAGGCCTACAGTCTGCATCCAACTGCACAACCTGCATTTGCAGCTCAACTAAGCTCCGAGTACAATACTAACATTAAAACTGATGTAAGGTCAAAAGTACAACTGTGATGCAGTGACATCCTCTAATGCAGGTGTTTGTTGGAGCTCATCATATTCCAGCTCTGTGGCTGCTCGCTAAGTTTAGCCAGAAGACTGCATCAGGAAAGCAGTGCTACCACTGAAGCTGCTAACACCAATTTTTGCAGCATCTGGATTTGCCTAGAAGCATCCAGGTGGGACCTCTGAAACACAAAAACAATGAAGTGGGAGTCTGTAACAAGAAGTTTGAAGACCAAAGGTGCAGATGGAAGGTCTCAGGTAAGGGAGCACAAACTGAATAGAGGTGGGAGAACGTTTGGATACACCAATGAAAAATACTGATTATAACAATATCTGCTCCTGATGTTTAATAAGGCTCCCTGGCCACCTCTCCTGTAAAACTAACCCATAAAGTAGTTTTTAAAACAGACTGAACTCTAAGTAAGATGGAATTCTTTAATAGTTAGTAAGTGCTATTAAATATACATGTTCCCCCTCACTGTGCAGCTTTAGTTGGCCAAAAAGTGGGTGAGGAGGCACTCAGAGACTGGGGCAGGTTGAAGAAGAAGTTTCATTCCAAACTAAAGAAAGCAGTTGCTCTCACAGCCAACTGTCAGACCAAGCTTTCATGTTTTATGCAGAATGTAGATTCAGACTGAGGATGAAGACTTAATTGTTGGCCCACCACGGTAAACACTGCAAGAACCACCTACGAAAGGTCTGAGTGGAGATGAGAAGGAAAATATGTTCTGCAGCACTGAGGAAAGTTTCTCCAACTCAATAGCTGCCTTCCAGGGCTTACCTGGCTCTTGCAGGATGTCCCTGCAAGACAACAGGGGAATCAGACTCCTGCTGACTGAGGGGCTAGGCCATGCCTTGTGCCTTGATTCTGTTCTTTTCCAGTTTGGTTGGGCAGTTGGGTCTTGGTTTGTTTGTTGTTTTGTGGGTGTTTGGGTTTTTTTCAAAGAAGATTAGAAATGAGGCTGGGAGCTGCCTTGGGAAAGGCAAAGAAGGAAACCCTGGGCACACATGCAGTTCCCATGGAGATAAGAGGATCTTCTTTGAGGTTGCTTTACTCCTTTGGGTACCGCTGGAGACTATCCTACTGGCAGAGTACTGCTCATTTGCAAAGCCTCCCTCAACTCAGGATCCTGGCAAGATCTCTGATTGTCAGAATTTCTCAACCACCAGGTAGATTTCCTCTCCACATCCAAAAGGACTCCAGGAAGCATCTTTCTGCATTATCCTTCTTGTGAAAGGAAGCAATACCAAGTGCATACAATGGATCACCCTGAAAAATGCCACAATCTCTTTTAGATGTTTAGCCAAGTGAATAAGCCTAACATTGGCATATTACAGGGAAAAAAAGAAGAAGAACTTTTTGTTAGAGTAAACCCATTTCATTACTGGAAAACTGAATTCCCTGTTCTTTCTCCTGCAGGTACAGTTGAGGCAAGAGGCTTCTGGAAAGAGATTACCTATTTAAAAGCAAATTATCAAGGGCTTTATCTTCCATACCCCAAAACAAAACCCAGAAAGACTGAAACAATAAAACATGTTGATATGCAAGCAAAACCAACAATTTTCAGTGACTGTCCTGCTACTGTTTCACAAAGTAATTAAACTTAAGATCTCAATTCACAGGCTTATCATTCAAGTACTAGTGAAAAAAAAAACATAGGAAATGGGTACCAAGAAAAGCTTTTCAGACTTTGTTTGGGATTTTCCTCTCCTCACAAGTGTGCTCAAGAGCACTAATTCTGGAAGGCACTGTCAATCCTTTAGGAGAACTGCAATAAGCTCAGTAACTAGGAAAGGTATTTTGCTGAAAATCTGTTCCCAGACAAAAATACACCCACATATCAACAAAACTGAATCATGAAGCCAGAGAATTCACAGCTTAAACATTCAAGAGCATGCAAACAGGAATTCTGTAAGGAAGGAATTCTTCAGACCTGCAGTATACGGGTTTGGGCATTCGTTTGCAAAAATGAAATGGTGATGCAACTGCTCCCCAGATATAGCAAACATGAGTTTGGGCAGCCAAGTGGGAAGTCTCACGGCCTACAGCTGCAAGCTTTACTATGGCAGAACAGGAGGGAAGTTTGCAATCCTCCAATACCTTCTGAGGACAAGCTAGACAGCTTAAGGTCTGCAGAAGATAAAGCATCTCTGCAGCTGTGTGGCCACCCCAGACTTGATTTTCAAACTCTCTTCTTCATTCTATCACACCTGGATCTGGTCTCAAGTCCAAACTGAACTGGCACATAGCAAATACATTTAGAGGGAACCAGAATAAGCTCTAACCCTGGTATGTAAATTAAACAAAAAAAACAAAAGTTAACTATTAGCTGCCTTAAAATCTTCACAAATAATATCCAGAGAACAAAGTTTGACCTCCCTTCAACTTCTCCATAAAGCAGCAGAAAGATTTACACAGTACACTCCATCAAAAGTCTATTTGTAGTGTCAAATAAGGAGTAGAATATCCAGTTGTATTGATAAAGGGCAGAAAAGTTCTCTGTGCTAAAGAGGGGTTTTATTTGGTTGCAGATTCTTGAAGAGGAAGTCATAACTAAAAGAATGAACTCAGCTCCCACATCAACCACTCATCTCTTTATAGTCCACAAGGGAAGCCATACCAAAGGATGGACTAATGGTGTCGAAGGGTTATCCCATTTGAGGTGTGAGACTTAGGTGGCAAGAGAGAAACTGCTTCAAATACCTTATAATGGAGCTACAACATTATTACACCATTTTTTGTCTCCATGCTTACCATATGAAGTGGCTGCACCATTTCAGCAATTCATCAGCACAGCAACAACCCAGAAAATTGAAAAAGGTTATGAAGATGAGAGGATTGCAACAGTAGGGAAAGGAAAAGACTGGGCACAGCTCTCTTCCCCAGACCACACAGGGGTTTATTAATATGCTGAAACTTTGGCTTAGGCCTGCTGCTGAGAAAGGGGAATACAGACAGAGAACAATACCATCCTGCAGAAAAGGACTCCTTCTGGCTTGTTTGTGCAAAGGAAGGTTAACAATGTTAGCGAGTTATTCAGGAAGTAATGGATACCCTCTTGCCCTGAGCAAATTCCTTTTCAATAACAGTAGTAATTTCCTAGGCAATACAACTATATCAAGCCATAATGGCTGTTATATTTATCTACAGAGGTCCTGTACTGCTGGGATCTAATTTACTACAGCATAGAAAGCAGTTTACAAACCCTGTGAAGTTGCTAGAAACAGCAATAAGATTCTATCCTGTATCACTTTGTTTAAAGACTAGGTTTTAACATCCCCTTTCAAGAGTATAAAATGCATTCTCTCCAACTTAGAAAGACTCAAAGACTAATAAACCCCAGAAGTAGACTGCAAATACGCCTATGAGAGGAAAGAAATCAGCTTAACAAATGCTACATTGTGCACATTTTTTTATCAGTATTGTCACAGCCACTTTATTTCTTCTTTTATTCAAATAGCATTCTTTCATTTGACTCTCTGAGAAGAAAAACAGTCCATGGTATCACCTAGAAGCTTCATGTACCTAATAAAGACAAAACAGCTGAATGCCTGAAACATGGCTTCAGTGTGGGAAATGGCACAAGCATGTAGTCAGCAAAGAAATGGCTCCAGAAGATGAAGAGGTTAACTGATAAACACTGAGTGACATCTCCTGAAGCACAACAAAATTAAACTGCTAAAACATTTTGGTGGAACACAGCATCAACCTGTGGTAAGTAAGGGTGCATGTAAAGAGACCAAACACACGTGTCAGGGGACTGCAGATACTTCCATTATGTAACCATAGTAAGAAAATCCAGGCAAAGCTGCCATTAAGAGAACTAAGAGCAAAATATTTCAACAGAGGTATTGGCAGTTGTCAAACCACATAAAGGAACAGCAGACTGTTCCGATGTAAAAGGCATTAATAAAACATAAGACAAGAGGCATAAATAGATATAAAATATAGAAGATTTCTAGAGGACAGAAATGCTACTGCAGGAATTTAGTTACAGGATACAACATCTCCAACTTCAATTGACAATGATCAGCAAAGGTCAGCTGTCAGAAAAGCAATTCTGCTTCTGATCTCATTCTGAGCAAAGCAGTCCTTAACCATACCTGTGCCACCACCACCATCTAGCTGGATTGTGTTCATGGCTGCAGCAAACAGCTCCCTCCATCTGACTGTTCCTCAGGGAATTATGAGTGCAAGACAATTTAGAAAAGAGTCTGTATGTAAAGACTGGCTGCTTGCTTCCTGCTTTATAAGCAAAAAGTAGTCCATTCTTCATGGATATATTTAACCTAGGACTTTCAAGACAACCTGCAGATAGATAGACACCCTGTATCTTCTAACGGGGTATGTTGCCACTCTGCAGATCTCACGTGCAGTAAGTGCTGAAAACAGAGTTTGTAACATGGGGTGTTCCAACAAATTCAGATGTGTTTCTTGCTACATGTCAACTGATAGACTTGAATCAGGAGAATTTTGGCCTCCTAGGAGCAGACCAGCTATAGCTCTGGGTCTTCAGCACCACTGCAGTCTGTGGGGTACAAACATACTGTGACCCTCAAACACCTCAGCTCAGCTTGTGTTAAGGTTGTTCCACATTCCTTCCTTTCTCCTACACCCTGCCACAACACAAAAAATACTATAAATTCCATTCTGATAGGGTTCTTTATCAATTCCTAGCAAAATCAGACTCTTCCATTAGAGACTGCCTGCCACTTTCTTACTCTTCTGATTCCTTTCTGAGACAGACCAATTCCATGAGCAACAGCACTCTCACATTTGTTTTAGATGAGATGAACAGTATGCAGTAACTATGGCCAGTCAGCACGTGCAGTCATTGTACCTTAGGTCCTATTTAATACATTCTCATATTAGCTTAATCCAAATTAAAGCTTTGCAGTGTAGCCATACTATCCAACAACTACAGTACCTGCTAGTACTCAGTTTGATAACAAAGTAACCAGCAACAACAAGTATTACATTTCTCCTCTTTTCCAAATTCCCAGAAAGCAACAGTGACCAGAACAATCTTTTTTCATCTCTGTGCGCCCTGAAGACCACATTTCCTCTCAGATAAAGGCCTCCCTATGGTTATCTAATACTAGTGCCACTACAAACTGTATTAGAGGCGCCCAGAAACCTCGAAATATGTACACGGATAGTCAGCTCTATCCTGAGTCTAAGTCTGAAGGAAATCAAATGCTCCAAATTGTGTTTAATATAGTTAAGTTTGCCCTTTAGCTAGGATAGACCAGTAAAAACATATTACACAATGATTAGATTAATTCCTGAGTGAAATTCAGGGAGTTGGCTCTATCTGTCTATCATGCTCATATATGTTAAATTATTTCAGAGGCTATCGCTCTTCCTGTGCTCTGCTCCACAGCAGCAGCTGCTCAAGAAACACTGCAGTTCTCTGTCTGGGGGGAAGCTGGCAGCAACTGGGGACAACACTGCTGTCAGAGTTCAGCTCCCAGTTCTGAAATGGCATTCTACTGGAAATACCAAAGAGCCTAAATCTGGCGACATATACCATGGGATGCAAGATATCTCTATCTCAGCTTTCAACAGAAAGCTCTGGAGTCTCATGACATTTACTCCTTTGGCCCCTGTCAGTCTTCCTCCAGATCCTGCAAAGGATTGGAGCTAGTTGCCATAAATGGTTGGAAAACAAGATGTTCTCCAAGCACTTGGAATTGAGGAGCACTGTTTTAGCTTAGGGAGACCATGGCAAGAAGCCAGGGTGACAGGTGCCCCAGAAACAGAAATCATGATCAAACTGTTGCCAACATTAGCCACTGCTATCCTCCTGACCTGTAAGAAAGGGTAACTTGTGTTCACCAGATGTCAGGAACAATGGACCAGAAAAGGTGAGGATGTGTTTTGCTGCTAGTACCTGAAGTCTCTCCTCAGTAAAATCCAACTGTGAAGGAATTTCAATGGATCTCATCAGCTACTATCCTACTAGTAAACCTTTCTCAGGCCTGGGAACAAGCACAGCTCAGTGCTGCTGTGACATCGGAGCTCATCACAGCCTACAGGCACCAAAAGAGTTAAAATCCCAGATTCCTGCTGAAACTGCCAAGAGCTACAAACCTTGTCCTGTGTGGGTGCAGCGGCAACTAAATCCACTCCCCAACAATTGGCTGGCCTGCGGAAAGAGAGGCGGGAAGAGACAGGTCATGGGGGACAACCCGCCCGGAGTAAATAGCACCACAGCATCTGCTCAGGTTTTCAGTTAAAAATCACTGAGACATTTCTCTTCATTTTATCACCAGCCTCCCAAGACAGCAGCCTCTGACCTTTATCAGGAAGAGCACCCTTGTCCACTAATCACAGACTTCCTGGAAAATGCAATCTAGCCTGCAATTAATACAGAAGGGGGGAGGGGGAAAGGGAAGCTTCATAACATCAAATTACCATTGCAAGGTTTTAAAAATACATCCTCCAACAAAATGGCAGAAGAATTCAAGCATGTTCTCACAAGCCGTCTTGCTCCCACTAGCATTATTTAACTCATTAAAAAGGTTTTCCTCCTTTCCCCCCACCAAAAAATCCTGCCCCTCCTCCTCCAAAATCTTGTTTTGCAGATGTTGCCTGCAGCAGCACAGCTTCTTGCTGTGAAAGCTTCAACACAGGTGTGCAGAGCATGACCTGGGCAGAATTACATGTGCCATTTCCACTGGGAAATCTAAGAGACTTATTAAGCCAGGACAGTGCCGATTAATCTACTAATGGAATGAATCGAAAGTGTGTTCCTGGCCCTTTCCCTTTCACATCCCAAAGCCTCAGGGGAGCTGAAACCATCTGGCAAATGCCTGCTCCGAGCAACATTATGCTACTGCTGGAAATACCTCTCCCTTAATATCGAGAAGAATGAAACCATCTTCTATCCACCAGCTATTCTTAGGAGCATCTGCGCAGCTTGCTGAGGTAGCCTACTTGCACACAGCATCCTTCCCCAGCCAATGCAGAGCTGCTCACTCACCATGCAGGAGAAGTCAGCAGAACAGAAAGTGATCCCATTCATTTACTCAGGATCCTGCTGAAGCGGCCGGCGGGAGCAGGGCAGCGAAGCAGTTGCCGTACTCGGTGTAACACACACGAGCTGCTCTCCCACAGCAGAGCCCAGCCGCAGGCTGGCGGAAGCACGCTCCCTGCCCAGACTGAGGAAATGCTCCTGCTGAATTCTCTCGGTCCTGTCTTCATGCAAGGGGAGTTGCAGGTAGGGTAGCAAGGAGGAGTTTATGTTAATTTAAAAAATTCAAGTGTTAAAATCTACCCCTTTCAAGCACACTGGAGATGGAGATCTGGCCAGAGAGCTTAAAAATAAATCAAGATATCAAACAGCTCCAAGGTTCATGTGTGATACACATTGTTACTGTGAGACAGAGGGAAGGACTGACTCAGAGATTTTGAACACCACGCACCCTTTGAGTAATATAATCAGCAAGCTCAGGAAGAAATAGAGCTATGAGGCAGCTGTCAAAGAAAGGATCTCTGGCACTTTTTAAAATCATACAGGAGCAGAGGACCCTCTTATCTTACAATTTAAAAACATAAACATGAGAAAGGCCCAAAACAATAGCAATAATATAGCTGTGGCATTATGTAGATGGCAACAACTTGCCTTTGACCGTCAGAGAGTAACACGAGTAGAGGGCAGGGTAGACAAGAGGTCCTCCATGCTCCGAGGCAGCACAGAGCATGTTTAGACAAACATCCATCAGGAACTGCCTAACCTGTTATTACAGACTCCTAGAAACAGGAACTCTAGTCCCCTAAAATACCATTCCAGTGCTTCACTACATTGCACTAGAAAATGCTGGTTTGCCCCACAACGTCCAATTTAGCCTTCCTTTATGTAAATAAAGCTGCCTTTAATGGACATAGTAAACAATCCTCATCCTCCATATTTCTCTGCTCTTCTTTTTAAAGAAGGAACAAGGTCAATATTTTCCTCCTATGCCATGCTCTCTGAGAATCCTTTTCTTCTTCCCTGGACTTTTTATAGAGTCTGCCTGTATCTTCCCTCAAGTGCCTAGAACTAGATACAGTGCTCTAGTCAATGTGCTGACCTCTGACGTAGAACTTACCTTCTGCAGTTACTCAACATATATAAAAATGCATTCCAAGCTTTCAAGATCACAAAAACCAGCGCCACCTATCCAGTTGACGTCCTATCATCCCAGATCATTCCTGTGATATTAATGCTTAGCCATCTGTTCTCCATTTTATATTGCACACACAGATCCTTTTGTTCGTACAACCCCTGGTTTTGTTTAATTTCACCTTGCTAGATTTCAGACCATTGCTGTCATTTACTCTGATCTTTCTGACATCTAACCCTGCCTTCCAAAGGTTGCCAGCCCCTCCACATACATACATACATACATTTCATTACCTTCAAGGTTGATGAACATTAGATGAGCAGAGTGGCCACAACAGGCCATGTTAAGACTCCAGATCTCACACACAGAGAAAAACATGACATAACTTCTCCAAATAGGCTTTTCTGCTGAGATGCTCAGCCCCTTCTTAATTTCACCTTTTATTTACCTAGTTTATGTAAAGGTCATGTGGGACTCAGTTCAAAGCCAGTAGCTTTCTCCATCTGCCAGGCCTGCTGCCATGTCAGAGGAGAAAATTAAATTGATCTGACATGATTTGTCCTTAAAAATTAGCAACATATGCCTGTTACTGCCTTAATTTCCTTTAGTAAAGGATCTGACCAGAAGCATGTAATCTTTTCCAGCATCTTTCAAGGTTCTGTAACTACACTGTATTTTGGGGGGTCTACAGCCTCCTTTACCAAAAACAAAACAAGCCAAAACGCTAAGATGGAAGAACAATGTTTATTCACACACACACTCGCCTGAGAGCTATGAGATGTCATGATATGCAGCACACACACCGAACTGGAAACAACCAGTCATTCAAGCACCACCTCTGCAGGCCTGGAGGAGGACACCCCTGAACTCTCGCCATAAGCATGCATCCGTCTTGCTCGGGCCTCTCGGTGGAAGCAGCGCTGTGCAGCACACGTGCCTTTGGCTAAATGCTGAGCTGGGGCCAGGAGCCTGCTCAAGCTCCCCTCCAACACAGCTCTCCCTTACCACCACCCCTCCGGTACTTCCCCGCAGCTCACCCCTGAGACCCTTTGGAACAGAGGGAAGATTTGCATTATGGAAACCTTTTCCTTCCGGCCCTTTGAAGAATTAGATGACTAGGCAGGCCCCGTGGAGGGGCAGCAGGGCCTGTCTCAGCCCTCCCTGGATGCTCCCTGCTTCTGGGTTTGGGCAGCGACACATCCTGTCCCCAGCCCTCCGAGCAAAACTCCCCTTGTCAGAAATCTAAGTCATCCTAAAATGCTTGCGAACTCTCTTCCTCCTGTTCCCCTACAGCTTTAGCCCTTTCGGCCCCACGGACACGGCCAGTGGCTTTGCCAAGAGACGCGCCGCGGGGAAGAGGGAGAGGCAGGGAGGAAGGAGCGGCGCCCCCGCACCGCGCCCCGGGCCAGGCCCCCAGCACCGGCGGGGCGGGGCGGGGCGGAGAGTGCTGGCCGTGCGCCGGCTGCCCTCTCCTGGCAGCCCGCCGCCAGAGCCCCGGCCCGTGCCCCGCGCACATGCTTGTACTCGGCACTCTCCCTCCTGCCGTCCGAGCTCTCCCGGTGATACGCAGCGCCCGGACACGACGGCCGGAAGGGAAAAGCTGAGCCCTCTGCCCCGCTGCAGCAGTACCTTCCCTCAGCAACATGAGCGTGCAGTTAGCGGTGTCTAGAGATAACTTTTTTTTTTTCCTTTTAATAATCCTTCAGGGGAAAAAGAATATTTATACTAAATGCACACACATTAATTTTTTTCGGTTTTCTTTTTTTGTTTGTTTTACTAGGGTCTTTCTTCCCGTTAAGAAGAAACTCCTCACCCATGCAATGACGGTGCAGCTGTGCAAGCTTAAAACCCCAAGATCTCCCCATCTGAAAGCTTTAAAACCACTTACATTTTGAGTTAGCTGTGTACTGAAGAACTTTTTCCCCATCAAACATATATAAGTAAATAAATAAATAACTCTATGTGCAGGAAATCCCAAAACCCTGGGATTGCTTCAAGACGATGGAGGAGGGGCAATACCACCAACGCTTGGCACTGCTCCCTCTATTTTGAGTACCTGCTATTAGACACTGTCAAAGCAAGAGCCCTGGAAGACAGAGACCTTCTGTCTGACCCAGCATAGCCATGTTTATGACCTCACTAGGATATAATATCCATCGACAGGCTGTTTTCTCCACACCATTTAGTTTTGGTTCTCCAACCGATCACTTTACAGACTACTTCTAACACATCACGCTCTCCAGAGCTTGTATCACCACTCTGAAGCAGAAATCTAAAGATGCTGACCCTCTTGCAAAAGTAACAGGGGCTTGGGAGTCTCCAAGACTCTTGAGGGTATCGGGTGACACTTCAACGGTCAAAAAGTATATTGCAGGAGAAAAAGTGGCCTCCTGGTCTTCTCCCCAGGGTGACTCACATCTCCTCTTTTTAACCCCAAGCAGAGAGGAGAAATTGCTTGAATCAAAGGAGTCAAATATGAAAGGAATTTGTATTACATCATCTAGCCCATTTCCTGCCAACGCCTTACAACTCCAGAGCTTTGGCCGGCCTATTCATCAGCAAGGTAATCGTTACTACCCATGAGAAGCTGTTTATAGGGCTGAAGGACCTAATTGTCAGGAAGTATTCTCAATCAAATGCACTTCTTCTTATATGTCTTTTCTCCACGTGGTTATTTTTCCTCTCTTGTTACTGAGTAACAGTAAGGCTTTAAATAAAGTCTTAACACCTTGCATCCCTTGGTATGGAGCTTGCTGGAGGCGTTTATGAAAGGTATTCAGGGATTCATATGGAAAGAGTTCTCTGCCTTGTATTCAAGAGAGGTCAAAAGGCAGCAGACATGAGGGAAAAGGGAAATAAACATACAGCCAGACTGATCTGTTTGCAAGACTCATGCCAAATGCAAGACACCATACTTCCTGTAGTATCTACAGAGTTTTGATGGTAGGAAATAAGCTACACAGAAAGGAAAGGAGAGATCTGAGGGAATGTGGCCAATATAAGTACAGTAACTTGGTTAGGAGTGAAATTCCAGAGAGAAGCTCAGTTATTTAGAGATATATGTGTTACAGGGTTTTTTCTGATCTCAATGCCTGAATCTTTTCTGCAGTTTCTATGGGATATAATCTGGGCGTGAGAAAACAAAGAACCACTTCTCCACACTTCAAGTGATCTCAACTAAGTGTCTTACCAAGGCAGTTCCAGATTTAGGAGAGAAGCATTACTAGATAGGATCCACCAAGACAAACCTTTCCTCTTCTAACTCATTGTTTGAACTCCAGTGTGTCAGCAAGTCCTTCAGTTTTTAGCTAAACACTCTGCTCTCCTCCATTTTCCCACTTGGATATCATTATTTATATTACTTTTAATTTTACTCTCTCAGCTCGAGCAATGCTTTTTTACCTTCTGAATGTGCTGAGAGTTACAAGCAGTGTTGGATGCAATCTGTTAAACCATTTCTCAAACTCCTCCCCTCCTGCAGTGTTAAATGCCATTCCATAACACATCTTAACTAGCCCACATCCTTCACAGCTTAGGTGCTATGTGGTAACCCCCCAGCAGTTATCCCAGTACATACCTCTGATCTCCTCTGTGTACAGCTGCCTCACAGATGCTTCCCATTTCCTAAATATGTTGGACATTTTTGCCCAGACCACATTCTCTAAAGCTCTTTAGTTTCTATGGGACACTGCAGTTAGGTTAGCAACAGTCTATTCCTTTGGTCCTTTCTAGTACAGAGTAGAAACATTTCACTGCTTGTCTGAAGAGAGGAAGCAGTAGATATGGCAGTCTTAGGTATAGTTCACCTCATTTTAAACATAAGGAAGATGTTTGTAAGTTTCCTTTACTAGCTTGGTCCCATTCCAAATTTTTGATTGCTTGCTTTCAAGCAAAGAGGCACTCCTCAGAAGCACCATGAAAAGCGAGCTTTGTCTTCTCCATTTCACATGGAGGACCACAATGACTTCCTGATCTTTGTCCTGGTTATTCACTCAAGGAGTAACATGTTAAAAAATTATTTAAGGCTTTCCTAGAACTTCCCCCTGTCCCACAGTTTAAGCATTTGTCTTAAATACACTCTATTCTAACCAAAACTGTAAGCAACCAACATACCAAAAACCTACAAACGACCCTCCTTTCTAGCTCCTGAATAACTTAACACTTCCACTGCCACAATCTCACTGAGCCAGTTAGCATACACACTACAGGGTTTATTTTCATGGTCATTTACAAGCAGGAAAACAAGTTAAAAACCAAAATGCTTTTCAGGAACACTACTTACAGATTTAAGCTCTTGAGAAAGGGAGTCTGTGTTCCAAGACCAACGCAAGTAGGGCACTGGAGAGACTTTGGCTGCTGCTATCATGGTACGATTAAAAACAAACACAAGGCCAAACCACTTTGCTCCAGAAGGTCACTTCTTACTTGCTTTATGACAAGAGCATGCCAGTTTGTTAATACTAAACCAAGAGATTCTGTGGATATCCTAATTCCTATTGAACCACTCCGCTGCTAATCAAGTTGTGTCAATATCCCCAAATTCATGCTTCATTGACATGACAAAGAGAAGGAAGACGGGTGAAGGAGCTTCAGATCACACAGACAAGTGAACAGAGGTTTCCCTCCTCTAACATCTCTGCAGAGATTCCCACTGCTTGCTGCAGAGAGACCACCAACGGGAGCAGCTACTAGTGGGGAACAGCAGTGCCTCTGTGCAGCCAGCTTCAACAGGAAGCCCAGTGACCTGCAGTCCTGCCTCCCTACGGGAGCTCACACACCCTTCACATATCAGGATGAAGAGCTTCCTTGCCCAACTCCCCACATCAGAAAGGACTGGGCAAAGAAAACAATCGGGGAGTGGGGTGGTGGAAAGCAGCTAGGGAGGCTTCCTGTTCTCACAAACTGCCACCCCCACTGTTCAGTTCACCCAGACCAGATTGTGGTTCCAAGCAGGGGACTACACACAGCCACCCGCTGCCTACGATGCCCCAATAGATACTCCAAAGCAGCGAGACCCAGGGGAACAGGCTGACAATAGGAGAGGATTTAACTGCATTTCACCTTAAGCTTGAACTCAGACTGAGGGGATAGTGATAAAGCTGTTCCCAGCAGTTGCCATGGGCACCCACACTACCTTGGGCTGAAGTCTCATCTACATACACTAGAACAACAGGTCAGGCCTGGTCAGTGCTCAGATGGAAAACCAGCCACCGAAATTAAGCTGTTGAAGGAAGTGTCATTTGTGATGGGTAATGATGTTTCCACCACATTAGTACTGAGCCAATGGCCCAGTTTGATTTAAGAATTGTGCTCATGGAAGTACAAGCTTTTAAAAAAGGCTTCAAACCAACATCCTAACCTGTTGTGATAGCTGAGGATCACTTTCCATAACAGAAGAGGTATAATAGCTCTAACATCCTGACCCATTTCTGGTGTGTACAATTACCTCCTGGTTCCATAAACTCTCCCTCCTCCTCTCTTCCCTTCAGTGGCAGCTAAACAAGGTGTTCTTGCTCATTTTGTCTCCTGATGAGAAATAAAATTATACTGTGCAGTTGCCAAATTCTGTCACAGAAGTGCCAGTATTCAGCACTCAAATTTCAGATATCATGTCTAATATATTTTGACATGAAAAGCACTAGAGCAATATGACATAGGCCTAGCTTTAGAGAAGATGAGCTGGCACAGTTAGCATGAAATAGCTTTCTGGAGGTATTTATTCTTGATGAGTTTGTCTGTATGTAAGTTTTATCAGTATAGCTGTACCAGACATTTTCCATGTTGAGACCAACTCACAGTACCTCAGAGCTATTTGTCACAGCTTGGGAAATGAAGCAAGGAAGTCTTGGTTCACTGCATTTTAGGCAGGCGCTCGTATTACACACGAAAAAAAAGGAACACCATTTTGTTGGCAGGCCCAACAGAGGGATTAAGAACTGAACAGTCCCCTGAGAATAAGCTCCCCTCACCAAGAGACTTGGTTCTTATCTCAGTTAAAAATGTTACACTAACACTTCCCTTATTTTCCCCCTTACTGAGGGCTTCCTCCTTGCCATCAATCTAGCTCTGGGGAAAAGTAGGGGCAGCCTGCAATTAATGCATATGCATTAGACATCCACAGAGCAAAACCTGAAATCTTAAGAACAGTCCCAGAGAGCTTTCCAGCTCCTTACGTGGTTATAACATAGACCCAGTAGTGCAACACTTCAGCAACAGAAAACCACCTCTTTTTAGGCAAGCTTGCATGGTAGTGATTAAGCAGACATGCTCCCCAGGCCCTTGCAGGACAGGTGAGGAACAAGGAGGTCAGATAGCACCACAAAGCTCTGAGTTATCATAAAGCAATGGTGCAACAAATAACAGCCTCAGCATGAACCCATCTCATCTGCCTCAGTGCTGGTGCCCATGCTTGATGATGACAAAATACTTAAATATCTGGGAAAGGACACAGAATAAACTTGTTACTGCAGACCTAAGCATTCTCAAATGGCCAAAGCAAGGACTCAAATCAATCACTTATTTCTACTGGCAGGAAGAATAACTACAATCTGAACATCTGGGTATGATTTAACCACTAGAGGGTGTAAAAACAGCATAGTGAAAGGTTTGCAGCCAGTAATTAATAGCATTTAGAGCCTGAAGGTGCAAAAATGACATTCAAACAAGTGAAGGAGCAGGATGCTACATAAGGTGAAAGAAAGGGCAAGTTACATCCACAGAATTTCTAGCAGGACTACTGTCATCTCCCGATGGGAAGCCCTACAAATAAAGCTCTGCTTTGCTACTTCTGGTAAGGAAAACATTGTAGTAAAAAGCAGTGCAAGTATTTACAAATAAAGAACTGCACTGTGAGAGAGCAAGATACAGGCACTTACACTCACCAGGTCAAAGCCAGCTCCTAATCTGAGGAAATACGACACAATTACTCCTGAACCTTGTATTTACTTTGTGTTACAGGGTCAGGATCACTACATATATTCCAACACCACTTTTTCCCTCCTTCCCTAGTGCAGAAAGGCAGATGGTGGATCAGCCATTGTTGTCTATCCCACACCAGCTCCAGTCCATGGCAACAGGAGACTTCTTTCTCTGCTGCTATCACGTTAGAGGCTCCCAATCAGATTAGCTAAAAGCCTTGAAACTTCATTAGTGAAAAACAGACCTGAATTTAAGATGCTTAAGGGCCAAAAATCAAGACAGAAGGACAAACACACACCACAGATCAAGAAATAAAGCAAAAAAAATTTAAAACCCCAACAACAAACAAAACAAACAAAAAAAGTGGAATATTTTCAGAAGCATTCACTAAGCTGAAAAGACCTGAATTAAAATGAAGCTCTGTGTCCACTAAGAAATTTACATAAAGCTATCTGCATTCTGAAATACATATACACACTTGCCAATATACATCACTCCTTGTGCTCACCCATACAGAGCCCTGCAGGCCTGCACAGGCTCTAATTCTCATTTCACACCCTGGCTGCTCTACAGCTTCCCCTGCCCATCTCCACTGATCTGGTGACCAGCCAGCAAAGGCAGTTCTGGGCTTTCAAATAAGAAGAGTTAAGGGATGAGAAAAAAGAAACCTATGAAGCAGGACATACTGGTACTCACCAAAATTAAACACCTCTAATTGGATAGGTAGAGTGAAGTGAAAAATACAGTGAAAAATGCAGAGGGTGCCACCAGAATGGAAAAGCCAAAAGCAGATGTAAACTGCTTTAAGGATCTGGGACTGGTTCTGCCTCTTAACCTAGCATACCTTACTTAGCCTGCATAGAGTAGGAACACAATCCTCACAGCATACCAGCATGTAATATTTATTTGTGCTAGTTAACAGTTTAATATATCCCAGTAGACATTCTGAATACTTTCCTCCTATATGGAAACTCATACATGACAAGCACCAAAGATTTGAGCTGTTCAGTTGCTGAGGCTGCACTTCCTTCATAAAAACATCTCCTGTGAAGCTGTTGCTACATATACCAAGGCCTCATCAAGGCATGATGAAAATCACTTCCTGTATATAGCAATACTTGAGAGTATTAAAGAATCTTATTTTGGTTTTGTTATTTGCTCATTACTGAGATGTGCTGCATTATTGATTTTCCATGCATATTAATTTCCTGTTACACTGGTTCACCCTCTGTTTTGCAGTAGCACTGCAGAACACTTGGAAAAAAAACAACAAACCCAACCCTTTATTCCAGGAAAGAGATTTAATGCGTGACAGTTGCATCCTACAACCCATTAAATTTCATTTGTTCCAAAGCATCTTCTCCTTCCATCGCACAAATTCATCAACTGGGATTTCTCCTTCTTCTGCTAGGAGGCAAGAGAATGCTTACAGATGTGATGCGCTGAAGAGTGTAATTTTTACTGCTCTAGGTGAACATCCTGAGCAAGAGCAAGGGGCAGGGGCCCTACATGACTTGACAGGAAAGCAAGACAAGCTCACAGACATTAGAAACAACCCAACGGGACTTGTCATTCCCTACTGCACCGGCAAGGCAGACTCTCACAAAAAACTCAGTGTTGTTTTGCTCCCCAGATGCTAGAATTACAGCAATAAGTATAAAACAGGGCCAAGCATGCACTGGCACCACACATCTACATTCATTAACACTGAGGAAATAATAGTGGGAGCTTAAGACAGAGATTTTAAGTTACAACATTTTTAAGGATAAAAAAAAATCTCCTGGGCCATTGGCAATGTGGATCACATTTAACCCCTTACCAGGCACATTGCCACATACTGCTGGAGGCCACAAAACTAAAAATACAATTTAGTTTACCACATATATCTCCACAGGCATTCCACAATAGAACAAAGCAATTTCCACTCCATAATAAGACAGAAAGGAAGCTGTTGAACAAAACACCCCTAAGCGTACAGAGACGCGCACACATATTTACTGCAATCAGACTCTTACTTGATTGTCTCTTGCTGGGTATCCATGATAACCTGAAGTCAGAGGCTCGTTCTGCAAGACAAGAAAACAAAGAGTGAAAGCAGGGGGTTACACAGAGTAGAAACCAAGGAATTATACATCTGTCTTAACTCAGCCAAAACCAAGGACCTGCATAAAATGAGGAAAGCACGAGCCAAGATGAGTGTGTTCTGCTAACCTCCTATCTTCCATGTTAGCCAATCCATCTAAAATTAGTTTTCAACTGCTTATGCCAAATTGTGCAGAAGGAAGAGGTAAAAGAAAAAAATTAAAGCCATAAAATAACCAGAAACCAATCCTACCTATCCTCTGATTTCAGCTGTGTATCATTTTTGTAGTTTTGCAAAGCATTTTTACATGCAAACTTCATTTGCCATCATAAAAACTGAACAAAGCAGAACATAAAATGACAGAAGCTGCTGCCTGCCTTGCCCAGTCTGGAAGAAATGTTTCCCTAAACGTTAGCCACAGAAGTGTCAGTTTTCTCCTTTACAAAACTACACTAATAGTTTAACATTCACATCGAGTTCATTTTAAAAGCAGTCAGTGTAACTTCAAACACCCTGGAAAGCCTAAGAAACGCCTCACACACTCCCAACAGGAAATCAGTCCTTCAGACTTTCTTCCTTCAGCCCAGAAGGGACTCTGAGCCTACAAGTTTTGTGGCTCTGTGGGACTGTATGAACCTCCAATGCCTCAGAATTTCTCCATGAAATTCCCAGACTCCTCTATTTTATCAGAACCATAGGAATTAAGATAATATACTTCATCATGTTGCTTCAATGTTTATTTTTGCATCCTAATTTATTTGGTGTTACTCTCCCTCCAACACCTTTTATTCAAAACAGGGAGAGGGCACTCACATGTACCCCATGCATGCATCTCTGGGTGGAGGACAAACTGAACTAGATAGAGCCTGTATCTACTCCACTCTGGTACCTCTGTGCATTCACAAGCAACTCCCAGCAGATTGCTAAGAGAAGGGAAGGAGGCAGCCATCCTCCATAATCAGTTTTTAAGTCTATTGCTATCTCCTGTTATGACTTCAGAGGAGAAACTCTTAAGCTAGCCCTGCACTTTGTGCAGGAGCTTCTGGGGAAAGATAGCACAGAGAGAGAAGCCCAAGGGGAACACAGCAAAACAATCCCAGATTGTCAAAGCAAAAATATTGTGGGCATGAAGCTGACTGAGACGTAGTATCGTTGTCAGAAAGTTTACACTGGGATGTTTGGGCATTTGTGCTGGGATATTTGGCTTAAAACAAACCAGAGAAAGAGGTCTTCTGCCCCACACAGGGTGTGTGACCACTGGCAGTTTCACAGTTTACACAGGAACACTTTAACACAACTTCTGCTAAAAGGCAAGGTGCTATTTCAATACAAGGATTAGCAATGCTATTTTAAGTTTGTATTCGTCCTCCCTCTCTTCCGCTTTACCTCAAACCTGCCCAGGGGAATCTCCATGGAAACTTGCCAGGAAACATCCAGGCTCTCACACTAACGCTACAGTAGCACTCACAGTATGAGAGCTTCAAGGACAGCAAGACTTCTGGCAACCAGGTTTTGGGGATTAACAGTAATTACTTAGGCTGACCACCCAGTGAGCACATTGTTCTCAAATACTGACAGCCAGCAAGCAGGTAAGGCACAAAACTCCAGAAATAATAACAGAAACAGAAGGGAAGACAGAGAAGTTGGAAGAAGCAAGTGGAGACCGACAGCTACAGCACCACCCAAAGCTGTTGGGTTTTAAATGTGAACCTCATTAAAACTCGAGCAATACCACAATGAAAAGGCACAGCTAGTACTTTTCTTCTCCCATGTGTACACATTGTAAGAAACTGCTGTGATTGTTTCTCCCACACACTACAGTTTACCAAATTAGATATAAGTGCCATACATGTCCACCTTGTGTCAGGAGATAGTCTTCTCCTGAAAGACCATTCATTCCAGGCATGCTTTTAACACTAATTGTACTGCAACTAACAAAAGGGACTGTCACCACAAGGCTGTGGCAGAGAGAGGCAAAATTGAACTTTGGAGTCAAAGGACCTTGATGACCAGAAACCACCTGTAGAAAGAGAAGTTTCATAAGCAGAAGCAAATCACAAGAGTGTGAAAAGGAAGAGATCTGAGGGCAACCCACAGTAAGTGACAGGACACAGAGAAACAAGAAAAACTGGGGGGGGTAGTGATAAACAAATAAACTAAAAGGAAAAACCTCCATGACCAAAACCACAACCAAAAACCACTGCCAGCAATCTCCAGAATCTCCAGTATGTTTTTTTGAAGACAAACTCCACAAATCTCCAACTAAAAACACTTGAGGGATATGGTTGCGTCAGAAGATGACAGAAGAGGTGAAAGGTTTTATTAAGGAAAGTGAGAGTTTGGAGAATACAGAGATTAGAAAGAGGGTAGCAGCTGCAGCATTAAGGTCACAAAAAGGCCAAAGATATCTCTGCCTTTCATAAAGCAATGCTACCACCAAGTACTGAACTCTTTGCAAAAATCCCTGCTGTGCGTATCATTGCTCTAATTGAACTTAACTCTCCACGAGAAGGCAGGAAGCGCCTAGGGAAACCGTCTCCCGCCAATAATCTCCAGTGCTGCCAATTTTACAGGTCACTAATGGTGAATCCAGGGCCTGCTGCATGATTATTCCATACAGAGTTTGCTTTTGTTGAAAACTAAACAGAGCAAGAAGTGAAAGCGTTAAACTCCTGCAACTGGAACAGGACAGTCCAGCAACATCCAGACAGAAACCCTGTTAGCAGACGACTGACGACAAGAGAGGCTGGGGATACAGCTCAATCTTCTCTGCCTGCACACACACACAAAACAGAAAAGAGAGGAGGAAGGTCTGACACATATAAATACCCTGCCCACAAACACAGAGGGACCCTGCCTTCTGGCAGCAGTCTGGTGGGAAAGGGAATCCCCAGACAACACCGCCGCTCTCATGGCTCCCCCCTGCCAACTGCATTTCTCTCTCCATACCAACATGCAACCAGACATTCCCACAGAAATTGAGTTAGGCAGCAGTAGCCTGCAAAATCAAATCAAATTGACACTGGGATGTTTCATTACTTTGTTTACCACTGAAAGGCATTACTCAGGTACTTGTGATTTGCTTTAGAGATGGAAGAGGAAGAAAAAGAAACTAACACAGAACACATCAGCTTTCTGCAACACATATTGTGATTTTATTCAAACCCTATTGACAGTCTCACAGATGTGCTTCCACACTTGCATAGGACATGTGAGCATTGTGGTTATACCCTATAGTAATAGCCTCTGTGCCAGCCAGCTGGATTTAACACGATGAAAGTCACAGCTCAGTCATATCCACAAAGCCTTTAACCTTTGCTCTGTACTTTAATTTTTCTCCCCCTTATTTAATTTCCCAGCCTTGCTAACACAAGTTCTTTCCCACTGGCACTAGCAACACAAAAGGCTGCCACAAACTGCAAGCCATGGGTACCATCTTGGGTCACAAGGTGAACAATGTACAGCCATTTACAGATGACTGAAGAGCAAAGGAGGTGCTCCTGCACTAGCATAACAGCCAGGCTTTCAGATCATTGGGCTTTTTGACACCTCTGAGATTGGTAAATTTTTTAACTGTTGAATTAGGCATATCTTGAAAACAAGAGGAACTGTCAATAAACCAGAATACCAGTAAGAAGTGATAGCCTCTGCAGATGCTATTAACTTATGAAAGGCCACAGAGGACTGGAGTAAAATCAGTCCTCTGGAGGAAAGGTCACAGTCGTAATACATAATGGAAGGTCTGAAAGTCCTCTTATTTTTTTTCCCCCCACATTTAATTAAACCTAAATTTTAGCTTAAAGAGGCAATAATTCTCTTTGACCTAACTTAATTCCAGAACAAATTAATTTTACATCGTGGACTTGCCATTTTGCCAGATGCAACAATCAGTGAGGTTTCATTAGCAGTTGTTTCCTGACACTTGAACTAAACCTAAAACCTGCAGATTAAAATGCTGCTACTAGGAACTGTTAAGCTGAGGAAGTTCTTCCCTTCCCTATTTCCCCAGCCAGATAATCAATTCCTGCTGAATTTGAAGTATTGAGTCCTTTTGATAGCAACGATAACCTCAGAAACACGACCAAGCAATCTCTTCCCTGGATCTGCTTTCCTAATGATGCTGAGAGAAGTGGAATGAAGTTCATGCAATTGAGTTTCACAACCACCTCCCAGGTTCTAACCAACAGCACCAAAACTGATAGGAGGGCAGCTTCTCTGCCTCTGCTCTGCCTGCTACCTTAGAGTTACAAGCAGCACAGCAGCCTAGTGGCTTGGACAAAAATGGCATGGGAGAGGCCCAGCTCTGGAAAGACAGAAACTCCTGGACTACATAAAGCAACAACATAAAGGCTACAAGAAATTACTTGTTCCTCCCAAAAGAAAAATGTGGTTTTGAAGGGGTGAGACAGAACAAGCTACACATTCATCAAAGACTTGTGCTAGACAAACGGAAGCCACTTTTCTAGAGTAGGTATAAAAAGATGCTTACCCTCCCCCCCACCAAAAAAAAAGCTGAACACGCTGCCAACAAAGCTATAAATCTGAAAGTGACACTTACAAAAAAGTAAAGCTTGTGAGCCAGACAGAAATCCCAGCACTGTCCACCACAGCCCTGTGTTTTCACCATCTTTTGTGCTTTACTTCTTGCACAAGAAAGAAACCTGACGCTGGAGGATGGGAGGGAGTCTGGAAAAAGGCTTTTCAGTACTTTAACTGTGGCAGAGCACCAGTAAAATTTTAAATGCCTTGACCTTATTTATAAGTCACCAAGAAAAATAGCAATTATTCATTATGGCTTTACTTGCACAAACTATTGCACATAAACAAAAAAGGAGATGCTCATTTCCTCAGCCAAGTGTATCTGATGTGTTCAGTCTGCCTTCTCAATTGTGTGCCATCTCCCCATCCCAAGTAGTGTCTGGATAAAATTAATGGGAAAAGCAGCATTGAAGGCTGAATTGCCAATTATTAATGAAAAACTGAAGTAGTTTTTAAATGGTTCTTAATGTCACTCTCCTCCCTTGATAGCTACCCTAATTTGATATATAGCTCTTGCTAATCATTGCAGTTCCAATAACTGCATCTATAGCGTCTGATGCTTCCCTTCAGCTCTCGTCACTTTCAATTAAACTTGCTCCTTGGCCTTGGCCAGTTTCCAGATGCACAGACATCAGCTACATTCTGTGATCTAGCAAAGGACTTTCAGTTTTTTGTTTCCTTGTTAGTGTCCTGACATCAATGGCCCAAATGATTTTCTGGATGCAAGTAACAGAACTCACATTTTACTCCTTACCCATCCCTTTTTTTTTTTTTTTTTAACTTTTTCCCTTTTTAAGTGTATTTAGGGACTAAAAGCCCAAGATTCTGGTAAAAAGCGCCACACTAAGCACACTGCTGTCACTGCCATTGATGGCTAGGAAGATGTATGTGGGCTAGCAAAGCCCTGGCTTCCCACGCCCCACCAAATGACCAAGGCCACTTCTGGAGGGACAGAAAAGCAGAGGTGCTGCAGCCAGGGCAGTGCCGCAGCCACAGGGGGTCTAGTGCTGATGGCTGCCCCATGGGAAGGGAACAAGGAAGCCTCTGCAGGCTCCCTGCTCCAGGGCCTAGAGAGGCTGTGGCCTGGCAAAGGCCGGGATGGAGGCCCATCCGGCCCCTCTTCCTTCCTGCAATTCTGGCCCTGTTGCCACAGCGACAGAGGCCTCCGGCCTGGCCCTCCCCACTCCAAACCAGGTTTCCCTCCTGTTTTCAACTGGAGCTGGCACACTGGATGCATGAGACAGGAGTGCTCCTGTGCCTGGCTCCTACTGCCTCACAGGACTCCTCACTGCCAGCCTCTCACTCACTCCAGACCCCAGCACAACAGGGTCCCACAAGGGGGGCCCACCCGGGGCACCCTCACTGGCACAAGCTCATGGCTCTCCAAAGCTGGACGTTCCTCTGTAGTGGGGACATGGTATCCCTCAGCCCAAGGCAGCTCACCAGCCACCACGGGGGCTGTAGGCCCCCCTCTCAGCCATCATTCACGGGCAGGATGGAGGGAGGCCAGGCCCATCAGAGGCTCCCTGGGCAGGAAGCCCAGAGACACAGTAAAGACGAGAAAGGAAGGTGATGTCAGATTAATAAAAACAGCTTTCTGCCCTGACCAGAGTTTGGGTAGTTTGGAGCAATTAGCTAGGCAAGCCCACGAGGTGGCCAGCAAGACAGAATGGGGCACCTCTGGTGGAGGCTGAATCCCTGTCCAACAGGGCTCCTGTGAAGCCACCCAAATGTGTCAGTGGAATTTTCTCCGTTTGAAATACATACGTTCTTGGCTCCAGCCTCCTGGCACTTCTGATCCACAAATTCCATCAGATACTACAGGGGCAAGAACTGGTTGGTGCAGCAGAAGCTGCAGAATGGAACACACACAAATACACATCTGACCTCACCACACAAAAAGATAGCATTTAAACTTTGGGGTGAATTAACAAATTCAGTATGCAACAAGTTTACAAATGCACACCCAGGTTTCAAGGTGATTCCATCCATATGAAGTTACAACACAGATGTCTGATTTTGCAGAGAAAAGGAGGGCTTTCATACACAGAAGGCACTTTCACAGCTGAAATGGAAGAGCTAAAATTGATGTATTTTACCAAGATCCTTTATAACAATGTGGATTCTTCCCTGAGTATATAAATAATGGAAGAAGCTTTCTGGAGGTCAGAAGCTGCTTTGCACCAACTGGGTTTTTTCATTTTCCAGATCAGCCAAGGGGCATTTTCAGCTTTTCAAAGAGATGAGATCTCATTAATTTACTGTAATTTAAATGTGAAAAACACACACTTTTTTTTTTTTTCAGACCACATATGGCAGCATCCTCATACTACTCTAGGCATAAAGCAAATACAGCCTGCCTCTGCTGGTCCATGACCTACGCTGGCAACAATAGATCCAGTGCAAGATAAAGCCCCTGGGAATACTGTGCACAGTATGACGTCTATGATCCAGTAAATACAAGGACACTGTGCATGCACAGAAGTCAATAGCAAAGAATATTGATTTCCCTCCTCTTTTACTAGACAGAAGCATTTTAAAATGGCAGCTTATCTTCACTTCCACTCTTACTCAACAGGAACAGGCCAGGTCACATAACAAGGCTTTAAACCCCAGCACCAGGGGCACCTTTGGATGCCATAACTGTTACACGGGGCTGTGGAAGCATTTCACACAATTCATGCTAAACCACTCATTACAAAGCAACATGCTTATGGCATAAAAATTCAGCTTGCTCAAACATGATGGCTACAAGCTTTCAATAGGTGAAGAATACTACAGAGTTTTCTCTTAATAAACGGCATAATTGCTTCTGCTTTCCTAAAAAACAGGATGGAAATCATGGGACAAAACAGGACAAGGAAATGATAGACCAGATTGGAATGATAGATCCAGAAAGGAAGTCGGTGGATCACAACCTTCTTGGCTGATTTTACAGATACTCCGAGGCTGCTGCTCAAAGGCTAAAAGGAAAGAGTTCTCCTGCCTTCCAGAATGAAATCAGGCTTGTTACATTACCTGCAGAAGAGAAAGCTACAAGTAATTTGGTGTGAAGAGACTGTGAAATAAAATTAAACCTGCCTTGCTTTTAGGGAAATTGGCACACAAAAAACCCACACAGAGGCACAACAGCACGATTCAGACAAAATCGTGCTGTATACCATGTGCTTCAGGCAAATAGGCGAGAGAGAAATTTTCTGTGTCCTGGACATGCTGGCCTCATTGCACAAGCTGCCCCAGATAGTTACAGAAATTACTTTCCCAGGTTCACACCAAAAACTAGCTTCCCTTTCCCCAAAGACATCATTTTGTTGAGCAGTCCAGCCGAACGCAGTTTCCCCTCTGGGGCACTGCCACGCACACAGCCATCCTGAGGAAAGAGAGAAGTGCGGCGGTCAGGATGATGGGCCAGAGCAGTAATGTCAAGGGGTTAAAAAGTCTGAAGGAAGGAGAAATCACAGGGCTGGGGGCACAGGGTGAAGAAAAGGCAAGCCTCAGGAGTGCCTCAGCAGCCAGGGCTGTTTCTGATTAAGTCTGCAGGATTGTGGAGCTGTACAGGAAGTGCCGGGGGGGTGGGGGAGGGCTGGGGGGGTCTCGGCTGCCGCCATCCCAAACACACTAGAAATCTTTGTGTTCCAGCAGCACCATCTGGAAACAGTTAGAGAGAAACAACTTCCAGGCCTTCCCTCCCAAATTTGAAAAAAAAAAAAAAAAAAAAAAAAAGGAAAGAAAGAAAGAAAAAAAAATGCACTTTTAAGACCATTAAGCCTGGCCTCTTCATCCCCCTCCTGGAAAACTCCTCTCCCTGCAACAGCAGGGAACAAAAGGGCATCTATACAAGGGAATGAAGCCCCTCGAGTGCTGTGAGGGCAGCTTGCACAGCATGGCAGCTCCCTTTCCTCACAATGGGCATCCCAAAGTAGCATCACAAGGGACAGAAAAAGACCAAATCCTCCACCTCCTGGGCAACATCCAGGAAAGAAAGAGCATCCAGGACACTAATTGTACCTGAGACCAACATGGAGAAAACATCAACAGCGAGTCATTCAGCATCTAGAATACCCCCATATGGGAGCCATGAACACTGACAGCTCACCCTGAATTTTGGCCCCTTCAGAGCTTTCATTTCTGTGCCATAAATCAGCACATAGAGGCAAGAGAACCCACTCCATCAGAGACAAATATTCCAGACTCACACAAGAGTTCTGTTCTTAAGAGGGCAGAAAGACTAAGATGCAAAGCACATCTGATGCTCCCCTGCTGCCTCAAAAGGTACCAAGAATCATAAGGGCAACAGAGACTGATGCAGCCATTTCCAACCCCCAAGGGCTTCTTTTGATAAGGGCTGGGACAGCTTGTTAGTGCCTCAGCACATGTTCTGGAGACAAAAAGGGTGTCTGTCTCCAAAATGCCATTCACTAGTATTTTAAAAGGGAAAAAGAGAGGTCATGACTGTTGAATTTTACCAGAACAAATCCCTATGTAGCAGTTTCTTACAGAGGTACTCCCCTTGCAAAGGTTGTTATCTCCACCGAGACGCAAAGCCCACCGGGCTCTAACCTTCCCTCCTTGCCTTTACCTTTATTCACTTCTCCCACACACATCAGTATTTTTCAGGGGTTTTCTTCTAATTAGACAGCCAAGTGCTACACACTTGCCTATGAAAAAGCAGAAACATATCAAAACAAAATCAAAGCTAACCTTTCAACATCCCAATTAAGCAATTACGGATGAAAAGTAACATGAGTGATTCCTGCTATAGCACAATGCCATCTCACTACGGGAAGCAAGCTTTTGCTTTTCTTCTTACCTCCACCCTGTAACAGAGTGCCAACTCTTTATGGACCACAGACAGTCTAGATGGGATGTGGCCACATGCCAAGGCCCTCTATAACCAGAGTGCAATTCATAAAAGTAAAGAAGAGTCTCAAAATAACATGTTTTATCAGCCATTAACTAAGGACTCCTTGGAAACCACTTCTGTTACCCAAACCTCCTCACTGCTCTTGCAAAGCTAACTCTTGCTAAACATGATTGCCCTAAGATGCCGGCATGGTAGTTGTGGTCACACCTCTCTACTGAGTCTATGAAAAGAGAGCAATTCTTCCTAAGCTAAGGGAAATACCTTCCCAAGACAAATTGTCTAGTGTGGCATGCTGTAGCCGATGCCCTAACCAAGCCAAATAACTTCTGCTGGAGGAATGAAGCATCCATCCCCATGCAGACAACAGTCACAACTAGAAAGGAGTTAAAACAAGGAGGAAGGGAGCAGTAACCAAAGAACCTCCTTCCCTCTCAAAGAAGAAACACCTCCTCTCTGGAGCAGTTTTCAGAAGAGTTTCAGTACATGCTTTGTTTTGAAATTTTAAGAGAAAGGAAGAAAGATCTGCCCCTCATTCAGAATGCTGCATCAGGAAAGTTGAGAGAGTGCTCCAAGTTCAGAAAGGAAGACTCAAAAGAAAACACCACCCAGCCCAGATGTGGAGACAAACCCAGACATCTGCAGTATGCTAATTTCCATTTCATTGCACAGAAGCAAGGCAAGCTGCTCTGAAGGCATTTCTAAGAAAGACCACGTTACTGTGGAGAACACAATTATCCAGCAAGGCATCTGTCTGTGTAAGTGATCTGAATTCTTCAGTTTGGCCCACATGGGCATGCTTGCCCTGCTTATAAGGGAAAAGCTGCTGCTGCCACCTGTATTTTACCCAGAAGGGCCAAGAACTTTATGTATTAATGGGAAGGAGAGGCTGCCAGCAGTCTCAGACATTGGATAGTCTTACACTATTATACATCCTGTGTTTAAATCATAGAATAGTTTTGGTTGGAAAAGGCCTTCAAGATCATTGAGTCCAACCATTATCCAAGTCTATCAAGCCTGGTGTTAAACCATGTCCATAAGTAACACTTCACTGTGTCTTTTAAATACCTTCAGGGATGGGGATTCAACCACCTCCTTTGGGAGCCTATTCCAGTGTTTGAGAACCCTTTCAGTGAAGAAATTTTTTCTAATATCAAATCTAAACCTCCCTTGGTGCAATGTGAGACCATTTCCTCTCATTTTATCACTTGTTACTATGGAGATGAGACCAACACCCACCTCACTACGACCTCCCTTCAGGTAGTCAGAGAGAGCAGTAATGTCTCACTTCAGTACTTAAGGTGTGGCCTTGCCAGCGCTGAGTACAGGGGCACAATCACTTCCCTGGTCACACTGTTCCTGATATGAGGCAGGCTTTCTTGGCTACCTGGGCACATTGCCAACAGTGCTCTCCAGACTGTTTTAATCTCTGGCAGCTTTCAAGCCACTCCTTCCCAAGCCTGTAGCATTGCATGGGGTGTTCATGACCCAAGTGTAGGACCTGGCACTTGACCTTGCTGAATCTCACAACTGACTTTGGCCCACTGATCCAGCCTGTCCAGATAGATCTCTCTGCAGAGAGTACTGTTGATCTACCCTCAAGCAGATGAACTCTCCCTCCCAACTTAGTGTCATCTGCAAACTTACTGAGGGTGCACTCAATCTCCTCATTCGGATCATTGATAGAGACATTAAAGAGAATTGGCCCCAGCACTGCGCCCTGGAGAACACCGCTTGTGACTGGCTGTCAACTGAATTGAACTCCATTCACTACCTCTCCTTGAGCCCAGAGAGCCAGCCAGTTTTTAACCCAGTGAAACATCCACCCACCCAAGCCACAAAACACAGCCATCAACCACAGAAATAAGATTTCACTTTAATAGTAAGTGATCATAGGAAGAAATCAGGCCTGTGAAAGGTCAAGATAGGTGTCAGAAATCATTGCAATGACTGAATCATTAAAGGACCAGGTTGGCGTGCCCCAGGCACCTAGACCTGGGTTTGTCAAATAGGCAGGAGGTAGACAGGGTTCTTGCCCAATTCATCCAGCATTGTACAAGCCTGCAATGCATTTCTCTCTTTTTATCCATTTTAAGTTTAGTTAAGTCCCAGGAAGTCCTCAGAAACGGCAGATAATCTTCTCACAGAGCCTAAATTGCACCCTATTGTCTTTATGGATAGTCTGAAGCCACTGGGGAAAGATCCACACCCTCCCGCCAGGAGGTCTCAAACCTCAACCCCTCCACCCCCACGCTCCACCCTGACTGCACATTCCTATCAACACCACACAAAAGCATCAAAGTCTCTCTCCCTAACTGCACAACACTAATAAATAAGCAGCTCTACCAATGATGAAACTACTCATAACTAGTTCCTTGCAGATTTGTGCCCTCTGTATCCTGGCTCCTTCCCATCCCAGCCTCCTGCAGCTACAACCACAGCCCCCCTTGTCATGTTTCCCAACATGGTCCTGCCAGGCAGAAGGGAGCACAAGCCACAGCATGGCTGGACCAATCTCTCTACCTGCTCCACACAGAGCCTGTGATCCTCAAGTCCTGACTGCCCTGTAGGACACTTGTCTGCATCTCTCTCCGCCCCTACCCCATCACTAATTTTCACACAGCTTTTAGAAAGGCAACAGCATTACCATTCTACCATCTTTTAAGTGTTACTGAAATTACAGCTTGGTTTGTAAGTGTCCTTGCGTGGGAAGGGATTGTCTCAGCATATTCACCTACAGAGTGTTTCCTTCGTGATTGAGTATAAAGACTGTGTCTGTGTGCAGTCCCTGGAGACACCTTTGCGTTGGGAAGTTACATTTCCCTCCCTGAGTCTAGAGATAAAATGCCAAAGAGGTACAAAAATCCTCAGCTCTTGCAATTACAGCACCATCCATCTTCCCATGCAGCACATTCAGATGAAGGTAACAAAAAAGGGAGCCAACCACCAACTGAATACACAAGGTTTTTAAATTAGGTGCAGAGGAACTGGCAGTAAACTCCTGAACTGGAGCAGACCAAAGGCATCACGGCAAACAGCAGACAAGAGGGCCAGTCCAAGCTTCAAACCATGCCAAAGCACCACTTGTATTTTTTGTTTCATTTCTCAAGGTTTCTTTGTAAGTACAGCCAACATTTCTACACAAAGCTCCGGACAGTTGCAGCCCTGTAAATTGTTCTACTCGCTCTCTCCTTTCTGCACACTTGCTAACAATCGCTTGGCCTAAGTATAAAGAGATTAAAACTCAACTCTCTTGAGCTACACAGTGATACAAACCTTCTAAGAGCATGTTTTTTTCACAGTCAGATTAAGCCAACCTCAAAAATCACACCACCAACAAAACAAACTGCTCCCAAGTGTGCATCCCTACCTCACCTCTTGCATGCACAGTGGGGATCACAGAAGAACATGGCAAGTCAGATCAGCTTGCTGATCCTACTGGAAACTAATCCCTCAAAAAGGAGAAGGATTAGCTTCATGAATAAAGGTGGTCACTACAGGCCACATAATCCCTAACACCTGTACATGGGAGGGTGCAGGACCATGTAGTTGGAGTCATGGAGAAGGCAGGGCTCCTTTTTCGATGAAAGCATGGTCTTAGATCAGCTTAAACCAAACATGAGTTTTGCCAACAGGCTTCCTTCTTAGAAACTACATCACTCTCGCATTTCAGAGCCTATCTTTAACACAGGCATCTTTAATGATGCTTTAAGATCCAGAGTTTCTACTCCCTTGAAGAACTGATCCAAACAAATACCACATCATCATCTAAGGCAGCAGGGAAAAAAAGTCCTATTTCTGATCACATTTCACAGCTTCCCTTTCTCACACCAAAATGTCTCCAATAGTGCATGGCCTAACCAGACACAGATTATGTTTGCTCATATTCTTCTCCTTTCTTCATCCCTCAGAAGCACAGCACAACTCATGTCTGCTGCTGCTCTACCCAAAGACTGCAGCTGTTTAACTGAGTTTTCAAGAGCAAACAGATGCTCCACAGAGAATATCCATGAGTATCCAAAACAAAGGTGTCATGCTTGGTCTGTTAATTACTACCAGTTGTGAGAATCCAAGAGGGGAAAAAGGCATTTTTATCAATTAAATCTACCCATGCCTGGTAGCCAGTTTTCAGATCACTAATTGGAGAAATATCTGATAATATTTTCTCCCCACTGCATTTGTAAAAACATAAACAGACCCCTTCTGTTTCCAGTGCTTTGGATTTGTGACCTCCATGACTTTCAGACAAAAAGCACTGCTCTTTGCTACAGGCCCATATACTACTGTCACAGAGAGATGCCAAGGATTTTACAAGACCATCTGCGGAAACATCAACTGACAGGTTGAAAGGTGGTTGTAGCCAGGAGGGAGTTGGTCCCTTCTCCCAGGCAAACAGCACCAGAACAAGAGGACACAGTCTCAAGCTGTGCCAGGGGAAGTTTAGGCTCGAGGTGAGGAGAAAGTTCTTCACAGAGTCATTAGCCATTGGAATGTGCTGCCCGGTGAGGTGGTGGAGTCACCATCCCTCAAGGTGTTCAAGAGGAGACTGGATGTGGCACTTGGTGCCATGGTCTAGTCATGAGGTCTGTGGTGACAGTTTGGACTTGATGATCCTCGAGGTCTCTTCCAACCTTGGCAATACTGTGACTGTGTGACACTGATTCTGGGGAGGATGCTGGTGGCAGGATGAGGCACGTAGAAGACTTCACTATTAAGCATGCTAAACGCACACATCCTCTGTCATCACAGCCATCCACATTTTCAAAGTGTTCCTGCTTCTCAGCCTGATGCTACAGCATTCAATAACAAGAGCTGCACACATCCAAGAGCTGCACACATTCAAGGGCAGAGTGACTCTATCCCAGCCTGCAACATAACCTGGCTTTAATGATTAATGCTTTCATTACCTCTCAGCTGGAGAATGGTGACAGTGACAGCATGATACTTCAGCTTTTAGGAAGCTTTGGAGCTCACACACAAACTGGGAGCTGACAATTTCAAGCTCTGAACCACAAGCAGTTCTCCATACAGCAGCTAAGCAAATCTCAGGGTGAACACTTATAGAGGTCATACTGTGAAACACACTACTCTTGAAGCCAAGGAGCATCACAAACTTCAGCACTTTCCAGGAGAGGTTACTTCAAATCTTTTAAAAAACAAACAAAACAAAACAACAACAACAACATAAAAGTGAAACCTTTCTTTTGCACTAATGAGGAGAAATCTTCAAAACCACATCTTACAGGAGTTTATATTGCTTTTTCTAAAGGACAGGGAAAAAACCAAACATCCTCTCATTAGTCACATGGCTTCATGCATTACAAGAAAGCACCCAAACTGGGACTGCAGAAGACAATGTTGTGTGTGTGTATAAAATATACTTTTGTGCACATATGTTACACACAGGACTAGGGGGAATGGAATGAAGCTGGAGGTGGGGAGATTCAGGCTGGATGTGAGGAGGAAGTTCTTCACCATGAGAGTGGTGAAGCCCTGGAATGGGTTGTCCAGGGAGGTGGTTGAGGCCCCATCCCTGGAGGTGTTTAAGAGCAGGCTGGATGAGGCTCTGGCCAGCCTGATCTAGTGTGGGGTGTCCCTGCCCATGGCAGGGGGGTTGGAACTACATGATCCTTGTGGTCCCTTCCAACCCTGACTGATACTATGGTATCTATACATGAACCTGACCAAACCTGAAACATAACAGACCCCCACACTTTTTAGGCAATAACCAATACCAGTGGGGATTTTGCAGCACTAAAAGTGTCACAGAAAGGAGGAAAGGCCTAGGAAAGTTGCTGTATTTACAGTGTGTCTTCCTAGTGCCAAAAAGCCAAGTCTTGAGACACCAACACTACCTCCTGTAGTATATAAATGTTTGTGTCAAAACGAAGCTTGTAATCCTCCTGGGTGAAAAACCGAACCTCCCAAATCCCATCCCTTATGAAGACAGCATTGCATCAGTCTGAGTCTACTGAAAGACAACACTGGTGCCTGGAGGATTACTTGCAGCTTTGAAGCAGCAGCAGAAAAAGGGAAAAAAAAATGTAAGCTGCTGGAATTTCACACAGATGCTGCTGCTGCATAGGAAAGCTGTTACCAGTTGCACAGAAAGGTACTGAACAGATTTAGGACAGAAGGGTTGAACACATGCAAGGCACAGACCGAATGAGATTGCTTCTCTTCCCCACTGCTCTTTAATCGAATCAGGAGGATGAGGGAAAGAGCTGGAAATCTGTTCCCTTCTGGAAACAGTCAAAAAAATCTCCTGGGGGAAGAGAAAAGAAGGAAGGAAAAGCAATTTTTCCCTTTCTCCTGCTGCCATTATCAAAGCCAAAATGAAGCCCCCAAACTTAACATTCCTGCTGCACAAAGATAAAAGCATACAGCCCCAAACTCTGGCAATGGCAATTCCAGCATCCTAGACACCACACATTACAGCAAATCTCAGCTGACTACACGTAGCCCATGCCATTCATGAGCCCCAGTCCATCAGCTCTTGTATTGACTTGTAGAAGGACTGAACACTTTTGCTCACAGAAGAAACAAAAATACTATTTTTTTTTAATTGCAAGCCCTGGGTGTTCATAATGGGTAAGTGAGCCTCAGACCTTCTCCCAGTTGCTGCATGAACACCACTGCAGGCTTCACACCTTCACAACTTCTTCTCTCCCTTCCACTCACCCAACTTTAAAAGCAACAGGAGAAAGGTTGTTGCATACATTCCCCTCTCTTCTATTGACAAGGAATACTAAACCTCTCTCCTTTTCTGCCTGTATAAAGAACAGAACAAGTGACTTTATCCTGTTTCCCTCCTCCTACCTTGTTTGATTCAGTAACTGATCAATGCTCAGACACATACAATGATCTAGGCTTTCCTAAGGTTCTACATCAAATCACTTGCAGTCCTCTCTGCTGCTTGCTGCAGAGGAGCCACCACAAGGGATATTCAGAGTTAACTGCATACTCCACTGCTCCAGGCATAAGAGCCAAAGTAAGGAAAAGAAGGATGGCACACTCTTCCCCTCTGGTTGCCCATCACAGCCACATGCTGCAGACTGAGGCTGGGGAGATAAGCAGCAACTCTGAGAGATTTTGGCCTTTGTCTGAAGTGCCAGCATTTAGCAGGAAAAGCCTTCCACTGGCCAGCAAAAAGGTGCACCCCTCCAGCATCCAGCATTTGCACTGGCATGAAAGGACTGGGTTTCTCTCTGGAAGGGAGCTCTGTTTTCTCCAGCATCTGTCAAACCCCAGGGACCCCTTAGCACTTTATGAAACACTAAAATCCCAGAGGGCTGTAACAGCACAGGATTTTAAAGAAAAAAAGAAAGAAACCCCCTGCCACTTTGTTCTCATTTACATATCACCTCTACTATCAGCTTGTGAGGGAAATTAATGGTCATAATTCTGATTATTACCCCTATTTTGCTTGTCAGATAGACTAGTTTTTAAATATCAACATAACTAGTAAACAAAAATTCAACCCAATGTCAAGGTTGATTTATTCATTAAAATCACCAGAAGGAGACTCTAGACACAGAGGATGAGACAAAGAAAGAGCTGATTTACATGATCCAATTAGAGGTGAAAAAACACTCCTCTGTGCAGCCAGGAGGAGGACCTGAAACTCCATCCAACCCCATCAACCGAGACCAGAAAGCACTCTGGTCAAAGGAAGCTTCCCGAGGGACCTGCCACCTGCTGAAATTGCTTGGAAAAGAAAATACAGAGGAATAAAGCAGAGGATCAACACAACGAAGATGGTACCAAACAAACATACACCCAGAAGTTCTGGCAAAATGATGTGATAGTCTCTTCCAAAAGCACGTAAGAGCTACCAAAGGTATGTTTTGAATTGTGATAAAGTGAAGAGCAGAGATCTTTGAAAGGTTTATTAAACAATTACTCAAATTAGTAAGACTAACATCACAGGCAAGTGTTCTAATGGAAACCATTTCCCAACAAAAGAAACATTTTCTCTCAGAAAACGTGAAATGTGATTGCTTTTTAGCACAGCCACCCCTGAAAAGGCGGGATGTGGAAAGAGGAGAACCTCAAACCACGCTTAAAAAATGAGGATGTGGTTTGCAGAGAACTCCATGCCATGAAGGCGAAATACAGATAGGACACAATAGCAGACACCGCATCTGGAGAGATGGTAGGAAAAGATTAGGACCCGGCAGCCCGGGCAGACTTCATCGCGGTTGCAAGGCATAGACAAACATTTGACAACCAGCCAAAAACCCTTACAGCAGCAAAAGGGTCGGCGCCCACCTATGCTGCGGATGGAAAGACCGCAGGGCAACCGAGTCTCACCAACCCGCGGCTACAAAACTCCAGAGCTAGCGGCCAACCCCCTCGGCCTCACTTCCCCAAACACACAGGGCGCAGGATGCCCCCAGGCCAGGCTCAGCAGTGCATTCGTCACTGGGTGCTGGCAGCATGCCCCGACACTGGGAATTCAATAGGAACAGCAGGCCGAGGAGCAGTGAATAATTCAGGCACTCTGCTCGCTTACACCACATCGAGGGAAAACCAAGCCAGCTTGCACCGCCCTCAAGCCATTGGGGTCAGCCCGGGAAGCCAGTGTGCACATGGGTGGGCAAGCCCCGTGCTGCCTGGGAAAGCTGCCGGCTTGCCAAACCGTGCCACGCTGGCAGGAGCTGGCCAGCCATGCCCACCCTTGCCACCAGCGGGAGCGGAGCACCGACTCGCTACACAGCACCTCTTGTTCCCTTCACACACAGCTCCCTGTGTCCCGCCGGGAAGGAAAAGGCACCGAGAGGGTCATGTGCTCTCCATCAGCCCGGCTCCCAAAGCTCAGAGCACAAGACAACGCAGATAAAGCTCTCTCAGCCGGCACTCTGCCCCGGCACTAGGTGAGCCTAGCACAAATAGGAAAAACTGAAGGGGGGGGAAAAGTGACAAGGAAAGACAATAAACAGGCGCTGGGGATATCAAAATGGTAACCTTCAAAATGACAGGGTTACTGACTCAACATTGCATCATGCAGCAGAGGAAACAGCTTTGGGAAAGAAACCTCTGTGCTGGTCAGTAATATCTAGTGATGACCAGGAGCACATGGAAGGATTGGGGACAGTCTCAGCCTTCTCCACCCAGGCTGAAGACAGACACTGACGATGACTCAACACACTCCAGAAATACAGTTTCTTCTTGGCACCACTAGGAACCTGAAAACCTCAAGAAGAGCAGGAAGTACCTCTGGATTCCTTTCCTCCCAATTCCACAAAAACACATCAAATGCTAAAACTGTCCTGCCAGACCTCAAGTCTTGAAGCCAAAGAGACCTGGCAGATTAACCCGATGTTCTGGGTGCTCTGCTTTTATGGCATGCCTCCCTCAGCACATGCTGCAACACAGCAAAAATGAGCTCGTAATGAGCGTGCTTCCTCCTCCTCCAGCCCAGCAACCAGGTTTGCCCCAAGAGCCTACATTATCCCACCCCTTGGAATAAAAGCAGGGGCAGGGCGTGAGCAAACAGCAGTTACAGCAAGACACAGAGCCTGACCACACACTGAGTGGCTGATAACAGCACTGAGTCGGTCTTCACCATGAGGAGTCATCCTCATCATTTCTGCTTTCAAGGACTTTCCGATCAACCGACACTTCACCAGGCAGCAGGACCAGCACTGTCCTGGGGAGCTGCACTTCCTGAGCACCACACTGTGGTTCACAGACACACTCAAGCTAACAGTGCATGCCATGGCACTGTGCAAGGCTAAGCAGATGCAGGTAGATCAGGTCCACTGTGCTCAGTGGGAGCACCGGGGGCGGGGGAGTGTTATTTTTTTTTTTCCATTCATTTAATTTGCTACCTACTCTTTTTCCTGCAAAGGCAAATGACAGAGCAAAGCATCTTAAGCACAGATGTCTGTCCCATTACAGATCTCCCTGGGGCCAGGCAAGACTTAGACTGTAGTTCAGCAAACAAAGAATCCCGAACTGAACATGAAGCCTCAAGTAAATCCTGCTAAGCCTGGGCTCCAGCAGCAGCTTCTGTATCTTCACTGCAATTTGTGGTTTTTTTTTTACTTTTTATTGGTACTCTGCTGACTGTCATGAAGGCAACATTTGCAAAGTACAAATCTGCATCAAAAATTGGGCAAAGAGAAAACCTTAATAGCTACATTTCAGCTGAATGCAGACTTGGTACACCGCATATTTAGATCAAGTCTTCTGAGACTTCAGGTCATACTGTACAAGCACCTGCAAACCAGCAGCTCTGCCATTGTAAACAAAGGTAAGCCAAGAGACAGGAGAAGAGTATGAAGACCTTCTCAGTTTGAATCTCTCATTCCTTTTAACAAACAGGAATTACTGCATCATTAGATTTAGTGGTAGTACTTAAAAACAAATCAGATTTGGTGAGAGGAAAATGAAGCTGTTGACTCCTGACATTTGCAACTTTGAGTATATTAGACAAGCTCCTCCATTTATATATACTACACCAGCAAAGAAAGCAGCAGCCTCTAATTAAACAGACACAGTATAATCTTTACTGAAGGATCAAACACACCAGAAACCTTCCTCTTCCTGGTGCCACGGCTCCCTGGGAAGCCAAGCTCTTGCACGCTGCGGAAACCATCCCAGGCCAAGTGAGTCATCACTGCTATCCCAATGGGGCACGATCCAAAGGGCAGTTGGAAACAGCTGCTGGGGGATCATCCGAAACAGGGAAAGAAATGCAGACAAGGTCTCAATTGTGTCTGCTCCAAGATAATAGTTTTATCCTTCTCACGTTGTATGGACCATAAGCCTCCACCACACCTCCTGGAACTGCTTCCCCATTGAAGGTGATCACAATTACTATTTTAGCTTCTCTGACATCCTGATGGACTCCAGAAGCCAGAAGGAACTTCTGTCACATGTCTCTTGACGGCCAGGGAGCACCTACTGGAACAGCATCTGTGCAGTATGGCCTCAGGCTAAGAGAAAAGGAAAGCAGCACAAACTGAAGGGGCCAGAGGGCTGTGATTTGGGGGTGTAGGGCTCTGTCAAACACTGCCTAAGCACATTTTGGTATCCTTAAGTTTTTACAGGAGCTGCAGACTTTCAGCTCTTGCCGATTTCACCAAGTAGAATCTTCCAAGGAGTTTAGTAATTTCCTTACATGCTCCTTACTACTAAACGTTCCCTGTTTTTCTCCTTTTTGCCTGGGCACAAACAGTACTGGCACCGCTCAGGCACATATTGCCCAAATTCAGTGAAAAAAAGATGAAGGGTAGCATTTCCCTCTCGCTTTGAAAAAGCATGAAAACACAGCATATGCCATATGCCCACACAACACCTGCAAACACACACAGGTGTACACACAGGTCCAGAATCAAAACATTTTGGCCTTCTACTGGCACAGCAGCACAGAAGACTCACCCTGAAACACAAATGACCTCAGTTTTCATAACTAACCATCCTCACTCCAAGAAAACGGAGTTATTTTATATCACGACCTTCAACCTTCAGGAAACAGCGAAGTACGAGACGAGGAGGAATATTTACAGAGAGGAAACAGCTGGAAAGAGGCCAGATGAGCATCTTCAACGTGTCTTAAGTTTTCCAGCTCCCTGTTTCAGTTATTGGGCCAGCTGAGAGTTACCAAGCAGCACCCAGCTGCAGAGACAAGCCTCAACCTTGACAATCAAAGGAAGGGTGGGAATCTCTCAATGAGCCTGCCCAGGAGGTGGGAATACAGCATATTTGGCCAAACTTCATCGCAGGGCATCTCCGGTCTTTCCTCCGCTGTTTGCTCACTGTGGCAGCCGATCTCTCAGTAACACAGCTCATCAGCACGCAGTCGCCTGTCCCCCACACCCTCCCCATACTCTCCCCAGCATGCAGCAGTAATTGCCTTTCCTATTAGCCCACAGCGACAACAGCTGCCATGGCAACTAGCAATGATTTTAATAAGTTTGGTCTGCTCTCAAGGGCAGCAGGAGCGTGCCGGCACATGAGCGTGCTGCGGACGCACGCCGAGGGCGAGGAGGGGCTGCCGGCAGCTGCAAAGGCAGACTTGAAAATGTGGCTAATTGGAGAAACTGCAGATGAACAAGCGTTTGCCCACCTCCTCTGCAGCAGGAGAGGACAACCGCTTACTCTGGAAGCGGTGAGGGTGTGAGAGCGGTCGACAGTGGTGTGATCACAGAATCGCAGAACGGTAGAGGTTGGAAGGAACCTCCAGAGATCGTGCAGTCCACCCCCCCTGCCACGAGCAGGATCACCCAGGGTAGGCCGCACAGGAATGCACCCAGGCGGGTTTTGAAAGTCTTCAGAGAACGAGACTCCACAACCCCTCCTGGGCAGCCTGTTCCACTGCTCCATCACCCGCATTGTAAAGAAGCTTCTCCTCATGTGGATAGTGATAGTAGTAAACGTGCAAAGGGCTCCCCTTGGAAGAGCTACATATGCTGGCCAGGTAACAGAAGTGACATGCAGCTGCAGTGTGGGTACAGTATGCCATGTTCACGTGTGCACTGCTGCTCTCAGCACCAGGCAGGCAGAGCAAGCACTCCACACTACCTTCCCTCTCAAAGGGACAACAGATGCAATTCATCCTCTTCAACATCTTTTTCTACAAAACTACCAGATCCTTCTCACAGGTCATTTCTTGAGTCCCCCAGGCTCCAGAAAGTCAACATGCAGTTACTAGTTTAGGGTTTTTTAAATTAAAAAAATAAAAATCAGTACTAAGGAGAAAAGTTTTGCTATTGTTGCTACATGCACACACTCAGAAAAATCCTGCCAGTTTACTGCTTTACATAAGCCCCTCAACATCTGGGGTTACCTGCCATAGTTTCAGCTACAAGCTTCTCCTTCTCACATCTACACCCAAAGGCAGGACTTTACTGGCACCTGCATCCTTCCAGCATACCTCAGTCCCCCAGGACACCCTGTCTTGCCAGGCAGTCCCTGGTGCCCTCTGTTCCTTGCTCCCAGCACACTGGCACAGAGGTCAGGTACCTCAGGCTGCTCTGCAGATCAGTTTAAACTACCATGGAAGATGCAGTTGCTGCATATTGAGAGCAAGGTTGTGCATTACAGATAAACTACTCCAACATCTGGCAGGGTAAAAAAACACCATGGTCTTGCACTCTTCCCCAAATAAACAGTGGGTTCACCTGCCATCCTCTCTTTTAAAACATGACCTAGCAGGCAGACAGGCACAACATCCACTACGGTTGAGTCAGCTGGATTTAGTGATAAACTCTTCCTTGGCATTACTCACTCATTTTCTATGAGATCATGAAAAAGATGTTCAGAGCTAAATGGAGAGCAGAGGGAAAGGATCATTTATTTCAGCAGCTGTTTGCCATCAGACCAGCTTAGCCTCGAGGCAAGGTTTCACACATGCACCCCAACCCAGGGAGTCACTGCACAGGGGCTGTGCCTACTGTAGATAGCCCCTGAGACACACACCCGTAGCGGCCCAGAGCAAAGGGGTGTTACCGCTCAGACCAATATTGCTTAATCCAGTAGTACATTTACAAAGCATAGACTTCATGCTATTACTTTCAAAAGCTTTTTGAAGGCCTGGGTAAATCAGCTGTTTGTCATGCACTCAACAGCTGCTAAAAGGGGCACTTTCTGCAATGCAAACTGCTCCAGTATCTGCAAACTCCACATAAAAAGTTGAAGCAAACAGACAAGAATAGCACGTGTGGTGTGCTGAAGCCCAGCTTTCCAGCTCAGCTGCAAGACTAGGCACACAGTACCAATGCCAGTCTCACAAGCTACACAGACTCTGGGAGAGGGCACTAAAAAAAGAGAAAAGAAATCTGTACAGCCTTTTCCATCAGACCAAGTATTTTGCACAAGCCTAATGGAAAGATGAAATACCTCTACCAACAGGATGCAGATCCATACAAGCATTTAATTTTAAGTGAATTTTAGTGCTAGGGAAAGATGTAGTTAAAATGCTGCAAAGCATACCTTCTACTTACATAGCAAGCTGATGCAGCACAAGACATGTGCAGACATCCTCGAGGACCATCCTTAGATGGAGTGGGCAGCAATTAAGTGAAGAGGTCACCTACTCCAAACTAGGGGAGGAAGGATGGCTCACTGAGCCCAGTGCTCCAAGATGTGTGCTCCTCCACAGGTGACCTGATGGAGCTGCTTGATTCCTCTGTGCATTACCTTGCACCACCCTTTTTTTTCTAACATAAATGCTATGCTATTACATGCATGAGAATTTAAGAAGGGCTCAAATCCATGATAATGGAGGCTAGGCTAAAGAACACAGAGTTATTTAACTGCTAAAAACAAAGGATTAAATCTCTGAACAGGAACCAAAAGATCTGTTTTGATTCCTGTAATGCTATCTGCCTTGAACAAACTCTGTGGATACACACTAGTCTCTGGCTGGCCCACACAGGACAAAAAAAAAACCTCACACTACCTAAGTCCCTCAAGTGATTGAGCTACACTGGAAGTGGTGGAGAGAAAAAAGGACTTTTAGGAACCTTCTCTATTCCCTTTGTCTGACATCCAAGCTGCGACTATGAGCCTCTCCCCTGAGCAACAACACTACTTCATTTTGTTGTACATCCTCCCTTTCCAAGCAGCACGTGAAAATGATGCTGCATCCCTGCCAGATTCAATGCTGCCCAGGGGGTTAAATACAGCAGCAATGAATTGACCAGTCTTGTTAATTTAATTCAGCTACATGGGAAATCTGTAAACAAGAGCAGAAGCCATGACAATACTATCAGAGGGCTCCAAACACAGCATTGTATAATTTGCTTTTGATTATCACTGCTAACCGTGCAAGGAAGAAGAAATTTTCCTACTGGACATTTTACATTTTCACTGTTTAAGGTCTTCCAGGTAAGAAAAAAGGTTTCCTACAGGCATACTGTGTTTTCCAGCCTGCCAATTAGATTCATGCATAACATGCTAAATTAGCATTTGACATAACATGCTAAATTAGCGTTTGACAACACGCAATTCCAGCAGCTCCAGCACAGGGCTGACTTAACAGTAGCCGGAGGTGCAAGTGAGTCACCGGGAAACGCAGCACCACCTGCCCTGACTCTGCTAGCACGGAGCAGCGTCTGGGTGACAAGTGGCACCACATCCCATCCTCTCTTCCCCACTGCACATCTGTTTGAATGCAGTCTGTACAAAATTAATTGTCATTTTTCCTACCAACTTCATGGAGATAGTTGCCTCCATGACAAGCACTATGCAGCAACCACGTGTAGGCAAGTAGATCATCCAGACCGTGAAGCTGATCGTCCAACAGCCTCTGCATCCCAGGAAAAGCCACACACACACAAGACAGAAAATACTTACCTAGGAATTCGAGTTAGGAAGTAACCTATTAAGAACTTCTCCACTACTTACAGCGACTGCATTAATCATCAAAATCCTGCTCAGGAAGTCAGAGGCAAAGAAAGTCTTACAATGGTAGGAATTCACCCATGGAAGGGGAACAATGCCACGTGTTTACTCCAGCCCAAAGGGCCTAGAGATTTAGAGATTGTCTTTTAAATCCTATTCTGAAAACAAAAGTAAAAATTCTTAATCTCAGAACCAACCAGAGAGAGCTGCACACATCTGAATCTTAATTGCAAGCTTCCAAGAATTCAGGCACCAAGAAATTGGTGACCTAGAATAAGAAACTCCTTAGGAGAATGGGCCTAAAAAGTTGTATTTCAAATTAACCCTAAGGATCAAGTAGAACAAGCCCCACAGAACAGTTGATACTACTGTGCAGTCACAGCTGGACAGTTTGTCCACTGTACTACACTTTTTACAGAGTATCTGTATCATCTCTTTTTCAAGCACCACATTCAAGAGAAACAACTCTACTTAACACCTTACAGTAGAAATGGGAGCCCAAACAGAGATTTTATGCTTATTTAGAGACAAACATAGAACAGAATTCAGCGAGGCGCTTGCTAGCATCTTGTCAGCAACAGTGATGAAATAGCTGAAACTAGGCATCTTGGAGCAGCTCAGTGCACACAGGGGGTCAAAAACCACTCATCTCCAGCTACACCTCCCAAGTATGGTCTGGGACAGGCACTGCATCAGGCAGACTTGTCACCACATTCATGTCATAGAGGATTCCTCGTTCTGAGGAGACAGGATCACTCTCCTCTGTTTGCCTGCAACCCCCACACCAACAGATACTAAAACTCACCAGAAACAGGAACATTTTTATCATAGGATGCATCAGGCCTACTGAACTATCCATTTGCACAATTACAGAATGGGAGCTGTGGGAACAGACCTCTGGACATCATCTAGTCCAACCCCATTTACATGTTAAAATATGAAGACTGGCTGGTCTCTTCACTCTCTGTAGAGATGCCTCGGATTTTTGGATGCCAGCATGATAGGGAATGAGAACCAGATCACCAAAGGTGAAACACAATGGCTGGTAGAAAGAGGATGAACAAATGTTTTATTGAATGCTGCACTGCAAAGCAAGCCAATCTCCCTATCAAACTTCAACAGAGCTGCCAAACTCTGCCCCACAAAGCTACCAAGTTTGTGAGCTACTTCTATGGTAAATGTCTGCAGTAATCATGAGTTCCAAAAATGAAACAAACACCAAGCTGGGGAAAAGAAAAAAAAAATAAAAAGGCAAAAACTATCTTCCTGTATTCACTGGAAAGGTCATGCCTATTTAAGGAAACCTTCCCAAGCAGCATGGACATGCTCCATCTACATCCATCAACTAACAGCGCAGTTAAATTCCTAGTCCTTAAAGGAGTCATGGTCCAAGCCACAGATCCAGCCCATGCTCCTCCTGGCATGCAGAGCGGTCACAAATACCCAATACCACTCAGGATAGAAACAGAACTCATTGACCAGCAGGGGAGGAATCCTCACTCGACCCTTTAAGCACTGAATAACAGGAGGAAAACACCCAAGTCTCACAGCACCTCCACCTATTCTAGTCAACACCTTCCTCATGGGAAACACCTATCCCCAGGAGAACTTTTACATTAGTCACAGTTTGGCTGAAAGAGATGTGCTCAGCTATGTTCTCAGCCTCATAGACAGAGAGGTTTCAGGACAGAACATGAAACATGAAGGATTCTAAGTGGTGCTAATTTGTGATTTATCAACAAAAGTGATTTTTCTGAATCAGCAGTATTTGGCACTGACTACAAGATGCTCCTGTTGGAAGATGACAGAAGAGACTGGGCAAGATGCTGAAATGCAGCAAGTCTTTTCTAGAAGGATGCAATCAGTGGACAGGGGCACACACAAAATCACAGATCTAATTACAAGCACCCTGTTCATTTTCTAGTAAAGCCACACACAGACATATATACAGACACACATCAGATAACTGGGCAGACAACACATACTCAAATGCTAGTCTCATTCTGTCTCACCACATCCAAGTCCATCACAGCAGTCCAGTTCTGGGACAAGACTAACTTACAGGTCAAAAATGAGAAGGAGTGGATAGATGGTGTGCTGGTTTTGGTTGGGATAGAGTTAATTTTCTTCACAGTAGCTGGTATGGGGCTATGTTTTGGATTTGTGCTGAAAATAGTGTTGATAACACAGGGATGTTTTAGTTACTGAGCAGTACTTACACAGCAGTAAGGCCTTCTCTGCCTCTCACACTCTCACACCACCCCACCAGCAAGTAGGCTGGGGGATACACAAGAAACTGGGCAGGGACACAGCTGGGACAGCTGACCACAACTGACCAAAGGGATATTGCATACCATATGACATCATGCTCAGCATATAAAGCTGGGGGGAGTTTTGGAGTGATGGTGTTTCTCATGCCAAGCAATTGTCACACATCGTGGATGCCTTTCCTGAAGATGGATGAACACTTGCCTCCCAATGGGAAGCGACAAATGATTCCCTGGTTTGCTTTGCCAGCATGCATGGCTCTTGCTTAACTCAGTAAATTGTCCTTATCTCAACCCACCAGTTTAGATTTTACTTTTACTCTCCTCCATCCCACCAGAGAGGAGTGAGCAAGTAGCGGAGTGTGGTGCTTATTTACCAGACGGGGTTAAATCACAACACATGGAAACACTGCAAAGGGGTTTTCCCACTCTCTGCCTCTATTTGAAAATCAAAATCCACAGTTGGACCATTTCCTTTTTTCTTCCTCTTCCCTGAAGCTTTCTCTGCCCCATGGTTGACATTTAACCACCATATAGAAAGCACTGTTCAAAAACTGTGTTATCACCTCCTGCTGAATCCATCCCACTCTGACAAATGATGGCCCTGCCTCTGCTGTTTGTGACTGTGACCTCTCAGCCTAATTCTCACAACTTGAAGCATTTGGCATGCAGACCACCACCTTCAGAGAAATCTAACTAGCCCAAGAAGTCAGAAATTTCCATGAAGTGCTTAGGTATAAAGGTCATATAGAGAAAAAGCTGTTAGATCCAGCTGGTGACATTAACAGGTGCCAGGTCTCCACTGGATTTGTGTGAGAACTGTAGAGCTCCAGTGTCATCTCCCCTCACTTCAAAGCAACAGGAGTTCATAGAAGACATGCAGAGGCACAAAAAAAGGCATTGCCAGGTTGGTCTTTATCTCCTCTGGGAGAAAAGCAGTGAGATGGAGTGTGTTTTCCCTCTCTACAGTTTTATACTACTTCCATCGTAGTCACCTGACAATCCTGGCAACAAGCAGAGCATCCAGTCCAAAATCACAGAATTGTTTGGCTTGGAAAGGACCTTAAGATCATGTAGTTCCAACTCCTCCTACCATGGGCAGGGACACCTTCCACTATACCAGGTTGCTAAAAACGACATCCAGTCTGGCACTGAACATTTACAGGAATGGGGCATGCACAGCCCCTCTGGGTAACCCGTTCTAGTGCTTCACCACCCTCACAGTGAAGAATTTCTTACTTATATCTAATATAAATCCAGCTTCTTTCAGTTTAAAGCCATTATACCTTGTCCTTTATGAAAGGCCCTTCTCCAATCCTGCCCTTGTTCTCCCAGGCTCCCTGGAGATGATGTAGGTGATCCCCTATATGGCCAGCACAGGGAGTGAGTTGAGAGCTGGTTCCCACCTCTCCTGTCCACACAGCAGCTTTCTGCTTGCTAACAGACCAAAACATGCTTTTAAGGCAAATGGCAAGATAGCTACATTCTCTCCTAAAATAGCACTTCAGCTGCAAAAGTCAAGGGCTGTGGATTAAAAAACACCAGTTACAGCTACTCATGCAACTTCTAATCCGTTTCCTCATGCTCGGGGATGTTACAACAAATTAGGCTTAGAAGCTCTTTTTTCCTGACTCCTGCTTCCTTCTAGCCTAGGCAGCACAACATGCTGAGCAGCAGAAACAGAAAGGTATGTGGGTTTGTAGTTAAAGACAAGTAACATCCCTTCTACTCAAAAAGTTAGATTTCAAACCTCATCTTCCAAGTAAAGTTCCTCTACAGTGATGATCAAGTTACTTAATGCACACTTCTCTGCTGTTTAAGATGAAGACAACATCACAGAATCACAAAATATATTTGGTTGGAAGAGACCTTCAAAATGCTCTAGTCCAACCTTTGACCCAGCACTGCAAGGTTAACACTAAACCATGTCCCTAAGCACTTGGTCCACATGCTGCTTAAACACCTCCAGGGATGGTGTCTTCAACACTGCCCTGGGCAGCCTGTTCCAGTGTTTGATAAGCCTTTCAGTGAAGACATATTTCCAGCCTAAACTGCCCCTAGTGCAGCTTGTATCCATTTCTTCCAGCACTGCCACTTGCCACCAGGGAGAAGAGGCTGGCCCCTTCCTTGCTTAAACCTTCTTTCAGGTAATTGTAGAGAGCAACGAGGTGTCCCCTCAGCCTCCTCTTCTCCAGACTGAACAACTCCAACTCCCTCAACCACTCCATGTGCCCTCCACAAGACCACTGCCCTCTGGACACACTCCAGCACCTCAATGTCCTTTTTACAGTGAGAGGCCCAGAACTGAACGCAACACTCCAAGGTGTGGCCTTAACAGTACTAAGTATGGGGAGACAATTACCTGCTGGCCACAGCATTTCTAACACAAGCCAGGATGCCACTGGCCCTCCTGGCCACCTGGGCATACTGCTGACTCCTCTTTAGCTGACTGTCAACCAGCATCACTTCACATTTGTCCAACATGACTCACCGAGGGAGGGATCAGCCCGTGTAAGCGGTAGGTATTGCTACACACAGTGGAAGTTGCAGAGAGCTGTACACCAAGGATTTAAGCACCATCAAGGCCTCATCAGCTACAATATTGGGTTTTAATATTTAAAAAAATAAAATAAATCAGTTTGCAAGTGTCAGTGGGATTTTTGCAAAACTGGCCTCATTACCAGTACCCCAATTCTCCACCTCATCAGTAAGAGGTGATAGATTTTTTCTTCCTATCAGGCTAACTGCAAAACCAAGATCATCAGTATCTGTGAAGCAGCCACACTATAGTGGTGAGTACCATAGGAAAGACCATTAAAAATGAATAGTTCTGTATTCAGTGCAAGGTTTACATGATCTACAGTTTGGGGCCACCCATGAGATGAAAAGGAAGAAATGAAATACTGGATTGCTCTCAGTCCTGACCTCACACCCATTTTAACTGATAACAAAACTCCCACTGGATTTTAATAGCATCTCTATGAGCTTTATCCATGTGATACATTTAAGAGATGAAGTAATTCCTAAAAACATAAAAGATACAACTGCATAATGAAGAGTTCACATTGTACCTTCTTGTCACATCCTCCTGCTGGGCACTTGCTGAGTATGAGCTCTAACATGCTGGAGGTGCCATGTATTATATCTCCCACTGGTTCTCACTCTGGTATACTCTTCATGCCCTCACCCCTTTGCATCAAGGGCACAGTGCCCAGCACCTTCAGACCACCCAGGACAAACACCAACTCCCACAGCAACACCACAGCCTAACACACCTCTTCCTACAGCTGGAGCATTGAGGGCATCCTTCATTTTCACACACTTCAACTTCCACTCCTGGACAAAACAAGTAACTGGATGGGAAGGAGCTTCAGAAGTCAACTGATTTCTCCTGACATCCAGACCTCAGGAAACCAGCAGAAGTGATGCATACATTGTACTGCCTCAGTGCCCTACACAATTCAGATCATTCTGGAGACCACCATCACACAAGTTCATGATTCCTGCTCCTGTACATCCCCCACCAGTCCTGTACCACATTGTCAGCTTCAGTATACCACATGGTTCAATCTGCTGCAGCAACACCAAAGTTGGTTTCCTTCCCTGAAAGAACCGCTTCAATCTCTTTGGGTTGTGTGGCTGGTCCCACTCTTGAGAGTAGAAAGAGTGGTCTTTAATCCCAGGAATCATGCCAGGTCACTCTAAAGATGATCTTTGAGAGAAGGCACGAAGAAACACCTACAAAACATGGTCCAGCTTTGCTCTACGGCTTTTAACATGAAACAAGGATGGGCAAGAGGCCTCTGATAGACCATCTCTCCAGCACAGGAGAGTACAAAGGGTAATGGAGAAGCTCTTTAATGCACACACTTCCCCTCATTTCTTCTTTCCACAAAAAGGCAGCAAAGCCACAGAACAGAATAAAAATAAAATGCCAGGCTGAGCTGGCTCAGAAACACCACCTCTCAGCAGCTGCTCAGAGCCTCACGCCTGGCTACACTGCCTGCAGGACCAAGGCCCCAGGGAGAAGGCATCCAGCCCTGCCGCAGGGCAGAGCCCAGCCTTCCTCCTGCCTCGCCTGCCCAAGGGGGAAGGCAGGCTGGAAAGAAGGTGACCTTCCCGTCCCTCTCCGGGTAAGGGAACAGCAACCACAAGCAACAAATTATAGGCCTTGGATCCCAGCTACAGCCTCTCTTCAGCCCACACAGCACTAAATCAAGGCTTTTAAGCGATGGCTTGGTGGGATTTTTCTTCCCAGGCATCGCCCCCAGTGGTGACAACCACCCCAAGTGTCTGCAAGAATCTCCTACAGAAATAGCAGGGGGAAATTTTGTGCAGAAAGCCTCAGCTGAAAGAGCACAGCCTGGTCCCCTGAAGAAAGCTGAGCTGGATCCAGATCCCAGAGCCTCAAAGGCCTCTGGGGAGAATATCTTGATATTTGCACAACACAAAAATCCCACATAAGGTTGCTTCTTTAGCCTCCCTATGAAAGGAAATTTAGCTACATACAGCCAGAGGGTAAAAAGTGCTGACATGTTGGTGGTGGGTTTTTTCCCCCCCTTTAAATAGTGCAGGTTCTTCCCATCTCTATGTTAACACTTGCATTATTGCTGAGGCAGTTATGAGCAGATAAAACCCAAGATAGTTGCACAGAAAAAGCAACAATTGGATGCTGGCTTCAAAGACTGTGGGCTAGAAGCAATCTTCCTGCACAAACTCTCCAAGTCAAAGGCAAACACGGGCAACAGCCCAAGGAACACCCAGACACTTCAAAAACATACCAGATCAAATCCCACTGTCCTACCCAAGAGATGCAAGTAAAAGATCTCATGACCTCTTTTCTAATCAGTAGCACACTCTGCTCACACTCCAAAGGTTAGGAGGTGGCAATGGTACAGCTGGTTGAACACCAATATTGCACCAACTGAGCCGGCAGAAACTGCCAAAGTTTCCTGCTCTGTCCAAACTGATGCTGGATCCAGCCCAGGTTCAGCTGTTGCCCCTCATTAAACAAGAGGGGACTGGACACAACCTTTCCTACTCTGTGGGTACTTAAATGCATCCCATGATTGCTAAGGTGTGCATGCCTCATTTCCTTCAGGCCAGCAAGAGAGCTGCTAGGGGTGGTACTGATAGATGCCATGTGTATGCTTGAGAAGCCAAACAGGGGACTGTAACAGTACACAGGTCTCTTCCCTAACACTCTAGAAATCCTCCAGAACCAAGAACGCAGGTTAGAAACTTCAGCATACGACAACAGACAGCAAAGCTTTCCTGCAGGAGAGGTGCCCTGACACAGCTCAGTGGGACAGCTCAGCCAAGCCCTGACACTGCAGGGTCAGGAGGGTGGCACAGCCCAAGCCTGGTGAAGTCTGTTTCATACTGCCTCTGCCATCGCTGCTACAAACATCTCAAGTTCAACCTGGAGGAAAGGAGATGCACTCAGAAAAGTGAAGCAAAGGGAAGGAGATTCATGCTAGGGAATATACATACATGTCTTTCAAGTTAGCATTTTCCTGAATTTAGAAAAAGCTTGCTGGCAAAATTAAATTTACTGGAGAGCAAAGGGAGTTAAGGCCCAAAATCCAGTCAAGCAGCTCTAATCCCTAAGCATCAGGATTATCTCATGACAGCTACACTCCAGTGTCCACTCAATACCACTGTAAAATGTAGATCAGCAGAATGCTTCAATGAACTGGAACTCGTTACCTCTAATTGCTTCTCTCACTTTGCTCCTGGATGTTCCTCTGATGCCTCAGCCACCACATTTCAAAAGCACACATGCATGCAAGGTCAAGCAATAGCTAAGATGGGCAAGCTAAGTAAGAGGTTTCCAGTCAGCTGAAACACCTGCCCTCCTCTTGGGCTTTGTATGAAAGCTCTGTCCCACACCATGAGACAAGTCAGCAGCATAGAGGGGCTGGTTTTAAAACACTTTCCACCAATGCAACTCCTAACATTGTTCAAAGGGGCAGAGGTTCCTATGCAGCAAGCCACAGGCTGCTGGTGACAGGCTTTATTTTTCCAAGCTAACAGGGGTATGTCCTTCAGCAGCAGCAGTCTGCAGGGGATCACAGACCACACACAGAATCCACTTCAGGTCTGTCCCTACTACAGTTTGGCTTCCCTACCACTACTGCCAACAAAGCAGTTGGCTTTTTTATTCTATTTTTCTGCTACCTCCTTTGCACCTTCTCCTTCTGGTATTTCTGCTGCCATCAGCCTCACCACAGCAGAGCTGAGGGCTGAAAGCCCTCAGAATAACAACATGAAGCTAGCACAGTAACAGAGCAGCTAAACTTTCAGTGACCAGCACTTCTTTCACTGAGGCAGTCATGAAAACACACGCATGAATCCCAGGTGAAAAAGAGCATGGTGGGAGCCCTGTTTGCTAGGTAATTGGGAGGGAAAGCTGACAGTATCTCACAGGACATGCCTGGGAGAGGGACACACTGCTCTGAACTCAGCTAGGTGGGTAACCTTCTCAAGATGCAAGGGAGAGGCCAGGCTTTCTGCAAAACGCCAGCATGCTCGTGTTTCCAAAGGTGAAACCTGAAAAGTCAAAATAAAAAGCATATGTCTCTGGCTGGTACACACACACAGAAGGAAACCATCTCCAGTCAAGCCAGACCTCTGTTCAGCTTCCAACCTCACAACTAGGGCCATCACCTTAAGACACAAACCTCTGAAATCCACAGAGAACTTCCAACAGACCCTGGAACGGTACTACAAGCATCCAGAGTACTTCACTTGGGCTTTCCATTTTCCTCAATATGGCAAGAAAAGAGCCAAAATTAAAGCACTGAAACATCTCCAAAACCTTTCAGACTTTCAGTCTGTTTGCCAAACATTTTCTTTGAACTGGAGATTTCCTAAGTCTTCCCAGACTGTGTCAGGTCTAACTCATAACACTCAAATGTTTTTTTAAAAACCAAAGGACAAAAGCAAACAGAGAAGAACCAACAAACTTAAAAGGTGATTCATGATGTCTCATCACATCAGGAACAGTCTATCCAAACAGCATCCCAGGAAACCCCATCCTGGATGCAAAGTCAGCTCCGAAAAACTGGAACTTCCTTTATTTTCTAGAATACCTTGTACCCCCTGTACTGCTCTGCATCTCTTTGCAAAGGTGGCTGTGCCATGAAAAATAAGAGGGAGGAAAATGCTAAACTGATTACACACATTTTCCACAATTTTGGAACTACATGTTCTCTCCTGTGGGATTTAAAAATACAAATTTCCATAAGTGCCCTGCAACATAAACAACTTACTCACTGGTCCCTTCTCGATTACAGTGCCAGTCAGCTCTCTTACATGTAAAACCCAAGTCTGCCTTTGGAAATTATCAGAAGATTGGTTTCTTGTCTTCCTCTGGAGCACCACAAACAGGCTATAGTGTAAATGAGGACACATTGCCATGAAGCACCGCTGACATCCCTCTGCTCTCCCTCTTCTGTGGCACAGTGCTGTTCAAGGTTTCCAGTCTTCCAGGCAGTAAGGACTTGAGCTGGCAGACCACCTTCTGGCTCGCCATAGGAAAAGAAACCACAGACTTCCTTGCAGAGCAAAGCCTTATCGTCTGTTACACCGTGATTTAGTCACAGAGGACTGCTCTCAACACCACTAGTCATCTTTGTGAACCCTATGCAGACAGGCCTGAATGACAGCACAAAGTCACCGCTCAGCACTACCACTAAGAGTTTACATGGACCAGATGAGGCATCGACCACAGCTGCATTAACTGTCTTCCCTGACCAGTCAGCCATGCTCATGGTTGTAGAAGAGTAAGACCCCCAAACACTTGGAGATACTGAGCCCAAGTCATACATGAAAGAACAACAAGGATCAGCTCTGTTCATACCTTGCATCTAATTCCAATTACATAATACCTCTAGGTACAATTTTAATTCACTAAGCAGCCTAGACCCCATAAAAAGTTACATTAAAATTCAGCTTGGGGATCAAATGATTAATTGATTAATTCAACCCCATGCAAAGCAACTGAAGGATATTTTAATAGCTTTCCTCAGCAATGTACACTGGCTGGTACACTTCTAGCACATCAGCTGGGAAGACAAAACACAACATCCTTGTCTGCAGATTTCAAGAGAAAGAAAGCACACTTCCCAGCTAGACACAATACATCTTATCTTCCATCATGCAAGGAACAGAGGAGAGATTACTGCAAAGAGCACTTTCTCTTCTATCTGTGCAGCAGTCGACTTCTTCTGATGAGCAACAAATACAGCTTCATCAACAACTTCACTTCAGTTTTGCAAGTGCTTTAAGCCAGTATAACTTACTTTTAGGGCTTTTTTTTACTCCACTCTGTTAGGGCCTGTATTTACCCAGATCAGCAAGCTGATCCAAATGATTCGACTCATCCAAGCCAAGCAAGCTAGCTCCTATTTAGTCTTTATATAGTGAAAAAGCAGCAGCACCTTTGAGGCCCTTTACTTTCAAAGCTTACAAACATAACCAAATACTTCCAGGAGATGTTCCTGGGTAGTGGTATTTGTTTTTTGCCACTAATGGACCACAGGGAGCTAAAAAGCAATGGTCTCTGCTGGACCTTTTCCTCCCACGCTACGATTAACTGAAATATGCCCCAGATGCAGATAGCAGCCATGATCCGATTTGTCCCAATCCCAACTCAAGCAGCTTTACACCACCCTCCTAACGAGATCAGCACTGACCAAACACCATTTATCCAGCCTGATCAAAGATGGATTAGATAATGAAACCCTAACTGCATAAGCTGTCTGAGCATGCTGGCCTGAGACATCAAAAAACAAGCAGCCCAGTAAACTGAAGGGCTACTTTAAGGCACACTTTGGCCCAAGTTCTTCCTAGCTAGCTACAACTTTACCTTCTTATAAGGCAATTTTTAATACTTCATGTTAAGAGAATCCCCAAAAGGCTATTACTTATGCAACTGGATTAGTAATTTCTATGGCTAAATGCTTTATTTCAACATTACAAGCCATGTTCATACCCTGAACCATCAGTAGGTAAGGGTTTTGCAAAGAATAAAGTGTGGCACTCCAGGAGTCCTCACTATCAGCCTAGAGACAGGAGGTCACCAAGTTTACACAGCAACAGCCTGTGACTCTGGAACAGGAAGTAGAAAATTGACAGGATCTGCAGGAAAAACAAGGTACAAGACTTGCTGGTGTTACTTCCAGCTTCCAGAAGACCTCTAGCACATGGTGGGGGGAACGGGGTGGGGAAGAAAAGAAAAATCAAAGAACAGGCTCTTTATTCCTCTTGTAAGCATTATGTACAGTTAAACACAGAGAATAAACCAAAAAGAACCTGTTATTCTAAAACAAGGTACTTCAAAAGAATACATTATCTGAACAGAAGTTCTCCTGAAAAACAGTCTTCTGTTTTGACTTTTAGGGAAAAAGATATCGAATTCCCCAAGCATTAAAGAACACATTTTTCCAAGCTCTGACATAATTTTCAAGTTGGCCTTCAAATTCATGGGTTTTTTTTCTTGCTTAAAACCATGAGAAGTACTTCCAAATAAATAAACCAAACTCTTTAATGGTAAAAAAAAAAATAGCCAAGGGAAACTTCTGGACATAATGTTAGGAGTGCCGAGATAGATAGATAGACAGGTAGATAGATAGACAGACAGACACAGATAGATATAATGTGTGTATGTGTGTATTGATGAGACACTGGAACAGATTGCCCAGAGAAGTGGTGGAAGCCCCATCCCTGGAGGTTTTTAAAGCCAGGCTGGAAGTGGCTCTGGGCACCCAGATCCAGTGAAGGGTGTCCCTGCCCATGGCAGTGGGGGTTGGAACTAGATGATCCTTGGGGTCCCTTCCAACCCTAACAATTCTGTGATTTATATATATATATGTTTATTTTCATCTCTTGTATTGATTGTAAAAGCTTTTCCATGTATATGAAATTATGCCAAGAATACCAAAAGAGTAACTCCAATATGAAGGTCCCAGTCTGAAGAACAGTTATACTGCCTAAAAACACACTCAACTTTAAAACTGAACTCTGATAGTTTCACTTTTCCACCTGATTTCTCCCCCGTTTGCCAGCTTTTGATACAGAAACCAAACCCAACTTTCCACTAAGATTCACAATTAATCCCTACTATCATTACCACCAAGTATTTTATGTTACTGTGCACCATCATAACCCCTTGGTTAAATGCTGCTACCTTGTACTGTTCACTGAAAAGAAAAGAAAATGCATCCCTCAATACAAATATTGAGGAGAGCTTTCTTTTTATGTATACAGAAATTGTACTTATTTGGAATTTAGAACAAATTAAAATGTGAAGGCTGTTTCATTAAATCTGTTCAAATCCCTTCCTAGGCAATTTTCAGTTGATTTGTATCAACACCAACCAGTTTAACCATTAACTGCTGGTAAAGCGGTGCATCTCCTCCAGCTCCACAGGATCTGTGCCTCAGCTCAACACTGAAGAGCTGGAAGAGTTTCATGTCACCATGTTCACACATTCATTCATAATTCCTAGCAAGACACAACATATAAGCACTCCTTCAGCGCTGAACATCTTTCTCTTTGCAATTATACACATTGTCTGAGTCATGTTTGACACCTACGTGTGGGAGAAGATACTACTTCAAGGAATAAAAGAGCACAGCACGGTTGTTGCCGGCCCTTGCAGGAGCACAAAAGGCAGCACTCGTGTGAAGCTCCAGCCTAGGTACAGCCCACACCAATACAACAGGGGGAAAAAGTGATGTTGTGAGGTGGAGAGACCACCATGGAAGGCTCCACATCAAACAGAACCATAAACAAAACTCTCCTGCTGCCAGCTGTTTAAAAAAACCCACCACCACTCGAGCATGCAAACTGGAGAGAGCCAAGGAAATAAAAATGGAAGATCGTTGGCCAGCATTTGGCATCTACATCAGAAGCACGTTGGCAGGGGCAGGATGCTCCCCTTGACAACTATCAGCAGCACTTCCCAGCCCCAGAGAAGGTGAGAGGAGAAACAAGTTCAGATTAATAAACCACACTGCTTCCCAAGAGCTCCAATACACTCGTCACAAGGAGCAGAAGTTTAAAAAAACAGCCCGTGGACTTGCCATAATAAAACAACCCTGTGCAACACCCAGACAAAGGAAAGCAGAAATACCTTGGCAGCATCACCCCGCAAACACAAAAGCAAATGCACCTGGAAAGAGCAATGTTATGGGGGCCATCAAAACGTACTGGCAGAAGACGACAGGAACCTAAGATCCCGCTGGCAGTCCCTGTGCCAGGCTGGAACCCGCCTGCCCCACCGCCCCCTGACCTCTTCTCCCCCTTCCCAGGCATCACCTGGGATTTCTCCCCGTGGTTTACGAGAGCCAAGGCAGCGCGGGCAACTCCGAAAGCCTCGCCAGCGCCCCGTACCCATCCGCGGCCTCCCAGGCGTCCCCGGCGGGCCGAGAACGGCGGTGCCGGGAGCGCCGGACCCAGCGGCAGCTCCCTGAGGGCCACGGCCCCGCGCCGCCGCCGCCCCACGTGCTGGGCTGTGCCCGGGAGCCGGCCGCCTCGGGCCGGGAGCCCCGGGCAAGAGACCCGCTCCCCCTCGCTGCTGCCGGCGAGGGAACGGGCCGCACGCCCACCAGCAGCGCGCCGAGTCCCGCAATCCGAAATCAAACGCGGCCCGGACTGGCCACCCCCCTCCCACGGAGCTCCGGTGCGGGAGAGACGGTGAGGGCCCGCCCGGTTCGGCCCTGCCCGCTACCTGCATGCCGCCGCCGTCGGCCTCCGCCTCCGTCCGCAGCCGCTTGCTGTGGCCACCCTCGGCGCTGTCCCCACCGGGCATGGGCTGCTCCAGCTCCGGCTCCCGCTTCACGCCGCGGGCGGCCCCCGCCGCCACCGGCGGCCAGGAGCTGCGGCTGTGGTTGCTGCTGCTGCTGCGGGGGCTGGCCGCCCTCCGCCATCCGCGCCGCCGGAGCCCCGGCCGCCCTCCGCCGCGATCACCCCGCTCTGTCACCACGACGCCCGGCGCAGCCGGAGGAGAAGGAGGAGGACGAGCCCTGCGCTGCGACCAGAACAGCGGGCGCGGTAGGCTCCGACCCACCGGAGCGCCTCGGTCACAGGCTCGGCGGCGACTGGGGACGGGCCGAAGCCCCTCGGCAATCTCCGGAAACGCCGGCCGGGCCGCCGGAGCCGCGCGACCCCCGCTCGGCAACCTTCGGCGGCGGCGGGCGGGACGAAGGGCGGGGCGCAGGCGGGGCTCGGGGCGGGGCTGGGCCGGCGCGGGGCACTGGCCGCCCGCCGCCGCAGAGGAGCCGCGCGGGGCGGCTGCAAATGGCTGCCTGCCCGGCCGGACAGCCACGGCGCTCCTCAGGCGCCGTCCGCTCAGCCCCGCAGCTGCGCTGCCTCGTCCTCCCTGGCTTGGGCTGAGACGAGCGCGCAGCTCTGCCGGCGGGTGGTGGCCGCAGCGTTAAGGCACGAAGGCGGCCTAGTCTCTGCCTGCGTCTTGTTGCAACGGGGCTGGGCCGGAGGCTTTGGGGTTCGGGCCGGCGCTGCTTTATAATGGAGCGCGGTGGGTGCAGGACCCCCGGCACGGATGGGGCGGTCGCGCTGGCTGAAGGGGTACAGAGCGTTCACGCCTCGGGCAGAACCGTGTGCCCTAATCCCCGCCCCAGGCTCATCCACGTTCCTATGCCCGTTTGTGTGGGGACTGCCTTTCGAGCCGGAGTTTCTGTGGTTCTCCCTGTAAAGAGCGATTCTGAGCTGAGGTGAAGCTGGGGTGAGGGTTACTGACTTCACCCCCTGCTTCAGAAGCATCCAGCTAATGCCCGAGGTGGTACCTAGTGCTGCTCCCGCTCAGCACAACCTCCCAGCACTTGTGGCACATGCCTGTTCTGGCCTTTTCCAGGCTCGCTCCCTGCTGTTCTGGGCAGTTCGTCCCAGAGCTCATCTCAGCCCCAGTCTGCACCTGATTCTTGAGAGGGGCTGATCTGCTTTCCCCTTCCTAACAGCCTCCGTGAGTTTCTCCTATGTTCTTCTACATAACTCCTCATTCCTCCTACTGCACGTGCCTTCGAACGAGTCTTCAGAGAAATGAAGCCTCTTCATCAGCCCTTGTGTATGTCTCCCCATTGCTGCCTGGTAGCACCGAGGACAACAATCTGCTCTAGAACAGGGAACATGCAGGCAACCTGTACTGTCCTGAAAGAGGTCTGAAAGCCATGGTAAGTTGAGGGAGGACTAATCTGCAAATCATAATACAAAGCTGCAGTTCATAATGGGATGGGAATGGCCCTCTTCCTCCCCTTCCCCAAGCTTCAGAAGAGAGGGAGAAAACTGGCAAGGGAGGTGGTCATTGTGAGTTGATACACATAGAAAGCCGCCTTAAATGCCACCATGTATAATAAAGCTTGTAGACTAGTTAGGTTATCCTGATATTTCTTTGTACATCTGCTGATCTTCACAAAACAGCAACACCTTTGGGTCTGAGTGACAGTTACAGTATGTGAGTCCAGTCACCACACAGCCTTATGCCACATTTTTCCTGATCCAAAAATACTTTTCAAGGCCACATTAAAAGCTATTTTAAGTGGTATGTTTTGTGCTGAGGTGCCAGCTTGTCTCCTCCAGTGACAAGCTCTTTTTTTTTCCAAATGATTACAAATCCCCCTGGAGCGTCAGGCACCCAGTGGACAATTCCACACAGCTTTTGTCTGCTCACCCACCAAGGGCAAGCACACATCTCACTCATCTTGATTTGGTTTGGTAACATGAGCCAGACTGTCAAACAATAGTGAAGGAACATGTTCAGTCCACCCTTGGCTTGAAAAGAATCTGCTCATTCAGAGAAAAGCAGCATTTTTGTGTTCATCTTCCTCCTAATTTTAATGGGGGGTTCTAGCTGAATGACACAGGTTAGGATACTGCCCATGAGCTGCTGCAGGTGGTTTCAACCTGAGCACAAGTTAGGAGTAAACACTTTTGAACCCAACCTCACTGTGATCTAGGCATCTGCCTGATACTCTCCTTGAGGGTTATCAAAAGAAGGAGCTGCTCTACAGTGCCCAGACTCCATGCTTCTCTTCACCTTCTCTTTACCCCATTTCCACCATCTCCTGCCATGCAGATGCCAAAGTTGTTGTCACTTCCCTCTTGCGTCCTGTGTTCACGAGGTCTCTGCTGCAGAGCAAGCAGTGCCCAGGAGAACTGGCAGTGCCATAGGCAGGTCCCTTGGTGAGGCATTTTTGGCTGTCTGTGCATGGTCTGCAGCCTGCCAGAGAAGCAGCTGGGACCACCACAGAGCACAGAGCACCCTCATGTATGGTGTGGACAAAAAGAGCTGAGGCAGGGTGCTGCACCCTCCCTCCCAAACTGACCTGTAGCCGCCGTGGCCATGCTCTGTGCTATTGTTTGTCATTACTGCCATGATATTTCATATCATTATTTCTCCTCTAGCTCTTTCCATTTCCTCTTAGAAAAAGATTAATGAATTAATCTTCACCGTATGCTTGTGGGATAGGTATTATCTCCATTTAACAGATGGGATATGAGGCATTCCTCGAGTCACAAAAAAGCTTTTGAGCTGGGGCTGCAATCTTAATCCCTTGATTTCCTTTCACACAACCCAGCTGCCTTTTAGGTATTTGTATGTGACATCTGAGACATACTAAACAGACAGCTGACTCCTCTGTTAACCCTTCCACTGCTGCACAGCACTCTTGCCAAAGGCTCCTACGTGCCATGATTTTATGGACAAGTTTGCAGAACACTCACCAGTGCTTTGTCCTTGACAGATCAACCAGGTGCAACTGTAAGAAATGGTATCCTTCCAGAGTGCTCTCTGAAGCTGGGGTGAAGAATTTATCCTTCAAATTCATATCATTTTAGGGTAAATTGGGGGTGGGAGGGTGTTCTTCACACACACCCCCGAAAGATATCCTTTGACAGATGGTGCTCCCACTGGGCTGGAGATCAGGTGGCATCAGGACATCAGGTGTGAAACACCTGTGTTAGAAAAGCTGGGTCCCACAATGCACTTGGATGGAGCAGAGACAATGACTCATGCAGGTTCTAAGGCACAGGCATGAAGTGAGGCACAAACTATTAGTCTTTGACCTGAAGGCATGATAATCATTGAGACAGTCCAAGGCAAATCTCTCCACCACCACAACTGAGAAAGGTTTCTTGCTGCTTCCAGCATTCACACATGATGTTGCACCCTGCTGACCAGCTCCCTCTTCCCCTCGCAGCCTCCTGCAGCTTTGCCCCTCTGCTTCTTGGAGGATTCAGTCTCTCTGCCAAGCATTTCAGGGGAGGTTAGCAGCTAGCCCAACCCTGCTCATTCCTGCCATTTGTGTCCTGCCAGCCAAGCTCCTGGAACCAAACACTCTCTCCTGACAGCAGTACTCCCACAGGTAATGAAGTGCCGCCAAGGTAAAGCTTCAGCCTGCACTTTGGTCCTGCTTTTGCAGGAAGCAGGCATGGAACTTCTGTAGCAACAAGCATGGGTACACATTCCTCCATGCTCACCTCAGGCCAGCTCTTTGCCACATACAACATTTCATTAACAGAATACTGCCTTTTGTTGCCACCACTTAGCACCCAGATAAAAATGCATAACCTGAGTCAACAAAATCCAAAGACCTTGTCACCTGACTTGAACAGTCTGCCGGAAGGATACCAGTCCCCAGGCAATGGCAAGAGGCCAACATCAATCTGTCACTCTGATGCAAGGATGCTGGCAGCTGTCAGTGGGTCAAGACCTACAATGCACCCAGTCTTTTCCACCTCTTGCAATGAGGACACCCAGCTTCAGCACACGCCACCAAGCACCTTGGTGCTCCAGCAATATCAACAGCTGGGAATCAACCAGATCGCTCAGAGCAGAACTTCCCTGACTCATTTTCCTGCTGGCTTCAAATATCACTGCAGCACGTTCATTGCTGGTAACTGCTGCCTGCTCTGTCGTTCTGTGGGGTCTTGTCACGTACTGGAGCTGTGCTGTTTCAGGTGCACCAATGCTGCTAAGGCAGCACAACACCTGCAGTGCAGATGCAGTTATCTGCCTGTATGCAGATAGCATCAAAACACTGCCTGCCTGCACTGCTTATGCCTGGGAGGATGAGGAATAAAGTATGTCCTTCAGCACTCCTAATCCAAAAGGGCCTCCTATTTTATCCCCAAGACATGTAATAATAGGAAATTGTATGAAGACCACATCTGGGAAACAAAAGGGCTTTTGCTTTCCTATTCAGGCAGCAGGGATGACTGACTTATGATGAGTAGTGTGAGCCTTGGTGATACCACAGGGAGTGCCTAGGGATGCAGACCAGGAGACAAAAAACCATCTGGGTGCCAGAGATGAAGAAGTGTGGAAATACATGGCCCTTATTCCACTCAGCTGCCTGTTGTGAGTGAACCAGAGGTGGTTGGAAGCTGGAGCCTACTTCAACAGGCCAGCAAAGATGGTTGGTGGATGCAGTCCTCTGGTACCCTTGCTGGAGCCAGAGTCCCTGCATAAATACGTCCCTGGCTGTGTCTCTGAAGTACCTCAGGGTTGCACCACCCTCTCCTCTCTCAGACATGAGCCTGTAGCAGCCATGACCACAAAGTTATTATTCAGTCTACATGGGCACAGAGACAAACAGACGGTTCAAATCATTATTTGCAACTGCTGGTTCCCAAATAGGCTGGAGTGCAAATGCAGCATTGGAGGCTGCACAGCTCGAGAAGGGCAAATGCTGCACTGGAGGCTGCACAGCTCGAGAAGGGCAAATACAGCACTGGAGGCTGCGCAGCTCGAGAAGGGCAAATGCTGCATTGGAGGCTGCACAGCTCGAGAAGGGCAAATGCTGCACTGGAGGCTGCACAGCTCGAGAAGGGCAAATGCTGCATTGGAGGCTGCACAGCTCGAGAAGGGCAAATGCTGCACTGGAGGCTGCGCAGCTCGAGAAGGGCAAATGCTGCACTGGAGGCTGCGCAGCTCAAGAAGGGCAAATGCTGCACTGGAGGCTGCGCAGCTCGAGAAGGGCAAATGCTGCACTGGAGGCTGCGCAGCTCGAGAAGGGCAAATGCTGCACTGGAGGCTGCGCAGCTCAAGAAGGGCAAATGCTGCACTGGAGGCTGCGCAGCTCAAGAAGGGCAAATGCTGCACTGGAGGCTGCACAGCTCAAGAAGGGCAAATGCTGCACTGGAGGCTGCGCAGCTCAAGAAGGGCAAACGCGGCACTGGAGGCTGCGCAGCTCAAGAAGGGCAAACGCGGCACTGGAGGCTGCACAGCTCGAGAAGGGCAAATGTGGCACTGGAGGCTGCGCAGCTCGAGAAGGGCAAACGCGGCACTGGAGGCTGCGCAGCTCGAGAAGGGCAAATGTGGCACTGGAGGCTGCGCAGCTCGAGAAGGGCAAATGCTGCACTGGAGGCTGCGCAGCTCGAGAAGGGCAAACATGGCACTGGAGGCTACGCAGCTCAAGAAGGGCAAATGCTGCACTGGAGGCTGCACAGCTCGAGAAGGGCAAACATGGCACTGGAGGCTGCGCAGCTCGAGAAGGGCAAACATGGCACTGGAGGCTGCGCAGCTCGAGAAGGGCAAATGCTGCACTGGAGGCTGCGCAGCTCGAGAAGGGCAAACATGGCACTGGAGGCTACGCAGCTCAAGAAGGGCAAATGCTGCACTGGAGGCTGCACAGCTCGAGAAGGGCAAACATGGCACTGGAGGCTGCACAGCTCAAGAAGGGCAAACACGGCACTGGAGGCAGTATTCTTTCCTGGTGTCACAGGGAGGGAGCAAAGGACAAAGCCAAATGCCTGTGTCGGTGGCCAGGCACACCATGCAAACAGAGCAGGTGTTAGCACTTAACTGCTGCCTGTTTCAGTGAGGCACCCTGTTTATTAGGGCCCCTTAGCTACAACTCGATTTCCTACATGGCTGATCTCTGGAGTCAAGGCTGGTTCCTTCTCCCTGATGGGTTTAATGAAAAGCATCTGGAAGTGCATTGCTATACACAAAATGCCAAACTGAGCTGGGCATTGACACAACTCAGCTAGCAAGAGGAGCCATCTCCTAGGGCATAGAAGAGCTTGCAGATTATTTTCTACAGTGATCCCTGTATCACCTTTCACTTCTGTGGCTGATGCAGGGATAAAGGGGTGTGTGGCTGAAGCAGACCCACACCCTGATGTTTCCCAGCTGTTTGAGCCTTCCCTCGAGACAGCCGCCATCTGTGCAAATTACAACAGCATGAATTATGCCCCGGGATCCAAGCCACAGGAGTATTTCCAGGATTGCTCCAGCTTTTTGCTATTCCAAACATTTTGCAGGCCCCTCCTCTTCTGCTGCTAAAGTTTTAGCTCTTTGTGTCCTCTGCGCTCGCAGAGTTTTCCAGTTCCATTCCTCATATTTTCCTCGCTCTCAGCTTTCAGATGAAATTTCCACGTGTCCAGTCGCACTTACTCAGCTTTCCAGAGCACAACGCATCCATTCCAGATGACTCCACCTGCTGGCTATTCCCGAGTCCAGCATTCGTATCAGAGGAACCCTGCGATGCATACCGCTTGCATAAGTATGATCACAAAATCATACCCTTGGATTGTACGTGCTCTGCAAAAGATTAGCAGCTCTCCTTTGCACAGAAATTGATATGTGAGTTTGTGATAGCACTGGGAGCTGGGGTTGCTTAGCCTGGAGAAGAGGAGGCTCAGAGGAGACCTTATTGCTGTCTACAACTACCTGAAGGGAGGTTGTAGCCAGGGGGAGGTTGGTCACTTCTCCCGGGTGGCCAGCACCAGAACAAGAGGACACAGTCTCAAGCTGCACCAGGGGAGGTTTAGGCTGGAGGTTAGGAAAAAGTTCTTCATAGAAAGAGTGACTGGCCATTGAGATGTGCTGCCCAGGGAGGTGGTGGAGTCACCATCACTGGAGGTGTTTAGGAAGAGACTGGATGGGGCGCTTGGTGCCATGGTTTAGTTGATTGGATAGCGTTGGATGATAAGTTGGACTCGATGATCTGAAAAGTCTTTTCCAACCTGGTTACTTCTATTCTATTCTACCAATAAGCACTGGTTTTACCTTTCCACCATGCCATTTGTTGCTGGTACAGCACATATTTCAAACAGAATTTGAAAACATGCTGCCTTTTTTTTTTTTTTTTTTAAACATGATTTCTCCGCTCTAGAAACAGTTACTGCCTCTTTGGCTTCGGATCCAGAACAGAAAAAGAGAAATAAAGCACAATAAACACTCTGCATACGAGCCAAGGGCGTATTTTCCAAGCTAGGCCAACTCCAGCCTGTGAAGCAAATCCCCTGTACATGCTGCATCTGCATAAATGCTGAGAGTTCACATAAAGACCTGATGTGTGCACAAGAGCAGAGCCAGCTAGGTCAGGAGAACTGACTCTGAGCGAGCGCGAAGCAATCCTTTTCTTGTGATGCAGCGTGACATTTAAGAGCTTGCTTAACTTTAAGCATGAGAAATATCACTGCAATCAATGAGGTTATTGACATGCTTCTGGGCAAGGCTGGGCTGCACTGGGGCTGTGCCTGGTGAGCACAGCCAGAGTGGCTGCGCAAGATGCAGGCAGGGTAAGCTGCCTGCATCTGCCTCAGAACATGTCCCATCTGCTCTGCCAGTTGCCAGTGCTCTCTTTTATCTCCAAGACAAATGAAATTATTTCAAATGCAATTTCTAGCCCCCCCCCCCCCCCCCCCCCCAACTGAAACAAAAAGGCTGACCCTCTCTCCCGGAATCATCCCAAAGGCAGACAACACACAATCCACTGCAGGAAACAGAAACGCCTAATGCAATTTGCTAGGCGGCTGGAGGGTGCCAAGTTTGTGAGCGCACACAATAGGTTGCAGACTTCTCTG